>NC_137888.1:56717190-58132190 GCF_963455335.1 Martes martes | reverse complement strand
TTACTCACTTATGGCTTCCTGACTGGGTGTTAGAGGAAAAAAAGTTGACATTCCGGTTTTCGTGCAAGGCTGTGGGATAGGAACCAGGGCCTCCTGTGTGTGCATAAGACAGCCAATGAGCTGGTCAGGGACTCAGTGGCTCAATGGCAAACGAAAGAATTATTTAAAAATAAAGAACGAAATAGAAGACTTGGAAAATTATTGGTTTTAGCATATGGATCTGAGAAGTATCTCCTGCAAGAGGAAAAAATGCATTATTTAATTGTTTCCCTCCTCTTTTTTTTTTTTTCCTCCTCTACCCTCTGTCATCTGATGCTGTGAATTCTTTAATAATGTATGCAAGAGTTTAGCTTCTTTGAAGGAGAGATTTATACATGTCAGGGTAACTAAACTCCAGTGATGAAATAACTTTTAACCACACATTCCTTTAAAGGCAATAATCTAGCACACCAGTTCCAAAGAGATCATCTCTCTTTTGAGTGCTCTTAAAGAGTTCTCTCATTCTCTCTTATTCTCCCTCACTCTTCCATTCATAGTCCATGTCTTTAATCCTACCAGTTAATGGGATAATATGTGGCGAAGTATATTCTGAATTATTCATGGCCCCCTCATTCTCTTTGCCAAACACCCTTGTCCACCCCTGGAGTGAAATGTAGCTTGTATCTCTCCCGGTGAAATTGAACTAGACCAGCCTTCGTTGAATGGGATGTCTTGCAGGCATGAGGGTGGTGTTTCTCCAGAGAATAACATTCTATTGCAGGAAGAGCTATGGTGCCAAATTATTTTCAAATATTTGCCCAAAGAAGTCAAAAAGGGAAACGCACAGAAATGCTGGCGCGTGTAGGACTGACAAGGCCAAGGTTGGGTCCTTCGGGGAAGGAACACATTATAGGCCGTTTCAGTTAGCACTGATTAAATTTTAAAATGGAATTTGTATAGAGATCAGTACAATTTCCCTGGAGTTTTAGAAAAACAGTTGCAAATCAATTGCCAAGTACAGCACTTTGAAACAAGCTCACATCGGTAAAAATCCATTAAGTACCGTAAGAAGATCAAGTATGTTATTATTGCTGGCTTTATTTGTATAAAGTCACACAGTCTCATTTTACTAACCAGGTCACCAATAAATGGCATCCAAGCAAGAGAGAAGGCTTCCCAAGCTGTACTTACGCTCACATCCGCAGGTTTGGATGAAACGTCAGTGTTTTCTTTGTCCATTGTTAGGTTTTCCCTGTATGAGCACAGTGGGGTCTCAAAGCTAGTTTTTATCCTCTCACATTCTCTCTTGAGAATGGGTAGCTGCGTTCAAGCTAGCTTTCAGAGGGAAGGAATCAATTTACCTCCACCCGTCCAGTTCAGAAACTGAAGCTCCCTCATTACTATATAGTGAGTGTTAAAGGGACCTCGCACCCCAACTTGGCACCCCAAACCATAGGCTTCTTGACATAACTCCTTATGAGTCAGGCCCTCAGAGCATAGTCTCAAGGCAAGATTGCCTCAGGGACACCTGCAACAATCTGAAAATATTTACAAGTCATTAAAATATTGCCTCTCAGTTTTAAAATTAATAAGAGATGAAAAGTTAAATCAAATTTTAAAAAAAATTTTTTTTACCGGTATCTTCTAAAGAATTTACTAAGAGATCCAACTTATAACCCCCCAGTCCTGCTTCTTAGAAATCTCCACAGCCCCATTTCTCCTGCTTGGATCCTAGAAGGTTCCAGAAGCCTCACTCTGATTCTGCTCGTGACTGTGCAGCTACAGGCTCTGAAAATGCCCATTCAAGGGGAATTTTTCTTTTTTTCTCCCCGCTCTAGCAGTCCTCTGTCAACATGGGCCTTTTCTGGTGAGAAGGCCCTGCACTCATCTCCCGCATTCCTGCCCACACCAGCCTGAATTAGGTTCAAGGGTAGGAAGTGGGGAATCATGAGGGGCGTTGTCCTTAGCAGTCAGGGGAGGAAAAGCCTGGGCTTGCTCACGTGTTTCGCAGCTCATCCCTGTGACACAAACAGGCTTTCCTGTGAGCACAAAGCATTAATGGAAAGCGGATCAGTGGCCCTTTAGACAAGAAGCACTGCTACGGACACAATCTCAGGCCTCACTCAAGGGCCGTTTGTAAGAAAGCACACGAGAAACTGCCGATTGAAAGTGGTCAAATGTTAGTCAGGTGAGGACAGAATGACAGACAAACTATGTCATGTACTAATTCACTTCCTGGCTTTGCAATTTATTAACACTGATGAAATAACTAATAATGCTTTAGGCTTTATAAGATGGGGAAATCTAAAAATAGAGCTCTGTTTAATTGTCCCTCTTTTCTGTATTATTTCCCTTATTTCTAGAACTGCTCCTTCCACCTATGTAAGTAAGCTCCATGTCCTCAGCAGTGGCCACTGACAAAGACTCTCTCTTTGAGAGTCAACCCTGAGACAGGCTCCTCTGGGCCATCTTGTTGACGAGGCCTCATCCCTTGGCCCTATCCTCAGTCTACCCAGCCCAGCTGTAGCAAGAACGCTGCTGTGAGTTTAGTGAGAATTCCCTCTGCCCCACAACCTTAACATCTGATCACCCCTGATACCTGATCAAGGTCCTCATCCCCTACCCTTGACGTGTAAATCCTTGGCCTGCCTTCTGTGAGAATCTCCTTCCCCTTGATGTCTTCTCAATGATTTTCCACCCACTGGCCCCTTATTCTGATCACTAACCACAAATCACCCGTTGTCTTTGTTGTGTCTGGAGCTTGCCTACGTCCTGTCCTGCAGTCTCTGTCCCTCTTGCAATGGCCCTGAATAAAATCTGTCTTCGGAGCCTTTCCCTGGGTGTCCAGCTGCTCTATTTCTCTTTGACATCACCATGACTGGGAAGGGATAGCAAATCACAGGAGGCTACGCTACATGCACAGGATTTTAAAACAAGCAGAAAGCCAACCAACGTCTGTTTTCTAGTATTACCATATACCAGCAATTCTAAATAATGTCTAAATAATACATACTCCTCCCTGAAAAAAGCTCTGACTGGGATAAGTTTGAAACAATTGCCGCCCATTACTACAAATGAGTTTTAAAAATAAGTATATGCAAGCTTCAAATGAGCTCATTTTTATTCTCATCTTTCAATAAATAATGAATGTCATATGGACATTAACTGAGAGACTCCCATTTGTACAGTTGGTCTCAAAGTCAAGACTCTGTGACACACGCTTCTTTCAGAAGTAAGTTTCTAATGGTCTGGAATCATTTGAATTTACTAGGCACAGAATCCTGGGTCTCCGACAAACCCTATGGAGCTACATATTCCTGCATTTAAACAGAAGATGTAGCATAAGCAACAAGAGTAGCATGACAAAGATGAAGAAATGTAACTTCAATATTTCATTTTCATTAACCCAAGTGACCATTTGGAGTTCATTTACATTGCAAATTTAAAACAAGCATACAAGGGCTCCTGGGTGGCTCAGTCAGTTGGGTGTCTGCCTCGGTTCAGGTAATGATCCTGGAGTCCTGGGATCGAGCTCTGAGTCGGGCTCTCTGCTCAGCGGGAGCCTGCTTCTCCCTCTCCCTGCTACTTCCCTGTTGTACTCTCTCTCTCTCTCTGTCAACTAAATAAATAAATAAAACCTTTAAAAAAAAAAAACAGGCATATAGGGTGTAAACTGCAAAGTGTAAAAATTTGTACATAATATTTTGTATGCGATACTTATCTTATTAACTTTAATTTTTACAATCATAATTATGCATACAAAACTTAGTAAAATTTTTCAGTTTTTTCTAGGTATTCTTATTCATGGTATTTTGTGATTATTACTGTAATGATTTTCATTGTATAAGAGAAAGGATTGTTAAAAAACGATCTACTCTAGATGGAAAGCTATACGATAAAGCAAGTGTAGCAAATGTTAATGGTTTACTCCAGGTGTGTGTGTATATGCATTTACAGTACTGAATTTTTTCCATTGTATGTTTGAAGTTTTTCTTGATAAAATGTTGGGGGTAGTGTGGAATTAGCATTTCTGCAGGCCAAAGACTCTAAACAAGCGATTGGTTTTGAAAGACAATGACGAAGAAAGCTGGGATGCAAGATAAAGTCTGGATGACTGAACCTCCATCCATCTCCCTGTTGCCTTTACTGGCACGGAAGTTCTGCTACGGAGCCCCTTCCTTCAATTCCAGGACACATGATCAAATCACAACGGCCAGACAAGAGATTGGTGCTTCTTATCCTAAGCCTTGTGAAAGACAGTGAAGAGGTTTCTATCCCCTTCCTGGGAACAGAAGTCCCTGTGCTACGTGCTGACTGCTGGGCTGAGTAGATAGTGTGCAGTGACCTGGATTGAAGGAGAAACACTTCTCCACTGGATTCAGCAATGGTTCTTGGGAGCCCACAACTGACCCAACCCATCAATTCAATGCACACAAATATTTTTAAAGTGTCAACCTTCTATCAAATGGCAAACCTGGTGCATCTGAGGGTCTGAAGGTAGGGCCAAGTCATCCATCTAACCTGAGCAAGGTTCTGAGCCCCTGGCGTAGAAGGCAATTAGCAGGTGCCACCTCCATCCTTGTGCTCTATGTAAAAACATAGAGTTGGGCTAAAGAGCACTTGAATAAACTAGTCCAGAAGTGATCTATATACAGCCCTAACCAGATACATCTAGAGGGCTCAGACTGACCCACGTTGGTAAAAAGCTTTTGTACAGAAAGCGATCTCTGTATTGACTTGGTCAAACATCTGTTTCCCTGTAGGTGCTGAATCCGCTCAGTGCTTGATGAACGAATGAATCCGCCCCAACTAAAAACTATTGACTTTGGAAATTATGCAAAGATCACTAGATTATAAAGGAATACTTCGTTTGAAACCAACTTTAAAACTCAGATTAATCAGATTGAAAGGCTAGGATTGGGGAAATGACAGAAGTGATAAAACATGAGAGCAATATATGATAGACTGAACTAAAACAGAGAAGCCAAAATGAACTTGACTCAGGAAGGCTTGAAGAAAAACGAACAAAAACAAGAGGCAGAGAGAACAAAAAGACAAGAGCAACGAAACCATTTTAAAGGTGTATCTCCTGGCATGACGGGGCCTGGAGAACATCTCTCTTCTTAGCAGAGTCAAGCCTTACATCGTTCCGCAAAGTAACATTTCCCTACCAATTTCCTTTGTCACGCTGTGCAGCACTCTGAACTCCAGCGTGTCCTACCAGCTTTCCCAGAGGCTATGGGCATGTTCTGGAATCTGAAATAAATCCCATTCAACTACTTGCTCATTATCCTAAATCATTCCCAATTAGAAGTCCCGATGGCCGTGATGTAATTTACAAATGGCAAACAAAGAAATATCTCAGCATATGGTCGGGTCATTTCTGTCAAAGATCAGATGCTTGGGAGCACAGCTAACATCCAAATAAACACATTAGTGATGTGGTAAAGCAACAATCCTACCCTCCACCACCCCCTAACACAAGAGAGCCTTCCAATTTTCATAGCCTTTCTGAGATTTCCAAACTAAATTAGACCTTTTCTCCTAAAAAACAGTTTGGCTTTCCAATATTTCCTATCCTAAGTGGGGGAAGTGATAGAGCGCGGAAGCAGGTCTTTCTCCCCTTCTTTTTGCAATTACGAACTTGCTGTAGGTTTCGTTCCAGCCAATACATAGCTGTGTGTGGTTTCTGTCACAGTGGTTGCTAAATTCTTTTTTACTCATTTCCACTGGTATCTCTATTTGATTAAGGCTTACCTAAAACCTCAAGGGATCTCAGAGAGGGGTTTGTTCATCAGTGTATCTCCTGAGCTGTCCCACTGTGACTGATCTCACTTGAGAGTTCTAAAACATGGTTGGTAATGATGTACTATACGGTGGCTAACAGACCTTTAAAAAAAAAAAGTCACCAATTTTCAGAGTTAGATCACATTTGCTTTGTCTCTTTTTTTATATGAACATAACTTTTTCCTGAACCATTAAAAATAGTTAATTAATTAATTAATTAAACATGGTTGGTGGCACCTGGTTGGCTTAGTTTGTTGGGCATCTGCCTTTGGCTCAGGTCATGATCCCAGGGTCCTGGGATTGAGTCCTGTCTCGGGTTCCCTGCTTTGCAGGGAGGTGGGGGGGCTGCTTCTCCCTCTCCCTCTGCCCCTTCCTCTGCTTGTGTTCTCTCTCTCTCTTTCTCTGTCAAATAAATAAATAAAATCTTTAAAAAGTAAAGCATGGTTGGGGATATCCTTGGACCTAGCATCAAGAGGCAAGAGGCTCCAGCAGAGTTTTACTGTCTTTCCCCAACAGGCTAAGTGCCTCTGACTTTTTGAGGATGACTGTTGCCATCCTCTCGCTTTCCCATCAAGCATAAAGGGCATATGAGTGAATGTCTCTGCTAAGTGATCATTCGTTACATTAATGTGCTCCAGTGGACCAGAAAGAGACTTATCTTCCGTGGTATCTTTGCACTTCTTTCACAAGGTGAATGTTACCAGAAGTCCTTGACAGCGCCAAATGCCAGTTATCCGCAGCTGTCAGGTGCCTCAGTTACAGGTGCCTCAGCCTCACTGCGGAAATTAGCGTTTTACCAAACTAGGAGAAGCTGGACTCCGTCCCCTGGGCTGGTATCAGGCGGTAATCCAGAGCCGTGAGGCAGGGCTGCGCCAGTAGGGGGCGCCAGTGCTCGACTCTCCTAGTGATAAACTCAGGTCGGCTGAGGCCGTCTCCGTTCTTAGAAAAAGCCCAAGGGCAGCATGAGACTTGACGTACAGCAAGCGCTCAGTAAATCTCGGCTAATGTGTTAATTAAATAGTAATTAAGAACATCTACTAATTATCATGGATGAAGGAATACAACATTGCCAAAGACTTAGTTTCCCTAGAATTATTTATTTTTGCCACACAGGGCTGGGTTGTATTACAGACTAGTTTGCTTCCCCAAATTAAATATTCTGCCCCAGCGAAAAGCCTCACTCAGCTTAGTCTAATCCTGGCCTTAATTAAACGATTCCAAAGAAAAGGGAAAATTTATGTAACATTGATATAGCTTTGCAGGGATAATCCTAATGAAGAGTTAGTTGTATGTTCAATGTTCACATGTAGACAAGCTATATTAAGAATTGGTTACTCCTCTATACACAAGGGGACTCTGAATTCAGGAAGGAACTGAACATGTCTTTTAAGCTGGGTCCAGAAAATTGTACGTATTTGTGTTTTCCTGAATTACAGACAAGAGAGCTCTTCACTGTGAGTTCCTACTCTGGAAAGATTAAATGCTGGTTGAACGCAGGGGGGGGCAAGTCTTCACCTGTGTACCTCCCAGAGCCCAGCAGTGTGTCTCAAATGTGGAAGGCAGCATAGTATAATGGAATTCATAAAACTCTGGAATCATCATATTCAGAGTTCAAATTTCTAGTTTCCCCATAACTAGCTATGAGAACTTGGCAGTCCTTCACCTCCTCTGATCCTCACTTTTCTTATCTGGAAAACTATGTAAACACTCCCCTTGCAGGATTGTTATATGCATTTGAAGAGATGGATTATACAGAGTGCCTGACACTTAGTAGGTGCTCAATAAATATCTTTCAAAAGAAATTCCCTTAGCTCATTATTTTTTCCTTCAGCTGTTTTGAAACAGGATTTCTTCTCAGGCAGACTTTCTCATTTTGCAATCTCTGGGAGCCAAACTCATTCCATCATAAGACTGATGCCGTGTTCTCCGAAGGAATTATTGATCCAAGAATGTGGAACCAGCATGGTTCTTTAATTTTATCCTACAGAAGGCAATTCGATATCTGTTTCATTAAAATAAAGGTCAGTAGGGCAATAATCGCTCTAAACCCAATTGAACCATAGTGAAATTTATCCTTGCTCTTCAAAATAGCTTTGCATTCTCTGCTCAGGGCCATAAAAGTTGACATATTTATTTTGTGAGTATATAATAGGTTTATAGCCACATCAGATCTTTGATTTTGCTGAATGACAAATTAACCACATTTTGCTTTAGTCCTCTTGCCTAAGACATTCAAGTTGAATTCTAGAAGTAATCATTTCTGTTCTGGTCTGATATTTTGCCTTTATTATTATTTTTTTTAACCAGTTGACTCTTCTGTCTTACCAACCCTGCGTACGTCAGAGTCAGTAACAAGCATGAACAGCTCATGGATTTAATGTGCTCTTTGGCAGAGATGAAGAATGTTGGGATTTGGGGTGAGGACCCAGCAATCATAAAACTCTTTTGCAGCTGCTCAGGAAGAACACCAAGTTCCACTAACATCTTAATTCGCAGATGGTGTCTTTCAGAACATTCGTGCACGTATTTTTTAAGTGATAATGCTGATGAGAGCGTAGAGAAATGGCCACACTTATCTCTCCTCGGGGGAGGTAGTGACCTTAAGCTTACTCCTCATCCACGTACCAAGCTCATGTGAAAGATGGCCTTGACTCTGCGTCATTCAAGAGGCTGACTGAATGGGGACAGTTAGCTTTCAAACTGTCCAAGCGAACCAGGCATACAAAACATCTTGCAAGAACGTTGTGCTCATTTCTGCCAATATTGCTACCAGAAGTTACTCTGTGCTTCTTGTTACCATAGCAGTGAAAGATTCATAGTCAACAGAATTATTTTCATTTTAATGACTGGTGAGATTAGCAGTTTTGAGGCGACGGCAATTACATTTATTATCAACAATAACGCAGCGATCTATTATGTCATTAAAGCTTTCTGTAAATGATAACTAAAATGACAGCATGCATAGAAATAAAAGCACAAAACAAAAACAAGGCTTTATGAAAATCGAGCTTTGCATTTCCTCTGACATAAGACCAGCCTCAGTCACGGGTGTTGGTGGGAGAGGTGATAGAAGAAGCAGAGAACTCTGGCCTAGTCTGTCTGCCTGAAGTCAGACATTTTCTCAAGTCATCTGTCTGTGTCTGACATATTAGACAACCATATTAGATATATGGTCACACTGCAAGCAGGCACAACACTACAGATGTCACTAGCCATTGGTAAATCTTTTCATTTCCAGGATCACCGGGAGACTTGATCTTGGCTCCTGGGTTGAAACAGATGTGTGAAGCCAAGAGCTCCTTGTCTTGATCCAGTGGTGGACTTGAAACCGTCACCAGAGAAAGTTCAATAGATTCCACATCAAGGTGAATTCTAACAAAGCTGACCGAATTAGTCTTTTGAAATATAACTTGAAACAAACAATTTTGATGCCTTCTTTTAAGATCCAGACCTTTAGTTCAGTCTCCTGGAGGTCTAAGATGGAATAAGGCTCTCAGGCATGGTGACCACAGGTCCTTCCTACGTCACCATGACCCTGTTCAAGGACACCCAGCAAGGATTTGTCTGGAAATTCAAGCCTGTTCCTCATTATTTTAACTCTGTTGGGTGCAGGCAGATTGGGGCAAATGATAAGGAAACCCATACATTCCCAGGATGGCACAAAGCAGAGGTTCCTGAGTTCAGTCTCCTCTGGCAAACATTCCCAGGCCAGCTCAGCCCAGAGAATTTTCCTTCAGAGAGGCCAAGTGAACATGGCTCTCATTTGGCCCTTAAACAAGCAATGGATACAAGGAGCTGCAGAGTGATCTGTTTGTTCAACTAGACTACAAAGTCATCCAATTAAAAGCCATGTTCGTATTTCATTATCTCCCTAATTTGTTATACAATTCCCTAAATATATTAGGGACTCAGTGAATTCTTGTTGATTGATGGCAGGACTGGTTTTCTAGTCATTTCCATACCTTCAGCACAGAGGTGGCTTTTGCTAATTCCCAGGACAGTTTCTGAATACATAAATAAAGGAAAAGAATAGAATGCTACGTTAAGACATGACTTAATAAAGCTTAGGAAGAATTAGGATTCGCAGAAATGCTGAGTAATAAAAATGAACGAGTACTTTTCTGGAAGCTTCTAAAGAAGTTTCTAAAGATTAATTAGCCAAATGATGAAGGAGAAGTCATTTCACTTTTGGTCTCTAGTATTATAAATAAAACTCAGGGCTTGGAATAGGTGATCTCTCTATGATTTTAGAAGAGGAAAAGGCAAGGAATGGAACATGAGTTCAAGTTTCTACTCAGGGCTAGCCAGGGATAGGTCCCCAGAGAGCCCATCCAGTTAAAATATTTTAAAAAGGGGCACCTGGGTGGCTCAGTGGGTTAAGCCTCTGCCTTCAGCTCGGGTCATGATCTCAGGGTCCTGGGATCGAGCCCCACATCGGGCTCTCTGCTCAGCAGGGAGCCTGCTTCCCTTCCTCTCTGCCTGCCTCTGCCTACTTGTGATCTCTCTCTCTGTCAAATAAATAAATAAAATATTTTTTTAAAAAGGTTCTCTTAAAAAGAGAGAAAAGGGTTCATTGTAACAGATTTTTAAAATTCACTGCTAGTGAATTCTATGTTCCCAAGTGAAATCAGCATGTAATTTTCCTATTCTTGTTGGGTTCTGGAATCAGTGTTAAATCAGCTTCATGAAGTGAGTTAGACTCAATATATTCGTCTTTTCCTAACAATTTCTTAAATTTATCAATATCTCTATATTTCCTCCAAACAGGATACTTTCCTCTTCTTTCTCCTTTCCTGGATTGTTATAAATAAGCTTTTTCTTTAAGGAGGGCACGTATTACATGGAGCACTGGGTGTGATGCATAAACAATGAATCTTGGAACACTGAAAAAATAAAATTAAAGAAAGAAAGAAAGAAAGAACTTTTTTCTCTCTGTGTTGTTTAGTCCTGGTTTTCTCATTAACTTCTCCTCATTTCAAATATCAAATAGCATTTTCCTGGTAAGATATTTTTCTAATTGAAATACTTAATGCAATTATGTTTTCAGGGGGTCTTTGTTAAAACTCTTTGCTCCATTTTTGGGCTTAAAAAATTAGTTGCTATGTAGAAAATTACATGTTCAATGTTTTCTTTTTTCCCTTCAGCTCCTCAAAAATACCACCTTATGTCTCCAGGTTACTGTTGAGAAGTTCAATGTTGATATGATATTCCCCACCCCCCCATATGTAATGGGCTTTTACTTTTTAAAACCTTTGAGAGTTTTGTATTTATTCTTAGTGGTCATACATTCTACTATAATATTTCCCACTGAGGACTCCTATCATTTATTTTTGTATCTTTTTAAGTCTTTTAAAACTGAATCTTTAGGTCTTTTTTTTTTTTTAATTTCCGGGAAATTCTCAAAAACATTTCTTAAGATTTTTCCTCACCTATATTGATCTTTTTCCTTTCCTTCTAAGATTCCAATTACATGATTTTTGACCCATATCACTTAACATTTTTTGGTATTTACCATTTATTTGTGCCTATCTTTTTTAGAATGCCTTGTTTTGATATTCCAACTTATTAGCTTGTTCATTTTATCCATTCTACTCTCAATCTTTATTTAATTTTTTTTTAAGATTTTGTTTATTTATAGAGAGAGCAAGTTCATGTGCAGGAGCGGGGAGGGGGGGCGGGGTGCCGGCAGGTAGGGCAGAAGAGGGAGAAGCAGACTCCCCACTGAGCAGGGAGCCTGGCATGACTTGGGCTGGAACCCAGGACCTGGAGAGCACGACCTGAGCCAAAAGCAGCCGCTTAACAGACGGAGCCACCCAGGCGCCCCATTATTTCATTTATTTTTTTATGTTCTATATCCCCAGTTGATTTTTCTTCATAATGGGTTATTGCTTCATGTTTCTAATATTTTCGCTTATCATTTTTAGTATCCTTATTAGACTACTTTTAAATGATTCTTAGGTCTGGTCCATGGATTCTGCTTCTTGGGGTAACGGTGATCAGGTGTGTCTTTTGATGGCAGATGGTACTGTTGTTCCTCAGGAGTCTTCCGGATGCTGCCCATGAGCTCACATTGCCCTAAAGTAAATTGCTACCTTGATTACAAATACAAAATGAGGAAAGGGGGAAAATGCTTCAGGCCCCTGTTTGGATTGCTTCTGGGGACTCTCAGGAGCTGGAAATACTGTGTTGAGGCAGGTGGTCCTTGGAATTACAAACTGGGCTCTCATTCATGCTCTGTTAACTCCTACCCCTCCAGTCCACCTCCTCCCCCTAGGGCCTCAATTTTTGTTAACAGCTTCATCTCCAAGCTGTCATCATGCAAAGGGACTCAGAGGTGGGAGCCTGAGGTCGCTGGGTGCTCATGCTGAGAGGAGGAAATGCCCCAGTGCCTGAAAGCCCAGTCAGTGTTATCACCAGCTCCTCACTCACTTCCCTTGATTTGGTAGGCTACTTCCTTCCGGCTCTGAGGCTCTGAGCTGATTTCCGCTGTTTTCCTGCCTCTTCGTATCTCTGGCACAGCAGCGGTGGAACAGGGTGGTGTGGGGAATGGAACAGGCAGAGCCTAGCAGCCCCCTTGCAAACCTATGCCCCAGGCTCCCACTCTCAATCCCAGACAGGGTCCTGACCACCTTCCATCTCTCTCCAGGAATTCCCTCCCAGTTTTATTTCAGTTTTTTGGTTTTCATCAACCTTCCTCTCTTGCTTTTGTGGCGACTTCGAGGTAAGTGTTCAGCCGCCACGTTCATATGATGTCTTTCCAGAAACAGAAAACTCACCAGTGGCTGTCAGAGTCAACAGGGCTCCTCCTACAGGACACATTAGCCCCTTTAGGTGACTCAGTCTCATTTCCTTTACTGATTCTTGTTTTGCTTTGTTTTGATAATATTTAAAGTCTTTTAAAATCTTATACTGAATCCTAATATATAAAATAGATAAGATCCATGATACTCTTACTGAAGAAGGAAAGGAGACCCAGGATTTTGCCTCTTATAAGCAGTGCTGCCCACCCACCATGGGGATCCCATAGAAATCTCTATGGAAGCCTAGAACTGCAGAGAACACAGTCTGAAAAGCCACCCCCCAAACCTTTAGAGGGTGACAATATCTACAGTTTCATTTATTTTTATCTTTTCTTGTTAATTAACAATGCAATATATGGATATGGCACCTTATTTCTTTTCTTACTAAATGCATGACTTTTTTTCTTGCTTCTGCTGGTAAGAAAGAATAAGATGAAGTTGGGTGGTCCCAAGGCTTATTAGCCTTCTTCATTTTTATATGGCTGACGGAATCTGTAGAACCTATCCCATCTTAGCTAGAGCTCAGCCTTAGGCAATATCCGACCGTTTTAGGGATTTAGATCCTCTAAATGAGTGTAAGGGAACAATCAACACAGGCCTCTAACTCCTGGCTTCTGAAGAAACGGTGGGCATCAGAGCCAGGGTCTCGCTGCTGGGGGAAGATTATCGGTTCAGAAGTGACAACTGCTCTTTCCTTCAACAATCACCCATCCATTTGATAAAACCACCCATCCAGCAAATACTGCGTGGGCGTCCATATGTGAGCCCCTTAAAAAATTGGGGTTTGGGTTTGCTCATTCCCGAGTCCCTCCCACCCCCCTCCCCTATCAGCTGCTCAGATTCTAGCATCTTAAGCACAAGGTAGGAAATTTGACCCAGGGGATCAAAGAGCTTGTTCTTGAACTCATGGCTATAGACTGTCAGAGTGGGCAAAACGATCCCTAAACGCCATAGACGTCTACTGCCATTGCCGAGATAAACAACACAACCTTCTTAGGGCTTCCTCAAAGCTCCCACCTAACAGCTTTGACTCGATTCCATCCTGCGGGCCCCGTGAGCCAACGAAAGCCAGCCCTGCCTGCCGAGACGCAGCCCCGAAGAACGAAGTTTACGTTTGAAGCCACAAGACTAATTTGTTTATTGGGTGTGTTCTAGTAAGTTGAGGAGGGGGCATTTTTTGGCAAATAAATAAATAAATAATCAGACAAAGGCGACTTCGGGGGCCAAGGAGGAGCTCAGGAAGAGGAGGCGGAGTCTTTGCATAGTTCTACATGAACGCAAGGTGGCAGCAGTGGGCAACGCGGGCTTGCAGCTGAAATGCGGCACTTGCAAAACCAGAAACAGGAGGCTTCGAGAAAGAGGAGAAGGTCAGAAGGTGACTAACTATTTCTTTATCACAGAGACTGTGGTGTGGAACATTCGTCCTCTCTCCTGGGAGGCTGGAGGCGGCATCTTACATGATCTGCCTGGGCATCCCGTAGCCGGTCATGCCTGCCTGGGAGGCTCCCTTGTTGCTGCCCATCTGCAGGCCAATTACGTTCTGTCCCTGGCGAAGCTGCTCCTCTGAAAATCCTCTCCGATTCTGCTGAGCTTTCCTGGGCAGAAGAAGTGAGGGGAACCAGGTCATTCTGACAGTCTTCAAACCCTTTCCAGGATATGCAGTTAGAATGGCCCAGCGTTGGGGGGAGGGGGGTTGGTCACTGGACAGACCACAAGATCACCAAATAGAATAGTAAGCCCTGTACTGAGCGACAGTACTGATAGCAACTATGCTCCTACCCTGGGCTATGCTCCTACCCGGGACTATGCTCCCACCCTGGGCTATGGTCCTACCCTGGGCTATGCTCCTACCAGGGGCTATGCTCACACCTTGGGCTGTGCTCCTACCCTGGCTGTGGTCCTATCATGAGCTACGTGCCTACTCCAAGTATGCTGCATGATACATGCGCTCTCTACTCCTTAGAACCCAGATGATTTTTTAGAATTTGCATGAAAGAATTGGGGGTACCTCTCTGAAGACTTCACTCTCGGATAACTTTCCTGTCACCCACTCTCTCACAGTTACCTCAAGCCCTTGTACAAATTACCAACAGCTCTTCTTACAAGGCAGGTCATTAATCCCAATCCACCTTTCCCTGTGTCGGTCCAAGTATTAATGCTCCTGTTTTAGAGCTGTTTTAGAGCCACAGGACCTAGGAGTCAAAGAGGAAATGCTTCGTACTCTTCATCAGAGGTCAGCAAGCTTCAGTAAAGAGCCAGATAGTAAGTAATTTGGTTTTGTGGGTCATATAAACCATGGTATGTCACTAACAAAGTGGGGACTAAAACCAGAGTTTCCACTGGCCAGTATCTAGGAGGTTTTTGGACCAGATTCATTTAAACTTATACTTTTTATAACTGTCTAGAAGAAGAAGGAAGGAATAGGGAAATGAAGGGTCAGTTATCTTCTACAAAGTGCTCTTTTGTCCTCATCACCCACTGAGCTACTGGGTTGAGTTTATGTTGTTGCTGAAAACAGCAACAACAACAGCCGTAAAATAAATCCTTTACTGACATGACCACATAAGACGTTATCCAGATCAGGCCACCCTTGAAAGTGAGAGTGACCATTATCAATAAGCGCACTGGGACAACAGGCACAAACCAGGACACTTTCCCTTCATCGAGAGCAAAAATAATTAGATAAATGAGTTGACTTGTGGCTTCTTGGATCATAATAAAACCAAGTTCAGACCTCAAGCCCCCTCTGAGAAAAGCCAACCACTCCTACTCGGCCTCTTGAGAAAGAGCATGGCCCAAGCCCGAGGGTCCAGTATCTAGCAGGAAACACTCAAGCTGTTGGCCTCATGGCAACATGGGTATTTCCTTGCTCTCAGGAATCAGCTATGGGACCAGGAGTGCTTTATGTCGAAGGGCTTTATGTCAAAACAGCTTCTAGGCCTTCAGATGCTCTCTCTGGTAGGATCTTCCTCTGCTGGGAGTCAGCGGGGGTACAAAAAGGCAGGTGATACTCACCTGTGAAACCAGGATGGCTCTCCCCGGTAACAGCCATCATCCTTGGTGACCGCGACGCTGCCGAGAGCCATCAGGGTCCTCTGCACGGCTGCCATGTCCTTCCCTGCAAGCCAACAGAGAAATGAAGGCCAAGCCTGTGTCAGGGCTGAGGAATCTGGAAGGATGGGGCTGGCCCTCTGGAAAGGAAGTTCTGATAGGAGGCTGTCAGCGATCCCATCCAAGGGAGGGGGATAGCAAACACTTCTCCAAGCCCTGAAGATAACTATAGCAGGACTTCCCAGAAGGGATCAAAAAATCACCTTCCTACTCTCTTTGCGACTTGCCCAGTTTCTCATCCTTTCACAGTTGCCGTATGAATAAAATATTCCAAACTCCTATCTGCTCAGATACAAGGAGGTCCCTGCCCTGGGTAGACGCCCTCGCCTCCGTGGGTTCTAAAGGCTGTGGCAAGGGGAAAGCCTGTGGCTAGGCTTGCGAGCTGGTCCACAGAAGAGGATTTTCCTCAGCACTGGGGGGAAAAAAAGGAAACTAGAAAGAAGTTGTTTTGGATGACTTCAATGCGCCAAACCCCAGGTGGCTCCTCTCTCTCACTTTCTCTGGGTTAAGCGGGTCTAAAATCACCCACGTGCCTCCCATGGAGTACTCACTTGGCTCTCGGGGCTGGAGGCGCGCACACGAAGGAAAGCCAATCAACACAGAAAGCACTCGGTGCGACACAAATGAGAGGCCCTTTATTTTGTGCAGCCTGGAAGGAGCTATGATACATAGCTGTCTTGTGGGGCATGTGTGTGTGTGTGTGAGAGAGAGAGAGAGAGACAAAGAGAGAGATGTGTGTGTTGTCCCCCTTCACACAGTGGGAGAAGGAACACGGTTACCTGAGGAGCCCAGTGGCCCTGAACCCACAGAGAAGGCCACTGGCCCTACAAGTCAGCCTGGTCTTCCCGTCTTTCCTCCTTTCCTCCCTTCCTTGACTGCCAGGCCCTGGACTGGGAAAGATGCTACCACGAGGTCAGCACTGACTGAGAACCAGATCTGCGGAGTGTGGAGAGCAAAGCTCAAGGCACAGGGTTAGTTAGAAAGGAGAGCGGTGCTCAGCAGCACAGGCAGGGGGGCGGGTCAAGCTATGAAAGTTAACGGCAAGTGTCGGGGCATCTGGGTGGCTCAGTGGGTTAAGGCTCTGCCTTCAGCTCAGGTCATAATTTCAGGGTCCTGGGATCGAGCCCCGCATCGGGCTCTCTGCTCAGCAGGGAGCCTGCTTCCCTTCCTCTCTCTGCCTGCCTCTCTGCCTCCTTGTGCTCTCTCTCTCTCTCTGTGTCAAATAAATAAATAAAATCTTTAAAAGAAAAAGACAGAAAGTAAGTTAACGGCAAATACTAGAAGGTCCTCCTTGGGGGTGCCTGGGGGGCTCAGTCTGTGAAGCCTTTGATGTTCAGTCTCGGCTCAGGTCAAGATCTCAGGCTCCACGCTCAGCGGGGAGTCTGACTTGAGATCCACTCCCTCTGCTCCCTCCTCCATTCATGCACTCGCTCCCTCTCACTCTCAAATAAATAAATCTTAAAAAAAAAAAAGGCCCGCTTTGCACTGAGTGAACCATCTGTGGTCTTCCCAGCCGGGCTGCTGCAGCTCGGTCACCAGGGAATACAGAATTACAGGACAGAGGCAGACAGAGAGGAAGATGGGAGTAGAACTCTCATGAAACAAACCATTAAGGCCCCCAGAGGAGGTTCCGTTCAGGATGTCCATCCATTCAACGAGGAGAGAGAGACAGCAGATCCTCCTTCCCTCACTTTTCTTCTCCACCCCATTAACCGCAGGGTGATTTCCGGGATTCTGACGCCCAGGCGGTTGGCAGACAGCTGCCGGGAGGCAGAGCTGTCAGAGGAGAGTCCCTGGGTGCAAGGAGTGGCTGGGGGTGGGGGTGGGGCTGGTGCAGGTCAGAGTGTGTGGCAGCAGATGGGCGGAGGAGGGCACGGGGAATAGTGAGACACGAGAGCAAGCCCAGAGGTGGTTATGAGAGTGACTTCTCTCCACAGATAAAAAGCTTTTCTCTAATCATCACTGTGTAATGTGATCCTTTTTTTTTTTTTTTTCCGACTAGCGCTGTAGTGATAATATTCTGAAGGATCACTCTGGAAAGAGATAGGGAGAGGGTCTGCTCTTTAAATAGCGAGCCAGTGAAGGGAGCCTAGAACAATGATTAAACACAGGGAGATTCAGGAAGGTTAGAGTATATCACTTAGCTCTGCTCTGTACAAGGAGCACACAAGAAGTCTGTTTCTGCTGGATGGAAAGAGCAGGTCTGCTGAGCCCTGGAGCTGGGGCACTGTGCAGCCTGACACCCAGCAAGTCAGCCACATACACGACCCCGAGGCCATAGGCACAGCAGCGAGCTGTGTTAGCGCACACACCCAGCCTCCTTCCCAAGTCGCTAGCTGGTGTGCATACAGCATGGACCCAGGCAGGAAGGAGGGAAAAACGTTGGGGGCAACAGTAAGACATCCAGCAACCCACCCACCCTCACCCTGGAGAGTGGAAGAGGGAGCAACGACTTGACTGGGGGCAGAAGAAGCTAGGGAAAAAGAGTTCTGTATTTGACAGGGACACGCTGGAGAAGTTTTTCTTTTTCTTTTTCTTTCTTTCCTTTTTTTTTTTTTTTTAATTTGACAGACAGAGATCACAAGTAGGCAGAGAGGCAGGCAGAGAAGGAGAGGGGGAAGCAGACTCCCCACTAAGCAGAGAGCCCAATGGACCCCGAGATCATGACCCGAGCCAAGGGCAGAAGCTTTAACCCACTGAGCCACCCACGTGCCCTGGAGAAGTTTTTCTCAAGAAAGGTTCCAAGGAGAGAGATTTGCTATAAATTCAAGACTAGACACTTTGTTATACATGACATCAACCCAGTGGAATCGATATTATTGCCTCCGGTGTAGGGATGGGAAACCTAATTCAGGAAGGTTAGTCACCATGCCCAGTCACTCAGCAAGTAAACCAGAGCTTGACTCTGGCTCAGATGTCGGAATGCAAAGTCTGCAAACAGTCCACTAGGCCACCATCTCCCATGGGTCCCCATCACAGGCTGGTTGGGGTGCCACGTTCCTCGGTGATCAGAGATGATCTGAAGGGGCGGCAGTGGCTGCTTCAGTGCCAAGGCTAGAGGGAATGCACTGGGGGACAAAACTGGGTCATAGTCCTTGGTCCCCATTAGCTCAAGGGTACCAACCCCAAGAGCCGTAAAGTCTTTGAGTGTTTTTGTCTGGAACAATTTCTCCAGGTCTCAACCCAAATAAGGTTATAGCAAGAGGAAGAGTTGGCGGAGGGTAGAGTCCCCCATCAGCGTGCCAGTCAAGTTCCTCATTGCCAAGATTCTAAGTAACACTATGAACAGAAATCTGCCTCTCTACCTTGTCTAGCTGGCTTTCCTGATGTGTCTGGCTGGCTTTCTAACAGATGTTCCTTATGAGGAGCTCCAGCATTCTCAGATTGGTGGAATGGCCCGAGGGTCCTTTTCTAGCCTCCTGTGTCTTCCCAGTTCAGAATTCCAGATCCCATGCTGCTGGAGAGAGGGGGCCATTTGCAAAGACTGACTTCTGTAACTGGGGGGTCACATACTCAATGTCTAGAGGAACAATGAGGTTAAGAATCATCTGTGAATCTTGTCACCACCTGCCTAGAACATGACACTTCAGGAGTTTTTCCAAGCCTCTTGGGCTACTTATGGGATGCTGTAAGGGAGATCTCCTCAAAAATATGAATTTTGATATAACTCCCCTGAGAGATGGGAAATTCGGCAGGCGTGGGGGGGGCTCTGGAATTTCATATTTTTAATCATCTCCCTAGGCAGTTTATACCATCAGGTAAGTTTGAGAAACATGATGACTCTCAAACTAGACTGTTCTTAACAATTCAGATTCTAGAGCGATCTCCTGGGATGATTCTGATACAACCAGATGGATAGGCACCCCTGCCCCTGCACTTTGGTTTTCCTTTTTTTTTTTTTTTTAAGATTTTATTTTTTATTTATTTGACAGAGAGAGAGAGAGAGATCACAAGTAGGCAGAGAGACAGGCAGAGTGAGAGGGGAAGTAAGCTCCCTGCTGAGCAGAGAGCCCAAAGCGGGGCTCGATTCCAGGACCCTGAGATCATGACCTGAGCTGAAGGCAGAGGCTTAACCCACTGAGCCACCCAGGAGCTCTAGTTTTCCGGTTTTTTAAAAACATCATCATGTCTGGCACATGGTAAGTTACTACGTAACATTCCTTAAGCAATAACTCCTCCCTTCAGAGCTATCTTCCACAAAATCAAATGGTAAAGTCAACAATTAGAAGGGCTCTGATCTAAGTCGGGAGCCAGCTCAGAATCCTGGCACCATGGAATCTCTTTGCTCCCTGAGAGCTACCAAAGACATTTGGCAAGACAACTTGAAAACCGCTGCTGAAGGCTTTTCTTCCAAGAAAAAAAGAATGGTCTTAAAACTGCTGGGGATTTTCTAGATGCTGAGTCCTTGGTGGTGACCTAAAAATGAGACCACTGGTCATTAAAAGGGGAAGTGACACAGGGAGTAGGAGGCACCAGGTCCACAAACAGCTCAGCGTTTTGATCGGGCAACGCGGACTCTTCTAGCCTTCTCTTATGGGAGGGGCTGACAGGAGAGTTGGAATTGTGGAAAATGAGACAATGGTGCAAGACAGTAGCCTCCCTCATCTCAGCTGGCCAGCCTTTTCTCAGAGTCTCCACATCTGGGGGTGCCCTTTCTCCTGCCTTATCACAGAACGTGTTTCCCCAGGTATGGTCTTGCCCTCCTGACTATGAAATGATAACCTCTGAGGGCCGGGGCCAAGGGTGCTGTATTGTCAGTTCCCTGCCCCACCCCCAACTGGGATTTTTTTTTTTTTTTTTAACTCAGTGTGGGGCTTGAACTCGAGACCCTGAGATCAAGACCTGAGCTGAGATCAAGACCTGAGCTGAGATCAAGAGTTGGATGCTGGGGCACCTGGGTGGCTCACCTCTGCCTTCGGCTCAGGGTCCTGGGATCAAGCCCCACATCGGGTTCAAGCCTGCTTCCCCTGCTCTCTCTCTGCCTGCCTCTCTGCCTATTTGTGATCTTTGTCTGTCAAATAAATAAATAAAATCTTAAAAAAAAAAAAAAGAGTTGGATGCTTAACTGAGCCACCCAGGCGTCCCACCACCAGGGATACTTAAACAAGGATTTTCTCTCTCTTGAATTTTGTTTATTACTTTCATGATATCTTATGTATGTCTTTGGGAAGAAAAAATAATTGGAAAGGTGAAAGAGAAATAAAAAAGACCAGAGAAAGATCATTTGGGTGGGTGAAATCAGACTGGACATTCTACTTTCAATACTGAAAGTTTTTTTACAGTTTATAGTCCAAACTCTTTGCTTCAGAGCTACTTCCATTTTTTTTTCTTTTTTTTTTTTTAATCAGTCTTAACTCACCTTTGTTATTCCTGGAATACTGA
Source organism: Martes martes (assembly GCF_963455335.1). Lineage (NCBI taxonomy): Eukaryota > Metazoa > Chordata > Mammalia > Carnivora > Mustelidae > Martes > Martes martes. The sequence goes on along the minus strand of NC_137888.1, from coordinate 58,111,131 downwards.
CCTTTTTCATCTTTCTGGAATCATTTCTTACTTCCCTGAGTAATAACTTAGGCATGACCCCAGTTCTCTACTCAAGGTAGAGGTCAAAGGAGAAATGTCAGAGAACAGAATGGGCCTGCTGTGAGTTTTATAAATTTTTGTTGCTTACCTTCCTGGGGACACTCCGTCAGGCGGTGGTTCTCAAAGTGGGGTTCCCAGGCCAGCAGAAATAGCATCACCTATGAATTGGTATGAAATGCAAATTCCTGGGTCCTACCCGAGATTTAATACCTCAGAAATTCTGCGGCTGTGTTTTCCTAAGCCTGCCAGGTGATTCTGATGGGCCCTGGAGGCTGGGAACCGCTGCTGAAGGAAAACCCTGCCAAACATGATCACGAGCAGCACTTGTGGGAGCGGCGCTGGTGGCTGTTCTGACGGAAAAGGAGGCTGCTCGCAACAGGCATGTGGGATGACTCAGGTCACTACAGGTACCTCACAAGATCCCAAAATGTCTCTCAAGTTGGAGGAAATCTCATAGCTCTTCTGTGAAGGAATGACACACACAGCAGCACCTCCCCAGGGAGTATATTTGGACCTTCCAGGCAGTCCTACCCCCAGTATACACCACACTCCTCCCTAACTCCTTGTCACCATGGAAGGGGAACAGGGAGCCAGGGCAGAACCACACGTCCAGGACCTTTGTCAGTAGGACGACTGAGAAAAGTCATCAGACTGGATTGATCTTTGAGTCTTGCCTGCTCGGGCATTCTAGAATTCTCCCTGCCTAAGGCTTGCTCACCATGTGGTGATGCCAAGAAACCAAAAGGTTAGTTGCTGGTGGGCTTGTAATAGGGGAAGGAAGCCAACATGTATTGGGTGTCTATTAGCCAGGCATTGTGCTAGGCATTTTACACATTTAGTCCTTACAAGAACCCTCTGAGAAAGACACTAGACCTACTTACAGAGAAGGAAACTGAGACTCTCAGAAGCTAAGCACTTAAACAAGTTGACAAAGCTGGGATGTAGAAGTAGTTTCAACACGTCTGCCTGACTCCAAACTCATGCTCTTTCCACCAAGATCTCTGGGGTCTTGGGGCACCTGGGTGGCTCAGTGGGTTAAAGCCTCTGCCTTCGGCTCAGGTCATGATCCCAGGGTCCTGGGATCGAGCCCCACATCAGGCTCTCTGCTCAGCAGGGAGCCTGCTTCCCCTTCTCTCTCTGCCTGCCTCTCTGTCTTCTTGTGATCTCTGTCAAATAAATAAATAAAATCTTAAAAAAAAAAAAAAAGATCTCTGGGGTCTGGAATTGGCAAAGCCACATATTGCATGGAAAGACATCAGGAGGGTAATGACCACAAGATGGAAAAAAGACAAAAAGGAGACGTGCAAAGCCAGCCCCTCCGTGATGGAGAATGGCCGATGCAGTGAAGACACCACCGATGACAGAGAGAAAATGTCATCCAGGCAACCCCACCAGCTTCTGCCTGAAACCATTCACGAACTCCATCTGTTCCGAGACAGAACATGTGCCTTTCCAGCCTTGCTCCTCCTGCCCTCATTGTCCATTTCTCCTACAAAAAGAACAGGCCAATGACAACAGTGTTTTCTTTCTTTCTTTTTTTTAAGTATTTGTTTGTTTGTTTGTTTGTTTGTTTTTGACAGAGAGATCACAGTAGGCAGAGAGGCAGGCAGAGGGAAGCAGGCTCCCCGCTGAGCAGAGAGCCCGATGCGGGGCTCGATCCCAAGGACCCTGAGACCATGACCTGAGCAGAAGGCAGAGGCTTAACCCACTGAGCCACCCAGGTGCCCCGACAACAGTCGTTTTCACGCCGCCACCATACATTATGTTCAATGATCACCAGCCACTACGCTAAGCACTTTCTACTGCATCGCCCCATTCCATACTCATGTCAACCCTGTGAAATAGACACTATTACCCCATTTTACAGCTGAGAAAGTTGAAGCTTGGAAAAGTTCACTGAGAGATGATGGAGTTGAGGTGTGAAAAAGGCAGTCTAATTTCTGACTCAGAAATCTGTATTCTACCAGCTTCCAGGGTAAGTTTTGTTTGAGTCTTTCTGACCAGCACATTCCCTAGCTCTCACATGTTCTCTCTCATTCTCTCTCTGTCTCTGTCTCTGTCTCTCTCACACACCTCCTTTTCCTGCTCCTCGCTTTTCTCCACGGGAAAGACACTGACGTCGCTCTCCTGAGTCATGGGCAGTGGTGACACCCCTTCCGGGTGCCCATGGCAAATCCGGAACCTGCCAGGCATTGACCTTACATCATCCAAGAGAACGACTTCTCCAGTCCTCTAAGCGGCCCTCAGCCCTCGCTTCTTCCCCAGCCCTGAAAGGGATTGCTCACCCCCAGCTTCCTCTCAGGGGAACCTTAGTAGCTTTGTCTCTAATATCCCTGTGCTTGGGTTGTTTTCTGGGCCATTCAGCCCTGGGGTCCTTTTCAAAGCCCTGAACCTTTTATTCTGGTAGCTCCCAAGTCCATTTCAAACATTTGACTGTGTCTCTAAAAGGGGTTTCAGGACAATGGGTCCATCCGGGGCCCCTGCCTCTCTAAAAAACAGAACCCCAAAAGAGAAGGCACTTGGCAAGTCTGGGCTCCTGCGGCTTTATTCATCTACAACATCAGAGCCCCATGGAGTCACTGGGCGGCCAAGGGCAACAGACCCCTGCTGGGAAGATGCCAAACAGGGAAGACAGGGAGCAGGAGGCACAGGAGGAAAAGTCCCCAGGCGAAGAGGGCTGAACTGGCGGCAGCCCCAGCCACCACAGCCACAGGGCATGGAATCGGGGGTGAATAGCAATAAACTGAAAACCACCGGCAGAACGCCGGGAAAATGTGGCAGGGAGCTAAGCGAACGGCTAATTCAATAGCTGTATATATCAACACGCACATCTTTGTAGGCACGCAGACACATGCCAGCCCTGCAATTCCGGTGGCTCCTCCCCAAACATGAGCCACAGCGGGCTCTGGCAGAAGGGACCCAGCTTCATCCCTCGGTCCACTCTGCTGTCCGACGGGTCTCACCCTGGCCTTGCTCGAGGCAGCTCTGCCCCTCCCCTCTCTGCCCGGAGCCACCTGCCTTGCCACCCCTTGCCCCACGGTACGGTAACCAGCCCTGGCGTGAGCCTCCGTCAGTGATCCTGAATATCCCCTATAATGCTTAGGACTCTTCCTGAACCTCAGTCCTCAGTGTCCCATGGAGGGGGCCGCCGGAGGCCATTTGGACACCCCAAAGCATCCACTTTCCTATTGTCAGCCATGCCTACCTTCATACCAGGTCAGCCACAACACCTCAGAGGGAGTCCCCTTCTTTGCCTCTCGAGGTCCATACTTCTTCCCCCCAGGGATGAGACTCCCCAGTGTCTGCCTCATCTCTTGTTTTCTAGCAGCATTAACCTGGCCTGGAGCCCGCCCATCCACTACCCTACCTTGGGCTGCCACAGTCAGTCTCCCTCCTGCTTCTTGACCTCCCTTTCCCTTAAGAAGTATGAACATACAGGGCTGGGGCAGGCGGTGTAGACCTCCCCCTGCTCTGTTAGTCAGGGACCCAGTGCTCCCTCGAACCCTCCTCTTCACTGCCAGCCCCTCCTGGAGATAAAGTTTCCCTGCGTGGTCTTGGATAAACGTGCAAAGGCAAGTAAGACAGCCTCAGTCACGTAGAGACAGGAAAGCACACTCGGGGTCCCCACCTCCTACAGACCTCCCACTTTCTTCCTCTTCCTACACACTTTCTGCACCTGGGGGGCTCGCTCTTCTATTCACAAGAACTGCCTAGTGCAGGGCCTCCATCCTTCTGTCTCACGTCTCACAGACCCCTGACTCCACCCCCTCACCTCCGTCTTCCTCAGTCACTGCTGGGACTCAACAACCCGCTCCTGGTGCAGGTGAAGGAGACAGAGATGGTCAGAGCGTGGCACAGCTCGCAGGTTGAGGCCCTATCCTCCCAGCATCAGAGAGGCCAGCTCTGAGCCCCCGCTCTGCTGCTAGTTCCTGGCCATATGGTGGAACAAGTAATTATGGGCAAGCTTCAGCGTCGTCTTCTAGGAAATGGGAAAATTAACAACACCCCATAGAATTGTAGGAGGACTGACTGGCAATACACAGTAAAGGACTTGCACCATGCCTCCTGCATGGGAAACCGTCCACAGGCACCGCTATCTTTATTGCTGGGAAAATCATCCTCGTTTTGATCTAAAGAGCAGAAACCAAGCCTCACCTGTGACATCCACGAGGACGTGGAGGTAAGCATCCCCAAAGTCCCACACCAGTCCCAAAGGACCAGATAGCTGAGTTCTTCCATAATGGCAAACACAGGTAACCTGACGGGGGTCTTGGGATTCTAATAACTGGCATGTGAAAGACACAGGAAATACCACTGCACTGGGTGTCCTATGGGTAGAACCGCTGATAACACCCAGGGCCAGCGAGCACGAGGCTCTGTATCTCCAGAGCCTGGCCGGCTTCGCATGGGATAGTTGCACGGAGGGGCACACACATTTGGGCTCAAGGGGGACACGAGGCCCTATAACCATGGGTCTCAAATTCTCGGACACTGTCTCCAGCCACAACATTTTCCCCGATAACAGTGGTTAGTTAAATACGTCCAGAAATGGGATTTGATTTTTATGCCTCATAAGACTCCTTCAGTCAAGTCACAAATGTGAAAGAAAGAATCATGTGTCACACTTCCTGAGTGGAATACATATCTGAAAGGTAGAGTCCCCAAGCCCTCCGACAACAGTTTGGTAAAAGGTCGGGGTGCTCTTGCTTTCTCAGATTGAATGACACAACTGCGCCTGGCGGCTTTGTCTGGAAGCCCGGCCGCTGGTGAGTCAGAAGCATGCTTACCACCCCCCTTCTCTTCCAGGAGCTACCATTTGTTCTACAAGAGTACGTTGTGGGAGGGGTCACGGGAATGAACGACATCCATGTAACCATTTTAGCTTCCTCTCAGCGGAGGCCTCCGTTTCCACCATAGTTTGCTGAGGTCCCTGCCATGTCCTCCGGGTGTGTGTTCCTCAGAGAAGGGGACTCTTTTCAATAGATCATCACAAAGGGGTAGGCTAACAGCGTCCCTGGGTCCCGGCAGCGGATAACCCCACCCCCCTACGCTCCCCGCCACAGGGACACACACAGGCCCAGGGAAGAACACTGGGAGCAGGTTTCACAAAGAGATGGACAAAGTACAGGGTGGGGGGGAGCAATCCCAAAGGCCCGAGGGCTGTTTACCTTCCCACAGATCCACCGTCTGAAAAATGTCGGTGGTCCTGACGCCGTAGATCTCTGCAGCTTTTAGGAACTGGGAGATTTGCTCCATCTGCTTAAAAGCCATCTTTGACTCAGAGATCTTGGGAATGGGCTCCTGTCCTGGTGGGTATAGACTGTTTATCAGCTTGCACAGGACCTGAAGGGAGAAAGGGGAGACAAAATCAGGGTTTCCTTTTGCACGTATCCCGTCACGGACGCAAAGTGAATCCAGGCCCTACAGGGCGCAGCTTACAGGTTTGGGCTGGAGCAAATCTTGTGCCGTAGGAAGGCACTGGCTCAGGGTTGGGTGGCCGGGTTCCCACGCCAAATCGAAAAGACCCAGGTGGCCTCACTCCCTGAGCTGCTCCAGACTCTAGCAGCGTACGTCCTGCAGCCTAGGAATCCCCTTCCCTCCTTGCTCCTCCCTTCCTTCCTCTGGGGGAGGGAAAGAATGTTTACAAATAGGGAAAAATGTGTGGTGATGAGACCGTGATTGCAGATTTTCAAGGGAGGGAGGGAAGGTCAAATAATAGAATCTAATACTATGTCTTCTATCAAAAGGCAGATCAGAATCAGGCTTCAATAATTCATCGCCTATGTGCCAACAATGTATAAAATAACCAAACCGGGTACCATCCTCCTAGTTGCCCCCAACCCAAGTCCTGGGCAACCCGGCAGAAGCGGGGAACAGCTGTTACGTAACAGTAAATCACAGCCTGCAGGGAAAAGATGGGCTTGTGGGAATCAGCAGTCCCCAACCCCCAAACACACAAGAGCCTCTGATCAGAAAAGCAGTTCTCAAATAAGGATTCCCTTCAGTTTCTCGAGAACCCATGCATTCAACAGACATTTGGGACCCCCAGGCAGCAGGGCTCCGGGACGGAAGGGAAGGATGGGAAGGGGTTTAGTCTCCCCAACCCTTTCCTTTGCTGTACTTTGTAACTAACCCATACCCTGGGCGGGGAGGGAGGAATAACCCTCCAAGAGCTGAGGGACCCAAAAGCTGGAGACAGGGAAGGGAAATCCTTATCTCTATTCCCACTGGAAAAAGCAAAAAGGCTTCTAATTTGGCAGCAACTCCAAAGGAAGCTGCCCTGTATCCGGTGGGCGCAGAATCCTCTAAGCCAGCTAGGGAATTGTGCGGGAGCCCAGCTCCTCAACCCTGAGGAATAAAGGTATGCCCGTGCCCACCCCGGGAGACACAGAGATTGGCAGCCGCAGCCCCTCCCGCAGCCTCGCCTTGGAAGAGGAAGCCCTGGAGGGCTTCCCAGCCCACTGCCCCGGCAAGCGAGACCGCTCCTGCCTTACCGTCCCGTCCATTAACCATTGCTGAAAATGGGCCCGGCCGGGGGGCGGGTGCTCTATGTCCTCAGCGCACTGCAGGATGATCCAGTCCACCAGCTTGTTCTCCAGGTCCGCGTCGTACTTCTGCTCGATCTTCTCCTGCACCTCTCGGCTTAAGCCGTAGCTCGGGCCCCGGTTAGCCATCTCTGGAAGACAAGAGAGGACACGCGCGGCATCCACACAATAGCAGCGGCGGCCCCGGGCTCCCTGCGAGCGGGGCTGGGACGTGCGGGGCTGGGCGGTCTGGCCCAGCAGCAGCAGAAGCGGGCAGAAAGCCGGGCGTGGTTTAAATCGAGGAGCCAATGAAGCCGCTGGGGTTTCACCTACCAGCGCGAAAGAACAGCGCAGCCACGCGCCGGTGACTCTAGAATAAAGCCCCTGCTGGTCCAGGGGCGCCAGAACGCCCCTCTCGGTCCCGCCTATCGATGCGATGCGATGCGATGAGATGAGATGATGCGCTCGGACTCACAGTCGAGGCCGAGCCCTCCCGGCAGCCGCGGGGGGGTGGGGGGGTGCTGGCTGGTGGTCGTGACTCCCCCTCTCCAGAAGCGCTTTGCAGAGGCAGAGACCCTGGGATGGGAGAGAGCAGGTCATTAACAAGCAGGAAGGCAGGCCGCCTTGACGTTCAACGTCTGCTGCTGCATGGCGCCTGGAAGAAGGGCGCACCGATTCGATTTTCTCCTGGATGAGGAGGGTCAGGCCCGGGCCGTTGCTAAGAGCCGTGCAAAAAGCCCCGGTCCTCTCCTGTGTCACTCAAGCCCGCCCGCCTCCCTCCCGCTGAGAGCCGCACAATTCTTTCCCCTCCTCCGGGGAAGACGGGCCCATTGTCTACAGGACCAGCACACAGCTGCGGGGGGCCTGGGGCTTGGGGGAGGGTCCATCCTGTCAGCTGTCCATCTGCCGGGAGTTGCCAAACCACTTTCCCTGTGCCCTGAGGTAACAGCTGTCGGGCTGGACCGGAGGGAGGGGCGGAGAGCCGCAACCATTCACTTGTGAAGTTGCCTGCCATATTCCATCCAGAAACTTCCATCCTGGTGCGAAACTGTGGTGTCTCAGTTTGACTTATCCAAAGAATGCACCTTTTTAATGCTATTTTTAATCGAAAGATACTAGGAGCATGTTTCAATTAAACAGAGCTCAATGTCAATGTGCTAAGAGACTCGTGGAGTGAAAGGTGTTGATAGAGTGTGAGCATTTCATCTGTCTGTTGTAGTTAAGGACTTGGCAGGCCCCACTGGCATGCTACCCCTGGGGGGACTGAGTATTGGGTCAAACAAGACCTCAGGACAATTCAACTTAGACCCAGGTTGGCCTGAAAAAAATTTTTTTAAAGATTTTATTTATTTATTTGACAGACAGAGATCACAAGTAGGCAGAGAGGCAGGCAGAGAGAGGGAGCAGAGAACCCGATGCCGGGCTCAGTCCCAGGACCCTGAGATCATGACCTGAGCTGAAGGCAGGCGCTTAACCCACTGAACCACCCAGGTGCCCCTGAAACTTTTATACCTGACAAAGAGCTGGGCAATCAGCTTTCCTAGACTGTAAAGCACTTGGGGGGTAAGGTCTCATTGGCGTTGTGTAGGTCTCTGGGTACTTTTCATGAGAAAATCACCCCAAAATATGTTCTTTTGGTTCGTTCAGCAAATATTTTTGCTTGTGCCAAGTACTGCACTGGAGAGGAATCAAATAGAGCTCTTTCCCCTGGAACGGTTTGCTCAGTTGACTCAGGCGTATTAGAGAAAGCAATTCTGGTACATACAAAGGTAATCTCGGTCCCTGTGCAAAACTGGTTGGAAGCTCGGCAGGGAATGACTCCTTAAATAATACAGGTATTGAGAGAAATCTCCTACCAGCTGGGGCCTGGACTAGTGGAAATGCGATCACTTGGTAGACATATGGGCAGTCTGCCTGGGAGAAGACTTCATGGTCCGTAGCTGAAGGCGTAGAGAGAGAACTCGGAGACACACAGGGTTGTAAGAGAACCTGCTTTTAGAAGAGCACTGGGTTTAGCAAAAGGCACGGAAAGGACGGACTAATGCAGATCTTGGTGCTGCATGGAATCTTCAGTCGAAGAAGCTCTAAACACAACAGAAGTGTCTCTGGAGACTTGGGGGCTGGGGAAGAGTTTAGAGCAGGGAAATCTTCAGCGGAATTTCGGAAGTCACTGACTTGCGTCATGGGTGGCAGCAGTGAGGTCAATTTCAACTTGCCACTAAAGGAACAGAGGCCCAAACAGAAGGCATGTTACTTTCTCTGTGGCTGGAATTGCTTGAAGGAAGAGGTTGGTTTGTTACAGAAAACCAGAAATAATTCTAAAAGATGTACATGTACAGTTATCTTCTTTCCTCTTCTTCCTTCCTCCCTTTCTTCCTCTCTTTCTTTCTTTCTTTTTTTTTCTTTCCTTCCTTCCTTCCTTCCTCCCTCCTTTCCTCCTTCCTTTCCTTCTCCTTCTCTTCTCTTCTCCTCTCCTCTCCTCTCCTCTCCTCTCTTCTCTTCTCTTCTCTTCTTTCTTTCCAGATAATTTGTACCCAAAGATTTCCTTCCATCGTGACAAAACAGATGGGGGTGCTTTAAGGAAATGATTGAGCTCATGGTTCTGGAGAGGGTACAGTGGCAAAGAATGGGGTTAGGTTAGAAGTGTCCTGCAATCTAACAAAAGTTTTTAGAAAAAAAAAATGTTTGATCCCTGGGGGAAATAGGCTCAACTCTACATTTACTGAGGTCTACTAGGGTTAGAATTAATTTTTTCAACAACTCTTTTAAAGGGCCTGTGTATCTGGGTATGATAATGCATGAGACATGGCAACTAGGTCTAGTAGCAAAGTTAAACTTGTAAGCAATAAATACCAGCCAGGTGTCATGCTGAAAATATGCACAAGGTACTGAGGTACAGTGATACCTAGAAGAAGGGGGTAGGGATTGGGGAACAGGTTTCTAAATGAGATGACTTTAAGCCTCAAAAGATGAGTGGGTGTTTATCAGGTGAAAGGGGTGAGGTGTTACCAGGTGGATGGGGTGAAGGGGGAGGGGTCAGGAACCTCAGGAACATGGCGAGCAAAGGCAGCTTCGTTAGGCAGGTGAAAATGTTCCAGTATCAGCAGAGTCCAGGATCAAAGAGAAGAGACATACGGGAGGAAAACTAAGGCTTGGCTGTCATGGAGGCTCTAGACCATAAAAGAGTCTGCTTGCAAGTGCCCATGGTTAAATTTTCAGGAATTGGGGAAGCCAGTTGTCACTTAGCCATTACAAGCAATTAAATTATATAAACTTAAATTACAAATATTAAATACTCAAAATAGATTACTTCCTGATTTATTTTGCTACATTTTACTATTACCTTTTGAGAATATTATTGTACTTTTGAGAATATTATTATGTTTTCTGTCTCTTTACAGTGTATTTACTGTATAATGGTGTGTTCCTGGCATTTCTGCCCAGCTTGGTTGAGTTCAGTGACATCACCGTGATAGCTTCAAACCAGTCATTAAAGAAATATTTATGCCATGGATGTTGGCAAATTTATAAATCAGGGTACTTTTATTTTGTTTTGTTTTGTTTCTGGAAAGCTAGCTGTTAAATATTTACTGGCTTTGCCTGCCACTGGACTTATGCAAAAGAATTCTGAGTTGTTTTATTAGAGAAAGAGAATCATCCTATTGATGTGTGTGAAGGAAAAGGAGATGATCAGAGTGCCTCCAAATTTGACTGGTATAACAGGTTAGTGGTGCCATTTATTGTAAGGGGACTCATTCGGTCCTCTTAGGGGAAAGGTAACAGAGTTTGTACTTCCTACATCTGGGAGGCCCATGATCCATCCCAGTTCATTAGATAGTTGGTTTAACGGGTCTGGAGCTCAAGAGCAAAGTCTGAAATGGAGGAATGGACTTGAATCACCTGCATGCAAGGAGCTGTTAAAACTAGGAATGCCGGAGCGCCTGGGTGGCTCAGTGAGTTAAGTCGCTGCCTTCGACTCAGGTCATGATCTCAGGGTCCTGGGATCGAGCCCCACATCGGGCTCTCCGCTCAGCGGGGAGCCTGCTTCCCTTCCTCTCTCTCTACCTGCCTCTCTGCCTACTTGTGATCTCTCTCTGTCAAATAAATAAAATCTCAAAGAAAAAAAAAAAAAACTAGGAATGTGGCGGGGCACCTGGGTGGCTCAGTTGGTTAAGCTCCTGATTTCGGCTCAGGTCATGATCTCAGTCAGGGTTGTGAGATCGGGCTCTGCACTCAGCAGGGTGTCTGCTTGAGATCCTCTCTCTCCCTCTGCCCCTCAAAAAAACTAGGAGAATCGGTGTGGTTGTTTAAGGTAAGTAGCGAGAGAAGAAGGCCAGGTCAGAATTCCCCAGAACATTAATGTTAATGCAGTGGGTAAGGAGAAGTGAGCAAAGAGCTGTCAGGGCATGGTCAGAGACGCCTGGGGGGCGAGCAGCGTCAAAACAAAGCTCTTGACCTCAGGGAGATTGGTACATACATGGGAATAGTAAAGCACTTAGGTTCTTTCTTTTTTTTAAGATTTTATTAATTTTTTGAGAGAGAGAACAGCGTGAGAGAAAGAGAGAGAGAGAGAATGAGCTGGGGAGGGGGCAGAGGGAGAAGCAGACTTCCTGCTGTGCAGGGAGCCCATTGCGGGACTCGATCCCAGGACTCTGGGATCATGACCTAAGCGGAAGGTACACACTTAACCAACTGAGCCACCCAGGTGTCCCGTAAAGCACTTAAGTTCTATCAAAAAGAGAACAGAATGCTGTTCTTGAGAGCACAGAGGACCCGATGACAAACCTGTTAGAAACAGAGGGGTGGGAACAAGTTGGGAAAGGCTTTCACTGGGCAACTGACACTTGACCTTTTTATTTCTTTTTTTAGTAGAAGAGAGTTTTTCAGTCAGCAAAACCTTGAAAGCCCAAGAAAAGAGAGAGTCCAAATGTTTGGAAGGATAATTTCCTCAAAAGACACAATTGGTTAAAAAAGAAAAACTGCCTGCATTTTACTAGGTATATTCTCTAAATGTACAAAAGCATCAAATTTTTAAAAATCAAACCAACCATGCATACCACGTGATTGTTCTAAATTAAAAATGACTACGTGTGTATTTAAAGGGGATCTTTAAAAGGTGTATCTAAATTCCATCCATCTTCTTCTTTCCTTCAGAAAATAAGAGTTTCCTAGTTGTTTGGGTTTTATTTTATCAGTTTCAAATTTAATGAAAATTAGGTGTTTTCCCTTTGGGCACTGACCCTTTCTGTGGCTCTTCGTGTTCCCCTTGCCAGCTCCTTGCTTTGTAAAGCTCAGCCTTGCCCCAGGCTCTTTCCCTCCTCTCCTCCACACAGAACTTTCTATTGGCTACTCAGAGAACAGCATACTGTTTAGATTTGTGTCTGGAGATGCCTCTGAGCTCAGCAGATGCAGCAAAAGCAAATTTATTCTGTGGCCTCACTTAGGTTTCCTTACCATTGGCATCTGCCTTCTCTCTCCATTGCACATGCTGAGGTTGTTTAGAAGGGTCATGTTGCTGTTAAAATAACGCAGGAGTTCCAAAGGATAAGGCACTCAGGGGCTGCTGCTTGTTCAAGCATTTTCCATGTCACTGGCTACATGGCATGGAGTGGTTTTAGAAAAAAAAAAAAAAAAAAGAAAGAAAGAAAGAAAAGAAAAAAGAGGGCTTTGGGGGAAAACACTGGGGAAAAACTCCCACTAAAGTAATTAACAATGCACTAAAATACATCTCATCGATACAGAATCATTTGGAATTTGTGATATTACCTTCTGCAAAGCTATATGAGATTTTAAAATGGCTTTTAGGGGCATCTGGGTGGCTCAGATAGCTGGGTGTCTGCCTTCAGCTTGGGTCATGATCTCCAGGTCCTGGGATCGAGTCCTGCATTGGGCTCACAGCTCCGTGAGAAGTCTGCTTCTCCCTCTCCCTCTGCTTGTGCTCTTTTTCTCCAATGAATAAAATATTTTTTAAATAAAAATAAATAAAACAGCTTTTCCTATTTTCAGACAGTGAAGGTTTCTCCTCCTCCCCTTCACTAACCTTTTAACGTTTGAAATGATACCACACAACTAACTTTCTTCCAGCTTAGCATCTTGAAGAGAGGAAGGTGCTTTGAAAGCCCTGCCGGCTCCCTTGCTGCTTTTTCTTCCTAACCCCCACAAATTATGTCCACCAGTTTTTCACCGGACTGTGCTCAGTGAATTATAAGTGAAAAGATAATGACTCCTGTGTGTGTGTCATTGTTCTAAAGGTACTGTACTTACTGAATCCTTATGCTTTATTACCTGGCTTTATGTCATTTTACAGCTGACAAAACTTCAAAGAGGTTAAGTAAATTGCTCGATTACAGGGTTTGTAAATGGTGAGCTAGGATTTTAAACCCATACCGCATAGTCTGTCCCTAATCTGAATGCACATTGCCTCTACAGGTATGCTACAAATCTCTAATCATGCTTATTACATTTTATTACGAGTTTAGCTCCAGAAGAGTCCCATGGGCAGGGCCACTTTCTCTTTGTCTTTTGAATCCTCGTGCCTAGTGGTGTCTGGGCAGAGCAGGCCCTGGAATACTCAACCTACTATCCGCTATCAACTCCCGCTGTCACTAGGCACCATGACACATGCGCGACTCGTGTATTTGAGTGCTCAGTGACTCCTGTTCAGTATAAAAGAGAACTCACAGATTGCAGTCCTGTGAGGCATTAACCTTTTTAGTATCTGAGTCAGGGGTCATGAAGACCACCTATAGGTTCGATAACTTGTTAGGACTCACAGAACTCAGCACCTACTTCTCCTTAGAGCTAGGACTTCTTACTGAAAAGGTACACAGAAAAATATGCAAAGGAAAAAGACGCAAGAGGCGACATCTGGAGAAATGAGGCAGAAGCTTCAAGAATTCTGTCCCAGTGATCATGCCACATGAGCTGAAATTCCCCCAGTAAGGAGTTGTGATGATACATGCGAAATGTGGTCCACCAGGCCAGTGCCCGAGTACCGAGTACCGAGTACCTGCCACTTACAACTGCAGACTCCCAGAGGGAAAGGTGTTCAGCACAAACACTACTGTTCATGCAGTATAGATAGTTTAGGCATAGTGAGCCACTTTTATCTGTTCTGGGAATGGTGGAAACCTGCAAAAGCCAAGTTCCCAGATGCAACCATGGGCTCACTTACAAGCTGGTCTCTCTGAGACTAAGCAGTCAGGCCTGCTGTTAGCTTTCTTTGGCACAGGAATTTTATCCCAACGATTTTCCCTATGTGTCATGTTGTCAATTTGTTTTGCCTTGACACCAACTCAGTAATATCAAGGCTCACTACTGCACAAGCTCATTTTAGTTCTTAAAAACACCTATGTAATAATTGCATTTTGTATTTTCTTACTATCTCCACACTTCAGAAAGCCCTCTGACACAGATAGTAGTCACTTGGCTATTTGTACTTACGGCACATATTAACAGAAACGGAATGTTTCTGCAGGCAGGCAATAATATATAAAGATTAATTACCTCTTTAGAATATACCACATCACTAAGATCACATCCCCCCATTTAAATGACATACAAGCCAACATTTAAAAGCAATATATTTCCTTTATGTTACTGTAAAGTTTTGAGCCTTTAAAAAAGGATAACTTTAAGTTCAAATATAATATGCAGAATATAATATATAAAGTGGTATCCTTACTTTTTGAACTTTATTATGCTTCAGGATTTTTTCTGGTCATTTCAGATTTATTTTAATAAAGACTGTCCTGTATTTTGTGAAATGCATTTTAAAATCAGGAGGAATTTTACAAATCTCTGTATATGACCAACACCAAAAAAAGACAAAAAATTCCAGCTTTATTAACAATTCTAAGTAGACAAGAACACAACAAATTAAGAGCTGTCCCGATTTAACATTAGCATTTAGCAGGTAAACATCTCTTGAACAAAAAAGTAGGAAATATTTTAATTAAAAAAAAAACCATGCAACATGGATAGATCTAGAGGGTATTAAGTGAAATAAGACAGAGAAAGACAAAATATGATATGATTTCACTTATATGTGGAACCTAAAAAGCAAAACAAGCAAAGCAGAAACAGACCCACGTGAACAGAGAACTGGTGGTTGTCAGAGGGAGGGGGTGGGCGGATGAACAAAAATAAGTGAAGGGGAGTGGGAGCTACAGGCTTCCAGCTACAGAATGAGTAATCACTGGGATGAAAGGTACTGCACAGGGAACAGAGTCAATGGTATTGTAATAGCGTCGTATTGTACAGACAGTAGCTACACTTGGGGTCAGTGCAGTGTAACCTATAGGGCTGTTGAATCACTATGTTGTACACCTGAAACTACATAACACTGGTGTGTCAACAATACTTCAATTTTAAAAAATCAAGGATTGAAGGAAGGAGAAAATTTTCCAAACAGCAGCTTGTACTTTCTTCACAATCTGCACCATTTGTATCCTACATCATTGAATAAACACTCGTGTGATATTTACAAAGTAGAGGCAAGAGGAAAAAACCTAAGTATCCGGGTCTTTCATTTGTTATCCCTCTTCCAAGCTTCTGGATCCGTTAGTTTACATACCAACTAAAAATGTGACTCTAGTTAACTACAGTTGAAAGCTTATCAATTAAGTCATCAATAGTGTAAACAAGGAGTTGAATGTCCGCTTTTTCCTTCATTCGGTGATCACTGTGCTTTCGGAGGATGACATCTACATCTGCACTGACCACTCGGTCAGCAACCTGTATGGATGTATGCCAAGGTATGATGTCATCTTTCATGCCATGGAGCAGTCGTACCGGGCAGTTCACAGGGATAGGGCTATGTAACAAGCAGTGGTGTTCGGCTTCCTTAATGAAACTGTACTGAAGGTGATAAACTCCGTCTTCACTGTACCTTGATGGCATAGCCCACACGCCTTTCGTCTCTACTTCCTTTTTGACCTATTGGGTAAAAAGAGGAAAAGAAATGTATGCAACTCTAACACATGCAGTAGTCTTAAACAGTCTAAGGAAAGCAGTCCTAGAGGAAAAGGAAAAAAAGAGATAAAAATGTAATAATGATAATTATCAATAATTAAACACTGTGCAAGGTACTCTGACAGGCACTTTACACAGAGTATCTCATGAGATCCTGATAAAAGTTGTTATTATTGCATTTTTACAAAAGAGAGGTTAAATTTCATGTTTAATACTGAAAGGTAACAACTGTCATGGCTAGGATTCAAACTTAGATTTTGCTTTATCAGGTAACACTTTCATCCCTTCATTTCCATGAAAGGGAAAATGAAGGTGAGAAAAAAGTAATTTCTTGGAATAAGTTCAGGTATCATTCATAATATATAAAACCAATTCTTAGGAATAACAATTGTTTAGATTTCAAAAAGCTCAAAACTGAGTGTCTATAAGTTACTAAAATTGGGAGGGGATAAGGGAAGAATCAAGCCTAAAACTAAAAATGAAAAATAAGATAGTAGTTACTCTGGCACAATCAAACATAGAATTTCAGGCTGGGAGTGTCTGGGCGGTTCAGTTGGTTGGGCATCTGCCTTTGACTCAGGTCATCTCCGGATCTTGGGATCAAGCCCCACGAGCCCCAATAGGGGACTCACAGCTCAGTGGGGAGTCTGCTTTTCTCTCTCCCTGTCTCTCCCCCTGCTTGTGCACTCTCTCTCGCTTATACTATCAAATGAATAAATAAAATCTTAAAAAAAAAAAAAAAAGAATTTCAGGCTAAATGTTACCCCCCCCAAAAGGGGGGGGCACTGTTTTTGCCTTCCAGAGTCCTAGGGAATGAGAAAAAAAAAATGTGTTGTTTTGGAAGACAATGAAGTCTTCCAAATACTTCCTGAAAACTGAACAAGGAAATCATTTCCACACTTACTCTCTTAAAATGAAACACTGGGTATCTTTTGATTCTTGAAGAATTTTTTTACTTATTAGATTATAATTTGCCTTACTTTTTAGATTATAATTTGTCTTACTTTTTGGATTATAATTTGTCTTTGCAATTTTTCTTTTTCTTTTTTTAAAAGATTTTATTTATTTATTTATTTGAGATAGAGACAGAGCAGGAGCAGAGGGAGGGGCGGAGGGAGAAGGGCGAAACAGGCTTCCCAATGAGCAGGGAGCCACAAGCAGGGCTCAATCCCAGGACCCTGGGATCATGACCTGAGCTGAAGGCAGACACTTAACAGACTGAGCCACCCAGGTACCCCTTAAACAACTTTCCTAATTAAAGTAATGTACACACATTATAGAAAACATGGGAAATACAGAAATTATAAAAAAGAAGTAATCACACATAATCCCACCTCTTAGATACAACACCCATGAATATTCTGGCTCGTTTCCTTCCAATATTTTTCTCCATGTATTTGGTTTTATACATGTAATATGTAAAACGGACATCTATCACACATTCATACAGAGTTTTCTACATTGCTTTACTTCTACATAATATCTGGGTTTTTAAAAAATTCTATGAAGTTTTCAAAGGTTGCACAGTAGTCCATTATACTGGATCTAAGCTAATTAAATATTTCCACACTGCTGGGTACTTCTATGAACATCTTGAGCACAAAGATTTATCTGTATATAATAACTTATTTGGAGAGATTATATTTAATATATCAAGATATAAATATTTTTATGGCTCTTGCAATCATATCATATTAAGGGCATTTCTGACTAGAAAAATAGGTGGACATCTTATCAAAAATAAGGAAAAATAAAAGGAAAGAAAAACCAAATATAATATATTGAAAATTTTTGTATTTAAATTTTCAGTGAAGATATGGTTTTTCCATATTTAAAATACATTAATTTACTGCAAATACGAAAGGAAAACAAGAATTTAAACAGTAAAATATGTATGCTATAATCTGTATGTATTTAGGCATTTTAATGTATTTTTTAAAATTCCAAAATGACTTACTGATGTGAAAAAGCTGTGTATCTGAAAGCTATACTCTTAACCATGTCTTCAAATGATTTGAAATTAATAAAATTTTAAAAACTGTGAGATGCATGAATCTATAGTAATATCAAGGCATTTTTAAAAAAAGATTTTATTTATTTATTTGACAGGCAGAGATCACAAGTAGGCAGAGAGGCAGGCAGAGAGAGAGAAGTGGAAGTAGACTCCCTGCTGAGCAGAAAGCCCAATGCGGGGCTCGATCCCAGGACCCTGGGATCACGACCTGAGTCAAAGGCAGAGGTTTTAACCCACTGAGTCACCCAGGCGCCCCATCAAGGCATCTTCTTCATTAAAACATGGGAACTGAATATTTAAGGCAAAAATTGATATTCAGTAATCCTCAAGGTACTCAGGATAATTCCTAAATTTCTAATTTCAGTAATTAGAACTCAGTTTCATTGGTTATTAGATGAAGTGGGAACCATGGTAATTACTGAGACATAATTAAGAACAGCTGCATTTTAAGTATCCCCGCCCCCATCAAGCTGTTATCTGCCACTGAATTGAATGAATACTGTCCAAAGAACAAACTTCACTTTACAGAATGTTATATGCACTGAACCCTCAAAAACAAAAAGTTCAAAATAGCAAAAAACACCATTAACCGAAGAAGACGTACAATATATATTAAGTTCTACAGCTAGAAGAAACCATATCAAGGCGATGTGGTTGAGAAGCTTATATTCGAAACAGCTGTGCTTCCTGTCTGATGGCCTCAAGTGTTCAAAGAAGGAGACATTGTTAGAGTCTGTTCCTACACAATAAGCAATGCTGAGTGTTAACACTGCTTGGGCTAAAGATGATAGTAACAATCACCACTTTTGCTGCCTTGCCATTGTTAGAGGTAACTGCTTCTGTGAAGAAGAGATAATGGTCTTAGTGCCCCTGCTCTTCCCTTACACATGCTTTTAAATTAACATGCTTCTATTAACAAACATATGCTGGTCTGATTCAGGATTAGCAAAGACATGCCCTGATTTGCAGGCTATAGATCTTCTCAGTCACTTAGGTGATATTTACCATATCCTCCCCAAGTGATGTGGATACATACACATAAAAAGAAATATACAAAGATCCTGTCATTTACTGTAACAACAACAAAAAAATTATTTAATCACCTCCTCCTCAATCTGCTATGTTCTCGAAATAATTTCCTAGCAGGAGAACCACTATTTAACTGAGTTAGAGGACGGGGTAAAGGGTTCAAAGTTTATATGCAGAAAGATGTATTGGTAGAATTTAGCAGAATGAGGACACTGAGCAATTATGCACGCATGAGAAACAACTAAGATAGCAAATATATATATATATATATTTTTTTTTTCCCCCCAGAAATATAAGCGCAAGGTAGACCAGCTTTGTAATCTTAGCCCTCAGAGGAAATGACATAAAACTACATTTGCAGACAATGCCATTTTTTCCAGAAGCTGAGAAGAATGTGGACTGTGAAATAAGCTCAGAAGTGTATAATGTATGGCACTGGTATGTACCAGCGCAGAACGAGGCAAACGTCAATATACTCTACTATTCAACACTACATGTGCTTCTTCCCTCCTCCATGTGCTCATCTGCTCTCTAGTGCAGTGGTTCTCCAACTTCAGCTGACAGGCTTGCTAAAGCAGACCACTGGCCGCAAGGGGAAGCTCGGGAATGTGCATCTCTAGCAAGTTGTCAGGTGAAACTGAGGCTGCTGGCCTTGGGACAACATTATCTGAACCAACACACATCTGGTTTTTATTTTCTGTGCCTCAGTCCTGCCAGGATCATAGTCCACAGGGACATTTAGATCCTTAGGGAAAAGACAGGCAAAGAGAACTCAACTGATTACAAAACAGTAACAAAATATACACAAATAAACAGCCTTGACCCACGATTTCTTTACCCCTGCAGACAACTGAAGTGCTTAAACATATGCCCAATAATGAAGCATAACAAGTACATTACCTTCATTCATTTCAGAAACCTCATTTCAACCATGATTTGCTGAAAGGCATGCTAATAATGAAAAGCAAATTTTTTTTCTTAAGTGAGAATTAGTCGTAGAAAAGAGTGCCAACTAAGTGTCTAAGCCAGGAATGGCAAATCTCATCTCCTGTGTGCTAATTCTGATCGACTGATAGTGTGTACTTGCAGAGCTCTGCTGGGAAAGGCTGAGGCTGCTTTCGCGCTTAAAAAAAAAGTTTCATAACTGATGACCCAAGTCTAACAAGATCATAAGTACTATTTCCTATATGCCACAAAGTTAAGAATAAGAGGTACAAAAAGAGATCACAATGTATGATTAGTAAATGTGATTTATAAAGAAAATGTTGCTAAAAAAAGAATTTAAGTGTGATTTCATTAACATGGTTCAAATATTCAGCAGAATGATTTGAAGAGGCTGTGAAAAAAAGGGAACCTTGAACAAGAGACCAATTAGTTAAAGAAGGTAGAGACTGTACACAAAAAGGCAGCTAAGGCAAAAAGATGAGCCAGCAAAGGAAGTCAAAGGACAGATGACACATGAACAAATATTCAAAGAGGGAGCAGGAGAATGACAGGAGGTTGCTTGTGACTTACCTCAACAGGAAGCTGATTGAACTGTGTCACTAGGCCATCTACAGCTGTTGCTATACCAATAAGGGCAACAACCTTTTGTGGCCTTGCGATTGCAGCATGAAACATAAGCCATCCTCCAAGGCTAGATCCAACTAGTATCTAAAAATAAAAATTTATAGTTTAAAAGAGGAATTTTCTTTTCTGTAAGTGGACTGAGTAATTTATGTATGTACTTTTGTCTTCTACATCCATTAGCTCCCAGACTTTTAATATTTGGCACAAAGCAGAATTAAAATTATGACTGCAGTGAAAAGGTAAAATGCTTACTTACATTTTATGAGAAAGTGAAAATGTCAGAACAAATTTAAATCAAATACCAAAACTGATGGTTAAATATTTAAACTATTAAATTTTCATAGCTAAAGAAACAGTTAAAAAAGCATGACGTTAGTCAATAATCATATTTAACAAAAACAGTCACCTGCGGTCCTTCAGCTAAGTCATCAATTACAGAAAGAACATCTTTTCTCCATCTTCCCACTGTGCATTCTTCTAAGTTGCCATCCGAATTCCCAACTCCTGAGTAATCAAACCTAGAAAAAGGGAAAACAAATCTACATCTAAATATCTATTTATATGTTTGTTTCTCTGATTTTTGAGGAAGACAGTACATTTACCATTATTACAATGCTTAAAATATATTAAAATGAAACACTGAGGTCAATCTATATTTCAGCAGATCCTACTGCCATAACCTCCAAATATCGCCTCCATCCACTAACTCTCTCACCCTCCCCACCACCAGCTGCTGCTCCCCGTCACTATCTCCTCTGACTGGACCAGTGTGACAGTCTCCGCTTAGGTCTCCTGCCGCCCTTTCCTACCCTCACAGTCTCTTCCCCATGTAGTCATCAGTGATCCTTTTAAAACAAAAATCACGTCTTGCACAAACCCTCTGAAAGCTTTCTATAATCTTTAAAATATAAAGTCCATACCATAAACTGGCCTCTGACTGGTTTGCACAATTTTGATCGTTTCTTCCTGTTCCCTCCCTCCCAACTGTATCTTTACTCTCCTTCTTGAAGCTGATGGAATACACACCCACGTTTGTGCCTCGGGAGTTTTACATCAGCTTCTCTCTCTACACTTCCAGATAGCCAGTTTGCTTGCTCCCTCACCTCATTCAGGCCTCCCGCTCCAATGTTACATCCCCAGCGATGCCTTCTGTGACCAACTCAATCCAAAATTGTGCTTCTTTCATCATTCTTGCATTCTGTCCCCTGCTTTATTTTCTTCATGGCATATACCGCTACTTGACATAAAAGAAATCTACTTGTTTGTGGCCTGCCTCCAACACTAGAATGGAAGCACCATATGGGCCCAGACTATTTTGCTCCCCACACTGCTTTCTTGGTGCCTAGATCAGGACCTTGCAAATGGTATATGCTTAGTATTTAATAAATTAATGAAAGGAAGGAGGCAAATCAAATTTATGAACACCAACTCATCCCATTAGTTTGCGTCTCCTTCCAACTTTCTAGGTCTTCAGGCTCGAAGTCTCTGTGATCTGCGCATTTTACCTCTCCTTCAAGGCTCAATTCAACAGATCATGAAGTATCATACCACACCTGCAGGTTGCCTTAAACCCCAGTCCCTGGGAGAAGCCTTCCTTCCTCACCCAAACTCTTACTCAATGTTTAAGTCAAGGCACTTTCCTCTGAAGAACTTTCTTTGACATACATGCCCTGCTTACTACCATCAGTCACTTCCTTTGTATGTACTCCCTCAACACTTTTCATACTATGTTATAATCAAGTTTCAAATGTTTGTCTGTCTATGCTGTCAGTTCTTCAAGAGAAGACTGTTTTATTCTAATCTGTTTTTTCCCCAGGGTATG
Source organism: Martes martes (assembly GCF_963455335.1). Classification (NCBI taxonomy): domain Eukaryota; kingdom Metazoa; phylum Chordata; class Mammalia; order Carnivora; family Mustelidae; genus Martes; species Martes martes. The sequence continues at coordinate 58,089,140 of NC_137888.1, read as the reverse complement.
GAACACTGCTTCATCAGAGGCTACTACTGCCTTGGCCAAACTAAACAACTTGCTGTTACTCAACTGGCTCCTGCTCTTTGTCCTGTTTCATGCCTCCTACTATTCCCTTCACCTGGAATACCTTTTCCTTTCACCTGCACAGCTCATACGCTCTTAAAGCTTAGTCCAAATGAATTTTTTTTTGCTGGAAAAACTTCCCAGAAAAGCTGAAGAAAAAATCTCTACCTAATGAAACATATAGAATTCACTTTTAGCAGTCACAATCAATTTCTTATAACCTACTCTAGAAGACAGTTTGTGTGTGTAGTGTGCCTCATCATTGCTGTGAGACTGTCAGATCCTCGCAGGGAACACCCTTCTTGGTTTGTCTCTGCATTCAGAGGCAAGGTATGTAATAAGCCTCATACACTTTAGTATCACAACAAAATAAATAAAAGTGGAAGATAAAAGTAAAAAGAATCACTTTATTCAAATTTGAAGCATTTTGTTTACTCTTCAAATCTGGTGAAAACTAATCCTAGTGTTTTCAGTGTACGTGTAAGAATATATATGTGATAAATAGCATATAACATTTTCTTAGGGATTTATAAGTCATGGAGAAAGAAGAAATAAACATTTTCTTTAGGTATAAAGTGAAATGATTTGGGACCCCTAGGAATTGTGTAACGAGGACACTGTTGAAGTCTCAATCACAGTTACTACTTCTCACAATCCAGGGGACACGGCAGTGAGACACAAAAAAAAAACAAAAGACACTGGCCAATCCTCCTTTTCCCTCCCCTGCTGGGCAAGTGGGCATCTCTACCTGCTCCATCTTTCACAGCTGCCTTCCAAATATGCACTGCTGCTTTGGGCTCAGGTCATGATCCCAACGTCCTAGGATTGAGCCCCATGTCAGGCTCCTTACTCAGCAGGGAGCCTGCTTCTCCCTCTCCCTCTGCCTGCTACCCTGCCTGCTTGTGCTCTCTCTCTCTCTGTCAAATAAACAAATAAAATTAAAACAAACAAAAAACTAACCTAATATGCATTGCAGATGCAGAATACATGTAGAGTCCCTCCAAAGAGGGAAAGGCAAACATTCAGTGATACTAAAAGGTAGGGGTAAAAAATGTAGTTCACTCTTGCTGAACCCTAATCAAGGGACGAAGATAATTTAAACATACTCAGCTGTTTAGGGCTTTAAGACACAGCAACACATCACTGTTCTGGCAGCCTCAACACTCTGGGACATATCCTTAAATCTACAATTAATTATTCTATGACAAATAACTATGAGAGAATACTAGCCCTAATGCCATGTCCTACATTCTGGAGCTCTAACTCAATCTTATGTTAGGCATGGGGAGAGGATATCAAGAAACCATTTTCCTACAGCCATATGTACCACTTCTTGTACAATATACACAACTATTTCTTTGTTCAAGAACCAAGGTCTTAAATAAGATCTTTAAAAAAAAAGGCGGGGGGGGGCGCGCCTGGGTGGCTCAGTGGGTTAAAGCCTCTGCCTTCAGCTCAGGTCATGATCCCAGAGTCCTGGGATCGAGCCCCACATCAGGCTCTCTGCTCAGCGGCGAGCCTGCTTCCTCCTCTCTCCCTCTCTGCCCACTTGTGATCTCTGTCTGTCAAATAAATAAATAAGATCTTAAAAAAAAAAAAAAAGAACCAAGATCTTACAGCCAAAAACACAACAAAATAAACTAAGAAACTGGAAAACACATAAAAGATAAAATCTCCAATAACAAGCTAACATGCAATCAACAGTTAACAGTGATTAGACTGCAATGAAGTTTGATAAAAGCTAATAAAAAGGAATTTGGTTAAATTAAAACTTTGTGGTGGGACGCCTGGGTGGCTCAGTCGGTTAAGCTGCTGCCCTCGGCTCAGGTCATCATCCCAGGGTCCTGGAATCAAGTGCCACATCAGGCTCTCTGCTCCGCAGGGAGCCTGCTTCTCTCTCCACCTCTGCCTGCCACTCTGCCCACTTGTGCTCTCTCTCTCTGACAAATAAATAAATAAAATCTTGAAAAATATATATATATTTAAAAAAATTAAAATTTTGTGGTAAAGGGCTATAATTTTATAAGATTTATAAAGATATATTTAGTTTATGTTTTTAACACAGTCCTACTTAATGGTCGGTGCACATTATAATTCAATCATGTTTATTTACTTTAAAAATGTATTTCAAATGTATCCAAAATGCAGAAAACCCAGAGATGTCATGTCTTATAGGAAGACAGGAACTGGTTACAGTGCTCATAGTCTCAATTTAAATTCAAGAGCCAGTAAAATGACAATTTCTTTTTTTAATTTTTTACTTTTTTTTTTTTGAGATTTATTTTATTCATTTGACGGAGATTACAAGTAGGCAGAGAGGCAGGCAGAGAGAGAGGGGGAAGCAGGCGCCCCACTGAGCAGAGAGCCCAATGTGGGGCTCGATCCCAGGACCCTGAGATCATGACCTGAGCCAAAGGCAGAGGCTTAACCCACTGAGCCACCCAGGTGCCCCAAAATGACAATTTCTTGATTCAAATTCTTTTGGGGACAAAAAAAAATGATGGCAATTTTTCTGATATTATCATGTTTTGACCCAGGTAGTCCTCCTTCCTGTATAGCTTCTCCTTCTTACCCACGTCTGAAATATCCTTCAGCCTGCCTTTATGAAGTATTTTTTACCCACTTCAATCCCCAGTTTTCTCTCACTTTGTACAATTAAGTACACTGTTCTTTTGGCACAATCACATTCTGATGAGTATTTTTGCCTTATTTCTCATATGTATTTTATCTTGTGTTTCCCCTATCTAATCATTAAGAACAACAGCCATGTTTTAGAAATCACTGTGTGTTTTACAGCACTCACCAATAGTGTTAGAAAAGACAGATACTTGGAAAAGACAGATAGTTGGAAAAGACAATCCAGACTTCAGAGTAACAGTTAAGTCAGAACAGATTTTTGAAAGTTCTGAGCATGAAAATAAAACCACTCAGTTAATATGATAAAAGGAATAACACTAAATCTGTATAATTGACATAATCTCAGCTAACACACTGAATAAAATCTAAGTTTTTTAGTTTTTAAAATTTATTTATTATCTTATTTCTGAAAGATGTATTTTCTAGACCCACTGACTGAATTCTAGTGAAAGTACTAACAATTTAGATGAATACATTTTTAGGCTGTTAGTGATAAAAAGGATTCAGTAATTATCTTTAGTTCAACCTGTCCCTTTTTTATGATGAAGAAAACAGTTCCAGGGTTACTGAGCTGACTCATCTTGTTATTGCTGGAACTGATTCTAATACCTGTACTTATTGAACCCAGGCCAGTGTTCTTTCTACTAAACAATACTATCTTTTCTGGCAAATCAGGCCCTATATAAATGATTGTTAAGGTAAACAAACCCAATAACAACAATGTAAGCACATTCTTTTACTAAAATAATTATCAGTATGAAATATTAGGAACTGTGAAATCAAATTTTTGTTAAACAACATATATCCTCTCTATTTATCCTTCTACATAATCAGACTACAGGAGTGAGGGGAAAGAGAAAACTCATTAGAAATGTGAACTATACAATACTAATTTTAGAATACCTTCATTTATTTACTTTTTTTATAAGGGCACAGAACACCAATGAAAATACTAAGCCAGAGAAATAAATTTTGGAGTTACAGACTACACTTAAAACCAAGGGAACGAATGGGCTCAATATGAAGAGGACAGGAAATGAGAACTTAAAACATCCCAGGGAAGAGACATGAAAAATATACAATATTCTTAAATTCATACATTTTTAAATACATAATTTAAAAGCAGAGTTATAAAGAATGGCCAAATAAAAGCCTTTATGTCCCCAATGGAAAACCACAATATAATTATGACATTACAAGAAAGCCAACTATTATTGGTTTGTTGTCATGTTAGAATATTATATCCAGAGTTTAGTTACCACTAGTTTCCTTTCCTGCCAGCCTTGTCAGTGTAGCACAAAGACCATTTTAAAACAGGTCAACAGGTCTTTTAAAGGTTGCATTTATGATAACCCTAAATCACCAGGTGAAAGTTTACAGACCATTAAAATAAGTTAATTCATAAAAGCACTGGCATTTGCTTTAATTGGTTAAAGCAGAAATAATTCTCTGTTGCCATGCTAAATGGTAGTAGTATTTTCTCTGAAATACATTGTTCCTACCTTATATAGGCGTGACCTAGAGATTTGCAAAACTCTTCAATCGCCAATGCTTTTGTACCGTTCATATTAGAAATATAGCCAGGGATGAAGATAACTCCTGGACTTTTGCCTTTTAGCTTCTTATAAGCCAGGTTTGGAAGGTCTGGTCGACTAAGGAAAGAGACTGATGTCTTTTGTCTGCAAGCTAAACAAAGTACACAAAACATAAACTACAGTTCACAAATACCGTTTTTGGAAAACCATATACAATTGGCCCATGAGCAACACGAGGGCTGGGGTGCTAACTCCCCATGAGTTGAAAATTCATGTGTAACTTTTGACTCCCCCAAAACATAACTACTAATAGCCTACTACTGATTGGAGACCTTACTGATAACATAAACAGTTAATTAACACATATTTTGTATGTCGTATATATTACGTATCATATTCTCACGACAAAGTAGGCTAGGGAAAAGAAAATGTTCAAAAAATCATATAGAAAATATATTTACAGTAGTACACTGTATTTATTGAAAAAAAAATCAATGTCTAAGTGGACCTTTGCAGTCAAACCCATGTTGTTCAAGGGGCAACTGTATGTTTTCAATCTTAACTTTGTCAAATTGATGTCAAAACTACTTCCATTTAAGAGGAAAAACAAAGACTTGAAGTACTAAAATCACAAGCCTATGCATGGTTATTTTCTGAACTCATATCAAAATCAGTGCCTTTGAGCAAGGTCCAATCCTGATTCTTTCAAAATATGCAATGAGGAGGAAATTTCAAGGCAATAAAAGATAAAGACTTGTAAAAAATGTTTTCCTATTGCTGCTGTATCATACCTCCTAAATAGTATCAATGTTCGGATTTCTCTACACTAGTTTTAGCCTTTTCTTGTATGATTTTCTTTTTAATTTTGTCTATGTTTGAGGAGTTTCACATCCTCTACTATTTGGCACAGAGGGGAAGAAACAACTCTGGTCTGCCCTTGAGAAATTGTTCCAAAGGTGGGGGTGCTGATATGCTACTTTTACCACTGGCTCCCTTGCCACCCACAAAATCATGGGCCATGGTTAACAGCCAAGCATGACTCTCTATTAGCTGAGGTGGCTTCAATGAGCAGTTTCTTTACAAGTAACCTTGAATAATTTATAATAGTACCATTTTTGGAAAAAGATTTCTCATAGGGTTCTGCAATCACTGCACGTTTTATTTGTTGGTTTGGCTTTTTGTAAACGCTACACAGATCCTCATGCAATTTAAGTACAACTGTACAACTGGCAAACTTTACAAAGTTACTCATTGTTTCATCGTTTTTGAAGGTTTTTCCCACCATAAAATCTACACTTGCTCTTAAAAAAAAGTAAAAAGATATTTAAGGAACATTAAGTCATTTACAATCCCACCTCCTCCTTCTAAAGAAATTAGATTTATGGGGCGCTGGGTTAAGCATCCAACTCTTCGATTTCGGCCCAGGTCATGATCTTGGGTGCAAGATGGAGCTCAGCATTCTGGCTCTGTGATGAGCCTGGAGTCTGCTTGGGATTCTCTCCCTCCCTCCTCTGCCCCCACATATGTGCACACACGTGTGCGTGTACACACACACACACACACACATTCGTGGTTTCTCTCTCAGTAAATAAATAAATCTAAAAAAAATAGGTTTGTGTATTTCCTTACAGTCTTTTTCTGGACCAACAAAATCTCCTGCATTAAATGAAGCCTTCCTCTCCTTTACTGTGGCCAATGAACACATCTTGGCCCCCTCCATGTGAGTTAATAAAATCTTCCTTCATTTTGGATTTGAGATTGATTTTTTAGAGTAGGCTCTATGCCCCAGGTGGGGCTTAAACACTCAAACCTGAGTTAAGAGTTCTACACTCGATCAATTGAGCCACTTAAGAAGCCCAAGAAGTTGAATTTTAAAAACTGAATTGAAGGCCTAACGCTATCCCTATTACATACTAGTGTGTTCCAAAGTTTCCGAGTATAATGAAATATGCCAAATTTAAAACTTTTAGTGAAAACCAGGGCTAACAGGGGCCAGTTTTGTTAGCTGGTAGATTGTATTTGCAAAAATGTCAACTTCCCATTTCCTTCCGGCACTCAAAAATATCCCTCCTACCTTCTTCTTGATATTACTGCCCAAAACAGGAATTTCTTCCAGAGACAATTACAATTTACTTCATTTTGGTGAGTTGTAAGTGGACAGGTTCTTAATATTACACCCATAAATGATCTTATTATACTACAAGGATTAGCTCAAAGCCTGATGCACAAGTCCTTAATGGTGTGCCAAGGAGATGAAAGAGTATTACAATCTAGTTAATGAACTGACATACCATACTTCGCTGGAGGAATTTATATACAACAAGCCTTTAGGTTGTATACAATTAAATGTAAGTTAAACTCATTATACACACTTAAAATTTTTAACTAAAACTAAGGGTATCAGCAATGACGCTTCTATTGCAAGCACAGTACACCTGGCAGCTTCTATGGCAAAGGTGTAAACAACACAACCAGAGAATAAAAAGACAAAATTCAGAAAGACAGACTACATATACTCAGGGTAGGGTGGTACGGAGAACAATCAAACACAAGATAAAGAAAATATTCAGATGCTCTCATTTTTGGTCCAAATTCTAGTTTCCTTTGTTGAGGAATGATTACGGTTTTCACTGAGCTGGGAATATCGAAAAGGCAAAATCAGAAATTAGGCTGCATGACCGCATCTACACTTTTGCAACAACAAAAAAGTTCATATCGTAAATTCCCTCTAGTGAAGCAAAGGCAGGTCTAAGCATCCTAACAGTCAAGATTTGTAATCCCCTTAGACCCGAAGAGAAAAGACAGAAAAAGCAACTAATAAACGCAAATCTTAATATTTCCCGGTGTTGGCGCTTAACGCGGGAAGACAGGCAGAGTAGCATCCTGAAACTGCAAAGCGGAAAACGCCAGCAAGGGCCGGGGCTGGGCAGGATACCCAGGGCCAAGAAGAGGTCCTCTTACTACCTTCACCAGAATTGTTGAAAGCGCCTAAAACAAGGATACTAAGAATGGGGGATGAACATTTTGAAATAGGGCGCCAAAACCGCACTAGACAGGAACGGACTAAACCCGATGTTCTAAAGAACGCGTACTTCTCCCGCCTTTCGGCCACTGACCTGGGAGCCACCGTGGCGTCCCCTCGAGCTTCCTTTTGAATAATGCAGTGAGGCCACGGTGGAAGCCGAAGACGGCCGCTTTGCTCCACCTCCGACAAGGTACCCAAGCGCCCAAAGACGCCATGCCAGCTCCGGCCATCTTCCCAGAGGCCCCTAAGCACCGAGCTGACCTACAGAGTCGCTCAGCGCACAATAACTAGGCTGCGCATGCGCCATCGGCCGGAAGCCCGGACTTGCTAAAGAGCACCCCCGGAGAGTTTCAACAGAGAGCGCACATGCGCAGAGCGTCGTCGCGCTTGCCCTCCCCTCACTCTTGGACAGCTGATTCTCTCCAGCAGTTTTTGCCCTTGATGGCCCGGAATGTTTTGATTGACCTCAGTAGGCAACCTTTTTAATGAGCAGATAGATATTCCGTGGCTGAGGGTGCAGAGAGAATCCGTATCCAACGTTCCTAGGTAGGAAACCATCTGATCATCCCGAGGACACTAGGGAGCGGAAGCATAAAATGCTAGCTAGGCTGCTTGCACTATAAATCGCTCTCCCGCCCTGATAGTTTTAAGCCGTACCGCAAATGCTTCCAAGATCTGACCTTAATCCTGCTTGCAGAAATACCCAGAGCGGACTTGTTCACCGCTCCTTCGATTTTGCTCAAGCTCTTTGGATGCCTGACAATTTTTTTTTTTTTTAAATTATTCCGTCCCCTGCCTCGTGTTATGTGCAAAAATAAATCCCAGTAGATAAACGATCTCAACGGAAAAATAAAATTGAGAGGATTTAAATACACTGAGAATATTTTATAGTTTGGGGATAGAAGGGACTCTCTTAAGCAAGATATGAAACTAAATTCATTTAAAAATGTATATGAATTTCAACTTTTTGAATGGCAAAAGTCATCTTGAGTCAAATGGGAGTCTAGAAAAACTGATTTTATAGAACAGGTAACAGGACGTTAATACTTCTATCCAGCCTGCTCCTAGAAAAAAACGGGAAAAAAATCTATTATTTCAATAGAGTTAGTCGATGTCTGTGAATAGGCAGTTCATACGTGAAGATGTTCAACTTCACTAATTGAAAAATGCGAATTGAAAAAATAACGTTACTTTTCTCACACATCAGATCTGCAAAAATTAAAAAGAGCAACTATTGGCAAGGACGCTGGGAAACTGGCACTCGTGTAGGGTTGGTAGCGGGTCAGCTGCTTAACTCTTCTGTCAGGTAATCTCACCACATCTATTAGGATTTATAAAATATACATCATTTTCAGTGCCCTTGACCCAGTGGCCCCACTTTGTGACTCTCCTGTAGAAAACAACACTAGTGCATAAGGAGGTATATTATCTGCTAAATTTTTAGCAGATTTTATCTGCTAAACTTTTATCTGCACCATTTTTAGAAGGAAGCAGAAGAAAAAAATGGAGTAGTCAATAATAGAAAAATGGTTGAATAGTCATTCAATGGGCACAGGGGTTTCTGAATTCTAGCTCTGGGACCCTTCCAATTAATCCTGCGAGTGACAAGCATCATCATGTAAGATCTTCTTTTTTTCTACTTCAGGTTACTGTGGTTGGTGTTAATACTCAAGTAAAGCCACTTTATATGTTGGTCATAAATTTTGGAGCAATGATTGGTGCTAGAGTTAGAGGCAAAGTTGGATACAGTGAATCAGCCTATCTTTGGTATGTCTTGAGAACCTGTCTTATTGGAACATACTGAAAAACTTGGTTAAATAAAAATTAAATAGATCTTTCTTGAGTGGTGTAGTGCCAGAAAGAGAGAGCAAGGAGGGCTGCTTGATTTCAGGTTGTACTCCAGAAGCTGGTAAGCTATTTCGCCAATTCTCCATTAGGCCTGTTGTAAACTACAAAGGAATTAAATCAGTAAGGTAATACACAATGCACATCACTTCACTATCCCTTGTATCTTAATAATCAACATTTCTGTGTTTTTTTGGATAATTGCAAATATTCTCAATCACTCCTTTCCTTATTACCTCCCTTTATTTTTGCAAATCTTCTTGTATTTTATGTGCAGCAAAATGAAAAAAAAAAAATCTGACTTGTTTCCATAATGGGAAAAGCACCGTACATGGACTGTTTTCTTTATCTACCCTTATCAGTATAACAAATCAGGAAAACTTGTGGCTAGGTCAAGTGAAGATGCTTTTACGCACAGTGATGAGCTTGAAGTAAACTAATCTGTTTCCATACCCATTGTCAATGTTGCATTTCTTAACAGGAGTGATAGGACATATTGTGCAGGGCCATTTCTCTCTCTGAAATCTGCTGCCTTAGCCCAGGGAGACAAATGAGTCACTATCAAGTAAAGCCCTTAATTCACATCTGCATGATTTTTTCCCTGCTGGAGAAGTAGGCACAGTCCTTGCAATCCCCAGTAATAATTGCATCTCTGTAAAAAGACAGTAAGATGTCAGATTTATCAGGGGTTATCTCACTTTGTTAGCAGTAGGAATGTGACCAGAGAGACTCAGAATTACTTTGGTTTATAGGGGCACCTGGGTGGCTCAGTGGGTTAAAGCCTCTGCCTTCGGCTCAGGTCATGATCTCAGGGTCCTGGGATCTAGCCCCACATCGGGCTCTCTGCTCAGCAGGGAGCCTGCTTCCTCCTCTCCTCTCTCTGCCTGCCTCTCTGCATACTTGTGATCTCTGTCAAATAAATAAGTAAATGATAAATAAATCTTAAAAAAAAAAGAATTACTTTGGTTTATAAAACTACAAATCATAATGTGAACACACAACTTTTGTGGAGATTCACAATTGACTTTTGCTGATTAATCCATTCCCTGTCATGTTACCAACAGGTAACTGCCTCATGAGAGATGAGTTTATTTTCAAATGTGAAATCTGGTCAACATTTTAATCCATACTCAACATATTTTAACACACGTTTTAAAAGGTTTACTACATCATGCAAGATATAACGTTGATTCGAACATCTTTATAATCCTATAAAGTACAGTACAGACAAGTTATATCTTTACATTAACCGACAAAATGTTAGCAATTGCATTTCACTCTTAGATCATTACGGGGTTTGGGGTGATTCTCTGAAAAAAAAATTATAAAAATGTATTTTGCAATCATGACCTTGTCCTCCACTGTTCAAGTAAAATCATGTGTCATCCAGTTGCAAAATCTTATTATTGGCAACATGTATACAAACCATACTGCAAAGTTTTAAGAATTGTACCCCATCAGGCCTGACAAAGATTTTATGGACACTTTCAATCTAATTGTTTCACCTGTACTAGTAAGCAAAGCCATCATTTTCTACTTCTATTCATTTGCTAATTTTTAGGAAACAGTGCGTTCATACTTGCAATACACACAACATGATAAACCAGGATAAAGTCATTTGAAAAACTGTTATAAAATAGACTTGCCTGAAGTCATTTCATCCAACAAAAGTTAATTTAACTCTAAAAAACAAAGGCTAAATGTAAAGAAATACTTAATGAAATAGTACATTACAAAGAACATTAAGTTGAAATTCATTTTCCTTTTTATAGAACTATGCTACTTCAGTAAATAACAATTTTAATTGGTCTGTTCTTTGGTGAAAACAGAGGTCTGATTCATTGCTATATCACGTGAGGCTGCAATCAACAGCTGTGTTCCACAAAAAAGAGGAAACAGACAATCTAAAGGATTTAGATTTATTCTCAGCACTGGGGATGGAGAAATCTTCAGCAAACCATGAAATAGTCTCCTTATTTTAAGTTGCTCAAAGTGACCGAATGTCTGTTTAATAAGGCGGCTTCTGTCTAAAACACACAGCTTTGTTTTTTCTTTTGCAAAAAGTGACTTGCTCTATATGTACAATAGCTTATACCAGTGGTAGCTCTTCAGAGTCAACTTTCTAGACAGTTGATGGCATCAAAGTACCATTTGAAAATGAAGAGTAACACTAAATGCGATTCATCACCTGGAACTACCACTATTAAAGAGAAGTCGTATCAAGTCTTTGGTTTAGGCGCAGTACTTAATAATTAGGGCAAAACTCCTCCTAAAAATATATTCCCTTCCAAACCCTTACTTGCTTCTATTTATAAAATAACCTCCAGCAAAATGCTTTTTAAAAAAACCGGTTGATAAGCAATAATGTCACTACCAATAACTGGGGTGCTACAATAATTTCATATTTCCAAGTACACACATTTTGTAAACCGTTCCGTTTATTTCACCGAAGTAAACAATCGGCAAGAATAGTTTATAAGAAATGTTCCTATAAGTGATGCTATTTACCAAAATAGTGTTTTGTGTTTTTTTTTTTCCTCATAGGTGCTTTAATCCTTTTGCTACTTATCATCCAGCTTTGGATGTAAAGCCCTTTTCTTCTCTTTTGTAAATGACTTCCTGTTAATATGAAAGGAGTTCTGAGTATACACAGCGAGAGGGATGGGTGCGCCGGGTGCTCCGTCTGGGATCGAGCATGGCTTCGTTCTAAGTAGAAGATTATTGCAGTCTGCCCTGCGGTCGGCGGTGGCGTCCGGGCCCTACAACAGGAAGTGCGTGTACCCTTCCGCGCCGGTGACGATCACATCCATCCAGATCCGCATGGCTTCCGGCGACGGCGCAACCATGTAGTAGATTCTGTCGTGCGTCTTGACGCTGAAGGTGAGTAGTGGGTTAGGGCTCTAAAGGCAAAAAAGGAAAGGAAGGTAAAACAAACACCCTGAAATCACATTAAATGACTCAGACATTGGGGAGGGCTTCTTCCTCTTTAAAAGTTCTAGATGTACGGAACTCTACATTGGTGTTACTGTTGTTCTAGCAGAACCTGGGGCCCCACCTGCAGCAGCTTTCTGGAGGTCGGGTGTGTTTCCAGACTTTCTCCACAAGAGATCTCACACAGAGAGCTCGTCAATCAGTCCTCTCACAGCCACGTTGTAGGCAAAGCTCTAGCCGGTACCTATTTGATAGTGCGTGCTCCATAAATGACAGCTCTTCTTCTTAGCCGGCTAAGACTCTTCCTTATAAGCAAGTAGTAGCTCCTTCTTAGACCCACTTAACAAGGTCTTCTAAACTAATAGGACCAATTTTCTCACTTCACCATGACTTTTTTCCCCCTCAAAAGATCAGCTGTATTAATTACTTCTGTGTTTGCTTTTCTAGAACCGTAATTATTATATCAATCAGTTATGTCAGAACAACAAATCTAAATTGTATGGGGTTCAAAAAAGATCTTTTCTCCCAACTTAATTATGCATTCAAAGGACAGAAATCTGAAAATCAGTGTTTACCTTATTAGCGTTCTTGAGGTGATCATAATACACTTCTTCAATGGCTTGGAAGTATATCACTCCTTTTAATTTAGCTTCATGCTTGTCTGCAATAATAGTGTTAAAATACTTTATCACCACGGAATGACTGGAAACATTATAATTTCAGTATAATTATTACAATACTGATCCAGTTTTTAAATTACCTAAGATTAATTTGGATAATTTAGGTGAAGGCATTAGCCCAGTTCTATACTGAATAGAACAATGAAAAAAAGGAAAACTCAGCCCAAACCTCAGAGACTAATTGACTTTGCCCAAGGCTTTCCAGCAAATCTTCAGTCAAAAGACAACCCAAAGCTCCTGACAGTCAAGTTAGCACACAAATTATAACCACCACTGACACTGATACAAATTATTTCCTCACATTCTCCAGACTAGTGGTTGTCCCGGAGACATTAGTATGTAGAGCTGTTGTAATGAAATTTGTAAGAAGGGTATTTTTGGACATAATTTAAAATAATACACTACTTAATATTCCTTTTCTATGAATTTCTTATTCAGCATGCTTTTTCTCCTGTTCCTGAAAAAGCTTGTCAGTAATTTAATGTCCTTTCAATGCAGCATTTTCCAAACAATTTCTAAGATTTCATCAAATTTGCCATAAAAACCAAACCAAGCAAAAACAACCAAGCAGGGGTGCCTGGATGGCTCAATGGGTTAAGCCTCTGCCTTCAACTCAGGTCATGATCTTGGGGTCCTGGGATGGAGCCCCGCATCAGGCTCTCTGCTCAGTGGGGAGTCTGCTCCCCCCTCTCTCTCTGCCTGCCTCTCTGCCTACTTGTGATCTCTCTCTCTTTGTGTGTCAAATAAATAAATAAAATCTTAAAAAAAACCCAAAAACTAAAACCAACCGACCAAACCAGCAACCAAACAGGATCCCTCTGTGATCTAATAAATTCTTGAACTATTTTGTAAGATCATAAATGCATGCGAGCATACTAAAGAATTTTAAAAGAATGGATGGGGTTGCAAAGAAAGAGACTCTATCATATGCTGCTGGTGGAAGTGCAAATAAGAAAGCTTTGGGAAGGCAGTTTGGGAAAACAAACCGATTAAAAATGCAAATAATCCTCTCACTCAGCAATTCCACTCCTCAAGCTTTATTGTATCAAAGCTACTCATGCACAAGCACATGGATTTGTGTTTGTTATGGCAGCAGACTGCAAAAAATCTGCTTGAATTTAACAAGGGACTGATTCAATTAGAGACCGGCCATACAGTGGAATCCACACAGCCACTGAAATTCAAGACTAGGTCTGTGTGTGCTTATTAGAGAAAAATCTTGAAATACTGTTATGTGAACAAAGTTATGAACAAAGTGAATAATTGGCCCCAACTGTATAAAAAAAGAAAGAATACATAGATATAGTGAAACATATATGCAAATGGAGAAAAGGTCAGAACGTTTGTGATGTGAAAGAGACTTTGATTATACAGACTTCTGTTCTATTTTTAAGAATTTTATTCATGAATGTCTTTTTTTCAACAACAAAAAGCTAGTCTGAAAAACAATAGCCCTGAGAAGTTCAGTGGAAAATAAAAGCTGTTAAAGTACATTTAACTCAATATTTCCCTGACTTATTTGACCCTGTTTGACCATGGACCATATTTGTATGTTTGTTTTACTCTTTCTCAGGAAACACTGTTTTAATTCATGCCATGTTCATTGGGTTTCCATCAGTTTCTGTTAAAGAGGTCAGTGTGTCTCTCAAATATTCACAGGGAAGGATTCTGTAAAATTAATGGGAACACAGCAAGACTTTATTTTCTGAAAACAGATGTTAAATAAAATCTGGAGATGAAAGTAAATCTTATCAGTGTTTCAAGGAGGCAGAAAACTGGCGAATGAAACCTTTGTTTGTAGGGCACTTCTTATATGGGAAAGAGCTTAAAAAACACTGACCTTACAAGAACAGGGTGAACTAAGAGAATCAATAATGCTATTATAAACTGACACGAGAAAGCTATTCATTCAGTTTCCACAACATTATCCCATCAATTTACAGATATATTTTCTGGGTCTCAGTTTTCTTTAGAGACTTTTCTAAGGGTACCGAGTTAATATGGAGGCCTGGGGGCATGATCAGCACAGGGACTTACAACAGTGTCAGCACTCGTGGTGACAGCTCCTTCACAAACACAGAGCCCATCTACCTCAGTGGGAGCTGAAGGGGTACAGCGCCTGGGGGGTCCAGTCCAGCCTGAACTGTGATCTCTATGGCTTCCTGTGGACTGATCTATTCCTGCACTCGGTGATGTTTGGGGACTGGGGGTGAGGGGAGCAGACAAGATAATGATGGCTATAAACAGAGCCAAACGAACAGCATTTGTCAAACTAGGACTCCCTGGCCAGTTATATAATATGTAAATATTAAAAACCTGAATGAGTGGTGCCTGGGTGGCTCAATCGGTTAAGCATCTGCCTTCAGCTCAGGTCAGGATCCAGGGGACCTGGAATCGAGCCCTGTATGGGGCTGCCAACTCAGCAGGGAGTCTGCTTCTCCTTCTCCCTCTCCCTCCCCCCTGCTTGTGCTCTGTCTCTTGCACTCTCTCTCAAATAAATAAATAAAATCTTTAAAAAAAATAAAAATAAAGACCTGAATGAAATGTAATTTTCACCTGTATTATGTATTACAGTTCTGAGTAATCATTGATATACCGAAACGGTTTTGGTCCTTAAAACAAAACAAAATGAAAACTGATCATCAAGAAGTTTGACTTTGGAAAAATGCATTTACATGGTCAGAAGGAGCACAGGTTCTGACCCGAGTCAGAAGGAAGGGGAACTGAACAACTGACCAGGCTGCCAAAGGAAGGAAAGAGAAGAGAAGCAGAGAAGAGTGAAGCGGTTTTGTCTGAAGTTGCTAATTAAAATTTTACTTTTGGAAAATTCTGGGTGAGGTTGTCTGTGGAGACTAGCACAGTGCAAAGTTTTGTTTGTGGACTTTGTAGATGCTAAATTGGTATTTCTCATTAAACTAGCATCTTTTCTGTTGTACTAACTGAAGAGAACATCTCTGGATTCTTAATAAACCCGACATCAGAAAGCCCAAGAGAGGCAAGTGGGGAACCCCTGAGGGTTGGGCCACCTGCTTCAGGCCACTAGCTGCTGGATTAACTGGAGCCCCACCAAAGTGCTCCCAAAGGTATGCACCCTCCCCCCTCCTCACCCCAATTCTGGGGCCCCACAAGACAGTGTTCCCCCTCTTTCACATGGCTTCTTGGTCACTTGCACTTCTCTTTTTTTTTTTTTTTTTTTTTAAAGATTTTATTTATTTATTTGAGAGAGAGACAGTGAGAGAGAGCATGAGAGGCGAGAAGGTCAGAGGGAGAAGCAGACTCCCCATGGAGCTGGGAGCCTGATGCGGGACTCGATCCCGGGACTCCGGGACTGTGACCTGAGCCGAAGGCAGTTGCTTAACCAACTGAGCCACCCAGGCGCCCGCACTTCTCTTTATAAATGTATCCCAACCTCACACCGTAGATGATGGGACTGGGCTGTTTTTACTTATTTATGACAGCGGTGTAACAATTTCTGACAGTGCTCATAAATGGTGATACCTTCACCACAGACAAGGGTCTCTTCATGACCTCTGTCTTGATACTACTTTTCTTCAATTGTTGAAGAGAGTGGAACGTTACCTGGACTCACAATGGATGTTTCCTATGTGACCCGGGAGACTTCTTAATAAGTACCTCAGTTACATCCATATTCCTGTATTTTTCAAAGATTCAGTAGGGTAGTTTTCTCATAATCCATCATTTAAAGAATCCCAAAAGAATTCAGTCACTTAATAAATACTTACTTGTTCACTTGTTCGCTGATGAGCTTCACCCTCTGCTTCAATAACCACTCTAGTCTATAAACTCTAGCTGAGTGACTGTCAGCCAAGGCTGCCTAATTGTGTGTGACTTAAATAGGGCAGATGACCATAAATAAATAAACAGAAACCTTTTTCTGGCCTCGTGGTTTAAAAGCCAATATGCTGGTCTAAAAAGGAAAATTCCATTTACTACTTATTTGGACTTCAGCTTATTTCAGAACTGGAAGAGATGAATTCACTTTTTTTTTTTTTTTTTAAAGATTTTATTTATTTATTTGACAGAGAGAGAGAGACAGAGAGAGGGAACACAAGCAGGGGGAGTGGGAGAGGGAGAAGCAGGCTTCCCACTGGGCAGGGAGCCCGATGCAGGGCTCTATCCCAGGACCCTGGGATCATGACCAGAGCTGAAGGCAGACACTTAACTGACTGAGCCACCCAGGTGCCTCAGGAATTCACACTTTTTAAATAATACGTAGTTTTTATTATTTCTAGAGAGGAAATTCATATCAGGGGGACTATCTAACCTGAATATAAAATAATACATACCTGCAAAGCCAAGATTGCCATTAATTCTATTACTTACCAATCAACCCATCCAGCCTGACGTTTATTACCTTTGCTCTTTAACAGAGAGTTCCTGATTTGACTATATCACTTAGCGTTTTCTTTTAATCACTCACCTGCATAATAAGAGAATGTGCGCTTGTTCCGATCAAAAACAAACCATCGTTTTTTCCAAGTTTTAATTTTTCCACCCATTTTGATAAGGAATCCTCGGCAGGTCTTCTCTGTGATTGACACATGATAACAGGTATCGATATTGTGGCCAGCAGTCTCTACGTGGCTTCGCAAATCAAAGTCTTCCTTCCGGACAGGCAGATAGCGCGTCAGAGGTCGAGCCTGGAAGAGAAAACCATGTTAAATATAGCTAAATATTTGTTGTGTTTCAGGCCACAGATGTTTAGGTATGGACATGAACTGAAAAGCCTAAGTGCTAAAATGTCCACATGATTAGAGGAACTTGAGATAAACATTAGAGTTTTAAAAAGTGCATAGTATTTTAAGAAGGATGCTACAATATGTGGGGGTGGGAGGTGGATAAACTCAGGGGAATAGATTCTACTCCTTGAAATGGACAGACAAGGGGCGCCTGAGTGGCTCAGTGGGTTAAGCCTCTACCTTAGGCTCAGGTCATGATCTCAGGGTCCTGGGATTGAGCCCCACATCGGGCTGCTCAGCAGGGAGCCTGCTTCGTCCCCCCTCTCTCTGCCTGCCTCTCTGCCTACTTGTGATCTCTGTCTGTCAAATAAATAAACTCTTAAAAAAAAAAAAAAAAGAAATGGACAGACGAGAAAATGGGAAAATGCCATTAACCTTAGCTTCGTAGGAGGTACTTAGCACTTAAAAACAGGGAATCCTATGAGGCATGAAGTTCCCTTGGCTGCTTCCTCCAGATGAGGACTCCTTTCCTGTGAAGTTCCCTGAACCTCTCCCAATATAACCTAACATCAGTTCTTCAGTATTCTGGGGGTATAGCTCAGTGGCAGAGCATTTGACTGCAGTTCTTCAATATTCTCAGACACAACCTGATGGGTGAACATTATTTAGTACTTCCCCCCACCCTACCCCCTGCAAGATCTCCCAAAGCTATAACATGTCAACTCACATACACTCCCTGATAGAAATCAAAGGCAGAGATGTTGGTTTTGAAAAGTGAAGCTAAAATAAGGTAAGCAGTAGAATCAAAGCCATACTCGATGAGCTGCGCAATGAGCGGATATGAATAAGAGCTACATAGATGCTTTTTATTTTACTATGGTTGGAGGAAAGTATCATCTAATCCAGGAAGCTTATATCGCCAAGGGTCATATTTCTAAGATGGCGTTTCATTTATTCTGTTAAATAACCCCACCCCTCTGCCCTGGGGAAAATGACCTAAATATATACTTAGAGGCAAACCTTATCATTAGGATTAAAATAGAATTATGCTTTCTGGTTTGGCTTCAAATAATAGGCAGGCATGGATGACCTTCACTGCGAATCATAATTTGGCAGAGGATCGACATAATGAAATAAAATGAACACGTTTTCCTTTGTACTTTTCCTTCAATATTTTGCCTTTGATTCTGTGGTGTTTGACTTCAGACAGATGTCACAGACACTGATGCACAAAACACACAAGAGTCTTCAAGAGAGTCAGTCTCTCACGGCTGTGTTATCACACTGCCAGCAACTATAAAGAATAGGGGAAATGACACCTTTTATGAAGCCTAGTAAGCCTTGGCAAAATGGATTTGAACCTTATATTAAAGGGCGCTGGATGAAATTTCATTTTAGTTCCTCAGCAAACATATATTATGTAGGCATCTTTAGTGACAGAGATTCAAACTCTGAGATAAGCCAGAGAGGAAGTTAAAGGAAATGCGTGGTTTTCCTGAGTTTTGTTTGAGTTCAGTGACCTTGCACACATGTGTGGACAGCTGTAGCAAAGGGACATGTGTGACAATACAGTGGTTAGAAAACCAAAACAAAACAAAAAACCCACTAACACTACCAAGAAATTGGGTTGGTAAAATTCTTATTTGTCCTGGAGTGTTTGCTTCCAAAAATGGCTTACTAGACCCTCTTCTCTTCCTCAACCAAAGGTTCAGTTTGCGTGTTATATTTGTTTTCAGTGGTAAGTCAAACTGCGTTTTTCAAAGCTACTTAGAAAAAAACATGCTTCTTTTAAATATACTGCACAAAAAGGGATAGAAGAAAAATGCCTCTCCCATAAAAATGTACCACGCATGACTAGAGAAATGTGCCATTTGGTTAGTAGATGCCAATGGGTTTTGAGATAAACATCCATTTTTTGGTCTCTGAACCCCCCATCTGTCTCTTATCAGTCACATGTCAAGGGCTGCTGACCGCAAGGGGTCTGGAAAGGCATCCTGACGAGCATGACCGTCTTCTGCAGAATGACCACCAGGGGGCGACCTATTCTAAGCCATCCAGATTGTCGCACCAACCTGTGCCCTCTGTTTCTCCCTTATTTTTACTTCCTTTTCAATTAACTTCTGCCGCTGGCTAGTTTCTTCCTGCAATCGTTTTTCCAGAAGTTCTCGGCGTCGTTTTTCTTCTTCCAGAGCTCGTTTCTTGGCTTCCATTTCCCGTTCCTAAATATCATCATGCAGAACAAAATTAAGACATGTTGGTTACCCTTTAACGATTCTAACTAATGGAAAGAAAATTCTCACTAGATAATTGCTGGTTGTATAGCCTGGGTGCTTCAATAGACCTCCTAGACTAAAATCACCTCTCTCACATAGTTTCCAAAATCATCTCACACAGAAAAGGCAGCCGCCACATTTAATCAACCATTGAATATTAGGTGAAAATCCCACTTGGGGTATTCAGTCATTTCATACAGACGACCACCACTCTCCCACTTTTCATAAAGAGGATCACAAATTGTCACCCAACACTAATCGAGGCATTTAGCCCTCCTTTCGAAGGCCCTCAGTCCCGGTCCTTCCAGTCCCTTTGTTGCTCTGCGGCTTCCTGGCTTAAGGTCAGTGGCAGAGGAAGCTCAGAGGGAAGTCAGAAGAGGAAAGGAGGGGCCCTTTAAGGCAGGATGTAAAGGCATCTGGGGGGATTCCTAAGGAAGTTCAGATTCTGGCTTGAAATACAGTCACAATAACTTGGGATTTTAAATATTATAATAGCACAGTTCACACAAGCTGGCAAGGAAGGGAGAGTCCATAAAGATATGACATTCCTCCTTGTTCCCTGGCAGGCAAACAAAGTGGCCATCAAAGGGAAAATGCAATACAAAGCACTCATTTCGGTCGACGCTGACACTCGACATATTTTAAATTACAAAAAATTGTGGTGCAGTAAGGAGCCTTAGAAATCTTCTCTACCACCGTTACTTTTCAGATATATATATATATATATATATATATATATATATATATATATAAATGAGGCCAACAGGTTGAGTGATTACTCCCAAGATTATATTGCTTCTCAAGACCCAAGGACAGTTTCCTGTCACGTGCAGGCAGGATGAACCGTTGCCTCACAGACCTCTTGTGTAAAGATAGTACGCCTACCCTGGACTCAAGCAGCCGGGTCTTCTCTGCGTGAGCCTGCTTCAAAAGTCTCTCCATTTCTTCTATCCTGGCAATATTTGACGTGCTGGCACTGAAGAGAACACAAAGGCCTTTTAAGAATGTTGCTTGAGATTGAGGTCTCTTGACACACATACACATACACGCACAAGCACGCACACGCACAGCTTCCCAGAAGGCGCATGACACGATCTGGGGTCATTTAAAGGATGTTACTTAGCAAAGTCATTGGCCTGAGTGGGCCAGTCAATTCAGCTCTGAAAACTGTAGGTGCCATTGATTTACCTCAGTTTAGGAGACAAACTATAGGCAAGAAAGATAATACCAAAGTAGAGTGCTTTACTCATAAATAAATAAACCCCAACTAAATCTAACAAAGTATGTTTTCAAGATGCTTTTTCCAGAGTCTACAAATTACGGACCGTGGGAGGGTTCCCTGTTTCTTTAATTGTTCAGAGATACCAGGCCAATAAGACAATCACCGAAGTTCTATAAACATGACACCTATGGTGTGAAGTCACTTTATTTGGCTTGGAAGTGTGTCCCCAGCTGCTTTTTTGCTATGCCTCTATACACGTGTACATTTTAGGGGGTGCCTGATTGGCTCGGTTAAAAGAGAATGTAACTCTTGATCTCCAGGTCATGGGTTTGAGCCCCACATTGTGGGGTTACTTTTTGAGGTTACTTTTAAAAATACACACACACACACACACACACACACACACACACACACACGGACTTTTCTTTCTTATATGATGATGCCAATTAAAAAAAAAAACACACACACAAAAACCTCTAAAAGTTGCAACAGAAGGGTGGTGGCAGTTTTGTCAATAATACTCATCCACCATACCGATGAGGGAACCTCCATGAAGGGAATCCAGAGCCTCAAAAGAAATGCATCTTGAGAAAGACATCGCGCAGATGAGTGAAGGGAAAAACCAAAAGGAATAAAAGCTGCAAGAACAGTTAGGGTAAATAAAGAGAAAGAAAAGAACGTGGAAATGATTAACACTAACTAAAAATGTTATTTTTCTCTTATATTTCATTTGAGTGTTCTAGAAAAAAAGGCATGACCTAGGTCAAAACTTCCTTACTCTGATGTCCCAGCCATAGAGAACCAATGTTATTTCCTATGTGTGTAGACTTGTGTAGCCATTTAATAAATGCTTGTTTTCTAGACTCTCTTGGGGACAGAGACGCTTTTGTTCCTGTATCTTCCATCGCCTGGCACACAGTAGGGATTCATGCCAGATGCATTGACATAAAAATGAATTTATATGAAAATGAAAAGGATAATTCTTAGTATAATCTCCCCATATGATACTGTTGAACAACTCAAATCTAGAATGTTTCAAACACAGGGCTAATTCCTTTACCGAGATAAATGACCACAGTAACAGAGTACATATGGTTTATCTAAAATCAGTAGCAGCAGTTTTACAGTAGCTTCATTCCTAACTGCCAAAATTTGGAAGCAACTAAGATATCCTTCAGCAGGAAAATGAATAAACTGTAGTACTTCCAGACAATGGAATATTATTTAGCATTAAAAAGAAATGAGCTATGGAGCCATGGAGAGACATGAAGGAAGCTTAAATGCATATTGCTAAGTGAGAGAAGCCAATCTGAAAAGGCTAAATACTGTTTGACTCCAACCTGATGACATTCTGGAAAAGTCAAAACCATGGAGATAGTAAAAAAGATTAGTGGTGGCCAGTGGTTTAAAGTGGGGTGGGGGGTGGGGGGGGGGAGGATGAATCTGCAGAGCACAGAGGAGTTTCAGGGCAATGAAAACCCTCCCTATGACACTATAATGATCAATGTATGATGTTAGACATTTGTGCAAACCCACAGAATGCATAACATCAAAAGTGAACCCAATGGGGGAGGCTGTGTGTGCTCAGGGACAGGGGGTATATAGAAACTCTCTGTACTTTCTTTTCAATTTTGCTGTCAACCTAAAGCCACTCTAAAAAATTGTCTTTTAGAAAAATTGCATCCATCCAGGAAAGGGACAGCCTTAGGACTGCTGTCTCCTTAGAAGCTTAACTAATCTCTGTACTTTGCAGGATTACATTGGGTCCATTTTTAGCTGGGTGTGTTCTCCTGATAAAGAGAGAACAGTTCATTTCCATGAACTGTTGGGGGAGGTACAAAGGGGTAAGCTCTGTTCTTTTCAACCAGTAAGAATTAAAGAAAAACATCTTTAATATTTGTACAGGAATGTGTATCTTCTTTATCGAGAACAGTCAAGGTCATAGATGTTAAGTGGCACACTTCATCAGCTCAGCTAAGAGAGCCAAAGACAAACATCAGGCCCTGTAATCACACAGTATTGTGTTTATATTTGATTGTGTTGTCTGTGACATCAGGTGTCTATGTCTTATGTCTCCTATTGATTTGGAAATAAATAATTTAATTTCACGAAGTCTCAGGTCTTAAAAACTTACCAATCGTCTAACCCCCATCTAACCCCCGTCCTTTAGTTCTTTCTAGAACATACTCATCTTTTCATCTAGTTTGTGCCTGAGCATTGTTAGTTATGGAAAAACTTCCTGTATCCCTTCTTTCATTGTTTGGACAACATTGTTAGAATGTTGATACTTAAGTTGAGTCAAAGTCTATCTTCCTATAGCTTCCATTTATTGGCCTAAGTATGACCTTGAGCTCCTTGAAACCTATCCAGATGAATGGGTTGGAAATAACTTGGTTAGAAACAAATATTTTCAGTTCATGGTTTTTCATAAATCTGTAATTTGGGCATATCCTGGGGGTAAGTTTTCAAATAGTTATCTGTCTTTAAATCTTTTTGTTCATTTTTTAGAAGTTTTCAGGGTGTTTTCCATTTATCTTATAATATTTATAGTTAATTTTCTGCCAATTATATTCAGTTTGCTTATTTGGCGATATTTCCATAAATGTCTTAACTTTTGCTCCAAAGAAACTCAATTTTCTGAAAACACCTGATACATGAAAACAATGATACATGTTAACACTTACCACCTGAGTGTTCATAACCTGTAGAAACCTAAAGTCACCTACTTTTTTAAGCTACATTTTATATACTTTAAAGCTTCTTTGGTTATTTGGTTAAAAAAAGACTTTGTATTCACAGATACCTACTTATTCTCTATAGCCCCACTTTTGCTATTTTTGATGTTAATATTTCCTTGACAGGTAAACCACTTTTATTTAGCAAAACTCCTGCTGCTCTGTGATACTCTGTCACCGCCATCTTTACTTTTCTGTCCCATCAGGGTTGCGCCTACACTGAAAAGGAAAGGCTGCTGCAATGGGAATGCAGGGAGAAGTCTAGACCGGTCAAACCATGGCATCAACGGCAGACACCGATGTCAGCAAGTGAAATACTGAGCACTTGCCATGCAGAAGGAGAGTCTGATGTCCCTGAAGATAAGCTTGATACTGCATTACCTAGAACACAACACTCATCTTTGTTTTCTCAAGTGCGTCCACATTATAGGAGGAGTCATGTTTCTTTCCATTGTTCCAACTTCTGACCTTCATAAGGGCAGGCACACATTTCTGATCTTACATGTGACTGCCGTAAGGATGCTGGTGATACTGAGTCATCAGGCCATTAACGATATAAAGATGACTAGTTTGGTGACTTCTCCTACTCAGTCATGTTCTGCTATTTTGTCAACTGAAGATTTTTTTGTGTATCTGGCCAACTTTGGTAAAAACCATATTCATAAAGAAAAACAAAACTTTCACCAAGGGTAAAGGAAATCTAAATAGCAGATTTAGGATTTTTATGGCTTTTTAGAATATTCACTTCAAAGGCAAAAGTAAAAACAGAAACAAATTTAAAAAGAAAAGCAAAGAACAACGGTGTACAAAAAATAAGTAAGCAAAGCAAAACAGAACAAAACTAATGGGGGCTAAACAAAATTCTCCACAAAGACACATAAAACCTTTCCAAGACAGCCATCAGTGCACCAGTATTGCCACTGCATGGAGCTGGGGGCACCTGGGTGGCTCAGTTGGTTAAGCAGCTGTCTTTGGCCTGGGTCATGATCCCAGAGTCCTGGGATTGAGCCCCACATCACGTGGGGATCCCCGCTCGGCAGGGAGTCTGCTTCTCCCTCTCTCTCTGCTCCTACCTCTGTTCCTTTTCTCTCTTTCTTAAATAAATAAATAAAATCTTAAAAAAAAAAAAAAAGAAAAGAAAAGAGAAGAAGAGCCAGTATCCCAGAATATTGCTTTTCAATTAATCTTCTCAAGTATTTTTTCAGCTTCAGCAAATTATTACTCCTCATAAAACATCCAGCCTTTCTCTATTCAGTAGCTCCTTGAATATTACAAGAACACAGCAAGCCCTCTGACCCTTCCTAACCATTTCTCACATGGTTTGACACATCTGGTCCCTTTGGCACTTGGCTGCCTCTCACCGCCCCCACCCCACCCCCCAATCACTTTGGTTTTCTGCATCTCCTCTGAAAGAACTCCCTAGAATAAAATGCAGCCACTGTGTGTTGACTATCTAGGGTAAAAAGCAGAATACAAACTTTTGCCTAAAATGAAGAAATCTGAAGCATCTCAAATTCAGATGAAAGCATCCCTTAGACCCAAGTTCGGCCACAGATTGCCCTCAACTCCATGCCCAGTCTTGCACCCTGCCCCACATGCACAGTGCTGGCATTTAAGCTACAATGAAGGATCAAGTTCCCCCAACATTTTCTCCAAGTGTGAGGGCAAGGTCAGGGCTTGGTAAATTAGTAATAGCAATTGTGATAATAACATATCATTGTAGGCGGTGTGCAGAACACTGCACGGTCTAGGCCAAGTCAGTAATTTCAGCAGAAGAGAGGTTTTATGCAGAATGGACTCCCAGCTGCCGTTTTCCTATGACCCAGGATCTGTTTTCTTAGCTTTTTGTTTGTTTAGGGTGTAAGTAATGATGCTGAAAAAGCAAACATACTGTCTGACTCAAGTAACTTTCTAGTAGACACAAAAATGATGTCTCAACAAAAAGCAAAGGCCCAATGTACCCACAGCTCTGAGTAATTCTGTAATTCTACAAATGGCTTCTTGTGACATCATAAACCACAAGACCAGGCTTCTGTCAGTAGAATTTCAGCACGATTACCTCTTTAACATACGTATCATTTCAGGGTATTTTAATACATAGCTTTAACAAATCTCACCAAGAGAAGACGTGTTAGTCTTTTCTTTCTCTTGCTACCTGACTTTAAGAAGTTCTTATTAAGGATGTGTTGTCATAATATACATTCCAAACATTAGTTTCTGATTACCCATTTGCCTGATGTTTATCATATTATTTCCCATCATAATGGTGGATACAAGCTTACCTTAGGATAGCATGAATTTTTTATTTTTTTAAAAGATTTTATTTATTTATTCAACAGAGAGACAGCAAGAGAGGGAGCACAAGCAGGGGGAGTGGGAGAGGGAAAAGCAGGCTTCTCACAGAGCAGGAAGCCCGACACGGGGCTTGATCTCAGAACCTCGGGATCATGACCTGAGCAGAAGGCAGACGCTTAACGACTGAGCCACCCAGGCACCCCAGGATAGCATGAATTTTTTTAAAGTAGATGGTGGTACAGAAGCCAAATGTTTGTTTCCCCTCCCTCTCCCTTTTATACTAAGCCTGTGACAGGTATCTTCTACTTTGGCTTCAACTTTTTTTGACATTCAGAGGGTCAGACAGCTGAATGAAATACATACTATTGGTAATTTCTGACCGTGGTGACTGGTTATCTGTGATTGCTAGCACCGCCAGGGCAGGTCTGCGTGAACTAAGGATACAAAATGGCCGTGGTCATGGGTAACCACCTGCCAGGAAGGCTCCACGGTGACGCTGTCCTCTTCTTTCGGTGTATTTAGCAGAATCATTCTCATTCTCTACCTCTGGAAACCATTTTAAGAAAAACCAACAGGGCAGGCAACTAAAAATAAATTCAGTTCTTGCCCTGTCACAGTGCTTAAGTGTCCAGATCCAAAGTCGTAACGCTTGGTAATCATAATCAAAGCAGATCCTTTTTGGGTAATTTCCTGTACCCGTTGTTGCACTGCTGCTGTTCCCTGCCATTAAATATGAGAGGTGTAGCGTGATCATTTGAAGGGATGAATATTTACTTTCCATTTTTGGAGGGGAGGAAGAGGCAGAGAGTGGAAAAATGCCAAGACAGGCAAATGCTTAGAGTGTATTTCTCTACTAAAGACGGCTCAAAATAGGTAAATAGGGGCACCTGGGTGGCTCAGTCAGTTTAGCACCTGACTCTTGGTTTTGGCTCAGGTCATGATCTCACGGTTGTGGGATCGAGCCCCACGTCGGGCTTGGCACTCAGTGCGGAGTCTGCTTGAGATTCCTCCTCCATGCCCTTCTGCCCCTCCCTGCATGCTTTCTCAAATACACAAACAAAATCTTAAAAACACAGGTAAATAAAAGGTTAAGCTATCAAGAGTTCACCAAAGAAGTATTGGTACAAAATGTTCACAATTATTTGGGAAGAGGGGAGAATAATCAACTGTTTCCAAAATATCAACTAAGTACCAAATGCCACTGAAACATGGGTGTCCCTCTGACGTTGGGAATCTGGGTTCTTGCTTTTTTTTTTTTTTAAGATTTTATTTATTTATTTGACAGAGATCACAAGTAGGCAGAGAGACAGACAGTGGGGAGGGGGAGGCAGGCTCCCTGCTGAGCAGAGAGCCCGATATGGGGCTTGATCTCAGGACCCTGAGATCATGACCTGAGCCAAAGGCAGAGGCTTAACCCACTGAGCCACCCAGGTGCCCTGGGTTCTCGCTTTTAATGCTCTTTTACTTCTCTTGTCACCAAGCTATCATAGTTGCTGGGTGGCTGAGTTTGTTTGTGTCTTGTTATTCAGAAAGCACCACATTTGATTGGTCTGTTTACTGTCATTTATGAATAATTGCTCAACATTCTAGGCTTTCTGTTCTGAGCACATACTGGCCCGGCCTGGACAACTGCAGGACAGCAGGCGTCACCAGAGCATCTCCAGTGCCAGCTGGTTTGCTGTCCACCCCTTCCACATGCTCAAGTGTCTCCCCCAATGTAGTCATGTGAAAATTTTTAAAAAGTGAGCTACTGCATCTTTTAATATTGAATAACACGAAACACTAATCCTTCTAACCTGAAATAATAATGGCAACCCCCAAAAAGCTTTACTCTTTTTTTTTTTTTTTTTTTTTAAGATTTACTTATTTATTTTTAGTCAGGGAAAGAGAATCTCAAGCAGACTCCCCTACTGAGCATGGAGCTGATGGAGGGCTTGATCTCACAACCTGGAGATCATGACCAGAGCTAAAACCAAGAGCCAGATGCTTAACCGACTGAGACCCCCAAAGCCTTATTATTTATCATTACATAATCTCCTCTTTCAATTTAGGTCATTCCCATGTGACAAGCAGCAATACAATTCTTATTGTTGCTTTAATATTTTTCCCCAGAGACTCCTTTCCTTCTCTGATAGGGTATATCCAATAATATTAATGTTTCACCCATTAATGCCAAAAGAAAATACACTGTATACTTTATTTACCACAGAATGTAATATCTGCCTTCTTCTCCTTTTCCCCCACCCTTAACACTTTCTGGCTATAGTGTCTGGTTACAGTTAAGTCTCATATTCATTTCATTTATGAAACATGAAATAACCCAAAGCTAAGTACGTTTTGTTGATGTTACTCTCCCTCTCTCTCTGTCATTCTCTTATTATAGGTGAGGGGAGAGCAAATTATTCAAATAAAGAACTAAATTATATTTACAGAATGGTAATTTTCCATCAAAATGTTTTAAAATTGATCATTGCCTTGTACTCAAGAAACAACTCCTCCATTTTACAGATAAGCAAGTAAATCTGGACCAAGAGCCCTCTGTGATCTGCTTCAAGGAGCATGATCATTGCCCAAGGAGTACAAGCATTCCTGCTTCCAGCCTGCGGCTTCAGTCCAACAGAGGGAAGTTTGTTAATGGCAATGACCCAACTAGACATTTGCATTTGGAACACATAAGTGCTCAATTAACATTTACTGAATATTGGATGTTTCTTAGGTTGAAATCATAGTATTAGTATTCATGGAATGAATGAGTGAAGGAGCCTATAAATCAATGACTGAACAATTCAGCCAATTAAAATAGACCAAACAAAAATTTTAAAAATAACAAAATTAAAAATATGGCCATTTTACTGTATCCTGAGGTATTTACTCAGCCAACACTTACTGAATACCTACCATCTGCTAAGATCTCTGCTGGGTATAGAAATCAAAAGATAATCAGCCAGCCTCCTTGACATTGAGGAATTCACCAATTAATTACTGAAGAGAAAATTTTATACTGCCATGTGATCAGTGATATAATAGAAAAAAGAGTCAAGTGCAGTGGGAACACAGAAGGAAAAGGCCCTAAAGGAGAGCTTTTCCTGAGTTTCCAACCTAAGTTTAAGCCTAATAGATAAGGAAAGTCTCTCTACGCTCAGATGGGAGTAGAGGGATGGAGATGGTAAAGATATTTACAATGCCAGACACTACTGGTGCTCAGTAAGTATGGATTGAGTGAATACACAAATGGAAGGATAAATTGATGGTAGACAGTGTCATCCTGGTTAAATCAGTTCTCTGGAGGGAAATGAAAACCCTGACATATAGCAAATGTCCATTTATGTGGAGTATATACTCCCACCATGGTCAATTTCAAACTACCAACATGACATCACTGATCACACATAGGTGAAAATATGCACATTTGGCACTTGCCAGCTAGCATGACCCAATGCCAGCCCACCACTGTTGACTCTAGAGCACTCCATTAGTATTCGTGGAATGAATGAAGGAGCCTGTAAATCAATGAGTGAACAAACAATTTGATTCCAGGCCTGGGACCAATATGGTCAAAGGCACAGAGATTTGAGTATTTATTATCCTCTCAATTAATAAGAAGCCCTGTGAGGCATGTCAGGAGGAGAGAGTGAATGGTGAGTTGGGATGGATCCAGAATGCAGGTTCTAGGGCGTGACTTTACTCAAAGGGGAGTAGTTTTTGAAGGGGCAGAGTACCAGGACCAGATCTATATTTTAGATGTGCTTTTAGCCCTAATTCCATTAAGACCATCTTTGCTTGCCTCAAAGTATGAATACGACTGTGAATGATTAAATCCTTACCAAAATTTTAATATGTGGAACAGTTCTAAACCCTTCCTCTAAATGAAACAGACATGTAAGAAATCCTTCGAAGTTCTTACTATACTGTCGGATTTCTTTATTCCATCGAAAGGAGTCTTAATGAGTCCTGGAGTCAACCAATAGAGGCAAGTAAATTTTGAAGCACAGTATACACGTGAACTCAAATGTAAAGAAATAGAGTAAAGGAGAAAAACGGATTATATGATGTCTGACTGGGTAAGCCACACAGGATACAAGGAAATTACTTTCAAAGGCTGCCATGACACTCAACCCTCTTCCGCCCCATAGACTATGTCTCTGAAATCTGGGCTTGTACGTACACGTTGTTCCACACTGATGCCTTTACTTTATGAGACCAGCAGGTGCTTTTCTAAACTGGAAGCCCCAACGAAGAATACATCTTACCTAGAGATATTGTCAGGTGAGCAGGCGGAGATGCTGGTCTCCATGCTATCGGAGCTGTCTAGGCTCAGTGTGTCGAAGGCCTGGTCCTTGTAGCTGTGATCGGGGTAGTGGAAACTGTTCAAGTAGACATTTGATTCAGAGGCTGTGCGGTTGTAAAAGTCAGAAGATTTCTGCCTTTGTCCATCACTCATCTGTTGGTGATTATACCCTAAGGAAAGAGCCATAAATATGTTAGCATGCTTCATCTTCTAGTCTCAGATCTTCTGAGACTCAAACCAGCAACCCAAAACATCTGCATACAAAACTTGGACTTTGGTCTAATTTGTTTTGAAGCCAAGAAGATCAAAGACACAGCATCATGCTCAGTGCAAGCGAGGTGGTCTTGGGCGTGATCTTTTCCGTCAGTGGATCATCTCACATTCTCCTTTGCCATTCCCACATCTCAGCGCAACTGAGAATATAACCGCACACACACAAACAAACAGGCAAACCAAACCAGACCAGAAACACAATGAGAGGCCCTGTATCTTCTAAAAGTAGCTGGGTTCAAGGGAAGCCAGATGACTCCTGGTGACAAGCAATAGCGTGGTCTTAGGACAGTCACTTCCTCAATGGTATTCAAATTTAAGGAACACTCCATCTGGTCATAAAACAGCAGGCGGACCATCGAGGTGTAGGATTTAAGAAACTCGTATCTCACTCATATTATCACTAACACTTTTAATCTGGTAAAAATCCAAACTGCACATTTTTCTCACTTTTTTTCAATTTTCCTTGCCTGCTCATTATTTAAAACATCCACAGCCACTGATTTAAAACAATCCTCCCAATTGGCGCACCCCTCCTAATTACCATATACAGAGCTCTCTTGTTTTTCTGCCTTTGCCGTCAGCCCTCAGCCAGCTAGTGCTGGCCAACCGGAGGACAAGGTAGAACTCATATCAAGAGCAGCCAAAGTGCTCTCAGTCCCAGGCTTTCTCCTTACCCTGGTACTTGCTCAACTGGCCTGTTAGATCACTGGCTTTTACTTCGTGTTGTTGCTCTGGCTTGCTTGCTGGTGGCTGATTCGGGGCAATGCAAGTTAAACTATTCTTCCTTTCAACTATGTACCATACAGGCAGGAAGCAGACATTGAACGGATAAACCAATTCCTCAACCATTAAGAACATGTTTCTCTAGCCAACAGCAGGTTGCCACCCCCTTCTCCCTCATCAAATTTACTACCAGATCCATTAAGAGTTAATGATTGGACCATTTGAATTTCGTCTCTTTCCTTGCGCTCTCCCTACCCTCACTGAGGCTTTTAATTGGTAATGAAAAATGTCAAAAAAGCAGAAGCCACATCCATGAGGATTTAACAAAGCATCGGATACATTTCTGTAAAATGGTTTTAGTTCCATGGGGAGTTTGCATGGCCAAACTATGTGGAGTCGTTTTAAATATCAAAGTGCAAATATGTTAGTTCAGATGAGGGCGTTTCTGGGGAAATAACCTTCCTTAATATAAGCTGTAATTAGATATTGCAAATACACACACAAGAGCCACATATCACTCAGCAAAGGGAAGATGCAACACAAGATAGCACAGCACGACACTTCGGCTAGAAGGCCATTAATCATAGAGATTAACGCGGGGAGCAGGAAGTGAAGCCAGTGCATTCATAAGCGTGGAGCCTGTGCCTTTAAAAAAAAAAAAAAATCATTGCTCAGATATTTACCTTTGATACTTGAATTTTTGGAATTACTAATCGCTCCTTTTAAATTGTTTCCAGTTATTATGAAAAGGAGAGGGACAAAAACAAACAAACAAACAAAAAACAACACCAGAAATTACTTGAAAAAGTCCCACATGTATCTTTCCTAACGCTTTCAAAAAAGCCCTACTGGCAAAGAAAACTTCGACGCTGGCACTGACATCGTGGAAGCCACTTCCTAGTGGTCGTATGAAATCGAATCCCTAAAAGACAGCCACGTAATTTAAAACATATGAGAATTATCTTCTCGGCACTGACAGGAAGAAAGGCGAATCCCTATAATGCCACTAACACCCTCTTGGAGGAGCAGAGAAGATGGTGGGTCCTGATCCTGGGATCGTCCACTATTTCCACCCCCAAAAGTATTGCAAATAAGAAAATGAACTTATGACCTTCAGGTGAAGAAAGAGCACACTAAAATGACTCAAAGATGTCAGATGTGGGCACAAGGGCCAGCAGCGTGGCTGTGTGCAGCACGCTAAGGGCTGTGAACATAACTCCCCCAGGTCACCCCATTATTCGTTGGAGTTGGGCTCTATGTTTGAGAACCTTCCACCCTTCTGGTGGAAGGATGAGCGAGTGCCTTAGATTTTCAGGGCCATTTAAGTGAAGTAACGTGCTGATGGTGAGCATGTATTTCCTGGCACAGGAATTTTGTTTCCAGGGTGAGTGGAAATGTTCTACCTCACGGACAGGCTCGTTTCTCCCACCTGGCAACCCTCTACTAATAATCACAGTGAACTCAGCGACCACCTTGCTTAGCCTCCTCCCTCCTGAACTTCAAAAAATTCAGTTACTTCTGCAATCACAAATAAAGGCCTGGACCTCTTCCCTGTGATTCTGGAATTGCACCCGTGTGATTCCAAAGAGCTGGCTTTGGGACCCAGGCTCTGGCCTGCCTGTCCAAAGGTACAGAGATTTTTAATGGAGGAAACACCCCAGGAGAGCAGCAGGACCAAACCAGGGTCCCCTGGTAGGAGGTCCAAGAAGTGCTCGTGCAGCTAGGTAAACCCAGAACAGGGGCAAGCTATCCCGGGGAGGGGGACCCAGGTGTCCTGATCAGCACGGGATCCCCATTTATTTAGTATGGGGAGGTCATGAACTAAAGAGCTGCTGAATCAATTCATTTTCTCATCTATAAATTCCAGTCTCGGCGGTGGCTAAATAAGGATGTGGAATGTGTCTACTGTCTGGGGTGGGGGTGGGGGGGTACGAAGTAAGTGCACTGGGAAAAATGAGACTTTTCCAAACCCTGAGACTACTTCGTTGTTTTTGTTTTTGTTTTTAAATTATGTAGCAAGAATAACATTCAGCAGTGGGACAGCAACTAGAAAGCAAAGAAGGCCTTGTAAAGGCTCTACATCCTTTCTACCCAGGCAGAAATAGCCACTGGAGGGAAGTATACGGTTTATAATGGGAGAGCTGACAGTGTCTGAGGCTCGGCTCTCAGCAGAGCCCATGCAAGGAACCCAAACCAATGCAAGTCTCGTCACTGTCCGAGAGAGCCAGGAGAGAGGACCTGCCGATCTGTGAATTCTGGCTAATTACACCTGAAAACTCCTGTGTGACTTAACTGTTGTGCCACTGTGGGATATATGGTGTTGCCAATATCTTCTAAATGTGTGTTGTTTCCTTCCTTTTTTTTTTTTTTTTTTAAGATTCCATTCATTTATTTGACAGACAGGGATCACAAGTAGACAGAGAGGCAGGCAGAGAGAGGGGGGAAGCAGGCTCCCTGCTGAGCAGAGAGCCCGATGCGGGGCTCGATCCCAGGACCCTGGAACCACGACCCGAGATGAAGGCAGAGGTTCTAACCCACTGAGCCACCCAGGCACCCCCTTCCTTTTTTTTTTAAGAGGGGGGAGAGGGAGAGGGAGAGGGAGAGACTCTAAGCAGACTCCAAGCCCCGTGCAAGCCCAACACGGAGCTTGATCCCACAACCCTGGGATCATGACCTCATCTACATCAAGAGTCGGACACTTGACTGACTGAGCCACCCAGGTGCCCGTGTCATATACTTTAAATAGTTATTTGGGCTTAATAGAGAAAATGAGATGATTTAAGACTATAATCTGGGTTTAAGAGGATAAAATTAATCTGTCTTTCTGACAAATTAGCCTAGCATAGCTCACCTGCTGAGAAATTCATTCTTCCTAACCATAGTCCACAGCCAGGAGATGAAGGTACAGCACGAGTCAGGAGTCACGGATGAAGGGGGAAGACAGAAAAAGGGAGAAAGAGACACGATCAAAAAGGATGACGGGGACCAGAAAAACAGACACTCTCAACATGCCATCCTCGGCAGTGTTAGTCACAACACCAGATTAACGAGGCAAGATGGATGTTCACACTTCCAGATTCCATCTGAGTTTACAGAGGAACCTGGGAAGTTAAAAAAATAATAATAAGCTTCAGATACATGCATACAGTTAGTCAACAACGTTTGGAATGAAACATCTTTCACGCATATTCACCAACCAGAAGACAGGGAGAATAAAAACGAGATCATAGTGATAACACAGTTCTTTTTCCCAGGCAGACAGCAGCACATAGTTTTTAAGAGCTAGGATTTTTCCAATGCCATTCCGTTATTCAAAGCACAGTCCCTCAAATTTTCTATAACCAGGGCGTCCTCTGACACCCTGCATCTCTGCCACCCTGTCCCAGTCATAAGCATCTCATTTATTCAAGCCAGTCACGCAAACTGGTCTTCACTCCTCCAGGTCTGTGTTCTACAATGAGCTTAAATGGAATAAATAAGTAGGAGTGTCCTAAATCCTTCCCTCTTCCCCTGTAGCCAGCCTTATTTATACCTGCCCTTTAGAAAGGAGAAGCCTCCTGTTTTACACTTAGCCTACATACTTGACAATGCCCACTCTGATCTTTATCTAGATTCTGAGTCTTGCAAAACAATGCTCCCCCCCACCCACCCACTCTGGTTTCCTGCAGCGTCTGACCTTGTAATAAAAACAAAGGGGCTCCTGCAGCTGCCCCTGTGAGTGAACAGCAGCTGCCCTCAGGATTGGGTTTCTAGCAAACGTGCAACAATTTTTCTCTATTGTGTAAAATGTATGATCCTTTGGCTAAAATTCCACGATTTTACAGTTTCAAATCCGATCATTTCTTAAAGATGACTTAACAATGACCTTTCGCTAGTTGCTGAAAACAAAAAAACACCAAGCGAGGAGGTTGTCATACCTTTCTTGGACTTTCCTGCGTTTAACAGAAGACAAAAGGACAAAGATTTCATTCATTTGAGAGCTTACAAAGGAACATTTCACAAGTGGTACAAAAGCCAATAAGCATTACAACTTTAAGAGCTGAGTTCCTGGGCTCTCTGCTTTAAACTCTGCTCTCAGAGATCTTTTTTCTAGGAAAACAGTCCTGGTGGAAGGAAGGCTAATACTTACACCATTGTCCTTGATGTATCCATTATGAACAAGCAGCAAAAAAAAAAAAAAAAAAAAAAAAAAAAAAAAATAGTTCACTTAAGTTAATTGTGTAACTCCCCCCAAAATGATAAGATCCATTACATCGGAGTTAATGAAAATGCGTTGGGTCCAGTTTTTTCAAAACCATGGACTTTTACTTGCCTTTGCCATTTTAGTGAAGCCAAAACTGTGTTAGTGAAACAATTCTAAATGCAATAATGATTCATCTCTCCTGGGGATGGGCCACCTGTAGGGGCTTAGGAGAAAATCCTGCCAATTTTCCGGTCTATTGTGGCTCTGAGAACTGCACTCCTGCCCCTCTTCCCCTGGCTTCACAAGACACATCACCTCTGCTGGGACCAACGCACACAGGATGGTTCTCGATTTCCTCAGAAGTTGCCCCATCCGCACCACATGAAATTCTTGAAGAAGAACCCCACTGGAGAGCTGCAGCAGGAAAGAATGCAGCCGCAGTCTTCCCAGATACACAAAAGCAAAGCTCATCGGTGAAGGACCAGAGCAGAAAGATAGCTGAAAGTCAATGGATTTCGCGGAGTTCATCCTTAATGGGGCCTTAATGGAATTGACTCACATCTCCTCTATGAACCCAGCATGGGGATTCCCATTCTTTGCTGGGCAAAAGGAGATTAGAAAAATAAAGATCAAGCATCCTTTGGTTTCACCAAAATTCTCATTAAGAATCCTCTTACGTGATAATCTTACTAGCTCTTGAATTCGCAAATCTCTCCAGTTAGTATAAAGGTCTGGTTTTTATTGCTCCTTAAGAAATAACTTTTGACATAAAATGTGGTGTTGTGGCCAATCCAAGCTCTGATGTCTTCAGCCAGTGGGAAAAACCCATTGAAAAAGTCTATAAATATCACAGAAAAATGCTTTAACAGAAAATGGGCTTGACCCACACGTGAACAATGATAAACGAGAGCCAAAATATCAAAACTCACTTATGTTTGTTATTTATAAATCATAAGAGATATCTTAACTTTATAAATCGTAAGAGATATTTTAGCTTAAGAAATTATAGCAAAGAAAATAAAAGTGAAGTTCAATCAACTGTATTTGATTCACATGTTAACACTGTAAACCTCTCATGCATTATAAACCTCTCTTACGAACACTACAGCTCTATGAACTCTTAAACCACATCCGGTGATGATTCAAAAACCTCATTCAAGTGAGAGAGAGCTATATATATGTGTGTGTGTGTGTATATATACATATAAACATACACACATATATATTTTATATATACAAAATCCATATATAATATATATACATAACATATATGTATATATATATTTTTCTTTTCTTTTTTTTTCTTTTGGCAAGAAACCTGTTTATCCCCTGGTACCACTGGCAGAAGGGCTGAGCAGTCAGAACTGAATTCCAGCCTGGTTGGAGGGAAGGGTTTCAATTCCACTAATGCTTGAATGCATTTAGAACCCAAATGGCCACCACTCCATCGGCAGCCCCCTTTATATCCTGGGCATTCCCCCATCACGGCATGTACCACATTTCATTTAAATCATCTTTTTTTTTTTTTTTTTAAGATTTATTTATTTATTTGAGATAGAGCAAGAGAGAGAGAGAGCATGGAGGGGCAGAGGGAGAGGGAGAAGCAGACTCCCCACTGAGCAGGGAGTCGGACGTGGGACTCAATCCCAGGACTCTGGGACCATGACCTGAGTTGAAGGCAGATACTTAACTAACTGAGCCACTCAGGACTCCTTAAATCATCTGTTATGTGTCTTTCTTCCTCACTAGAGTATAAGCATGTCAGGGGGTGAGGACTGTGTCATTTATTTGCATTCTTGGTCTCTAGCACCATGTCTGGTCAAAAGTTGGGGCCCATATAAACTATTGACCTAAATGACTGTGTTGACACAACTCTAATCCTCTCAATGAGAAGCTCACCTCTGGAAATGCATTACAGTAACTTCTCCGAGCGCCACAAACACTATTCGATAACTCCATTACAAATGTAGTGTATTATTACAAAGAAATAAAAGATGCCCAGGATCTAAGTCTACCCGAAACCTAACAACCACATAGAAGAAAAGCTCAGACTCCATGAAAAGCCCAAAGGGAATGTGGTCCTGGGCCACTAGTGTGTCCTCTAAATGACTCTTTAGCATATGTCGCAACAGAATAGTGGCTCGGCCCACAGACCAGGTAAGTGGCTTCGTTAAGGCCACTGATGATCTCTCTGGATCTCCACCGTCTCTCTTTTCTTTCTACAGAATGGGAAGGTTAGTCATTCTCGAGGAGCCTTTCTGGTTTGGGAATTCAATTGAATTGAGGAAGTACAGTGGGTATGTTTAAAAGGTGTCTGCCATATGTATAATAGGAAAAGTTACCTTAGTACAACAATAAGGTGACAGATCCTTCCCCGAAGAAGAATCAAGGATAAAACCCAGGATTTTGGTTGTTCCCTCTCTAATGATCCCCACCCCTGTTCTTGCTCCCTCTCCCAGAGAAATTCTAACGCTTACCCACAGACACGATGTGTGATTTAATAGGTACGTACCTCTGAGCGTCCTCCGAGAGTCTGAGTCTTTGGTCATGGTCGCCAGTGAGTGAGGAAGGACGCTGCCACAGCTGTTGCTCTGTCCCAGGGGCAGGTGAGCCTGTGAGAACCGGGAGGAGACACTTCAGGCAAAGTGCCCGCCACATGGTCCTTCAGGACAGGGCCACATCCCTGCCTGCAAAGCTCCAGGGTAAGCCCAGTAGGCACGGACGGTAGGAAGGAGGAACGAAGGCGTCCCTGTAATTCACGCTAAGTGGCAAAGGCCAGTCACAGACCCTTCCAAGGAGCCCCACAGCAGGCTCAACGTCACAGCAATCTCTGCAGGGGCAGCAATTCCAAAAATGAAGACAGATGGGGCAACGCTGTCCAAAACCACCTTAAAGGACAACTCAGAGTTCTTCATGCACAAGGAGCCGAGGGCAGGTGCAGGGACAGGAATGCAGGCACGTCATGCACAAGGAAGAGAAGAGGTCTACTTGCCACAAGTGTACCAATGTCCTGCTCCCCCTCAACACTGGAGAAACCTACTCAATATTGTACTCTTTCAAAATAGAAAATCTTACTGTGCAATATACTTGGGACCCCAGTTTATAAACAAACTTACTCTGATTGAAGGCAAGGGAAAGGCCCCAAAGCCTGGCTCACTCAGAACCTCTTTCTCATCTGCCCTTCCCCCTCTTTCTGCAGTGACCCCCTGGACACATCAGCAAAATAGGAGTGAGGACTCAAGTGTCACACCATGGGGGTTCATTGTCCCGCTTCACTGCTAACCAGCTGAGGGCACTTGGGCTAGTCACTTAGTCTCTTCACACCTCAGTTTGTCCATATGTACAATGCGGATAATACAGAGTACCTTGGCTGAAGAGCGCTGCCAGATTTTAAAATGAAACAATCCATATAAAGGGCTTAGTGCAGGGTCAGGCTCACAGAAATGCTCTCAGTAAATATTTGTGGCTATTATTCCTGGAATCCAGAGTTAATATCCTCCAATTTCCAGATCTGGGAGGCAGTCATGGGAATCTGTCATGTAAATGCACACTCTCCTCTCCGCCACTTGTGTGATGGTAGAAAATACCCAGGCCCAGGTTCTTTGGTCCTGGACGTACAATTGAGTACGTCCTCTGAGTAGGATAGAAGATGCAATATAGTTCTCTGTCTGCCCAACAAGCAAACTTAATGGTTTATCATTCCGCATTTTCTTTAAGAGCCTTTGCATGTTGGCCAACATGAGGACAAGAAGACTCACTGAATGCAAAGCCCATGGTTCACCCCACGTCCTACCTTTGGGGCGGTGCTTCTCCCCATAGTAGCACTGCTGAAATGTGGGGATATGGAAGGTGTGGTTTTCTTTCGAGGCAAAGTGTCACTCAGATAGAGGCCTTCTTTATGCTGTTTTTTCCTTTCTTCCAGACTTCTAAAATGCTTTAAATGCAAATGTAAAGCAGAATAGCAAAACTTGACTAATTGAAAGAGGTCACTGAAGAAATTAAGAAGTATGCATTTACAAAGGAGTTTTGGAATTTTAACACAGAATTTTTAAAAAATCAACTTATACTTGCGTTCACTAACAGACGAGGGCTAGCATTTGGTAAGGTACATAGACACTGGAAGAATTTATTACTGAACCGAGAAACTTAAAAAAAAAAATCCACCTTTCACTTTCATAGTTAGTTCCTGCAGCCTTGGGGCCTCAGGACAACTTACAAATTATTATGATGGTCGCCATGTGGATGGCGGAACAGCCAGTGGACAAAGCAAGTAAGCAGTTTCTCCCCTTGTCTGTCTGGACAGTTCTGTGTGATGGCACAGATCCCAGTGTGAGGAGAACAAGGAAGGGAGAAGATGGAGAGAAAGAGCGAGTAAACAGGGAAGTTGTTTGAAAGTCGGAATAATATTTTAATTACATATAAACACTTCAAATCCATATAATGTTTCCATAGAAGGCATTCTTCTAGGTTATTCTTTTATTTAAAAAAAAGCTTCATCAAGAAACCCCTATACTAATCCCTCATATTTAAAAACCCTTCTGTTGACCATTTCTTTCTTTTTTTTTTCCCAGATTCCTAAGGCAAAATTTTTGCCAACTTGAAATTTATCCAAATTTTTCTTAGCCTCCCCCCAAAATGCCTTGAGTAGTAAAGTTATTTCCTAAGTAAAGGTTCCTGGGGTTTGATCATTTTTATACTAAGCTCAGGCTGTTGAAATACATAAGAATTAATGCAAATCTGAGTTACCAAATTTATGATCAATCTTTAAACACGTCAATCATGAAATACACTTGCATTTTAAATTTATATTATCTACTTACACTAGTTACTATTTATTAACCTAAAAGTAGCAAGGAGATACAGTCCTTTAACAACAGGTAAAAGGCAATAAAGATAAATTTGAGAAATGTAATGGCTGGGCCCAGCAAAGCAGGGCTCATCTAATGTCTAGGACTATGACTCCTTAGCATCTCCTGAGGCCAAATTCATATAGAAATCTGATGATAGTTGAAAGGAACCCTCAAAAGAGACTTTTTGAATACCCATGCATGGTTATACAGCAGATGTACTAAAAGAAGGGTGGCATTCATAATAATGAATTGTTTATTTAAAAATAGGTGGTCAATAAAAACTTATATGAGCCAAATGCATTACTTGTGGTGTGACCTTGGATAAGCTATTTACCTCTGCTAAGTAAGCCTCAGTTCCCTAAATGTCAATAAGGAGATCAATTCTTATTTCACAGGATCATTAGAAGGAAGAAAGGAGATGTTTACTTGTAAAATGTTTAGCGAATTATGACCCATAGCGAGGGCATGATGTCATTATGATTGCGGTAACGTGTAAGAAAAATATTTTGCGCTGACACAGCAACTTTTTATAGCATGGATTTAATGGAAATAATTATTAGCATTTTGAAAACTACCTGAGACAAGTTACACTATTTTGGCTGAATGGGAACTGAAGCGTAAGGATATAAAACATATCTAGCTCCAACATATCAAAAGTCAAGAGAGGACAGTCAAGGGGTCAAAGTTTAGAACAATCCTAACACCCCTAAAAAATACTAAAGGTTCTTAAAAAAAAGCATAAGAATAAAAGCGAACCAAATAAAAGAAAACCCAGCAAAGGAATAGGTACTTGTCTCTTTAACAAAATACCTTTGGAAAAGTGGAATGAAAGAATCCACGTCAGTGACTGCTGTCAAGGTCAAAGTCTCAGACTCTGAACACCAGTGCCTAGTTACCTGTTGCTCCTGCTGCTGCCGCTGCCTTCTGTGTTTCTTAGCTGGTAGAGGAGGAGGTGTGTCATTTAATGGGAAAGGATCGACAGATGGAGCCAGGACTTCGGGCCAAGGGGCTGATGGAGGTTGAGTGATAGGATGAGGAGAGAGGGTGGAAGGAAACATAAATCCAGAACAGACAGGTGATCTTTGCTTTATAGGAGAAAGAAAAAGTATGTATGTGTCCATATGAAATGAAAGAATAAGACAAAGAAACTAAATCGATAATCTCCTTATTCTGTTTTCTTGTATTTTAATCAAGAAGTCACAAACGGTGGGCAGGATCTTTCAATTTAGGTTTTTGTTAAAATTCTACTCTGGGAACAACTTGGAACAGTTAGAAGATATTTTAATTTACTATTCTTTGCCCCTTCCCAGATGTTTTAAAAAGGCATAACATTAAAAAAAAATCCATCCCACAAACACAAGAGAAAACAAAATCAAACTGGAAAAATGATTCAAGCTAACAATTTGAGAAAGGCTTTTCAGTTTCTATGAAAACGAGGTTGGGTCAGAGGGCTACGATCTAGATTTTATTATTTTGAACTTAATTCTCCTGGTACTCCACTCTGCACCATATATTTCATAATTTCCAGTATGAAGAGTCACAAAACAGTGCCCCAGATGGGTATGTTTTTCAAACTTAGCATCACTCTGGCTCTCTGGTCAACCAGATGTATATGGTCACACACACCTTCATTTTCAGGTAACCATGGGTTAATCTCTGACATGAGGAAAGCAGTGAATGAATGAAATGTCATGCCAACACACCTCTTTATTTTGTGGCTGGCTCACCAGCACAGCTGTGGTAGGCCCAGTGGCAACAGCATCAGCGTCAGCAGGGAACTGAGTGGAAGGGGATAGATTCGTGGAATTGACACATGGCTCATTAATTTCATTTACACTGATATAGCCCTAAAAGGAGGAATTCAGAAGTTAAACATAAAGAAAGCAAAAG
The DNA here is from genome assembly GCF_963455335.1 of Martes martes. Lineage (NCBI taxonomy): Eukaryota > Metazoa > Chordata > Mammalia > Carnivora > Mustelidae > Martes > Martes martes. The sequence continues at coordinate 58,046,998 of NC_137888.1, read as the reverse complement.
CTGAGGCATGCAAGGGTATTAATGCTCCCAGTACAATGGAGTTAGCTTTGAGCAGCACAGCCAAGTATCTGTGGAACGACCAAATGTTGCATTAAGGGAATCGTCAGCAATTAAAATGGATTTATGACACTTAATCTTGAAAAGTGATATTACAAGCATTACACATAATTTGGGGGGGTGAAGTCAAGATGACTAAATTATATATAAACAACCTAAAACCTTCAATTTTAGATTTTCTAGAGGTAACAGCATTCATTCTGTTGATTGAATAAGGGCGTCACTATACAACATTTAAAATAACCACACGCACGCACAAATCTGAGCTATAAATTTACAATGCAATCTCTCATTCCATAATTCAAGAACCTTTTCCACAAATCTTTATTTTTAGATTTTTCTCTTTTCTTCTTGTTTTGACAAGTTAGAGTGTGAGTAAAAGTGGGCTTAAGTCTTCAGGTTTTCGTACAGAGAAATTTTATAAATACTAATTTATTTGTAATGCAATCTAGCTTTTAGGTCTCCTCTTGAGTCTTCCCCAGCAAGATCAATGTGTATGCGAGTGCGCACGCACACACACACACACAGAACCTGCAGGAGAGTTGCAGCTCGAGGCTATTTCAATTCAAGGCAGCTTCCCCAACCCTCCAGCTCTACCCCAGGACAGAGAATTGCCCATGACAATGATTCAGTTTTGGCTTCAGTTTCAATAAAATACCCATGAATCAAAACCTGCAAGATTCAAAACTCCCAAATTTATATTTGAGGAAAAGGCACTTGTAAATTTTCATGGAAAGTATTTGTACAGACCAATCGTAATTTTCACCATATCAACAAAACAGTGGGAAAAGTAGAAGAAAGAGTATAGAATAATATTTCTCTTTTAAAGGTAAAATTGAGTTAAATTTAGCACTTGGGATCCTCTATTAGCCCATCAATCCTTTAAAAAAGTGGCTCCAGGGTAGGCAAGATATCATTATGCTGGTGAAGCAAGAATTTCAGGCTGGAAAGCAAGGTTTTTACTGATTTATAATTATGGCAAAGTGGGGAAAGCTAAAGTTGACTATAAATTGTAGGTTTCAAAATGCTGCTGAATACAGTCTTGGACTTCATGGCAATAGATACCATGTAAAGTTTCAGAAGATTAAATTGAAGAAAGGAAGTTGACAACTGGATTGTTAAATTTCCTTTTGTCTTTGGTAATGAATGGGAATGAAGAGAAATGACTTTCAGTTATGCTTTTGCTCAGTTGACAGCATGGTGTTTCAAAACTAAGATTTGATTCTTTATACATCATAGACCATATAACCTGATTTATTGCTTCAAACATGTATGCCATTTGTCAAAAGTGGCACTTGTTTGAAAGAGTTAGATATAAATTAATCACTCCTTAAAAAAAGAGAGAAGGGTGAAAGAATGAGACAGAGAAAGAGAGAGAGAGAGAGAGAGGAAAGAAGAAATTCAAAACATCTCGTGAGCCAAGTCGGCTTAGTCCATGAAAGAGAACACAGTTACCCAAAAAACATAAGAGTTGGAGACATACAAATAGTCAAAAACCAAATGGGCTTTTGGCATCAGGAAGTCTGCAGAGAAAAAGAACTCATTAGCAAAAAAGGGAAGATTATTTTCTTGTACCAAGAGGTAAAAAGATGCTAGAGTTTATCTAATTCATTTGGATGCCACAGTCCTTCAAACTCAGTAGGTCCAGAGTCAAAGCATGTATCTTCCCTCTTAAGCCTGTGCTGTCCCCAGTCTTCACTACCTCAGGAAAAGGTCCTTACTGTTCAGCTCATGACTCAAACTGGAAAAATGACATCATTCCTAATACCTCCCTTAATTTACTTCAATCTTACATCCAATCTATCAGCAAGAACTGTCAACTCAGCCTCCAAAATATGTCTGCATCTGACTATTTCTCTCCATCTCTCTGTTATTGCATGAAGGCAAGAGAGGAGCATCTCCAGCCTTCACTACTGCAATCCCTTCCCTCCCAGCTCCCCTGCTTTTCCTCTCACTCCTCATCAACTGGGCCAGTGGCCCAGAGGGATGCTTAACAAATGGATATGAAATAATATTACCTCCCTGCTTAAAATCTTTCACTCAAGGACTGCCCAGCCACATATGATAAACCATATTTTTTTAACACACCTCATAAGACCTGGTCCCTGCCCACCTCACCGATGTTCCCTTCTTCCACTCCACTCCATCCACTATGACCCTGTGTCTACCGAATCTGTGAGTTCCATGTTCTGAATAATGGAGAGAAACTATGAAACTGAATCATCGAACAAAGCTCTTTCACAAAATGCTTCCAAGATCCACATTATTCATACTTCTTATGCAATGAGCATCTACTTCAGATACCTACACTCACACACAAAATACTTCCTATGTAGGAAGTCTTAACTTTGCTATTGTTTAAAAAGATATTTAGAAATAAATGTTTTTTTTTGTTATTACACACATTTTTATGCAGCGACAAGCTTTTTCTTTAGCTTTTTGGAAAAAAAATATAAAGATAATGACTTTTAGTTGGGACAGATGATAGCTACACTCGTGTGAGCAGGTAACATACAAACTTGCTGAATCACGATGTTGTACACCTACAACTAATGTCACATGTGTGTCAACTATACTAAAAAAAAACAACTATTTTCTTTTTCAGTCAGGGTTATGACTTTCCAAATTAGAGTTAAAATATTCTTCCATTGTAGCAGCATAGCTCCATAAAAAAAAGTATTTCAGAAAGATGGATGTTTGGGAGCAAGAATGTATGGAGCTTAATGCAAATAGGATTTTCTAAGTTAGGGAGGGAAAGAGCACAAACAACATTGGGGGGAGAAGAGACAGAGAAAAGAAAGGCACCAGGCTATCTTATCAAATGTGCAGAGACATTTTCATTTGCTGTCAGATTCAGGAGAAGGAAAAGTAACATAAGAAAGAGGAGGAGTTGAAGAAGGGCATTGCAGAGAAGAAGAGAATTTAAGATCTAATCTTCGTTTGGATTTTAACTTGTCTGAAGCCCCAGATTAACCCACAATGTCGCTGTCAAGCATGGTCTGCACACACACACATACACAGACACACACGCACGCACACAAACACACACAGTGCACCTGCACTAAACACAAAGATAATCTGTGAAATCCTCAAAGCATAAATAAAAGTCAGGAAAACCATAAAGCATTGATGCTTTCCAAGTCACTCAAGTTAATGTTTTCCTATTTAATTAATCATCTAAAACGGAGGCACAGCTCTTGATCTCTAAGGTGATAGAAGGGGACATGGAAAATCACAGCTTACCTCTTTCAGAGTACTGGGGTTGACAGGAAACCCTTTCCCCCCAGAGAGGCTGGAGTATTTCTTTTCCAAATTACAAAGATTTTCCTTTTCCTGAAGGAACACAAAAATCTATTAAGCTTGGCCAATCTTAGATTTCCCTGATGACTAATGATGTTGAGTATTTTATCATGTGTCTTACTGGCTCTTCATATATCTTCTTTTGTGAAGAGTTCGTATTCAATTCTTTGGACTGTTTTTTTTTAAATTTATTTATTGAGTGTTTATTGATCATTATTGAACTGGAGGAGTTTTTAATATAGTCTGCATGTAAGTCCTTTGTCATTTCCTCTTTAAGAAAACTTTGCTCACCCCAAGGTCAGAGAAGTGCATGTGCAGTCCTGCATTTTCTTCTAGAAAGTTTATCACTTTAATTTTTCTGCTTCAGTCTACAATCTGCCTTGAATTAATTTATATGTGTGGTGTGAGGACAGAGGCATTAGAATTCATTTGTTTGAATGTTTACCCAGTTGATACAGCACAGTTTGTTGGAAAGACTTTCTTTTTCCTGGATTATCTTGGAGCCTTCTGTGTAAAAAAAAAAAATCAATAGATGGTATATGTGTGGGTTTATTTCTGGACTTTCTGTTTGGTTCCATTGATCTATGTGTCTAGCTGTGTGTCAGCACCACATCATTTTAAATACTATAGCTTTAGAGGCAACTTTGAAATCAAATAGTATAAATCTTCCAACTTGGTTCTTGTTCAAAGTTATTTTGGCTACTCTATGCCCTTGGCATTTTCATACAGAGTTGATTCTCATTACTTGTAATTCTTATGCTCTGCAGCATTGCCGTGAACACTAAATTAGTGAACACTGAACCCTTGTTCCTACAGAAAATACAGAGATGGATTACTGTGTGCTTCTTCAGAAAAATTTCATCAACTGATCAATCCATAACTTTGCTTTATGTGTGTTTCTGTTTAAAGATACCGTATTTGATATATAGTTGATTAAACACTGAACTTGTAGCTAAAAGCACTGTAATTTATGCCTGAATGAAACTTATTTAAGACACACATTTTCTCCATGAGGCACATTGCAACTTTCCCGCCCTTAGGAACACTAAACAGTATGTCAGCACTATGCTGGGGAGGCATTTTAAATAGCCTGACCAACAAAAAAAGCACAAACAATGTGAAACACAGCACAAAACAATCCGCAAAAAGGACTCTTATTTACTCTGTGAGAGTTGAAACAGGAAGGTAGAGTGTTGCTTTGTTCAACCTCAGCAGGGAATTTGTATGCTGCGGGACTCAAAATTTTTGCCACTCTGCACACATCCATCAGTGAACTGTACGACAAGTATGAGTAGGGGGCTGCAAGTGAACTTTAGTGAGCAGGCAAACTCACAAATACAGACTTCTTGAAAAATGCAGATCAACTACAGATTTGAAGCATCCACGTGTCCATTTCTACAAAAAAAAAGTCGGCTGGGACTTTTATTGAGACTGAGACATATCTACAGATCAATCTGGGAAAACACAAATCTTCATAACTAGCACAATTTTTAGAACACAATTACATTTTATGTATTTTAATGAGGAAGTGGTATTTGTATGATGGTGATCACCCATTCTAAAAAATCGATCACTATGAGGTCCCCCCCTCCTTTTTGCTAAAACTTCAGAACTACTTAAATCCTAGTTATTATACTATCTGATGTAAGCTGTGCCTTTGAATAGCATGTGCAAAGAGTGGAGCAGATGTTAATGGAAGAAGAGCTCATCCCCAGAGCAGGAGACAGGGATGAAAAACCATAAAACCATTCTGAGATTTCTGGGTGTCAAAGAAGCAGGAGGAGGGGAGTTGGCAGGGATTTGTGCAGGCTACATAGGTGCACCTTGAGTGGACTCATAATTCTATGTGAAGGACCAATTTTCTTTCCCTTCTCAACCTGAAAATAGTTAAATGGCTAAGTTGAGAATATTCCAGCTACATGTCTGGTAGTGGGGATACATGGTCTAGCCTCATCCTTTAGTCCCTCATTCTTTCTCCTATACCCCATTCTGGGTCCATCTCATATTTTCAGGATCTCAAAGCATTACATCCTAGGCAGTGGCCTGCATACAAGGCTCAGTGCTGAGACCAGCCCATCAACTTTAATTAATTTTTGGTGTCTCAGATCTTAGACTATGTCAGAAAATCAGATTGGGCACAGGAAACCCTTTCTGTGCAGTCACATTAGGCCCTGGGTAGATGGGACCACAGTCCCCTTGATGAGGATGGTCTTGCCCCCACTGCTGGGGCTACCTAGCCAATGAAGCCAAACTAAACCCAATGGGGCCACTGCCAGGTGGGGACCCATAGGCAAATAATTAGAGTTTGACACCACAGCAGCTGGGCCAAATCGTTTGACAGCAGCAAAAAAAGCAGAATATGTTCTACCTGTTTGAAAAAAAATCTGTTTCTTCAAAAGAAGAAAATCAGAAAACGTACATATTTTTCATGGTTTGAATTTTCACACCATGGAAAAATCATGAGGAAAACGTCCTCACTTATTTTCTGAATTAATTATTCACAGAGCATCAGCTTACTAATGTGGAGGATTAAATAAAAATGTATATTAAAAAGCCTTTTTAAAAATTATAATCCACTATTCATTATCAAAAGGCACTTGCTTTGAAGGAAGGAGCTTCCCCCAAGCTGGAACCTGAGTTTTATTGCAACCAGTGCTAAAAAAGGAAATACTTACTCTCTGTAACATCATTATTAAATTATTCTTTTCTTTCACAAAATGATCTTGTTCTCTCTGAGCCTGCTGGACAATGTGATTGGCTTGCTTTTTCAATGCAGAAATTTTTTCCTGGAGGAAAAAAGATGATCATATACAGACGCCCGTTAGACATTCAATGGTTTGCCAGTATGTCCTGGAAAAGGGAAAAGTGTTTACAGCTGGATCAGCAATGAGGACATTTTTGCTGGTGGTAGGCAGTGATTCTTATCTAGAGACTGTGAGGTAGTCTCTTTGACCTGCCAAGCTGAAGGCTATTCTTTACCTAAGGCCAATCCAGTCCACGTGGTTTAAAATCTATTTGAAGAATGCAGAAGTCAACAGGAAATCTTGTTTTAGACTTGGGAGATGCCTCATGGGAAAAATAACAATGTAAGTTCTTATTTAAGCTGAGAGCTTAAAAAGTCACTTTCTTCATCTCCCTTCCCCTCAGTTCTACTGGTTTAGTATAGAGCGGCTGGGATGTGATTCTAAGTTTTGGAACAAGAGCTGAATTCTGGGGCGGGACATCAAGGAGAAGGAGGTGGGCAGAGCTAACGATGTGTGTGGCGTCTGGCAGGGCTATTTCTATTGGTAATAAGCTATCAGCCAACTTCAGGAACTATGAGCAGTGAAAACCGAAAATGCCAAAATAGACTTTGTTCGCAGAACTATTCTAAATCTAGTTACTGTGATTGCAAACGCAAGTAACTTAAAACAAATATCTGAATTTCTGATTTTTCTCTCCCTTGGTTTTCCCATAAATGAAAAAAAAATCAGGTATTATAAATCAATGGCATCTACAGCATTAAGTAACAGCAACTAACACACGCTGGTGTATCCAGCGTGGAGCACCATTTGGTATGTAGATGGCAGGCTCCATAATCTGTCAGATGTGACATGTGGGGAAACACACCCGGATATTTGGATATAAAGACAGGTAGACAGAGAGCTACATTAATGATGATTCCTGTCAGGGAGTGAGGGGCGAATGTGGGTTTTTCACACTGAATGACACCTGGCAAAAGTACCTTTCGAGTCACGATGTTCCGCTGATACTCAGCTACTTCACGTAGGAGCTGTTGGGTCAGATTCTCCTTCTCCTCATCCAGACGGCTCTCACGCTCAAGCTGTTGGAATTCCAGGTCTTCAAAGTGTTTGCTCTCCACATCCAACAGGTCAGCATCCTTTGGAGAAAGGGGAATGAAAACAAGACATACCAGAATGGCGGTAGCCATCTTAACATAAAGAAAAAAAATATTAAAAGCAAACAGTCCAAAATATTTTTCTGATTACCAAGCTGACCAGGGCTGGACCAACATAATCCAGTCTTTTGGAGTTAAATCCTGGAGCAGTGACCATGAGAATGGAATTGAAAGGGACTACGGGTGGGGCAGGGAGAGAAGCACTGGTTGGACCATCAGTTTGAGACTGTTCTGTGAGGGTAGGACTTCTTGCTTGAAATCTACTAGGTGGTTTTAAATGGACCCTGAAGTATAAAAAGAATTTGGTAAATAACTAAACATTATCTGTGCACCAAGGTGTGACATGGTCTCTTGAGAAAGCTCCCATTTTCCAAAATTTTCAAAGGAAAGGAGATTTTAGTATAGAAATAAAATTCAAGATTCCAAAGTTACTGACTACAAAAAAAAAAAAAAAGGAAAGACTCAAAATCTGGCACACATAGAGATTAGATCTATATGATATATATATAGACATGCATGCTCCAATAATTTTGTTGAAAGGAGAAGTCATTGAAAACATTTGGTGGTTGGTATTCTTACACAGGGCTTCTGTGAATCCCTGAACATTGTTTACAAAGATTTTTACCAGAAGGGTGGAAGCACAGCATTCATCAGGCACAAAGAAGGTCTCTAATGGTTAAGTACTACTACTCTGGGAATAATCTTGAGGGCATTTAAGAAAGACCAGAAATCATAAAAATCAGATGGTCATCAGATAGGCATTTCTTAACCTACGAAATGTCTGAAGACAGAAGTGAATCCCTATCTGTGCAGAGACTGGCACATGTTGTATAAACAATTCTTTAATCTACATTTTTTAAAAAACACTGTCTTAATTTTGGAGACTTTGACAAAACCACAAATAAGGTATAGAAGATTTTAAAAAAATATATTATTTGTAAATAATCTATGGCCAAAAAGAAACAGTAGCTGGGCTGCGCTAGCTGGTTTGTAACTCTACATAGGCAAAATAGCCAGGACGTGGCTTTTTTTTTTCACTTAAAACATCAGAAAGAGTTGGATAAGTAAATATGATAAATTAGATTTATATCAGTTTTTAAACATACCACCCCCTCTTTTGGTTTTTATGTGAGTGATAAATTAGGCCTTTTAATCAAATGGAGTAACATATTTCTATCTTCTGGAATGAATTTTATTTTGGGGATGATTCATAGAAGGATGATCAACTACCATGTAATTACAAGCGGCACTATAGCAACAAGATTATTATGTCAACACAGTGGATTCTTAAAAGTTAAGAGCAAGAAAAACAATTTGAAAAACATATTCAGCATTTTTGAGCACTCCTTTTTTTTTTTTTTTTTTACAGTTTAATTGGCTAAACAGAAAGCAGTCTTGATTTCAGGTTATTGGTGGACATTCAAGTTTATCAGACATTTTATGCTTATAACTTCTAAAGGAATGAATGAATTTGGCCCAAATCTAGTCACTACTGAAGTAATTGAGAGATAACTCGAGCATTATATCTTGAAACAAAATCCCTGCAGGCTTGAAACAATACATCAGTGGATATATTTACTCACGCAGTCATTCATAGTCAAGTTTTTATGGTCTTTCAATTAAGCTTGGTTTGTGGCTAAAGATTATTGAGAGAAATAGTTTCATAAACTTTTTTTTTTAGTTTATAAGTAATCTTTACTCAAAGTATGAGTCTCACAGCATGCCGACTACGGTAGTCCCGTAGTCCTTTGCTCACTCCACATCTGGTTAATAGACACCATGTGTTATCTTAACCACGTGAAGGTCACAGAGCCACTAATTTGTTTGCAGTAAATATTTAAACTGTTGCATGAAAATAATACACACTGGGTAGGAAAGTTGAAAATTAAAGCTAAGCTTAGCACTCAGATTCTGCTGATATCATCATCTGATCAAGTTATCCAAACAATTAGAATGTGTGTATATAAACTTACACTGTAAAAGAAAAACTGGGGAGGGGAAAAGGCTTTGCAAAGATTTTAGATAAGAATAAGAATTCAGGGCATGGAATTTGGGGGCAGGAGTCATTGAATTTAGCATACAGTTATATATACAGGAAGCTCAAAGTCAAGGGCAGGACTAGTTGAATGAAAATTTTAACTATGCTTCACTTGTTAAAAGGAACATGACAAATCTCTGCTGGATGGCCATCTCAAAGGCCAGGCACCAAAGGACATAAACAGTTGTGCTCAAGAAAATTCAGTGCAATTCCTTCTTTTTTCCAATAACTGTTTTGAGAATTTCTATGGCAGAAGTTTACATGCAGTCCATCAAGCATTTTGTTTTGTTTTGTTTTGTTTTGTTTTGTTTTGTTTGCTTAGCAGAGGGACAGAAGAAGAGAATAGATGTGGTATAGCAGAGAGATTCTCAAGACAGCTCAAGGCCAACTTTGAAAACAAATTTAAGTGGGTCTTGGAGTTTGTTCACATTTCTCCATCTTTTGCCTTATAGTCAAACATTTTAACTGCACAGTTTTGGAATTTAGAAAAAGAGAATGGAAATCATTCGTGCAACCTTCTCATTTCATATATGAGCACTGAGACCCACAGAAGTTGAAGGATTTACCCAAGATTAAAGGATAAACTGATTGTAGAACTAATGAGAAAACAGGTCTTCTAATTGTTGATATCACCGAACATGTATATTTATATAGTATGTATATATTACATATATATGTGTGTATATTTATATATATATGTGTATATATATATAATCAAGAGACTGAAATCAACCATTCAGTGAGTAAATTACCAAAAGCACAAGAAAACTGTTCTAGTCAGGTGTCTCCTCCATTTACTAGTGGAACTCATCCTGGCCAAAAAAAACAAAAAATTTAACTCCTGCTTTCTTTTCCACGATGCTTGCATCCCAGGGAACTACGGGACTGCTGAATCCACCTCACTATATGCAACTACTCAGATGAAAGCTGTATTCTTACTCCAAAGCAGGGGATTAGAAGTAAGAAGCCCGTTCATAAAGCTATAGTGTTGTGCACAAAAAATCATTCCATAACTTCAGCTTAAGTACTTGGGATAACACACATTTAAGAAGATGATGTTCTTCCTCTTCATTTATTTTTTTCTTTTGTATGACTTGCCACCTAATGAAGTTTGTGGTAATAAAATCACCTTTACTGCATCTAGTTTAAATGCCTTCGGGAAAGCTTGGTAGGGAAGCGAGCATTCTGAAGGTTTTCAAATCTGAAGGGAAATGAGCTGTGGTAACACAGGAAGTTCCTAGTATGAACGGACTTCTCATGAAGTAAGTGGGCTTTTTAACAATTAAGCAGTGGGATCAGTGGAAAGTTACTCTGGTTGTCATCCCTGCAAAATTAGTGGACCTCTTAATACAGATAAACAGAAGCTACCACAAGCCAGTTATCTCTCCCGAGGAAAGGGATTTATGATAAGAATTTTATACTCTGCTCAGAGAGGAAGAAGATAAGGGTCTTTGCCTTGAAATAGTAGAAGAGACTGTCTATATCACTTCCTGTCCTCTTCTGGACATCCTTAGAATGTACATACATTTAGAGTTATCCTACAGAGGCTAGATTAAGCAAACAGACATTATTTATATCAATCCAAGTCTCAGATATTAGTAGAATTTACCAATTTTTATTTGCAGTGGTGTTTATAAAGAGTCCAAGCAATATTTGGATAACTAGTGGCAGAGAAGAACAAAATATGTAAGTTGTTGCTGACTCTAGATAAAGTAATAGGACCACTGTGTAAAATCATTAGTAATGAGGAGAGCTGAAAACCCGTGAACCAACATAAAAAGCCATTTCCCAATCTCTTTGGTGAACTGGCATAAACACAAATTCAAAGCAAAAATAATTTTATAAATACTAATGTTTTCCCAGTTATTTTCACCACACGATTTCTAGAGAATTATGACATTGAAGGACAGGAAATTTTCTCTTCTTAGAGCAAGTTCAACTGTATACAATAAAAGGAGTAAAGAGGAAGAAACATTGTTGGGACTTTTTTGATCCAACATAGTAAGAAAGTTACTGTTTGTTAAAATATTAAAATCATTAAGCTGCAGGTTGACCTGCCTGCCTTTGGTACTGTTTATTAAGATGCTTTCAGCCTCTGTAATACACTGAAAAGTATTAAATGTAATTTTTCATAACCTAATGCTACTCTAAGGTATCATATATTTTCATATTAAAGACCATCTTAAACATTTCCAAGGGTGGGGCTACCTCAGCTGGTGTTTCGACTTGCCAACTCCCAAGAAGGTCTTGACAGAATAGCATGAATGAAACTAGCCTTTTCTAGTCACATGGAATTATGAGCTGTTAGTCACTTAGCACAAATTACTATGACATGACTCTTGGAGATCCAAGACTGCTCCCCAGCTTTATTTGGGCTGCTATTCAGAGCAAACAACCCAATCATTAAGAGGCTCTGAAATATTACGTGGTCTGGCCAGTGTTTGTGAAACTCTCCACCTCGAAGCCTCATTTCAGCAGATAATCAGCATGGCCATGTTAAGCACAGCCAACTTCAACGATCGGAAAATAACCCGATAAAACCCACTGCAAAGTCCACGCTGCACTAAGCTTCAAAAAATGAGGAAGCTTGCCTGAGAAGATGCGGAGGACATGGCCCTGCATCTTGGGTCTTGGTGTTTGCTGTGGCCGTGCTAAGAAGTTCAATGTCACCAAGAGGCAGAGAGCAAAAGAAACACAGTGAGTGGCGATGGGAAGGAAATCAGAGACAAAGATAGTTTTTGGACCTAAGCGGAAAATCAGGCTGAGACAGGTAAAAACAAACAAACAAAAAAACAAAAAAACAACATCCCAAGGGCAAACAGTACTCACGATGCAGCAGAGAACGCAGGAAAAGATGTCAGCTGATTTAAATGCTACAATCTCAGTGTCAGTTATATGTCACAAAGAACGACTCTCTTTTGTTACAAAGAATGACTCCAGAACTATTTTTTTGCATTATAAATTAGTGAAGGATTCTAACAAGGAATTGTCTGAATAGCATAAAATAATATATACTATCAGCATGCATATTTCTATTTAAAAAGTATCTAATGACCAGAACTTATGCAAATTTAAGCTGTGTGAAGTAGGAAGTCACAGGTAAGTGGAACTTTATTGAAAAAAACACCGAAAAACAAAAAAACAACTGGCGCATTCCTGTTTACTACTGACCCTCTTCAGTTGTTGTTGTAATTGTTCCCTCATGGACTCAGGACAATTGTCCAGCTGGGTCTTCTGCTCGGAGTAAAGCTCCTGAAGCCTCTCTAGTTTTTCCCTTTCAGCATCAAGCTTTACCTTCTCCTGAAGTTCAGAAATCAGAAAATAGAAGAATAGAAATTACCTTCACACCCAAAGCAGGTATTAGTGAACATTTCCCAAGGATAACACCAACCCACACACACACACACACACACACACACACACACACACGCACACACACGCACTATATCCTATGCATGTAGAAACATACCTAGTTAATGATTAAAATAAGGGGGTGGAAGTGGAAGTAAAGACAAGAGAGCCCCATTTCTGTATTCTTAAAACACGGTCCACATCACTGGGTACTGACAATGACTGACTGACTGACTTCCTTCCTTCCTTCCTGCCACCATGTTTAAAGTGGGAAGAAGCTGATCAATGGTCAACAAAGGACAAAAGAAATGCCAACCAAATTTATAAGATAGCCTTACAAAGAGTCCGTTGGCAGAGACCAAGGCAAAGGAAAGCCGGCATTTACCTCAAGTATAGTCGCGGTCCAATCTGCTCACGGCATTTGTTAAGCAAGCTTTGGAAATTACTGTAATTTTATTTTCAGACCAGAAGCATGCCAGGTACACTAGTTGACATCCTGGTCACCTGAAATAGGTCTAGCTATCTGGCAAACTTCAAAGCTTAAGCAATTAGAAAATCTGATTCTAAGGCTGAGAGAGCAGGGAAGGAGGCAAGCCTGACAAAGCAGCGAAGGGAGGCATATCACGCAGTGTAGAGACACCGACATGTGACATTTACTGTGGAGATGAAGACTTCTCTACATTCATGGATATAAAAAATACTTGAAACATGGACTGTGGAAAAAAGGAGAGAACACCCAGGTGTCAGAAAATAGAAGAGAAACGTGGAGAAAACACTAAATCCTTCCCCAGTCACACAGTCCAGAGGGACGCTGGACATTCTCCGGGGTCCACCAGGCAAATCCTCTAATAGTGATTACATGGCCTTCCATGTCACCTTTTAAATTGAGAAACAATACTCCAACCTATTTAGTGCCTGTCTTCCCAACCTGGGTGCCCTTTATGATGCTCTAAAGCCCTGAAGCAAATTTTAGACCTGATTCTCCCCTGTTGTAACTCTGTCAGCCTACACAGAAGCTCTTCATGAGGGGCGCCTGGGTGGCTCAGTTGGTTAAGCGTCTGCCTTCGGCTCAGGTCATGATCCCAGGGACTTGGGGTCAGGATCCCTGCCCAGTGGGGAGTCTGCTACTTCTTCTCCCTCTCCCATTCTCCCTGTTCATTCTCATTCTCTCTCTTACTCTCTCTCAAATGAATAAATAAAATCATTTTTAAAAAAGCACTTCATGAAGCACTATCATGATTTGGCCCTCAGTAAGCACAGTGACCACCCCCTTACTCTCCTTGTCTCATTCACCCTAACTGCAGACAGCAATAAAACTGGCTCTAAGCTTGATCAGAGAAGGATTTTTTTTTTAAGGATGCAGCTCTCAAACAGTCCCATAAAATTATACTTACTATAATTTCTTCATCCAAATGGCCATGATTTCCCGTGTAAACATATCTTTAGATTCTTTATAAAAGAGGCTATGGTTTAAGGAAAACTATAGGACATAAATAGCTATACAAGTTCACTTAGGTGTCCATTTTTGACAGAAAATTTCTTTTTTTTTTTTAAAGAGTTTTAAAAATTTATTTCACAGACAGAGACACAGCGAGAGAGGGAACACAAGCAGAGGGAGCAGCAGAGGGAGAGGGAGAAGCAGGCTTCCCGCAGACCAGGGAGCCCGATGTGGGGCTTGAACCCAGGACCCTGGGATCATGACCAGAGCCGAAGGCAGACACTTAAGGACTGAGCCACCCAGGCGCCCCTGGCAGAAAATTTCTAAATGTCAAGGGCCTTTTAGAAATGTGTATTTAGTTTTTGTTTGTTTTGTTTTGTTTTAAATATTTTATTTATTTATTTGACAGAGAAAGAGAGACAGCGAGAGAGGAACATAAGCAGGGGAGTGTGGGGGGTGGGGAGAGGAAGAAGCATGCTTCCAGCTGAGCAGGGAGCCCAACAAGGGACTCGATCCCAGGACCCTGGGATGATGAACCGAGCAGAAGGCAGACGCTTAACAACTGAGCCACCAGGCGTCCCACGTATTTAGGTTTAGAAGTGCAGTTTTTTACCCTCAAAATGATTAAATACGGAAGTAATCCTACTTTATCTACCAAATTAAAAATGTTTCTGCAGGGGCCCCTGGGTGCCTCAGATGGGTTAAGTGTCCGCCTTCAGCTCTGGTCTTGATCTCCAGGTCCTGGGATCAAGTCCCTATCCCCTGAGTCCTCAGGCTGCCAGCTCACTGGGGAGTCTGCTTGCTTCTCCCTCTGCCTCTCCCCTCTGCTCGTGCCTTCTCTCCCTCTCTCTCTCTCTCAGATGAATAAATAAAATCTCTAAAAAAATAAATAAATAAAAATAAAATGTTTCCGCAAGTCAAACTTTTGCAGACTATTCAGAAAACTTCCTCCATCTTTTCTGGCAAGTGTACACCCTGTGCAGCCCCCCAGTGCAGGAGGTGGAGAGGGGCAATAGCTTGTGCAGCCCCCCAGTGCAGGAGGTGGAGAGGGGCAATGGCTTGGAACATAGAGTGAAGGATCATCACGTGTTCATTCACAGGAAAGCTGAATCTTCAAGGACCAGTCAGATTCAGCCTTTAGTTTCAGAATGAATCATTTTTTCCCTTTAATACAGCCAGCAATACAGAACACCAGTCGTCCTTTG
The DNA here is from genome assembly GCF_963455335.1 of Martes martes. Lineage (NCBI taxonomy): Eukaryota > Metazoa > Chordata > Mammalia > Carnivora > Mustelidae > Martes > Martes martes. The sequence goes on along the minus strand of NC_137888.1, from coordinate 58,031,711 downwards.
GATTAAAAAAGGTGTTATTTCTTCTGTGCGTGGATCAAAGATTGCCCTATTTACACAGCAAAAGAATTTTATCCAAAAAGAGTTCTATTTGTAGATACTGTAGCACTGGATTTTGCACCAATTCTAGTTCCAAGAAGAAAGTTAAAAAAGAGAAACAAAGAAAGCAAAAAAGCAAGAAAGAAAACTATCCAATCCCCTTAAATACCAAATGTGCAAAACTGTAAAATTTAAAGTTACATTTGACAGAGCACATTGATACGATATTTGATTATATGGAGAGGCACTGGCCTGAAACACGAGTCTCAAATCTGAAGAAATAGCCAAACTAGTCCTCTGAGCTCCCCATTTCGTATTACTACTAATGAGCACAGATAACGAACAAAAAGTACCTTATGTTTACATAACGCCTTCCTTCTGAGGTGCTCAAAATGTTTTGCAATTCCGTACAAGGCGGCAGTGAGAAGACTAATGCAAGAGGGCACCATCAGAACCTTTTGCTTCTCTGGTTTACGGGTAATGCTATGAGCAAGACTTGGGTCTCAGAGCAAAAGCTCAGTGGGGCCAAAGCGAGGGCAAAGGAAGTAAAGGGCAAGGATGAAAGGACCAGTAGCAGGTGAGCCTGGCCATCAATCATGGACGACCAGAGACGTGATATCACGCCCAGGCCAGCCAGTTGGCCAACTCAAGCCAGAAAGAAATTAATATTCCTACTTTCTATTTATTGCCCAGAAAGTTTTCAAAGGAAAATTAGCTCAGGCAACTCGTTAATTAGACCTGAAAATATGACCTTCTATGGTGAAGACAAGTATATGGACAAATTAGATAGCATTTCAGGGTTCAGGGATTCTTGCTTTGACATGCAAAATAGAAAAACCGGCTGTTATTTCCTTTCCCTGGATTTAAACTGGTACACTTGCCTATTACAATTCTTACAGGCTCAACAATTTCTAAATTCTAAAAAAGAATTCTAAATTCTAAATTCTAAAAAATTTTAAATTTCTAAATTCTAAAAAACAATTTCTAAAGGCCAAGTTGGCAGAGAGCTTAACTTTTTTTTTTTTTTTTAGGATTCATGAATCTGTTTTCAAGAAACAAGTGTATTTAAGTGACTTGTAATGAATTTTAAATTAAATAAGATTTAAATTAAATTTTCAATAAATTTATTAAATTTTAATGAGCAAATGTAATAAATTTGTATTAAGTTGAACAGATTTAAGTTTACTGAAAAAGTCAGATGACAAGGAATTGGAACACTCCAGGAAAACCCAGATGCACAAGTGGGCATTTGTAAAACGAGGCACAGAATGTGACTTCACCAGAGATGTGGCTGCTTCTGTTCGCACTGCTCTTGCACGGATTTGTCATTACGTACTGGCAAAAGCCATGTGGGTCACAAATTCATTGCCAGATTCTGCCCTTTCTTTATGTTTAAGACTGATGTTCCTAAAGTATATATATAACCAACAGTAATTATTCACAGCAAATTAAAGCAGAAATCAGTATATAAAATCGGGTTTGTATTCATTTGAGTTGTTTATTCACTCACTCAGGGACCATAAGTAGAGAAAAGAGGGAGCATGGATTGCCAAGGTTGCTCAGTTGGTTAAATGTCTGCCTTTAGCTCAGGTCATGATCCCAGGGCCCTAGGATTGAGCCCCACATCGAGGTCCCTGCTTAGTGGGGGGCTGCTTCTCCCTCTCCCTCTGCTGTGCTTTCTCTGTCAAATAAATAATAAATAAAATCTTTAAAAAAAAAAAAAAGGAAAGAAAGAAAGAAAAGAGGGCGCCTGATCCGTGTCCTCATGAAGTATGGTCCAGTTAGCTCTGTGGTTCTTAGTCTGGACTGCACATTAGACAAATCTGGGTAAACTTTAAAATATACTATTTTCCAAGTCTCCATGCAATCAGACATTCAAGAGCAAAATAGGGTATGAGCATTTTAAAAAAATCCCTCCATGTTTTCTCATATACAGCCAGGTTGGGAACGCCCGAATGAGCTACCCAGGATGATGTGGAGAGGCAAAGGCAATTAACAACAATTCGATTTTTTAAATGAAGACACGGGACATTAATATTCAAGGCACCAAAGAGTGCTCTTCAAATATTTGGGTTAGTGCCTTCACTTCATAGTATAAAAGGGCCTTTTACAAGTGACACTCCAATTGTACGAATTTTTACATTCAGATTAAATGCCTCAAGTAAACCAAACAAAAACTGTACCATGAGATTCCAATATCCAATGCACATTCAGAGAGGAAGGATGCATTTCAAGCTCAGATGCAAAATGACTGTCTTCTAGTCAGACAGATGATCAGGAGTGTGCGTGAGTTTACCTTAACTAACTTGAACTTGTACACAAGAATTACCAATGATCTTTAATGAACTTAATGATCCAAAGCTCATCATGGGACCACTTTGCTGGCAATGTGGTTAGAAGACAGTAACAAGTTTCTCTCTTTTGAATTGTATTCTTGAAGGAAGGAATTGAAATTTAACTTGTTGGCTCTATTTGAATTTCAGTATTACACAGAAAATTCCTGAATCCCAGTGAAGACATAATTTTACCACATCTAAGTAATATTTGGTAAGCAGATGGTTCAAGATTACTCTGAAAAGATGCTTACTTTATTAGCTTGTGAGGCTGCCAGATAAAACAGAGGACACTCCATTAACTTAGAATTTCAGATGAATGACAAATTATCTTTTAATATAAGTATGTCCCAAATAATGCTTAGGGCTTAATTACACCAAACTTTATTCTCTGTTTATCTGAAATTCAAATGTACCTGAGCATCCTATATATTTTATTATATATAAATATGAATATATATAGGATGGGGTGTATACAGGTTATTTATTTACTTATTTATTTGCTGAATCTGGCAACTCAGTTAGCTTAATAAAGATTTTCTTAAAACTTAAGGTCCATCTTTGTAATTCCCAAACGTTTAGCACACAACCCAGCACATGCTAAGTACGTGCGTGTGTTTCATGAAACATTGGGTCAGGTTTGGAGTTGATGCAGTGACGTGTTTAAATTCATTCAGTACCTAAGCCAGCATTTCTAAGCACAGTCAACCTGAAGTTCTTTCCATATATCCTGAGATTACTTTTCCTTCTAGTTCCTAAACCCTGTGGTTTGGGAGGTAGGCATCCTCATGGGTTCAGAGATTAGGCTATTGTTTTAGGTCCATAATCACTTATCTGAAATTCTTAAGGCCAGATGTGTTCCAGATTTCAGAACATTCTCAATTTTATAGAGGTAATGCAGTTCATATAGCACATATTAAAAGGCATTTCCAGTAAGGTCTGGGCCAGTACCTATAATCAAACACATTTCTATTTCTGCAACTACTTATGAATATTTACACAAGTGTGAATATCAGTCAAAGTCAGGTTTCGTAACCAACTAAATTTTGGTGCTAATCTTACAAAATGATCCCCCCCCCCCCAAAAAAGAAACTTTTCAGATTTTAGAATTGCAGAGAAAAGAATATGGACCTGTGTCAATGAATGCTGGAAAGCTGAGAACTCATTCTCTACATGCCTCTATAGAGGCACATCCTTATACTTCTTTCTGCAGATTTTTTTTTCCTTTAGCTTTGACATTTCAATTACACAATTGATGGATTAGTTTAGTGTGGAAAAAACTGGGCAATCAGAACACTAGGGATTTCTATAATCAAACAACCACCAGAAAAAAGAACCCTAATCTGGAATCCTGTTGACTGAGTCCCCAAATCCCAAGATACTCTTCCACTTCCTCCAGCTAACTTTGAAATGTAAGAAAGAGGCACGGGAAGGGCTGGGTCCCTTCTGAACACCGCCTGTGACTTGGCAAATGTTATGCACTCCAGAAGCATTAACACTCTGCTAAGGAATTCTGGGCCAGGCTCTCTGTCTTCCCCTGGCTCTGAACGATGGGTGGAGAGGAAGTAACAGGTACCTTGGCAAGATAATAATGTGGGAATAAAACGTAACCATTTTAGATACAATGATACATGCTTCAAGTAGGAGAATTAGTCAAATAGCTTAAGATTTCTCTGTGGCACGAGTTATATGGGGTGGAGTGATTTAAGCTTCAATTCACACCTTTAAGCCTGTTTAGTTATAAACAAGTACAGGCCAGGATGGCAACAAAATACCATAATCCATCTGTGTGAGGACAGATCCTAAAACAAAGAGTGGCTGAGCTTTATGATGAGCGTCTGGGTAACGGAAAGACTCTGCAACAAGACTACGGACACAGAGCTCTTTCCTTAACCATTTTACTGAATTTCAGGACAACTGACTATGGATTTTTGTATGCCAAAGAAGCAGAGATGAGACATAGACAATCATCATAGAGGAAATGGAAATTCCTTCATAATAAAGTAAAGGAAATTGGGAAAATATTTTTAGTCTGGAATTCTTATTGCAGTCAGAATGAGGCAAAGACAGAAGGAAAACTGACCTAAACAAATGGAGGTGTGCCTGCTCAGCTGTGGCCTCAGCTGGGCTTGGCCGTGGGCTTGGAGAGCGGCAAAAGGGAAGCCAAGTCCACAACCAGGCCTCTGCCAGCACTGAGCTTCATGGTCCTGGTGGCTTCTCCGCTTTGTCACCAAGCTCATTAAACTGAATCAGTTCACTGGGGCAGAGGTTAACAATTCTCTCTCCTTTTACTAGCCCCAGGAAAACACTATGGCCTCTTTGCTGACTTTCATCCAATAAATATCCTCTCTGGACTTACATTCGAGTTGGGTACTTATATTTGTTCAGGGTTTATCTATGTTCATAAAGACTCTATTTGTGATGCGGCTACCGTCTGAGCACTTAGCTCAGAGCCACATGGAAATGGGCTTCTTGATGCTTTTGACTGTGGAACCCATAAGGGCAGAGAAAAGTCAGCTCAGGGAGCCACCGCAAAAATGTTCAATAAATATATAATTGAATACATTGTCTATATTTTCTGTTGTCTGCATTTTAGACTGTTTATATTTTAGATGGTAACGTATAATAAATAAGTCATCTATAACATTCAGGTTCCCCTCTGTGTCTGAAAGTGGAGCGCTCCTATGAAACCTTTCCTAAGCTGAAATGGTATAAAGCAAAGAAGCAATTACCAGTAATTTATATGGAAAAAATGTTAAGCCTTCCCAGAGCCCCAAAATAACTTCTCTTCGGCTTTTCTGATACCTTAGGACACATCTTGCTCATCTAGCAAATGCACCAAGTAAATGCAGATAAAGCACAGATGTCCACAGACACAGCTGGAAGCTACGGCTGCTGGATGCGGAGATGCTGCTGTAGTTCCCAGGCAGGGGACTAGGTGGCGCCACTCTGGCTGCTGGGGGTGTGAGGGCGCACTCCCGGCAGCACACGCGCTGAAGGCTTTACACACGCTGAACGCTAGGCTCACTTCTCACCGCCATTTTGCATAAAAGCGGAAATCCTCTTCGGATTTCTCTCAGCGAAAACAGGTGCTAACGGAGGTCTTTGGTAAGTGTGAAGCATCGTAACGTGAACTTTCAAAAAGTGAGTGACACCTGTATATTAATTTATTACCAACTAGCTAAAACAGAATGACAGTCCCCAAATCACTTAAGAGAAATAATAGCAAGGACCGGCCTCGAGTGCCAAGGGAAGGATGTCGATCCTTTCACACCAGTATTGGAAATCTGAGGTGTCAGTAAGCCTTCCTCCTATGGCTCCAGGCCTTGTCTCCAAAAGAGTAGGGCCAGGCTTACAGGACGTGTTACCCACATCTGAGGTGGAGCTTGCCCGGCGGGGATATCTTTCCAGGTTTTGGTTTTCTCATGCCAGTTTCCGACAGCAGCAACAGGTGTGTGGAAAAGGAAACGAGATCCCAAAGGGCAGAGGCCACTTCCTCCTTCTGTCTTGCACTCCCGCTGGGCTGGCCGCGTGACGGCGGGCCCACTGGCATGTGCACTGAAGCACACCATCCCAGATGGCCTGAACTTGGCAGCGCGGAGCTCTCGCGCAGGTGTCTGGCTCCGTGTTTCTGCTAAGGGCTTGTTGTTAGCAGAGATCTAAGGACAGTATTGCCGAAGCATGCTGGGTGGTATGCTAGCCCGTGCTCTGAGCTGGTAAACAGTAGAGAGCACCGCCTGTCTCTATGTCACATGCCAGAGTGGGAAATCCATACCTAAGAAGCCCGAAACACACGTAAAGTACGAAATGGGATTTGTACAGGGACTCAAAGAACAACGGGGTGAACATAATCGAGACTGGAAGGGTCTGAAAGGACTTTTCTGGAGAGCTAACAATGAACCTAAGCCCCGAAAGATAGACCAGACAAGATACGGAATATGGGAAAGGAATTCCAGGTATGGGAAATAGGTCTGCAAGGAAACAGACCTGGCAGGAGGTGGGGGGCTCTTTAACAAATAGAAAGAAGGTCAGCACGCACATGGTGTGAAGGATGGGGGGAGTGATGAAGGCCCACAATACAAATATATAAAATTTATATAAAATACGGTGGAACACAAATCAGAGTGATAGGATCTACTTTATATATTTTTAAAAATCGCTCTGGCTGCTGTGAAGAGAATGAACTAAAGGGAGGTAAGTGGAAATGGAAGGAAAGAAGAGATTCTGATGGTTTAGAAGAGAATGCTGTTAGTGGAGATGCAGAGAAGCTGAAATAATTAAGAACTCTCAATGAGAGGGAGATGGAGAAAGAAGTGTCAGGACTGACTTCCAGGTTACCATTTGGACATAGAGGTGGCTGGAGAGGCCATCTCCTGGCCTGGGAAAACTGGAGGAAGAACAGGATTGGTGGGGAGGTGTGTAGAAGACAAGGGGAAGGAGAAGATCAAGAGTTCGTTAGGAGCATTGAGTCGGCAATAGGTGTGAACTGTCTAAGTGTGGACGTCAGGTAGGCTGCAGGATCTGAATCAGATGTTCGGGAAAGTGTTGTAGGCTAAGACATGCACTCGACTGTCACCAGCGTTTACAGGTCATGGGGCGCCATGGCTATAAGAGAACATGAGAATACAAGAGAAGAGGGTTCAGATTGGAGACAAACACTCTAACAACTGGTTTTATAGAGACAGAGAAATAAGAAAAGGGAACTCGAGTTGGAAAAACCAGAGAGAATGAGTAAGAGAAAGACAAAGAAAGCCAGAAGAGGAGGCACCCGGAGGCCAAGGAGCAGGGTGAGGAGGGGCAAGTACAAAGAAAAAGGGTTGTCCCCTGTCTTGAATGCTGCTCAGGACATCTGATCACAAGGGGACTAAAAAACTTGCAGTGGGTTGGGCAGCATGGAAGTCTTTTATCATCTTACCAGGGACAAATCTGATGGAGAAGTGGGGACCTAAACCAACTGGAGTTGGGCGGTGGGTAATTAGGAACTGAGGAAGAGGGCCCACAGTATAGGAAGAACACTGTTTGAAAAGCACGGCCCTGATGAAGAGAAATGAGATAAGGCAATAGCTGGAAGGTAGTTTGTTTTTTAATAATAATAAAATGTAAAAATAATGTTGGCATGTTGGCAGTTAAAGTTCAGCAAAGAGGGGAAGGCTAGGGAAGTGGGGTACAGAAGAGCTGACCTGGAGACGGCGGGATGGAATGATACCCAGAGCACATCCCAAGCCACTTATCTTTGAAGGGGGGAGAGAACCCTCCTTAGTGGGGAAGGGATGGAACCGATTCGATTTCTCAGGGAAGTAGCTGGTAAGGTCATCTCGGTGGGAGGAAAATGGATCATTGGTTTCAACAGAGTGAAAGTGTGAAACAGCTGTGTCATAAGACAGTATAAATTTATTTGAAAATGCCACCAAGTGGTACTGAATCTCTATATGAGTTTGGTGGTCAAAAATACGTATAACAGCATAACCAGAATACAACATCATAACTAAAAATATGTATAACCGGTCTGTTTCTACTTCCCTTGTTCTTCTCTGGAATCTCTCACTCAAAGCCAGTTTCTGCCACTTTTCACACCCTGTGATGACAGACAGTAATCCCACTTTCTAAGACTAACGTATACCCTAACAGCTGCATGAGTCGGTCCTTTACTTCAAGCCCCCCGTGTCCTCTCTCCTATGCAGAGCCTCTGTCAAGCTTACAAGAACAATAATAGGAAGGATGGAGGTGGCCTCCTTTCTTGTTTCTATCCATGTCCATGGAGATCCACCTCTCCTTTAGAGCCACAGAATATAACACGACTTTCCCTGAGAGGTGGGATTAAGCATTGAAACCACTTGCTTCGCTTTTGTGTCTCATGCTCATGATGGAGACAAATAGAATTTTCAGGCCATGCCATGTGTCGACTACAAAAAGATTAATAACTACATGGATAAGGACGGCAGAAAGTCTCATAGAGAACATGATACCCATTCTTCTGTCCCACAAGTTTACCAGTAGGACATAAAAATAAATACTAACAAGCACCCCAAACAAAGACATCTCATGGTTCCCACAGTTTCTTGTTGTTACCAGTGCAGAATCTTGGAAAACCAGAAGCGTCCTTTACTGCAGATCTAGACAATCAATCCTTTGACTTGGTTTTGGGCTTTTAAGGAAAAATATACCAACTACCCAAATGGATTCTTTGCTATTTCAAAGTCTGGAGCTAGAAGAATATACATAAAACTTAATGTGAAAAAGCTGGGTAGTTAATCTCGACAAGCAGGCAAGCAAGAAATTGATGTGTAGCTGTTAGTCTGACATCAATTTCTGACAATATCACTTTGAGCTCATTCTCTGGCACCAAGATCAAATGCCCTTATTTATAGGTCTCAAACAAAGAAAAGCCTAAAAAGGAAGCCACATTCAGCAAAAATCCTTTCCACATATTACCCACCAGAACTTACTCAAACTGATTTTTTTTCCCTTTTTCTCAACTTAGCGGAGAAGATAGTGAGCAAGGAAGAAATATGTTCAAAGTTCATTTGCGTTTTCCCTCCGAAACTGGAATTTCATTTTTTTAGGCTTAGGTTAGCTGTAACTAACTCAAAATGTGAGAGAAAAGTAAAATATTTCCCAGAGGAAATAAACAAATAAACAGACAAAAACCCGACTACAACCCTGAATTCTAAAAGCTGCAAGTAATTTTTCCCACTTGCCCTAGTAGGTATCAGCTAATATTCAGGTTGTGGCCTGAAATGTATGAGTGAGACCTTTTCCAAGGTAAGTGTCAACCGTGTTTCATGGATATTTTCCACCTGGCAGTGTGTGAGGATTGCCTGACAACTCCAGTGCATTTGTCAAAGAGCAGTGCCCTTGCACTGAAGACAATGGTAAGTCAGGACAGGGGCAATGAATGGTTCCCATTCAAATTCTTAATAAATAGAGAAATGAAAAAGAAAAAAGGCAACAGCAGTTGAATGTGCTTAAGTCATCCCCACAGGATACAAATGATTAAGAATAAACTTCTTATGCTAAAAATAAATCTTTAAAAAACACAACACAATCAGAAGAGCCGAAAGCCTGTTGGAAAAAAGTGATTCACTCATCTCAAGTAGGTTAAGCTGTCAGGAATATCAACTTGAAAGTTCTATGGGCTCTAGTCCCTTAGCATCCACGGCTCAATCCCTGACAGTTCTTTGTGAAGAACTTACCTCATCTTAAGACTTTCCTCTAGTACCATTGTCTCCTGGAACATGACACACAAATCCCAAGCCATGGGAATTCATACAACATCTAAATTTGACCAAATGGAACCACCATATTGCCCCTAAAAATTGCATTCAAATATACTTTTCTCTTACCTTGGTCTTTTCACCAACGATGTTCTTTTCCAGTTCTGCTATTTTCCGATTTAGATGATCCAAAATTTCCTTCTCTTTCATGAGTTCAGTTGTTTCGGATTTCTGTTCTCCATCCAAAAGAGCACATTCCATATCCAACTGAGGACATAAAACAAAGCTCAGAGGTGTTTCACCTTCAGAGAGATTCTCAATTGCCCACTTTAGAGGTGCATTTTTAACAGCCACAAATTTCAAAAAGTACTACGGTATCAGCCAGACTGTAGGCTCTAGAGAACACTCCAGAGAGTTTAGGTGAGACTCAGAATTCCTATATAAGAAAGCTGGACAGCCCACAATATATTTACTAAGAAATCTATCTATCATTTAATTTTTCTACTATAACTCCCTTTCTGCTAATTTCTCAATAATATTTTGCCTATTTGCTCACATTCAGACTCAAGCACAAACCATCTTGGGAGCAGCTGTGTCTGTCTTTGTCCACAGAGATTGGGAAGTGAAAATTACACCCAGCCCAGCATGCAAGCGATGCATTCCTAGCAATGCCAGCAGGAGGGACATCCAGGGTCTGTGGATAAAATGACAGGTGAGCAGTCCCCTTCCACTTATAGCTGTCTGCATCATCTGTGAGTATATACATGGTAGGCAGAATCATTTGCTCCTTCTCACTCCATGGAGTTAGTATGAAAATGGCCCCTTTCTCTTATTATATAATAGACTATGTGTCTGTCTCTTCTCTGGTTTGCAAAACTCTAGAAAGCTGGGTCTATGTTTTCTTCATATATAAAACCCCCTATATTCCAACACGATGTCCAGCTCATAGTAAGCATACTCAGGAAATGTTTGTTGGATTTGAACATGGACATCTAAATATATGGGACCTCAATTGACAGATCTGTAGCAAGTCAGAAAGCATACACTAGTTAAGACAAAATTGGCTATACCCAAAATACATCAAAAAAGCCTCATCTGGGGCGGCTGGGTGGCTCAGTCATTAAGCATCTGCCTTCGGCTCAGGTCATGATCCCAGGGTCCTGGCATTGAGCCCCACATCAGGTTCCCTGCTCCAGGGGAAGCCTGATCTCCCTCTCCCACTCCCCCTGCTTGTGTTCCTTCTCTCGCTTTATCTATGTCTGTCAAAAAAATAAATGAAATCTTTAAAAAGTAAAATGTCTCATCTGACTTAAGAAAAAAAAAACAAGGAAAAAAACTTTTTTTAAAAAGGTATTTTTACTTTAACATGGACCCACGGAAAGAAAATACTAACTCATGTTGATTTCTATGTATTCTGCTTCCAAAGCCTATGCCTTAATAGGCAGTGATATTTTTAACCTAAAGGAAAGTGAGAAAAAAGAGAGGGGTAAAACACCAATTCCTGTTTTATACCTCTCTGGAAGATTCATCCATCTGGTCATTGATATCTTTGATTTTTTGTTCAAGTTCCTCGAGGTTATTCAGAATTGCTATCCGGGTCTCTTCCATTGCTGCCAATTCCTGAATCCTTTGTTCTTCGTTTATACCCTCAGGGGTCTGCAATTAATCAACACAGAAAAGGGCTATTCACACTTCAATTCCAGAATTGCCCAATTTATACACCAGTAGGAAGTCTGGGGTTTCACTGTCTCAGTGCCTCTTTGGATTCTAAAAGCATCCTTGTGATTGTTCTGTTGCAATTCTGCATTTTCCCACAAATCCTCAGCAGTGAGGGTCTTAAGTTACCTCATACAAACCAAATTAAATTCACCCATTCATATTCTTTTGAAGTTGAAATAACTAGGTTGGTACAGATGAGGAAGTTGTGGTCCATAGAGATTGTAGTGACTTCTCTTAAGGTCGTAGAGAAAAGTTTGGCACAGCAAAGAACTAGAAGCTAGACAAGACTTTGTGACATCTTCCTCAGGGATCTCTTGGGCATGATGCTACGTTCACTCCAAGCTCCATATTCTTTCCCATCTCCAAGTAAGCACTGCTCCTACAACAGTTTCCCGAATCTCTAGCCATATCCTGGGTCCCACCACTAGGGTTATCTGTGAATGGGCATTCATGCTTATTTGTCTCCTTTCCAACACATAGTGGAAAAGCAAGGGCACGATACGCTTGGCCCCTCTCACCTCAGTGTTCCTTGAAGCGAATGACCAGGATAATACAGGCCTTATTACTGTTGTGATTCCCAAAATTGCTGAAAGCTATACACTTAATATGACATTAATTCATGTTTCACTTCTTGTGCTCACACGTTACTTACTGTCTTTATCCTACAGCACCTTCTTCCTGTATAATGTTTAAGACACTAACTGGGCCAGTGGGCTTTTCTGACACAAAATATGACACTGGTCACTTCACAGAAAAAAACTTGAGTTCCTTGGGAAGGAATGAGAAAGGAAAAAACTGAGTAAGAGAGGACATACTTAAACCCCTGAACAGAGTGATGACAGGTGTCCAGGAAAGAAAGGAGCATTTGGGATCATACAAACAAACTGGGACTGCCTATTGTTTTAAGAAGAGAATATAATGAATTGAAAATCACCTCTTTTAGCCATTTCAGGTAGTTATCCTAGATATCAGCTGATCGGTCTTTCTGTAAGTCAGGGGATGCTGGGGTAGAGGTACATCACTTACTCAATTTTTACCTCTTTTTGAAAAAGAAATAATTTCTTTGCATTAGTAAGTCAGCCATGAAACAATTTCACAATTGGACATTAAACACAGCAGCCTCAATAAGTAAATTATTGAAGATTACTCATTAGTCCGTGCCAAGAATATTCATATAAACCAAAGAAATCATTAACATTTGGTATGCCGCATGAAGTTCATTTGATTTATTTAATGATCTTGAAAATAACTTCAAGAAGAGAGCCAGCATGTGGCCTTCCTTATTCACAGTCTTTATTCTTTACCCTACTTCACTGCCCCTTAAGGAGATCAAGCAATTGAGATGTCACAGTATCTCAGGGTGATTAGCAAAGGTACGCAGGCCTTCCACGCTTTGACATTTAGACTCCTAATTGCCATCTTAAATGCAGTATCTTGCCAATTAATAAAACAACCGCTGACCTTTTTATCACAATGAATCTCATTGTCTTAGTACTCAGGTGGCTGTTTTAGGGCCTGAGGAAGGCCCGTAACAGTGAATGGCATTCCAAAATCACTGACGTGTAATCCTAGCAGGAAAGGCCCAAGAAGGCCAGTATCCTGTTGGGTCAACATTTCATATTGGGTTTCAGCTGCCAGCATGGTTTAAAAATATCTCTCACTGGTGGAAGTCAAGCATTAAGAGCAAACAAAAGCTGAGCAATCTCCACACCCTAAGCTTTCTAAGCAAGTGGCGGGTGAAGAAAGGTGACAGTGGCGATTATAAACGTCTAACCCCAATTTTCTAAACAACTGACCGCAATGGGCACCGTTGATAATAGACCATTTAAAAGGCTGTTTATAACCATCAGTGCTATCTAGGAAATGGTTGTTCTTTTTTGTTATTTATAAAGAGTAAAATCTTCAAACGGCATTCCAAAACTGAATGGTTGGTGATGGAATGGGATGAGCGTACTGTTTACACACGTAGGAGCATCCCCAAATATGCCATCCGTGAGGTAACCCGATCTCCACAGAGAAAGGGGAGGGAGGGTAGGAACGAGACACTTTGTTTCTGCTTTATTTCTCCCTCAAATCTCCTTAGAAACTCCTTGCAACCAGAGGAAGGTGCAAGTGTGACAGCTGTCCACTGCAGACAGAATGATTACTCAAGAAGAGAAGAGGGAGAAAATTCTCAAAGAAAAGAACTTTTTTTTTTTCTTTTTCAGATAACGACATGAGGTGATGGATGTTACCTAAACTAAGCATGGCGATCATTTCACGATATTTGTAAGTCAGGTCACAAGGCTCTACACAAAACACACAAGTGCTGTACGTTTGACTTACATCCTAACACTACAGGAAAAAAGAACAGTGAGCTACTCTCAGCTTTCACCTCAGGTGCCAGAAGACAGGTTCACAAATCCAATTAAAATGAGCGTATTCCAGGGTGCCTGGGTGGCTCAGTCAGTTAAGCATCTGACTCAGTTTTGGTTCAGGTCATGATCTAAGGATTGTGAGACTGAGCCTGGCGGCAGGCTCCACGCTCAGTGGGGAGTTTGCTTGAGAGTCTCTTTCTCCCTCTCCCTCTGCTCCTCCCCCTTTGCTCTCACTTTTTCTCTCTAAAATAAGTAAATCTTTAAAATATTAAATTAAATTAAATGTGCATATTTCTAAGGTCATCTGTATCTTTATGTGTTCGCTAAAACTAAGTTCCAGAATAGTAAGTCTCAGGTTTCCTAAATATCATCAAAATCTTTGTTTCCTTAAATCAATGGATCTGTCATATTCTTCTCCTCTGCATTTGATCCTTAGATCGATTAATAACAAACACTGTCCTTTGCTAAGTAAATGAGTTAGTGAGCAGATTACTAAGAAGAAAAGCATCCAAAACAAATGCTCATTTAATAAAAAATAAAAACTCTTCTATCTGCTGTCCTGGGATGACATATATCTGTCTCTGAAAAGTCATACAGGCAAACCTCCGTCCTTGGAACTCATCCCCTCCCTCACTCCCTGCCTAAGCTGCTGCGAGGTAACCAGAGGCGCCTTTGTTATTTCCTGTCTCTAAAGGATGCACAGTCTTACATGTCTGGCCACAACGGAGGTTGCTCTAAGCTTTAGAGGCGTCCTTTTCCACAAAAGCATATTTGGGCAATTAGAAACATCCGCCACGATCTGCCCATTTACACATCAGCAGCTCTCCTGTCCTAGCCCTCTTCAGCAGGAAACCTGTCTCCCAAAAGATGGTCCTTAGAGAGAGACACACAGCTTACTGTTTTACCGAAGTCTTGCAGCAGTCCACGTTGGAAGACATTTAAATGAAAAGAGAGACAAGACTTCAAAGGAAGCCTAAGGGCTGATGAAAACAGCTCAAGCTTTCAAATGGTGGGTCATTTACTTTGCTGAACACAACCAACTTTTGATTCTGCCCCCCATCCTAGTTTCTAACAGTTGCAACTTTCTGGCAATGGAGACAGATGTCTTATTTGGAAGTACTTTCCACAGAGAATGAGTAAGGTCATTGTGGTCATTAGGAGAAAGAAGGACTGAACATTTCCAAGTCCTGATGCTGATGCTGGGAGAACTCAGAAGGTTAGTCCAGGATGGACTCCTGATGAGGAACACTGAGTAAAAAAGTCAAAACAAACACACATACTCCTCCTGAATAATACTCCAGGTAATAAACAATTACAGAATGTTGCACATGATAATGTCTTTCTCTTAATCAGCTTGTGTCATTCTCTTACAACAAAAATTTAACTGATATATTTTTTTGTTTTGTTTTTCATTCTTTGGCTATAATTGCCAAGAATCTCAGAATTGAACTTAATGGTCTGAGTTACTTACTTAATTAATCCTATTTACTTAAATAAATAAATTCTTGTGATTGTAGCATCGGTTTTTTTTCTCCCGGTTACTATTTTTGGTGTGTTAATTTTATTCCAATAAAGCTTATATCTTTTTGTCACTC
This sequence comes from Martes martes, assembly GCF_963455335.1. Classification (NCBI taxonomy): domain Eukaryota; kingdom Metazoa; phylum Chordata; class Mammalia; order Carnivora; family Mustelidae; genus Martes; species Martes martes. The sequence goes on along the minus strand of NC_137888.1, from coordinate 58,016,457 downwards.
TCTTAAATCCTTTCTAGAAAAGAAGCAGAATTTATTTTAATTTCATAGAAAAAAGATTCTTGGCACACTTAGGTAGCTAGTCAGTTAAGCGTCTGACTCTTGATTTTGGCTCAGGTAATGATCTCGGGGTCATGAGATCAAGCCCCGGCTTAGGCTCTGCACTGGGCATGGAGCATGCTTAAGATTCCTTGCTCTCTCTCCCTCTGCCCTCTCTTTGCACACTTGCACACACTCTCTGTCTCTCTCTCTAAAAAAAAGAAAAAAAAAAAAAAAAGAATCTTAACCTGTGTGAAAAAAGTTACACCAAAAGATTTTCCTCTAATTCCATTTAAGAAATCCTCAAATTTGGAAGACATTTTGAAATCAATATACAACCAGAAGACTAAGTAATAATGACTACATATGAATCTTAAACACTTACACATCTAAAAAATATCATAAGTAAAGTCAAAGGGAAGACCACTCATGATAAAAGACTAATTTCCTTACAAATAACTCTTACGACTTAGTAAAAACAAGATAAGAAATTTTTAAAAAACGGGTGAAGAACATGAGTAAGTGGGTCAAAACACAAATTCACAACTAAAAATAAGATATCTAACTTTATGCATAATTAAGGGCAAGCAAATTAGACACCAATTAATTTAGTATATTGAAAAAGTTTGAAAATGTGCAGCCTTGGCAAGTGTATGGAGAACAAGGTGTGCTCACAAACTGTTGGTGGAAGTGTCACCTGGAAATACGCAGTCTTTTGAGAGTATCATTTGCAAGTACTGACTAAAATGAATAACATAGGGGCGCCTGGGTGGCTCAGTGGGTTAAAGCCTCTGCCTTCCGCTCAGGTCGTGATCCCAGGATCCTGGGATTGAGCCTCACCAGAGAGCCGGCTTCCCTTCCTCTCTCTCTGCCTGCCTCTCTGCCTACCTGTGATCTCTGTCTGTCAAATAAATTAATAAAGTCTTTAAAAAAATAGAATGAATAATATACAAACTCTTTGATCAAGACATTCCAATTTTAGTAAGTGAACTTGAAGATACATTTGCACAATATTTGCTGTATATACATTTTATTAGTAAAAAAGCTAGGAACAATTTAAATAGTATTTCCAAACAATAGAATACTAGTCAGCTATTAAAAAGAATGAGCCAGAGCTGTGTGTACTAAAATGCAAAAATGTGCAAGATGTTGAGTGAGGCAAAGAAAAAGGGCAGAACACTGTATGTTTGCATCTGTGCGTCCATGCCTGTGGCCGTAATATGCACAGAAATATGAAGAAGGCAGATAAGACACTTTGGTGTTTATTTCTCAGGTGTACAACTGGGAGGGGGCAGAGAAAAGAGAAACTTCCTTCTTTGGAGTTTTCTGTATTGCTATAATTCTTACAGCGCACACTTGTTACTTAAGAGGAAACGCCCTAATTTGCTGCACCTCATTTAGCTAATTACCTCTTAAACTGAAGCTTCACTGAAAACATTTTGGGAAACAAGTTCGACTAAGCCTTTCATCTCTGGGCCAAAGCAGAAGCAGAGCCCCGTGCCCTAAATCCTGATCTTTTTGCTCTGTCGCCTTTACCTTGGGTAGGATACTAAGATAAGCAGACTCGCTGGACGTTTTCAGGAAGGCAGGCGTGAGGTCCCTGAGCAGCTCATCGTTCCTGATGCTCCTGGGGGAAAGGAAGCCTGCACCGCTCTGCCCGACGCTCCCGAAGACCGCCGAGTCGGCATCATGGAGAGAGACTTTCGGGTGGCACCTGTACCTGGCGTCAGGGCTCACCACGGCTTCCTCAAACACGGACTCCTCGTCAGAAAGCTGCAACTTCTCAAGCTCCTTGTTGATCTTTTGCACGTCGGCTACGGTGGTGCCGGTGGACAAGTGACTGTCAGGCTTTGTGTATTCAGCACAGAGACTGAGGATGGTCTCCAGGCGCTGTCTCTCCTAGAACATAGAAGAAGGGACGGTCAGACAGTTTGTGACAATGCAGACAATCACAAAGAAAAAGATCGAAGAGGCTGGGACCGCTGGCGATTTCATCCCACAGGTAAACCCACAGTCAGTGGGTGGTGATGAGTTTCCGTCATCTTGGATGAATGTGTTTAAGGATCCAGGTGAAACCCCAGGGAAAAATGCCTGATTTTCTTCCCAAACTCAATTCGGGCTGTCCCCTCTCCTTGGATGTCCCAGTGTGGATCCTCCCATGTAGCAGCCCCAGGTAAGCCTTTTCTTGATTTATTAGTTCTCTGGACACTTCAAAGTTGTTGTTTTTTTTTAAATCTCCTCTTTAAAAAATGTTCACTCCCCCTTCCTTCTCTACCACTCTACCTCCAACATATCAGGCTCTTTCATCCCTATCGACCTAACACTTGAGCTTAAAGTTACATCTCTAGCATCCTAGAGAAATAGACACACAAAAAGAAAAATACTACTTAAAGAATCTTCTAATTTAAAAGACTTTTTTTCTTGAATTTTTTTCAAATTTTTTCTTGACATGCCTCAAAATTTTCAGTACTCTTCTTATGTCTTGTCACGAGATAAAGGTCTTTTCCACCAATTTCTCACATGGGTAATTAAAACTATAAAGAATTAGAAATATTGCATAAAAATGAAAAACTTTTCATGTCACGTCCAGATAGAAAGACAGCAATGTATTTCAGATTCTGAGATCATTTTGATTCAATTTAACCGGAAAATAAAATGATAGTTTATATGCTTAAAAAAAATCAATATATAGCCATTGATGTCTATAATGGTACTCTTTCTTCACCAAGCTCCCCATACAAAACGAGTGGATATTTATGGTTTTGACTTTAAGTAAATTCTTTATATATTTTTGAGCAATAGGATATAATTTATGAAGTGTTTATCATAAACCTCGACAGCACTGTTTGGGGTGAGGAACTTAACATCTCTGCCTCTCACATTAATTCCAAGGCCAAAGTGAAAAGAAAGTAAGATAACAACAACAACAAAAATCTGTTGTGATTACATCTACCACATTGGAAAAAAAATTCAAAAGCCTTCCACAGAAAAAACATTTTCTAAGCTGGTTACCAGTAACAAAGTAGAGAATTTTAAAATAGCACCAGGCTGCTGTTTGCAATTTCTAATTGCAGCTAATTTGTAAAGACAAAATTCTGAAGGTACTCAGTTCTTTACCAGTTGAAGGACTGACTATCCAATAGCAAAGTTAAATAGAAACAGAGCAACATAATGTCTTGGTTTCCATTAGATACACTAATTAAATGACAAGACAGAAGTCATTTAAGTTGTAGCTGACTTTTCTCTGTCCTCTAAAGTTTGCCCGCTTCGCCCCTGCAAAAGCAATAGCTTGATCAAAAGGACTATCACACTGGCTCCTATGAGCCCCGACCTCCCATTCACTGCCTGAACTTGTGGCCTCCCGCTGCAGCTCCGTCCTCATGGCCTCGTCCCAAGGCAGGCACTCATCCCATGCGCTTCTGCACCCTGTCCATCCAGGAGCCCCTGGCTTATTTATCTCTGCAGCTGCTGCCAGCTGCCAAGCCCTACCCACCTCAGCTTTATGGGGAGGGAGTTGGAGGAGGGGGGCACAGCATTCACTGCTTTATTTTAAATTTTTCTAAGGAGGGAAGGAAGTTTACATGGGAATATGCAAAAACCACCTGCAAGGGCATACTTAAGGAGGGGGACAGGAACAGATGCTGTATTTTACCCCTTCTCAACAGCATCTGCATGAGAAGCTAATGCTAATCTCCAGAGGAAAGTTCTCTTTCTGCCATTTAGGTGACTTAAGTTGAAGCATCTAAAAACTCCGTCTTTACTGACGACCTTTATAGGTCTGGACATTAATTACGATGTGGGATTATCTGAAAGTTGTCAATTCCCCACTTACCAGGGCTTCAAAACCACGGAAGGCACTTCTGCCTCGCCTGTAATACATAGCAAAATTCCTCCCACATCTCTTTCCCAAAATAGTTTCTGCTGCTGCCAGTGCTCTTGCTTAATTCCACAGGGAATAAATGATCCCAGCCTTAAGATGAATGCTATTTCAGACAGTGAAACGCAGTATTCAAAGGCTTATGCACAGGAAGTGTGGTTTACTGGTATGTGCTTCTCTCTATTCTTATCACCCCATTCACAGCCAATCTGTCCAGGCTTGAATCACACACACACACACAGCACTGCCGCCTGTGAGTCTCAGAGAAATCCAGGCTGTGCTGAGACACGCTGAGTTGCACTGAAGAAAAATAAACTGATGTCAAGAAGTACGTCAGAAGAAAGTCTGCAAGGCATTTCAGAAAGCACTATATGCAGCCTTTTAAGGAAAACCCTGTACAGACGTACTCTCATAAAATCACTCTCCCCTGAGCCCTCTTCACTCTGGAGTCTTGTTCCTTCCCATCCATCACTCCAATATTCTCCCCTCCAGGAGAGCCTAAAACCAGGGCACCTTTCCACACCAGCAGACCTTTGAGAACCAAACAGGGCACTATGAATAGTTATGCTGGAACGTCGAGCTCCAACAGGGACCGAGATGGATGGCCCCCCACCTAAAACCCAATTTCATCCGGCATTTCACCTGGTGACCTGCCAACTTGGGAAGGCCACTCACTTGAAGATCTTCAATTCCTGCCTACCTCTCCCAACCAGCATTCCTCAGCGCATTCTTTCGAAAAAGCCTAGGCATCTAAGTGGCACGAAACATGGGTGCTATGACTTTGAAAAGCAGGTCATTTGAATCAAATTATTTTAAATACTCTTCTTAATCTCCCTCTCTGTTTTCCCTTTCCTCCTCTCCATATACCACATATATAGAAGAAAGATTTGAAGGGGACACAGGATCTTTAAATAGATACCGGAAGAAAATGGTGTGCGGTTCTTTGCCCCAGCAATTTAAAACAAAAAAAAAAAAAAGAAGGAAGCTGCAGACTGAGTGTGTTTTGATCTGAGAGCTTTCTTTCTTTTTCTGAGGAATGTGTCTGGCAGTGCCTCTCTCTACAGTCCTCGGTCAGAGACCTCTCCCATCTCCCAGCCCCATCCATCCCCTGGTAACCAACAGCAGCCAGTCTGGGCCACAGGACTGGAAATGTAGTGCAGAGGTAAATCACATAGAAAACAGTTGCCTGATACCCACAAAGGCAGTAGGAATCTTTGTTGAACTCCTTGTATTAAAATTAACTATGTTGGGTCACTCGTTAACATAAAAGCAAGGGTCAACTTTTAATGGCTAGAAATAATTTAGGTGAAAGAAGGTATTTTTTCTCAAGAGGACCTGTTGTAACTGCTAAGTATGACTTTACTTCTCTCTCCTGTCAACCCTAGTGATTCAATATCTCCATAATCACCAGTTCATCAAAGATCTATTAAGTTATTCTCAGGCTGTTACTATGCTGGAGACACAAGGACGGAAAAAGACAGCATTTCTACCCTTATATCTTTAGCGGAAGGCATAAAGAGTTAGTCAATCAAAGACAAGTGTGCTAACAGATTTACAGAAAACCAATAAATTCACAGATAAGGAAGTAGTGGACAAAAATTACAGAAAGACAAATCTGAGTTGAGACCCTGGGATAAATATGAGTCTGTGTGGCCTGCTGGCCAGAGCAGTGGGCTGGGCAAGTCTATAAAAGAACTGTTGAAGCCAAGGCATAGAGCGTGGACTGAAGAGCATGCTTGTGATCAGCAACTGCCGTGTGGCTGCAAAGACGGGGTTCTGTGGAGGAAGAGGGATGAGGTACACGCAGAGAAGTGGGTCAACTCTGTCTCTGTATACCAGGACTTCAGCGATCCCAATAACCCTAAATAAAGAACCAGCAAGAGTCAGAGAACCTGGTCTAAAAGCAGATGGCAGGATGAGATGGAACCGACAGCATGCAAGCAGAATTTCCGAGATCCATGAGCGAATTCTGATGTCTCATTTAGGTAGGAAAATGGGGGGCAGGGGGAAACAGAGCGATGGTTAAAAGTCTTTTATGTGAGTCTTTTTGTTTTTAGAGATAAACGCCTTGGGGTAGTAACTAGGGCTATGATGATCAGTTCTTGTCTTTTTGGACACAGGGTAAAACAGTTTTTCAGTCTTCTACCCCTAAACTTGATATAAGTGTCAAACTTGGATTGGCCAATGACATGTGAGAAGAGCAATGTGTGTCCCTTCTGCCTGGACGGCCAACACATGATCCATTACCTGTCTTGCTCTGCCATTGCAGAGTGACACTCCAGATGTTGCTGGCTCCCTGAGCCTTGACCTCGAGCAAGGAAATAGGGAGCAGAGGCCTCATTCAACCCATGCTGGCCATGGAAGGGGAGGAGAAAGAGACCTATGCTGTTTTAAGCCTGAGATAATTTCTTTCTTTTGTTTTCTCCACAGAAGCCCATTATGATTGATAAGCCTTGCTTAAGTTCAAGCAGGTAACAGGCCCAAAGTTTGGAGGCAAGAGCCTCAGAGATCCTACTAAAGGCAGCTCATTTATTTACCGTGTAATAAAGAATTTGGCTTTGCCCAAAGGGAGGTCTGGCTTTCACTGTTGGACTGTGGGCTTCTGGAAGGTAATCTCTGTCATACCTGATTGCATTATCTTTGTTTAGGACACAGTGGGGCACTCCTGATAATCAGTCTCAGGGGGAGGGCTGGCCACTCCAGAAGCTGGTCAACCTAGAGATGAGATTAACCAAGTGGACAATCAATCATTCGTGCCTACATGATGACATCTCCATAAACACTCCTGACACTGAAGCTCAGGACGTCTTCCTCGGCTGCCCACACTCCATGGGTGCTATCACACACCAGTGTAGGTAGCATTCCACATCCTGACTCCACAGGGAGAGGGCAGCAGAAGCTTCGCATACGGAACCTCCTGACTCCGTCCTCTGCTTCTCCTCTGCTTCTCTTCTCTTGGCTGATCTTCATCTTAGTCCTTCCCTGTAATAAATGATAATCCTAACTACAACAGCTTTCAGGGGGTTCTGCAAGTCTTTCTAGTGAATTCATGAACCTGTGGATGGTTCCCGGGAACTCCCTGAACTTGTGCTTGGTATCAGAAGAGAGGACGGTTGTATATGGAGACAGCGCCCTTTCACCTTGTAACTGGCCTTCATGTTTATCCAAACATTGCCCTGGTATTATTTTTATCAGTTTAGGACAACTGATTAAGAAACTATGTATATGTAAGTAAGGAGTTTTTGTTTTTTTGGTTTTACAAATTATCTTCATCAGTGTCAGTGTAATGTCTAGCTAAGAACATTTTATCTTCCAGTCTACCTGGGAAGTCTACCTTCAGACTTGTGGTCCAGGCAGCGCTTCATTCTGCCATCCATTGTTTAAAAAGCATGTGTGCATGTGCCCCATCAGAGGGTTGCTCTAGAAAGAGGTCCATCTGACAAATGAAAGAGCAAATGGCTTGTGTGATGTATCTGTTCTGGAGGCGAGTTCAAGTCACCTGAAGACTTACTAAATAATGTGACAGCTATAAACTGATCGGCAAGCATTTGCTACGGGAAGATTACTAAGAGGATTTTGCATCAACTATACCTATTCTGGCTCCATGATAACGGAAAACCAGATGCTGAGGAAAAGTAAGGCATATGCAGATAACTAGGACACCGCTTACCACTCAGTGATTTTTCAGTACTCATTTCTCAAATATAGTCAATACATCCCAATACATAAAAGCACTGCCTAAGGAGATCAAGGTCGTCCTGTGCAATGCCCTAAGCTTCCCTCCTCTACCTCTTTTTATATATCTAGTCCTCCTTTCTCCATGGTACCACAGTGGCTAAGAGCAGGAACTCTGGAGCCTCAATGCTTTTTCTGTAGCGACTTGTGAGGCTCTCGGCAAGTCATTTAGCTTCTGTGGGTCTTAGTTCCTCATGCATAAAGCAAGGAATTACTAGAGTATCTACCTTGTAGGGTGTCATGGGAATTTAAAACACAAACAAATATATATATACACATATACACATACATATATATAATACACACACACACGCTTCTTGAACACAGTATACACAATATAAGTTAGCACAGGCATCTAAGGAGAGTCCCTCAGTCTTCCCGAGGTAAAGCCCTCTACCTGCCTCACTGCGTCTATATGCCCTCCCGTTATCCTCACGGTTTTGTTTCACCAATTTTCCCTCCCCTACACACTTATTTCTCTCTCGAATCCTTTGCCTCTGTCTGTAAATGTACTCAAGTCCTCTCCGTCTCCCACTGCCCCAGACAATAAATTATCCTCATCACATTACCCAGTAGATTTACTATTCCACTTTCTTACTTCCCTTCACACCTCCACACATTCCCAATCTCAAAGATGTCGCCAAAGTTCAGCATTTCACTTCCACCATTCCCAGCCCTTTGCAATCTAGAATAGTGTATCCTGCCTTTGTGCAGACTAGACACTCTGTAAGAGAAGGGGCACCTCCCACTTCTCCAGGAAAATTACAAGTACAGTGAGCAGAAAGGAGAAGCGCTTTGAAATAATGGTATCAGGACTCTACAAAGAAATCTCAGTGCTTCTCTCTGTAACCATGTATTGTAAGGATCCATGGATAAATTGACTTCTTTCTCTCACACGAAACCACTGGGCTTTCAGAGCAGAGTCTGTGTCTAAGTTTGATTAAGTGGAAAGAACAAAGATTTGGATTTGAAGTTCTGGAACATACCAGACCTATAACACAGAAGTTCTTATCAGGTTCAACCCTCTGAGTTTCTATAACCTGGTCTGTAAAACAGAGACAATAAGATCAGCACCTGTCCTAGGCTTCTTGGGAGGAATCAATAAAGGAGTGTGTGTGAGAATGTTTAAAGTCTGAGTTGGTTCCTGTCATAAGGCAGGTGCTCAGTGTTTGTTATCAATGATTAGAGATGCTTTCCATAAAAAATTGGAAGTGAAATTGATAGTTGTCTTGTGAGTCCTGGAAAATCATCACTAATACAGGAAGGAGTCCCCCCTTATGTGAGGGGGATATGTTCCAAGACCCTCAGTGCGTACCTGAGACCACGGATAGTACTAAACCCTATATACACGATGGTTTTTTCTATATGTACATACCTATGGTAAAGTTTAATGCATTAAAGTAGGCACAGTAAGAGATTAACAACAATAACCAATAATAAAATAGAATAGTATAACAATATATTGCGATAAAATTATGGATGTGTTCTCTCTCTCTCTCTGTCTCTCTCTCAAAGTACCTTATTGTACTGTACCCACCTTTTTTATGGTGAAGTGAGATGATAAAATGCTTACATGATGCGATGAAGTGAGGTGAATGGCATAGGTATGGTGAACTAACGTTAGGCTACTACTGACCTCCTGATGGTGGGTCAGAAGAAGGATTACCTGCTTCTAGACTAAGGTTGACAGGGGGTAACTGAAACCAGGAAAAGCAAACTGCAAAGAAGGGGGGACTGACTACTGTAATAGTTAACAAGCAAACCTAGCAGCTGAATCCAACTGTTCTCAGGGAAAGGCAATACAGGAAAAATATCTTATGCAGCCAAATGTCTCCCTGAAAAATTCACAGATCTGTGGGGCTCTTTGGCCAGTCTGGAAGGAGAGAAAAATCATCTACTGCCCAAAATTCCCTCCCCGGGGTGAATCACATGCCTGAACTTCTGGCAACAGAGCTCTGCCCAGTTACCATAGCAACCCAGGGAGGAAGAGATCTTTTCAGTCTCTCCGTGCCCTTTGGTCACTCTAGCCCCACCATCACAGAGCAACATATATTCCCCATAGCACATTAAGTAAAGCAGAGTAACTTCTAGAAATAACTACCCCACCCCAAATCCATGCTCCTCTCCAACGCACACAATTCATACTTGACATAAAACCCAGATTTCTATTTCACATTTCCTCTGACTCTACCTTACACTCCCGAGATTATCAGTGTTCCTGCCCTATGAGTACACGCATCATTCAAATACCTGAGGAACTTATCATATCCTGTCTTTGCTCATACTCAGACAAAGAAATTCAGTTCTTTTAATCTCATTTCATAAGTCAACCCCTCATACTCCAGATTTTTTTTTAATTACTATTACTCACTAGTGTGTTAACATCTCCCTTAAAGCTACTTGTCCTTACTGTAGTCCTTACCCACTGTCCTTTTCTGTGTCCCTATTTTAGGAGCTTGTAATTAAGAAATATATATGTACAAAATTAGTATATACTATTTTATGTTACTAATACATTTAATAAATAGATGATTATTAACATATCTAATAATTCAATAATATGAAATATGTTATATAAGGATATAAATTATATATGTATATATACACACACACACATATATATATACATGCTGAAGTAATGTTGATTTTTATTTTCATTTACATCGAACATGTCCTAAAATACTGTCACCTGACTTAATTGATCCTGTTACTTTTTAGACCAGGAATGTTTGCTTCAACTCGCTTTTTCCACTGGCAGTTATTTCTTGCATTTGTGAGCAGACTCAAGTGAATCTCTCACTCACTACAATAACCATCTAACTTAGATCTGCTGTATTTTCTTCCTTTTCCTAAGGCCTTTTTGCATCATTTTGCCATTCAAAATCAACTGACAGACATACAAGTGATGAAAAATTTTACTTGGAGAAGATATCAGGGTTGAGCTGAACTATTCTTAAAATATTACTAGATATCGCTTCAAAGAAAGTGCTGATTATGAATGACTCCATAACATTGTTGCCTCAGCTCAGATAACTGAAGGGGGGAAATCATGCACTTCTCCCTACAACTGAAAAGCACTGGCTACAAACAAAGGAAATTCATGTGATCAGTATAATCATAATTTCCTCATAGCATCTAAAGAAGTATGCCAATTATTTTTCCTTGTACATAGTGTGTCAGAAGAAAATCTACATGGTTCCTAGATCCCTTCTGTTTAAAAAATGTGTGCTTTTGCTATACACCATTAAGGAAAACACAAGAAAAGTCTAAAATATTGTTGTTCAGGGCGCCTGGGTGGCTCAATGGGTTAAGCCTCTGCCTTCAGCTCAGGTCGTGATCTCAGGGTCCTGGGATCGAGTCCCGCATCGGGCTCTCTGCTCGGCAGGGAGCCTGCTTCCCGCCCCCCTTTCTCTGCCTGCCTCTCTGCCTACTTGTGATCTCTCTCTGTCAAATAAACAAATAAAAAATATTTAAAAAATAAATTTAAAAAAAAAAAATAAAAATAAAATATTGTTGTTCATTTGCAGTTTCACCTTGGCTTAACCAAGTTCCAGGGAATCTGTTTATTTGTTTGTTTCCCCTGAAGGATCATAGTTTAATAATGCAATCCACTGAAATACTTTTAGAATTTTATGTAATATTTAATTTTTTCAATCCACAACTAAATCTCCACATTGGAAAATCTATCCTAAAAAAAATTAAGGAACTCTCTTTATGCACAAAGAAGTTGGTAGAGTAAAAATGTAGGAAAGTCTAACATGTAAAACACAAGAACAAAAATGGGTGGACTACCACACATCACCTGAAAGTTTTGTAAATGTAACTACTTATGAGAGATATATTACATGGAAAACACCGTGTTCTAAAATTTATAAAAGCATGCTACTGTTCTATATAGAAAAAGGCAAAATAATGGAGCTCCTGGGTGGCTCAGTCGGTAAGCGTCTACCTTCGACTCACATCATGGTCCCGGAGTCCTGGGATCAAGCCCCACAGCGAACCCTGCATAGCGGCTTCTCACTTTTCCCTCTCCTTCTGCCTCTCTCCCTGGTTTGTACTCTCTCTTTGAAATAAATAAAATCTTTTAAAAATGCAAAATAAACGGTGACAAGTCTTCTTTCTCTACTTGAGATGTTAAGAAAGTTAACTACATTTTCCTTGCTCCCAGAACAACTTTTAAAATTGTAATCTCTGCCTACCATGATTTAGGCCTTGGTCTACATGATCTAATGGCAAAGACAGACTTTCAATATTCTGGCTTTCTTATTCTGTAATCAAAATGAAAGACTAATACATGTCTGAGAAACTTATTCTTTTTCTATTTAGGCATTTTATTAAAATTATCTTTTTTCAAAATCCAAATTACAATCCCAGAACTGGGATGTGGTCTTAGCAATTTTGAATGAGAAACATCAATTTTTCCAAACCAAAATTCTTCAGCAGAACATGCCTCCATATACAGATTTCCCCCTTGAGGTCAATTAGACTTCACCAGAGCAAAGTTCTTGGCTGTTCTGAACTTTAAAAACTAATCTCCCTGACTCCTGCTTCTGGGAAGATGAGGTAGAGGTATTTGTCCCTCTTCCTCCCACTGAGTATAACTGAGAACCTTGGACACGTTTTGTATAAGACAAACAGGAGAAGACCAAAAGATGAAGAAAAGGCAGCAGATCAACTGGCCACCTAGGGACCCAGAAATGAGTTCCCTGAGATTTCCTTTACCTCATATATCTCAGACTTGAGCTGGAGAGAAGGCAATGACAGGGAACATCCTAGTTCAATCTCCAAAGACTTATGCAGCGAAGAAGAAGCCAAACTCAAAGTATATGATTACATGTATGTAACATTCCTTTGATAATAAAATTATAGCTCTGGAGAACAGACGAGCAGATGCCAGGGGTTAAGGAGTTGCTGAGAGTAGGAGGAAAGTGGGGGAGGCTATAGAAGGCCTGCAGGGGGGAGCTTGGGGTGTTCTATCTGCTCTGTATCTTGACTGCATCAATGTTAATATACTAGCTGTGATATGAAAACTGTAGTTTCGCAAGATGTTAGCATTGGAGGAAATTGGATAAGGGGTACACAGAATCTCTCTGAATTATTTCTTACAATTGCATGTAAATCTACAATTACCTCAAAATAAAAAAGAGATTAACTTTTCTGCAAGTGACTTCCAGTAGGTCCTAATCTGCACATTCAAATGGCTGATAAAATCCTTCCAATGAAAAAGTGACGTTATGTTTCTATTGTAATATGTGCTCTATAATTTTTTTAAACTAATCACAAACTTTCAAAGTATTTTTCAGAGCAGATATTCCCATAAGCTTTTCTAGAACTGGAGAGGAAAAATTCACCTTACAATGAGCCAGCACAGTCACTAGACCTATTAGTGGATGATAAAATGTTTTAAAAGGTCGCTGAATAAATGGCTTTTAATTTAGATAATTTAACAACCAATATGGGGATCATTCTTCTACGAAGAAGCGCTAGTCATTCCCCATTACCCTGTCTGTATTGATATACTATATTTTCCATTTCCATCTTATTTGTACCTTTTCCTGTGAATTTTATTTCCAAGCTTTATTTCTTTTTAGTCATGAGCCTTCCTGCATGAATTTATCACCTTAAGAAAAGAAGGAGACTCGCTCCCTGGCTGACAGGGCAGCTACCTCTTTGTCCAAGGTGTTTTCTATATTTTTGTGCTGAGCCTAGAACGCTAAACTGCGTGAGGATTCACAGCACACGTCCCTTAATTCGGAGCAGGAATCTTTAAATGTGTGGCGCCATCAAGAGGCAATAGCTTGTACTGCCACTGTAACAAGGACCTACAGCTGGCTCCCGAGTGTAGAGAAACCTGCTTTTAATAGCAACAGTCACAGCCTAGTGTAACAAAGAATTATACGGAGACATTGGCTCTGTATTTCTCCAACGTGGAGTCACTAGATTATTGCTAAATGCTACTTTTTTTTTTCCTTCCCATCACTCCTCTATGCACCTAGTGATCCAACTGAAGGAGAAGGAAAAGATGTGATAACTGTTTTTAGTCTCAGTTAACTGAGGACAGTTGATACTCTTAATTTCCTAATGATTAATTCCTTCAATATTTACTAGACAACTACATACATGTGACAACTGGCCACTTAAAATACACAGAACGTCTGCGGTTTATCTTCTGTTGACCCAAAGTCATCTAACCGGACAGTAGTCTACTTCATACTACTCACTACTTAGAGCTTTAGTCTTATTTTATTAGAAATGAAAGAAGTCTGTGTACAGAATGGACAGCTGATTTACGCAGGTAGAGAGCATCACTATTCTAAGCTTGTACTGTCTAATATAGCATAATTATTTTCACTGTTTCATCAAGTTTCCTTTTTTAAGGAAGATTTTATTTATTTATTTGAGACAGAGCAAGAGAGAGCATGCATGTGAGTGTGCGGGAGGAGCAGAGGGAGAAGCAGACTCTCCGCTGAGCAGGGAGCCTGATACAGGGCTCGATCCCAGGACTCCAGGATCACGACCTGAGCCGAAGGCAGACACTTAACCGACTGAACCACCCAGGTGCCCCTCAAAAAGTTTTCTGAACTAAGAAAATTTAAAATTGCACATATGGCTCACAATTATGGCTCCCATTATATTTCTGAGCTAGACCACTGACCATCCAGGTAAAGGCATCAAGGTGAAAGGTACAGAATGGCAGAGAACTGACAGACTGAAATATTAGAGCCAACGCTTCACCAAAATGAGTCAGTTGAGGGCTTATGCTAACTCTGAAGATTAAATAAGCTAATGTAACAATAGACATTCTGAGTCAGAATATAGAAAGTGAGTCATAATTTCCAAATATCCATTTAAAAAGTCTAAGCCACCAAGTTAATTTGGTCAGTAAACCAACCTCTCACCCTCTTGGAGTTTAACTGACCCACTCCCCACTAGTGCAACCATTTTTTAAAAATTACAACTCTGGGGCACCTGGGAGGCTTAGTGGGTTAAGCCTCTGACTTCAGCTCACGTCATGATTACAAAGTCCTGGGATCGAGCCCCGCATCGGGCTCTCTGCTCAGCAGGGAGCCTGCTTCCTCCTCTCTCTCTGCCTGCCTCTCTGCCTACTTGTGATATCCCTCTCTCTCTCTGTCAAATAAATAAATAAATAAAATCTTAAAAAAAAAAATTACAACTCTGCCAGGATGTAGCAGGGGGAAGGGTCACACAAGGAAGAGACCCCTTCCAAGTCCGTGAGACTGGAGAACAAAATAATTTTCAATACTTAAGCGTGCCTTCACATTTCAAACACATTCTTCTCAGGAAAAAAAAAAGTTTAATATTATGGCTAGGTTGCATAAGAGGTTCTCTTAACGTTGCCATTCTGCTTCCAACCAAGAAACGCTGTCAAATTCTGAATGCCCAAATTGTCTTTGGGGTCAGGAATCACAAAGAAGTGCAGGTAGCAAGAATCCCGGCAAGAAAGCAAGGCACACCTTTGGTTAGAGTGATCTTCACCTGACAAGGCTCACGCTTCTTGGGCTCCCAAATGGTTTTTCCTAATTATAAAATTAAATAGCACCAACCTGTTTACTCACTCATTCCTAAAATGGTATCTGCACCTTACCATTTTAAGATTAGTGAACATATACATTTATTTTATAGAATGCTGTAATTCCTTAAATATGCACCATTATGCTGATATTTACTTTTAGAAATATAGGTCTCTGGGCTGCTCAACAGCACACAAGCAAGACTCTGGGTCCTGCAGCCTTGGCCCCGTGTGACCCTGAAGAGCACCAGTTCTTACAAAGAATGCTAAGAAATTTGCAAAATAGAGGAAACCATCTAATTTTCACCTTTTCATTTTTAACTGCATATTGGAAGGGAATTGCCCCACTACTGGAAGCAAAAGAACGCATTTGTGCTGAGATACTTGCATTCTTTTTCACAGAGCTTCACGGTTACCTGGAACCAAGTGCACACACTTAAGTTTGGGATGTTTGAGAACAAGGGGGTGAAGCTTCCACCACAGAATAAGGAAAGCCAGAATGAATGTCATGAATGGGTATCAGAAACATTCATTTACTCTTTTCAAAAACAGGTGTACAATGCTTCCCACACTCTCATCAATGGCTAGGAGGTGGATATACAGCAGAGCACAAGATTGACATGGTCCCAGCCTCATGCAATCTAGAAGTCTTCAGCTGTAAAGAGCTTTCAGAGAAGCTACTGGAACAAAATGTCTTCCAAACAGCACAGAACTGCTGACCCAGACATTTCATCTATCCCAATAATAATACCATGGGAATATTAAATCTTCCTTGAAAGAAAGCCAACCTTATCTTCAGGATGGTAGAGCGTGTAGAAAGTTAGAAACCTGGGGCTTCATGAGATGGGCATCACATTACAACGCGTTTGAAAAATAAAAGGCAAGTGTGGCCTCACATAGTTCCATATGGCGACAATGCTGTTTATTGAGGCACCACAGAAGACTGCCATCAGCCAGAAAGAAAATATTGGATTGCTACCGGGCAATTTGTGGGGAACCACTGGTTCTCCACGATAACACACAGATGCTTTTGGCATTGTAACCAAATGAAGATTCTTAACAGCACCCAAGTTCGCTACAGAGTTTTTTCATCCTCCCCCCCACCCCCGTCTTTTTAAAATGTCTTTTCCCTGGACCTTAAGATGCACTAGATGCCATCTTTATGTCGATATTACTGGGAGGGAGGCAAATGAGAGGACTAACAGAATATCCTATCTACTGTGCAATTATTCCTCTAGCCTCTAGAAAACCGAGTTTGTCATAGAATCAGCATCCTCGCCTTCTAGAGGCAGCTCATCCATTCATGTCCTCCACTTGGAAAATAGCTGCAACCACCACAGACCAGCCCAGAAGGAGGTCACAGGGTCTACGGACTGGAGGACATACATTTCATGAGCACAGAGCCCTCTCAAGACCTCACTTGGACCTGGTAACTCTTAGTTTGGAATATTTTTAAACAAGGCTTGATATCTGGTTTCAAAAATCAAAAAATGAAAGAAAAGGCTGGCATAATGACAAAGGCAAGAACTGGCAGCTGAGAGCAAGAAAGAAGGAATAAAAATGATCAAAAACCAAACATCTCAAATACCACAGAGGTTGGAGGCCACTTAATGGAGACTCAAAGTGGATTATTATACTTCATAAATAGGTCCTTGGAGATTCATAATTAGGGTTCAATCTTTAAGATTCAATATAATTACCTTGAGTTTTCAAATAAAGATTGAACAAGTAAAAAACAACAACAACAAAAATCCAGATGAAACACTAGTATAATCACGGCTTAGCTAAAAAGTACTATAGAAATTATGCTCGGTGAACCAACCTTACTTTGCTCAGTTTCCTCACTAATGAGTTAAATAAATCTTTGGCATCCATTCATTTTATATTTGTGTAAGAGTTCTGTTTCTTTTTTGAAAATTATGCTTTGACATTTTGGAGGTGCCTGTGAAATGTCCAAGTACACTCGTCTTGTGGAGTCAATTAAATTGCATTTTTCACGAAATAGATCCCATGGGCTGGAAATCCAGGCACAGCTTCTCTTGGCTCCTGGAGTAAATCTCAAATGGCAGGAGAACTTTACCTTCACTGACTTGCTCTTTTCTGCAGTTTTTGCTTTCCTGGCTGTGCTTTGCTTCTGTTTCTAATTTTGACCAAGTTTGACCTGGGTTTTAGTTTGCACACAAACCAATAGTTATCTCCACTGGTGGCAGTCATGAGTGGGGATCTGGTTTTATGGTCTGGCTACTTGTGGTCTGCAGGTAGAATTGAGATTCAACCTTACTCAGGTGAGAGATGACTGAACATTTGTATTTGTTCTTGTTTTAATTTGTTGGTTATTTAATCAGGACACTATTTTGTGCCCAGTGGAACAGTGAGCAGTCTCTTGAGATGTGGAACAAGTAAATTTTATGTTCCAGTATTTACTTCTGATCTATAGCTGAAGCTATAGAATGAAACTTTAAATTTTTCATCTGAGGATCTGTACCTCAGGGGGGAAAAAAATCACTGTGTATGAGTGAAGTATTTTCCTACTTCTTGAGGATAATAATAAACTAAAATAAAGAACCTCTGTTCAGATTGCTTTAGAGACTAATCAGCATCTAGATAAATCTAACATTTCCAAAATTCTAAGAAAATGCAATGAAATTCTAATAATTAAAATGTTTACATTTTAAGAAAAAGAACCGTCTCATCAAAAAATGCTGATTTCAGAAGCATTTTTTTCCTTAGAAAACAAGTTTATGTGATCAAAGCAAACTCTCTTACAAGTCAGACTGACTTGACAACCTGATTTAAAAATCAGATGTATGGTTTTTCCTTATTTTATCAATGTACGGTATAGTACATATGTAATTTCCTATTTTTTTAAGAGTTATTCATTTAAGAGAAAGAGAAAGAGAGAGCATGAGTAGGGGAGGGACAGAAGGAGAGGAAGACAATCCCAAGCAGACTCCATGCTGAGCACAGAGCCCAATTGTGTGGCTCGATCCCAGGACCCTAAGATCATGACCTGAGCTGAAACCAAGAGTCAATCCTCAACCGACTGAGCCACCCAGGCACTCCTATAATTTCAAACTTAAAATAAGTTTGGATTTATTTTATCAATCACAAAGGGATTAGTTTACCCGAATTTTTTAAATGTCTTATTATATTAGTTTGCTGAAAAGATAAGCTAAGATCACTTCCATATAATGTTCAAGGTGAAGAAAAATATAAAAGTTGTGCTCAACTAAACTGAATTATAATTGTGACACACCTTTTGATATCAATAGTAATTATGTTCTGTGATGTGTCAGTTTAAGCATAATTTCCAATATCTTTAAGTTACATACTTTTTTCCTTAAAGTATCTGGTTGTTCCAGAATTGACAAAAGACCATGAAGAACAAAAGATGGTGAAAATTTAAAAACTGTAAGTTTGCACAAAGGGAGATTTATTTGACTTGGTTTATAATACTTGAAATAGTAAGCTATAAAAATATAATAAAATGTTAAAATTATGGCAAAGCTTGCACAACTTTGATGGGTTTATTCATAAAGTAATTTTAAAAAACGTAATGCATGACAAATACCTTATAAACATAAAGCTAAAATGCAGTTACCTATATTGAAATGACAGAATGATCTTGGAGAAATCAGCCTATGCTTACAAAAGTTAATAAAATGTTATTTTTCTACATAACCTCCCCAGGAAAGCAGAGAGATTTGGTATATCACAGAAGAAACTTTTGTGCTATATCCCTAAATATTTCAAATGAAAGTTCCTCATTTCCTAATGATTTAAGATTTCTTGTTTATTATAAAATGTTGTTGCTTTATTCAGTAGACAAACTGCAAATATTCATTGTTCTCATGCATCCACAATCCTATATTAGTCACGTAATGAAATCTTCTCTAATTCGTATTTGATTTTGCCTTCCCAAAATCGGACCCTAAATTCAGGAAAAAAAAAAAAAAGTTTTCCAAGTTATCTTTTATACATGATCCATCCTTAAGTTTTCCCACTTGATCCCCGGGCAAGCACCAGATTTGTTCCTTAACCTTACAAAAAGAATGTCAGAAGTAATTAGGTTTGCTATGCCCCTTATTTATGAATAGCTCAACACCATCAACAATAGCATAGGAAGATCTGTCAAATCAAATGAGAAGCTCAGCCTTCCCTAGGCAAATTTTGTATGGGTAAAATATTATAATATAAATAACGTCCAGAGATGGCATAGTTTACAGAAAGGTCCTGGGTGTCTGTGAATATCCTCACGCTCTGTGATACGTTCTCACCCTCCGGGGAAACACTGGTTAAATAAGACCAATGTCCTACACACCAACAGAGGATTTTACCTCTCCTTCTTGCTGATTACTCTTCGTGAGCTTAACCACAGATGAACCACAGACACTTACCCTTATCCTCACCAAGTGGTCTCTGCTTTCCTCTCGTGGTTGCTTACACACTCTGTGGCTAGTTACAGACTACAATGTGCCTTAAACAAAGAGTCTCAGTGCCTCGTAGATAGACCTTTACCAGATACTCTCTCTTCAATCTCAAGATTTCAGAAACAGACTTGTGAGTAGAGGCTTCTGAGTTCTTAGCTGACACTGCATAGGCAAGCACGAAACAGTACAAGGTGGCTAAACAAGATTCTCAGGACTTCTTTTAGTCCACAAATAGATGACTTCGTGAAATCAAGCTAATGACCCAAGATGCAAAGGAATAAGAATTCTATAGAATTCATCGAACTGATCCTGGAAATCTCATTTCCATATGTCTCATGGAAAATCATTGGCATTGTGTGTAATATTCTACTGTCTAAATGGGGAACACCTTTAGTATTCATCTCCATCTATCTCTAACCCTCAATTTAGTTGACTCTGATTTTGTAAACTAAAGGGTAGCTTCTTCTCCTTGGTCCCTCAGAATTCAGGAAGAAATATTTTTCCTAACTCACTTTTTTTTTTTAAGTTTTTTTTTTTAAGATTTTATTTATTTATTTGCCAGAGAGGGACAGCATGCGCACAAGCAGAGGGAGTGGCAGGCAGAGGGAGAAGTAGACTCCCTGCTGAGCAGGGAGCCCAATATGGGGCTGGATCCCAGAACCCTGGGATCACTCCCCGAGCTGAAGGCAGAAGCTTAACTGAATGAGCCACCCAGGTGTCCCAGTCACTTTATTTTTTAAAAGCAATAACATTACTTGCATGGGCCAATAAGAATCTCTCTTCCCTTTTACTGGGATGTAATTAGACAAACAGACTAAGCAACAGGGGTCAAAACCAAAGCGTCATATTTAAAAACAAGCCTCATTTAACTGAATATCATAAAGCCCATTATGAAGCAAAAAAGGGATCTAACTTTATATTTGGAGCCAATATCCATAAAATTCTCCCAAGAAATTGAACCAAGACCTAGTTTACACTTATAAGGCACTGACTCGACAGGCAGTAAGGAAGGTCACTTTCTGGATTGTCAGGAACCTTTGTAGATTTGGGGAAACTGGAGGAAAGAGAAATTCACCAACACTTAAAAGTGCTAAAGATGAAAACTGGAGGTGATTTTCGAGGTTGGTTTCCCATCCTTGGAACAGAAGAGGAAATAATAGCATCTCAGGAAGATCACTGGAGTGAGGGAAGCCACTGAAATGCTCTCCTAGATTCCTTAATAAATTATCCAATAGAGCTTAACTTTCTGGCTTCACTGAGAGTAGTTGCTCAGGGATGAAGGGTACAGCCTAGGAGACAGAGTCAATGGCATAGCTTTGTAAGGTGACAGATGGGAACCACACTTGCAGTGAGCATAGCCTAAGGTATAGATTTGCAGTATCACTATGTTGTACACCGGAAACTAACCTAATGTAACTCTGCGTGTCAATTATACTATACTAAAAAAAAAGTAAGAGTTGTTCATCACACTACAGAGCCAGATTTGCTACGCTGCATACAAGAAGGCTTATTCATATGCTAATTAGAACTTCTCCTGAACTGTCAATGAATCAAGCCCAAATACAATGCCTTTTTGTGACCATGAAAAATCTCTGGAAGATTATTTACGATAACAAAGGAAACTGTCATACTGGAGCACCATCTAACAGAGCCACCCAAGGAATACAGAACTTTCTAAGGGTATGCACATTTGTTTGCATTCACTATTACTGGTTAGGCTATCTGCAAGGATCGATACTGACTTACCAAAATCTATGCGGGACACAAATGATTCTTTGTGTAAAATTCCACACAAATTTTGTCCTGGATTGATGCAAACGGTTTCTGCCCATTCGAATCCAAAAGTTACGATTTTGTTATCCTGTAGGGCATTACTCAGCTTGGTATGTGATTCAGAAATCTTACTCCAGCATACTTTCTTTTAGCAATGAAAATCCTTTTGATACTCTTATACTTTTGTACATCAGCTTTATCCCCTTGCTGCATCCCTCTTTAAGGAACAACTCAGCATTTATGAATTAAAGTAAACTCTCACCCTGTTCGTCCTAAGAAACACATAGACAAAAAAGTCTACGCTTAAAAGAAAAAAGAGTAAGAATGCAGCAGTTTGCCCTCATTCATGAATGGGACTCTCAAGGGATAGTATCCCCCTTTCTTACTGTTTTCAGTATTTCCCACAGTAAGCGAAAATCCATTTTTAACAGAAAAAGACAACTCAAAAAACTTCTCTGGATGTGTACTTGGGTGTCACTGTATGGACTAGGAGACACTGCAGAAGGGAGTATGGTGGGGGGGGGGGAAGGTATGCATGTGTGTACAGAGCAGGAAAAAGGCTGAGCAACATTTAGCTGACCTTTCAATTTCCTAGACCACTTGCTCTACAGAAAAGTTTACTGCCTAATTCCTAAACAGTCGTGATTTCCCCAATTACTCCTATCAGACCATGCCATATCAATTTGATGGCATCAGTAATATAAATCAGTGTTTACTCACTATCTTCAAGAAAAGTTTGTAAGACTTATAAGAAATTCAGTAAAATTCACAACCACTTGGTTAGGTTTATCAAGAATCTACGCTTGAGAGGACTCTGCAGAGCCACGTAATCTAACATCTAGGTACAGGTAATGGTAATCTAGGTACAGGCAGGCCTTCAAACACCCCCACATGACCAGCAATAGGGACTGAGAAAGGGAAGGACAGCAGAATTCTAGAAAGGCAAAGCAGTGGCTGGGGCACGTGGAGCTCGGACAGGCCTCCAAGTGTGTCTCCAAGAAGCTGCTCAGGGGAAGAGTGAGGTCAAGTCAGATGAAGATTACCAGTCGCTCCATCTCCTGCTCCCTGAGTCTCTCCTCCCTCTGCCGCCGGTGATAATCCATCAGGTCATCACGGCCGGAAATGGAGCTGATGCTGCTTTTCCTCTCCCGAAGGATGGGCTGGGGAGTTCCTGAGGCCTGTCTGAGGCTCTCCAGGTCTGCATCATCGAATTCGACAGACCCACAGGAGAAGTTCCTCCTGGCGGCGAACACGTCCCCGGGAGGAAATGAGTGCCCTGGGCCGGGCCCGGAGTAGGGAGCCCTGTCAAGGTCATCAGAGGTGCAGGAGGAGGTGGAGGCCAGAAGCATCTTCCGAGCCACTCGAGGACTGGCAGGGACGCTGAGGGTGGAACTGACATAAGGATGCCCCTCGGATGCGGAGGGTTTATAGGGTAAAGCCCCTGAGCTCAAAGAAGAAAAATTCAGGTAATTGTCGTTGTCTATGATGCTATGAGGTAGATCCTTTTCCCCCAGTTTCGTTCGTTTGGAATTGCCCAGAGAGTTTCTGGGAGGCAAACTGAGGGGCGTCAGCTGGTTGTCGGTGGCCCTGTGTAACCTGGGGAGAGAGCGGCTATAGGCTCCCATGTGACTCAGGCTGCTGCCCGAATACTTCCTGGTTCTTAAACCGATGTTTTCAGATGCCGGCTCCTTGTGTCGGCTCAGCTTGGGCTGAAGGGTCAGGTTGTCCTGGATGCTCATTTTCCTGGCTTGCTTTGGGCTCGAAGGCATGCTTGCCGCCCCCGATCTGCTGATGGGAGAGGGGCCCGTGTCGCTCAGGGAATTTCCATTCCACATGGTCAGGAGTGAGCCGGATGCCTTTCGGCCTTCCAGCCCCCCAAGAAAGTAGACATTGTCATGGGATTTATTCCTTGAGCTGTATTTGGAATAGGGAGGCTTCTCTGCGAGCCTCAAGGACCTTTCACTGTCCCGGCCAGTATAATGATCAAAGTCCGCTCTCCCAAGTGGGTACCCACTGAGGGAGGGGGAAGTGCTGAGGAGAGGGGTGGGCGGTTTCATGGAAATACTTTTGTCAGTTCCATCACAGGAGAACTGCTTGCTTCCCTGGATTTTGGCCAGCGAGGGGCTGCTCCTGACATTGGATCCCAGAGGGGAGGGGCTTCTCTTAGCAGCCACAGGTTGTGAGAGGGTTAAGTAAGAGCCCGAATAGTCTCCATTGGCTTTAAACCTCAGGCTGGAGGAATATTTCTTCGGGCTCAGGCTCTCCATCATGTTTGGGGAATTGTCCTCGAGGGAATTTGCCACAAAGCTGGCCTCTAAGCTACCATTCTGTAAATCGAGCGGCTTTTGCTTGTGGTTGTGCTCCGCCATGATCTTGTTGGAATCTGTAAAGGGGGAAAAAAAAAGAAAGTTTTACTTAGCAAAGAAGATTGAAAAAGACCAAGTACTTGTCAGCCTACATCTGAACAAACAGCCTTGCCGTCTGATGTAATTAACAAACATGATGCAATCAACAAACACAAACCCTGTTTTAGTAATAAATCTCATTAAACTACTGTAAAACGAAGAACCATAAAGAACACTGATCTGGAGCGGGGGTGGCGGGGTGCATCTGGGTGACTCTGTCAGTTAAGTGTCTGCCTTTGGCTCAGGACATGATCCCAGGGTCCTAGGATCAAGCCCCATGTAGCACTCTCTGCTCAGTGGGGAGTCTGTTTCTCCCTCTCATTCTGCCACTCCCCCTGCTTGTGCTCTTTTTCTCTCAAATAAATAAATAAAATCTTAAGAAAAAAAAAAAAGAAAACTGTATGGGATGCTTTTTGTACAAAAGAAAATAACTCGAGAGGCCATTGATGATATTTGAAAAGAACAAATGCCCAACAAAGTACAGGTGAGGTTCTTCCATAAAAAAGACAATTTCCTGTTAGTGTCCTGGTCCTTGATGGACCACTTGCTTCCTGAGCAGCAGGCAAACACCCAGCGTGGTGATGCAATGCACCCTCCTTTGGACGTCTCTGCTAGAATCATGAACTGCTCAGACGTACAGTCCTGCAGAGACAAAATTCACATTCTGGCACACAAAGAAAGTTTCATGTTACATACTGATCAGTAACGTGAGGGTCAGAAGATGACCCTTTAAAGGGGTTATGAGAGTCATGTTCTCAATACAGATGTCATAAAGCTCGTGCACCCATCAGAAGAAGGCAGGTAATCGAGGAAACAGAGAAAACAGGGTTCCCAAAACTATTGCCATGTCAAGGTCAGGAGGCAGGATTTAAAACCTGAAACTGAAGTATCCTTCAAGTTCCAGGTCCCCTAAATGAATCATGCTCATCCCTGATCTCACATTCTCGCCTCTTGTGGAAACACTTACCTCTCTTCTTTGCACCCATGTGAGCCCACCCATTCTTCATGGCTCAGATTCGGATTCTATCCTCCATGCTTACAGTTTCTTTAAAAACGTATGCACCCAGAAGAGTATTTTTGGACTCTAGTCTGAATTGCATTAACTTAAGAAACTAAAGTTTTAAGTTATGAAAACATACTTTAAATACAAATTATCACTGCAAATGAGAAGGCTTGTATTTGTACCTGATAAAAATATGTATTCTGCAGATTATTATCAACGCAAAGACACAGTTTTAAACACTCTCATTGAACTCAGGCACGGCTGAGATCGTCCAACACCTCAGGCTCCTCAGACGCTATGTATTACAACTCTGGTCTCTGTATCAGCAGAGTAGCTCATGGTGAGTAACCAGTTTTATAATGTGCTTGTTTCCATAACGATGCCACAAATTCAAGGAAGAGGGATAAGTGTAGTATATCCATCTCATCTCCAACCTCTCCTGACTCCCACGGACCCACTGGTGAGACAATCAATGAACACTAGTTTTCAATTTCTGTCACAGCCTTCCCCCCACGTCCTAGCCAGAGATCAGGGACTTTGCCTTCCTTGCTCAGCTTTGCAGACTTCCTCGGCAGATTCACACGGTAGAGTAGGGAATGGCTTCCTATCCAGGCTGGGACTAAGAAACAGTCTGGGTGCTTAAACCCTACATGGGCTAAGTACTGATCAATTTGTAAAGCTCAGCTTCCCCCAACAAGCTCTGCTTGGGGTTCTCTACCCTCCAGCCCAAATTCCTGCCCTGAGGGATTAAACCATGATTATCTTCTGGAGCAGACCTTAAAAAAAAAAAAAAAAAAAAAAAAAAAATTGAGATTCTCCTTTAGAACTGCCTCCCAGATAGAATCTGGGAGGACGGAATCCCAGATGGAATGGTCCTGCAATCTGGCCTTTGTCAGGTCTTTCAGTCTTCAGGGTCAGTGCCATCTCTGCTCCCAAGCCAAATGTCGCTTTCAGCAATTGTCTATGACCACCAGCTGTGACCTTGAAAGCAACACGAGCCTGGTTTCAGACACACCTCCCTCTGCCCCCTGGAGGACCGAAACCAAGATGACCTCCAGTCATGCTCCCCTCTGTTCTCAATGGACTTCTTTGCACTTGGTCTGCCATGCTGAAATTTCAGCAAACCTTGGCCAATTCCCTCAAGTTAAATATTTTCGAATTGAAGAAACAAGGAAAAAGGCGGGCCATGAAGATATTATGTGCTATTTATTGGGGGGAGGGCAAATAACCCAAATATTTATTTTATTTTATTTTAGCTTTACTGAGGTATGATTGACAGATAAAATTGTAAGATATTTAGAATGGACATTATGGTGATTTAACGTACATTATGTTATGAATGACGTCTCACCATCTGGTTAGTTAACACATCCATCACTTCACAAACACGTGTGTGTGTCTGTGTGTGTGTGAGAGAGAGAGAGAACGTTCAAGTTGTAAATGAGCTGGCACAGACTTTCAGTTACAGGATGGGTATCTGAGGATCTAATGTAAAACACAACGACTACATTGTAGTCGAAAACATTGTTACATCACTGAAATTTGCTAAGAAAGTAGAACTTAAATGTTCTCAGAAATACTTCACGTTTAAGTAGATTAGGTTCTCATTTTTCCGAAGCTCTTGTCCAATTGTTGAGCCAGGTATTAACTCTTCTAAAAAAGCTTCTTGGTCAGACTAACTTAATATGTAAATATTTGACAACTTTAACATTTTCCCCAACTCTTCTTCTTAATGACTCAGGCAAAGTGTTAAATCATGCAAATGTACCCATTCCATACTCTAAGCATCTGAAAAACTAGAAAATCAAACACAATGCCTTCCCTAATGTGAGTAAAGTGAACAGAGTGGTTATAAGACAATTCTCAGAAGTCTGCTGAACACAGCTTATAAAATAATTATTAGCATCCTCATCTTCTAAAAAATGTAGTTAATGGTATATATATCTGAAGTGGTTCTGCTTACTGTGCGGAAAAATCTAAAATCCCAGCAGAAAGTTCTAAGTACTTCATTCATTCAATGGTTCTCAGGTGCCCACCATGTATCAGATATTGACTTAGGTATTAGTGGCGCTGGCGAACATTCCTGTCCTCCTCCTCTCAGAAACAAAAAGGTATTGCTCTTGCTCCCAGGGTCATAGGCGTGTATGGCTATGTCTCCTGCTTTGATCAAAACACTATGAGAGAAAGTGACATGTCAGTTCCAAGCTGAAACATGAAGGGCTGAGGCATGATTCACTCTTTCCACCCCCTTGCCAAGATGCCTAGCATGCATCCAAGTTTATCCAGACTTTATTAGCCTATACCCCTCAATGAAGACACCGTGAAACAGGACCCTTGCCAACCCAAGACTGTCTTAAGCCACTGAGATTTGGGGGTTGTTAGCTACTACGAGGGTGTTAATCTTCCTTAAGTTCTTACCATAAAGTAGGCTTTCAGCTGGCCACTGGGAAGTATGTGGTCATAGACCACTTCCCGCCTTTACATAGTTTATGATCCAAAGAGAAAGACACTCGTATGAACAAATGATTGCCATACAGTGTGACACGTGTCTTTACAGAGAACTGATTGACACACTGGTAAAGGACAAAACCAGTGAGAGTGGGAGTCTATGGAAAACATGGTGGAAAGAAATGACAACAAAGTTTAGTCCCACTGAAGGAAAGGGAATCTGATGAGTACTATCTGATGGTAGCATAAGACCACTTCGACACCTAAAATTCTGTGTTTTTCAGGGTATAAACAAAATCCCAAGCCCATCAGAGGTTATGCTACTTGCACATGCAGCAAATATCCTGTCTCTGACAGAATTAATAACAAAAATTGTGTAAGGAAAAAGAAACGGCTATTTTCTTTATTATGCTCCTTTTTGAAAAAAAAAAGTCTAGCATGTAACTCTGCTAAGATGAACTGTATTTAATAATGATGCATTTCTCTCTCATTGTAATCTAAATCCTTACCCCTTTCCACCACCATGTATGATATGCCCTCAAGGGTCCCAGCCATTTGCCTACCCTAAGAGTGGTTTAAATTGGAAAGCAATCTTCCAACCATTTAGGATATTTCAGACAAGACTACAAAAGGAAATCCATGAGATATTAGAATAGACAAGAAGAGAATTAAAGTCAGTTAGTGGGGAGACTTTGGTTTTAAAATAATGTATACAAAATGGGAAACAGAGCTAAGTTAGAAGAATTCCCACAATGTGCAGAGACAGCAATTCTGAAAGCAAGCCAGAGCACATGTGATTAAGCAGAAGTCAAAAATTAAACAGAGAGCCCAAACACTGTGTTTTAAATATTTACTCTGTGAATAGCACAGAGCTGAAGGGTTTAACACCTCATGTCAAAAATGGATATTTAAAAGTTTAATTTTCTTAAAGAGTATAGTTTTTCTGTTTTCTCCTAATAAAACTGGCAGGTCACTATGTATAAAGCAAATAAATTCTATTTTGGTATGGGAAACAAAAAGCTTAATTTTTGACTCAGCCATCTAAGATTATGATGTCGTTTCAGATGATAAACTATATTACTATATTTGAACTTGTTTGCAGTTGCAAATGCTACTTAATAACCCAAATAAAATACTAACAAATTCTCTTCCCTCTTCATTTGGGGAAATAAAACGAGAGACTACCAAACTACTACAGACTTCTTACTGCATTACAGGGTGCTAACCCTTGATACCCCTCACCTCCTCACACAAGTTTTTCTAAAAATCAAAAAGTGTGATTCTCAAACACTTTGGTTGGCCCAACAAAATGCAATACCAAAATACTGCAACACAGTAGTTGCTGAAAAGATCAGCTTTATAGACTCTGGGGAAGAGGCAAGCAGGACATTTGCAAATAAGAAGCCACATCTGAGAAACATGCAACATTTCTCCCCCATACATACACACTTGTAGGGGAAAGTCAAGCATGATGTGGATGGAAGAATGTTGCAGAGAGTATTTGAAGGGATATTCATGTCTGATACCCCAGTTTTTCAGTTCAATCTCACTGGGTCTGTTAAGGTTACGTAAACATTTGGCTGTACATGTAAAAATTTATCACCAAATACAAATACAGAACTGACTCATTTTCCTGAAGTTTGGTTTACCTGCCCTAGCTGAGTGCATCTGTATACTTGTCTCAACTTGGTATCTTTTAATTCCACCAATCAATTCAACTCAAAAGGTAAAGAATCAGCTGGTGCCCTTTCTGAGCCTGGGAGTGACAATCATGGCCTGACACCTTTCTCCTTCCCTACTCCCAGAGTATTCTCTTCATTGCAGGTGAGATCACATAAGTGGAGGCTTAGAAATGGGGAAAGCACAGGAGGACGGAGAACGGTATCCAGCATGTCCTTTGAAGGAGGAGGAAAGCGTGAGCAAGGAGGGGAGAGGCGGGAGGGTAGAGAACCCAGTTGGGAGAGTTTGGGTTTAATGAATTCCCTGGAAATGAGGGAAGGAGTGTTGGGACAGGAACACTGCGAACAGAATGCATCAGAGACCACAGCTGAGGAAGAGCTAGGATGGTGGCAGGTAAAAGGAAAAGTGTTGTCAAAGTGGCAAACGAGAGGGAAGGCAGTGGCGGAGAGAGAGATCTGCATTAACATGTGTAAAAGGGGAGGCAGGTGAGGAAGACTCCGTTTCCAACCTGGCTTCTGGGTCTACACTGATGCCTTTATTTTGGGTTTCCTACACATCTTATGCAAACAAAAAGAAGTCTTAGGGGAATTATAAAATGACTGCGTTGTTACTATAGAAGCCAGAGTCCTGAGGGCTCTATTACAAGCATATCCACAGAATGGGCGTGGAGAAGGGGAGAAGGCATCTGGTGCCCGTCTGAGAGAAAAGACAACACCGGGAAGTCTAAACAGGAAAGAAGTTAATGTGTGTTGAAACGTTTGGGCTTACTTTCCAATCCATAAATTTAATCCCCCCAGAGCTCCTGTTATTTTATCACCTGAAATGTACATCAGCTCACTGTCAATTAGAAAATGCCAGAAGTCATGAAGAGATCTCCGGAAGATTGCACAGAAAACTCCCAGCACTTTTTCCCTAAAGAAGAAAATTCCGTGAAAAACTAATCTCGAGGATCGTGTTGGTAAGTTTCTTGGTAGCTCCTTTCCTCCCTGACACACAGTTCTGGCATCTGTTTTGAAACAAGGTTTCTCCAGCGCCCTTTACACTCAGTAACAATACAGTGAAGCTGACCCCATTGAAACTGTCACCAGCTGTGAATTTACGGCCCTGCGATGGCCAGTGCTGGAGGGATCTAGGTTTCAAGAGGCTGAAAACACACCCAGAAAGGTAAGTTTTAAGAACCAAACAGATTAACATAAAGTGTGTGTTGTGTTGCATTGCACTGCCTTGCGTTGTGTTGTATTAAGGGAGAAGGACTTATAGTCTGGTCCATATAAATGCAGTTATCCAGAAACCCAAAAGAGTTTGGAAGGGTCCTAAACTATATGACGCATTACTTGTCGTCGGACACTGTCATGCACAGACACTTCTTAGGGTCACCCAGGACGGCGGGGATTAATCAGTGGAGGACTGGCGGAGCAGGGCAGACAATGGGAGAGTGGAGACTGTTTCATATAGCTGGGAAGAGGTGAGGACGTAGATTATGGAAGCAAACTCAGAAAAAAATAATAACCCTCCAAGATCAGGAAGGTATCGATTAAAATTTCTACCTTATTAAAAGGTTTGAGTCTCCACTGTGCCCTACACAGGCCAGTGGAGATTGGGGGCTGGCTCAGGGCACCTCTGCTGTCGCAGACAGTGGCTGACGCTGCTGTTCAAAGCTCTCCCAGAACACTGGTGGTCTAGGGGCTGGTCTCTTTCAGCGCTGATGTTTACAATATGGTGAGGTTATAAATAAAGCAAGCACTGATGACATGTAATTGAATTCAGACACCAGCTTAGAGCAGTCCCTCAGAAGCAGTGCCATTCTTTACAGGAATACTGGGGAGGAGGGGTATTCCTGCGGCAGCAGATGGGGCCGCAGGGGGAGCTTTGAGAGGACGAAAAGGGAAAACCGGGAAATCTATTTCAGCCTCAAACTCCAAGCTTAAGAATGGAGAACAATGGATACAAAACCTCCCTCTTTTTCCACTAATCTCAACAAGAAAACATGATGTGTGGGGTGGGGGGTGGGGGCAGTGGCCAACGAGAAGCTTCAGGAACAAGCACTTCCTTCTCTAGCCATATTCTTATTTCAGGACTCCGAAAGCAGCCATTTCCCCCATTTCCCCCATCCTCTGTTATCCAAACATCATCCTCATTGAAATCAGTCCTCTCTGCTCCCCCTTTCGCAAACATACCCTCCTTTTGAACAAATATTTCCTTTCATCACTAAATCCTCCTCGGCCTCCTCCATCTCTGCAAACAAGCCTCACCTCTCCACTCAGCCCTACACCCACTGGCAAACACCTCCTCCCGGCAAACATCCCCAGACCCTGCCAGCTCCACAGATTACCCTCCACACACAGTTTCTGTGAGCATCCCGAAATCATCATCTCAGCACTCATCTCCTCATCCACCACTCCCTCATCCCGCGTCCTAAACTCTGCTCCTTTAAACTCTTCCTCCTCACTCAAGCTTTTATATCCCAGTGCAGAGAAGAAAAACACTTCTAATAGTAGACCTAGTACACTTCTTGTTCTTTTTGCAAATAAAAAAGCAGCCAGTAGATTCCCACTCCTCTTCCCTTGCACCATGTTCTTTGTCATTTAATCTGCCTATTTCAGGGCACCTGGGTGGCTCAGTAGGTTAAGTATCTGCCTTCGGCTCAGGTCATGATCCCAGAGTTGTGGGATCAAGTTCCACATCGGGCTCCCTGCTCAGTGGGGAGTTTGGTTCTCCCTCTGCCCCTTATCCCACTCTTGTGCTCTCTCTTGCTCTCCCTCTCAGATAAATAGATAAACTCTAAAAAAAAAAAAAAAAAAAAAAGGTCTGCCTATTTGAACGAAATCATTATTATCCATTAGACACACGCACATAGATTGATAATCTCAAAGGAGGATATTTTCATCTCCCTGTAAGATCCAAAAAAAAAAAGCAGTCCCACAGGAATTAATGTATTTTGAATGGCAGAGAAAGGAGGCTCTTTTGTCTCTGCAGATGGAACCCATTCACAGGTGGCTGTAAATCTTAACTGTGGGCAGTTATGCACCCACACCCTCACAGACACGCATGCTTCCCACATGCCCACGGCAGCAGGAAACACATGAAGGCTCGCCGGGACTGCCAGGGGAGACTCCCCAGAACTCAGACAACTCAGGGCCCCCCTGCAACTGGCCGGCTGGCAAGGTGACCCACAGCCGGGCTGGGGAGAGAGGTGAGGACCATGGAATGGCTGACATGACTTCTCAGGACACCGATCACACAGTTTCTCTCTTGGTCCACTTTGGTTTTGCTTTTGAAGTTTGGCTACATTATATTCTGGAGTCACCTAAGCAGTCAGGGAAACCATTAAAGAAAGATCAGAAGCATCAAATACTCCTGGAGGGAGGACAGAGCCCAGATGGGAGTGGTGAGCGATGAGGGGTAATGAGGACATTTAACACAGCTGGAAGGAGTGAGGACAGAAAGTTATAAGGAGGTCCAGCTTCTTCCTATCACCATAAAGGAGGCTAACCCCACGTCACCCATCACTTCTGTCATCTCTCGCTGTACTGAAGTCTAAGCTCTGTCCAAAAAAGAAAGAACTCCACATGGTATTCCAAGGTTCCTAAAAGTAATCACAACCAACAGCAATAGCCCTACTTCAAATGAGGATCTTTATCTCCTATTTTCTGGAAGTCTAGAGTGTTATACGGGAATAAAAATCTTAGAGGACTGCAGCAAAGAGTTTTAGTAAAACATCAAGTAGGCGGATTTAAATAAAAATTTGTGCGAGTCCCTTCAATGAGACTTCTTTGTACGAACTTTGAAATATTCCTTAGA
The DNA here is from genome assembly GCF_963455335.1 of Martes martes. Classification (NCBI taxonomy): domain Eukaryota; kingdom Metazoa; phylum Chordata; class Mammalia; order Carnivora; family Mustelidae; genus Martes; species Martes martes. The sequence continues at coordinate 57,983,738 of NC_137888.1, read as the reverse complement.
ATCTCCAAGGAATTCGGCAGCATGTTTCCTGTGACAGCTCTCTCCAGCCGGTGAGGAAGGCAGGCAGGAGGGAGGCCACAAAGCACAAACAACCTCAAAACACAGATGGGCCATTCAGATTCTCTTCCCACCCACAAAGTCCCTGATTCGTACCTAAGTCCTCAAGATGTGACTTGTATCAGTTAGATTCACACCAGTGTTCACGCCGTTCTTAAATTAGCTTTAGCAATATTTTAAAAAAGAGACAATATTAATCCAATAAACATTTACATACATATATTATAAATTCAATTCAACACAGTGACGTGGTAGGAAAGGTCTCTAATTAAAAACATGCTGTCTCTGATTATAGAAAATATGAGGCTGAGGGAATATAATAACCACCACAGAGATGCTATCACTTAAATCTAGAATATGGGAAAGGCTACAAAACAACAACAACACATCCTAGTATCTTCAACCAGCATATGGCAAAGGAAAAAAAAAAAAAAAGAACAAGAAAGAGAGGGAGCTGTTCTGGATTAAAAGAGATTTGGGAGACATGCCAATTAAATGTAATGCATAGGCCTTATTTGGATCTTGTTTTGAACAGTCTAATTATTAAAAAAATTTTATGAGACAGAGTCTGAACATCGGCTGGAAAATAGATGATATTGTAAATGCTATTTTTTAGGTGTACTAATGATATAGTTATTTTTTTAAAAGCCCTAACCTCTTTGAGTTATTTTAAATTGTTTATGAACGAAACAGTACAGTGTTTAAAATTTGCTTTATAACAATCCATGTTTTGGGGGAAGAAGTAAGGTCTACAGATGAAGCAAGGTTAGGATTACATATGGAAGGTACATGAGATTTCACTGTATTATTCTGTTAACTTTTGTGTATGCTTAAAATTCTCCATAAGAAAATATTTAAAAGGTAAGATGTATGTATTTTGAAAATCAATATGAATAAAAATATATGAACATATACTGACTTAAAAATTGTACTGGTTCACTTTACAAAGCATCATGGGGTCCTATCAGTGGCTCCTAGCTAATTTTTTTAAAGTATGAAATATTAACCCTCTATCATATTGAAGCTCTTAAAGTTAGCTCTTAAAAGTTAATTTTTTTAAGCACATGGGGTAAATTTGAAAAAAAAATGCATTGTCCAGATTGCAAGTATCAGGTGGTTATATTCAGAATGCTTGCTAGATAATGCTAGGTGCAGTAACTAAATTTCACCACTAAGTGTGCCCAAAGAAGAACCATCTCTTCAGAAAGTTAAAATGTAGAAGTATTCACAAAAACTGCCAACCTTGCTATATCTTGAAGAATATGAGCCTCAAAAAACTTTAACACACACACACACAAGCCTTATTACAGCTTTGTGCTGAGAGACTGACATGCTTTATTGGTAAATTAGGCTCCTCCCTCTTTGAAAGTGAGAGAGTTAGAAGAAATTTAGACTCATATTTTTCAGAGTTCTTTATAGAATCCTAAAACAGTTTCAGGTCAGGATGAAAATTCCTGAAATTTCCCCTCCCCCCAAATCCAATGTTTCCAGATGTTTCTTTTTTTCTGGTCATTGGTATAATTCATCCCTGGGTTGAGTGATTCTGACTATAAACCTGGAAGAGTCCTCCTCTGTTATGTTATCACCACAGTGAAGACAAAGCCAGAGAAGTGGGGGGACTCGGGAAATGGCTAAACCAGGGGTCATGTCTGTGTGTGTGTGTGTGTGTGTGTGTGTGTGCAGCTTACTTCAGATTCATGTCCCCAAGCAGAGGGGTCCTCCAGGAAAAAGCATCCTTCAACTCAAGGCCAATTCCAAGCAAAAAAGATATTGACCTTAGGATCATATTGGGATAAAGATGCTCTCTCTTGATCCTGAAACCACCATTAGGGACTCGAATTGGAAGCTGAGAGTCTAAGGGACCAAACTTTGATCTTTTCACCACCCTGTCCACATTCCAGTCTACTGATCAAAACGCAATCTCTTAAGAGTCTTCTTTTAATCTTCTAAAGTAACATTCCCTAAACCCCAAAACACTACATTCCCCATTCTCTTACCCAAAATTTATGAACTGGGAATAGTCAGAGCTTAAGCAGGCTTAGGAGAGATGAAACAAACACAAGGTAACCACATCTTCCAAAGTCATGTTTTTCCCTTCAACTCAAAAATTGAGCAGATGGATTTCAAAAATGCCGTAAAGTATACAAAATGAAATGGCCATGACACCATCTCCTCATTACTTAATGGTTGATTACACAGAGTGGGTATTATAAGACACTGCTTTATTATAATAATAAATAAAGACCATTTATTGCTTGGGAGGGAAAGAGAAAGGACTTGAACCAGCAAAGATCCATAATCAACTAACTAAATTCAATTTAATCAATGCTGTTGTTTATAACTGGGACCAAAAGACCTAATAAAGGAAATGGTTTCCTTAGGATGTTATTTTTTTTTGTAATGGCCAATCTCGTACAGAGAACACTGGACAGGCTGCCAGGAGTGTGAGTCAGGAGACCCGTCCAAGTTCTGGTTCTGCCAAAACCTCCAGCAGAAGCAGGAGCTGGAGCAAGTCACGTTGCCTGTCTTCACCTTGTCTTAGCAGAGGCTTCCCATATTTAAAATGGTAAGGGCGACCTGGATGTTCTTCCTGCTCCAGCTTTCTGGACTCATGGAGATGCTGGTTCAGTAACACAGGAGTGCCAGTTCTACAATGCAGGAAATGGAAATGACCACAGAATAGAAACATGTTTTAGTGATAACGGGGCAGCTACCTAACTGGGAAAAGCTTGCCCCCGTGCTGTTGCCTGTGACATTCCAAGGGCATGGTACATTGTTTCAGCATAACATAGTGGGAAAAAGGCCCAGTCAGAGCTATGTTAATGCAATATCATATGGGTATTTGATTCAGCGTGATGTATAAGAAATACTTGCTCTGCATTCCCATGGCTTGCCATTTCCTTTAAAAATCTTAAGATGTTTTCGAAAACCTACTTCTACGATGACGTAAGCAGCGTGGCAGCCAGACATCACTTCCCAGTCTCCCCTGAGTATCTATTGGCTCTGAAGCACTATTCATGCTGGGTTTGAACTGGTCAAAAGAACACAGGAGCAGGCCTTCCTTTCCTTGTAACTGTCCTTGCTTTAGTACTACAGTGGTCAAGAAATACATCTAGGAAAAATCTTGTAACCGTTAGCTTTTTGCTATTCCGTATGCTAATTCCACAAGCATACTGCCATCTGGAGAAGTCACATACAATGTGCAAACCAAATATTCCAAGATGATCAACACTAATTTCCGCAGAACTCCAGAATTAGCAGCAAGTCTTAGAAAAGGCCGACACTGCTTGAGGTAATGATATTAAATATTGGCATTCACACACTTTTCCTTTCTCTTCATTTGTAAAGTAAGAAAAAGCAGTTCGTCTAATAAATCAATTTCTACACACTAACCAAAACGTCTCTTGTAAAAAAAAAAAAAACTCTCAAAAACTTTTCCGTGTGACTTAGCTTGCACTCTAGATCTTACTTATCTGTTTCTTTGTATAGCAAGCTTCTCCAATCCCTGGTTTTCCTGTCACATCTCAATAAAATGATTTTTAAACCTGGGTTTCTTTTCTATTATTGACCATTAGCTGCTACATCTATCGTCACATGTAAGAAACATCCCTAAATATCATGAAAACAACTGTGTGTAAATTAGCCTCTAGAAGATTCAAATCCTGTGTGACGGAGACAAGTTCTTATCTGTTTATCCTGAAGGGATCTGACAACCTGAGCTACCATATTCGGTCTCATTCACTTTCAAAAGACGAGTCATGTTACTCAAATGCCAATAAATATTTCCAAGCAACAGTTATTTAAAAAAAACAAAACAAAACAAAATAAAAAACAAAGCCACTCACATCTTCTCCTCCCATCACCTGAAAAAAAAAAAAAGTGAAAAAGGGGGATCATGGGAGGGGCTGCTACTGTTCTTTATTGTGGCACCTGCAGGCAGCAGAACCCTTAAAAAGTCCTCACTTTCAAATAATTTCTAAATATTCTACTGTGTGCTTGGCCTTGAGGTGCACCCACTGGCTCGCTGTTGAAATAAGAAGAACTTACCTCAGCACAGTTTAGAGTTCCCACCTCTCCCAAGAAAGGCATATGAAAAAAAGTTTTCTCTAATGCCAAACCTCTGAAACTAGAGGATTATTAACTACCACAGCAGGACCACTTAGCACACAGAACTAGAATCTGTAATCACATGCCTAATGACTAAATGTAGAAATGTAAATGTTAGCATACAAATGTTTGTCACTGATCAGGCCATATGGACACGGCTTTTCTGATAATTCAAAGCTCACTGAGATAACCCCTTTCTATAAGCAGCCATTCACAAATGCCCTGCTTTTTAAACTCTCCTAGGAAATTAACAATAGCTTTATGGTACTATCGTGTTCTTCCCCATTAGGTAAACAGATGAAGAGACGGGGGTATAAGAAAGCACAATGGCACAGGAGTTAAATTTGACTTGCAGGTCCTGCACTATTCAGGCAAGTTGAGCACATTATGGGCAAAGGAGTCGGAGAAGAGGATTTCTTTTTATTTCCAGGATTGTTTTGTCTCACTTGCCCAAAGGATAGCCGAGCTCCTAACCCAAGCCCTATGCTATCACAGTTATCATAGATAGCCATTCACCATGTGAATTTCCACCCAAATTGCCCCCATGTGTGCTCATTTCCTTATATGCCAGGTGCCTTTTTAAACCCCATACTCAGGAGGCCGCTCTCATTTCCCTCCTGTCCAAGACAACTCTATCCATTCATGTACTCCACTCTTAACCCATAAGGCAGGGAGGGACCGAAAATCTCAAATGTTCTGTTTTGTACCTGGATTCAAAGGCAGCATCTGCTATTTTTGTGAAACCATCTGTTGCCCACTTTGCTGTGGGAAGGACGGTGCAGGCATCAGATGTGGAGTGTCACAGGTCACACAACGGAATGATCTCCTTCTTCGGGCTAGCACACCCGGGGATTTGGTCCACTGCCCCCATGGCTGATGCGACTCTTCTCCAGTCAAGGGTTTATTTATTTCCTCATGGAGAATGGTACCTCTAAACTCTAAACTCTCATGAAGGGTCAGGTCCAGGATTTAGGGGGTTTTTTTGTTTGTTTGTTTGTTTATTACAATTGCTTGAATATCAATTTCTAAATTCTCTAATTCTGGGTTATACCTAGAACTACATCTGCCACAAACTCACTTGAGACCTTATGAGTTACTAATCTCCGGGCATCTCTGTTTTCACATCTATAAAATAAGAAGGTTGAACTTGGTGATCTCTGAGGCTCCCTTGTGCCCTAACAGTCCCCAATTCTGTGATTTTTAAGTGAACTCCAAGTTGTCCGTGAACACAAGTTCCTTCGTATCTTTGGTATACGGAGGCTCTTAATGCCAAGGGTGAAAGAATCCGGTGCTGACGAAAGGCTTCTATGACATGGTCTCTTTGTGGTTAACTAGAACACAGTTGGTTTCTTGAAGAGCCAAAGTAGACCAAGATCCTTAATCTTATTAACATGTGCCCATGAGGTAATGCACTAGTATTTTAGAGTATTATTCTAGAGCAGTTTTCTAGATTTGGGAGCTGAAGAATTCTTTGGGTGTGTTCTGTGTATTGTAACATATTACACAGCAGCTGAGGCCTCTACCCACCAGATGCAGCCCAGCTGGCAAGTGGGGATGTTCCCTACCTCCAGCTGGAACAGCCAAAAAAAAGTTTCCGTACGTACATTGGCCAATTTCCCCCTGCCTGGGGGTGGGGGGAGGACGCGCAAAATCTCCCCTCATCCCCAATAGAGAACCACGGCTATAATGGGTATTGGGGCTTGAAAATAACGCACATCACTCAAAGGTTGTTTTTGTTTCACATGGGTGATACTCACATTGTTAATAAGTAAAGCACACCAAGACCTAACAGTGAGATTTTTAAAGCACATGTATTCTACTTGAAAGAAGTACAAAGCTCCGCCTTTACACATCATTCATAACAGGCCTCCCTGCGAAGGGTTGAGAACTAGCACACAAAGTCATAACCTCATCTGCTCTTTTCACAGGATCTTCCCCAATATGCTCCAGAATCAACTCTTGGCTTACAGACTTCAAAACAGCACTTTGAAGAGAAGAAGGAAAACCAGTGGTTTGCTTTGATCAGTTTGGCTTTTTCTTCCCTCTCTTGTGCAAAAGCCAGTAAATAAGATGTTTCTGAAAAGGTTGCTAATGAGTTCTGGCTTTGGTCTGGATTCTTGAAGATAGGGGTTAGCAAACTCTTAGCTCAATTTCCCAAGTATCTTTCCTCCACCACTTCAAACAGAGACACCCCCTATGGTCAGTCCTCAGCCCAAAGAACAGCAGCTACCAGCTGCGTGAGACCGACTGAAGGCTGCAAACTGCAATGATTACTCCTCTTAACCAAACATCTCATTTTCCCACTGGGGAGAAAGGCTGAGATTTGCAAACCTCTGGGTCTCAGAAGGTGAAGGCTAGGCTAGTCAACTCCCCCTGGCTTTTAAAGGAAACACCCATTTTAAATGTTTTCAGGACTTCACAGAGTTTCTTAAGTACATACAACGTTTGTACTTCAAAATGTCTGTACATTAAAAATGTAAGGTGAAAAAGAAACACTTTTAAAGGACTAAGTGCAGGGTATGAAAAGGGAATGGTGATTAGATACAACTGTTACTTTTCAAAGAACTCAGCTCTTTATTCATACAAATATTTACACAACTGAGGGCAATGGGATCAGGGATATGGCCATTCTGTTAAAATAGTGGGCAACTCTAGAGGTTTATTTATCCCAAATCCAGCTACTCTGTTGCTATCCTACCAGGAAGCAAGAATTCAAGTGCTCTCAGGGCAAAAGTTTAACCCTCTGAAACTGAACTTCGTTTGGATGTCTCCCAGCTGAACTCAGATAATGTCAGAATCTCAGGGACCGATCTCCCAAACGCCTAAATTAAGCCAAAGTAGGATGCTTCAGGTTACACTCCAATACTTGAAAGTAAGTATCTGCAACTTACACATTTCTAGAATGAAGGGAAATATGGCTGACAAAAAAACTTATACTGAAAGGAATCCACATTTGTGCACCTCCTCTACTAGTTCCACTCCCAGGCGCGTTTGGCAGTGACTAGTCTTGCATTCTAGAATACTTCAGAGCTGCACAAGGAAGACTTCTAGGGATCAGGGCAGGGCCAGCCAAGAGTATTTCCAGCCCCCGGCAAGTCTACCAACTTAAAAGGCTGCAGGCAGAGTTCCTTCTTTTACGTAAGAAAGGTAGATGCGCAGGCTTCGGAAGCCGGCTCGAGTTCAGTAGCTCTTGCAAACAGGGCACCTCTACCCTGGAAGGGACAGCCTGTCAGCCTTTTAATTTCCTGGCGGTGGCGGGAGTTAGCCAGGTCCTCGGGCGCTTCAATAAGTGATGACTGCTAGTGCTAAGTTACTGAATGCACCAGCAAACATTTCAGCTGCGCCTCAGCCCTGCGTGACGCGGGCTGAAACAGGGGTTCAGAACATTCCCCAACGCCTGCAGCCTCTATCTCTTGGGGTACAGAGACCGCCATATCACAAACTTTGGGGGATCCAAATCCAAGTCGGAATCTAAGGTTCTGAGCGGTTCAAACTTGTGAGCCGCACTCTTGAAACAGGGGAATCACAAAAGAGCAGCTAGCCAGATATTTGGGGGTAGGAAGGGGTCGTCTCCGAACCCCGCGCCCCACACCATCCAGCAGCAGACCTTCTCTTTCCTCCGCGCATCGCGACAAAGCAGCTTTCCACCGCGGATCCCAATCCCTCTCTCGTTGGTCATTCCAGAGTTCTGGGCAAAAGTTGCCTCCGGTCCCCCCAGATCCCGCCTGTTCCTTACAATCGCTTTGTGAGAGTTTCCCCTACCCCGACACTCCCTCCCCAGGATGCTCGCCAGTAGGATCCAGTCACCTCCTGGGGTTCAAGCCCCCCAAAGCTGCTCGGTCAGGTTTCCGCTAACCCCAGCCCGGGCTTTTGTCCCCAGAGCCTGCAAGAGAAGCAAAGGAACTCCGCGTCCCCGGCACCCACTCACCGTCTCATCTTTCCTCGAGCTGCGGCTCTCCACCGGCCCCGTCGCCCTCTCGCCTGGCCCTGGCCCCTGCCCTCCCTCCGGCCCCCGGCCCCCGGCCCCCGACCCCCGATCCCCGGCCCCGTGCCGGGCCCCGACGCAGCTCCAGTCGCAGCCGTCCGGCCACTCCGGACTCGCCGTGCGCAGTCAGCGCGCCCCTCCTGGGCCCGGGCGGCCACTGCCTCCTCTCCGCCCCCAACCCTTCGCCGCGCAACCGGCGGCGACCAACTCGGCGCGGGGGAGGCAGCGCCCCCGGGGAACGGCCCGGACGCCCGGAGCCGGCGCGCCCCACCCCTCCCGGCCCGCCGCCGTCCCCTCCTCACCTGGCGCGTCGGCACTGCCGGGTCCCCGCGGCCAAGGCGGGAAGACGCGCTCGGTGCGCCCCGGCACTCTGTGCGGTCCCCCTCCCGCCGCGGTGGTGAGCTCCGCGCTCCTCGGTACTGTGCCCCGGCCACTGCGCAACCACCGCTCCGGGCACCCAGCGAAATGGGGTAGTAAGTCAGAGAGCCGCCCAGCTCACGGGCGGTTTACAGTTGGGGCTTTTACTACCGCTGGAGGAGCCCGGCTGTTCGCCCCATCACCCCACGCCAGTTCGCAAAGCCGCCTTTACAGCAGCGCACTGGAGACGTTGTGGCAGGCTTTCCTTCCCCCCCGCCCTTTTTTCCCCCTTCCCTTCGCTTCCTTTCCTTTTCTTTTTTCTTTTCGTTCTTTTTTTCTTCTTCTTTCTTTCTCTTTTCTTTTTCTTTTTCTTTTTTTTTTTTTTTACTGTCTGGAAGAAGGGCGGGAGGGTACACGTCCTCCGGTGATGATTTCCTCACCCGCTGTGAGTTTCTACTGGGAAACTCCAGGTGGCCACACCTCACCTGCTCCCGACAGCTCGCCCGGGGGCAGGTACCTGACGCGTCAGAAAAGCAGCTTTGTAAAATCTGTGGGGCACGGCCTCAGCTAAGGGTAGAGGATTCGGAACTAACTCATTCTGACTTCCCTTCGGTCATTTCTTTTGAAAGTTTCTCTGTTTTCCGAAGTATTTTTTTCTGAGTTGCTGCAACCAGTGAAAAGAAGGCTGGTGTGAACGTCCTCCAAAGGATGCTTCCGAGGAAGACAACGAAGCGGACCCAGGGCAGTCTGTAGTGCATCTGGGCACGCGGGAATGTGAGCCTCTGCCAAGTTCTGAGCCTGTCTCTGGGGTTAGGAAGATGAAGGCCCTCAGCCCTCAAGGAAGCCGCAGCGGCAGGAAAGAGAGTACCATGAACTGTGGACTTTTTAACATATGCTCAGTGTGGCTTTGGGGAAGCTGTTTTAGCTCCCAGTGACATTTTCTTCATCTACAAGTGTAGTAATAATGATACTGATGTTGGAAGTCGGTTTATAAGCTTTTGGATAATGTAGGCAAGGGATCGGTCACCATAAGTGGTCCTAGTAGTCATTCAACAAACGGCTTATTTCATGGACTTTTCATTCATGCAGATGAAAGCCTGGTTTCTGATTTCAGGGATAGGCTCATCTATGAACTGCCTGGTGTTTTATAGGACTTTTTTTTTTTTTTTCTTTCCTCTCCTGGCTCTTTGCTGCACAGAAACACACAGGGGTCAATCCCACCATTAAGTGCTCCAGCAGATCTTCTCTCACATCATCAATTTTCTCCCTTTATTGGCTCATCTCCTTCAACATAAAATCATGTTATGTGTCCCATCTTAAAAAACAAAAACTCCCTCTTGAATTCACTTCCCCTACCAGCCACTTGTCTTTTTTTTTTTTTTTTTTTTTCCAGCTCAGCTACGGCAAAATGCCTTTAAAAAAGTGTTGAGAAAAGCTGTCTCCAGGTTCTGTCCTCTCATTACTCCAGTCAGGCTTTTGCTTTGCCCATGTCACTGGTACTCTTCTTATGGAGATCAAACTCCTGAGTCAAAAGGTCTCTCAGTCTTTACCCCACTTGAGCTATCAGCAATAAGGAACAGCTGATCATTTCCTCCTCCTGGAAATGAGTTTGACTTCCACAACATCTTATTTTCATAGTTTTGTTCCTAACCTTTGCTCCTTGCTGGTCCCTTCTCTTCTCCCAGCCTCTGAGCAGTGGAGTGAGGGCCCAGGGTTCAGACTTTGGTTCTGTTATCTAACCGCACTCACTCCTTTGGTGAGTTCATCCTGTTTCATGGCACTAATTACCACCTGTATGGTAACGACTCCCAAATCTTACCTCCGGCTGGGCCATCTCCCCTGAACTTTAGGCTTCAGGCAAGGCCCACTTGGATGCCTACAGGGCTCCTCCCACTTAACATTCCCAAACTTGAAATCCTGAAATTCCTCCCTCCATCTCCCAACCACCCTGTCCCAACCGAAGTCTGACTCATATCAGGCCTAAAACCTTGGTGTTATCCTTGACCTCTCTATTTCTCTTGCATTTCAAATCCAATCCATCAGGAAATCCTTTTAGCTCTACTTTCACAATGAGTCCAAAATTCAACTACTTACCACCTCCACTCTTATCACCGCCCAGGTCTAATCTACCATCACGTCTTCACTTTGATTACCCTTGCCCTGTTTCTTCTTTTGCCCCTGCCGTGGGCTCTCCTCAACACAGCGGCCAGAGCAATCCCTTTAAACATTATGGCAACTCGTATCACCCCTATCCTCGAAACCCAAAGTGACAACAAAAGCCAGAGTTCCTAGAATGACCCAGAAGGACAACACATGATCTGCCCTTCTCTGACCTCAGCTCCTACTTCCCCCACCTCACTCACTTAGCTCCTGCCACCAGGGCCTCCTCAATATTCCTGGACTGGATTCCTAGACAGGTATACTTCCATCTCAGGGCCTTTATGCTGGCCTCTCTGCCTGGATTTGTCCCCTCCCCCAGCCACCGTGCTCCCTCACTCCCTCACTTCCTTCAAGACCCTGCTCAAATGTCACTGTGTGCCTCAGGCCTACCCTGACTACTCTAATTAAAATTAAACATGTGTTCTTCATACCAGTAAGCTTTCTTTGTTCTTTTATTGACAGAGCTTTTACCTTTTATAATATTATAAAATGTACTTTTAGAATTATATTTATTGTCTGACTCTCCTCACTAGAGTGTAAATTCTGTGCAGGCAGGGATTTCTGTCTGTTCTCTCCAGTGACACATCCCCAGTACCCCTGAATGATGCCTGGCTTGTAGTATGAATGATGGCTTTGACCCAGAGCACTATGGTTGCAAACATTTTCTTGCCCAGAACGATGCCACTCAACCAGACATTTTAGAGACAAGTTGTTCTCCCCCAAAGGGTCTGAAGAGTATGTCTACCAACACAGCACACCTAGAATGACAGTATTTAACAACATGCGTGTCTGAGAAAAAATAGCTAACGTTCATTCAGAGCAACAATTGCTGTATATACTAAGCGCTCTCCCAAATATGTTACAGTGTTAGTTTATTCCTCTAACAACCCTGTCAGGTAAGTGCTATTATTACTAACAACCCTCTGAGGTAAGTACTATTATTACTCCCATTTTATGACTGAAAAAAATGAGGCACAGAGGAGTTAATGGTCACTCAGTTAATAAGTTTGGGTGGAATCAGAATTTTCACAGAGGCAGGATGGTGTTAGGGTCCATACTCTTAAATACTACCCCCTATCTCTTGTTTGGGTAGGAATGATATGTCAGAGGAAGTTTCTGGATAAAGATTAATTCATAGTCACCAGGCCAAAAAAAGTGATCCTCATTGGCCTCTTCTCACTGCCTTGTTTTATTTGTTGACATTTTGGTCTCTTTTACTTCAGCCAAGCTCCTTAAAGGCAAGAGGGATCATTGTATTCATATTTGTGTGAATCATACTCCAAGACTCAATACTACTCAATCAATACTTGATACTCAAAAGGGGCTCAAAGAGGATTCATTCAGTGTGATTTTTTATAACGTGACTAAAGCCACCAATGCTTCTCACTCCTGCTGCATTGGTGAAGTTTTCAGTAGCTGGCATAATGCCAGAAAGGCCTGGAGATGAAGAGGTCCCCGCGAAGCCACAAAGCTTAAACTACATGTTAAATGCAGACCTCAGGCATCTTCAAATGTGGAGAAGGAACTCAAAATGTTAACACTTGTTATTATGTAATAAGTATTATTACCAGAATTTCTTTTTAGTTATGATGATATTTAAAGAGAAAAAAAAAAAAGAAAAAGAGCTCTTTCCTTTCACTTTTTCCATTTCCTAGGTTCTTTACAACAAAGTCCCCTCTTTAATCCCAGGCCAGAGCCACACCACACTCTCTCCCTGCCATTTCCTATTGTCCACTAGGATACTGGGTTGTAAACTACCCCCTTCTCTAGGATCTGTAGTGGTTACCATACCCGATCTTACTTTGCTATATCCTCCCCTCACATAGGGAAAGGAGAAATGTTGCACAAAGTTATATTATAAGTTACTCATGGATCATTCCATTTGGACTTAATTTTGCTATGGTACCCTCTCATTAACAAAGACCAGTTGGACTTGATTAACTCGTGTCCTGAATCTGTCCATCTCTTCATCTCTCTGTAGTGATAGCTTAACACATGTTTGTAGCTATTAACTTGGGCCATCCTCAACCCCAGTCCAATTATTTGTACTGATGTTCTCTTTAATAACATGCCTATATAAAGAACCAAGACGTTTTTATTTGTAGAGTGCAGTGGAAAGATCACTGATTTGGGAGTCAGACAGACCTGGGTTTAAACCCTGACTCAGCCCTGTTGGAATGTATTATTTACTTTTATGGAGAAACAAATTTCTTTCCTGGAAAAATGAGACTAATAACACCCAACTCGTATTTTAATGAATGAATGTGATAAGGGCATCATGCTTTTGATAGGAGACAGCTAGCATACAGGGAGCATTTGAAAGTATAGGGTTTTTTCCTTTTTTAAAAATAAAAGTGCTCTAGGGGCGCCTGGGTGGCTCAGTTGGTTAAACGACTGCCTTCGGCTCAGGTCATGATCCCGGAGTCTCGGGATCGAGTCCCACATCTGCTCCCAGCTCCATGGGAAGTTTCCTTCTCCCTCTGACCTTCTCCCCTCTCATGTTCTCTCTCAACTCTCTTACTCTCAAATAAATAAATAAAATCTTTAAAAATAAAAGAATAAAAAAATAAAAGTGCTCTATATTTAAGGTATATAACATGATTACTTGATGGTCATACAGATAGTGAAAGGATTACTACAGGCAAACTAACAAACACATCTTCTCACATAGCTACCTTATTTGTGAGGGGGTAAGAACACCGGAAATCTACCCCTTTATCAACTGTCCAATATTCAATACAATATTATTAACTATAGTCAGCCTGCTACACCTTAGATCTCATGACTTATTTATACTTTAACTCCGTACTCTTTGACCAACATCTCCCCATGTTCCTCATCTCCCTGTCTCTGGTTATCTCCTTTCTGCTCTCTGCTTCTCTGTAATCAACTCTTTGTAGATTCCACATATAAGTGAGATAATGCAGGTTTTTTCTTTCTGTGTCTGGTGTATTTCACTCAGCATAAAGTCCTTACCAAAACAGAACTTTCCAACCCGACTTACCGTCTCTTGTGGAACTGTTGTCAATGACGTCAAGCCTTTCGTTTGTACTATCCTATGTAAGTCGAGTTCCCCACCATAAACTCATTTTAGAATTTAGTACTAGGATACATTTCTCTCTCTTAAAAAGTCGATGTTCTTTCATTTCTTAGAAAAGGTATTTCATCTATTTTCACAGTGGATTTGCATTCGTCGTTAAGGAGAACTATGTAAACCCATGTTTCCCTTTGTATCCTGGTTGCCAGGAAGCTCCAAGTCATTAAATGATTGTATCATGGAAATAAAGATTTTGTTTCCTACTACTTTTTTTTTTTTACATCTTTAATGTATTTTTATTCCAATAACCTTACTGGATATTTGGACTTTACTCTGTGTTCTCAAATATGTTTTTAAATATATGAAGTATACACAACACATTGGCTCTTCAAATTCATGCCATAAAATTAACCAAAGCTAGGGTAGGAATTTATCCCTGTGTACGGCTTTATGTTCAAACTATTAAGATTGCTTCTCTGATTATGAGAGTAATCTAAATACACGTGGACCATCTGATTAGTTTCTGCATCAGATGTTCTCTTTCACCCCTGTTCCCAACCTTGTCTGTGAGTTTGTACTGGAATCAGGCAGGAAAAGGACGCTGGGGGTATGTGTGTGCATGTGTGTGTATGTGTGTGTGAGAGAGACAGAGAGAGAGAAAGAGAGAGAGAGAGACTTTAGATTAACCTATCCCAGCAGTGTTTATCAGGCCCATTTTTCTAATCACTCAAAGAGCCTGAATTGGTCGACTTTTCCTGCATGGCAGCCTTGGGTTTTCTTTGTAGCTTATCTGCCATCACAGAGAACAGCAGTACCCCATGAATGCTGCTCCAGCATAATGCAGGGAGCTTAGCCTGTCTTCCTCTCCCCTTTGTGCTCCCTTTCATCTGACTCTCACCATTTCACCAGTTATCTCATTCCTTGACTTCAAATTCCCTCATGACATGCTAGGCTACGGTATGCTATATAATATGATAGGACAGGATATAGCATAATTCTTTGGAGCCTGTTGGACAGGGATAAGGGCTCAGATTGATGTGTTGGATCCAGACAGACCTCGCTGCTCTAGAGACTTCTGCCAACTCAGAGCAGCAGCCAGGATTCAGCACATGAGGAATGTTAAACACAAAGGCAAATTTACTAAGCATCTACCGTGTTCCACATGATATGCCTGGATGAGTGGAAGATAGAGCTAAAACAAATCATTTATTATGTGGCTCTAGATAAGGAGTTTACTGCCAAGCTGGGAACTGTAACATGGTAACATACAATAAAACATACTGTAAAAAAGTGATACAAGTGGGTTCAGGGAAGGGTTTATCTCTGCCCAGTGAGTCTATCAAGGAAGACAACACATGTGATCTTTCTATGGAGAAAGGTCCCTTCTAGACAGAAGAGAGAGTGTTAACAAAGAAGCCCAGGCGGACTAGAGAAGCAGGGCATCACACACGGATGCAAGTGTGAGAGACGACATGGGGGAGTTGGGGCCAGATATGGGGGGAGGGGAAGAGTAGGGCTTTAAATTTTAAATTTCATGTCTAATGCCATTTTAATTAGGTCATTTCCTTGCTCTAAACTTGCACTGGCTCCTCCTTGCTGGACAAATACAGGAAGAGCCGGCGGCTGTGTAGGAAGTGGACACTGATTATACGGGGCTGGGATGAAAGAGAAAGATGAACTCCAGCCACAGAGTTTGAAGACTCCAGTAAAGCCATAGGATTCTATTTCCTCATATGTTAAGCAAAGCTGTCAATCCAAGTCAAGGCTGCGCAGTTGCATATTCACTAAAGGCTCAGTCAAGACACTGAATCGCTCTGCTCACTCCTGACTGCCTTTCTTTTCCTCATGTTAGGATGATTCCATAGTTACAGATCATAAGAAGCTCACAGAAATAAGCACAGAATAGGTACCTTTGGGCTGTTGGGCCAAGTGTTGGACTGGAAATTCAATGATTTACTATTCCAGGGAACCAGTCGTGTCACCGGGGCCTTGGGGCTACTTGCTTGTTTTTTTTTGTAATGTTTCACATTATGGGGATAATTGTGCTGTTTCTTTCAGGGGGAGGTGTTAAGAGAGCTAACAAAAACATTTGTGTTTAGAACTCAACGCTGTCTAGAGATTTAGTGTCAGTACTCAGGAAGTTCTATGCGGTTGTTTGAGGCATTCAGTTCTGAGATACAGATAGCCATGTTTATGACTAATACGGTTCTTCTAGAGTCATTTGAATTTCTGGCTTTTGCCAAGAACCAAGTGTATATGAGTTGCAGTTATGCCTAAAGAAGATGGTATTCATTTGCTCTTTCTCAAACAGGAACCAAAAGAAACTCTATTTAAAAGGTCTTTCTCTGATTGTTCAAGAGGTTGATTCCTGATATTGGTCTTGTATTTATAAGATTGACATAAGAATCTCCAGAACTTGAGCATGAGTCGATGAATATACTGTACCTCTAATAACCAATATTACAGTTCATTTTATAAAAGTCTTATCAACCCAGTACAGTACAAGGGAAAACTTACATACATTGAAATGAATTTGCCAGTCAAGAAGGCAAATGTAGGGGCACCTGGGTGGCTCAGTGGGTTAAACCGCTGCCTTCGGCTCAGGTCATGATCTCAGGGTCCTGGGATCGAGCCCTGCATCGGGCTCTCTGCTCAGCAGGGAGCCTGCTCCCCCACTCTCTCTGCCTGCCTCTCTGCCTGCTTGTGATCTCTGTCTCTCTCTGTCAAATAAATAAATAAAATCTTAAAAAAAAAAAAAAAAAGAAGGCAAATGTAGATACTTTCAAAGGGGACATTTCTCTCTCCCTATCCCAAGCCTGCTGGCAGAACAGTAGCTCTCCCTCTGTTTCCTCTACAAAAAAGCCCGGATAAAGTTTGAGGATCCCCAACAGCAGGAGTGTTGGTGGGGGGAAATCACCTAAGTGCTCCCCATTCCTCTTGTCCATTAACATTGATAGGCAATGTCATCAAGACAAACCCTGATGTGGCTTATTGTTTTCCTATTACACAAGCTAGTTTTGTCCCCCATCCCATCTGGCTCGTGAAATTCATCGAAGTGACTATCCAGGTGGAAAACTCCTTACACAGTCAATTTTGAAGGAGCCATTTGGATGGAGAGCAACATCACCCCTAATTAATAACTCACTGATAATTAGTTCTCAAAAGAAAGTTTCAGTTCTAATGAGCTATTAGCATTTCATGTTAAATTCTCTATGACTCTGTAAATAGTCGAATGCTTTGATTCTATTGGAAATACCAACCTCTATTTTTCTATTCCAGCTGTCACAGTCCTTAGTACAAGAAAGACGAGTGTTGAGGGGTACACAGGAAGGAAGGTGGTGATCACATACTGTATACCTTTACAGGGAGTCCCTTGGGCACAGCGGACCTGGTGTGCCCAAATCATCACATCCTTATTCCACGTACATCCCTCAACCCTCCTCCTTTTTATAGTTCATAATTAAATAAAAAGTCACCCCTTACATTCAGTCATCCAATCCCCCCAGTCTGGAAAGTATCTTCAGTCTTGTTTCCCCAACCCCTATTACTAATCCATTGCCAAACCATATCATTTTTACCTCTTAAACGTCTGTCAATAGATCTCTTTTCTCCACTCCCTTTGCCTTCATTGATCACCTGGTATTCTTAACTTCACTCCTAGAGAAGGAGCCCAGGAGCAAGCCCAGGGCATAGGGAATATATGATTTCATTGGACCTGAAGCTAGAGAGACAGTGGGTGTGTGGTTGGCAAGGCTCACCCAAGGCAGTGGAAGATGGGAGAGTCTAAGGGAAAGCTAAGATCCACAGTTCAGAAAGAGAGAAAGTATCAAATCCAAGACCCTGTGTATTTGGACAGGAGAAGGGATGAGGTTATGGGGCTATTGTTGAGGGATTACTCAGTATTTGAAGTTTGCACTTAGGGCAGGAACGTGATGGCCCAGTGGGACAGGTGTAGGCAGAAATTGGCATTGTAAGCTTCCAAATCAAGCCTCCAGTCTCAAGAGCACTCAACTAAAATTCATAATTATTTCATTTGTCCTTTTTTTCCCCCAGGTCCCCACTAGAATCCTAAGCTTTGAAATCAGGGACTCCTCCACGTGTGTCACCATTATACGCCCTGGGCTTCCCATAGTATTTCAGACACGGTAGACACATAATGTATTTATTGAGAACAGCATGAACTGGTATTGAATACTGAAAATCTAATCTCATCACCTCAGTGTGTAAGAATTCCTCAGTGACTCCATCAAGACATTAGGATAAAATAAATCCAGAACCCTCAGCTTCACATTAAGCAAATAAGCAGAAAACAAACCATTTGGTAGGTCAGGTTATTTTCCTAGTGGGTAGCTTACCATTTCCTACCCCCCTGCCTGGAGGGAGGGCTGCTTTCAATCTCAGGACACTACTTGTGGCTTTTTGCATGCGTCATATACATTCTTTCTTAATAAGCAGCAATAGTTCAGGAAACACACTTTCCAGAACGCTTTTCCCAAATTTATCCCTGGCCTTGGTCAAGTAAGAAGGCAGTGATGGTTAATTTTGCACCAGCTTTGCTAGGCTATGGTGCCAGGTTGTTTGGTCAAACACCAGTCTAGATATCACTATGAAGGTTTTTTGTTTGTTTGTTTGTTTGTTTGTTGGCTATGATTAACATTTAAATCGGTAGACTTTGAGTAAAGCGATTGCCCTCTATAACGTGATTAGGTCTCATACAATCATAGAGAATTTAAGAGCAAAGATTGGGGTTTCCCAAAGAAGAAGAAATTCTCCTCGAGGCTGTAGCATAGAAACGCTGCCTGGATTTCTAGCCTGTGACCAGCCCTACAGACCTCAGACCTGCTAAGCTTCACAACGGTAGGCGACAATTCTGTAAAATCAATCCATCAATCTCCCCCCACCCCACCCATATATATGTATATATGTGTATATATACAGAGAGAGATTGTGCTTCTTTGGAGAACCTATACTGATACAGAAACTTTCTATTTTACCTCCTATGTCTAGAACTTAGCAGAATGAGTCAATGAAAAATTAAATCTAACATGAAATCACCCTCCCTTCACAGAAGAGGACTTGGCAGTGAAGACATAATCAGCTCATGGTAGGGAAACACTAGTGAGGTTAACTGACACCCGGTCCCCAGCATATCCCTCAGTAGCCCCTTCCCTGTCCCGGCCCATGACTTGATCATCTGAGGCAGAACCAAAAATAATGAGGAAAATAGACATTTTGTGAGTCCCTTCATTCTGTTTTGAATGTGGGAGAATACATTACAAAGATTTCAATGGCCACTGTCAGCCCTGTGCTTGGGAATGGCTCTGTGGCATCTCTGTCCTCCTGGAAGGAGGCAGAAAATCCGCTGCTCCTCTAAGAGAGCCTAAAAGACGGGACGCCTTTCTCTGTGCATCCCATGTCAGCCTTTTCTGTGTGGGCTTTAATTTTTGAATGACCAAGGAGTCACTGAAAAAGACCTCTCCACACCAGCTGCTTTGGCCCGCTTGTCATTCTAACCTCTGGTCTAAACAGACCTCAACATGTCTTCAGTGAGGTAAGTAAGCACAGGGCTGAAGCTCTAGGCAAGGATTGCCAGCCCCCAGAGATTTTTCTCGTGCTTGCTGGATTCTTGAATTTATGCTGGAAAATGCCAGATCATTCCCAGTAGGTATGATGAAGAGTAGGTACTGGTGAATATTTATCGACAATCTCCGCCAATGCGTTCACAGTGAGAGTTCTTACCGGTAGACACTGTGTCAGCTCCCTCCTGCTCGGGCTCCTGTCTCTGGGTATTGCCTTCCTCCATCAGGAACTTCTGCTGAATCTCAGAAGAGAAACTGGGATCGATGCCGGCCTGTACTCGGTGAGAAAAGAAAAGTACCATGACTGGGAAGCCAAGGCGACCTTTGAAAACAGAAGGTCAACAGAGCTAACATATGGGGAACATGAGTGGCTGTTGTATTTGAAAAACAGACATCCTGGATCATCTTCTAATCCCACTGCAGGCTACCCTTTAGAATGACAGATTTAAACCCCATCACCAGCAACAGCACACTTGGGCAGTGGGGGGATGAGAGAGGGCGCCTGGGTGGCTCAGTTGGTCAGTTGGTTAGGTGTCTGCCTTCAGCTCAGGTCATGATCTCAGGGTCCTGGGATAGAGCCGCCATCAGGTTCCCTGTTCAGCAGTGAGTCTGTTTCTCCTTCTCCCTCTGCCCCTCCCCCTGCTCATGCACTTTCTCTCTCTCTCTCACTCTCAGTCTTTCTCAAATAAATAAATAAAATCCTTAAAACACACACACACACACACACACACACACACACACACACACACACACCTTTGGGTAGAATTGTTACAGATTTAAAAAAATAGATGCCAGCAAACAAGCATGGCCAATATTTAGACAGAACAGTCAGTTTCTCAATATAGTTGTCTCAGCTTGGGTTTTATTGTTTCTTATTTCTATTTTTCATCCCATGCTTTACCAACCATCCTGTTAGGTACTTAGTCCTTACTATTTCTTGTAACTTTTACAAAATCTCATATTATAGAGAAGAAAACCAATGTCTTTGTTCTTAAAAGCTCCCCAAGGAGGTCTTGACTTTAAGTCATGTCTTTCTCAACTCTCACGAGTCCAGTTTTCTCTCCAGACTCAGAGGTGCCCCAGGAGGTGATGTGGTCCCACCGTCATGCAAGGGATCCAATTTATTGTGCACCTACTATGCCAAATACTTCTCATCTAATTTTCACAGTGGCTCTAAGACTAAGTATTATCATTCCCATTTCACAGATAAGAGACCTAAGGCTTAGGACAAATAAAAGAGTTATTAAAAGTCAGTAATGCATGTTATCTTGTAAGGTAACAGCCCTCAGCTACCGTTAAGATGCTGAAAGAGTATTGGGTTTTGTTTAAATTATTCTTGGTATATTAAGGAGGATGGATTTTAAGAACTAGAGGCAGAAAGACAAGTTAGAGGTCTATGCAATATTTCTAGGAAGAGACATTAAGAAACTAAAGTAGGGCATTTGTTTAAGATAACAAGGTTCAGACTGTGATATACATATAGATCTAGAAATAGGCATAGGCATAGAGATAGATATAGATATATTATCAGCACAAGATAACTCAAGATGATTTATTGGTACTGGAAGAAAGGTATGGGGAGAGTACGGTGTGATTTTGGTAGCTGATAGATGATGATTCCATTATCTAAGAATGGAAATACTGGAAGTGAAGCAGATGTAGAGTGAGGAAGGCAATTCAATTTTGGATGTGTTGATGGAATATGTCAGTAAAGCATCCAGGCAAAGTGCAGGGTAGAGATCATGGCTAGAGGTGGAAATTTGGAGGGTCAGATCATGAGAAGCTTTGCTTTTTCTCAAAATAAGAAGGAACAAGTTAAATTGGCTCATCTGTTGAGAGAAGATAAAGAGGAAAATGGTAAAGATCTAGAAGGGAGGGAGATGAAGTGGTGAGCAAAGTTGTGGGAGAGAGAGTGAGGACTGTGTCAAGAACCCAGCTGGAGGATTGGCCTTGACTAGAAGAAGTGCTCCTCCTTTCAACAGAGTTCATAGAGGAAAGGTGATGAGACAATGCCCACATAGATCAATGACCTGGGCAGAAGCATTAAAAGTTGAGGGTTTTTACATGATGAGGGCCTCATGATTATCAGGGAAGTACAAGACCAAGTCTCCCATGGAGAGTCCATCAGCTTGAACATTTTCTTAGGAGATAAATGCTGAAACATAGTCTTCCAAAGTTATATTAAAAAGCAGCTTGAAAAACTTTGTGCCACAAATAATGCCATCAAGAAAGGGAAAAGACAACCCACAGAATGGTAGAAAATATTTGCAAATCATACATCTGATAAGGGACCCGCAATCTGGAATGTCAAAGGATTCTTAAAATTCAAAATGGTCACAGGATCTGAATTTCTCCAGAAAAGATATACAAATAGCAACTACGCAGATGAAAAGATGCTGAACATCATTAATCATTAGGGAAAAACATGTCAATACCACAATGGGATACCACTTTCCACCCACGGGGGTGGCTTTAATGAAAAGACAGATAACAACAAGTGTTGGACAGGATATGTGCAAGGAGCTTCTGAAAAAACAAAATGTCACTTTGGAAAATAATGTGGCAGTTCCTCAAATGGTTAAACATGGAGCTGCTATAAGTTCCAACAATTCTACTTGTAAGTGTATACCCAAAAGAAATGAAAACATATATTCACATATGACTTGCATACCAATGTCTATATCACTATTATTCATAAGAGACAAAAAGCAGAAACAACCCATATGTCCTCCAACAGGGGAACGGATAAATGAAATGTGATAGATCTGTATAATGGGATATTACTTGGCAGTAAAAAGGAAAGGATGCTCCAACACAGACAAACCTTGAAAATATTATGCTGAGTGAAAAAATCCAGTCACAAAAGACCACATCTTATATGATTCTATTTGTATAGAATGTTCAGAATATGCAAGTCTATAGAGACAGAAAGTAGACTGGTGGTTGCCTGGGGCTGGCTCTGGGGGAAAGGTCGGGGAGGGATAGGAAGTGACTGCTAATGGCTATGAGGTTTCTTTTGGGGGTTAATGGAAATGTTCTAAAATTAGATTGTGGAACATTCTGCGAATACATTTAAAAAACCATTGAAGTCTATACTTTAAGTGGATGAATTGTATGGTATAGGAATTATATCTCAGTAATTTGTTAAAAAAAAGAAGCTCTAGGTCTGAGGAAAGGACTATGGACAGAGGCAAGAGCTAAGGAACACCTCTGAAGACCAGATAATGATAATAATAGCCATTACGTTTGAGGATTCACAACCCAAGTGCTAAGGGTTTCACTTACATTATCTCTTTTAATCTTTGCCACAAACACACATGTATATTAGGTACTTTTCCCTTATTTTGCAGACAATACAATTAAAGTTCGGAAAAATGTAAGGAACTTGTTCAAGGTTATTAGCAAGAAAGAAACAGAGACAAAATATATAGACCTAGAGGGATGCCTGGGTGGCTCAGCTGGTTAAGCACCTGCCTTCAGCTTGGGTCCAGGTAGTGATCTCAAGGTCCTGGGATAGAGTCCTGCATTGGGCTTCTTCTTCTGCAAGGAGCTTGCTTCTCCCTCTGCCTGCTGCTCCCCCTGCTTGTGCTCTCTCTCTATGACAAATGAATAAAATCTTTAAAAAAAAATAAAAGGTCTTGGGCACCTGGGTGGCTCAGTGGGTTAAGCCTCTGCCTTCAGCTCAGGTCATGATCTCAGGGTCCTGGGATCGAGTCCCATATCAGTCTCTCTGCTCAGTAGGGAGCCTGCTTCCCACCCCCACCTCCCCCCCCTGCCCTCTCTGCCTGCCTCTCTGCCTACTTGTGATCTCTGTCTGTCAAATAAAAAAAAAATTATTAAAAAAATAAAAGGTCTTAATATATCTATATCTATATCTATATCTATATCTATATCTATCTATATCTATATGTATCTAGGCCTGTGTCAGTCTGGAGCCTCTTTTTTAAATCCCCGTTCTATGCTGTTTCCCACAAGACTTGCCATTCCACTCAGCTTCAACTTTCTAGGTTCAGCACAAACGCCTTTAGGCCAACCTCTTCTCCCCTGGCACTCCCGCAACACCTTGTGGGAGCACTCCACCAATCTGAGAGTAGTAGACAGCATTTTCATTTCTGCTATCCACACCAAGCATTGTAAAATAAATGTGTCAGTAAGGAAGAGTTGTAGAATAAACACAACCATAAATTAGGTCTGTCCTAACCTCGTTCGCACTCAGGAGTCTTAGGAGCAGGACCGCTGCGTTGGACCAGGTGGTTTCCTGAGGGGTGGAACACTGAGAGATAAAGGAGCCAAGAGAGAATGTGTCTCTCCATTCCCCTCTACTCTGAGAGGCTGTGAGTGAGAAGAAAAGAACAGAAGCTAATCTCAACTCTTAGACAGGGAAACGGTGCTCCTACCTACTCTCCTTTCAAGATGCTTCTCTCAGGTTTTGAGATCTTGATGCTACTTCTCAACTTTCCTCACCGATTTTACTGCTGATATAGCTAAAGTAGTTCTTGGCATGGGGTAAGGGCTGAAGAAATTGTATCTTGTTTTTCCACTCCTTTCACTGTCCTCCCTCCTGTCCCCGCTTGGCACTCCTCAAGTCTTAACTATTCACATACAGAGCTCTAGTGTAGAACAGGGTAACTGGAAAAGCAGACAAAACATACTCATCTAGTTCAATCTCTTCTGTGCTCGGCAATCACAGCAAAATGCTGGGGACCATTGAAACCAGGACCCTAAATGCCTCCTGAGGAAACTACGGTATCTCTTCTCATATATCCCAGCGCCACTTTCTTTATAACGTGAGAAGCAGCAGGAGAAAAATACTTACTTATAATAAAATATCTCAGTGCTTATGTGGGCTGCCACTGCACCAGACATCGTGCTGAAGTTTTCACAGACATCATGTCGTCCTCACCTCATTTATTGGGGGTGGGTTCGCCATCCGACAGATGAGAGAATAGAAGGTAGAAGAGAAGGATAAACTTTTTCAAGGTCACAAAGTCAGTCAGCGGAGGGGGGCAGCAAACTTCAAAAGGTCTGTGGGATTCCGGAGAAGGGTCTCTCCATCTCTCCATTGCCCCACCTCCCACAACCTTTCTTTTTAAGAAAAATTTTATTTATTTATTTGTTTAACAGAGAGAGAGCACAAGCACAGGGAGCAGCAGAAGGAGAGGGAAAAGCAAGCTTCCCACTGAGCAGGGAACCCAATGTGGGGCTCGATCCCAGGACCCCAGGATCATGACCTGAGCCAAAGGCAGAGGCTTAACCAACTGAGACACCCAGGGGCCCCTCCAATAACCTTTCTGTTGTCACCAAGCTCCCTCTCATGGAGATTGCTCTGCTAAGAACAGCGGAGGAACATGACTCTAATATGTAAATACTTTTGCAAGCAATCATCCAATGTCAATGCAAAAAATATGGGTTAAGTATTTGAAAACAATATCCAACACCACATTAAGAAAATATACCATGACCAAGTGAGGTTTATTAGGTTTATTTCATGAATGCAAGGATGATTCGTATTAGGAAATCTAATAACATAAACAGCAAATCAGTAGATGTAAGAGGAGTAAGTATGTGATTATCCCCTGTAGAAAAAAAAAAAAAAAAGCTTTTGACAAAACTTCCTGATAAAAACACTCAAGAAAATAAGATTCAAAGCATATTTCCTAAACAGAATACCTCCGTCCTAAAATCAGCATTGTACATAATGAGGAAATACTAGAGACACTTCCACTAAGATTAGGAAAGAGTCAAGAATGCTTACTGCGTCTACCGATCTTACTATCTCTACCACTACTGTTGAACATCGTCCTAGAGGGATTAGCCAGTACAATTTAAAAGGGAAGAACAATAGGAGGCACAGGAATGGGAAAAGAAGTAAAACTGTTTTCAGATGAGTGGATAGTTTACTCAGAGAACCTGAGACAATCAGAGAACCTGAGACAATCAACAATAAACTAACACAAACAACAAAATAAATGTTAACTCATTAGTGCCAATTTTAGTTTTGCTAGTTTCAGAATAACTTCAAGCTTCAGAAAAGCTGCAAGAACACAAAGGGCATTTTTGCTGATTTTTCCTGGAACCATTTATATTAAGTTTTGAACATGGTGCCCATCACGTAACCCATCAAACAAGGACATTCGTTAGAGACTCATGATATCAGGATCAAAAACAAGAAATTATCGTTGACACTAGCATTGAATTTACAAACTCCTTTCAAGTTTAATCAATTGTCCCAATAGTATTCTTTGTCGGAGCTAATCTAGGACCATGTGTTGCATTTAGTGGTTTTATCTTTTTAGGTTTTTTCCCCCCCAGTCTGGAGAATTGTAGTGCAGGCTGCCTTTCATAGACTAATTCACCCTCACTCCCATCCCCTCGGTGCCAGGGGTGTTGGAAAAGGCCAGGACTGACCACAACCAAAACCCATCCTGCCGGACATATAAAATGAACAGTTGCTTTAGTGCATAGAGAGAAGCGTGGAAGTGATCCAGGCTTTTATCTTCTTTTATTTTTCCCATAAAATTTTAAAGCTGGCTGTAAAAGTAGAAATAGAGTAAGCCATTCACTCTTTGCTGAATTGTTCCTTGATGCAATCAATGTTCACAGGAAAAAATTATCTCCTTTCCAAAATGGTTCTAGGACAATCTCTCTTAGGTTAGATTTTTTTTTTTTTTAAAGATTTTATTTATTTATTTGACAGGCAGAGATCACAAGTAGGCAGAGAGGCAGGCAGAGAGAGAGGAGGAAGCAGGCTCCCCGCTGAGCAGAGAGCCCGATGTGGGGCTCGATCCCAGGACCCTGGGATCATGACCCGAGCCAAAGGCAGAGGCTTTAACCCACTGAGCCACCCAGGCGCCCCAAGGTTAGATTTAACAATACATCTCTTAGGTTGTGTATTCTCAGGTCTGATTGGTTTCCAGGTAAATCTCAGGTAAGGAGACTGTTCTTAGATTCAATTTGAAATAGGCCCACAGAGAATACAATTGTTCCCACTGTGTTAGATATGAGTTCTAGGCAAGTTAAAAAAACAAAACAAAACATTTGAATCTGACTTTGTTTCAAAGTTCTGTTGGAAATTCCTGGAAATCTGTTAGATTACCACTAATCCCATGGAATGATAATTCAAATTTCTTTACATGTAGAGCATACAACTACGTTTCCATAATTTTATTTTTCTGATATCAAATCATGAGCTTTCATCAATTATCTAAAGGCTTTTGAAAGCATAACAGGTACATAGGTAATCATAAAGCTGTGTTTGTTTGAAGAATCTTTGTCCTCATTAATTTACCCAGATATGTTATTGGATATTCCTTATTTTGGGGGTCTAAACAGTGGCTTGAGCCAGTGTCAATGATCATGGGGAAAACTCCCAGATTTTTATAGCAAATTCTAGATTTCCTTGAGTGCCTAGGATCCATACTTTTCAAAGCCACCTCAGTGAAAGTATTTTTGAATGTTGATATTCTATTACCTCATCTCCTTGGTGGCAGAATAACACCTCCTAACACCCACTTTTTTTTTTTTTGCTACCTTTTTTTTGTGGGAGCCATTTTTTCTTAGAACAGATTGGAAGGAAAGAGAGGGATTATGGATTATGGGAAGAGCAAAATTCCTCTTCCCAGTTGCCTGTAGACAAGGCCACACCATGGAACTTTAAAAAATACAGATTCCTTAATACCAGCCCAGACTTTCTAATCAGAATCTGTAGAGGTGGATCCAGTAAAATTTATTCTTTTAAAAATTTTTTAAAAGATTTTAAAATTTATTTTAGAAAGAGAGTGCATGCTCATGGGAGGGAAGGATAGAGGGAAAGGGAGAGAAGGTTTTAAGCAGACTCCGCACTGAACCTTAAGCCCAAAGCGGGGCTTGATCTCACCACTCTGAGATCAAGACCTGAGCCAAAACCAAGAGTTGGATGTTCAATTTATTGCGCCATCCAGGTGCCCTAATGATATGTATTTTTTTTCTTAAGAAATTTCTCAAGAGATTCTTCTTTGACTAGCGTTGAGAAGTTGTGTTCCACACATAGCACTAGCAGAATGATCCCTAAAAAACTTACAAGAGGCTGGAAAATGATGCTCTCGATAGCCTCTCCTTAGCAAGCCATGGCTCATGTTAGCAGATGAATTAAAGGAAACATCTATTCATCTATTTAAGTTTGTTTAATCCAGCATTTTTCAAATTTGAGTATAGTATGTATGTATGTATATGTGTGTGTGTGTGTGTGTGTGTGTATGTATATGTGTGTGTGTATATGGAAAATACAACTCACCGTGTCACCCCTTTTTATTAACAAAATCAGCAGCTCTGATGTATGGCAACTTGGCAATGCCTATAACTGTAACTGTGTCTCACCTAAGAGAGATTGTCCTCGAACCACTTTGGAAAGGAGACAATTTTTTCCTCTGAACATTTATCAGGACTGTTTTATAAGGGTTTCTAAGGCCTTTATGCTGAGTATTATTCTCTGGCTCTTCCTGTGCTCATTCCTAAACATCAGATGTTAAAAAAACAACAATAGTTATTAAAATTAGTATGCCCTGATGGGCACCTGGGTGGCTCAGTCTGTGAACCATCTGCCTTGTGCTCAGGTCATGATCCTGGGGTCCTGGGATGGAGTCTTGAGTTGGGCTCCCTGCTCAGCAGGGGGTCTACTTCTCTCTCTCTCTCCCTTTGCCCTTCCCCACTACTCATTCTCTCTCTCTCTCAAATAAAAAATTAAATTTTTTAAAAAATTAGTATGCATTGACTGCTTCCTATGTGCTAAGCTCTGTCCCAAGTACTTTGCAGGCATTATATCATTTAATCCATAACTCTATGGAGTAGGTTTTATTATTGTAACAATGTCATAACAGGACACCGAGGTACAGAGAGATTAAGTAGCTAAGCCTAAGAAAACACACAGTTAGTAAGTAGTGAAACCAGTATTACAGATGTTAAATCCAGGTGTTCAGACTCTGAGCCTACAGAATCAAGCACACGTTATTTTGCTTGTGTATGAGTCATTGGTCTTCCGCTACCTGCTCCTTCTCGACAGCCTCATCCTGTCAAAGCTTCACCTTGTCTGTGGCTTTCTGGGCCCTTCCACCAACTCTTGTTCTCTCCTCTGGACCACAGACCCACTTCACCAACTGTTTGCTAGACATCTCAGTGGGGAGCGATCACTGGAACCTCAAACTCAACATATTTCTAATAGAATCTCATCTTTCCCCCTCCAAACTTACCCCCCCCCCCTTATGGGTTCCCTCTTTCTAATCATTTGCATGTTACTTCCTATGACATATCTGAGCACCTATTATGTGTTTGTTACCGTGCCCTTTTGGGGATATGTATAAAAGTAAACTGAACGTGGATTCCTACTCCTGGTTTCTATAATCCCGTAACTTCAGTGAACACATGCTTCCTCATGCCCCTCCTCCTCTTTCTTTGTTATGTTCTTCCAGATTAATCTGCAGCAGCTATTTTATTCTCTAAATTGTTCTCAAGCTATATTGTCTTGAAAGGGAATTTGATTGTCCTAAATTATTTTCCTATGACAGGTCACTGGTGCATCTCTACGTGGTGTGGCAGATTGTGTTCTATGGATGGTCACATAAGCACACACGCAATGTGACACATTCTTGCAGCGTGGCACTGACAGTCCTTCCTCAGGAGACAGGAGTCCACACCTCCTCCCCTTGGATCTGGGGGAGCTGCAGTGGAAGTGTTGTGATGTGCTTTCAGTGGCTGAATCCTAACAGGCAAAACAACTCCTGCCTGGCCCTACGGGGTGCTTGTGCACGGAACCAAAGGAAGGGGAAAGATTACACAGAGTTGAGATGTGCAGGTGTTCCAGGCTACGGTCCTCACTGAAGACCCTGCTGACAGCCAGCACCGACTCTCAGACTGGGGAGTGGACAAGATTTCATATGATTCCCCGTCCTGGCCTCCAAGCCACCGCAGTCGATGCTGAGCGGGGCAGAAACAAGGACTCTCCTCTGAGCTTTACCTAAATTGCAGATGTGTGAGCCACGTACATGTTGTCATTGTTTTAAGTCATTGAGTTTTGGGGTGGCTTATTAGATAGCAACAGACACCTGGGATAGGTGTCCACGTTTGTTTAAACCTGCTACCGCCAGAAGGAAGGTCACATAGCACAAAGCACATTTGGGGTGGAGGAACCATGATTAAAGGTCAACCGTGTGCCATTATTTTAAAAATTTCAACCCTCTCTTGCATCTAATAGAATGTTTTACATGGAGTATATGTCAAATAAATATTTATTGAATTGAACTGAAGTATGTTGTAGTATTAAGAACATACATCTTCTTGTCAGATAGACTAAATGTCAAAGCACAATTCTAGATGCTACCATTCTAATTTTTAAATAGGAGAAATAAAGGTAAAATGAGAAAGATTGAAGTTTGACTGTGAAGGATCTTGCATGCATGATTAAGATGCATTTTTTAGGTAACGGAGAGCTGTGGGAGGTTCTAGAGATTTGATAGGCATAAGGCAATTTTTGAGAAGATTAATACGACTGTCATGTGTGGAATAAGAGGCCAGGTAAACAAAAACCAGTTAGGAAACTCAAGTCAGTGTCCAAGCATGTTAGGATCTACCCAGTACCTTAAAAATGTAACCAGGAGATAGTCAGGTCAGGATTAAATGGCAGGATGATATTACAAAAGATGTTTCCATAGATTTTTGAGTTGGAGCCTATAAAGAAGAAGATTAGCATAAGGGAGAAGAGAAGTAAAAAACGGATCCAAAAACTGGGCAAGAGTTTATTAAGTTATTCACACAGGATACCCCATGTATGCTGCAGCCTTCTCACTTCTGAAAACCTGCCTTATAAAGACAAGAGAGCAAAAGTACTCACAGCCATATGTCCAGCGGTATTTACTGCAGTCTCGTTTGTGACAGCATAATGGTAAAAAACCAAAATAACCATCAGTGAGGTCATGGGTAAGTGTGGTATGTCTACACAATGGAATAATATGAGCATTAAGTAACTTGAAATAAACTGACCTGAATAAGTTTTAAGTGGAAACAGCATGTTATAAACATACGTGTGTGTGTGTGTGTGTGTGTGTGTGTGTGTGTGATGTCATCTGATTTTTGTTAAAAGCAGAAGAAAAGCCCAAGGGTCAGAAAAGAAAAACACTAAAGTTAATGCTATAATACTGGGAATTTTGGAAAGGTGTGGGGGTGAAGTGGTCTTTAAAATAAATTCTCTGAAAAACTTGTATAATTTTACCTTTTGGAGTTCTTTGTTTTTTTTTTCTTTAATAAAAACATAACAAGCTCTTTTAAGTTCACAAATTTAATACCATTACAAGCAAATGGCGCCCTTGGCAGAAACAGTAAAGTCTGGAAGGATGATTAGGTTTGGGGCACAGATGATGACTCAGTGTACGTTAATGTGTATCGGGTATAAAGGGTTCAATCGTGCTTTTGGGGTGGTGACTGTTGGCAGCATGGATGGTGTGTCAGGGCAGGCCTTCTAGATTCCGGTTCTGGAAGGGCCAGTCAGGAGATGTGGCCCATCTGGCCCATCACCCTAAAGAAAACTCTTGTCATCTATGTGATTCTGTAGTAATTAATTCTGGGCATTCCAACCTACCATGAATGTTGGTAGATAAGGCAACATCCCATTGGTGAAACTTGTCTTCATGAATGTATCTATCACCATCTTGAACTTATTTATATTTATAACCTGGGCTGTATCTAGAGCTACATGTGTGTCTATATTTATATTTTCATTCAGAGCATCTATGAGATCTACAGATCTGTCTAAAACATGGACATATAGAGATGTCCTGCCTGCATAGTCTCATATGAAATAAGCGGCATTTATTCAAATTTGTCTTGAACAATACCGGGTATTGGGACATATTAAATACGGGGTAAACATACTATAAAAATGGATTCCACACAGGGTATTAGAGTGGTATGTTATAGAGCCAAGGTTCTATCACAGGATTACTGATATCTTCTCTGGACAAATTTAAATTGATGACTCTAAGAAAATTTTTGCAAACGGGCTCCTTCTATCTTATTGACCCTAGAAAAGTGCTTATCACAGCTTCTAGGAAGATCTTATTTCCCTGCATGGCTTCAAAATGCTTTGGGCAGAAGAGATACTGTGTATTTTACTAAGTGAATATTACCTCCAAAGCCCAGTAATGAATTTTTTTTTAATACATGAAAAGCTTCTTTTAAAGTCTATTCAATATTTAATACACATTGCTTTGGATAAGTATTAAATAATACATTTGAAAATTTTAAAATGCATATGCAAAGTTATCTACATAAGTCTCCACAATATTTGTAATCCTACTGTCATGAGTTTCCTTTTATGTGTCCTGTCCCTGGTAGATTCTGAACAGACACAACGACAATAAAAACCATGTGATGATGCCTTCCTTTTCTTTTCCTTTTTCTTTACAAAGCAAGAAGAAAGTCATGGGAGTGTTTTAATTGCCTAAGATCTCACAGCCCTTCATGCTGACAACGACATTCTCAGACCCTGGGATGTGTTGACTCTGTTTGCTATTTTCTTTATTCATGATATTTAGAAATAAGTGATTTATACACACCCAAGGAGTGTGTGCATGTATATATAATATATACATATATTTTAAATCACCGTTATGAATTTATGTGCTATCTCATAAGTTAATAGAAAAAAAATAGAGCATTTCAAGTAAAGAGTTGCCAGTTTCTTTCTTTCCCAAACAGAAATGCCAGACCTGGTTTCCCCACTTGTCCTCAGGCAGTGTACGCTGCCAAGCTATTCCAGAGCGAAAATCATGACTTCCTGCTCCTGCTGTTGATCTAGTAGATGTACAGGAATGAGAGGAAGAAGAAAGGCTGCTTTTCAGAAATCAAGACCAGTGCTGAGGATATGGAGGCTTTATGTGCCTCCATATTCTAGTAGCTTTCTGTACATTGTTTAGCATTCTTGGGGGAAGAAAATTACAAATTTCTCCATGATCGCTTGGCTCCATAATGGTTTTTTAAAAGTTGAAGTTGGGAAGAGCCCCTGAACCTGAATCTTTTAGGAATTGGAATCAATTCCCTGTTTCTTTTGAATCATTCTTCCGTTTGGTGATGAGAGGATGTAAGACAAGAGGAGGTAAAAACGACACAAAACAGAATTGTGAGTTTAAGATTTAGTGAAATAAAGTGAGTAACCTTCGAGAATCCAGTTAAATGAAAAACAAAAAGAATTCTTAGAAAGGTGAGATGTCAAGTTTTTTTTTGAGTTCGAACAAGAGAATAATGTAAGATGCCAGAATACAGGATAGGACAGGAGTAAGTAAGATGCCTTCCTTCAGGGAGGTAAAGCTATCCATCCACTAATCTGAGTTGTTTTTCAGCTGTAGTGCT
Organism: Martes martes; assembly: GCF_963455335.1. Taxonomy (NCBI): domain Eukaryota; kingdom Metazoa; phylum Chordata; class Mammalia; order Carnivora; family Mustelidae; genus Martes; species Martes martes. The sequence goes on along the minus strand of NC_137888.1, from coordinate 57,951,082 downwards.
GGCTGTCAACAACCTTTGTGCACACTTTCACCCTGTCCCTCCCTTTGCCAATGGCAGGTCTTTCCAAGATGGCGCTAGGTGGACAGAAGGAGAGAAGATAAATGACTCTCTGGTGGTTGCCAAGATCTTTATCGTTAGTATCTAGGCTTTAATTAATACCGGTGATAAGAGAAGAGAAACGTCTTAAATTCTGGATGTACAGTCATTTTAACAGCTCAAAGCCACTAGAAAAAAAGATTGCGAATATTTGTCTGTTTATTTTGCTCTCATAACTGAGTTCCCTTTTCTCTACTTGAGAGAAACGATCCACTGGATGCTAAGTGGATCGTAATTTCCACAGGATCACTATGGTGTACACATCTTTATATTTTACTGTGCTTGGCACTTGGTGGCGTGTCAGCAAATATTTGCTAGGTTTCATTAAATTGATTGAATAAAAGACGAAGTTACTCTTTTAGAAGCCAAAACAATTTTCAAATCTTGGTAAGAAGTTTATCAATGTACATCATTCCATCTGTGTTCATAGGTCAACTGGAAAGGAGGAATTAGAGGGGGAAGTCAAAAGATAATCCACTGACCCATATGTAATTTGGAGGTATCTTTGTAATCCACTCTTCCTGTCCCTTGTGGGAAATATCGCCAGCGTATAAATCAATCAGTTCCCGTGGGGCTGTCCGGGAAGGGAGCAGAGAGCAACATCCCCGGGCCCCATGTTTACCAGTCCAAGTGACATCAGCTGCTGTCAACCTCTGGACCTCCCTCTCCCACTTCACTCACTGACCCAGAGGAGAAGGGGCAACTCTTCCACTGGTGCGTTTGTGAAATAAACTGCTCTGGATAGTGCTTGGAAGCCAGCTGACCTTAAGAATTACACATGCCCGGTCTGCCTCTTCACACTCTGCATCGTGGAGAGGCAAGTCCTCTAGCGGGGAGCTGTGTGGCCGCTGGTGTGTAAGTCTCTCCAACTATGGAGTTCATTTTTTGAAGTCTGCTCTTGTCATGTCCCCAAGCCACACCCTCCCCTAATAGCTTTATCAGTAATGAAGATGACATTTTATCTCCTGCCAGACTTTCACCTCTACCTTTCCATTGTTTTCAAAGTTGATCGGGAGAAGAATGACATATTCTGGCCGCCTTCCAGACTTACGAGGGTACTTGGCTCCAGCAAGTCTGTAAGTCTCCATACTTTGCATCTGGTTATCACATGCATATTCATGCATGCATTCATCCAGCCATCCCTTTGCAAATAGTTACTGAGCCCTAAAATATGCCAAGTACTACTTATGGTACACCCTGGAACCCTACCCCGAAGGACCTCACTGTATAGTGTTCTTATTAAGCAATTTGACAAATGGGTGAGCTTCCCAAGAGGCAACGGGAGTCTCAGCTGAGTTGCTCAGTTTTTTTGTGTGTTTTCTTAACTGAGTCGTAATGAAGTAGGATTTGGTCAGGAGGTGGCCAGGTCTGGTCTACCTGATCACAACTGGAGTTGAAGGGGCGAGCAGGGGCTCAGTTCCTAGAGACCCTCCTCAGACACCATCGTACAGGCCTGGACTCTGCCTCTCAGCTACCAGACCACTGTGGTAGATAGACATCAGAGGGGTGATCAGATGGTTAGGTTTCGGTTCTCAACAAATCACCTTGATAGCTTGGGAGGACCGACCCGAGGAAGGCAAGCCTGAGCAGACCAGTTTGCCAATTGTTGTAGGTGAGAAATTACAGAGTGTGATTTAGCAGCACCTCTGTTTAATTTTTTTTCTCTTTTTCCCCCCTTTTTTCCCTTGGCAATCTTGACATTTTGTAGCATGAACAGTAGGGAAAAAATTCCCACCTCTGGTGGTGACGACGATGATGACGAAGACAAAGCAGATGCTGAGTTCTTACTATAAAGGGCCATGAGGTGAAAATGCTTTTGTGCATTCGCTCACGTCATAGTCCCTAAAAAGGCATGATATAGATAGTACTATTCTTTTCCATTTTACCTCTGAGAAAACTAACGTTTACCAGGTTAAAATAACTTTCCCAACGGTACCCAGCTAGTAAGCAGCCAACCTGGGACTTAAACTCCAGCCTGAGTCCAGCTTCTGTTCTGATAACTCTGAGCTTTATAAAAAGCTTCATAGCACTTTACCAAGCGCTTTCTTACACAAGGTCTCACTTAGCTCTACTGAGCTTTCTCCAGATCCTGGGGTCAACTTTAAATTCACTCTAAAGAGAGTGGTTTATTCTCATTTGATAGAATATATGCGCATGAAAAAATGTTTGTGATCTATTTTGAGGTCACAAACTATATGGTTCATTATTTGTACATGCATAATGAATTTAACGCTTTCTTGGCCAAATTTTAATGGTCAAATTTTAATAGTCAAATGTCTTCATCTTACCATCCAACAGATACACACTGAATGAATTTTAATGTTCACTTTAAATAAATATTCTGTAAAATATAATTAAAATATATTTAATATAAATATTAAAAATAAAACAAAAAAAAAACAAAAAACAAAACAAACAAACAAAAAAAGAAAGAAAACAGGAGAGGTGATTTCTGGGTTGCAGGGTTTTTTGTTTTTTTTTTTGGCCATAGATTATTCATTCAGGATTCAACAACCACTGACTAAGCACTTGGTGTATGTTATGCACTATTTTTTTAAGCATATGGAAGATAATAGCCAATAACCTCATTAGGTTTGCTGTATCACATAGAGCCTAACTTAGCATCATTGTACAGAAGTCCTCAATATCTGCTTTCAGAACAAAGAAAGCAAAGGAATGAACTGTACAGGTCAAAGCATCCAATAAATTAATTTAATTAAATCATTATATTACCTTAATTTTTCTAGTTTTCCTCCTTGGAAATCTTTAGATTCGATTTTTATCCCCAATCATATAAGGTAGAGATGACTGAGTTGTTTTATATTCATTTGGCATTAGCTTACATAAATAAGATAGATATTTATTTATCCAGGGTTGTGAGTGCTTCACTGTTTGTGTTAGCGTTACTTACTCCAAACATTCTAGGTTTAAACAGAAACCCCAAAGTGTCATAAAGAACAGCTTGTCATTCTCAGTGAAAGGACTTGTGCTTGTTACAAGTGAAGAAACTACGGATAAAGAGTGATTCCAAACCACCCAGCAAGTCCTGACTGGAAATTATATACATTATATACATACACACACTGAGAAATTATAGTTATATAGCCCTGGTTTGCTCCCAGAGATAGGCTGTCTCTCCCAGAGGGTTCTGGTTCATCAAGCTTTGCTCCCTGCCCCCACCCTCACCCCCTCACCACACATGACCACGCCTTGCTGGGCAGAACTGCCAAAAGAATGTGAGATGGCAGAGTTCCTTTCTGGGCTAATGGGCACAAATTATGGCATCACTGTTAGGCTTTAAGGATTTCTCCCTTGTCCTAATGTTATTATGTTTTCTTGTATCCTGACTCTACCTATTTGAGAGAAAATGTAGGATCCAGTTGTTGACTGTCAAGATTTCCCTGTGCTTAGGGGAAGAAAGGAAAAAATGACTTCAGAAAATTACACTTTCTAGAACGATTAGGGAGCATGTAGGTAAATTTATCTCCAATGTGCCAGGTTTATCCCTTCAAATAACCGGATAATTCCAGCAAATACCATATTGAAACAGTTTCACCTAACTGGTATATTTTTGAGGGTTTATTTAAAAGACTATCCAAAGGGTTCCTAGATAGCTCAATGTTGGTCTACTTTTGATTTCACCTCTGGTCATGATCTCAGAGTTCTGGGATATAGCCCCAGGTCGGGCTTCTCACCCACTGGGGAGTTGGCTTCAGGATTCTCTCTTTCCCTCTGCCCCTCCTCCCACTTGTGTGTGCTCTCTCTCTCTCTCTCTCTCTCTAAAATAAATAAATAAATCTTTAAAAAAGACTATATGACAAGACAATCCAATATTTAATGTTATATTATATTATTATTAATTATAATAAACATACTAAAAAGAGATGACAAAATTTAATTTAAAGATAATCCAGATTTTATTCCAGAGAATTCTTTCCTAAATTAAGCTTCTTAAAACAACCAAAGAGAAGCTAATTGATTGTACTTCAATCTCCCTTTCCTTTTTTCAGCTCCCTTGTAGTCTAATGATTTAAGTGAGCCAAAATTTGAGAACATTCAAGTGAAAAACTGTTATAATAATGTAGTGCCTAGGAGTTTATTTAAAAGGAAGTGTGGTTTAGTGTGTCTTTCCAATGGAAGATGTCTATTTATCTTACTCTACGTCAAGCATTTTCCAGTCCACTTGGCTTTATTAAGAGCTCAAAAACATGAGAATCTTTTGAAACTAATAACTTAATGTCTCCCTATAGATCTCTCCTTTTGGTGGTGTAAGGATCTTCATAGATCACCAAAGCAGAAGTATACCGACACAAAGTTAGGAAGCTGGATCCAGCTCTTTAGAGAAAATCTCAACCTTTTATGTTTGTTGAATTGTTCTACACTGATTCGTATTTGTGACAATTGCCTAGATTATGGAAATTTGTGGGCTTAAGCAAGTCTTTTCCTTTTTAGTATTTCTGTTTTCTCACCTATGTGTTAATGATAATGTTGAAGCTTAAAAAAAAAAAAAACCTTCTTCTGGAAAGTACACCATGGATTAGCCTTTCTGTGAATTTATAATTAAAGTTTTTTTTATAGTGTTATGTTAGTCATCATACAGTACATCATTAGTTTTTGATGTAGCATTCCAGGATTCATTGTTTGCGTATAACACCCAGTGCTTCATGCAATCTGTCCCTCCTTAATACCCATCACCAGCTCATCCATCCCCTCAACCCCGCCTTCTAAAACCCTCAGTTTGTTTCCCAGAGTCCATAGTCTCTCATGGTTGGTCTCCCAGCAACATCTTTCAAGACATGTCTCCAAAGGCAGGGGAAACAAAAGCGAAAATGAACTTTTGGGACTTCATCAAGATCTAAAGCTTTTGCACGGCAAAGGAAAGAGTCAACAAAACAAAGAGGCAACCCACAGAATGGGAGAAGGTATTTGCAAATGTCACTACAGACAAAGGGCTGATATCCAAGATCTATGAAGAACTCCTCAACCTCAACACCCAAAAAACAGATAAGTCAAAAAACAGGAAGTAGACATGAGCAGATGCTTCTCCAAAGAAGACATACAGATGGCTAACAGATGCATGAAAAAGTGTTCATCATCATTAGCCATCAGGGAGATTCAAATCAAAACCACATTGAGATACCACCTTACACCAGTTAGAATGGCCAAAATCGACAATGTAATTAAATGTTAAGTAAGATGAAGCTGTCAAGAAATGGTATAGAAAGGTAAAGTGTCTGTAAGTAGTGATATACAGAAAATATTTTCCTGGTTTTGAGAACACCCAGGCAGAACTATTAATGCATCTATGACTGAAAAAGCTAAATGGATCTGTGCCTTTTTCCCCACATGGTAACTATTCTAAAATGTCTGGTATAGTTTGTATGTCTTAGGATGCTGTCAATCACATACCCATCAAACCGGTTTAAACAGTACAGAAAGTCACTGACTCATGCATCCGGACATCAAGGTCTCACTGTGCTTCAGTTGGAGGAGCTGTTGGTGTCTCATCGCTGGGCTCTGCCGAACACAAGCTTCATCCTAAAGACAGTTTTCCTCATAACTACAAGACAGCTGCCTGCAATCAAGGTCACAAGTTTTCCTTCCATTTCCAGTGTAAAGGAGACTGACTTTCTGAGGGGCCCCTCAGGACAAGAAAGCTTTTTTCCTGGAAGTCTCTAGCAGAAGCTCTTTGAGTCCCATCAGTCGGATTTGGGTCACATGCCCACTCCAGAACCAATCACAGGAGGAAGTTATGGGATAAACTTTTGAGCTCTCAGGTCACTGAGGGACATGGACTGTGTCAGAAAGGGACGGAAACCGAAACCTTATCACAGTTCTATAGGAAAGGAAGAAAAGACAGTGAATGCTGAAGGCCACCAGTTATGTCCCCAGAGCTCCTGAGAGGATATGGCTATACCGGAAGTAGAAAAACCATCATGACCATTAATATACAGTAAGAAGCTACCAAATGGGTCAGATAAAATATCTATTTATAAGAAGTCCTGTCTCTGGTTCCCGGGGATCACGAGGGCATGTGATGATCCTTCCACGTGCTTGAGACTTAGAATCATAAAGACAAAGAGGCAGTCGGCAGCCAGCAGCCTAGACCAGAAAGAGCCCTCTTTCCAGACAAGATCATAGTCTGAGGTAGTGGGGATTAGAATTTCAAATATCTTTTTGGGACACACAATTTTCAACCCTTAACGGGTCGTCACATGAAAGTAAAAGCGCTACAGGTTAGACAGTCCTGAAATTAAGCTTTGTTCCCACATGGCATAGACAAACTAAACAATTCCCACTCACCCCAGGAGGGGTGGTAAAAATTCGCTGAACGTCACCAAGTGAGGGCAAGGTGGCTCTGGATTTGGGAGTTGGAGAACCAGACATTTGAAGTGGGACCCATTAAGGAAGAACAGTCAGACCTCAGGTGGGATACACAGCACCCTTGAGGCAGGGCTGAGTCACCAGGAGAAATTCCTGGGTCCAGATGAGCTGAGACGACAGACCATAGAGTATGAAGTCCACCGGCTGTGGCTTTCAGTGGCAGATGCCAACAGAGCAGTCCACCTAGGGAAGAGCTGAGATCACCCACTCAAGAAGGGACCAGCAAAGATCCAGGCAGCACAAGATACGGGTCCTAGAATCGTGTCTCCTCTCAACAACCTAGAGCTACGTGTCCTCACTCAGATGCTGTCCTGGAGGCTAATAGGGGGAGGAAATGGGGTCTGAAGGACTGAACATTTTTGGGAGTCATCCAAGCTGAAATGAAGTTACCTCAAAAGAAAAATAGGTTGAAGACTACTGGGTTGAACTAATTGTCCACACCATCCCCCTCCACCGCTTCCTCCCCCACACACATGCACACACCCACGCGTGCACGCACACACCGCTACCCAGAAGAAAGGGGGCTGGTGAGGAACGGCAGGCCCAGTTACAGGGAAATCAAGAAGACACCTCTTCTCTACATCCCTTAATGGTAAGTGAACCCAGCATATATTCTCCATTTTGTAATGACTGGGTCATTCTAAAGATCCGAAGGATGTTAATGCACGCTGATGGTGATTCTAAGTTTGTCCCCAATTTAAGTTTGCTGTGAATGCATCTGTCTCCAGGCAGGTGTAAGTAAACAGGCCTTTGCTAGGTTTATGAAAGCCCGATGGACTTGGGTCCGTGTGCGCCCAAGGGCTAGTGAAAGAAATTTAGGCACATTCTACTCCACAGTTCTAGATGGCAAAGCGAGTGGTTACTTGACAGGGGACTCATAAGATTTGTGGTTATTTGCCTTAACTTCTTATTAGCCGCAGACACATGATCCTACGACTCACTCAACAATAACCACCTTTTCTGTGACTGTCATGATGTGACGAGGCTGTATGTGGAATTTCTGAGTTGAGTTGATTCACATGACGTATTATTGGGAAGTCTCTGGAAGCATAATAACAGGCATTTTCTCAGGCAGAGTAGCCCGGGCTACAGATGGGCTACCCATTGCAGAACGTGTATTCCCTATCTCAGCTCTCATCCGTGGCACTGCTAGAATTGCAGCTCTCGTTGAATCAAGAATTCTGGATACCTTGTCTTCCTCCTGGCTCCTGAGGCCACTGGGCTGCAGGTGAGTCCGGAAGTCGTGCTGCTTGAGCACCCCAGCATCCCAGGGGATCCCACGTGTCCCTAATACCGCTGTAGCTGCTTCCTCAGCCACTTGCCCTGGGCATCAGCTCAGAGGCTCCTCCAGGAAAGCAAATGCTTGGTGTCTTAGAGCCTGTTCTTTCCTCCAAGACTATCCATTACATAATCTGTTACTTTTCTTAACCAGATATATTATAATTATGTGGATATTTGTTTTCCTCCAGGACTAGAGAGTGAGAGCCTCAGGGCCAGGGACTGTGCCTTCCTCTCCTTATTTGAACTATGTCTGGTATGTACTATGTGGTCAGTAAGGAAAGGATAAATGAAGGAAGAAGAGTTTTGGTGACATTTGGTACTGATTCCTGTCACCGATTTGGGCCAAGGAGTGATGAGAGGAGTGAGAAAGCTCCAACCCTCCATGTAAGTCCTCAGGCTTTCTCTTCTGGAACTTGCCAGTCTTGACTAGAACTCATAGGAGAAGGTTTTGTGCCTTGACCTTTGGGTCTTTCTCACTGAATTTTCACTGCGGTGGAATAAATTGCCCTTCTTTAAGAGGGAATGAGAAAATTTCAGAAGTTTGAGGTGGTCTGGAGAGCACACAAAGGGATTTTCAGTTCTGGGGGTCCGGGTTACTTTGTATGTTCACTGAAAGTTCAAGAGTTTTGTGGACACTCCTGGAGTTGAGAGGAGACTGAGAGGTGTCCCTCCTATGTGTGCCTTCCCTTTTTCACTAAGAAAATAGCTGCTTGAGGAGCACCTGGTTGGCTCAGTGGGTTAAGGCCTCTGCCTTCGGCTCAGGTCATGATCCCAGTGTCCTGGGATCGAGCCCCGAGTCGGGCTCTCTGCTCAGCAGGGAGCCTGCTTCCTCCTCTCTCTCTGTCTGCCTCTCTGCCTACTTGTGATCACTGTCAAATAAATAAATTAAAAAAAAAAAAAAAGAAAATAGCTGCTTGAATCCCAACAGAGCAAGTTGTTTTCAGGGAGCCTTAGGCAGGTCATTCAAGCTTTCTGAGTCTTATGTTTAAGTTGGGAAAAATGACTCTTACTGTCTTGTATTTAGAACTAGAAATAACATATGCATAAGGTGCCTGGAAGTATTTGGCATACATAAGTGGTGTTTAGTCCATACTACTATTATTATTGCATTTAATATTCCTACTTTGCATCCTGTAAATTTCTCATCTCTTTCTCTTCGGTTAGTCTACATGGAACAGATGACAGAGCCCCTGTGACTTCTAATCTGAGTCTCTATAAAGTACAATAAATTTTATTTGGGTTCTTAGAATGCTTAGTGATTCAGATTAATTCTATAGATAGAAAACAAGTATCTCTTTCACTTTGCATATATAAAGAAGCTTTATATTTAAAAACTTCAAATTTATACTATTTAAACCATTTGTATATAAAATGGGGAAGATTCTTTTCATGCCCACCTGCCTGGATACAAAGGACAAAAGAAATAGAGAAAAATACCATGAGACACTTAATACCTAACTTTACAACCTAAGATTGTGGTTTCAGAAAATGGACTGGAAAGGTCATCAGTATAGTTACAAGTAACCTGGCCTGATTTTATTTATGGGGCTTGATATACCACTCCTATTTGCCAAACACAGGATTTCCTGACAACCGAAACTCAAACTCTTTTTACAGAATGTGATCATGCCCAGCAAAGCTGTTTACCCCATGGAAGCTGTATGTCTTTTCAGCACTGACATTTTTGCCTGCCAGTGGTCTGGGATGGAAATGAAACCTATAGTTTCTGACCAGCAGACAGCCTTCTGGGCTTTCCCTAGCTTAACGGTATTTTCCTACATGGAGCACTAGATGATATGTTTAAATACAACTTTAAAAAATGTAATAGCATTTGGAAAACAAGGTCTTTTTAGTATCACTACTGCTGTTGTACCAAAGAACAGATCTGTGGTCGTGGAGCCTGTGATGGCTAATCCTGTGTCAACTTGGCTAGGCGATGGAATCCAGATATTTGGTCAAACACAGGTCTGGAAGTTGATGTGAGAGTGTTTTTTAGATGAGATTGACATTTAAATGGATAGATTTTGAGTAAAGCATCTTAGCCTCCATGAGTTAGGTGACCTTGTCCAATCAGTTAGAGGCCTTAAGAGAGAAAAAGGAGATATTTCCCCCATGCCCACCCCCCAAAAAGGGGGAAATCTGCCAACAGATTGCCTTCCAGCTGGAGGGGTACCATCAGTTCTTCCTGGGTCTCCAGCCTGCTGATTTTGAACTTGCCAGCCTCTATAATCACATGAGCCAGTTCCTTAAAATAAACCATATATATTCATTTTTTATGATAAAATCAATCATATATATTTAAGCCAAGCCCTCCTTGAGGACCCACCAGCCAGCCCTGAGCTGGAGGCCTGGCCAGTGCTGGAGGCTAGTGGCTGCTCCTTTGTGGCACTCTGCCCCTTTAGCTGATGAAAGGTACATTCCTCACACTGGCACTGGGGCTTCTCACCCAGTGCCTTGGGTCTTAGGTGAACTGAGTCTTGTCTGGCCCAGAAAAGGCATGTGTGATCCATCAGGCTGGTAGGACATCTATTTCTTTGTGTCCTATCTTGGAAGAGTTTCTGAAGGCGAACCTGATTCATCTCAGAGCCACACTAGAAACTCAGATTCTTTGGGGACCCTAGCATAGGACCTGTATGAGACCTTCCCTGGAGGTCTCCAGAGAGGGAGAACTTCAGATGTTTTCTTAGAACTAACTCTGGTTCTGGAGTTGCATTCTTACCCCTAGCATATTTTGGCTGCTGAGGTTTGAAGGCAGAATTGTGCCTGACTCTGAAATTTGTTCTAGTGTTATGCTGCTGTATTAATCCAAAAGTGAGTTGCTATCCTGACAACTCTTAGTGTCAGTAAACTACAGTACCACCTTTGTATTTGAGCAAAGAGACCGCTGCACTGGGTCCCCTACTTTGGAGAGCCCCATTCTGGCTATGCTCCCCTGGCCCTGCCTTTCTGGATTTCTTTTTCTTCTCTCCTCTTCTTAAATACAAAGTGGGTACTCCAGATCTGGGAACGCTGTGTCCACGGTCTCTATTTATAGGCTGTGTAGATCTGCCTTTCAAAGATATGTTCTATCCAAGTCTGAGAGGTGGTCATGGGGCAACTATTTATGGGTAATGGTTGAATTTGTGGGTGTAGGCTACTGTGAAACACAACACAGGGTTAAATGGATCTGGGATTGAAAAGAGAAGGGTCTCAGACTGGGCCAGGGTTTGCTTTCCCTGCATCGCTATATTTTAGAGTGGAATTCTAAGGGATCTAGAATCCTGTTTTCCAGGTAGTTATGAAAGTATTTTTAATTAAGATTGGAAGATAAAACATATTTATTTAACCATTGTTAGCTTTGTTTTTAACTTTTAAATATTTACACATAGAATATTCATTTGTACTCTTGACTATCTATGTCAGTCATTACAGCAGTGAAGGAATTTTGTGACTCAAATAAGATTCAGACTGGCTGACCACCAACTCCCCTGCCAACACTGATTCTACATGTAGTAGTTAGTGGCAGAAGAATGTGGTCAGACTCTCTCTAGAGAGCTCAAGAAAAACAAAGAGGAATAACCTCAAGCCACTACGGCAAGGATGGTTTGACCTAAGTCCAAGTTTCCTTCAGTTGAAACTTCTATTGGACACTGCTTTTCTTCAAAGCTATGACCACTAAAGCCTGAGAGCCATATCATACCATGCCAGATGTGGTTTGTAAATGAGGTCTGACAGCTCTCACCAACCTTGCTTGGTTTCCAGCCCAATAATTTATTTGATAAACATGGAAGTATCTTGAGATTTAAATTCACAGACCCCATTGAGGTTTGTTTATCTTTGGGGTACACATATAAAAGAAAACCAGAGTGAGCCATGATATAACATGGGGATCTCTTCTAAAGGACAAACAACATCAGGGTTGAGAAAATAAAGGTTTTATTTCCTGAAAGGAAGTACAGTGTATCTGTAGTGAATGTACTAATTATATTTCTAGGACAGCCACTTTGGTTTTTTTGGACATTTTAAGCAGCTTCTCAAAATTCCCTATTATATAAATTTTCTAGAAAACAAACAAACAAACAAACAAACTAGATTTTGAAATGAAGCTCTCCTGTCCTCAGTGTCCCTAGGGGGAAAACAATTTCCTGGGCTATCTCAGGCTATGCTGTACATTAAAGATGGAGACAGGCCTCCCACATTAGCTGATTAGACATGAATGAGATGAAGTGACCTTGAATTCAGATGGGTTATGGGTTTTCTTTCTTTCTTTCTTTCTTTCTTTCTTTCTTTCTTTCTTTCTTTCTTTTTCTTTTTTTACAAATTCTGATGCAGAAAAATTTGTTAGAGTTCTGTGTCTCTGAAGTTAAGATTTATCATCGTGAACTAGGATGGACATGTACACTGGGAAGAGAGGTTGAAAGGGAAAAGCAACAAGATCTGTGAAATAAAACTAAATTTGGAGACAGGAAGCAGCTAGGATGGTAACCAGAATTCAATATATATAGGAATGATTATGGCACAGCATGTAACAAATGTCAGAATTTCCTCAGGATTCTGCCAGTCTGGACTGGTCTCCATTGACTGTGGAGAATGATATAAGGGAGCTTCCCTTTGGAACCTCACTACTGGGTCCCCCTGTAGCACTAGCAAGACTCCAGTGAGCAAGTGGGTTACTGCTAAGAGAAGTTTGATCCTTTAAGATCCATCTTCAACAGTGACAGTGTCTGACATTGAGAAAACATGGCAACCGTGGTCTAATCAGACTCTCAGAGAGTGGAAGCAGGACTAATCCACTTGGGGTAAAGTCACTTCATAGAGTTCTTGGATAATGGGGTTAAGTAGGAGACTTGAGAGTAAGTCTCAGTAGGAGAAACTGGAATCAGTACTACTAACCCTTTTGTGGGAGATGATAAATTAAGCAACAACAACACTGACAACAAAAATCTATGTAATCATATTTCATGAACGTACAGGCATACCTCATTTTATTGCGCTTTGCTTTCTTGTGCTTTGTAGAGATTACATTTTATACAAATCGGAGGTGACCCCACATCAAGCAAGTCTATTGGTGCCATATTCCCTAAAGCATTTGCTCACTTTGTGTCTCTGTGTCACGTTTTGGTACTTCTCACAATACTTCAGACTTTGTCATTATTACAACATTTGTTATGGTGATTACAATGAGAAGTGATTATAGCTCCCTGAAAACTCAGTTGATGGTTTGCACTTTTTAGCAATACAACATTTTTAAATTAAGGTCTATACATTTTCTTTTACACATGATGCTATCCCACACTTAATAGACCAGAGTGTAGTGTAAACAAACTTTTATATGTACTGGGAAACTAAAAAATGAATTTGACTCGCTTTGTTGCAATATTTGCTTTATTGCAGTGGTCTGGAACTGGAACACTATCTCCATGGTATGCCTGTACTTGAACTAAATTTAGGAAGTCGATTGCATCATTGATTCAACATACAGCCTCCCAGAGGATCTCACTCTCCGGGTCTCAAAGGCCAGCCTAGCTCCATTTGCAAGACCACCAAATTTCTCTCTGATACTTTACTGAATAAATACACAAACACACATGCAATTAATTTTTTTTTATTTCTTTTCAGGCAAGACTGGCTTCCCAAAACCCATTTCTGACTCAGCTTATATTTACAGAAACCGCAACATTTTACGAAAGGCTTTCATGCAAGAGATCAATCTCGGACGTAAACAGGACTATATAAAAAATGAGAAAAACATTACTGATAAAAACAAGATGTCATAGTGCATCAAAGAAGAAATAAAGGCCTAATAGTCTATAGAATTTAGTTTGTTGTCTACTTATGAACCTAAATAATCTATCACCAGCCTATCTTCTCCCGCCAAGAGACACACTACCAATAAAGTGTGCAAAATTCACTATCCTTTCTACTCACTCTGAATACATTCTTGCAACTCAGTCAGCTAAGCACTGTTATTATTCGTGTGTCTAGAAATCTGAGAAGACAAGGTCCCCAGTGATATTCTGAGCCTATTTTTATATGCTGGGCTACCTCCACCTGGAATAACCATGGTCTTAAATATAATTGGCCATGAGATAAGAGCTTGCAAATGTACAATATAAATGCCAGCAGATCTGGGAAGTGAACTGTGGTCAAGAGACCCAAATTGCTCTTTAGCCTAATTTGAAGAGTAAAGAATTTAAAGATGGGAATTGTAAAGGTTATACATGTGGCTTCCTCAGAATGTGAGCTTTCTAATGATTACTTCTATGACAAAAAAACTGATGAAGAACAGAAGCCAAGCCAATTTTAAATAAAAAAGGAGTAATAAGACTGTATTTGGCACTTTCTATGTGTTGGGCATTGTGCTTAATTTATAAATATACATATACTTAAATATAACAATGTGTCTATGCACATATGTAAGAATATATACATACATGTGAGGTTCATACTGGTCTTCCCGGTATAAGTGGTGAAACCAGCCCATGCCCTCAAGCAATTAACAACTCTTGAGCTTTGCCATTTTGCATATGGTCCCAGGAAGAAAAGGCAGTTTTATCTCCCACACCCCATCCCCTTGTATTTATAAGATAATTCGCCTATCTTATCTCGTGTGTAAGAAATGTTAAATGAACTGCTCCACTTTTACATAAAATGATATGAAACATAACTGTATCATACTTAACGTCGTGGGTTCCAATATGAAAATCTGTTTTATAATTTTATTCTAAGAATAGCTCTCAACCTACTTTAAGTTCTTTTCCAAAATTTCAGTCATTCATTTGCACTTTTCATGATTTTTGCCTACTATGTATTAACAAGACCATTAATTTTTTCCTTGCATCAATTCGCTGTTTAATATTTAAATTCACAAAAGCAAAGTTTATATCACTACTATAAAATAAATAGAAGGAAGCCATAAGGGGCACCTGGGTGGCTCAGTGGGTTAAAGCCTCTGCCTTAGGCTCAGGTCATGATCCCAGAGCCCTGGGATGGAGCCCCGCATCGGGCTCTCTGCTCAGCAGGGAGCCTGCTTCCTCCTCTCTCTCTCTCTGCCTGCCTCTCTGTCTACTTGTAATCTCTGCCTGTCAAATAAATAAATAAAATCTTTTAAAAAAAAAAAAGAAGGAAGCCATAAAATCATATACACAGAAAATTCTATGACCTACTCCGTTCTGGTTAAATATTGCATCTCAAGAAAGTTATAGCCCGAAACCTACTTTCTTTATTTAAAAAGGCAGATTGAAAGTGTCAGTGTAGTGGGGGAAGGCACAGTGCCCCTGGGACTTACCCTTGATGGAATCAGAAAGATAGGGAATTGAGAAGAACCTCACTTTATGACTGATGGCTGTCTCACGCCCCATGAGTGCCCCATTCAAAGTCTTCTCTCCCCCTGTCCAGAGCAAGTCCTTTACCTGTTGGGAATCACTGATGTGAGCCTCTTGCTTATTAACTTGGAGACTCAGTGATTTAGGCTATAAACTCATCACAAATTACCACAGTTAGACTTGGCTAAGTACCAATCCTTGCATTAGGTTTTTCAAAGGGCAAAACAGGTTTATAGATGAGCTGGTTGGGGCGTTTTTCAGGCAATGGTAAAAGCGGCACATGTACTCTAATTTGAAAGGTGGCGAAGCAGAGGCCTGCTCTAAAAGCCCCAGGCACTCTCTTCTGCCCACGCTTGATGTTGCTCTGGTTTAAGGGCAGGGTTCTTGAGCTTTATGTGCCTAAGAATCCTCTGAGGAGTTTGTTACAGTGTGAATTCCCAACTTCACCCCCACAGAGTCTGCTTGGGAAGATCTAGAGTGAGACATCCCATGATTCTGACCCAGGAGAAGGGAAAAGAAGGTTCCAGTTTGGGAGTTGGTGTCAGGAGGGAGTCAGATGGTGGGGATGGAGCAGGTGTTCTGAGTGTAGGACAAGGGGATGCCTCAGGGGAAGAAACAGCAACTCAGAGGCAGAATCCTACACAAGTAAGTGAGCTCCCAAAGCTTTCTCCTGCTGGAGTGAGAAGTAAGGCCCCAAGAAATGTCTCTGTGGACTCGTGTGCGAATGTACACCAACCTGTAAAGCTTCCAGAACTCAAAATGTTCAGGACAAAGTAAAAATTGATATTCTACTGAGCTCTAGAGGGAAACACAGATTGATGTTAGAATAAAAGCATTGCTGCTTAGTGAGAGGGTCATCACGTTATGCTGAAGTATTTGTACTTCCGAGAAGTTTACCATAAATTGCAATGAAAAATGACACCTCTGAGTTTGGTACTTTATGTACTTGAGCCTCACATCCTTCCTGAGAGGCAGGTGGTATAATTCGGGTTTTACAGAGAAGGAAACTGAGATTCAGAGAGGGTAAGTAACTTGTCCAAAGTTATGTGTCTGCCTCTCTTTGTAATTATTTTGGATAATGTTTTCCTAGTGATTGATTTGTATTTAGGTAGCTGTTTGAATAACTAGTTCCAGTTTTGATGGAAGAAGCATCACCGGGCAGAGAAAGCAGGCTTACCTCCCCATCTCAGTCATATGGACCAAGGGGGTGTAGTTCAACAATGCCCTCCATGGGGTGGATGCTCATTTACCCTGGAGGGGATTTAAAAAACATAAAAGTTGATGAATAAGTCTTACCAACAAAATGAGCAGACATCCCAGTCCTGTAATGTCTCTTTTAGCAACAGTGTCTCTAAACTTTGGTTCAGTCTCATCCACTTCTGAAGCCAGTGACCTCCAAGACTGACCCATATGAGGATTCCCTCCCCCCACCCCACATGTTCTCTGAGCACTCCGGTGTGCTGTTCTGGTCTGAGTCGCAGCTGCTTTGACCTCCTTGCTCTTCCAGCCAGCTCTCACCTCTCCTCTTGGCCTGTCCAAAGGCCAGGTTAATGTGTTTGTTTGTCGTCATTCACTCACTCACATTTTCATTCATGTATGTGCCAGACTAGGTCAGATGGTGGGGATATCACAGCGAAGCCCATTTCTGTCCTTTGGGAGTTTAGAGCCCAACAGGGAATATTAAATTAATAATAACAGTGACGCTGTAGGAACTGTGAAAGAGCAGGCTCTGAGAACATAGACCAAGGGCACAGGTGGAGGTGTGAGGAAGTTAAAGCTGGGACCTGAACTATGAATACAGAAAGTTAGCCAGGCCAGGGAAGGTGTGTAGGAGGAGAATGTTCCTTGCAGACAACAATGACATGGGTAAGGTGTCTGTGAGGGAATGCATAATGTGCAATTTTAGCCACTGTCATGATTTTTAGCACCGCCAATATAATGACAAGTTCCAAAAGCCCATTTCCAGCTCATGTGTCTTTCTTCATGTTTAAATGTTGAAAGATTCCGTAGGAAGATTTGCTTATACATGACTCTTTCTCTAAAATAGGAGTACCCTTGGAACACGAGGTGGTTGTAGAGTGAGTTGAGGGGAACTGGATGTAAAGGTAAGTGGCAAAGGCTTTTATCCCATTTTGCCCCAGTCAACATTGTTGAATGGGATTTCACAGCAGGTGTATGTACCATGATGGATTTCATTTCCTGGACCATCCATTCTCACCCTCAAACACCTCCTTCTGTCATAGAATTTATGATTGATCGTAGACTTTGGAGTATGCCTGTTTATGTTCTTTGCTTCCCCTTCTGCTTCATATATGGTCCCACACATAGAAGCCGGTCAGTCCCCTCCTTGATTTTCAACCTCTGCTTACTTTTCACCAAGTTTTAATCTTAGCTTGTGATCTTAGTATATTCAGACCTTCCTTATTTTAGCAAGCTCTCAGGCACTTCCCATTCCATTTAAGGATCATGAAGCTATCTTTTCCTAATACGCCTCGGCTTTTAGAGAGAACCTAGATATGGGTGAAGTCTTGTGTCAACCACCCTTGCCTCACTCGAGGCCGTGGATCAGAAATGAACATGGATTGGGTCAGAACTCCTAATTCCTTTATCATTTTGGCTAGTGGTTCTTTACTTTTTTAAAAAATGACATTATTATAATGAAAAACTAGTATCATTTGAAAGCAAGGCAATGTTATTAGTGTCAGCTACCTTAAAACCTGTGAGCTACGGTTCTGTTATGTGTCACAGTGGGAGATGGTAACTGTTAGAGAATCGAGAAAGATAATTTAGCATGTAAATCCAACTTTCTCCTGGCTGTGATGAGATGTCATTTTGTGCAGCTTTATTTGTCCTTTGTGACCCCAAACCAGATTCTCTCACTTGATTGCATTCCACCTTTGGCGAAACACTGGTCTAGGCCAGGTTCTCACAGCTGAGCTGCAGTTGGGTGTGTTTGAAGTAAACTTACATTCACTTCAGGCTGCCACGTGGTGGGAGCCTAATTAAGCTCTCCCTCTGAGAAAAGTATGGAACATTAAAAAAAAAAATTTTATAGGTTTATAAATAGATCATCTAAAAATAATATGGGGAAAGCACAGCAATGTTATGAATGTCAACTATGGGAGTAGGGTTGCCATACGATGTTATATTAGTTTCAGGTGCACAACACAGTGATTTGATGGTTCTACATTACGTTGGTCGCCATCCGTCACCATACATCATCATCATACTCTTGTCTAGATTTCCTATGATGTGCTTTTCATCTCTGTGACTTATTTATTTTATAACTGGAATTTGGTACCTTTTAATCCCCTTCACCTATTTCGCCCATCCCCCCACCCTCTGCCCTCTGGCAACCACCAGTTTGTTCTCCGTATTTATGAGTCTGTTTCTGTTTAAAATACGGAACATTTTTGAACGAAGTACACAGAATAAAAAGCAGCCCCTTCGGTGGATGGAGAGTAGAACAGGCATGTGTGGGGGGTTTCCAGAGACAGACCTGGTTTAGGGACCCTTTTTATTAGCAACTGTGTCCCAGTTTGGATGATAAATTATATATCCACCCTAATTAAGTAGCTTAAATATCACACTCACAAAATGAATCATGGGCTTCAGAACACATTACTTCTTTATTCAGCTCAATAGCTGATGGCAAAGAAGAGAAAGTCTAAACCAGGTTGGGCCTCAAATATATGCTTTATAGTTTTTCCAACTGCTTTGTAGTTATTAGCCATTTCTGGCCCTTTTCCACCTTCCTCGTCTTTAGTTATGCTTCCCACATCTTTGTATAATTTACAACTTTGTGTACCATTCTATGCTTCAGACTTTCAAAATATTTACATTCTGGTAGAAGGCAAAAAGTCATGAAAACACAAAGCCTGATAGATTGGCTTGAGCCTTACATCATTAATTTTTTTCCTCTCACTTAATTATTTTACGTTGGGTAAAGGTTAACTGAAGACCAAAAGGAAAGGAAACCCAAACATATTGAAAATGCCACTTCCTTTTCTTCCTTTCAATAATTTCTGAGCTGCCCAAACACCAAAGAAAGTATTGTTCACTTTTTAAATACTTAAATGGAAACTTTCCATTCAGCAGGGATTCTTTCCCTCAAATCTGCTAGAATTCACTGTTACATGCTAAAGCACTCTGCTAGGTTTAAGAGGATTGAAGACTTGGTATCTCCTTTTGAGAAGCTCTCAGTTTGATGAGGGATATTTACCTATATAAGCGGCACAAACAATGTGATAAGGCTATTGGAGAAGCATCCTGTCAGTCTTTGTAATATCTTCCCGGCAAAATCTCCTTTTTAGTGTCCCATTACTTCATTCTGGACTATGGGCTGTGAAGCATGCCCAATCATTCTCCCTCTCTCTAAGCTTTTGGAACAAGATTTAAAAATAAACAGAATATGTAGAAAAAAAATTAATTTGTCTGACTCCGAGCTTTATTCTTTGACCTTCTCTTCAAAAAGTCAAAGGCAAGTGGTATTTGATGGAGCCCCAATCTGAATCCTTCCCAGAGGGCTCTATCTCCATGAAGTTGCTTGAAACAGTGCAGGTGAAACCAGGTAGGAAGTATCTGTCCCAGGATGACCCACACTAAGTGAACTCATATTGTAAGCCTGGAGATGGCCTCAGAGAGTCAATGAGGCCAACTGAGAATGTCCTAATGATGTTGTTATTCCTCCCTCCTTCATTGGTCCTTTCCAACGTTCAGCAGCTACATTATTTTTTTCCCCAATACTTTTTAAAATTTAAATTCACTTAATTAACATATAGTATATTATTAGTTTCCAAGTAGAATTCAGTGACTCATGCAGTGACCTGGTGCTCATTATATCACATGCCCTCCTTAACGCCCATCACCCATTTACCCTATCCCCCTACCCACCTCCCCTCCAGCAACCCACAGTTTGTTTCCTATGGTTAAGAGTCTCCTATGGTTTGTCTCCCTCTCTGATTTCATCTTGTTTTATTTTTCACTCCCTTCCCCTATATTCCTCTATTTTGTTTGTTAAATTCCACATATGAGTGAAATCATATGATAATTGTCTTTCTTATATTGACTTATTTTGCTTAGCATAATATACTCTAGTTCCATCCACCATCATTGCAAATGGCAAGATTTCATCTTTTTGGATGGCTGAGTGATATTCCAGTGTGTGTGTGTGTGTGTGTGTGTGTGTGTGTGTATTTGTGGACATTGTAAGCAGTTACATTGTGGATATGAAAAAATTAGTTCCCTGGTCCTTCCACTGGATCACTTAATAAATTTGGGTTTCATTAGACCACTAAGACACCATGTATTTATGCTGTTCTCCCTCATTCCCCTTCCAAAGCACTGTTCTTACAAAGCATTAGCTTTTGTGTTTGCTGTAATTTTTCATAAAGACTGAATCCATGTATACTATCTCTCTCTACAAGGAAACCAACTCAAGTTCCATTCAGACCAACTGAAAACAAATAGTGATCACAGAGAGATGCCCAGGATATACAGATGAGATTCTAAATGGGGATATCCTTGAAGAGAATATAATGCTTACAATAAATCTATCTGGCCTTAAACACATTAACCTTGGAAATGGACAATAAGGAGGCCTCGGTTTCTTATTTGAGTACTGGAATTCAGGTTCTGAGACTTCACAGGGATACTGTTGGCAGCAGGGGAGAAGGAAGAGTGAAGAGTGCTAAAGGAATATTCCAAGTATCTCACCTTGGGGCATTGTTGTGAACATAAAAATGAAAAGTGGAAAATCACTAGCCTACTTAGGATCAAGGTCACAAAAATAAACACGAGCAGGCATTGTCATTTTTTCTCTCTCCCAGACTTGATCCCATTGACATGGTTCAATGTGCTTAGTTAGAAGGGAGCAAAAGATGCTTGTGTTTAATAATTCTGCTGCAAACTGAAGGTCTAGAATGTAGGCCTAACATCACACTACTCAGAGGCAACTGAGAAACAGAATTAGAGAGTCTGAAAGGCAGAAGGACTTTAAAGACTGTCGGTGTTTCTCAGTGTGTGTGTGTGTGCATGTGCATGCACATGTGTCCAAGTGTGCAGGGACCTCCTGTATCACAATCAGCAGGCTGCAGGTAAAGGAAGGTATTCCTGAGTCTTGCCACAGAGCAATCAAATCAGAATCTGGGGGGAACTACCATTCAGAAAACCTACGTTTTAAAGATTTTATATATTTGTTTGTTTGTTCGTGTGTTTGTTTAGAGAGTGTGAGGGAGGGAGGGGCAAAGGGAGAGGGAGAAAGAGAATCTCAAACAGACTCCACATTCAGGGCAGAGCCTGATGGAGGGGTGGGGGTGGGGCTCTCACGACACAGAGATCACAACCTGACCCAAATCCAGAGTCGGAGGCTTAATGGACTGAGCCACCCAGGCGTTCCCAAGAAAACCTACATTTTAAATAAGCTGCCCAGCTAATTCTTACATACACTCAACTTTGAGACTCGCTGGCCTAACGCACCCTTCATTTACTGATGAGGAAACCGGGTCACTTCTCCAGCAAGGCTGGCTGGTGGCCAAATACAGTTGAGAGCTGCATGCTCCAGACCCCAGTCCGACACATTTTCTTTATGATTTGATGAGGAAATGTGAACTTTCCTATAGCAATGACTACATCCTGTTTGCAAAGCTTCCAGTTTTGCAGGTACTTTGATTTTATCAGCAAAGCGCTGAAGGGTGTAGATTCTTTCAAGAGGCTTTACCTTGCAAGACCAGTTGCTCCAACCCTCCTAGAAATACCCTGATGACTCAAGATGAGACACCCTCCGGCTGCGTCTCTTCACGCAGCCGGGGTCGTGTTTGGCTCCACTGTGTTCCATGGTAACCAAAAGGTGCAGCTGCTCTCACAGATTCTCCTGTTTGATAGCAAAGATGTTTCTCCTGGGGGTTCCATGGGGCATGTACTTTTGCCCAGACTTTGCCCAGTCTGGCAGCTCCTTGAAATCTCCTGTGTTTTCTCAGAGAACCGGTTTGGTGTACAAGCAGCTGTTGGCTCCTACACAGACTGAATGCATTTTCCAATCTCATCTTCCATGTATTTATTTAGTTTCTCATTTATTTTTATATGCTATACTGGCCATCTTAGTAAACTTTATTTTGGACAAAGAGTTCTATTGTCACAAATAAAGCTTTTGTAAAATGTTGTTTTAAAGAACTGAAACGGACTTCTGTATTTGGGGATTTTCTGGGTGGGTTGCTGGCTCTCTGCTATGGAGTGAATTTTGTCCCCGTTCCCCACCCCCGAAATGCATATGTTGAAGCTTTAACCTCCAATCTGACTATATTTGGAGATGGCCCTTTTAGAGGTAATTGAGGTCATACTGGAGGAATCCTAATCTGAAGGATTGGTGGCCTTGTAAGAGGAAAGGATTCTGGGAGGCCTGGGTGGCTCAGTCAGTTAAGCGTCTGCCTTCAGCTCAGGGTCATGACCCCAGGGTCCTAGGACAGAGCCCCACATCTGACTCCTTGCTCAGTGGGGAGCCTGCTTCTCCCCCTGCCTGCCTCTCCTCCTGCTTGTGCTCGCTCTCTCTCTGTCTCTCTGAGACAAATAAATAAATAAAATAAAATAAAATAATTGGATCAATCTAGGAAAGATCCAAAAAAGATTGTCACTTAAAAAAGAAAAGAAAAGGAGGATTCCCCATCCCCTCCATACACACACACTGAGGACCGGCGACATGAACACCGAGCCAGAAGGTGGGATGTGTGCAAGGCAAGAAGAGGGCTCTCTCAAGAAACAGGCATCATGGGGCCCTGACATCAGACTTCCCAGCCTCCAGAGCCGTGAGGAATATGTTTCTGTTGTGTAAGCCGCCCTGTCTGTGGTGGTGTGCTATGGCAGCACTAGCAGACTGAGAGTCAGGAAGAGAGGGCTGGATTTCAGGAAGTGCATGAACACATAGTAGTCTGGCCCAGACAGACCCCTCCTGGGACACGTATTTCCAGTCTCAGATTCTCTCTTTGCTTAGTGTGCTTGCCCTCTGTTTGAGTAAGTTTCCATTTGGCTTATTGGCTTCTAGCTTCTGTCAGATAGCCGCAGGGCAGTGGGACCATGGTACTTCCCCCAGGGAGAGGGGTCAGCAAAGACACGCTGTCCTGAGTCCTGCTTCAGTATATTCTTTTTTTTTTTTTTCCCCTAAGATTTTATTTATTTATTTGTCAGAGAGAGAGAGGAAGAGAGAGAGTGAGCACAGGCAGAGGCAGAGGGAGAAGCAGGCTCCCCGCCAAGCAAGGAGCCCGATGGGGGACTCAATCCCAGGACGCTGGGATCATGACCTGAGCCGAAGGCAGCTGCTTAACCAACTGAGCCACCCAGGCGTCCCAGTATATTCTTTTTTTTTTTTTTTTAAAGATTTTATTTATTTATTTGACAGACAGAGATCACAAGTAGGCAGAGAAGCAGGCAGAGAGAGGAGGAAGCAGGCTCCCAGCTGAGCAGAGAGCCCGATGTGGGGCTTGATCCCAGGACCCTGGAATCTTGACCTGAGCTGAAAGCAGAGGCTTTAACCCACTGAGCCACCCAGGCGCCCCATATTCTTTTTTTTTTTTTAAAGCCTTAACAGATTTTTTAAGTGTACAAAAAATATCGTTAACTATAAGCACTGTGTTATACAGCAGGTCTCTAGAACTTACTTGTCTTGCATAACTAAAATGTCGTAACTTATTCTTGTATTTTAAGAGTATCTAACCTCTTGGGTTTGTACACTCTCTGGGATTATGTCATGACTACTGTCCTTCAACTTCCACAAGTTATTAAGACAATGAGCTTAAGTTGACTCTTACTTCAGATAAGTTATTTTGCTGACTTACTTTTCCTCCAACCTCAGCACCATCGGAAAGCAGACATTCTCTATGACTGGTAGGTCTGCCAGACCATGTCTTAGAAATGAGGACAGGGATCCTTCTTTCTGGGACAAAGACCTGACGTACAGTTATAAACTGGCATTAAAGAAAGAGAATCTGTCTTAGGAAACTAGGGAGCTGGTGAGTATATAGGTTTCTGTGGAGAAAAGAGGAGGAAATCAGGTTTGTGAGGCTAGGAAGTGGCCCACTGCCAGATTACGGGTAGGCTCTCAGGAATTACTGACATGCCACGAAACCACAGGCTTGGAGACGGCATTCTCATAAGGGAAGAGGTTGAGCATAAGGTCACCAAAGGCAGAGGAAAATATTTATTTTACTATTTAGAGTTGTTTTCCTTTCTTTAAACAAAGTCTCCTTTAATTCCATAGGAGGAGATTTCTTCTGGCACTTCTGATTTATGTGGATTTATTAGTGATTTTCTCAGCAAGCTGTGGCATCACACAAAAGTTCCTCCTAACCATTCTACCAGGTGATTATTGTCTCCTCTGCAAAGCCATAGTCGACCAGTTAGGAGATCATTCAAGGTTCTGTCATTACCTTATCTGTAAAGAACAGTAATTTATTAATGTAGCTTCTCCTGGATTACAGCTGTCAGTTCCTTCTGGAAATTATAGACCGAACCATTGCCTTTCTTGGGAAATGCAATTTAAATATACTGCTTGAAGATCAAATATATCATTGATGTGTATGAGTTAACAGCTTCAACAGAGATCAAAACCCCCACTGCTGAGTTGTGTAGTATTGGCAAATTGTAAATGGGACCCTAAATAAGGAATGTGCTCGTTGTTATATTAGTCATGAGAATTACAACCATCAGATCATAGTAACTGGAAAATACCTTAGATTTCATAGAATGAACTCCATTAATTTCATAAATTAAATATTTCAGGACCAGAGATGGTAGAAGACTTGTCTAAGCCTCCTGGGTCTTTAAGGGCTTTTAAATTAGAGCGACAGTCCACGCAGGTTTTGTCTCTTTGACATTGTTACTCATGTGAGATGCACTTATTGCTTACATACATCTTTAAATATCCCGTTCTGAGCAGGAGTGAAAGTAGGTAGCCACATAGCATGTGGAGGGGGAGGATGGCCTCCTCTTTCTAAGCAGAAATAGCTGATGTCATTCATACAAAGCCCTCACATCTGATTGCACAGACATGCAGTGCTATTGAGAAAAGACCATCTATGGATGGAATATGTGGGTGGGACAGGCAGGCTCTGCGGTTTGCTTCATACAAAGGTGTCAGAAGTGCTATGCTCTAAAATACTTTGATCCACAATTTTGAACTCTTTCCCCAAATAAAATACTTTGATCCACAATTTTGAACTCATTCCCCAAAACCCAGGAAACGAATCAAATTTAGTTTGACTGTAGTTTTTCCACTATGGCTATATGTTAACATTGTTAACATTGCCAGGGGAATCTTTAAAATCCTCCATGCCCAGACAGTGCCTCAGAGCAATGAAATCAAGGTTTCTGGGCTGGGGTCC
This sequence comes from Martes martes, assembly GCF_963455335.1. Classification (NCBI taxonomy): domain Eukaryota; kingdom Metazoa; phylum Chordata; class Mammalia; order Carnivora; family Mustelidae; genus Martes; species Martes martes. The sequence goes on along the minus strand of NC_137888.1, from coordinate 57,925,647 downwards.
AGGCACTGGTAATTTTTAATACTCCCCAGGTGACTCTAATGTGCAGCCAGGACTGAGAACTATCGAGTTCGGCATAAAATCAGGCAAAAAAAAGGATTAATCATAAATGTTCTTCCTATGAAGGAAATAAAGCAGTGTTTCAGTTAACTGCATTTAGCTAATTGTCCCCAATTTTGCTGGCACTGACTTTGGTCTGTGGGATTCATTTTTCTTTCAAAATTTAAATGAATCAATGTTTAAACTCTACTCTTCAATTACTAACGTGTATTACTTTCCCTCCCCTATATCCTCTGTCTCAAGATGGAAAGTGCTCTAAGTGATTTTCCAGTCAACAATAACTGTCATTTATTAAGTCCCTAATAAGTGTCTAGCCCTGTTTTATACATCTTGTACATTTAATTTATTCCTCAAACAGAGCTGTGCATTAGATATCATCATCCTCATTTTGTGTAAGGGAGAGCTTGACTTTGGGAAGTTGGGTTGGTTGCCTAGCCTACACAGCCAAAGGTGACAGCAGACCTGGGCCCCTGAAGCCTGTGATTCTCTCTTCTGGCATCCCGCATCCTGGCAATAGCATGCTGTCCTGGAAAAGTTCTAGACTGAGGATTAGCAAATGTGTCCCCTTGTCCAGGATCTGCTACTAACACGTGATCTCAGACAAGTCCTGTACTCACCAGACTTGATTTTCATCATCTTAAGGAAAAAAGTGAGGAAAAAACAAATAAGAGAACACGAAAAAGAAACCAGTCACAGAAGACTGCATTCCGTGTCATACAAAATTTCATTTATATGAAATTTCTAGAAAAGGCAAAAGTACGAAGACAGAGAGTACGTAATCTGTAGGTTGCCAGAAGTTGGGGAGGGGACTGACAGGGAAGGAGGCACCATGGAACTTTCTGGAGCGACAAGGGTGTTCTTAACTGCATGTGGTGATGGCTGCATAATGGTAGCTATTTACTGAATCATCGCACGAGACGTTTGCAACAGGGGAGTTTCATGGTGGGTGAATTACATCTCAATATAGCTGTAAAAATCGTACCAAGGTGTGTTAAGCAAAATGACTGCTGGAACGATTCTATAAATACTATTTGTGGTGGTTCCACCACAGGTAACAGTCATCGCTGCATCTTTATCAACATTTTGGCGCACTTTTTTTAAAGCTTGTATTTAAATGTCAGTTAACACACAGTTTCAGGTGTACAATATAGTGATTCAATACTTCCATACATCACCTGGTGCTCATCATCACAAGTGCCCTCTGTAATCCCCATCACCTATCTCACCCATCCCCCCACCACCTCCCCTCTGGTAACCATTGTTTGTGCTCTGCAGTTAAGAGTCTATTTCTTGGTTGGTTTGGCCTGCTTTTTTTTTTTTTTTAAGACTTTATTTATTTATTTACCAGACGGAGATCACAAGTAGGCAGACAGGCAGGCAGAGAGAGAGGGGGGAAGCAGGCTCCTTGCTGAGCAGAGAGCCCGATGCGGGGCTTGATCCCAGGACCCTGGGATCATGACCTGAACCGAAGGCAGAGGCTTAACCCACTGAGCCACCCAGATGCCCCTGGCCTGCTTTTTTAATGCACACATTTTAAGTTGGTAATTCTCGACAAATGTATACATCTAGAGAACTGTCACTACAATCAAGATATAGGACATTTCCATTGCCCCCAAATTTCCCTTGTGTCCTTCTCAGTCAACCCCCTTTCCAATGCCCTGGCCCCAGGCATGGAGAACTGCTTTCTGTCATGATAGATTAGATTCATCTTCAAGAGAGTTCCATAAAAATGGAATCAGACAGTATGTACTCTTTTGTGTCTGGCTTCTTTCACTAGCATGTTGTCTCCCAGATTCATCTAGGTTGTTGCATTTGTCAGTAATTGGTTCTTTTTACTGCTGAGTGGTATTACACTGAGTGGATATATCGCAGTTTGTTCTTGGCTATTATGAATAAAGGCATTATAAACATTTGTGTACAAATATTTTGTGGACTTATATTTTCATTTCTCTTGGGCAAATGCTTATACCTAGGAGTGGATTTGTTGGAGGGCACAGCAACTACATATTTAATTGCTATGAAAACTCCCGTTTTCTAGAGTGGCCGTCTCATCTTGTTTTCTACCAACAGTGCATGAGAGTTTCAGTTGTTTCACAACCTCCCTGACACTTACTGTTTTATGACTGTTATTTTTTATAGTATTGACTTTAATTTGACCCAAAGTTGGCATTGTTATTTAATTTATAAGAATAGGGTTTTTTCCAATATAATTTGTTATTACAAAATTTTGAGGTTTTTTTGGGTTGCCTGGGTGGCTCAGTCAGTTAAGCATATACCTTCAGCTCAGGTCATGATCCCAGGGTCCTGGGATGGAGCTCCACATTGGGCTCCCTGCTCAGAAGGGAGCCTGCTTCTCCCTCTGCCTCTGACCCCCATTTCCCCCTCAACTTGTGCTTTCTCTCTTGCTCATTCTCTCTAAAATAAGTAAATAAAATCTTTATTGAAAACAATTTTGATCTTGCCATTTGCGACGACATGGATGGAACTAGAAGGTATTATGCTTAGCGAATTAAGTCAATCGGAGAAAGGCAACAATCATATGATCTCCCTGATATGAGGAAGTGGAGATGCAACATGGGGGGCTTGGGGGGCAGGAAAAGAATAAATGAAACAATATGGGATCGGGACGGAGACAAACCATAAGAGACTCTTAATCTCACAAAGCAAACTGAGGGTTGCAGGGGAGGGAGAGGGTGGTGGGGTTATAGACATTGGGAAGGGTTTGTGTTATGGTGAGTGCTGTAAAGTCTGTAAACTTGGAGATTCACAGACCTGTACCCCTGGGGCTAATAATACATTATATGTTTATTAAAAAAATTTTTGAGTTTTTCTGGAAACAGGAGGAAATATGACCCTACTTTTCAGAAGCTCAGTGTGCAAATTAAGTCTTACTGATTGTCATCAGAGTTATTTAAAAATTTAAATAAATATTGCAGTTTAGCAATGTTCTTTTATAGAAATTTCAGTCGTATGCACTAAGATGACAGTGGCATCAGCTGTCATATGTAGTCAGAAATAAAAGGGTTTTTGTTTTGTTTTGTTTTTGTTTGTTTTGGGGAATAAAAGTTTTAATTGAGCAAAGTGTGGATCTCCTCATAAAGCAGAATAGGAACCACTTAGTCATTTGACGAGGGACTGGGTTTTGGAGGTTTGGACCCATTATCTGCCACTCATGCTGCTGACACCTGTCATGATGTCCTTTGAATCGGGAAAGATGGACACATAACAGGGTAAGGGACACATGTCACTTAATTCTCCTGTCCAGCCTTCTTCCTTTATTTTGACATGTTCGCCTAGACCTTGGAGGCTAATCACAGGAAATAAAAAGTATGTTAAAACTGGACTAACTTTTTTCTACCTTGGAAAGTAACGGATGACGATAGGAAGAGTGTTCTGACGGGGAATCCGATAAGGTCTTCCTCCACAGGCTCTAAAGAAAAATCTTCTTCTCATCAATTCTTTTAAGCTTTTACAGTGAGATAGTATAACACATAGATTGTGCTTTCCAATGGAGGCAATCTCTTCCCTAAGGGTTGAAAATTGGTTCTTGGCAGGGGGTGGGAAGTAAAAGAACTTTACCCTTTTTATGCGCAAAACACACATATACAGAACAGTACACAATCAGGTAGGACAGTATATCTGTGGTATTACATTTCCTGAGGGAGAGGATGATTACGAAAAATGTCCAGAAGGCTCTGTAGTGCTGTCTTAATGAGCAAAACATTCAGAGACACTGGGATAGACGGAGGACACGAAAGGACAGGTAAAGAGTGTCAGGGGACTGATGAAGTCAAATTTGGCCTGGGATTGATCCCCCAGAACCTTTTTCCCTCAAAGTACTGCTTGGCCTGAAGTCATTAGCTTTGAAACAGGAAGGCAGAAACTTAAGGTTTGTTAAGAAATACTTGTAAATTGGAAATATTCGTTCTTTATCTCATTTTCTTTAAAAGGGATACTTGCAAGAAAAATATTGACATTTCCTTTTTTTTTCTTTTTAGTAAATGAGGACATGACGGTTCAGTGAGACGGACACTTTCTCAAGTCCTACCAAGAATACACCGCAGAGTTGAGATAAAATCCGGAGTTTTATTTCAAAGCCCAGAATTTCTTCTGCCTTATTTGATGGCTGCTGCTTGCTCGTTGGTGGGAATCATCCTGAACTCCCTGAAAATGGAGTCAAGTGCCTGAGTCAGGAAGTGATGTGTTCTTACAGTTCAGATTCCGGGGATGACTAACAGGAGGGTAGAAGAGTCACTGAGGTGTGTCAGGAGTTCTGTGTGGGTGTGGGTGGGGGAGGTGACACTCAAGGGAGGGGACAGTCCTCAGGCAGGCTCCAACGGCCTGGAGCTAACAGGAATCCAAGAGGCTCGGCTAGAGCAGAACCAATCTCGGGACTGCAGAGGAGCCATTAGTCACAATCTTACATTCCATTCCTTATTGGTCGGTGAGGGAGACGCTTTCTGATCCAGACCAAAAGCTGAATAACCATATGAGTTTTGGTGAGTTGCCTGTTCTCTCGGCTTCACAGCAAAAAGCGGACCTTTTGTTGTCCGTGCTCTCCCGTACTGCAATCCAGGTAACGCATGCATCAAGCAGTAATCCCTGATTTCAAAACTAAGAGCAATGGCCATATAACCACAATGAGCATTTAGACAACATTTCTGCTTTTGTGCCTCCTAATTAGTATAAACTTTTTTGTATAAAATCTCCCAAGCACATTTAGAGTGAAATTCTTAATCTCTTTGGTGCTACCTAACATTGTATATCTGCTTTATTTCATATTTCTGCTTTTCCTTTTCTTTTCCAGTGACAGGTTGCCATTTTAACTATGATTAATTCTATCCTTTGGGAACAGTACTTTAACCTTTGACTTTTCTCGGGAGGACAAAAACCACATGTCCCCATCACCCACCTCCCTTATACCTCATCCCAACATCTGGGCAAAATAAAAATGAAGTGCAAGAAAGACGGCTTGATTCCCTTGGTAGGGAAGAAGACAGGCTAATAAACCCAGAGGCAGAAGATGGAGGTTTTAGAGCTATGTTCATTTCCTTTTCTTTAAAAACCACACATGATGATTGTCTCATTCTGCTGTGACAAAAGAACGTATGTACAAAATAGAAGAAACCTTAGGAGACTTTCCTATCACCCACAAACCTCGAGAAGCTAGGATTATTGTTATTTTATTATTAACCAAATGACTAGGCTTACCATCTGTCCTGAAGGTGAGCATTTCCCAAGAGGTTATAGGTCATCTTACTCTATGCTAGTCTGGAAATAAAACAGACTTGAAAAACAGGAAATAAATATTCTAAGGCATCCTGGGATGCAGCAGAGACACCAGAGGGCTATTGCTAGCTCTTCTGGGTTCTCAAGGAAGACCTGAGGTACAAGGTCTACTTGAGTGGCATCTAGGAAAACGGAGAAAATGAGGAATCTCTTGGAAGGTGTTCTGCCATTGCTTTCTTTCCTCCAATCTATGTGATGACCTTGGACGGCCAGAGCCTTGGGAGGCAGAGCGCAGTGACCCCTGCGTTAACACTTTGGTCCGGAGGGTTTCCTGTATGGAAGCACAGAGATCTACGGAACTTTTTTTTTTTTTTTAAGATTTTATTTATTTATTTGACAGAGAGAGATCACAAGTAGGCAGAGAGGCAGGCAAAGAGAGAGGGGGGAAGCAGGCTCCCTGCTGAGCAGAGAGCCCGATGCAGGGCTCTATGCAGGGCTCGATCCCAGGACCCTGAGACCATGACCTGAGCTGAAGGCAGAGGCTTAACCCACTGAGCCACTCAGGCACTCCCAATCTACAGAGCTTTTGATAGAGGTGGCAGCACTCTGCAGACTTTGGGGTGGGAGCTTGGGAGAGAGGGAAAGCCCTAGCTAGAAGCCAAAAGTCTCAGTGTTATGTTAGTAAAGAATTTAAACCTCTAATCTGGATTTATTTATTTTAAAAAGGTGTTAAAATTGAAGTAGCATTCATGTCCTGCCATAGCCACCCTTTTTAAAGTGTACAATTCAGGGGCGTCTGGGTGGCTCAGTCAGCTGAGTGTGGGACTCTTGACTTCAGCTCAGGTCATGATCTCAGGCCGTGAGATTGAGCTCTTTGTCATTAGGCTCTTTGTCATTAGGCTGTTCAGCGGGGAGTCTGCTTGAGATTCTCTCTTTCTCCCTCTGCCCCTTCCCCACCATGCACTCCCTCTGTCCCTCTCTCTCTCCCTCTAAAAATAAATCTTCAACACAAATAAAATGTACAAGTCAGTGGTTTTTAATATATTTACAGATTAGGCAACCATCAATGCTTTCTAGTTCCAAAACTTTTTAATCACCCTAAAAAAACCCCAAATACGCACACCCGTTTGCAGTAACTTCTCATTCCTCCCTCTTCTCAAACCCTGGCAACCACTGATCTGCTTTCTGCCTTGACAGATTTTCCTGTTCTGGACATCCCATAGAGATGGAATCATATGTGTGGCCTTCTGTGTTTGGCTTCTGTCACTTTGCATAATGTTCTCAAGATTCATCTATGTTGCAACACGTATCAATATTTCATTCCTTTTTGTGGCCAATATTACTCCATCGTGGTTCTTAGTTATTCATTTGGTCATCTATTATTGTCACTCATCGTATGAACCAGCCTTGTCCTAGGCTCTCCGGACACATGGCTTCGTATTTGTTAAATGAATAAACGGAGGCCCACAGTTGTTACTTAGAATATACAAATAATTATGAGACTTTCATCTCCCCTCAGTTAAAAAAAAAAAAAGCCAAGTTTAGGTTAATAGATTATTTATGAATTTTTATATTTTGAGAAGTCTTGGTCCAGGGGCGCCTGGGTGGCTCGGTGGGTTAGGGCCTCTGCCTTCGGCTCGGGTCATGATCCCGGGGTCCTGGGATCGAACCCCACATTGGGCTCTCTGCTCAGCGGGGAGCCTGCTTCCTCCTCTCTCTCTCTCTCTCTGCCTGCCTCTCTGCCTACTTGTGATCTCTGTCTGTCAAATAAATACATAAAATCTTAAAAAAAAAAAAAAAAGTCTTGGTCCAGCTAGGTAAAAAAGCTGAGGACATCACCAGCCTTGCTGGAAGCACACTTTTCTGTATTCGGTAGGGATTTTTCTTGTTGTAATCATTTCTTAAAATGGCATTAAAAATTCATCTGCTTTTTATAATATGCAAAGATGAAAAAAGAGAAAGGGAGAATTTATGCACCATCCCATTGCTTCAAGGCCTGGGTTATTTAGCTATTAGAGCAACTGGCACAAAGTGATTTGGTACATGCTTCTTAATTGTACAATTGTGCAACTGTGCACAGGAAAACTTTTAAAAACATTAGCCTCTATACATGGTATCGGCATTGCCAATTATTGTTGGCTTTTTGTTCTAAATCTGAATAGCACGGGGCATGAAGCAGAGCCTGAGAACCCTGGGCTCTTGTTTAGATTCTGCCTCGAGGGGCCTCTGGGAAGCTGGATAAACGGAGGGAGGGAGGCCGGCTTCAGGGGCCTGAGTACTCTACCGACAGGTGCACAGGGCTCCGTGCTCGCAAGGGCCCAGGCTTGGCGTAACGCTTCGCTGTCGCTGTCTGAAAATTCTTAATAACTTTCAAATAAGAGGCCTGGTGAATGATGTAGCTGGTCCGGGAGGAATTGAACAATTGTGAAGTGTTAAGTCTGCTCTGAACTGGCCATTTACTCTAACCCCGCAGCGCCCTTGTTGTTTTAAAAAGTAATGTTTCTTTATTTCAGAACAGGAGGATTAGAGTTATTCTCGAAGGTCACTTCTAGGTCTAAAATTCTTTAACTGAGGTCCTGGACAATGTCCTAGTGAAGGCAGTGCAGTTATACAACCTGTCTCTTCTTTTTCGAGATGCTTCTTAATGGTTATGTTTCCCTGGCCATTGTCTCGGATCCAGTGTAGTTTTGTAACCTTCCATCTGTAAGCCCCCATGCCCCCTCGCTGTTGTAAGAACATTTTTTTGAACTGGATTATATAGAGTAAAACTAAATGCTCTCTCTTCTACTGCATTGTATGCTCCTTAAAATTAAGTACTTTGTCTTCACCAGCTTGTAACTTGCAAAATGCTATGTGCTCAAAACTCTGTAGAGTAGGTTAAGTGAATGGTTAGTTGAAAGACTAAAGAGCCCATAAGATTTTTTATTTTGAACTTAATTATAGCAGGGACTTTGTTTCTTTTTTAAGGATTTTATTTACTTATTAGAGAGAGGGAGAGAGAGAGAAAGAGAGAGTATAAGCAGTGGGAGTGACAGGCAGAGGGAGAAGCAGGCTCCCCGCCGAGCAAGAAGCCAGGTATGGGACTTGATCCTAGGACTCTGGGATCATGACCTGAGCTGAAGGCAGATGCTTAGCTGACTGAGCCACCTAAGTTTCCCTAGCAGGGACTTTAAGACGCACTATATTAACAGATTTCTGTGAAAAGACTAAGGAGTACTTCTTAAAAAAACAAGATGAAAGAGTTCAGTAGGAGAAATGAAAATTCAATTCTGTAGTGCTTGCTGATATTGGAGATGGGAAAAGCTAAGGCAAATGTTTGGGGTACAGCAGGGTCACTGAGCTATAGAAACTGAAGGCAAACAAGAAGAGCAGTTAGGACAGCTTCCTAAGTAAATGCAATTTAAAAGCACTGTAGCTTTAAAATGATATACATATAATAATATAAGAACCTAATAAACAAAAAATAATACCTAGCCATGATTAAAAATAATCAGAAGGTTACATAAAGGTATAGAACTAGAAATGCAAAAGTTTTCTTCACCCCAACCCACATTTTATTTCCTAAAGATATACACCTGTATAAGTTTCATGGGTATCCTTTATGAATGCTTTATGAATAGTATATTTATACGATTTTACTTTTACACAAACAGGATACTATTTACACATAGTTTGTTCCTTGTCTTTTCATGTAGTAATATTTCTTAGACCTTCTCCCACATCAGTACCTGTAGACCCCCTTATTCTTTTTCAGGAGTGTATAGTTTTCTATCAAATACGTCAAACACCATTAATTAAATCAATCCCTTCTGATGAGCATTTATGTTGTTTTCCATTTAGGGAAGTTACATCAAAGCACAATGAAGATCTTCACATAGGAATGTGTCTACAGGATACATTCCCAGCAGTGAAACTGCTTGACGTCTCTATGATTTGATACGAAGGAGAAACTAATTCAGTACTCAATGACTTGAAAACAACATCAAATATACTTGGTTATTCTTGTCCTTCAGCTGCTTTCGAAATATTTTCCAATCGGTATGACTTTTTTTTTTTTCAGAGCAATTCCAACTTTCCAAAAAATAACTTCTAAACCATCAGTCTATACTTTTAAAAACCAACTGAAATGTTCTATTCCACCAATATGAAGAATCAAAGTAAGATTATTTTTCCTTTCTAATCCACCCCACCCCCGCAAAGATCAGTTTGGAAACTGGTATTGCTCTTGTATTTATACAAGTTGTTTTGTTTTGTTTTGTTTTTTCCCAAACTGTGCTGATACCATGGCCGATTTGGAGGATAATTTTTGCCTGGAGGTTATCTCTCCCCACAATAAAGTGTGAGTTCCTCCAGCCCCCCAACACCTCCATCACTTGGCTCTAGCTCACCCTCCTGGCTCTCCCGGGGCTCAGTAAACTCTCCTTTGCAGGATAGGAATCCATTAATGTATTATAATTGATCATTTATATTGGGAACATAAAAATGACAGATTCTAGAATTGTTCAGATTAAAGAAAAATAACATTTTAAACGAATGTTTTAACAATTCCATTGCAGAGTTGTGGTCCAGATAATTTTCAGTTAATCTTACTTGATTACAGAAGACAATACAAAAAGTAAATGCAAAAAAAAAAAAAAAAGAAAAAAAAAGTAAATGCAAACAAACCCAGAGCATGTTGAGGTATTCCTGCACAAAATGGTTTGATTTTTAAATATTTTCAGGTTTTATTTCCTTAGTTTCTCTAGCTTGATAGCAACAATTAGCTTTTTAAATGTCTTTTGAAAATTAGAACGCTCTCAGAATGCTCCTTACTTCTTTTTTAAAATTGAAAATTTGGGACTCGATTATTGGAACTCTGCTTTTAAAAGCTCACCTTGTTACCTTATTTTCTATTCCTCTGCAATTGTGCAATCAACAATCATTGCTGAGCCTTGGTTCTGCCATATGTAAAGCTAAGGGGATCTTGAATGTCTGCTCCGTTCTAAAATCATGTGACTCCGCGGTGGGGGTGGGGGTTGGGGTAGAGAAGTGTGGCGAAGGAGACAAGGTGAAAGGGGAAAGATTGTGGGATGTGTCTCAGGCGGCTGATTCTTAAAGCTGATTTTAATCAACTTTAAGACAAGGACAAATAGGACAAATATTTCTCAGTTTGCACTTGGAGGCAGATCCATATTTATTTTTGATACAACTTCCTACTATTTCAGCTTGTAAACATTTTTGGCAGGTTTATAGAGGTCTCCCAGGCATCAAAAGTGCCACATACAGGATGGATTTTAAAAGACATAGCCTGTAACAAATATAAAACCAAGGCATTCTTGCCTTTGTCATACGACAGATTGTCTCATGGAATCCTAACACATGGATTGAATTGCTTTCAAATATGCCAGTCAGCAATAATAAGAAACAGAAATGCTGTGGCAACGGCTGGGCCTTTAGTTACCCAGTGTCTGAGCTGAGAATTCAGAAACGGTGGAGCTGTTAACGACCCGCGAGTTCTCTGTGTGTCTGTGTGTCTGTGTGCGCGCGTGCGCATGCGCACCCAACTAAGTAGCACTTGAACCATTCAAAGTTCCATATCTTTCTCTTTTATTCATCAATTTCTTGAGTGTTTACTATTTGTTCATCACTGGTGATGAGTTGTCAGTAGGGGAAAGATACTGAATAAATAATGACACCAACACATAGAGAATGATGAACTGCCCTAATGCTAAGAAGGACAACAAAGGGTATGATGAGAAACTTAAACAGAGTTACTCATTTAGATTATGGAATCAACGAAAGACGACTCTGAGGAAGTAGGACATATGTCCATGAGGCACCAGGAAGAGGTAGTTAGGAAAAGATTTCGGATGGAGGAATAAACTAAAGCCCGAGGTAAAGAAGAGCTAGGGAGAATTTAAAAACAAACAAGCAAATGGAAGTAGTTGTGTCAAGCCCCTAGAGAAGAGCTCAGGGAATAAGGCTGGCAGGTTTGTAGGCTTTGAAGACTTTGATAAGGATTTGAATATAATTATATTATTATGTTTTATTATTTTATATCATACAGATTAGGGATATAATGCAATCAGATTTGTTTTTTAAATCTCCCTATGGTTGCTCTATAAAGAGTCCCTTAGAAGTGAGCAAGTGTGGATTCAGGGAGATTTGTTTACGTTTGATGTAACGGTGAACATAAGGATGATGGTGGCTTCATTTAGATGACAACAAAGGAGCCAGGGAGAGGTAGACAGATCTTTGACATATTTTGAAAGCGGAACCAGCAGGACAATGTTTTAACACCTCTGGAATATTTTTTAAAGATATTAGTTACTTTGTTTTCACTACTCCAGTAGACTCTATAAAGAGGGAGAAGTATTTTTCCATTTCCCCCTCAAGGAAAAAGGCCTTTATTAATGAAAGCTAGGCAAACTGAAACACCCTAAAGGGTTTTCCAAGATGGGGAGGAGCTCCACAGGTTGGAGGAAGCAGTGTGGGAGGGAAAGAGAGTGGGATTTTTTGAGACTTGTAGATGTGTGGAGTTGGGTGGTCTTATTAAATGTGTATTTACTTTCAAATAAATATGGTAGGGGCCTAATTCTGCTCCCATGTGGCTCATGGAGAATGGATAGATCTTTGAAGGAAGCCATTGTGGAGGCTAATGCGGAAGGCCTTAATGAAAGGTCCCCAGCTCCAGGCTTCCACAGAGAGAAGAGAGGTAATGATGTTCATATGGACAAGGACTTGAACAGTATGCACTTTGGTGATGAGCTAAAATTTGTAGTTGGGACACCATCCTCTTCTCATCCATTTCTACTCTCATGTCATTTTTGTAAGAGAAAGGAGCTCCTTAAACATGGGTGAGATGCAATTTCCTATGACTGGATGGAGGAGACCTAAGCATAGTTATCTGCTTTAAAATAAATTGGTAAATCCAAGTTTATCTGAGGATAGAGATAGTCTTATCTATATACCTGACACTTAAGGCACCTTCCACAAAAACCAGCCACGAGCCATTACTGTTAATGGTAATAGTGGTGGACAGCAGGCAGTTTATAGAATAGTACTGACAAATCAACTTTGAGAAAATGTTATTGAAAAGAGGGCTGTGGCTAAAATAAAAATGGAAACCGTTGGAGAGCATGTGGTTCTCTTCACATCTGAGAGCCATCAAAAGCAATGGTAAGAGAGTCCTTCCATAGGGTTCTATTCCTCAGTCAAGTGCTACACAGTCCCTCCTTCGCATCCCATTTTCCAACACCAGACCAGAACAGGCAAGCCTTCAGCAAAAATGACAATGGTAAAGGTTGACCAAACGGTTTGCCATTCATGGATCAAGGACAGAGGTCCCAGTTTCATTCCGTATACCATGGCCCACATGGATCCAGTTCAACCACTTTCACTTTACAGAATAATTTAGGATACAATGAAATAGGGACTCATACATTTTGAGGACAATATACATTGTTTAATTTTTCCTGAGGGAAGATCTGGTGATATCAATAAATAGCTTTAAAATGTGCATTTCCTCCGTTCTCTTTGGAAGTGAATGGATCATAATCTTGGTTAATTGCACACACATAGTCTTATTTTGTTGATTTGTTTACTTGTTAGCTTACTCATTTGTGATAAATTCCTAGAACATATCACTCAGAAGAAATGCTTAGATCTTGATGATGACTGACATCTAACTGTAAGTTCTCTGCATTTCCACCTTCTGCTTCCCTCCTGAGGTAACCTGAATCTCATACTCATCACTCCATGTCTTCGCTTTTGTATAGATTTTTTGGTAACATTTGTATTTCTAAAATTTTATTTTGTTATACACACACACACACATATTGCAGGTATGTGTATTTAGTTTTTATGAATAATTTTTTTTCATTTAATAGTATATTGCTAAGATCGCCGTAGTGTTGCATGTTACTTTGATTCACTCATTTTGGCAGCTGCATAATTTTACCTTTTCTATAGCACAGGTCATTCATGCCCTCTCCTTTTGATGGGCATCTGGGCTTTGTTCAGACTTTGCTGGCTTAATCCAAACATCCCAACAGGAAATAGCCAGGAGGTATAAACAGACATGCCCAAGAATAGGAAATACATACAGTTAATAGAACTATCTAATGATATTTAACATCGACAGAAATCAGGAAATAAAAACGGTGATCGTAATAAAATAATATTTGATTGATAATCATGAAAAAGTCTGACAGTACCAGGTATCAGAGAGGCTGTAGGGCCACAACGACTTTGGAAACCAGTTTTGTATTATCGCCAGAAGGAGAGCATTCATCTACCCTGAGATAACTACACATTGCCTAATTCAAGACACCTTTGAGATAAAAAGGGATATATATAGGGTGAATCCCTGGGTGGACAGGAACTAACTGGGACTGACCTGAGGAAACAGAGACACAGGGTCATTTAGCTAAAATCTAGAAAGTCCACTCCCGCTGCATCTGCTCAGCAGGAGTCCGCTATAGAAATGCTCAGAACAGACTTTTTCACATGAGCCTTTCGCTCAGCAAACGCGATATGAAGGAATTTCTTGTAAGGAAATGACACTGACTAAGAACATTTATCGCTAATGTTATTCATCAAGGTATTCCTATAATACTGGAAATCTGAAAACTATTCCAATAGTGACAACTCAGTCTTGGTTTAATGATTGTGGTACCTTCATAACATGGATTATTAGGCAGTCAGTTAAAACTATATTTAAAAGGCCTATATGAAATTTATGAAAATGTTCATAATATATTCAGAGAAAAGCAGATCACATATCAGTATGCTCAACTTAAGGGATTTTAAGTGACACCATTTAAAAATGAACATGTACATTAAAAAGAGGCTAAGAGGATGTGTTTTACAGTTTAATAGTAGGTATTGGTGGATTTTTGGAAAGCATTTAATTTTTAATTTTCTTCTCTATATTATGATGTTTCCCCGTAATAATCATGCATTAAAAAAAAAAAAAAACCTGTAAAAAGCAGCAAACCAAATGGAAAACAAATCTTATCATACCAGAGTACCACTGGGCCTAGAAGCTGTCCAGAGTGTCCTGGGTAGGCAGCCCTCCTAACACTATGCCACACAAAAGTTTGTACTGCATCCATGAAAGGTTTTCTTGGTCAAAACCCTGCCTAGGTGCCCACAGACATAAATTAGTTAGCTCGCTGTCATTGTCTGGCTCCTAACTGAAATCCCTTATCGACCTATTGAAACAGACCACTAATTATGTAAATGAGAAACTTCTAGAAGGTAAATAAGAAATTTTTCCAGGACTTTGGACCTTGGTTCCTTTTCACGGGAGGGACATTTACCTGGACAATTCCTCTGCTTTAGCAGTTATGAAGGAGGCACTTGAAGCCTGCCTGGGGGCAAAGGACAACAGAGCGAGTCCCCGTAGTGCTACGATAAGCGGGAGCCTCGCTCTTGGCCAGTCTGTAAGTGGAGAATGGCTATTTTTTCTGACAAGGGAGGCTGAATATTCAGGGCCATGCTGTGAACTCTTTAGAGTTATGAAAATTCAGGGTCTGGCCTATGTCTGAGTAGAAACAAACATTAAGAAGTTAGGCTTCCACTTCCTGGTAGCTGACTGAGCTGAAACACCTCTGAGGTGATGGCGAGATCAATTTATCTATAGTATTAGTCATCAAAGTATTTTTATAATATGAAAATACGGAAAGTAGATTTTGTTTGAAGCTTCCTGCTCCCCCCTCCCTCCACCCCAAGTAAGCTCCTCAAGCTCATAAGACACTGTAGCAGCTATGGTGGGGATGGAATGCCATTCCAAAGTTCTGAGGTGACTTTTGGCTGGGTAGACTCTGACTGGCCAGATCATGGACTTCATAGTATAGAGGTGGTGAGAATCAAAGAGGTTATTATTTCCAAGATTTTTGAGGAACTCGGTCTTGCGTTGTTCAGTTGGCTAAAAATAAGCGTCAAACAAAAATGTTCAAAGCGCATGGACCACCAATGATGGTAGTTTGGCTGATTCTGGCAGTTAGTAGTCATTGCCACTGTATTAACTATTGTTTATTGATCCATTCCCTATGGGGGCAGGCACTGTATGAACTAAGTGGCATAATACACATTATCTCATGTAATTCTTAATAACCCTACAAGGTGGGCTATCACCATTGACATTTACAGAGGAAAAAACTGTATCTTCTGAAGGTTAAGTGACTTTCCCAAGCCCACAAGCTAGTAAAGAAATTTAAACTCAGGACCACCTGAACCCAAAGTCGTACTCTCGTTCACTATGTGTATATGGCAGAGCAATTCATTCTCTCTCCTTTTTAGTGGAAAATGTATTTATAAGTACTTACAGCGAAACTATTTTGTTCTTGTAGTCTCTAAAATCATTGAGACAGGAAGATATATGCTAATTTTATAAGCAAATATGAATGGGGTTTCTTTAATTGTTAGTTGACCAAATGACTCCCTGGTTCCCATAGGAAGTGTATTATTACACCTTCTAAGAAAGAGGGCTAATAAAGAGTCCTATCGAAGACAACCATCTTTTCTTCAAAGGAAATCCTAATCTGATGCCAGGAACCTGATAAAACCTCGAACTATAGGCGTAATTTGTTGTTTAGCAGTACTTTTCTTGGTTGTGAGGAACATTGCTTTGTTCTAAAGCCTGCAGTGAGAACTAGAGAGAATAAGCCAGTTTGTAAAAGGGTCACAAAGGGATTTGATGTGTGAACTTTGGTGCTCCTTTCTTTGCCATTTGACTCCAACGAGGGATAGAACCTAAGGGAGCTCTTATAATGCCGCTTCTGTGCCCACAATCTCGTGACGCGTTCCCTCTGCCAACAAGGGAAGGAGGAGGAGTCAGTCCTTCTGACTATGTGTATCTACTATGTGTCTGCTGGGTGCTTTCCTATAAGTTACCCTTTAATATTTCAACCATCCTTTTACTTGGTAGGTCTATCCATTTCAATGTTGTAGCCCCGTCTCAGTTTCTTTTAAGAGAGAAAAAAATAAAAAGTAGATCTATTAGAGAAATAAGAGTCAAAGAAGTGTTGGAGGGGCATTTACATTTAGGGAGTGTCAAATTAATGTAATTTGAAAAAAAATTGACATATCTTTGTCTTTCAGTCCTTTTCTACCTATAGAGGCCAAAGGCCTTGACATTAAATAGCAGGACTGATGTCCACAAGTTCTAGGTTCTACTTCTGACCTGGACGGAGTCTATCACTATGTCAGTCTTAGTTCTCTGCCAGAGGAGGGTAGCCACATAGATCTACTCCCGTAGCATTCATAAGACACAAAAGGACAACTTTCCCGATTACCACTTTGAAATTAAAAAGGAAAAAGGGTAATGATCCTCTCCTCTTGCTCGTTCCTTTGTCTGAGTGCTTTTCTCTTGTACTTTAACCACATTTAGGGCTGAAACGTCCTACCGGCTCTCTTCCTGGAAACTGGTGACCTGCTCGGTTCAGAATGCATGAGATGATCCTATTGGTTAAGGAGAGGAACAATTTGTGACCAGGAGCCTTGGCCCATTTGCCATTCATGCTCCCACTCCAGTCTTTGCCAGATCACAGAATTCCTTGTTATCTATGTTTAATATATTTATTGACTAATTAACTGGTTAATTCTCAAAGGTTTATTTTGGGGGCCTACAAAGGCTCTATTTATTTAAAAACTGTAGAAAAAGTATTTGGTGTATCTTCAACTTGATGTTTTATTTTAGAGAAATATGCAATAGGGCTGGATCCGGCCAAGAATAGCCTGGGTGGGCTGCCAGCGGCTCTACCCTGGGGTGGTCCTTTCTTTTTGGCTGTGACTGTGGAATGCCTCTCCTTTCTCCCAAGGGGTGGGGGGGGCTGTGTCTTCTCTGAGGCAAGGTGGATCAGAAGGGAAATGGCAGGGTCAGAAGCAGAGCCCAGAAATAAGGGAGAGAAGCCGAGTCAGAATGCTACCAGCCCTGACTTTGGAAATCTATAGGAGCAAACTGAGCGCTACAGTTCCAGCTTAAATGTGCTCCAGTCTGTGGCTGGTCCTGGACCATAGTCACACACCATGCCGAGTCGGGAGGAGAGTCTGTGGATGACACTGTGGAGAGAGAGTCCTCACTTCCAGCCTTGAAACCCAAGTGCAAAAAACTTTCCCAAAGAGAAAGAAGAAACTTTCACTTATAAAGACCATTTGATTTGCAATGAACTGTTCTCAAAAGAAATTTTGATAGCATAGGCTGCTATAGAGAATACAATAAATCCCTCTAAATGGTGAATTACTGAACTGTTTAGATAAAGAACACATCACCTTGAGTAACTTGAAATCGTGAGGATAAGAATTATAAGCTGGAGTTTCTCAGGTATCATAAGGAGTACCTACCTACGGGCCCAATAGCTCAGCTTACTAGACACCACAAATACCAAGAAAAAAGGAGAACTGGGATATTACTGAGGAATGGGAAGAACAGCTATAATCTTAAGTATGACACCCCAATGAATGGTGTCCGGTCTTCGCCATTGATTTACATCAGGTCACTGGTTCTACCTATCGTGGATATTATCCTCCCATACAATACATCAAAACGTCATTGTTCTATTGATATCTTTTCCTCTGGCCCCAGGAGAACTCTTTGCTTTTAGGATTTTATTTATTTATTTGAGAGAGAGAGAGAGTAAGAGCAGGAGAGGGGCAGAAGCAGATTCCCTGCTGAGCAGAGAGCCCAACATGGGACTAGATCCCAGGATCCCAGGATCATGACCTGAGCCAAAATCAGATGCTCAGGTCACTGAGCCACCCAGGCACCCCTCAGGAGAACTCTTAATGGTATTTACTTCTAATCTTTTCTTTATTCCACTTCTGAGAGGACTCCCTATGAAGACCATTAGTGGATACAGAAGCCTGGCTTCTTTTGAGAAGTTCTTTGGGATGGGAAAGGATTTGTCAAGTGTCAGCTAACTACCTTCTAGGACAGTGGTTCTTAAAGTTTGATTCCTCTACTACCAGCAGCGGCATCACCTGGGAACTTGCTAGAAATACAAATTCTTAAATACCTCTCCATACCTATATGAATCAGAAACTTTGGGGGTAGAGATCAGCATTCCATATTTCAGCAAGCCCTCCAGAATTCTGTCAGCTCATGAATTTTCTTTCCTCTGTTCTTAATCAGGAGGAACTGCCAGGTTATTTCTATTGAAACAAAAGCTCAGCTTTCCTAATGTAGGAGTCTGAGAGCTTTGTGCTATACAAAGTATAATGTCAGAATCCTGCCCCAAATGTTTACAGCCTCTAAGAGGCAGATCTTCTAGCTATCTCTGCAAAACCCAACTTTAGATCACATGAACCACTTCCTAGCCATCACTCGAATCAGTGCACTTCGCCATTACAGTTGCATGCTAACATGGTCACTTGTCAAGGTGACCCTTCCATAAAACAAAATGTGTCTTTAGTGAGCAGGTAACTAAAGCACAGAAAGGATATCACATTGAATTTTATTTATACCATACATCTAAGAAAGCTTAGATGAGGCAGCACCATGGAAAATATACACAGAAGGTAATTGTCAGGAGGGATTTATGGAGGTTATTTGTGGTTTGGTTGGAGACTCCAGAGGCATCTCTAATCTTAAACAGGCAGTTGTAATTGAGTCTCTGACTTGAGCCTTGGGGGCACTGCTCAGCATTTGTCTTTACACAACTACTGGTTAGCCCTAGGGAAGTAGGTTTGGTAAGCTAGTCTTCCTTCTGATTTAGAAGTGTGCACAAGATGTAAAGCTGGAAGAATCTTTAGATATCATCTAGACCTATCGTTTAGAGACTTGGATAAAAGATGCATGTCTCTGAACCTACAGCAGTTAGACACTCAACACAATTATCACATTGTATTGTAATTGTTAGTCTACTGGACTGTCATCACTATTAACCTGTGCTATCTTTAAGAATACAGACTTCATTTTAGTCATCTTTAAACCCCTGGTACCTAATATAGTGCCTGGTACAAAACAGGTTCTTAATTCTTGCTTTACGAATAATGAATATATGAACCTTGGGTTTAACCTCTGGATTGGCTTCCAGAGACTCTCAATCAGATAAGGTATTGAAATGACCAGGGTTTGTTAGATCAGGCATATGGGTTTCTATTTAGAAACCTGATTATATAGTTTCTTTCGCCTATTTATTAAACATAAAATGTTAGTATCTTAGGCTTTGAAAGGACCCTTAGATCATCTAGTAATAATATTTTATTATTTCACTTCTCTCATTTTTAGAATGACAAACTATAGCCCAAGAAAGATAAGCGATGTGTCTAAGTTTCTACTGCTTTTTGCTGGGTGGTAGGTCCTGGAACACCAACCCCTAAATTAGAGTTTGTGCCCTTTAACTCTTTAAGCCATTCTTAGTTTAAGCCATTTTAAGAACTCAGACCTAATGTTTTCAAGGAAACAAGGGGTATTTATTAAGCCATTTTCCTCTGGCAGTCAAACATATTCCAGAATTGTAAAATCTTAGATTTTTCACTGCAGCTTCTTACTATGTTTTAGGTCAGTTAAAAAAATTCTAGGTCTTTTTTTTCTTGAGGAAATAAGAAAAGAATCCTATTAGATTCAATGTTCGTAACCAAATTCTAGGTGGATTAAAAAGTCTGTGTAAAAAATAATAAAAATGCTAGAAGAAAATATTCCATTTTATTTGGAGATTTGAAGACATATTCTAAGCATGACTTCCAAAGACATAAGTCACATAGGAAAGACTGCTATATTTATTTTAATCTAAAATTTGAAACTTCAGTATGGCAAAAAATCATAAATAATATTTAAAAAACTAGAAAATTGAAAAATGTGTTTGCAAAACATATGATAAGTGTTAGTAGACTTAATATCTCAAGAGCCCCTGTGAGTCAGCTAAAATAGACACAAAAGAAAGGCCATGAACAATTGCATAACAAAGAAATGAAATGGTCTTAAACAAACTAGCTCCTAAATGTGCTGGCTTAATTAGACTGGTGAATGTGAAAATAGCCAATATCCTGTGTGGAAAAGTATCTGACAAAACAGGATTTCTTGCACACAGCTGTGACTGTATATTTATAGTATTTATTTTAGTATAATTTATAAATATATGATAAAAGCCCAATAAGGCAATAACCTTTTTTTCCTGTAATACCACTTTTCTAAATTTATCCCGAGTAAATATTAAAGATATAAACAGAGTGTCATCATAACATTAATTACAACATAATAGGGGGAAAAATTTCTAAAAATAGGGGATTGTCCCACTGATGAATGCAGTGTCCAAATGGTGAACTATTATTATTCCACAGTTGAAAAACTGATATTGTAGAAATATGTTTACTTTACAGTATAATAAAGTGAATCAGGACATGACAATGTAGAGTACTACCAATATACTTCTTATCTGTGTTCAGAAATACTAGTTTTATCAGTCAAAATAGATTAGGTTTTGCTACAGTAACAAAGACTTCCCAAATCTCAGTTGCTTAATACAACAAGAGATTAGTTCTTGAGTATGCTATTCCCCAATGCATGCTGTGCGAGAAGGCACTTACTCATCACACACAAAAACATAGACAGATGGAGCCTCCAGAAGCTTCCATTACCACCAGGACAGGAATAAAGGATGAGACAACTTGCATGTGCTGCATGGCATTTCTGCTATTTTGTTGTAAAAGGAAAATCATAAGGTCATGTCTCATGTCAAAGGCAGTAAGGAAATGCAATCTTACCATGCACTTGGAAGGAAAACTGTAATTTTGGAGGACAGTTCTAATAACTACCATGCTGACAGCCTTTTCCTCTGTTTAGTTGTTTGTATTTTCTGTCTGTTCTAAAGCAACATATAAATTACTTGATTAATAAAAATCACTGTTCAGACATGTGTCCTTAATCGTAAGTTTATGGAATGTTGGTGACTATATTTTTTGCCTGTTAAAATATTTCTCAATCTTGATCTTGATTCCATTAACCAACGTATTTTTCTTCCCAGTTTCGTGCTTTTGGCAGTACTGAAAAACATGTCACTTAAATCATTGTCAACATGATATGATGAGCACTATGACATGTTAGAGAGACTACTCCTTCCAAAGGACATGGATACACTAAGCAAGTCTCTTTAATATGTTTGTTCATTCAACTCCCAATCCACCTCACTGGGTGTCTGTGTCGTCCTCAGTTTACCCTCTGGTTCTTAAAATTATATAATAACAAAGCTTTTCAAGAGCCTTACTGAAATAAAAATTGAATTCCTCTTTGGTATTCATCTGACACAGTGTTTTAAGTTTGAGAAAGCTTGATTTTAATCTTTGGAACAGAGGTAAGTTATGCTGACCCAACTGTCCATAAATTGTTACTTAATGCTCCATTCTAGAATCTTGCTAAGGACAAATAGCTTGTTAATCTCTAAATCAGAAGGACACTTGCCTGTCTCTGGGGTGCAGGTACATTCATGGTTATGCATGTTTTTCTCCCTGGGTGTTCTTGGATTGATCTGCAAGTTTGTTCTGAATGATCTGTACTTGGAGACTGGAATGCAACAAAAGGAGATGTTTTTTTCTTATCTCCTAACCTTGCTTATGCTTCAGTTCCTTCCTAGCAATGCTTGTTCTAGTCTTTCTCATTAAAGAACTTGTCACTAAGAAGAGTAGAAGTAAATTCCAAAGCAAAGTGGGCATTTTGGATATAATTACTGTTGAGGCTACTCATTTGAGAGAGAAGTATTTTATGAAAAGGTAGTCAAGAGTTGACTCCTCTGTGATTACCCAATGGCACATATTTATTGGAGGACTCCAGAAACAACCTTCTTTTCAGTAAGGGTTTTCCCATGACCCTGAAGCTGAAGCCACAGACCTCAGAACTCCCGCAAACACAGTTTCTAGAAATAAACATGCAAAGCAAGATTCTCAGAATGCTGAAGCACAGAGAGCTTTTGAATTTTAGAAAGTAATGTCCTGGGTGAGAGGAGAAGAAAGAGAGAGATAGAACTAAGAAGAAAAACAAAACCCAAAACTGGAAGTAAGATGAAACTATATGTGACATAAGGTTAGTATGTAAAGACTAATTCAAACTATTCAAATAATATGGAGATACATATACAAATAAACCTTAAAAAGAAGGTGGTATGTATAGAAATATTTCAAAATTTCTCTTCTTTCTGAATAGGCCGAGAACAAAAACAGACCTCTATATACCACCTTGTATGTGATAAGCACCTGTTCAAAATGATATGGAAAGTAGAGAAGGTCATTGCCCTCATGGAGTTGACCATTGATCAGAGGGACAGGGAATTATTACACAAGAACAGAAGTGTGATGAGTAGTCTGCAGGATCTTGGCACTACAGAAGCTCTGGCAGGAGTTCATCTAGTTTAAAGGAGAGTAGCCAGGGTCAAGGGAGGTGGTCCGGCAAAAATGATGTTTAAACTGAAACCAAAAAAATAAGCAAGGATTAGCCATGGTAAAGAGGAGGGTGGAGAGCTTTTCAGGTTGAGGAATAATAAGAACAAAAAGTTAAAAGATTAACTATAAAAGGTTGAATTTGAGCTCTTGAACGTAAAGAGTGGTCAACATTTCTGGAGGTCAGGCAGGCACAGAGCACCTCTCTTTCTTTCTACTCACACTTTGCATCTTACAGCTGGGAAATGTGAGCTAAGAAACCAGATCAAGTTTTGATATAGTTGCCAGGAGCCCCATGTCCTTTCTGAGACTGACCATTTAACTTGGAATAGGTTCCGTATTTATCTGAGATCATTTTTAGTAGGAATCGGAACATTTGCAATCTAGTGCAAGGGAAATCATTGCCTATCTCCACATCCTATTATTATTGTCATTTGGATGCTCATAGTTGACTTCTAGCTTTATAGTTTGTTTCTCTTCTTCAAATCTCACCCTATCTTGGCCCTGGCCTTGGATCCTGTCCCATTCCTGAGACACTAAATGAGTAAACAAGAGTTTTTTCCTGGGAAAGATAGAACTAAGTCATTGTTTGTTTGATAAATTCAGAATAGGCAGGTTGCATCATGACCCTTTGACTGGGGTAATTTGGTTCTAGAAGCAATACTGCCTCTGTCTACAGCTGCCACTTCATACTTGAAATACAGAAGACTGTATTTCATCTGCGCCAAGATGAAGCCCAAGAAAAACAAAGTTTTCTGGATTCTTTCCTAGATTAAAAAAAAAACAACAACAACAATTCCCAAAACTTCTTTGCTTAAGAATTTGAGATTGGAGAGTGTGGGGAGAAAGGAATGCAACCGCATAGCAGAAGGCTAAAGAAAATTCTTGCTTTTAAGTTGAATCATATTTGGAAAACTAATGATTGTTTCTACCATCTACATGAGCCCAATCTTTTTGTGACTGTTTACAGAGGAGAAATTCAATTGTGATTTGCTAAATATATTTAGAAAGTAGAAGTAAAGAATCTTAGAAGAAGGGGCTCTAAGGGTGAGCCTACTGTTTGGGGAGAGAAAACTCTCATTTAAGTTCAGTACTGGGGCACAAATGTGAGTGTTCCAAACACTCACTTGGCAACCTTGCTTAGAAAGGCTCGTAATACAGAGTTTGTTACAAAATTGGAGCAAAGGGAGAAGAAGAGTGAAGGATGAGAGGCGTGTGGGCTGGAGCTGTGAGAAAGAAGTTTCTTTGGGGAAAAAAAATAAAGAAGTGATCGCCATGGTTAATAGATTCCCTCCATAGTTCTTCAGAAATAAGTAAAGAAGGCATATTTTGAACTTCTTTTTAGCAATTTGATTTTTCTTTAATTGTGTCAATATAGTCAATGATATTGTAAAGTGAAGTAATGGGACAAAAGCTGAAAAATGTCTTCAGAGCAAATTTCATACATTATGATGGTTTCAGAGATGATCCCAATGGAAAGATTCGAAGTTACTACACAAATATAAAGGATAACAACCATTCATTCATTAATCAAGTACTCAATAAATATCTACTATGTCTACAGCTCTATGGTTGGCCTGGGGGAAAACCAAGATTCAGTATGCTATAAAAGAACAGACAATCTACTTATATAAAGACACCACACTCAGTTAATTTGTTGACATATAAAAACACCTGCAAATATCCCCTATAGATTTTGTCTCTACTTCTGATGGTACTGCTACAATTAGGTCCATCCCCTTGCCATCAAAGCTACAAGTCTGCCATAACCCATCATAGTTTTACCTGAAGAGTTTCTGTGATATGAGAGTTCTAGGCAACCCGAGTTAGAACAGTGAATCACTTTCCCCTTAGAATGATGTTGCTCAATGTGATTCTGAAATGCTTAATAATGTATAGTATGAAGTCAACGTTTGAGAACTCACTGTGACAAATATTTGACTTATAAATAAGGTTCAGGCACACATTTTGTAAGCTAGACACATGGCAGAATCCTTGACACATGGCTCCACTTATAAAATGTACAGAAGGGGTAGGGCACTAAGTCACTAAATGTGGGGACACATACCCACTCTTTCATTGGTCACAGCTGATTGGATTAATTACTCTAAGTATTCTAATATTTATGATGGTCAGGAACCTATGTAGCTAAGGCAAAAAGAGGATTTGGGTCAGAGCCCTTATAAAAATATCAATTTTGGTAAAAGTAGAAATATCATATGATCCAATAATTCCACTATTGGGTATTTGTCCAAAGAAAACAAAAACACTGATTTGAAAAGATATGTGCATCCATATGTTTGTTGCAGCATTATGTCCAATAGCCAAGATATGGAAGCAATCCAAGTGTCCACCGATAGACAAATGGGTAAGGGAAATGTAGTATATACATAGATATAGTTATCGAGATATTATGCAGCCACAAAAAGGATGACATTGTGCCATTTGAGATGACATGGATGGACCTAGAGGGTATTATGCTAAGTGAAATAAGTCAGACTGAGAAAGATGAATACCATGTGATTCAGCTCATAACAGTCTAAAAACAAAAAGAGTATAAACAAACAAGAAGCAGAATCAGATTTACAAACACAGAGAACAAGCTGATGGCTGCCAGAAGGGAGAAGACTGGGGAGTGAGCAAAATAGATGAAGGGGAGAGGCACAGACAGTCCTTCAGTCACAAAATAAATAAATGAAGGAGTCATGGGAACAAAAAGCACTGCGTAATGAATATAGTCAATGATATTGTAAAGCAAGGTAATGGGACAGATGGTAGCTACACTTGTGACGAACATAGTATAATGTATAAACTCATCAAATCATTAAATTGGATACCTGAAACTAATGTGACATTGTGTGTCAGCTATAATCAAATAAATAAATACATAAATACATAAATAAATAAATAAAATTTGGGGGACCTGAAAGTTTGTCGATGAGTCATCAGTGGAAACTGAAGCAGAAAGGTCAGATTATACATCAGGTGTTCTCAAAATATGGTCCCTACATCAGGAGTATCAGCTTGGCCCAGACACTTGCTGGTTCTCCCCGAGACCTACTGAAAGTCTGTGAGGAGGGCTCCACAATCTGGGTTTTACACACTCCACAGGTAATTGTGATGCCGTTGAACTACGAGAACCAGTCTTGTAAAAGTAGCCAAAGACTGGTGGTAGTGCCTAATGGGCACCCAGAAGCTAAAGGGAGTCGTTTGGGGAACTCTGTGAGTGAAGGAAAATTGTGGGTAGAGGAGAATGCATCGGATGACAGAAGAGAACCGGCGAGAAACCTTGATCTCCACAGATTCCCTCTGCCCCAGTTATGTCTATGCAACTATTGTCATGCTTATTTTAGGGATTCAGAATGGATCTTGGGTTTCATAGGACCCATTTAGTCTGTTTTGAGCCCTGGGTGGTAAGTAGAGATGCTCTGTATGAGGGACTTTAAGGCCCTGGACATTATAATGAGAGCAGAGAGCTCGCACGTGAGAGCATGAGCTGTCTGCCAGTTTCACTGAAACTGTGGCCAAGGGCAGTGTTCTGCAGGAAGGGCAGCTCCAACCCTGAAGCCAGGTTGGATACTTGACATATTTTCTATAATTCTTAACACAGCCCAGTGAGGTGGATCTATTATAGGATCTGTAATAGTTTGCTAGGGTTCCCATAACCAAAACCACTAACTGGGTGGCTTAACCACCCAATTTATTGTCTCCCAGTTGTGGAGGCTAGAAGTCTGAAATCCAGATGCTGGCAAAGTTGGTTCCTTTTTAGCACTTTGAGAAAACGATCTGTTCCCTCCATTCTTCTGTTTTTGACTTGTAGGATATTCACATGGTGTTTTCTCTCTATGTGTGTCTGTGTCGAAATTTCCCCATTCTGCAAGGACCTCAGTCATATTGGCATCAACCCATCCTAATGACCTCATTTTAACTTGATTACATTTGTTAAGACCCTATTTCCAAGTAAGGTCAGATTTGGAGATATTGTGAGTTAGGAATTCAACTATGAATTTGGGGGGGTTACATAAGTGAACCCTATTTTCAAAATGAGAGGTTATATGACTCCCTCAAGGAAGTAGTTTGCCTGCATGATGGCATGCAAATCCAGAGCTCTCCATAAGATTCTGCTGACTCCTATGCTTTTAAAATACCCTTTCTAGGGTGCATCGAGGGGTCTGGATTTCCCGGAAGCCAATCCATTTACCAGAGAAAGTAGGGGTGGGGACGGGCAATGATGTAGAACACCTAACATCTATACCAGGGTAAAACAGATGTTTGCCATCTGAGCCTACTTGAAGGATTTAGCCCCCGTGATTTTTGCCCCATAGAATAGTGCCATATATTCATCGGAGGGGGATCAGATGAATTCAGATGATGCGATAGGACTCTTAATTCTTTCCTATTGTGTTAAACAGATGGCATCACACAACAAATTGGGAATATGATGCATGCGAGGGTTACCACAAGCCAGCATGCTTTTGAAGAAAAAAAAAAAATGGAACGCGATCGAAAGAAATCACATAAAGCTGAACAGAGAAGGAAAGTGCTGTTTCTAGGAATCTGGAACCAGAGTGCCTTTGGCCTTTCAGATCTTCTAAATATTCGCAGATGAGAGAGAGTCGTCTGATTTACGATACCACACTAAATGTCCCTTTGTTAGAAAGCAAGAGAAAAGAAATACCATAAATTCTGAGCCTAAATTTTAGAGCTGGATATTAACTTCAAATTGGATTCTGCATATTTTGGGTTGTTTTATAAGAAAAAAAGAAAGGAAAGGAAAAAACCACATAAATCCTTATTTAGAAAAGCATAATGGCTCCAATTTAATAATGAATTCCTCATTACTGTGCATGGTGGAGGTATCTTTCACTAGCAAGGACCTCTATGTATTTATAGAGGAGTCAGTTTCTCAGAACTTCCTATGGGACGTGACTTTGCCTCGCATCAAAGCCTTTCTGTCTCGGCTTCCTTCCTTCATTGCATGAGATTGTCTCTTGGCTTACCTTTCTGTCTTCTCTTTTTTATGCCTTTTGGAGGTTTTACTTCTTTTGGCTCCTAAACCGTATGCGCTTTCCAGATTTTCTTAGCTTGACCATAAGCTCCTTAAGACTAAGAATCTATCTTCTGTTTCCTTAGCAATAGACTTGCTAAGGACGCATTTCTATCTTTGAGAAAGATTAAAAAGGAGCGAGTATAATCATTACCATTGACCCCTGGGCCAGTCGCCAAGTGTAGAGGCATTACGTGTCGCTAAACTTCCCCATAATTAAGGCAAGGTGAAGGTTTTATGCAACATCAAGGCTGGACTGTGACTATTTTGTACTCTTATGCTGGCCTAGATTCTTTGAGTCTTATATCCAGGTGTATGAGTCATTACAAATCGCTTCCTCCATATTTTCTAAGATAGGGTGCTGTTGATTCAGTATTTGGCAGGGAAAGATTTACCCTCAGGAAGCTGGACTTTCCAGAATGCTGGTGGGAGATCCCAACGGGATCGGCTTGGAGGGTGAGGCATAATTGGAGGAATGTGAACTCAGATAGTAAATTAATATTTGGCTTGTACAACAGATATAAAAGCCCATACATCATAAATACTTGGGAAATTTAGTACAAGAGCAGAAAGGGACTTCCCATAAATTAAAATGTTGACTTATGCACCATACTATAGAAAGAGATTTTGCTTTTCTATCTTCTTTTTCCTACTCCCTTTCTTCCCTAGTCCCACTTGATAGACGAAGAAAGATTTAGACTAGAACGCAGGAAAGTTTATATAACAACAGGGATTTTTGCCCAGATCCATCTACCCTCCAACTGTATAGGCAACTGGACCCATACACATTTAAATAAGGTCTGTTCTTCAAGAGTGCATTCTCAAATAGCAGTCACCGGGGTTTCTCATTCTAGTTACTCATGCGAGTTGGCTCAGGAGCTTTCTCTGTGCAGTTACACTCTGCTTCCAGATCTCCTGCCTTTGGCATTGCTGCTGGGGAGCTCTGGATCTCTCCAAAAGAGCTAACTGTGTTCCAAAGTTTGCACAAACAGCTCTGAGAATTGTTCAGGGTGAATTTTATAGCAAAGCAGTGAGGCATATGTAAACACCTTATTTGAGAAATGAGTGCCCATTTTCATAAAGTCAGTGTGAATTCTCGGCTCTTGCTAATTTAGCAATTAGAAATAAATGGGTTCCTAAACATGTAACCGTAGAAAAATACAAGAACTCTGCTGATTTCTCTGCTAGAGTAAAACATATCTAAAATAATTATTCTCTGGGTTGAATTTCAAGTCAAAATTTCATTATATCCAGTTTTATAGGAACTTTGTTTTTTTTTTTGCTTATTTAACTCCACCTTCTGGATAAACCAGATTTCACGCATCTGAATTGTGTGATGTTTAAAAATGTACAGTTAGAAAAAGGTCTGCGAGAGGCTGCCGGAAATCTGCCAGATCTGTCATTTAGGTCTCCTGGCCCCTTCCTAAGGCCTTTCTGCCCTCCCAGGGCTCCAGACTAGAGCAAATTCAGGTCACCCCTTGAGCCCTCATGCCCTGCATCTTCAATCCCTACTTCTGGACTCACGAGTCTTTCTAGACTATCATCTACAGGCCTTTCCATGTGATTTGCTTCCAAGGTTACTCACCTTCTTAATCCCTGGGGGGAAGCGATTAGACCTTGTTGAAGCTTGTTTTCTAAGGGTGTGGACCGACCCAGCAGCAGACGGAAGGAGAGCCGGAGCCATCTCCCTCTCATCTGTCTGCGCTTCTGCTACAGTTGTAAATGGTGACCAGGACACGGACGTTATCTATTCCTAAGGTTGTTGGGGGAACGATGCATCTGTAAAGGCACAGGGCAGGCTGCTGCTCAGTAATTGCTAGCGATGATTCTCATAATTATTAGGAATTGCTATGATTCGACCCTTCCTTTGCTTTCTATCGCATATAGCACTATTAAATTTAAATCTCAATTTGGTTCTCCTGCTTCTGCCACCCACTCCCTGCCATGGGCCTCTCACCGCAGATGCAGGCATCAGCTGGTTTTCGCCCCTCAGGACCATCCGTGGGGTTTGCCTCTGAACAGCCAGAGACTGGCTGAATTGGAGAGTGAAACCCCACCCGAGCTGCGGGGTCCATCAGAGAGCTGGATAATGAAAATATTTCTCCCAGGGCTAGGTTTGGCAAAACCCTCTGCTTAAATTAAAAACACCGTGAAGTTTGGGCCTTATAAATTGACAGTGTGCTTTGAAATAAAGAGATGTTAACAGGACAAAGAATGTGCCAGACTTAGGATACGCACATGACTGAACTTATTTCAAGTCAGCTTTATTTCAGCTTTTTTTTTGTTATTGTTCTTTTTAAAGATGAAAACAGAAAAAAGCCCCCAAAATCACCCCGAGCCCCGGGGGTGGTGCCCTTTCCCAGGACCCCATATTCCTCGTCATATTTCTGGCACTTCTTCAGTGAGCACATCTCAAACCAGATGTGCCAAACCACTCAGTGCCTTCAGCCCCAGCGTTTTCCTGTCCCACCTCAGTTTCCTGGAGATAGCGCGCGTGTTAGCACCAGGACCGATGACCACATTTGTTTGTTGCTTTCTGACTTTATGAACTTCTGAAACCACCAAACCTTCAAGGCGTAAACCCTGCAGCAAGGGCAAGCTGGGAGAAACATCTGCAGTGAATCTTGGTCCTGCAATGGCCTGGGGCCACAAGTTGCCTTCCAGCCTCCCACAGAGCCTACCTGAGAGCCTGGGAGCACTCCACAGGGAGGGAGGAACAGTCAGGCCTGAGAGGCTCTCCCAGGCGCTGGCCTTCCTCCTCCGCTGAGAACGTGGCCCCTGCGCCCCTGGAGCCTCGAGATGCAGAGAGCCGCACCCACTAGGGCCTCCGTAGGCGTTCCTGGACCTCGGGTAGGTGGAGATGTCACTTGAGTCCTGAATCCATAGGGCAACTAAACACCATGTGCAACTCTCTTTCTAATAAGGCCATCTGGGCCCCTTCCTGCTACCTACTAGCAATATATCCTTTCAAAGGCGGGGTGAGATGAGAGTGCAGGAACAAGTTTCCAACTGGAGAGATGACGGGGTATCTAAAACAAACCAAGTGAAAAGCAAAAGCAGAACCAGGCCTGTAACTACAGACAGCAGACTGGTGGTGGCAGGGTGTGGGGTGGGGGGGACGGACAAAATGGGTGAAGGGGAGTAGGAGGTAGAGGCTTCTAGTTACAGAATGTCTAGGGTACCCGGATGAAAGGCACACCATAAGGCATACAGCCAACGGTGGTGTAATGGCGTCTGCCTGGTGACCGATAGACAAGCTACCCTTGAGGAGAAGTTGGGTCACTGTGTTGTACACTTGAAACTAATGTCACACCGTGGGCAACCTCTACATCAATAACAAGAGAAAGATGATGGGGGTAGCATCTGTGATGAAACTCACTGTTTGGGGATCTCAGGAACAAGGCTGAAGGTCCAGTCAGACCTGACCTCATCTTAAACTTGCGCCATAGTGAATCCCAATAGTTTACCGAGATCAAACACAAAACCTTTGCTCACTAAGTTCCTGAGGGGTAAAGCAGCTGTGTTTATTTGTTTAATCAACAGAGGCTTATTAGGCGGGAGCTCTGTCAGGCAAGGATAGAGAAAGCGACAGAGATAATAAGCCATTGTCTCTGCCTGAAAAAGGAATTCAGGTAAATTGATCACAACAATCCGATAGCATGGAGGGCATGTGAAATGCTGAAGAAAGCTGAGGTGTAGAAACACTCTCTGCAGAGAAGGCAGAAGTCAAGGAAGACCCTATCCAAAGTCCAACTAGCATGACAAATCACTGATTTTCTGGGTCCTCAAGGGACACCCAGGTACATGTTGGGATCCATATTCACATAAGACTTGGCTGCTCATGTACATTTGGGTCATGCAGTGGCTCTCATACCTTACGGTGTGTTGAAGGACCCTGGGAAGCAATAAAAATGAGATTCCTTAGTTCCCACTCCAAGAATTTCTGATGATGTTGGTTTGAAGCCGAACCTGAGAAACCTGGTTAAGTTTTTTAAATTTATTTTTAATTTTTTTAAAGATTTTTTTTAAAAATTTATTTGACAGACAGAGATCACAGGTAGGCAGAGAGCAGGCAGAGAGAGAGGAGGAAGCAGGCTTCCCGCTGAGCAGAGAGCCCGATGCAGGGCTCGATCCCAGGACTCTGGGATCATGACCTGAGCTGAAGGCAGAGGCTTTAACCCACTGAGCCACCCAGGCGCCCCACCTGGTTAATTTTTATTAATAAACTTTTCAGTTGATTCTGCGGAAAGTAGTTCTCAGGCTGCACTTTGAGTAATGCTGTCAGAGCCCTGAATTTCATGCTCGCCTCCACCAAGGACCGGTCTCTGACTTTTGCTCATTCAATCCCGGTAGCAAGAAAGTAAGTATTTAACTGTTTACTGTAGTTGTTCGCCTCTATGTTGAGACCCAGGGAAAATATACTGGGAATCAGAGGTGTTTGATCTACACATGAATGGGTGTGGACAGAGGAGGGGTTCCAGGCCCCAGCTAAGCGTTTTCTCTCTGTGGAGAAAACCCCAACTACAGTCCTCACAGGCCCCAGCCCTCCTGTGGCGGCACAGCAGAGGACCTCTGAAGAAAGCGTGCCAAGAGAGGCTGTGTGAGGTGTTTCTGTAATGAAATACTGTCTTTCCCCGAGGCACGGAGATGTATAAGGCAAAAGGATACGTTCTCAGGCTATAGGGAAGCTCTTTGATGAAGAAAGTGACACTGGATGTTCTCTTATACTTTCACCTGTGAATCTGAACTGAGAAAAATGCTAATGCAAATTAAAAAACAGAGTGAGAATTTAGACTTGGCTGGGCGTCTTCTTCTGCGTTCTTCTTATCCCTCCTTCCTCCCCCATTCCCTCCTTTTCTTAAAAAAAAAAAAACAAAAAAACAAAACAAAAAAACCCAAAAAAACTTCTTTTAGAAAATATAGAAGCAATCTATTTAAAAATATCAGAAAGATTTAAAGGTTAAATCCTTGGGAAAATACAATTTGTAGAACTTTTCCAGAAGTACTTTGGAGAAAACTTCCCTCTGAACAAGGTCTCCTTCTGGATAATAATAAGAATAACATAGATTTTCATCCATTTTTAGTATGTTACTTGTTTTCCATGATGTGAGTAAACAGAGTTTATAGTTCAAGTAAGAGAGAAGTAATACATCCCCATAATATAGCAACTTTGTATTTTAGGAGAGTCTTTATCTTTCGGGGAAATGGGTGTATTTTGTACTGAATCCAAAAGGCTGTTTGTCAAAATACAGAAATTTTAAAAACCTAATGGGATAAAGTTGATCGTTATAAAAGGAAGTTAATCGTTATGTTTGAGGTTGGTAAAACCAAAATAAGTATGTCAGGGATGACTATTTCAGAGTAGATGATTTTCAAGAAGCAGCACTGTCTTTATGTTATGGATTGAAGTGTGTCCTCCAAAAGATGTTGAGATCCTAACCACCAATACCTGTGAATTTGACCTTCTTTGTAAGTAGATTCTAACAGATGATCAAATTAGATGAAGTTATTAGGGTGGTCCTGATTCCAGAATGACTGGTGTCCTTATAAAAAGGGGGGGGGAGGTTTGAGCACAGAGAGAGCCACACACACAGGGAGAATGCCATGTGACGAAGAAGGCCAAGATTGGAGTGATACATGTTAGGCCAAGGAAAGGCCTAGTCTGCCGGCAAATCACCAGAAGCCAAGGAGTGAGGCATGGAAAAGATTTTCCTCTCATTCGGCCCTCAGAAGGAACCAAACCGTCCAACACCTCGATTTGAAATTCTAGCCTCTAACACTATGACACAATAAATTTCTGTTGTTCAAGTCGGCGAGTGTATGGCATTTTGTTACAACAGCTCTAGGAAATGAATACATTTACCTAGACACAAAATCTTCTTTCTCAAGGTCCAGGATTGCTGATTGACCAATCGGAGTGGGTTGAGCTATACCAGAACTTGAGGGGAAAGGGATAGGTGCACACTGGTGTGTGAGGAGCCTTGGGGAGGAGGTCCAGGGTACCACAAGGCTGTTAGGCTCCATGTCTTTGCTACAAGGCCTCACAAATCTTGACTCCAGCTTGCTGGAATTAGACCAGTTACTGTTTTGTGCTGAGGCTGCTCTTCTCTGTGGGGGATCAGATCCTTAGTCCACCAGGACCAGGATTTTTTTTTTTTTTAAGATTTTTTTTAATTTATGAATTCGACAGACAAAGATCACAAGTAGGCAGAGAGGCAGGCAGAGAGAGGAGGAAGCAGGCTCCCTGCGGAGCAGAGAGCCCGATTCGGGGCTCGATCCCAGGACCCTGGGATCATGACCTGAGCCTAAAGCAGAGGCTTTAACCCACTGAACCACCCAGGTGCCCCCAGGACTAGGACTTTAACGTTACCTTTCTCTGCTCATCTTCCATAAGGAGCCTCACAGCCTATACTGGCAAGTTCCTAGGTTGAGCAGTCAGATTTTTACTTTTGGTTTCTAATTTTAGCTCTGTGACACAAGAGCCATGTGATATTAGCAGGTCACTTCATATCTCTGAACAGGTTTTCCATTTGTGAAGTGGGTACAGGAATATGAGATTTGTCACAGTGTTCCTATAGGAATGTAAAAGAGTTTTGTACACGGTCCGCTTTTTCCCAAGTGTGTTTCTATTGTTTCAGAACCTGGTATATGTGTGTGCGTGTGTGTGTGTGTGTATGTGTGCGTGTGCGTGCATGCCTGAGCCAAGACAATCATTGCTTCTGGAAAAAAAAATATAGCACAGAAGTCACAGATTCTCAGAGGACAACCACTTAACATTTGCATTCAAAATAGTAACAAATAAACGTCAAACTAAATCCGCAAAGTCGTACTAATTGATAATCTCTAAGGAAAATGGTACACACACACACACACACACACACGGAAATTAGAAGAAAATGTAAAGGGCAAACAAAGATCTAAATCCCTGCTTAGAGATGATAAATGTTTCCCCGGACAATTTCTACATCCCAAGGGAGGCTGGTATCTGGAAAAACACATGCTGACGTAATGAGAACCTTGCCCAGAGGAAGCACCTTCTGCTGAGGGAGATAGAGGCCTCTGGACACAGACAGGGATTCTTGGCTGTGAGGCTCCAGCCTGTCTTTCTCATCGCCCCAGTCTTCCACTTATGAACTGATGATCCTGCTTCTTTCTCTACGATGTTATGTTGGAATACTTGAAAGTGAAGTCAAGTTTGTGAAATTATATGAGAAGTTATGGAAACAAAGGAACTAAAAGACAACAATAGATTCTGTGGGTTAATTTATCTTTCTCCTCTAAACCACGAGGATGCTTGTGGTAATCACCCGTCAGGCGTATTCCAGCCAGCAGGGTTCTTCACCTCCGTCTTATATAAACCATGTGTTTCATCGATTTGCATCCGTCTGCCCAAACACTTACTGAACAGAGCAGCGGAAGATCACATGGTGTAGAGATGGAACCAAATACAGGGGCTTGATGGGAAAACTTTCCAGAGCAGCAGGCTGTGGGCAGAATTGCACACCCAGAAAGCCAAGAGCATATGCAGGGTTTTCCATGTGCATTTTTGACTTGGGAAATCTTCGGGATGAGGAAATCCAATTCTCCAGCAGTCTTCTTCCCTGACGTTGCCCAGGCTCAAGCACACTATGGGCACTTTGGCTCGATTATTTAAGGATACATTGGTGAAACTCCAACCGACTTTGATTTAGAGCAATGAAATATTCAGATTGAGGACAGGCAGATGACGAATATTTAGTCGGCAGGATCTTGTGAGATAAAAGAGGTTGTCTTTATAATCTCTGGGATGTCAGCATATGTGGAGAGGAAGGTGTGTGACAGCTCAGCTGAGCGAGGCTTTGGACCCAAGTGCAAATGTTTATTTGGGCATTGGACTCCTTCCCAGACCATTGGGCCCTAATATCTGGACTGGTTTCCCCATCTTCCTTTTGGCCCAGGTGCTTGTAAAGGAACTCAGGAAGGGGGCAGTTTCTTTTCTCTTCCCTAGGCCAAGCCACATCCAAACACAAGGTTTCACATGCAAGGTTGAACTCATGTACTAAACACAAGTCAAGCCCAAGACCCAAGCTGCTTTTAGGTCACAAATAAACGTCCTGTTAAACGTGGGTCTTCGCTAACAATTTCCGTCTGGCAACACTCCCGGCCACGTGTCTGACCACAGGTCAGAGGTGAAAAGAAGGCAGCTGGTTCACTGAAGGCTTTGTTTGCATTGGCCTGTAATTAGAGACAGAAGACATTGCTCATTGGTAGCCGGAGGGCTCCTTGGGCATTTGCGAATCCCTCCCTGAGGCAAAAATGAGAGTGGGAGTTGGATCGATGGTATGTAGAAGCATTCCAGACCTGAATCTAAGTATTGTTTCTGAGGACCTCTGCACGTAGGCCCAGCGAGACAATGCAAAATCAGCTGGCAAGGCAGAGCAGACCGGAGGGGAGGAGAGTTTGCTGAGAGTGTGCAATGTATGGACCTTTGGCCAGCAAGTGTCTGTTAGCACTGCCACCACAGTGATTCACGTACGTGTGGCCAGACCAAAGGGTGTGGGTGCGGGTGGACTGCTTCGCCGATGAATGAGCTCCCCAGCAGTTCCTGAATTCCTGTGGCTGGTCACTTCCAGTGTTTTCATTCATGGGTTAGGCTTGGGCCAAGACAGAAAAGGGCCCTCTTGAGGTCATGCTGTCAGCACCACAGCTCTCACCACTGTCCTCTTCCATTTCTTTCCTCTTCAAATGCATTGGCACCTTCCTCTGCTGTTTGCAGAGAATTAAACTTTCCTTCCTTGTGGCAAACACTTGTTGCAAAATATACGAGCATAGGAAAGGCAGCCATTGAGTCTAGGTGGACAGGACAGGATTTTACGAGAACATGTCAGTTCTCCTTGGCATACGTCACCATTCCCAACCCTCTCTGTGCAGAAATTCTGTCTTATTCTTGCAATCCAGTTCCCAGTCAAAATCATCCCAAATGAAATGAGACAACTGGCCCTAATTCTCCCCTCGTAAGGGAAGGGGCACGCATTTGCTGCCTTCTACTCTTGCCTTTTCCTAATTGTCTTCTAGGCATTCCCAGTGAGGATCAATCATCTCTCTCTCTCTCTCTCTCTCTCTCTGTTTTCTCACTTCTAATTTAACTTCAAAGCCTCACCCCCTATCACATCTTACCAGCTCTTCGCAAATTCCACCTGCTTCCCCTATAAAACTCAATTAATATACCTCTCAATCTGGAGCTTGGAAAACCAAGCCTCAGTTGTCACAAAAATAACATCTCTGCAGACAGGTTTAGTGGCTGGATTTTTAAATGATATTCTAGAGAATAGCAGCTACAGCAAAACAAATTTCTCTTTGCTGGTAAAGTCACGAGCCTCTGGCAATAGTTAAAGATACAGCTGTTGGGAATGGGTCATGATAATTATAATTGTTACCATTTGTTGAGCTATCACTAAGTGCCAGGAATCATTCTGAGTACTTGATTAAAAATATCTCATGTTTATAGCGGCAATGTCCACAATAGCCAAAATATGGAAAGAACCCAGATGTCCACTGACGAATGGGTAAAGACAATGTGAGATTATACACACACACACACACACACACACACACACACACACACACGGGAATACTATGCAGCCATCAAAAAGAATGAAATTTTGACATTTGCAATGACGTGGATGGAACTAGACAGTATTATGCTGTGCTGACTTATTTCTAAGTCAGTCAGAGAGAGAAAAATACCATATGATTTCACTGATATGTAGAATTTAAGACACAAAATAGATGAACATAGGGGAAAAGAAGGGAAAAAACAAGATAAAAAGAGAGAGGGAAACAAACCATGAGAGATGCTGAACTCTAGGAAACAAAAGGAAGGTGCTGGAGGGGAGATGGGGGAATGAGGTATTTAGGTGATGGGCATTAAGGAGGTCACTTGATATAATGAGCACTGGGTATTGTATCCAACTGATGAATCACTAAATTCTACCCCTGAAAGTAATAATATGCTATATGCTAACTAAATTAAATTGTATAAAGAAATTTTTTAAAAAAGGAACTAGAATGGAAAAAAAAAAAACCCACCTCATGTAATCTCACAACTAAATGCAAAAGTCACAATTACTATCCTTATTTTCAGATAAGGGAAATATGCTTTTTTTTTTTCTGATTCCTCAAACTAGAATATGGTAGAGTAATTTAAAACCCAGATGGCAGAATTTAAAAGGAAAGAAAATTAAAAAAAAAAAAAAAAGAAAAGAAAACCTTTGCTCATAGTGAAAATGGCTGTTTCTGA
This sequence comes from Martes martes, assembly GCF_963455335.1. Classification (NCBI taxonomy): domain Eukaryota; kingdom Metazoa; phylum Chordata; class Mammalia; order Carnivora; family Mustelidae; genus Martes; species Martes martes. The sequence goes on along the minus strand of NC_137888.1, from coordinate 57,887,683 downwards.
TTTGGGGTTATATGACCAGAAATATTTGATTCTCTAGTTTGGCAGCAATAATCTACAAGATTCTACTTAGTAAAATGTGGAAGAATGGCAGATGTTTACAGATGTCCTTTAACCGGCATGAAGGTTCTTACTAGGAGACCCCAGGATTATGAGGAATAGTGTTTCACCCAAAGCTGAACAGAGCTTCCCTCTGCTTATCCGCACCCAGATCTTTCTGGGGGAAAGAAGACTTGCACAGAGCTGGGAAACGTCCCTCGACATTTTTGTATACAGGTTCCCTGTCAGATTAGCTGTGACCACACTGCCCTCTAACCGACCAGAGTAACCAGACAGTAGCTATAAAGCCAGATGCCAGAGTGAAGTGACCTTCTCAGTTGACACAGCGCATGTGAAGGAACTCTTTGGCTTTAATACACCTTTAGCACTGTTAACTCCTAAAAGATAAGGACGTCTGTGCCCCTATAGATCGAGTACCTAGTAAGGGCCAAGTAAGGGTTTATCAAATAAATGAAGGTCACACACCTAGTTTATGCCAAGTTGGGAAAACTCTGGAATTTTCAGACTGGAATGTTCAGACTAGAATATTCCACATTTGGTAAGCACTTGTAGAAGAGGTGTTAAGCTGAGGTCTTCAGAGGGTCTGTGAACCCTCTGAAATTATGTGCAAAACATCATGTCCACATGTGGGAATTTTGGTGAGGGTCTTTAGCATTCACCAAATTCTTTTTTTTTTTTTAAAGATTTTATTTATTTATTTGACAGAGAGAGATCACAAGTAGGCAGAGAGGCAGGCAGAGAGAGAGAGAAGGAAGCAGGCTCCCTGCTGAGCAGAGAGCCCGATGTGGGACTCGATCCCAGGACCCTGAGATCATGACCTGAGCCAAAGGCAGACGCTTAACCCACTGAGCCACTCAGGCGCCCCTCACCAAATTCTTAAGAAAGTTCTTAAGCCAAATTACTGAAGAATTACTGCTTTGCGGTTTAAAAAGCAATCACACTTCATTATTTTATTTTATTATACAACAATGCTATGTGAAGGACATCATCACAACCCTTAATTTACAGAAGGAGAAAATGTGAAATTGAGAAAAATGGCACAGGTATTACATAAAAAAGTGTTCTCACTGCAGATGTATGTTTTTGCCACTTGCTGTGTGAGTGCCTGTGTGCCCTTGTGTGTGGAGAGGAAGAAAGAACAGAGAAATGTTAAAGGAGATTCAACATTCCTGGTTGGACGCTGGCTTTCCTTCCAACTCAAGAGTCAAAGGATGGGACCATGTCTCCCCTCTTCCCCCCGCCCCACCCCCCACCCCCACCCCACTTCCCACGTGTGTTTCCATTCCAAGGAACTGCTTGATAGAAGCCGGCTCTGGTTTTTAGCTCAAGCCCTGATGCATTGCCCAACCCAGCAGAGTAGTTTAAGAACCAGAGAAGAAACGTATCACCATTTACTTTTGAGCTTAATTTCTTTATCTAGATAATGGATTTAAAAATACCGCTTACTCTGAACCCGAATACACTTCTCTCTCCTTCTACAGGCAGCTGAAAGCCTAAGTGACTTCTGGATCGATCCTCTTTCCTGGATGCTTCCTACTGCCTGACATCTGGGACTCGTTTCCTCATCTGCAAACTGAGAGCTGCAGGACGAGGTAATTTGGTCGATGACTTTTAGCTCTAAAGTGCTTTTTCGATAATACTGTTGTGGAAGAAGCGAGTGGGGTGTAGGCAAGAGAAAGTATAAAAGCAAAAGAACATCCGCTTGGTTAGGGGTCCTGGAATCGTCATCTCCCTCCACTGGTGTTTGGGTTCGTCCTTTTCCTTCTCACTGCACCTTGAGCGGCGACATCACTACTTTCTCCCACATCTTCAGGAAATCCTGCAAGTCACACCTAGGCACTTCAAACACGGACGCTGGTGGAGGCAGCCAAGGACAGAGGGTGCTTCAGCTCTCCTGGTTCCCTCCACCCTCCTGCTGGGAGAATGACAGGTCACATGGGGAAATTCTAACACTCCTGGGAAGTGGTTTTCCTACCAACAAAAGGCAACTCGGAAACACACTGACAAGTTCCCCTGGGGCACTGCGGAGGATTGGCTGGATGACCTGGGGAGGTCTTTCAACTCTCAGAATGGGTGATTCTGTGATTCTTCTTCAAGACTAGATCACCCAGGGATTAACACAATCTCCCTCAGCAAGCAGAAATGGAAGACAGAGTCTGACTCATGAAAAGGAAGGGGGGTTAGGTCCCCCTGAGTCTGAGTCAGTGGACCTCATGTCTTATGTTTGGGGATCAGAGCTACACTGTTGCACAACTCTAGGGGGTGCTCATTCTATTGTCAAAGGCTCCCCTTGGAGCATAGTTTAACCCGTTACCCCTGACACAAAGCAACGCCGCTGCCCTGTTTGTGATGCCTTAAGGTCCTTCATTTCATCACAGACTTTCATAGCCTCTGGAGGTTGAAATCTCAGTGTCTGGGGAATACTTTCATCATAGCTCCCTTACAAAACCTGGCAAAATCCCACATCTCCATGCATATGTTGGAACAAAAATGTGATTGATAAAGAAAAGAAGCTACATGGGGGGTTGGGGTGATGAGTGGTTTATACATCCAGAGAGCAAACCAAGTTTAACACAAGAGACAGAGAAATGTACTGTGCCGTTTTACCCTATACTCTGACAAGATAGCACTTCCTCCATTGACAGAGGGGTTGTGACCCAATAAACTCCTCGTAAGTTGAAAATATCCTAAGTCGACAGGATATGTGATACACCTAACCTACAGAACATCACAGCTTAGCCGAGTTTACCTGACATATGCTCAGAACACTGTTAGCCTATGGTCGCTCCGCATCATCTAATACCAGCCTATTTTATAAGAGAGTGTTGAATAGCTCATGTCATTTATTGAATTTTACCGGAAGTGAAAAACAGAATGGTTGTAAGTGTAGGGGTTGTTTACCCTCGTCATCGGGCTGCTGCCTGGGTGGCTCGTTGTTGCCTAGCATCACGGGAGAGCATTGTATGGCATATCACTAGTCCGAGGAAAGATCCCAGTATTGCAAATGTGAAGTATGGTTTCTTTCTTTCTTTTTTTTTTTTTTTAAGATTTTTAAAATTTATTTGACAGAGACAGAGAGAGAGAGCACAAGGAGGCAGACTGGCAGGCAGAGGAAGAGGAAGAGAAGCAGGATCCCCGTGGAGCAAGAAGCCAACGGGGGACTTGATCCCAGAACCCTGGGCTCATGACCTGAGCCGAAGGTAGATGCCTAACCTGTTGAGCCACCCAGGCTCCCCTGAAGTATGCTTTCTACTGAATGCCTATTGCTTTGGTACCATGATACAATTGGAAAATCCTAAGTCAAACCTCTGCTTTTTGTTTGTTTGTTTGTTTTGGTAAGAATCTTAGGTGTTGGAATTAGTTTAGTCAGTTGTAGCAAGCAGGGTGGTCGTAAGTGGCTTCATCAGTTGATGGGTTTCTTTATTCATGTGACCAGTTTACCACCTAATAACTCCCATTCCCCAGCTGCTGACCGAGGGTCAGGTGCTTCCCAAACAGTACGTCACTGGATCTTCCCAGCAACCGTAGGAGGTAAGTATTACTGTCTCTATTTTATAAAAAGAAAACTGGATCTCAAAGAGGTTCATAACTTTCCCAAGGTTACTCAACGCAAGTAGCTGGGTTAAGGGTCAAACTCACAGCTACCTGATTCCAAAGCTGCCCCCTTACCAGGACACCAACCTGGTCCCTTCCTCTCTATGATGCCATTATGTTTTTCTTGAGCAAATGTAGCCAGAACTGCTCCATGACTTGCCCTATGGTAGAACTAGTAATAATAACAAGAGCAATGCCTGTAGAACTTATTATGTGCCAGGAACTTGCGTGAACACCCTCTAATGTCTTAAATAACTTATTCCTTGTAAAGTCTTCCAAGGTAGGGATCGAGCCCCATTTCTGGATGAGGAGCGAAGACATGGAGAGGTTGTGAAACTGGCAGCAAAGTTACTGGGCTAGTCGGTCAGGGGCGGAGCTGGGAATCAAAGCCAGACAGCCGGGCTCTGGAGGCTGTGCAGTCTGTCGCTCGGCTGCAGGAGCAGCTCGTCAGAGGGGCAGACACTCCGTGGAAACCCACTGCCCTGTTCAGATTTGCCCAGACTTACATTAGACGCAGTCTGTGGAAGGTTTACACTCTAGTAGGGAAAAATGCTAGTAAGTCAAGGAATCGGGCCTCTAACCCTTGCTTTCTCTTGCTTGGTTGTCCAACACACCCCGTTTCAGGCAGGGTCATCAAGCTAAGGGTAGCCTGCTTTCTTGTCATTCCTTGGGGGCCCCTCTGGGCAAGCTGGGAATCACACTACTCTGGGGGAGGGGAGGGGGACAAGAGGACGGGCCACAGAGCCACAGGTCCTGAAGGGCAGATAGACTTAGTTTTCCCATTTTTCTTCTCACTTCTTAATTGCTGCTCTGCGTTTTCAGAAAAGGGAAGTTAATTCTTTGGAATTCCTAGGAACTGGAGGGTTTTGAGCCTGTAATGTTTATGAATCTGCTGAGAACACTGGGAAATGAGGCTTCTTTTTGCGTATGAAGTCATAGTTTAACCCAAACCAAAAAAAAAAAAGCCTGAGAGAGTCTGCGGGGATCAGAGCTGGGTATTGTGTTACAGAAATTTTCCATTTCAGACACAAACTACATACGGCAGCATGTGGGCCAAAAACGGCAGAGCGAGACTCCAGAGGGGGCTGAGGTAATAATACCTCGTCCTTTAATCCTGAGGAGTATGGCCAGGTTCTCTGGGAGGGCTGTCCGGAAGGTCTGGATCAGGTCACACTTATATATCTGGGTTTTGGAATGATGCTAATAGCCTCATCGCAGGGTATTAACTTCGGAGAGCTCTCTAGGATGTCCCAGGGCAAGATATTTAGCCTCTCAGTGCCTCAGGTTCCAATATCTGAAGATGAGACAGATGCCTCAAAATTTGTTGAATGTAGTAAAAGTGTTATACACACGGACTATACAATAATGGTGGGGGGATAAGGCTAGTTATATTATTAAACAGTAACTAATTAGCTAGCATTTACCCAAGCTTTACTGCACATGAGCCACTGTGCTAACGATTTCTAAACATTATCTCATTTCATCCTTCCAAGCTGTTGAGATCCGTGGTATCATTTCCTCATTTTATTTGTGAGGAGACTGAGGTTTAGAAATGCTAAGTGACTGAACAAGTTCATAACCTTGGGGGGTAGACGGGGGTCTCAAATCTAAGTTGAGTGTGGCACCCGTGAACCAACACCTTCTCCTGTCTCCCCAAGGACAGGCGACCTTGGCCCACACTGCTCTGCTCCTGGGCTGAATCTTGTAAGTTCTCCGGATATCCCCCAGAATAGGGGGCATCACTTGTTTGGTAAAATATGTTCCTTTGGCCTCTCCTTCCAGCTTTTAGCAGTGGCCCTTTCAGCTTACCATGATAGTACCTATTTTTAAGAACTATTGCCTCTGGTTTTCCAGGTATATAAACTGGTCTTGGTCCCTTGGACTTGATTCTGAAACGGGTGTTACCTAGAGCCCAGGTTCTTACAGGTCGATATCCCTGACCAGTCACATCACCACCACCAGGAAATGCAGGCAACGAGAGTCTCTGCCCTCTCCCCAACCACCCCCCCCACCCCCCACCTCACCCCGGACCCACTGAATCAGAAACTCTGAAGATGGAGCTCAGCAATCCGTATTTTTACAAGCCTCGAGCTGATTCTGAGCAGCCAGAGTTTGAGAACCACGGGCCTCAGGGGCAGATAAAGGAGAGAGTTAAATCAGGAATAGAGGTCTATGATTCTTAACAGCTGCTAGTGACTCATTCTCCCCAGTCATTCCCTTCTGGGTTTCTGTCCTTTTTAGGATGAAGGATTTGCTCGCAATCCCATCTTGTGTGATAAATTTCATCAACAGTGTCCATTCCTTTCTCAATCGACGTGCATGAGGCGACTCTGAGCTTTCTCCACTCCCACGTGCATGCGTAGCCCACTTCTGTTTTTGGAACCACTTGCTCAATTTCCAGTCGGGGAGATTAGCTTCAAGTTACTCTTCATGTCAGAAGAGAAAAATAAGTTTGACTAAATCTGCAGTTCTAGGTTGAATTGAAGAATTCCAGAACTGGGGTTAGTGCTCTGAAAGTGCTTTTTAAAGGCTCTGAACACTTCCACACACGAGCCAAGTGGCGCCCTGTCCCCCTCTCTCCTGCCTGCCCTGCCTAAAATTCACGACACAGAGTGAAGCTGAAAATGGGGAAAATCATTGCTTCAGTTTTCAAATGTAAGCTCTGACTCAAGCTTTGTCTGCCTCTTGCGTTCACTGGGCCCGCCTGCCCCTCAGTGGGAATGCACATTGTAGAACAACAAAATAGAAAAAATCTTCTTCTCTCCGGTTGCTTCTCCAGAGACCAGTGTAAAATGGGTCTGCAGTCCAACATGAATCTGCCTTTTAATAACCATGTAAGCCTAACTTTCAATAAAAATTATTCCAAGTTTGCCAGTTGGTTACAAAAGCCTTTCTGGTCATCGGAGATGCTGCTCTCCCTAATCGAAAAATAGTAGGAAATTTTATTCAGCTCTGCCAGAAAATGGAAACTACGGTTATGGATGTGACCTGTGTTTAGCATCTTTGCGGGGGACATGTTCCTTTATCTCAACAGAGATTCACTAACATGACGTTCTGGTTTGAGGGGGTCTCTGGGGCCCAGCTTTCATCTCTAAATAAGGTAAAATGAGCATGGAAACGTGGTTTCTGTTGCCAGAAGCTATTTTTGAGTTTCAAAGAGTTCTCAGTACTTTGTGTTGCTAAGCCAGTCTGACTCTAATTCACTGTGGACTTAAACTGAAGAACATAGGCCACGAAGGGGGGCGGGGGGGGGTGTTAGTCACATGCAAATGAAGATGAGCAGCATGATGGGTATTAAACCCCAACCTGGCAGACGGGGAGCCCCTGCCTAGCGATCTTTCCTGAAATGCTCTTGCAGAAATGTGGCTGCAGCCCAAATTCAATGGGAGAAAAGGACAATACTGGGCCTTCACGTGGTCTTCTCTTTCTGACACATACTTCATGTTCTCTGCCTCAAAGACCTTTGCCTCTCAGATTGCATGGTGCCACTATTATGAAACAAAAATAAATATTTTGACTACAACGTAAAATTTTGAATAAAAATGTTGGAAAGAGATGAGCCCGAGTTCAAAATCTGACTTATCTCTCTCTCTCTCTTTTTCTAAAAGATTTTATTTATTTATTTGAGAGAGAGTGAGAGCAAGAGAGATCAGAGAGGGAAAAGCAGAGGGAAAAGCAGACTCCCCACTGAGCAGAGATCCCGATGCGGGGCTCATTCCCAGGACCCTGGGATCGTGACCTGAGCCGAAGGCAGAGGCTTAACCAACTGAGCCCCCCAAGCACCCCTAAAATCTGACTTATCTCTTAATAGCTATCTGCTTTTGGACAAGTTACTTAACCTCTCTGAGACTTGGGTTGGGTTCCTGTCCTATAAGTTGGAGAAAAATGATAACCATTGGGTTGCTATGAAGACTGATTTGAATAATGTCCAATGCTGGCATTTAGTAGGTGTTACTATTATTTATTTTGTCATTTTAAACTCCACTGGTATAAACAATAAATTTACATGCTAAAACAAAAATTCCCTATTGCCTAGGTACATACATATGGGAGATAAATATATATAGATGTGGACAAATAGATAATTGAAAAATTTTATATATATAAATAAAATTTTATATATAAAATATAAAATAAAACTATACATATTATGTTATATATAAAGTATATAAATAAACTATATCTTTATATAAGTTGTTATATATAATATATAATTTTATTTAATATATATATAAAATTACATTTTCACACTAATCAGCTCGAGAAACAGTAATCTTTCTTTTTTCCTTTATTTCCTTAAACTTCACTGTGAACACTACATTCATCTGGCATCCTGGGTGATACGGTTAGGCTCCAGGTAACTGGGACCCCACCCTCACAGGACCCATTAGCAAAATATGACTTGTTGCCTCTGTCTCTCCCAAGTCTAGTGGAGTCATGATTTCATCATGGTTGACTCACCCTTCCTATGGATTTGGTCCTGTGAGAAAAGTCAAGGCATGCATTTTTCAAGCTATGCCCACAGCAAAAAAATACACTTGGAATATTTTGTTTGAAAAGAATGTAGTGACAATTTGATGTCCTCGTAGACTCCGATTCTGGTATTTAAAAAAAAAAATATATATATATATATATATATATATATATATACTCTAAAACTCAAGAAATAAGCGATTAATGTCAAAACATTATTATTTCGACTTGTTTTGTAAGTCAACTTTTGATTAAAGTGACTCACAAATTCGATATTAAAAAAGTGGAGAGAAGCACCTGGGTAGCTCAGTAAAGCGTCCAACTCTTGGTTTCCGCTCAGGTCAGAACCCCTGGATTGCGCCCCCTGTTGGGCTCCATGCTGATCGTGGAGTCTGCTTGAGATTCTCTCTCTCCTTTCCCTCTACCCCTCCCCTGTTCTCCCTCTCTTAAACAAACAAACAAACAAGCAAACAAATAAATGAAATCTTTTTTAAAAAGCTGGGGTCTGTATGAAAAGAGAATTTTAGAATGTATTAGGATACAAGTACAGGCATTTCTTTTGTTTTAAAAAAAAGAAAACACACACACATACACACCCTGAGGTTTAGAAAATGCCCCTGGCGGAGGAAGGCAGAGAAGCGGAGCATGCGTGGTAGATGCTGGCAGAGAAAGCATTAGGTCATCTGCTCCATCCTGCCACAGTGAGATTATCCCCCAGATGGCAGTTTATGTTTCTGTGGTTTGCTGAGGGCTTGGGCTACTTTTAAGTAATTTTCTTCAAGGTCTTTGAAGCCAGTTTAAAATTATTTGGTGAACTCTTCATTCTATCACATGCTTTCGCAAAATCTACCACAATCTAATAAGCATCTGGATATGTTCTCTGTGATGCAGCCTGGAGTCTCCTCTTCCTAAATTTCAACGCTGTACTTCAAATCTCTTTACCTCCCTGGTGTTTACATTTTTCCCAGGTACTGAGTGTTTTCACTCAGTCTGGTTACACAACCCACTAGAGCCTCCTTAAGGTGCATGCCTGTGTCTCCAACAGAGACTTTACAAACGAATTAAATGTAAGGTGGTAATAAGTAGGTCATCGTTGAGGGTTACAACCTGTTTTGTTCTTTGCTTCATTTTCTTTATTTTATTCTTATTCTTTCTTTTAGAGAGAGAGGGAGAGTGGGGGCCAGAGGGAGAGGGAGAAGGGAGACAGAGAAACTCAAGCAGGCTTCACACTCGGCGCAGAGCCGACACAGGGCTCGATCTCACAACCTGAGATCCTAACCTGAGCTGACATCAAGAATCAGACGCTTAACCTACAGAGCCACCCAGACATCTCTCTTTGCTTCATTTTTAATTCAGCCAGGACCAGGTATTTCTTAAGGGTCAATTATAAGAAAAACACTGGGCCATAGCTCTTCAGCCCTGGACCTTGCACACATTTTCTCTCCCTGCTCTGTGTGAAGGTAATTACACACACACACACACACACACTCTCACACACACACATCTTTGGCTCATCTGGTTGGTTTTGTTTTTGTTTTTCACATTTTAGTCCTTGTGTAATGTTTTGTTTTCCAAGCTCACGAAGTTGACTTAGAAGAAGTTTTCTCAACCTTCTGGTTGAAAATAATCACCTGGGGGCAAAAACGCAGTTTCTTGGGGCTTCTAAGTCAGTTACAGGTTCTTTAAAATTAAATAAAAGAAGGTTCACATAATCCTTGGCATATATGTTCAATAGGGCTGAGGAAGACACCATATATTATTTATTTATTTGTTTTATTTTAACTTATTTCTTGTATTTCTAGCAGGTTCCTCATCTGATTCTTGTCAATAGATAAGTTTAGGGACCACTGGAGGAGGAGATGATCTCCCGGGTCACTTTCAACTTTAACACAGCACCCTTCACACGATCCTGATGACTTTTCTCAGCCGTCTTCGTTGATCAATGACATCGATTATCTTCTTTAACCTTTGGCCCCAAAGTGCTCTTGCCTCCTGAGATTCCATAGCAGATATCTGTATCTTCACTAGTGACTTACGCGCTAACTCACAGAATTTCTTCAATGCCTCAAACGTTTACTTAACTCTTTATTTTTATTTAGGGTTTTGAAATTTGTCATCATGCCTACTGAGATCACTCTGTAAGTGGTCTTACAGTCTTAAGGTCTACTGAGACCTACTCTGGGGGAGACTCCCCCAGAGGAGGGCCACGTTTTATGTCCTTCTGTTTATTCTTCATTTGTGTTCACACAGAGTTTTGCTCTCAGATAAGGAGGTTTTGTTCCTGATTTAATTTTCTCTTTAAATATGAGTATTTTGCTCCATGGGTAAAGAATATGTCATTTCATTACATACATCAAGAGGCATACGATTTAGGAACCCTAGTTTTCTCCTCACTGGGGCAGCTGTTGGGTACTCATATAACCTCCTAATCCTTTATAAAAACTTAATCGGACAGCTGCCTTGATAATATGCAGTTTCAATAACAGCCTCTGTTGAGGAAAATAATATCCCATTGTAGTAAGTCTCACAGATGAATGATGTCTCTACAAAGAAATGTTGAATGGACAGGAGTTCCCTAAACTGGGAATCGAGCTGAACGCTGAAAAAAAAATCACCTTTAAAAATTTCTGCGTAAGATGGAATTATATTCTTTGGATTTAACAACTGCTGGTATCTTTGTTATATGAGTGGTTTAATTAGGCTGTTTCTGTGTAGTGGAACAGCCCTTTAAAGTACTTTTAACAAGGATACTATTGTTAAAGAAAAACAGCTCTTTCATCGGAGCCATTAAAATTATAAGGAGAAAAATGAAAAATCACCCCTGGCAGCATATTTTTGAGTTCAGCTGTGACTTCTCCAGCCTAATCACCAAAAAACTCTTCGAGGCACTCCTTGTTTACACAGCAGTTTGATCTGGATTCTTGTAAAATTAACATAGGTTGGCAAATTAAATGGAACACCACCACCCTCCAGGACATAAAATGTAAAGGAGATTAAAACAAACATGGGGAATGTTCCTGTAATCACTCAGTGTAAACTCAGATCCAGTGAAACAAAAATCTTGCTCGTGAATATAATTGGGAGCAGAGTATCAACCCATAGTTAATGTTAATTACTTTTTATATGTACCTACACCATTTTTCAAATACACCACTAAAATAGATGTCTTTATTTCCCCACTGATTTTTTTTTTAAATCAGAATTTGCTAGAGACACCTACTTGGTTTTCAAGTTAAGCAGGTCAGTGGTTTTGCACTATCACAGTTTAAAATCTCCCCCAAGAACTCACGAAATAAGCATCTTACATTGTTGGTGGTTAATTACATTAGGAAATTCAGTCTCTTTGAACTTATCCTCAAAAGGGATTTTTCTTGTAAATAAAAAAGACTCACAGGTAATCTGAAACTTACGTCCCAATAGAATTTGACAGGAAATACTCCTCAGCCTTGTCCAAGTTTATTTAGAAGTTCAAATAAAAAGACTCCAAAATTTTAAATGAGAAACTCATGTTTGAATCCTGACTTCGAAAGAAAAGGAAATAGATATCATGTAAATGTAATTACTCTAACACCAACGTTCTGTTTTGCAAACTGCTCAATGTAACAGAGGAAGTGAGGTGAGCACGAAGAGCGGCGCGGCAGTCCTGGTAGGGCCTCACAAAGTCATCAAGCAAAGTGGGCTTTTGTCATTTTGCCTACCCTGACTTCCTGTTTCAGGGAATCCCAATAAAGAGACCCAAGCCCGGAGGGCCCGTTGTTTCCTCCCACAGTTGCTGGCAGTTCAGGTCACCAGCTGTATCTGCCGGACACTTTGAGCTCGGCTGAGGAATGCAGATGTGCGGAAGGCCTTCCGAGAATGCTGACCAGTGCCCCTGAGCGGGGGAGCGTCCAGCTATGGCCGGTGGAGCCATCGCTGGTGGGCGGGACAGCCTCTTGGACTGTTCTGTGCTGCCATCTTGGCTCTGTCTTATCATCCACGTTTCCTCCTGTGCTGCTCTCCAGCCGTCCTACCCATTCTGCCAACTATGTGATAGCCTTCTAATAAATTCCTTTCCTGCTTAGAGCAGAGTTAGCATCTGCCTGTGGAACCAAGGACCCTGACTACAAGGTTAATTCCACCAATTTAGGGCCAGAAACTCCAGTATATCTGTGCGCCCACAGATTAGTGAGCTTGTGTCATTGATGTTATTTAGATAAACTCTTCCTCACTCCAGATAAGACTTGAAATTACACAGAAAGGCACAAGCCAACATGATTAAAAAAAAAGAAAGAAGGAAAAATAAGGGTGTTGGTGCACGAGCCAAGTTACTCATGTACTACTGTATCATGAGAAATGGAACTTGTAGGCAGTTGAGAGCCTGGGTCCTCACATTCTCTTCCTGGCCTGAGACCCTTTCTGGGAAGTCAGAGGCTTCCATGGGAGGGCAAGGAATATGGGATCTGCACAAAGGAAAGGGGGCTGTCTTGGGGGGGCGGGCCACAAACCACAGTCCCTCAGCTCCTCTCTCCTGGCCTGGCTGGGGCCGATGAGTTCCTGCTTTTGGCCTCTGCAGTGTCTTTTAAGTCTCTTCTTTTAAAATGGAAATGTATTTGGAAGAGATAATACAGTAAGTCATTTACGTCAGTGAAGTGTTTCCCAGACTTCATGTACTCTCTTTACAATCTTGTCATATTCAAATACTGTCTGTTCTATTTCTTTTTTTCCTAAGTACCTTGAAAACTTTTGTTCTAAATAATATATGTGAATGTGAAAGCTTGTTATGCTATATATTTTTAAATACTCATGGCAATAACCCATAGAATTAAAATGATCATACATCATCTTGCCTTCTGTAGAAAGTTTATCAAGTGAACTAAGATTCCATCCTTGTTAAAAAAATCGTGCATGGAAGTTAAAATTTTGAAATCCTTACCTTGCCTACCAAAAATGTCCATATTTTACTTTAACCTTGCATTCCTAGTTTGGCTGGGTGTAGAATTTGGGGTTGAAATCATGTCCTCTCAGATTTTGAAGGCATCTCCCCAACATCTTCGAGCACCATCAGGAGATGTCATGAGAGGTCAGAAGCCAGTTTAATTCATAACCCTTGTAGGTTCCTTTTCTTCTTCCCTGAAAGTTATTTTATTCTTTTAATCTTTGGCATTCTAAAGTATCACAGGTTGTTTAGTTGCTTTGGGGTTTTTTGTTTGTTTTTAAATTCATTTTGCTATACATGAGTTCTTTTAATCTAAGTGGTGTGACTTCTGAGCGCTAAGATTCTACTTTTGGATATTTTTTTCTCCTTCAATTTTTCTGTGATATTTCTGGGACACCTATTAGTTAGATACGGGACTTCCTGGATTGGGTCTCAGTGTTTGGCACCTGAATCAGTCAGGGTTTGATCAGGAAAACGAAAGCCTTTCTGTGTGTTCTCAGTAGGAAATGTTTTAATACAATGAACAAATATTGGAAAGTCCGGAAGAGGGAAAGTTTCTTGAACTGTCACTGACTAGCTCAGTGTGCAATCCCAGGGATGTTCTCCTTGTAGCTGCTTCAAAAACCTCATAGGCAACTTCTCCCTGTGCATCATCTGCTGGCCACTGCTCTGAAAAATGACGCCTCCACTGTTCTACCTTCCAAATTACACATAACCCCTGCAGGCTCTAACCTGAAACGGTTGGGGCAGGGTCGGGGTGGGGGGAGGATAGTCTGGGAAATGCAAGTCCTGCTCCTTTGTGATGCAGAGAAGACCTTAGCAGGGGAGCAGATATGCCAAGGGGACAGAGACAGTCCAGTACAGTGACCCCGCCTCTGTGCATATCCTAAATTCACCACAGACTAGCTGTAACCTGGGGAAAAGTTCCTAATTGCTTCAGGTCTTCATCTCTCTCACTGTAAAGAGAGGGAATGATACTACTACCCACCTCACAGATTTTTTGGGAGGACTGATTGAAATAATGCACACAGTGGGTACAAATCAGAGCCTGACACATAGTCAAGTGTTTTTAGTATATATGTTGGCTATCTAATTATTGTTATTGGTATTTAATGATCTTTTATCTTACATTTCCACCAACGTCCTTTTGCTCTGAATTTTGAAAAAAACTTCTTCAACATGGTTTTCCAGACTCTCCATTTTTTTTATAACTAATAATTTTAATTACTAAGAAAAATTTATTTAGATTGTTATTTTTCTGCAGCGTCTTCTCTGAGTTTATTCTTTTTAAAAATATGCTTTTATTTTTTTAAAAGATTTTATTTATTTACTTGAGACTGAGAGAAAGCAGGGGGCGGTGGAGGGAGAGGGAGAGGGAGAAGCAGACTCCCTGCTAAGCAGGGAGCCCCATGGGGGACTCCATCCCATAACCCGGGATCATGACTGAGCCACCCAGGCGTCCCAAAACATGCTCTTATTTTAATAAGGGCTTGGGAAGATGAAGAGGCAAAACATTGGGTCTGTCTAGTTGGTCATTTTTGCGCAGAAGCTGACAGTATTGGATCGAGAGGCTCGGTGGCTACCAGCAGCTGGGTTATTCTGCAGGTGGTGTGCGGAGAGTTTCACTTTCATACTCTCACCCAATTCGGCTCCATCGTATGACGCAGGTAGGAGTATCGTCCTCGTTTCTATAGATGAGATAACTAAGGCTTACAGAGGTCAAATGACTCACCCAGGTCACACAGCTTGTACCTCAGTGGACATAAATGTAATCACGGATCTATTGGTGACAGAGTTCAAGCTCTGCACCAGGGCTGCTGGACGGATCGCATCCTGGGAGGTGGCTGCCCGGCATCCTCACGCGTGTGTGCGTGCAGGTGTGGCGTCCGCCGGTCCTTCTCTGATGACCATTTAGGCTCCTTGCAAAATTTGCTGGTATCGACAACCCTTACATAGATATATGTGCACTATGGGAGATTTTTAATGCACTCTTCTATTATTGTCTAAAAGCAAGTCCTAGAAGTGAATTTGCTAAGTCAGAAATTACCCACGGTGAGGCATTTTTACGTGGTTTGACAAGCTGCCCTTCAAAAAGGAGGTTGCGGCAATTCCTACTTGTATCATCTCGGTGAGTGAAAGCACCTGTTTCCCACCTGCTCACCGGTGCCTGGTGTTACCCAAGTTTTGCCAGTCTCGCAAAAGGAAATGTTATCTCACCATTTTAATTTGCCTTTATTCATTTTTAGTGTGCCTCAACAGCTCTTCAGATGATTATAGGTCATTTAACCTCCTTCTTTAGTGAACTGTCGGTTCATTCTCTGCTCAACTTCTAGCTGGGATGGATTTGCAAGTACTCCTCAGGGATAGCAAACTTTTCCCTGTTATTTAGGTTGCAAATATACTTTCCTGTTCACTGTTTCTATTTTTACCTTTCTTTATGGTATTTGTAAAAGGGGTTTTAAGTATTTATGTAGTCAAATCTGTCCTAATTAACTCTTACATATATTCTTTCTTTCAATGGATGAAAGGATGAAACCAACATGTGAGTTGGTCCATAGGAGTGTGACTTATGATCTGAGTTTCTAAAGGAATCAGACAACGCTGCAACAAGTTGCCCCAACTTCAGAAAGCAGGTGCACTGCTTAAGATGGTGAAAATTTTCACTTATACACTAAAGATTTGCCTAAGCCAACTTAAGAAAATTGAGAAGGATTTCCAGCCACTAAGCTTACCCTTCCAGCTTACCTCATGCTTCTGCTGAGTGGTACTAAAGTCAGAGTTGGAGTTCTGATGGTAATGGAGGCTGTTGGGATGGGTGTGCGTGGGTCATCCCTATCCT
The DNA here is from genome assembly GCF_963455335.1 of Martes martes. NCBI lineage: Eukaryota > Metazoa > Chordata > Mammalia > Carnivora > Mustelidae > Martes > Martes martes. The sequence continues at coordinate 57,871,805 of NC_137888.1, read as the reverse complement.
TTAACCCTGAGCTTCCAAACTGGTACCAACTGCCGACATCAGAAGACTTCTCTGCTAGAATTTTTCAAGTGTTTTGTTCTTTGTTTCTGTTTAAAGTTGTATCCAGGATAAATGAAATTCAAGTCATAACTGGGTAGAGATCAGATTTATAGCAAGACAGTTCACTAGGCAAAGGTCCCCGGGGATTGGGAGAGGTTGTGAGGTCTGGGCTAAAGAAAATGATTCTAGATTAAAGCTCCAAGTTCAAGGAATGTGAATGAGGCACTGGCTCTATTTCAGGGTGAGGTTTTAGTTCTTTCTGTCCCTGCCTTTTCAATTAGAGGGATCTCTCTGAACCCTTCTCTTACCTCCCTTCTCCGGGGAATCAAAACTTCCTTAGTCATGGCTCCACTACTATCTCAACTCTTGTATCTTCTCCTTCGTAGGATAGACAAATTTTGAAAAGGAAGGAGCTTTCCCTTTAAAGTCTGAATTCTTGAAGAGGAAGGATGCAGATTCTAATTTCCTTTTCTTTAGAATGCCACTTGGACCTTAACTTCTCTGAAGGTCTTCTTATGCATTCATCTAGAACTTTTCTGTGCTGTGTTCAGTTGTCACTGCCCTTATAGTCTCACACGAGGATATGTTGGCTCCTCATTGGTTCATCTCCTCTACAAGATGTTGGTCTTCCTCTGGGAAAGACTGTGGGCTACTCATTTATGTATCTATAGCACTTAACAGAGTGTCAAGCATATATTAGGCACTCTATAAATGTCTTTTTATTGGATCTGTTTTAGAACAATAGAAAATATTTGATTCCAACATGCTGTTATGACCTTGGCTTGGGCAAGTGGGAATTAATAATTTCTCATATAAGTTGATATGAAAGAATAGTATCCAGTGGGAATTATGTCAGATAGTCATTCAAAGAGGAAAAATGGTGACCCTTAGATAATCCCTTTAGGGGAACAGCCAAAGACTGAGCATAACCAGACATGGTCAGAGAGACTGAAGAATAGGAGAAAAAAATATGTCTGGAGACTGGGCTAAGCACACAGTGTAACCAAATAATGCTTCAGCCACTGTAACCATTGATCAGCTTATTTAAATTTCACTGGTTAATCTTACTTTAAAAATCATGTAAAATAAGATACGAGATAGAAATTTGGCATGCCAAGAGTTGCTTGAAGACATATGAAGTTCAATATAATTAACTGACCCTGAGATTTATGTAGACATCTCAGAAGAATGTTTTACATGCCAAAGCTTCTTGTAGGGTGCCTTTTCTAAAAATGATCAAAATGCCTTGCAGCAATTTTAGAGAAGAGCTATGCTATCAATAGAAGTCTTTTAAGCCCATGTTTTGGACAGATATTTGCTAATTAATCCTACAAATTAACCAAGTACCTAAATCTAGGAACAGTTTACATCCAGGAACAGTTTAGATAAAAGATTTTTCTTTCTGCAAAACTGATTTAATGTCTTTCTCATGTTAAAATTCTTTCCATTCATTACACATGCACACACGCACACACACACAACTTGTAAATTATTTTAGGTTTACTGCAATTACATCAAAACCCTTGGTGCCCCCAAATGCCTGAAGATTTATAGCATGAAAATCTCCTCTGTTCAAAATCCTGCCTCTTTGCCTTTCAGACTAGTAGGCTGTAAAAAATGGGATTATTAGGAACAGACTCTTCGTTTTCGGGAAAGTCTGTACTGGATAAGCCCCTCCTTACCTTCACCATCTGGCAGATTGATGGACACAGACAGAATACTTACACACACTGACTCGCTTCACTGTGTGCTGACTGAGGAAAAAAGGTGGATATAGGAATGGCCAGATGGCTTTTGGGAAGTAGGAAAACAGGGCTTATTTTGCTCCTGAAATGCTTTTTCTTCTGCTAGATGACTGACAGGGCTGGAGAATCCAGTCCAATACTGGGAATTCAGTTCAGTTCAAGAAGTGATGGTGTGCTCATGGACTCTATAGAAGGAGCTGTGACAGTACTAACTGGTGCTTGGTCACTTGGTTATCAGCATTAGAAAATGGATGAGATTGTCCCATGATAACACACTGAGGTCTGTTTCCGAGCTACATTTGACATTGATGATGTTTCTTGGACTCATGGGCCATTTTGGTTCCATGGCCTCATAATGATTCGTACACTGTTGAATCATAAGCTGATTTTCTTCCTATCCTGCCTTAACAGAAGGTATTTGATGGGCAACCCAAGGGTGACTTTTGGTGTTTGGCTGTTTGCTTTGTGGTTTCTAAAAAGTGAGCCCAGCCAATATGATTGTGAGCAGTATCAAGTACACACTACTGTGTTACCCATAGCTTTGCCCAAGAGACTACCTGAGAAGAAGCCAGTTAGATATTGGAAATAGAGTCAAAATGGCGAAGTGTCAAAATTCGGTAACATACAAAGAAAGTCACTTGAGGAGCCTGCCAGGAAATCAGCCTATTCTTACTGAATTCATGGTGTTCACCCATCACCCCAAAAATTACGAGAGATCCCTGGGTGATAGTAACTAATACTGCCTTTCCCTCTCTCATCATTAAAAAGGGACCAAAAAAAAAAAAAAAAGGGATGCAACCTCTGAATGTTGCCGAGACATGGGCCCATTCATGCCTCATTTCTTTCAGTGCTTTTCTTGTGGGGCCAAAAGTTCCTGGCCATGACTTGTGAGTGTGGTTCTTCAGGGCCTTAGAACTCCTTGGGCAGGGTCCGCAATGATAAGGAAACCTGGGTGGGCAGGATGCTGCACACTTTCTTTACTAGCACTTCCGAAAGTCCTGCCTTGGTGCTTCGCGAGATTAGCAGTTTCCTTTGAACAGTACTGCCCTGGGCTGCTTTCTCATCGTCACAGTGAGCAAGCATTATTCTTTCCCTTTTGTGGGAGAAATAGAGCAGAGAGGAGTGAAATAACCCCAGAGGTGAAAAATAAAAATTATCCACGCTTGGAATGGAACGTCATAATTCTGTCAGTCATCGTGATGACCATTCACTTCTGCAAAATACAAGAAGGAAACTGGAATCTCTCCCAAGAACACTGCCCTTTGAGTTCAAGCCCTCAGGGAAGATCTTTGATGCATTCTTCTTCTTCCTTTTTGTGCCTCCTCTTCATTACAAATAGCCTTTCATGAAGCTTACAAGTAGGGACATGGGCACCAGCACCCAGTGAGCAACTACCTGGGTGAGTAACCCTGGGCAGGGCAGCTGGGAGGGGGCTCAGGGAGGGGCAGGAGGACATGAATGGTCTCACCATCCAAAGCAAACCTGAAGCTCTTCCAGAGCCCTTGACCATTGTTTTGTGAACTTAAGAGAGGTGCAGACCTCTCCCTCACTCTTCTGCCTTTTGCTTATAATGTCGCCAACACACACAGTTCCATCTGACACACTGCCGTGTTTCTGTAACCTTGGGCAAGTCACGTCACCTTTAAGGGTTTTCGTTTATTTATAAAGGGAGGATAATAGTCATGACTGCCAGCTCGCTGAAGCTCCCATTAGTGACACACAGAAGCTGAGCGTCACGGCCAGGGTCGGCACTGGACAGAGCTCAGAAGTGGTCACCTCTCTTTTCCAGCTGGGCAGGCTCCTTCTCCAGAAAAGATCAATGCCCACCCTCTCCAATTTTCTAACAGCTTCGGACTTTCATTCTTGAGATCTTTTTAGCAGTTTCTTATTCCCCCAGTTCATTTACCTAAGAGATTGTGAAAGTGGCTCAAGAGAGAAAACAACAGTTTGTGTATTTTCTTTTTAAAAGAACTGTTGAGGGGCGCCTGGGTGGCTCAGTGGGTTAAGCGTCTGCCTTCGGCTCAGGTCATGATCTCAGGGTCCTGGGATCGAGTCCCACATCGGGCTCTCTGCTCAGCAGGGAGCCTGCTTCCTTTTCTCTCTCTCTGCCTGCCTCTCTGCCTACTTGTGATCTCTCTCTGTCAAATAAATAAATAAAATCTTTAAAAAAAAAAAAAAGAACCGCTGATCTTAACTTCTCTAGTTTTTCATAAAAGACACAATATTAAAACTAGAGGAGACCATAAAAAATCATACATGTTCCTCCTCTCGCCTCCATTTTTAAGAAAATATAATTGAGACCAAGAGAACTGAGGTGATTTCCTCAGTGTTGCATAACCAGCATGCTGCAACAGTACAATCAGACCAAAGCAGTCTCCGCTCTGTTGGGCCATTCTGTCACTGGACCACCAGAGAGCAAATAACCTTCAAAGCACCATGCCCACCACACCACAGGTTAACACTTCTCCTTCTCTCTTTAGTCATCCCTGGCAATGACAAGGTCTTTCTTTGAAAAAATTACTTTCTCTACGAAAGTTATAGCCAACCACTAATTTATTATCATCAATTAATACATATTGAGAACTCATCATCTTCAGAGTTCTGTACAAATATTTTTATTTTTAGGGAGAGGAAGCACGTTCCATGCCCAGCTTGGAGCCTGAGCCAGGGCTTGATCTCGGGACCCTGAGATCATGACCTGAGCTGAAATCAGGAGACAGATGCTTAACCGACTGAGTCACCCAGGCACCCCCAGAGTACTGTACAAATTATTAAAAGTATGTGTGTGCACACATGCGCACACACACAGGCCCAAACAGGGGACTCTAAGGAGGCTGTGGTTTGGCTTACTAGATAAATTTAAAACCTTCAAGATTATCTAAACTTGTTTCAAAAACTGTGTCTAACGTGTTTCTCGGAAAGAATAAGTGACGATAGCAGAACTGAGGATGACCCCATCAATGAATGTTTGTGGTTATTCACAGTGAAGATGCAGAGAGTAAAGAATCAAAACTGACTGAGTCACCACCAAGAAGTTTAAAAGTTGGCACCAACCCACAGAGCAAGATAATGGTGGAGTCAGAACCGGGTGCCCCTGTCGGGCTAAGTTTTATGTTCTATTGGTTGGACTACAAATTACCAACACAACGATATTCCATAATGACACCTCTTGTCAAGAGCTTTTCCATCTTGCAAAGAGAAACCAGATGAAATGAATTTTGGTAGAGAACAGTCAGATATTGGGAGGTCTAGCCATGGGTTCTTGCCTATATTCGGGATTCCTACCCAGGAAATAAAGCTAAATTTCGTGGAGAACATATATTTGAACTTGAAGGTGTAGCTTTTCAGGATGGAGGTACTGGTTTTCTTCAGGTCATAGAGAACCTACCGTCTGCTCCTTCACTGCAACATCTTTGCTTGGCCGCTGGGTTTTCTTTTTTTGCAACCTGCCGGCTTACTAATCACAAGTTTTCAGCTTGCGTGCATTGTGACATCTAATGAGATTACAATAAGTAGGGCCCCATGGCCAGCGATCATTACACGGAAAGACACAAGAGCCCCAGCTAAACACACCATAAAAGGCTTATCTTAAGATATGAATCCTTGAAAACATCAGCTCAGCGATGACAAAAAAGAATTCTGCCTAGTTGGAGTTCTCTCCAGGAAGTATTTTTGATATTGTTTTGGCTTTAGGAAAGGAAAAACAACTAGACTTTGTGGGGGTTACCTAAGTGCACAGTGAAACTGCAGATTCAAACTGTTTGAATCCTGTCCTCCAAATACAGAAGTCTTATGTGAAAACAATCTCATTTTCATTTTGCATTCTGGGAAACCCTCCAAGGCACGGTGCATTGCCAGCTTTTTGTGACCTTGAGTTCCCTAACTGCTCCCAAGGGAAACTTGACCTTGGAACTGTAGAGAGGAGGGGAACTAGTTGGTGTGGGGCAGGGCAGAAGTTTCATTCTCCCTGTTTGTTCACTGCCCCAAGTGGATGGGTCCTCCTACACCAAGACCCTTAGAGCCTCTGAGGGCACAGGGATGGGGACAAACAGTGCAATGGAAATACACATTAATCCCAAAGCAAGGATGCATACAAGACTATCACATGGGATGGAGACTTAAGATGGCCAGCCAGGAGCAGTTCCCAGAGAAGCATTAGGAATAAAAACATTTGGTCCCCTGCCCCCCAGATGCAGAACTGATGCAGGGCTCCCTGACTCCTCAGAGCATCTTAAGACTGAAGTGAAATTCACAGGGCACAAGAATGCCTGCTGTAATTTTAGCTGGCTCCTAGAGGTATGGGGACTCCACCCATGAGAGATACCCAGTCTACGGGAAGAGTTCCTTAGGTTTTCTTACCTGATCACAGGACATCTCTGGTCAGAGGGTTAACTAAGAGAGGAACTCTATATCAAGAGACACCCTACCCGAATACACCATCCCACAGGCAGGCAACCAGTCAGAGGACAGCAGGTTCTGACCTTTCGCCTAGCGAGAACTGCTTTGATCTCTTAACTTTGCTTATGGGTGCATGGGTTGAATGGCTTTTGCCTTTAAGGTTGATTTTATTAAGTATCAATTAGTATCTTCATTTTCACTACTCAGTGAAAACTTAATTAGAGAAACAACATTACCACACTGACCTGATAGAATTGCAGCCAAAAGCAAAGCAATCAACATTTGAGTAGGGCTCCGCAGCCCGCGAACAGGCTCTGTAGGTCAGTTGGAATTTTTAATTTCGGGAAATGGCTTGTATTGTCCCGTTCCCACCATCTATGAGCCTGAAGAACCCAGAAAACGGCTTGTGTAGTAGAAAAAAAGAGCAAAGAATTGGGAGCTGCAAGACCTATGGGACTTGGGAGCTGAGTGACATTGAGAAGGGCACTCACCTTCATTGAGTGTTGGGTTCCGTATGTGAAAGGATGTCGTCTGAAAATGACACTGCCCTTATGGGGCTGTGATGAGATGAAAGAAAACCATATGGGGATTTTTGACATATTTCCCTTTCTCAGGGAGAGACTGGATTGCGGAAAAAAATAAAAAGTCCTGGGACAATAAATGAAAAATTTGTCTCTGTTACATTAAAATCAAATAAATCAACAAAACAATGTTTGTGAATCAGGAGAAAAGGATGATTTTCTTTCTCCATTTCAGAAAGGGATCAAAATGCTAACCTGAGGGTGAACTGTGTGTGTGTGTGTGTGTGTGTGTGCGTGCATGTGTGTGTTTTTTCTTGTTACTTTCCTGGAAGAGGGGAAAACTACTCTGATATTGGGTTTTATGCTTGTATAGGATCAAGAACACCTGGGAGAGGGAGTCATAAATATATACTCTGAGGATCCAAGCTAATAATTTAGAAAGGACTCCATACTCTTTTATACTTGGAATATAAATAGCATAGATACCATTGGGTATTTTTCCCAAAACAGAGTGCTAAAGAGCATGGGCTTTGGCCAGATGGACCCCAGTTTAAATTTCACCTCCTCTTACTAGCTATCCGATATGCATGAATTGAGCAAATTGCATAAGTTTGTTATAAGGATTAAATTTTAGAAATGTAGATAAAAGGCAGTAGTTCACTTCCTGGTCATCAGAGGCCCTGGAGAAAGGTGAAATGTTGTTATGAGGCTGTGTATTTCAGTCCCAACTTTTTCTCTTACCCTAATGTTTTAGGTCACAAAAATGATAGCATGTGAGTACAATTCATGTGCAGTCAGCTGTCTCAGAAAATGGCACTACTCAGTGGACTTGGCAATGTGATCGCTATGTGTAATGCCTTTGCTATCACACGCTGAGGTATGCATGAGGTGGGTCAGTATGAAGAAGAAATTCTTTGTTCAGAGATGTTTAGCCAACCACATCTCATGGTGGCATTTCTTTATCTTGATCTTGTAAATGCTCAGGAATTGCGGCTGCGGTGGAATTTCCACCAGATAGCTACTGGAATTTTTGGGATGTGTCTGAACAGAAATGAAATGGAGGTTGGTAGGAGAGGAAGACCTTACTCGTTTACCGCTTGAATGATACCAACAAGCCGTTTGGATTCCAGGCTAACACAGGTCTCTTTGGGTCACAGCTACCAGGAGGCTTGCTGTGATAGATGAAGGGTCCTCCTGCTTTAAGCCTCTTTCTGCCCAAGTCCCATGGATTTAGATGAGTGGATAGGAGCTGAGGGGAAGTGAAATTGTAATTATTTTTCTTAGTTCCTGGAGAAGGATTGGAATAGTGTCATTTGTTTCCCTGGAAATAGTTCAAACATCGTACTTCAGTTGGGGCTCATGAATTTGAGTCTCTGGAATAGAAAGGGGTGGTGACCTAGTCTGAAAATTCCCTGGGTTTACTTAAGAAATATTCAGGACCAGGAAGGCTCCAGTGACTGTCACTACTAGGTCTGGGATACTTCCCTTTGCTCCCTGCCTGTTCCTTCCTGTTCCTTCCCCTCAAAGAAGGTACTGTCTAGTCAATGCTGGTGTTCTGGTTACAGTGGTACCCAGCTGGCCTTGGGCATGGCAATCCACGACCCAGTGGACAACCACCGACTCTGTTAGTCAGCCTTGTTTTCCTAGTGACCCCTCCCCCCCAACAACGACCACACACCCACGATTTGCATTCCCGCATGTGCTTAACTCCGTGACCACTTCGCAAAAATGCTGGATTGGGAATGAGGAAAAATTTGGTAGAATCCTGGCTCAGCCTCTGACTGAGTGAACTTGGGCAAGTTAATTAACTTCTGGTTTCTAACTTCCTAACTTGTATAAGGAATGCTACTGTCTACCTTGTTTAGTCCAACTCAGGAGTAACCTCCTGCCACCTAATATCCAATATGCATGAAATGGGAAGAAAAGCTTGGATATACTCTCAAGGGCCACCAGCATTACGGCCTAAGCTGGATGCTATGCAGAAAGGATAGATAAGACCTATCTTTTCCTAAGGCAGCCCAGGGTATTGTGGGTAAATCTGCCCAATAGACTGGAATGTTCTGACACTCCCCACCCCCCCGCCCAAAACGCCTCCTTCACATGCATTATCTATGAACATTCTCTGGAAGCCAGCCAGATGCACACTTAACATTTTACAGAGTTAATATCTTCACAGAAATGTATCAGTTTCCATAATTCTTCACCACATTCCTCGGAGTTAGCCACAGACTCACCCAGAATCACACACGGGATTTGTGTCTGGGCCACTCTCTACAATGGCCTTCACTCCTGCATTGAGTTAACTGCCTGAGCCACACAAAAATTCTGGCCACAAACCGCACTAAAGGGGATTCACTTCAGTTCCATAAATAATTGACAAAAACAGTGTCAGACGTTACCTTGTTGAGTAAACGGCTCAACCCTTTCCCTAAAGGGAGTTTAGAAAAATAGGGCTTCTCTACCACCAGGGCTTCTAACAATAAGAGCTCGGAGCCATTGCGCAGACCTGACAAGTATATAGAATGACAATATGACAACCTTTCTGGAGGAGTCAGACCTAAAGCAGATGGATCAAGTTTATTAAAAAGGACATATTTCTGGAATGTGTAGACTGGAAGGGGGAAAATTCCATTTTTTTTGGTAATTACTTAATAATCTCATTCCCCCCAGAGCATCACTTAATAACTTGTTCTCGAGTCTATTTTTCCCCTATAGACCTCCAGAAGTAGGGGAAGCTTCTTCAAAGCCACAAGCTCTCCTGAGGGAGTAGACATCAAGTATTCAGTTTGCACAGGAGTCTTGTTCATGTTTATTTGTTGTTGAGCTAGGTGGGACCCTGTGGCATTTACGACTCTGAGTAAGAGAAAAATGTCTCTGGTCAGAAGAGAATACGGGCTCTGGCGGCAGAGAGTGGTACCTGCTACATTGCCTTGTGTCTGTTCTGTGGAGATAGTTAGGCATAGGCTTTAGTGGTCTTCTGTCAGAGTTAGAAAACAGCCTTTCATCAGTAAATGATTGACCTGGCTGCCCTGGGTGATAAGCTTAGGTAAACAGGCTTGATTCTGCTCCAACAATTTCAAGACTTTTAACTCCTTAGGTTCCAGAGCAGGAAAAAGCACATGGCTTCCTGGGAGATCCTGTCCTTAGAGTTTGGCAGTTCTCTGGACAGTGTGTTCCTCAGAATTATAATGCCAACTGATGTGCTAAATCTTGAAAGTGGAAAGAATTCATGCAAACAAAATTCTGGAACGAAGCCATGTTTGAAGAGCCATGACTAGTGGAAGAATTTCAAGAAATCACTCATACGATTTTTATAACGAAAGACAGAAAACCTTCTAAACCTTTGAAATATGTAGAGGAACAATGACGATTTTCAAAGGGGAGCAAGGATGAAGAAATATACAGCCCACTTTGCAGAATATGTTGGTGGACAAATGATTGAATTCTCTTGATACGCACCCACAGCTAACATACATCTAGACCTTCCACAGACCATCATCAGAGACACCCTGGCTACAACACTAAGCAAAGTGCTTGTTTTATATTCTCGAGGGAAAGGCCCATGACCAGACTGATCGCCTACCTTGACTGCTGCTTTAGAATCTGGATTCTCCTCTCAGATTCCTTCTTGACTCCGCAGTGGTGGCCCACGACTGTTCCAATCCTTGCTCAAGAGTTTGGGACGGTGGTAAGAAGCATCAGCACAGGCCTTCACTTTTCCTCAAACACCAAATCAAGGTGTTCCCCTCCATTTGCTTTCCTGCTTTCCCTGGCCCCTGCAGACAGCGGTCACCAGCTGGGACTTCCTCGCAGTCAGGTATGTTGACAGATGTGAAGGAGGGAGCCTGTGCTGGTCTCAGCTGCCTGGTCTGGCCAATCATTACAGACCAGACCAGGCTCTCAGTCCTGCTCAAGCCCGATAGCAGCAGGCGGAGGCAGAAACCAGATCTGTTAGCTATTGACTATCCAGAAAAGCAGTGACCTTGTAACTGGATCTGTGACGTAGACGAGGATATATGGGAGGAAAATCCTTTTAATTTCACTTCTTTTTCTTGTAGCAATCTCGGAAGAGAATTTGGAGGTCACTTTAGCCAATCTCTCATGTAATAGAGTTTCTTCTATTGAATTCTTTTCTGGTAAGAATCATCTGGAAATTCCTTGAACAAATCTGTCTGCCACTTACTGAACATGCATATATATTCGGCATTATATACCTAGTAGCATAAATCCTTATAGTAACCTTGAAATTTTATTCTTACTTTATAGATGAGGGAACAGACACTCAAAGGGGTTAACTAGTCATGCAGTGAGTAGGTCCTTCAAACAGGATTTGAACTCACTGTTCTAAAACCGTACCAATGTCAATGCACTTTCCACAGTACTCTGTGAGAGGCTGAAGAGCACCCAAAGAGGTCCACGCCCAAGTCCTTAGAGTCTGTGGATATGTCACCTTACATGGTAAAAGGGCTTTTGTAGATGGGATAAGTTATGAATTTTGAGATGGGACATTATCCTGGAATATCCAGGTGGACCCAGTATATCATAGGAATCAAAGGAGACATGGAGACAGAAGCAGAGCCAGAGAGAGATTAAAGATGCTATGCTACTGACTTTGAAGAGACAGAGAGAGGCCACTGGTCAAGGATTGGCTTCTAGAAGCTGAACTAGGCAAGGAAATGAATTCTCCTCTAGAACCTCCAGAAGGGATGTTGCCCTGCTGGCCCATTTTAGACCTGGGACTCTAGACTTGAAAGATAGCAAATGTGTGCTGTTGTGAGCCACTAAGCTTGTGGTGACTTATTATAGCAGCAATCGAAGACTAATACACACTCTCTCAGAAATACTCTGCCTGTTGGTGAGCTCGTGATCTCAGCCAGGAATGCTTTTTATTGAGCCAAGCTCTGCCTTCTTGAAATGGCAACTCATGAGTCCTAGCTCTTCTCTGCATATCAGGCACTCAGGGAGACAGTTGCAAATGTTGGGAAAGGACACTGGACAGAAACTCAGAGACCAGGTTCTAGTCTCAGCTCTGCCTTGGGCCGGTCTTTTCTCTCTGACTTTCAGTTTTCTCTCCCGTGTAACATTAGCACCTGGACAAAAGTTCTTTGGTTCTTCCACATCTAAATTCATAAGATTCTAATATCTCAGTCATGTAACAATTTGGAAATACTTGATGATATCCCCATCATTTCCTCAGTCTTTTCTAAACTCAATATCCCTAATTTCTCATGTGTTATGACTTCTAGACCCTTCACCCTCTTAACTGTCTTTCTCTGGAAAGGCTCCAACTTGTGCACCTCTCTCTGAAATGTGGTGTTCAGACTTGTGTAGGGCGCCCAGCCACCCCCACCTCCGTGTCTGCCAGTGTGTCTGGTTTCTCCCATCTCCCACCGCCCTCTCATGCCAGAGCCCACCTAACTAACCCTTAGGGTCTTTTGGACTTGCTTAGTCTGTTTCTTCTTATCTTATTGTATTCAACTTTACCTCTTGAAAGAGAGCATCCAGAATCAGCAAATTCATATGAGTCTTAGTTTAGTTCATTTTTTTAAATAGGAAGGACCAAGGCCTATGTTGGCCGTCTCCGCTTGCCTAAAAACCTTTAAATGGTAGTTCTTTCTCACAGGTACTTGAAAGAAAGTGCTATGTACATTTCTTAGGATCATAGTTTCCTCTAAGAATCTGGGGAGAGCTACAGATCCTCTACTAGAAAGAAGTGCACATGCTTCCAAAATTTTGTGTGTGATGTCAGGGTATTCTGGTCCCACTGAGGTAGCCCATCAACCCCTCCGACGTGTGGCAAGTTAGTTCTAGACCCACAAGGTTGTTGGGGAGGGGGAAGCTTTTGCAAAAGGCAATCGAATGTCTTCTTCTAGATCTACTGACACTTCGTGGAAGCCTAGAAATGAGACTGCTAGGCCCAGGTTGAGCAAACACCCATGAAGGATCAAAGCAGGAAAGACTTTAGGCCACAAAGAGGAGGCATTCTCAGGTTAAACAATGAAGAGCTTTCAGTGGCCCCCTTTTGCAATGAGAGCTCTGCTTCTTGGAGCCTTTCTCCAGAGGGTAAATCCCATTCTTTAGACACCAGGCCCCTTAGATTGAAGCCATCTGCTTGCCTAAGGCTTCTCTCAGTTGCATGATGCTACTGGACGGAGGCTGACACTCCTCTGTCCCCCTTCCCCACCATGCTCTCCAAAAACACTGCCCAGCTGTGTAAACAGCCTGGCCTGACTAGCACTTTTGTTTAACTGGCACATGCCCAGGCCATCCTGGGTGAGGTTTGAGGCACATGGGCTTTAGCCACTGTCCCTCCCTTGCAACTTTCTACCCTCCCTGAGAATGAAAGGTTTCAAGTCTTAAAAATAATAACACTCCTTCAGTCCCAGTTAGCAGATTTGCAGAGGGATAAACAAAGAAACATACTGCTGATCAAGAAGAATTCCTTTGGGGGAAGAAAACACATGCACATACACAACAAAAATTTGGGGCATCCAAGCATCCTAACCTCAGGGATTCATAGAAAAGGACTCACTTCCCGAGTCGAAGAAGTGGGGTTTGCTGTCTACACTGTGTGTAACCCCAGGGCGTGACTATCAGCAGGACAAGTGACTAGGACACCTCTATCCTGCCCTTTTACACTGCCGCACAGGATGGCTGGGAAAGAGGGTGGTCGGGGTATGGACTTCTACAGGAGACATGTAAAGTGAAAAAAGAGGACGTTCTATCTCAAATAGTTTGTTTATATACTTATTTCTTTAGTTAAGGATGTTCAGAAAGAGCACAGCCAGACCCAGTTCTTGACCAAAGTGTGCAGTAGAATCAACAGCAGTTTTTTCCAACCTGGAAAGGATCATAAACAAAGGTCATTCCCATGCTTCACAGCGGAATTTTTAAAAAAATCTATTTTGAAAGGAAATTTTATATCACTGTTGAAAAACCCAGTATCACTTGCCATAAAAAGAAGGTAACCATAGAATTAATACAATGCAAACAAAATGGTATTAAATGTTACCTGGAGGCTACTGCCTTTTTAAAAATTTTTGCTAGGTAAGACAAGGGTTATGGGGATTTCATCACTCAGCTGAGATTTTCCTCTGTAATAGCCAGAATGATTAAATGATTAATGACATGAATGCTATTCAAGGATGGGGCCACTTTCCACCCCACATCATCTGGCATACCACCAGTGGCGTGGACCCCACTCATTCCCTGAGCCAAGCAGAGCTGGTCCAGTGATTGTGCAACTTCTCTTTTACTGTCTGAATTTATCTGCGCCCCTTCGGGTGAATTAGTTTCTGCTAAATCATTTACCAATCAACACAAGAGTTAGAAGTTAGCCATGGTGAAGGGATCATACCGGGTACTGGGAGGAGTGGGTGGAAAGTCACCCTCAGTCCTAAGACTAAGAACTACTCTTGAGAATTACTGAGTGCCAGGCTCTGGGCTAAAATGTTCTCTGTATAGTTTCTTATGTGGACTTCTCGTTAACCCATCAGAGGAGGTGTGATTAGTCCTATATCCTACATATTTAGAGATGTTAGTTTGCCTAAAGTTACACAGCCAGAACGTGCTAGAGTTGGGATAGAAGAAACACAGGACTGTGCATCTCTGAAATGCCTGTTGCCATAGCTTCTGTGCTAAATAGAACATTCAGAACCCAGTTACGATATGAAATATTCATTGGTACATAATACACTAGCTCTATTCTCATGAGTAATGTCTCAACCCGAGTGTATATCCAGAACTTGAGGCTGCCCAGTGAAGTCTTTGCAATTACCCCATGCAGGTTTTACCCGCTTTGTCTATGTTTAGACCCAACCTTATCTTCATCATGTAATTTTTTAATTAAAACCAAGTGGGAATGACTGAACGTGGTGCGTATGAAAGCCAACCAGAGGACATTATGGTAGTTTATAGACACTAGAAATACAGGTGAAAAATCTGACCATGACACGTTCTTCAATTGCTATATTAACTTGAACGGAAATGTGATTATCCCTAATTAGCTGTTATAACATTCAACTCTGTGAAATGAATGATTAACATGGAATTAATCTCATCTCTACTAAATTCATACACAGGACTTTCACCTCAATGCATTATTTTTGTAAGGCATAGGGCAAAAAGAGAAATTCACCAAAATTAAGTGGGTTCAGGTATTCTACTAAAAAGAATTAGGAACAAGGAAAATATCGGAATCTTCATTGTCAACAGGGCCTGGATGCCCACTCTTACTGACTCTGTGTGTGCACAGACATATAGTCTGCTCTGCATTGTTCTATTTCCAGGCATTTGGCAGTCACTCAGAGTAATGTGGGCTGGAGATGGTGGTTGGGTAAGAATATGGAGGTCAGAGGGACCTGGCCTAAGTCTAGGAGAAACAGCTGAAGAGTTGGGGGTGAAGCTGGGAAAGGCACGGGTGGCAAGGCTGCATGCACATTTCATGCTCATCTTGGGGACTGCGGGCATGGTCAGCCAATTCCCATAGGTCTTCATCCAATATCGTATGACAAGACAGCTTATTGACACTGAACCTCTAGCCTTTAAAAAATATTAGAAGTGGGCCCATAATAAAATGCACACAGAAACAAGGAAAATGCCTGCTGAAGTTTTATATTTATTATTAGGTTTAAGCCTATTTAGGTAGTTCAAATAAAATACAAGAAAAGACATTATGTCATCATATCTATTAATTTTTTTTCACAGTTAAAATGAGGTAATCTGGCTTTACAATGTTTTAGGTTGAATTAGCAGTGTGATCCAGTTTATAAGAAAGAAGGAGAAATATATTTGAATAATGATTTCCTGGGGTGGGGGGGGGAAGCCAAGTGAAATGTGTGTGAATAAGATAATTAAGCCACAAAATACATTTCAGAGAACCAGGCAGGATATATGTAAAATTTTCACTCTAACTTTTAATTGGTATAGTTTATTATTATTATTTTTTACTTAACTTAGCAAACAGCATGCACTGTAATATAAAACAAGCCTAGAGGACAAACATAACATCTAATAGAATATTTCTCAGATTCACAGGTCACCTGAATTGACCAAGACGTATTTTCACTATGATAATCTCTGTGTTTTCTAAGTGCCGATCAGTGAGGTTAAGTATTACAGTTGGCATATTATCCAGTATGAACAATGCATATACAATCTGCATGTGATACTTATTAATACTGGGGCATAAGCCAGAAAGTATAGTAGCAGCAAGGTAGCACTGTGTCTAGAATATGTTCTAAGATTTATCATATTGATACTACAAATTCGTGACCACAGTGTTATTAGTGCTATAAACTAACAGCAAATGTAAAACTGTAGATATACAAAGCAACTGAGGGTCTATTTGACTTCAAAGTGCTATGCTTCTCATTGGGCTCCATGCTCAAGAGCGAGCTCCTACTATTTGAATGAAGTGGTGGCCCCCGGTTCTGGGTTCCAATCATATTCTGTGTGTGGCGGTGAAGGGGCAGAATTACACATTCTGGAACAGTACGGGGCAATTACCGCCATGATAAGAGTGCATTTGGACATCACTGAATGTGCGTGCCTTTTTGTGTAAGTTTTGCCAGCATTCTCTTATTCATCGTAACCGGCAGATGCTAAAGGATGCCCAGGAGACAAGAGGGGAAAATGGTCTTCTGTGGAGATCAGAAGGAATGAGATAGGAAAATGCCTCTTGACTATGAATGAGGTTATCTCAGTGGACTGTGGGATTGAGTTCCCAGTGAAGAGAAGAAAAAAATATTGTATCCAAACTAGATAGGCTTAGAAAAGAGTCTGAAAATTCTTAAGAATAAGTTTTGTTGGAGAAAAGACTAGAACACTGTAACCACTGCAGGATCGAAAGAGTTCTCTTAGAATACTTTTATAGCGGGTGCCTGGGTGGCTCAGTGGGTTAAAGCCTCTGCCTTCAGCTCAGGTCATGATCCCAGCGTCCTGGGATTGAGTCCCGCATCGGGCTCTCTGCTCAGCAGCGAGCCTGCTTCCCTTCCTCTCTCTCTGCCTGCCTCTCTGCCTACCTGTGATCTCTGTTTGTCAAATTAAATAAAATCTTTAAAAAAAAAAAAGAATACTTTTATAGCATATTAAGACGCAATTTCAACAATATCAACAGCATTTTGTACTGTATTCTTCCGGGTTAAGGGTCCATGAAGCAATATAGTAGCTTTAATGTCAATATTTCTAGTTGGAAGCTGGAGAAGCCAGAAGATAAGGAGATAGTATGTCTGCTGGGGTAGTAAAGAGCTGTTTATGATGACTGGGAATTAGAGTCAATTTCCAGCTAAATCACTTATCACCTAACCAATTCACTTCTGTGTATCCCAAGGTGACATTTGCGAGTGACAAAGTTGTGATGGCAAATACTAGAAAGCCATCTGAGGCAGAAGGCCAAGGAAGACGGGAAAGGTAGCAGAATTTTGAGGGACAACCATGTTCTATGCCACAGAAAACAAAACTTCCTGTCAGGATATTTGATGTTATCAGTTTCTGTTCATTCCCTCGAGCATAACATGACCATTTAGCATGCACTTGGGAAAGCCCACCTCTCAGGAACTCAAGCGCTTGCCGGCTGAGTTCACTCATCTCCACTCATCTCATTCGACGGATGACTAAAGTCGCGAGTGTCGCGCCAGTTCCATCATCCTACACCACACTTTTGAGGAATGAACCCAAATAGCATTTCTTCACACATGCAGCACAGGAAGAATGAGTAGGAGACATATAATTTAACCATAAGGGGCCTGATATTTTGGGGAGCTAGTCCACCAAGGTTTGCAGAACAGCACTAATGTAGCAGACAGCATCTTTATTCCAGATTAAGGATCCAAGGCAGATGTAGCACAGGGTCACTAAACTGGAAAGCCACGAGAGAGAAGTCTCATGGCTGGGACCCACTTGTTAGCCTGTTCCGTTTCCCAGAACCTCCCAGTAAAAAACTGCAGTCAGCCAATAAAGAATATTACAAAAACTTCACCAGGGGCACGAACTCATTTGATAAGATGGCCTGAAGTTGTGTAGCCCTAGTGCTTCCATGAAGAGAAACCATTTCATTTCAGTTGGAATTTCTTCTGTTTCTCCACCGTTAGCTTAGCACTAAAGCTTAGCACTAAACTTTCTTACCACTTTGTAATCACGTCTCTTTAGGGGACACTTTCTTATGGCAGGATTCAGAAAAATAGAAACAAAATCTTGACCCACCACAAAACTGCATTTCGTTCCGGAGTGTTCCACCACGTCAACTTTCTTGAACAGAAACATCCACTTTGTGATGTGAATGTGAGGTCATGAAAGTAGAACTAGGATTCTTAAGATAAATCGTGACCTGGGCTCAGATCTTGTGCTTTTCCTTGAGTTTATATAAAAATCCTGGGTTTGGACTGTGGCCTAACTATTCTCAAGAATTCAGGGGTCTGGACTCAGTGCTGAGGAAATAACTGAATGTAATTATTAGAGGTCTCATACAGCATATATAAAATAGTTCTTGGTATGGCCCTCTTCAGTTTGCCATTAGTTTAAAATTTAAACCACAATCATTTATCATCTCTTCCATCAGTTCCATCTTGACTTCTCTCTCCAGCCCTAAGAATATCTTCTGTGCCCATAAAACCACAGTGGTACCTCTTATAGGCTCCAAGTTCAAGCCTTTAAACAGTGTTCTAATCTAACTGAAACCTGTGATTGTCCCCTTGGCCACAAAGCCATGGAAATGTGGCGAATGGTCCAGAGAGTTCATGAAAAACTCAGCCTACATTTCAGAAGAACTATGGCCCCAAATCCTATGAAACAAAAGCCCTCTTTGGCTCAGTCAAGTAGCTCTTTAGCTGATCTTGGAAGTGAATTCTGAGCAAGCACGATAGCCTTGTTTGATCTTTTGAGAATAAATGATGTGGTTGGGTCAACCATTTTTATGTCATAGACCAAAAGTCTATTGTCCCTCTGTCCCATCACGGAGTCTCCTGCTTGGCCTTAGGTCCAAGAGCAGAATGCATACCTCCTTTGCGATATGTTGAACAAATTTTTCTTGGAGCAGAGATTCTGTCAATTCAAGGGTGTTTATCAAGGGCGAACTGCAAATAATCTTGCTCCCATCTCCCAGAACTCCTGGGCAGAATTTGAGAACGCAAGCCAGACTGGCAACCCAAAGCAGTAAGAAGGGGTGAGCATCTGCACTTGCCACATAGAGCAGGGCTCCATGCCCACGACCTTGGGACCATATCCTGTGCTTTTGTGTCATGCTTGATGACTTTTCTCTTACCAGGCAAATACTGAGATGCACTTAAATGTTACAACCCAAGTGAAGTGCAATTATATCTTTTAAAACGAAAGGAAAAAATCAAGTAAACATTTCACTGAACAGTCAGCAGCCCTTGGGTGTCACTGGCATCCTGTGTAGGTACCCGCCAACACACCTGGCCTCATAGCACCAAGCACCTGGACAAAGCTGAGGCTCAAATAAAACAGAGCAGAGTAATTCTCCTCTTGCCTCCTGATCTCTTTGCCAAGTAACAAAGGATTAAAAGAGGGGAGACCATCTAGTCCCTAGCAATCAATCAAGAGTTAAAAATAAGACCAAAATGAAACAATAACACAAATATGAGGGTAGGCCAGGGATTTCCAAGCTTGTCACTGGGGTTCAACAGCAGAACTGAAGAACAACTGAAAAAGCGAGGGCACTTCTGTTCTTACTCTTTTCCACGGAAGGCCCTAAAAAATGGTACAATCAGTACAATCCCAGAAACCTTTCGGAGTGGGGGTTCGAATGCAAGAACAGGAGAAGTTACACCAGATTTTCCCAGAGGCATTTGTGTGTGACCCCTCCTTCAGCCTCGGCAGCTAAAGGTCAGGGATGAACCGACTCTACAGAGACGCTGGAAGAGCGCGAGCTGCGCGTGCGCGTTCGGGAGCTCACTCCTGGGGCCTGCTGCCACACAACCGTGAGCACCGGCAGAGGAATGGTGAGCCGCTGGGGGGTGGCCCAATGGTCCTTACACATACACACATCTGTCCGGGAGTCCATGTTTATCCTTCTGCCTTAAGAATCCAGAGGTGACCTTTCCTTAGGGATCCTCAGACAGATCTGAGCAGCATTGGCATGTACATACACCCATGCCCAGTTTTCTTTCCAGATCCTTCCTTTCCAACCCTCTATAAGAGAGTCTCCCTCAAGAACTGAGGGTTCTTCATGACCCATTGCATCCTCGGGCCCCCCGTTCAGGGCCCAGGAGGGGCTTCTCTGCTCTGGGCCACACTCACACAATGCACACTGTCCCAACAGGACTGGGGGAGCTGGGAACATCTGCAGGCGAGTCAGAGGTCACTCAGAGGTCACTCACAGTCCTGAAACGCACGGGCCTGTTGAAGAGCAGGGCAGCGTCCGCCTGGGTGAGAAAAGTTCAGGCAGCTCCTTTGTGAGTGCTCTTGAGGTAAGAAGCACTGAAGATAATTGATCTATAAATAAATAAATGGATAAATAAATAAATAAATAAATAAACACACACAAGAGGGCTTGCTCTAGATAAGTACCTCTTATCCATTCAAAAATAAAAAAACCCTCAAAATCCCCTCTTGAGTGTCACAGCCCTCATGCAGTGGCGATTAGCAGGCTCAAGACAACCTGCAAGAAGTAGAGCTATCAAGACACAAACTGGAAATGTTCCAACACCGCGCATCTCTCACTTGATGACACACAAGTCATCCTGAATGTCCCCGAGGTAGTCTGGTTTTCAAGGAGTTACAGAACAGCTCCAAACCCGCTCGGAGCTTCCTCCTCAAATCCATTGCACTTCCCCACGCATCCTGCGCCTGTCTCCGCGGTGCCACGGTGGAGACGCCTTCCGTTAGCGTTAGTGTTAGCGTTAGCCTCACAGCGCAAACCTGGGTCCTTGGCAGATGGCAACGAAATGCAATTCCAAGATCCGGCTTGAAGATGCCGTTCCAAAGAGGGCTTTGCCAAAATGAGGCAGGAGTTTACCTGGCAGCCATTTTGGGAAAAGCTTGGAGGAGTAAATCAAAGAAATGCGCGTGCAGCACACATGCATGTCTGTCTCTTGTTGGGCCCCACACTGAAAGGACCTCCCACCATTGTTCCTTTCACTTTTGAGAAGGGGCCGAGAGAAACTGAAAGGAATCAATGTTTTACAACTGGGAAACACATTTTGATACCAAAGGCAATATGCACGGTTTATCCAAAGAATGAAGGTGCCCAGTTCCCAAGCAGAAGCTATGTAAGAACAGCTTGTGGCTGGAATGGCCTGGTGACAAAGAAGTCTTACTCTCCCAGGGAAGAAGTGGTGACATTCAGCATGCCAGAGAGAACTGGTGCTGGCCCTTTTCTCCCTCAAAGCCCCAGGTTGATGTTAGAGACACCCCACAGGGCCTTCACACCTGCCATGAGTCATTCTTTTGCCTAAGAGTGTCTTTCTGGTTCAGTCTTCTCAGCTCACACATAACATCCTGGAAGACAGCAGGAAACCGGGCCAACTCAGAGACACTCAAAGGAAGCCGGAGACCCCATTTCCACATTACATTCAACATCATGAACCATTGGGGAGACCCTAACTTCGATCATAGGAAACATGCTTCTTCCCTTGGACTTCAGTTTTTTAAAAAGTCTCATTTGGGAAAAATGCAACTGAAATCTCTGTAATTTTATCCAAATGGCCCTAGGAAGAGGGGAAAACGCCCTCCCCCTCCTCCTTCCCCATCACTGCCAGGGACCGTCCTAACAGGAAACCCTTCAGAACTCTGGCCTGGATCAACAAAGTCAACATTAAAATAAAAATCAAATCAGCATTTAGCCAGAGCTCTGTCCTCCTGGAGGAGGTCATTCAATTCAATGACAGTTGTGGCGAAGTCCACCAGGTCCACGAAGTCAGATGTGATGATGTTGACACCCGTGGCTCCCGGCTTCTGAGTTTTCACCCAGTCCAGGATGGCAGGAAGATTCCTAAATGGGAGACAGAACAAGAGAGTAGAGTTGAAAGGACTCTTCCAGAAATAGAAACAATGAATTTCCATTCATGTAACAAAAGTATGTCAATAAAAGCACGAGTCCCCTGCAGTTCATACACTGAAGCTTTAGAACTCATTCAGGGATGAATGCAGTTCCAACAGAGAACTGTATTCGCAGGGTTTCTGTGCTGGAAGAGGAGATTATCTGCCTTAAGCACCGAAGAGATAACTATGTCAGGAGGACCTTGAAAGACTAAGATCAAGATCCTAATTCTTGGTCGGTTCTCTAATTTTTTTTTAATCACGAAAATTTTCAAACATATTGCAACACTGAAAGAAATTTATAGTAAGGGCGTGCACCACTTAGCTTCTACCACTAACATTTTATAGTACGTGCCTGCCAGATAACTGTCCATCCACCCCGTCACTCTACCCTTCCATCAAGACATCTTATATTTTTGGCAAATTCCAACTGCAACGATCTATACACATGCCCCAAATACCCCCAGTACGCATATCATTAAAAAAGACTCAATATTTGTTTTTTCTTTTGACATAACTTGTATCCAATAAAATGGACAACTCTTCAGCATGCACTAGTTGAGTTGTGACAAATGTTTTTAGCCATTCTGACTGGTGTGAGGTGGTATCTCATTGTGGTTTTGATTTGTACTTCCCTGATGCCGAGTGATGTGGAGCATTTTTTCATGTATCTGTTGGCCATTTGGATGTCTTCTTTGCAGAAATGTCTGTTCATGTCCTCTGCCCATTTCTTGATTGGATTATTTGTTCTTTGGGTATTGAGTTTGCTAAGTTCTTTATAGATTTTGGACACTAGCCCTTTATCTGATATGCAGTTTGCAAATATCTTCTCTCATTCTGTCAGTTGTCTTTTGGTTTTGTTAACTGTTTCCTTTGCTGTGCAAAAGCTTTTGATCTTGACCAAGTCCCAATAGTTCATTTTTGCTCTTGCTTCCCTTGCCTTTGGCGATGTTTCTAGGAAGAAGTTGCTGCGGCTGAGGTCGAAGAGGTTGCTGCCTGTGTTCTCCTCAAGGATTTTGATGGATTCCTTTCTCACATTGAGGTCCTTCATCCATTTTGAGTCTATTTTCGTGTGTGGTATAAGGAAATGGTCCAGTTTCATTTTTCTGGATGTGGATGTCCAATTTTCCCAACACCATTTGTTGAAGAGGCTGTCTTCTTTTTTTTTTTTTTTTAAATGTGTGTCTTTTTAAGATTTTATTTGACAGAGATTACAAGTAGGCAGAGAGGCAGACAGAGAGAAAGGGGGAAGCAGGCTCCCCACCAAGCAGACAGCTCGATGCAGGGCTCGATCCCAGAACCCTGGGATCATGACCTGAGCTTAAGGCAGAGGCTTTAACCCACTGAGCCACCCAGGTGCCCTGAGGCTGTCTTCTTTTCACTGGACATTCTTTCCTGCTTTGGCAAAGATTGGTTGACTATAGAGTTGAGGGTCTATTTCTGGGCTCTCTATTCTGTTCCATTGATCTATGTGTCTGTTTTTGTACCAGTACCATGCTGTCTTGATGATGACAGCTTTGTACTAGAGCTTGAAGTCCGGAATTGTGATGCCACCAACTTTGGCTTTCTTTTTCAATATTCCTCTGGCTATTCAAGGTCTTTTTTGGTTCCATATAAATTTTAGGATTATTTGTTCCATTTCTTTGAAAAAAAAAAAGGATGGGATTTTGATAGGGATTGCATTAAATGTGTAGATTGCTTTAGGTAGCATAGACATTTTCACAATATTTGTTCTTCCAATCCAGAAGCATGGAACATTTTCCCATCTCTTTGTGTCTTCCTCAATTTCTTTCATGAGTACTTTATAGTTTTCTGAGTATAGATTCTTTGCCTCTTTGGCTAGGTTTTTTCCTAGGTATCTCACAGTTTTGGGTGCAATTGTAAATGGGATTGATTCCTTAATTTCTCTTTCTTCTGTCTTGTTGTTGGTGTAGAGAAATGCCACTGATTTCTGTGCATTGATTTTATATCCTGACACTTTACTGAATTCCTGTACAAGTTCTAGCAGATTTGGAGGGGAGTCTTTTGGGTTTTCCACATATAGTATCATATCATCTGCAAAGAGTGAGAGTTTGACTTCTTCTTTGCCGATTTGGATGCCTTTAATTTCTTTTTGTTGTCTGATTGCTGAGGCTAGGACTTCTAGTACTATGTTGAATAGCAGTGGTGATAATGGACATCCCTGCCATGTTCCTGACCTTAGTGGAAAAGCTTTCAGTTTTTCTTTCAGTTTTTCTCCTGATATGAATGATATTTGCCGTGGGTTTTTCATAGATGGCTTTGATAATATTGAGGTATGTGCGAGTTGTGACAGATGTATACATGTAAAGCACACCCATGTCGAGGTACAGAACATCACCAGCACACCAGAAAGTTCCTGCATGTTCCTTCCTCATCAATCCTGGCCCACATCCTCCCAGGGGCAACAATTATTCTAATTTATTTTTCTACCATTGATTAAATTTGCCTGTTCTAGAATTTCATGTAAGTTCAGGTGATATATCTTCTTTTGTGTGACGCTCTTTCACTCGGCATTATGGTTTTGGAATCCATCCACGTGGCTGCACCCATCAATAGCTTGTTCTTCATCTGAATCACTGCACTATCTCACTGCATGAATTACTGTAGTTTGTTTACCCATTTTCTCACTCGTGAGTAATGGGATGTTACTAATTTTTGGATATTATGGCTAAAACTCTTAAGGGCATTCTTATCTCAGTCTTTTTGTGAATATTTATTTTCATTTCTTTTGGATAAATACCAAGGACTGGAATTGCTTTATTACATGATAGGTTTACATTTAGTTTTTTAAAGAAACTTCCAGATCTCTTCCCAAAGAGGCTGTTCCATTAAATATTCCATTCAACAAAGTTGAATGGAATATTCAACTTTGCTTCAGAGCAAAATTGCTTCAGAGCAAAATTTGGCATGATTAGTCTGTTTAATTTTAGCCATTCTCACGGGTATGTAAAGATATCTAAGAGCGTTTTAATTTGCATTCTTCTAATAACTAATAAGCCTGAGTCGTTTGTAATGTTTGTAATGTTTGGCCATTTGTATGTCTACTTTGGGAAGTACCTACTCAATTCTTTCACCCATTCTTTTCTTTTTTTCTTTTTCTTTTAATTGTTAAGTTGTAAAAGTTATTTATATATTCCAGATACTAGTCTTTTCTCGGATATGCTTTTTGATATTTTATCCTTGCCTATAGCTTGTCTACTAATTTTCTTAATGGCCTATTTTGGCGAGCTCAATTCCTTAAATGTTTTTCTTTCTTAATTTCTGTGACCTATTTAGGAAACTTTTCCCAGTCCCAAGTCACAAAAATATTTTCCTGTTTTCTTCTATAAGCTTTGTGGCTTTCACTTTCCTGTTAAATCCCAAATCCATCTCAAGCTAATTTTTATACATGGTATGAAGTAGGGGTTGGGGTTCACTTCTCCCATATGGATATACAGTTATTTCAGAAGTGTGAGTGGTTTCTTAATGGACCAGTGCTAACTCAGTGGTCTCACAAATACAGTTGGTTGGTCACATTTTACAATTCAAGGATTTTCTATGTGATAGCCAGAATGTTTCATCCGAAGCAGCTCATAATTTAGTGACATCAACAAATGACAACAATTTAATGTGATACCTTCTGTATTAGCAGGAAATGTAAATACCATGGAAGGCAGAGAGGAGGGCACAGTGAAATGTACACCATAGTCTGGCATCTGAGGAGACTTTAAGGAAGACACAACTCATGGTTTATGTTTTGGTTAAGGAACTAGAGTTTTTTTTTTTTTTTTTTTTTTTAAGATTTCTTTTATTCATTTATGAGAGAGTAAGAGCGAGCAAGAGTGGCGGTGGAGAGGGAGGTTTAGAGGGAGAGGGAGAAATAGGCTCTCTGCTGAAAAGGGAACCTGATGTGGGGCTTGATCCCAGGACCCTAGGATCATGACCTGAGTCAAAGGCAGATGCTTAACCAACTGAGCCAACCAGCCATCCTGGGACTGGAGAATTTTCAGGAAGGATTTGCTCTAGGCCAAAATTAAAAACACTTTTATCTTAAGGGGCTCCTTTCTCTTCCTCTGGTGATGCTCTCCTTGGTTGTCATCTTCTCTTTCCAAGCTGCCCTCCCTTTAAGCATACATCCTGACCTCTCAGTCTCCTCCTAAATGACCCTGTCAAGACCTTGCTAGCATTTCTTTTTCTCTTCTCACGACGACAATGATCAGTCCTGGGTCACTTCCCTCACTCAGTGGACTCGAGAACTGGCCATGGGCTAGAAAATACATTTCATAAACCAATTTGCATTTTTATGTTAGTAGGTTAATTAGGATTTAATAAGCTGCCATCACAGGAGTAGGTCCATTTTTAACTGGGTCTCCTGAAGATTTAATCACCTCAATTAATCACCACCTTAACTTCTTCAATTTCTTCATGCCTCAGTCTCTCCCCCTGTAAAATGGGGATACTACTACTACTTATCTCATGTAGATTTGGTGGGAGGGGGATTAAATAAGGTAATACATGTGAAGTACTTAGAACTTTGCCTGGGATATAGTAAGAACTAGGTGAGTGTTTGGCATGAGAGGATAAATCATACATGGTAGAGTGTAGGGTGGAGATATTTTGCCAAGGGTGAGCTGCCACAGGTACAGTCTTCCTTTGGCGATAGAGACCTAGGATACACAGTGGCCCACAGGAAGGCCACTGTAGTCCTGAGCCTGACCCATTCAAGACTTCTTTTTCTTTTCTTTTCTTTTTTAAAGATTTATTTATATATTTTAGAGAGAAAGACGTGCGCACACAGACAGAGACTGGGGGGCAGAGAGAATCTCAGGCAGACTGCGAGCTCGCACAGAGTCCGACTCAGGGCTCTATCCCCTGACCCCGAGATCACAACCCTGAGATGACAACGTGAGTGGAAACCAAGTCAAGCCACTCACCCGACTTTGCCACCCGGGTGCCCCAAGAGGAAGGAACATCAAGCCGGTAGCCGAGCTGTGGCACCGCAGTGGAGATGCTTCACCAACAACCTGCCCCATCTACCCATGAGACTCCTGAGCAAGAAGATCGAGAAACGCAACCTCAGATTGCGCCAGCAGAACTTAAACTCCAGGGAGCCAAGGATGGGAGCTTATCATAAACGCAAAATGGAGATATGTCTGAAGAAACAAAACAGTGGGAGGTGGGAAGGTTAAAAAATCCCTGAAACGGTCTGGGGCGGGGGGGGGGGGGCTTGTCAGAAGCCCTGAATGGAGAGAGAACTAAAGAAACGGTGGAAACCGTACAAGTTAAAAAAAAAAAGAAGAAGAAGAAGAAGAAGAAAGAAATCTATCATAGTAATCAATGGAGAGGCACCAAACAGCTTCCCAATTCAGAACCAAAAAAGAAGAAGAAAAAGAGAAAAATGGTGGATGATGCCGGGCCTGATACCAAAAAAGTGAAAACTGAAGACAAAGGGGACTCTGAAGAAGGGACCCAAGCTCCTGAAGAGACAGAAAACAGGGTGGAGAAGCCGGATGATCAGGAAGAGGACAGCGAAGTGCCCAGCCTACCCCTAGGACTGACAGGAGCTTCTGAGGATACTTCCTTTGCTTCTCTTACCGATCCTGTCAATGAGAACACTCTGAGGGCAATAAAAGAAATGGGTTTTACAAACATGACTGAAATTCAGCATAGAAGTGTCGCACTTCTGGAAGGCAGGGACCCTCTAGTGGCCGCAAAAACAGGCAATGGCAAAACGCTGGCATTTCTCATCCCTGCCCTCGAACTCATTGTCAAGTTGAAGTTCATGCCTAGGAATGGAACTGGAGTTCTTATCCTCTCCCCTACTAGGGAACTGGCCATGCAGACTTTTCGGTGTTCTTAAGGAGCTAATGACACACCATGTTCACACCTACGGGTTGACAATGGGCGGCAGCAACAGATAGGTGGAAGCACAGGAATTCGGTAATGAGATCAACATCATCGTGGCCACCCCAGGCCGCCTCCTGGACCCCATGCAGAATACCCCACGATTTATGTCTAAAAATCTACAGTGTCTGGCTATTGACGAGGCTGATCGTATCTTGAAGATTGGGTTTGAAGAGGAATCAAAACAAATTATTAAACTTCTGCCAACACGCAGGCAAACCATGCTCTTTTCTGCCACACAAACTCGAAAAATTGAGGACCAGGCGAGGATTTCTTCGAAAAAGGAGCCATTGTATTGAATGTTGGTGTTGATGACGATGAAGCTAATGCAACAGTGGATGGTCTTGAGCAGGGCTATGTTGTTTGTCCCTCGGAAAAGAGCTTCCTCTCGCTCTTTACATTCCTCAAGAAGAACCGGAAGAAGAAACTGATGGTCTTCTCTTCATTCTGTAAGTCCATGAAATGCCACTGTGAGTTGCTGAACTACATCGATTTGCCCGGCCAGTCACGGAAGGCAGAAGCAAAATAAGCATAGAGCCGCATTCTTCCAGTTCTGCAGCGCAAATTCAGGGATATTGCTATGTACCGATGTGGCAGCGAGAGGGCTGGGTATTCCTGAAGTCAAATGGATTGTTCAGAATGACCCTCCAGATCACCCCAAGGAAGATAGTCATCGTGTAGGAAGAACAGCCAGAGGCCTCAACAGGAGAGGGCATGCCTTGCTCATTGTATGCCCTGAAGAATTGGGTTTCCTTCGTTACTTGAAGCAATGCAAGGTTCTATTAAGTGAATTTGAGTTTTCCTGGTCCAAAATTTCTGACATTCAGTGTCAGCTTGAAAAATTGATTGAAAAGAACTACTTCCTTCGTAAGTCAGCCCAGGAAGCCTATAAGTCCTACATTCGAGCATATGATTCCCATTCTCTGAAACAGATCTTCAATGTTAATAACTTAAATTTGTCTCAAGTTGCTCTGTCGTTTGGTTTCAAAGTGCCTTCTTTTGTTGATCTGAATGTGAACAGCAATGACGGCCAGCTTAAAAAGAGAGGAGGCGGCGGTGGGTTCGGCTACCAGAAAGCCAAGAAAGTGGAGAAGTCCAAAATCTTCAAACACATTAGCAGGAAGTCCTCCGGAGGCCGGCAGTTCTCCCACTGAAGACACACCCTCCTTTCGTCTTGAATAGCTTTGTCCTGAAATGGATTATTTTCCCCTTTGTCTAACAAAGGAATTGTAGCTTTGGGATTGGGACTGATGGAACAGGAGTATGAGTTGGTGTGGGTTGCAAGCTCTGGGCACTGATACTTCCAGGAGATACCGCTCTTATTTGGGGATGTAAAACAGAGTTCAGTTTTTCTAGGTTGTTCAAGAGCAAAGCAAGGGATCTTTTGGATGGTGTTGGACAACAGAGTATTTTAAATCTTTTGCCTCCAAATTTGTCATTGTTTTGGGGGGGTGGGGTATTTTTTTAAATTTAAAATCAAGTAATTAACATAAAATATATCATTGGTTTCAGAGATGGAGTTAGGTGATTCATCAGTCTTCTATACACCTAGTGCTCATTACATCACGTGCCCTCCTTAATGTCCATTACCCAGTTCAGTCTCCCTTAGAAGGCAGTGACCTGGTACACTGGGGGTGGTGATGCAGAAGATTATCTCAGGTTTTTTGTTTTTGTTTTTTGTTTTGGGTGTTTACTGGACCTTAACCATAGTTCTTGATCTCCCCTGAAAATGCTACTGTGTCTAGGAAGCATGTTACATTAAAGGTGGCGTTGGTTTTTATATATGCCAGATTTTAAAGCAGCGAGACTTTCCCATTTTTTTTTTAAGAGCAGAAAGTGCGGATTGTTTGTCACTGTTACTTAAATAAAGCACCCTTAGCAGTCCTAACGTTTGTTGGAAACAGTGGGAATCTGACATTTTTGAGCCTCTTCACACCACTATATGTGTAATAATGATAATAATAATAATAATAATAATAATATAAAATCCACAAGCCAGGGGCGCCTGGTTGATTCAGTCAGTACAGCACGTGACCCTTGATCTCAGGGTCATTAGTTCAAGCCCCACATTGGGTGTAGAGCTTACTTAAAAAAAAATAATAATAATAATAAAGAAAGAAAGAAAAGAAAAGAAAAAGGAAAAGAAAAACAAAACTAGTCCGTGTTTAGAGATGAAATGCTGGCGCCATCTTCTGGTCATCATGGGGAAATGAGCACTAAAGGCTTGGTAGCAACTCCAGGGGACTCCAACCAGAGCCAAACCACAGGAGATCCCCGGAGCCTGAGAAGCGCAATGTGGGAAAGGCATCCTCCTGTGGTCTCCGGTGACAAAGAGCTCCATGTCAGCTTTGGGTTGCAGGTATCAACCTTCCTCAAGGCAAGGATCAAATAACCGGGATTACGTACAAAGACAGGAAAATGTAGAACTCCCTGTGAGGAGAAGCCGCTTTGTTTTCTTAACTCCTGGCCTTTAGCGAGGAGAGATCGGGCAGAAGGCTCAACAGGCCTGTGAAGCACCAGGTGCCATGAGCAGAGCAGTTGGTTAGAAACTTCCCTTTGCCTTTGAAGCCCAGTGAGAAGAAAGCTGAGCCTCCGTGTTTCTGGGTTTCTTTCACATAGAGATGGCAGGCCTACTTTGTGCCAGTCACTGTCGTAGGCATTTTGATGCTCAGACTCTGCAGTTTCGTGAAGTAGTATTAACCCTCTAAGTGGCGGGAAAGAGACAGCTCAGAGAGCTCAGGAAATTTGTCCAAGGCCAGCCTGTTGTTAAGAGACTACACTGGTGTGCTAGGGCTGCCACAGAAAATGCCAGACTGGGTGGCTTCAACAACAAAAATGTATTTTCTCACAGTTCTGAGACTGGGAGTCTGAGATTCAGATGTTGGCAGGTTTGGGTTCTTCTGAGGTTTCTCTCCTTGGCTTGTAGATGGCCACCTTCTTGCTGTGTCCTCACATCACCTTTTTTCTGAACACACACACTCCTGGGGTCTCTTTTTATGTCCAAATTTCCTCCTTTTATAAGGACACCAGTCAGACTAGATTAGGACCCCCCAATGGCCTCATTTTAACTTAATCACCTCTTTAAAGACCCAATCTCCAGCAGTCACATCCTGAGATATTGGGGCCTAGGGCTTCAACATAGGAATTTCCAGGGAACATAATTCAGCCCATAACAGGAACCAGGTCAGGCTTCAATCTCAGGCTTCTGACTTCAGTCTGGGTCCCCTTCCATGACTCCATGGTGGCTCTGTCCTTGAGCTTTGGCAAATCTTGCTTTCATTTAGTTCCAGTGAGAGTGCAAGGTTTCTAAGAATCTAGGGAAAATCTACCATAAAATGGCTCTATTTTTCATGGCTTTGTTTGAGGGTGATGAATCAAAGCAAACAAGATCTTAGGTCCAAAGTTTCACTTAAGAGTTAGGTTGGGGCGTCTGGGTGGCTCAGTGGGTTAAAGCCTCTGCCTTCGGCTCAGGTCATGATCCCAGCATCCTGGGATCGAGCCCCGCATCGGACTCTCTGCTCAGCAGGGAGCCTGCTTCCTCCCTTCTCTCTCTGCCTGCCTCTCTGCCTACTTGTGATCTGTCTGTCAAATGGATGAATAAAATCTTAAAAAAAAAAAAAAAAAAAAAAAAAAAGAGTTAGGTTAACTTCCTGCTGGGGGGAAAAAAAAATCACTTCTACAATTGTAGGAAAATATACCTATGTGGTCTTTTTTTCCTCTTCGTTAAGCTGATAACCAGTGCTCAGGAGCCAGTCTGACAGCACCCCCTGTACCTCAGGACAGAGCTCTTGGGTGTTAGAAATGCTTCTCTCCTATGCTAGTTCAATTGCCCAGAGAAAACAAGAGCCACACATCCTGCTGGTGCTTGGGAATGAACTCTTGACTTTGTTTCTCCCTCCAGTGGAAGTGGAGACCTGGGAATGCCTGCTGCATCCCTGTAATATTCTTGAGACCAGCAGAGTGGAGAGGCGCAGGGATTTTTCCAGTCTTGAGACATCTGCTGGCCACCAGGGAAGGCTCTGCCATGCTAGGACTCCTTGGCTTTGGCCACATGCCGCCATATGATCACTAAGTGAAAGAGCCTGGTGCTTCCTCTGCAGCCAGATGAAAGTTCTAGGAAGTTACAGGACTGAAAAGCACGGTGACTTTGTGGGTTCACAGCTGTAACCAGGAAGAGCTGCCCAGATTCTGGGAACAGGAG
The DNA here is from genome assembly GCF_963455335.1 of Martes martes. NCBI lineage: Eukaryota > Metazoa > Chordata > Mammalia > Carnivora > Mustelidae > Martes > Martes martes. The sequence continues at coordinate 57,840,000 of NC_137888.1, read as the reverse complement.
GACAATTACAGAAAGGAGTAGAGTGTTGAAATGCGCTATATTCAAGCTGAGCGGGGAGTATGGAAAAGGGCAGCAGCACAACGGTCCGAAGTCCAGAGTCAGGCACATTATTGACTCTTACCAGCTATGTGGTCTGGGTCACTTAGCCTTACTGAGTCCCACCTGAAATGGGCACAGTAGGGACACCTCGGTGGCTCAGTCGTTAGTGTCTGCCTTCAGCTCAAGTCATGATCCCAGGGTCCTGCTCAGTGGGGAGCCTGCTTCTCCTTCTGCCTGCTGCTCCCCCTGCTTGTGCTCTCTCTCTGACAAATAAATAAAGAATCTTTTTTTAAAGGAGTGTTTGAAATGGGGACAGTAATGTGCTCTAGACCTGGAGGCTGCCTTAATTTAAGAATCAAATGAAATCATCTGCAGGAGGATAATTTATATTCTGAATACAGTATACAGATATAACTTGTCCTTATTTTTAAATACGTTCTGTCCCTTATCAGTACAACTCTCTGCACAGACTTTATTATGTTATTTTCAGATTGCTTTATAGAAATTTACATGTTTATTTTTCCTGAGTGACTCAAGGACAAAGACTGTATTGTTTCCCTTTCATCTTTAGCTCTAGCTTCTCCTAAATACTCAATCTTTTTTGTTGAATGAATGAATAATGTTAGTCTACAAATTTACCAAACGCACGAGGACAATGGTGTATTACATGAACATATAAAACAGGAAAGTCTGTCATTCTGGATCTTTCAGAGATACAGCACTGGTTTATGACATTCTCTTTTCCAAGTTCAGTATGAGTAATTCAGTCAGAACTTAGTGGAGCCACATAGTAAGGGTATCTGGTTTTGTTTACGGCCAAGATAAGCAGGAGTTTTCACCAGGAAACAAAAGTTCAGGTTCCTCTTGCTGTCTGACCTCTTGCCTGATGAACTCCTGCTATCTGGAGTGATGCTATCCAAACTCAGAACCAAACAGGCACAGACACGTTTTTGGAAGAATCTTTCACTACCTAAACGCTGGTGCTGTCCACCTGGAACTCAGGAACCAAAGTGGGTCCTGTAAATATCCTTGTTACCCAAACATACTCGCTTCCTCAGCTTGGATTGGGAGGATGCCCCATTCTCCAAATGTATTTATAACATTCCCTTTATCCAAATCCACAGGCGCACACACACATATATGTACAGATATAAAAGCCATGCTTTTTCTTGATGACACCTGTCATCTCTGCTGTCCGGGATAAGGATCATCTAATACAAAACATCTGGACCTTCTGCCTAATGGTGCAGTCAGAATCCGTTCTGCTCTGGGAAGGACCTGAAACGATGGAGCTGCAGGGACCATCCCGACGCTGCTTCTCAGGACTCACTGTCCCTACGGAAGGAACAAACCTTTGCAGGCCACCTCTGAATCCCTAGCACCTAGCACAGCCTCATTCTCCTTTAATGCTTTTTAAATGAGTGAGTACTTGGGCCAGCTGCGAAGGGTGGGGGACAAGTATGTGATGTGATCACACAGCAGAAATGAACACACTGCTGTTGGCTTAAAGTGCTTTGCCCTAGCACCAACGTTGAGAGAGTATTTATGGTCCACTAGATATTTTAACAAAGTATTTACAAACCCCTTGGCCACGTTTAATGCAAACCGCCCCCTATGCACAGCTTTTTCAAATATAAGTTTTTTAGTTTTTTGTTTTGTTATTATTCTAAAATCTTCAAACTATATGATTTTACTGCTCTTTATTCAGAAGGGAATCAAGACAAGTTTTATTAAAACAAAAAACAAAAAACAGGGGTGCCTGTTTGGCTCAGTTTGTTAAGCATCTGCCTTTCGCTCAGGTCATGATCCCAGGGTGCTCGGATCTAGCCACATGTTGGGCTCCCTGCTGAGCAGGGAGCCTGCTCTCCCTCTGTCTGCTGCTCCCCCTGCTTGTGTGAACACACTCTCTCTCTCTCTCTCTCTCTGTGACAAGTAAAAACCTTAAATAACAACAACAACAAACCTTACTCGTGGGGGAGAAGCAAGTTCTTACCTATGAACCAGAGTGTTCTTGAGGCCACCAACCAGGCCTCGGGCGATGGTCTTCACTCTGGGGGTGAGAATGGCTTGAGAGACGTGGAAGGAGCCTCGTGGGGCCCGCTCACTCAGAGTGGTCTCCAAGAAGAGGATGAGTTTGCGCACACTTGTGGTGTTCGCCCAGGGTGCTGGGATCTTCTTTCCGGGCCACAGGAAGGGGTATTGCTTATAGAAGGGACAGTGATAGAAAATAAGAACCTGAAACATTCAAAACAGAAAAAGGAGAACAATTCATGAATAAGCTGAATGTCAATTCCTTGGCTTTGCCCTGATTGTAGGAATAAAGGCAAACAAATATAAGCATGTAGAAATTCAAGATTTGTATGTGTGTGTGTGTGTATATATATATATATATATATATATTTAGAGAAACCAATAAGCAAAGATTTTAGCACTTCTGGATGTCTGAACTTGAAGATGCTTTGTTTTTGTCATGAACACCTCTGGAAGTATGATAAAATCCTGAACCCTTTCTCAGATCACATTTTAAATCAATGTATAAGATAAAATAGGATTACAAAGGAAATCAATGAGACCAAAATACAGCTATCAGTAGATTATCAATTTGTAATAAATTAGTGTACATGCTTCATAATAATACACTAAATAAAAGTACTTTGTTGTAAGTCTACTAAGTTCCATCATTTTGAGTTAATGATGAGTAAAAATGATATTTCAAATAACTGAAATGTGATACGGAAATACCTGTGATTTCTATGGGGACAAAATCACGGGTAGGGCCGATACTGTTGTGGCTGAGTGCCTGTGCTCATAATCAATGGGTGTATGAATTTTCAGTTAGAGGTGAGAAGGAATAAGTATGAAGATTTTCCCCATCCAAATCCACAGACTGCTTAAATCCTGCCCATGCCCCTCCCCTTGGGGCTCTGAGCCCCGGATGGAGGGCCCTGTGGCCAGTGCTGTCTGCAAGGGAGGACTCCTATGCTCATGAAATTGACGCTCCCAGGGTTGATACCAACACCTTGCACTAATCTGGGACTACCCTGAGCTTCAATCAGGGGAGCCGACTGAGGACATAACCCTTCCCAGGAGGGGGTGGGAAGGCGGTATTCCAGGAAAGACAGACTTCTAGGAGGCGATGGGTCTTCAGTGGGACACATCAGGGCCGGTGGTGATTTTGAAAATAATTAGCAAGCCAGATCCACAGCATTCATTAGTTTCTGGGAGGCAGCTGAGGGACGGGGAGTTGCTACTTTCATTGTCCCAATTCAGAGCTCTGCTGTTTAGGTTTCTAGAAGTCGTCTATTTTTCCCTGCTCCCAAGCACCAGTAATCTCTTCCTGGAGGAATGTCCAGAATGTTTACACTCCTTGGACTGCCATCGTCAGATAGCTGGCCCCAGAGCATAATCCCCCAGGCACCTGAGAAGCAGGGCTCTGAATGCGTATCCGGTTTCCAGTGTGTTGAGCTCATGACCAAGGTGACTAACTGCTCCTGTGGACCCAGAGCGAGGGTGCGTCAGGCTGGGTGCACGCAACAGGCTAATAGTTGTTGTTTTTAATGGTGTTGAGTAACGTCTGACTGACTGCTAATGATGCCTGTGGTAAACACGTGTGTTAATGAGGTTAATCGCAGGCTCGTGGTAAGCAGATTGTCGGGGAGATTGGGAGGATTCCTGCTGCTGGTATAATTGGCTAGCTGGGAGGCTGGGGTCTCCTGCCTCCGAAAGGGAGGTAAGCTGTCCTGTGACATGGATGGTGGCAGTGAGATCCTTCCCTGCTGGGCCATTTTCAGAGCTGCCCGGCCCCTGAGCAGTGTTACCACTGTTCTCTCTACCCTCCCTTAGAAAAGGTGCAAATAGGACAAGCTGTACAAAAGGGGCTCTAGGCCTTTCCTCGAGCGCCCGAGCAATCTGACCGCAGGGTTAGAGGGAGGATTTCTGTTTACACGAGGACCTCAGCCCAGCAAACCAACTGTTACTCCGAGGGATTCTAGGGGCAGTGACTCCTGCCCTAGGGCCTGTGTTTTGCATCTGCCTACCTGCCTTGCTCGGCTACCTTTTTCTCTGAAATACTCTCCCCTCCAGCTCAGCAACTATGTTCAGTTCTTCTCCGGAGACTCAGATTTGAAATCTACTTTCTTTAGAAAATTATTCCTTGACTGACTTCCTCTTATTCTGATGGGTCCTTTCCTGGAGGCTCCTGGACTAGAGATCTATGCTAGGTACTATTTTTCAACTGATTGCTCACAAACCCCTTTCTTTATATGGTACATCTGAGGTAGTTTTACCTTGCAACTGTGTATTGGTTTTTTTATGAGTGTTATGGACTCTTACCTTTTCTTTAAAATTCAAAATATTGCCAAACCATAGATTAAGTCTTCTAATTCATTGTACCTCAAAACCCACAGCCATGATGTACACCTATTAGTGAGCTGTGATGTCATTGTTATGTGTAGTAAATGAAATTTGACTGAATGGTAGTACACTTCTTGCTGTGAAACTGTAGTGATAAAATAATCAGGGGGTTCCCATGCAAGGCAGATTTTTACATAATGAAGATTTAAAGTTTAACCACCAGTAGGGCCTTGCCTCCAGCAGGGGGTAGATCGTTGATGGCTGTGAGGTCTCCGTTTAGCTTTTAAGAAGAGACATGGCAAAGAAAACTTGGGGAAAGCAAGAAGAGCAGGGAGATCCTAGAATTCAAATGGATGACACTCTCCCTTTTTCTGACAGGTCATCACAGAGTCTTTCCTTCATAATTTTTGGAGTAGCTGTAGTTGGAAGACACAGATTAGTCCATACTTAAAAGCAAGGATGGCTCATCACTCTGCTGCTAGAAATTCGCTGTCCCCACTCATCATTATTCCTGAAGACACCTGTTACTCCTGCAGACTTCCAAACAATTTGGTGTGCAATATGGCAGTCCATCCAGGACACTATCTGTGCATAAAATTATAAGACTATATTTATAACAGATATCTGATTGACAAACTTAGCTATACTGAGATTTAACCTTACCTGAGTCCCACATTCAAAAGCCTTTCTACAGATCTACAGCCCTTTATCATTCTGTGAAACCTCTGAGACCCTCTGATAATATGGGCTCATGAACAAAAAGAAGGGGTTTTTATTATAATGATCTATGCTCCTAGTTGTGAAAACCACCAAGATGAGGGAATGGCCCTGGGATAGCCTCAGAAGCCGTGGCGAGCAAACAGCCGATGACTCTACCTCGGCTCTTGCCACTCACTAGGAATGTTCTCTCGGGCAAGTTGCTTAGTCTCTCTATGCCTCAGTTTACTCCTCCGTAAAATGAGGGTAACAAAACGCCTATCTCATAGTGTTGTGGAGAGGATTAAATGTGCTAATCCATGTACCTAACACAGTAGAAAGGCTCAATAAAGGTTAGCTATCAAGGTGACCTTGTCATTCCTATTATCTTATATTGTAAGAGAGACTCCACTGAGGAAAAAAAAAAAAAATCTCCAAATTAGACTTGTGAGTCTGAAAAGATATCTAGCCAGATTGGGAGCAGAGGTGTGATAAATATTTGGCCAAACATCATTACAAAGTTTTAGTGAGGCAAAGTGGCTTAGGTAAGTTTTAATAGATCCTGAGATCTAACTCATTAGCCTCTGTGGAATCAAAGGTTTTAGCCCTTTCAGAGGCACGCAAAACCACCTGGGGTTTCCAGTTCCTCAGGCCAAGCCTGGGAGTCATCCGTGAAGCCCGTTTCTTTTGTGCCCCGAATCCCACCCACTGGAAAACCCTGTTGGCTCTACCTGCTGATAGATTCCAAATCTGATCACTTTTCCCGCTAGTGCTCCTCACTGGTTCTCCTCCTTTCCCTGCCCTCCTACCCCCGCTGTCTTCCTACCAGCTACACAGACCCCGTTACAATGTAATTCAGGACACAGCATGCTGTACAGAACCTTCCTCGCTCAGAGTGAAAGCCTGAGTTCCCACCCCATCGTCCATGATCTCTGACCCCCTTCTGCTGCTCTGCTCTCCAGCCCCATGGCCCCTGCTTCTCCCCAAAGAGAACCAGGCAGTGGAGGGTTCCTCTGCAGGGAAAGCTCTTCCCCAAATAGCCACATGACTAACTCTCTTGAACATCTACCCTGATCAACCTATTTAAATCGATACCAACCCTCCAACCTACAGAACTCTGGTTCCTCCCAACCATGCTTACCTTTCTGTTTTCATCGCCCATATCACTTTCTAGCATTTTATGTAATGTATTTATTATGGCTATTATTATTATTATTATTAATATAATATAATATAATTATTATTAATAATAATAATATTATGGCTTTTTATGTAATGTATTTATCTATGATCTCTTTCTTACACCTGAATGAAAGCTCCACGAAGGCAAGGATCTTTGTTTTATTTACTAATTTATCCCAAGTGCCTGGACTGGTGCTCAGCACACACCTGGTGTTCCATGAATATTTGCAAGTGAATAATCTTTAATTGATTTTTAATTGAAAGGTCTTCCCCAAGTTCAAAAATAGCTGCCTCTTTAAGATGCGTTGGTTAAGGCACCTGTGAGTAAGCAAACAACTATGAAAGAAAGGGACTTGCTTGCTTTCTTTTGTTAAAGAGCATCTAAATTAGAGGCTGACCTTTCTCAAAGCTCCCCTCTCCCCAGGCTCTCATCCTGTGGGATCCCGGCAGCATGTATCTGAGGCCCACATTCCTTTTCCTGAGTATACCCCTCAAGGCCTCCCTTTGGGGTTTCTTCCAAGCTTAAGGGACCTGGGACAACCCTCGGGCCTGGATCCCTTTGTTGGGCTCTTCGTTCAGTCTCTCAAGCCAGGTCCCCAAATCTGTTAAAATAGCCTTTTCAAATATTAACAGCTCTGAGATGAATCACTTCCATGCTTATGTCAGCTAGCTTTTGTCAGCTAATGTAGGGATTATCTGACAGTGAGTTAAAGGCAGGATGGACTCCCCATCCCTCAGGGGAACTAGGAGCCTGAAAAAGGATTCCAGGGGAGATGGGGAAAAAAAAAAAAAAAAGGGCAATCACCAGGGGGTCCAATTTCACAAAGTTGCCCTGGGCTGGTTCTGGCCAGGCCACTCTAACTCAGATATTTCCAACAGGCTGCCCAATCAATCGTAACTATCTGGCATGTGTTAATCCCAGTTCACCGGAGCCCAGGAACTAGTGGGCATATCTGAGTCTGAAGCTATCCGAGAGCCCAGGACCCAGAGAGTATCTGTTTTGCCTCCTAGCCTAAGCGCCCTGGGGTGAGCTGCCTTTTCCGGCTGAAAAGACAGAAAGAGCCTTGTTGCCCTTGCAAGGGGGTCTGTCTCCTCTCACCTGGCACTTCTTCTCCCACAGGGCTCGCAGTGTCATGCTCTCCACACTGCAGGCGGAGCACAGCTTATTTCCAAAGGCCTCCTGGATTCGGAGAACCAGGCGCTTGTGGTGGGCCTCATCCATGGCGTAGAAGTGGTTGAAATCCAGGAAGACAATCTCCTGGGGGTGCTGGGTAAGAAATGAGTCAATCTCCATCAGCCCGTCCCAGACCTTGATGCCAAAGAGTCCATGAATGAAGTAGATTTCCTGGTCGGCATCCCCGGGTTTGGAAGACACGCGCAGGTCGAAGTAGCGGATCCCGGCTTCCAGCTGCTCTCGGAAGGTCAGGTTCTGCGTCACGGACCACTTCTTCATGAGCTTCTTCACCAAGGAGATCCTGGCCAGGCGTTTGATGGCTGCGGTTTGGTCAGGCCCCACTGGGGACTTCTCATCCACCCAGTAGCTGAACGAGTCATGGGAGCCTGCGTGGAGAGCAACAAAGGTGGGGAACCAGGTGAGACCAGAGCTGGGAAAAATGAACCCACCCGTCAGGAAGCGGCAAAAAACTAACAAACACACACAAAAATGTCAGCAAATACTTGCAAAAATTTTCAAGCTTGCTAGACTAGAAAGAAGCACAAATTAAAGTAATGTAGTCTTATTAGCAGCTTGGTAGGCCTGAAATACCAGGCTCTAAGTCTCACAGACGACTAGTATGAGGTGAATTACTAAATGCCCTTTTGGAAAACTCCTTAGAAACCAGTTCGGAAAGAGGAACTTTAAAATATTCATACCACTTGATCTAGTAATTTCATTTCAGGAACGCTCTTCTGGGGAAATAAATTAATGGTGGGAAAACAAAGATGGTTGCTACAGAATACTCGTAATAAGACAAAGGAGGTCGCCTAAGTGTCTCTTACAGAAGAAGGCTCCAGGCCGGCACACCCGCTTTATTCGTGTGGTCCGCGAAACAAAGAGGAGAACCTTGCATCTAGCTCAGTAATTATGGGACAGGCGTTTACATTCTAGGAAAGGCAGATTTTTATAAATCAACTGCTATTATGTATACTATTTTTTATGCTATTGTACATACACTGTTTTACTATTGTGAAAACCTGAGTCAGTAGGAATGACTTCTTGACAAATCAGGTCATCATTTTTAAGAGCTCAACACAACTTACTTAGAAGGCCTTCTTTTTGGTCACATATCTTAATAAGCCAAATCTGCCCTTAAATGGTCAAATATGGGTTCTTTTCCTCTGCCTGAAAGAAAAGAGGGTAGTTATCCTCCCAGGCACTGAGGTGATCTTATTGTTATAAAGTTTAGGAGTCCATGACAGACACAGTTCTAACTATAATGAGAAAACACTTCAGTAGTAGTAACTCAGGGTGAAAATGATCTTTAACAAATATCATTCATTGGTCATTGGTTTCTGTGTAGCGTCAGCCCTTATTACCTGCTTAGCTCTATGACTGGCTCTGACACTGGGGATTCTGCGTAAAACGAGGTGGAAACTGCCCTCCTACCGACCCAACCAGCTCCGTTCTTTTTTTTTTTTTTTTTTTTTTTTTTTTTTTTTTAAAGATTTTATTTAGTCATTTGACAGAGATCACAAGTAGGCAGAGAGGCAGGCAGAGAGAGAGAGGAAGAGAAGCAGGCTCCCCGCTGAGCAGAGAGCCCGACGCGGGGCTCGATCCCAGGACCCCGGGACCATGACCTGAGCCGAAGGCAGAGGCCCCAACCCACTGAGCCACCCAGGCGCCCCACCAGCTCCGTTCTTAAAGACTTCCCATTTTAGAATCAAGTTTTTTAATTCCTACTAGCTGGCTGTTATCAATTATTCTTTTGACTTAATTTTATTTTTTTTATTTTTATTTTTTTAAAAGATTTTATTTATCTATTTGACAGACAGAGATCACAAGTAGGCAGAGAGGCAGGCAGAGAGAGAGGGAAGCAGGCTCCCCGCTGAGCAGAGAGCCCGATGCGGGGCTCGATCCCAGGACCCTGGAATCATGACCTGAACCGAAGGCAGAGGCTTTAACCCACTGAGCCACCCAGGCGCCCCTTGACTTAATTTTAAATACACATTATTTCCACATTCTTTAAAATAAATCAATCTTCTCAGAAATAGAGCAAAGAAGAAAAACAGGAGGCGACCAGCCACGTTTTATTTGTATGTAGCCTCTAGAAAAGGGAGGATACTCAGTAACTATTAAGAAAAAGCATGTTTATTAATCCTTAGGCAAAGTTAATTTTGCAAGCGAGAAAATTACTAGCATATTTCAGGTAAAAAAAAAATTGCCATTACTAATAGAAATGTGGAGCAAATCCCCCTGGATTTTCCGTATTGGTTGTCTCTGTTAATGAGACTCACAGGATACTTGCCTAATGCTCTGCTTCCTTTGGCTTGTACAGAAATGGGAAATCTTTTTACCTCCTCATTGAGAGATTTATTATGAATACATTACACATTGATGGTGAACAGCCAGTTCTCCCTTCTTTTTAAATTATACTAGCGGCCCAGCTGTTCAGGATGGAGTGTGTGATACAGTGCGAGGCCCACACTGAACTTAATTCTTCCCTGGGTCTCAGGGAATAGTCATTACCCAGGCACGGAGAAGAGACAAATTCCCTCTGGTATTCTCTTGCTGGTGCCAAGCCCAGTCTCATCTCCGGAGGGAGATGTGCTAACAACCTCCAACGCTCTTCTCTGTGCCCCAGGGTTGTGCAGCAATGTGACAATGATGGGGCCCAAGAGACCATTTCTGGATACACAGGGACATGCATGGTGCCCAGCCATCCCTCAGAAGAGGGATGGCTGTGTATATTCCCAAGGCACACTCAGTTTCTGTCTCTTTGTTCCCCTCCCCGTTTCCTCTTTTCCTTTCTGATGTCCTATGTCCAATGCCACCCCTGGACAGGAGAGGACAGGACAATGGAGCCGATCGTTTGCGGAATGTTTTATGGCATTGTCCTACCCAGGCCTACCTACAGCAGTCAAAACTGCTGTCACTCATTAACCACCATCAGTATTTTTGCTTTTCTACTTTTTTTTTCCCCCTCTGGGAAGCTTTTGCCTCATACAGAGTGAGTGAAGTCACATTCAGGCCTGAGCGCCTGAGCGCACATCTCTTTTTCAATACATGGAATAAAAATGCCCTCCCCTCTCCTGCACATAGAATAATTACAAATTACACAATCTGCTAATAGTACATATGCAAAGAAAATCCTAATACTTTACAGCCCAAATTCATTAGCAAAATTTCTTCTTCTCCCTAGAGTTGATGGAAGTTATTTTACTTTATAAGACTGTTGATAGTGAGAACTACCTCTCCCCCTCTGGCCTGGGATGCATGCATTAAACTCATGCATTCCACCGGAAGAGGAGGAAGAGCCTCTGTTAATGACCCCTTGCCTTATTTCTACGAGAACTACTGCATGGGAGTTAGGGACGGCATCTCCAGGAGCTGCTCCTGCCGGTCAGTTTTATGACAAGATTCGAAGAAATTTAGGAGCTCCTCCTGCTGTAAGTTCTGCCATGGAAAGTATTTTTGCTGCTTCCTTATTTTTGCTTTACCATCTGGCAGTACCTTCTTCACTCACCCCTTCACGCATCTTCACTCACCCCTAGCTTTTTTCTGGAACCTTCCATCCCCTTATGTTCTGTGATGCATACTTCTAGACATTCCTGTTAACCACTCTTGTTCTTTTTGCTTTGCTGGCTTCTCTTCTTCCTCATCCCCAAATATTTCCCAAGGATCTGTTCTCTATTGGCTTCTTTTCCCCCTCCAGGGGTTTCATCCGCTTCCTAGGTTTATCATAGCACCTTTGTGTGGATGACACCAAAAGCTCCATTTCAAGCTCAAACTCTTCTAAGTTCCAAATTTGTTTCCAATTGCCTGCTGAGGTCTCCCACCTTGATGGCCCGCTCACACAGCAGATTACAGATTTCAGAGTCCATCTACTCATGCTGTCCCTCTTACCCCACAAAGTGACTCTTCTGAATTTCTGCCCATAGTTAGTGACTTGAACTCGACACCTTGGATTCTATTTAGATTCTGCCCCCACCCCCACCCCCACTCTTCATCCACCCAGTTAGCAAAACTTTACATTTCACTTTTGCAACATATATCAAACCCGTCTCTTCTTTAACCTTCAACCAACACCCCCCCTTGTTCATACACTCATTATCTGTCACATAATCAGGACCGAAAGGACCCTAATTAATCCCTTCCATTCCAGCCTCTCTCCAATCTGTTCATGTTCGAAAGTTAATCATCTCAAGATACAGTGCTGATTATGTCATTCTCTTCGTCCTTCCTCCCTCCCAAATCAGGTTCCAACTCTGAGCACTGTTGTTCAGGAGTCTTCAATATGGCCCCAGTGTGTCATTTTAGACTCATCTCTCACCAGGTCTCCACACAAAGCCCAACACCTGCTGATGTACAGTATACCCTGATGGGCAGACCTCCTCCTGGACTTAACTTTCCATAAAATATTCTCTCACTCTAAGCCAGTCTACAAATTCTCCCCCAGCATTTATAACCCATATTGGGTTATAATAATGGGTTATAAATAAAGCAAATAATGGGTTATAAATAAGCAAATTGCTTACCCCATGTCTGTCTCCTCATCTGTGAAATGGGACTAATAGTGCCTCTTGTCACAAAAGTCATGTGCAAGGTGCTTAGAACAGCGCTGACATGTAGGAAGTTCTAAACGACTGTTACTGTTATTATTAACCATTCTCTGTGAATTAGGAACTAGAGAGAGGAGGCATCATTAATTGGAACTCCTGATCTTAGGTATTTATGGTCTGGAAGGTTTTTCTTTTGTGCACTTCAAGTACTGTCCCTCTTCATCTATTAGTTAACAGAGAGAAGGTAGCTTAGCCTCTACTTTGTTGACAGCAGCTGCCACTCACTTTCTTGGTCACAGCCAAAGCTTTGTCATCACCCCTTCTAAAATCTTAAAACTCGATATCCTGCTTTCTGATCACAACTTACTTTTCTTCTGCCTCATTGTGACTTGACTTCTATTTCCCCCTAACCTGAGAGCCCAGGGTTGGCTCTATTTCTCCTTCAGCTATAAGCAAGGGTGTTATGTGCATGCTTATCTGCAGAATTATTAATTATAACTACTTGAAGGTTGTTAGGATCACGGTGGAGGCACATTTTCTGTCTATACACGCAGATCATGTGCACAGCCCAAAATGGACCTGGAAATATTAACATGATATTTTTCTAACATACTTTTTGAATATCAACAAATGTTTTTCTTTTCTCCAATATTTCTCATTTATAGAGTGGACTCAATAAGGCTTTAGGAACTAGTACACATCAAATGTTAGATGACTGTTTTTCGGACTCTGGGTAGGGAATTTTGTTGTCATCTCAAGGACAATCCATACAGAGCAGCAAGTTTGGCCACACAACTCCTCTTTCATCTTCTACACTCAATGGATTGCTAGCATCCCTAATTTTAGCCCTACAAGGGTGAAGGCTTTTCCTCCAATTTTTGGAAACTTATTTTTCTGCAATCCTTTCATTTTCACAATTACTACTCTTTCTCTTCCTCTTCCTTACACAGTCAACAGGCAATGCAAATGTTTCCTTTTCCCCTTTTTAGGTGTACAAACTGTGGATAATATGTGAAAAAGCACTTTGTATTCTGAAGCAGTGATTCTCAACCTTGAGTGCACATCCAAATCCTCTAGGGGAGTTTTTTATTTTTATTTTTTTTAAAGATTTTATTTATTTATTCATGGGAGACACAGAGAGAGAGAAAGAGTGGGGGGTGCAGAGGGAGAAGCAGGCTCCCCGCTGAGCAGGGAGCCCGATGCAAGATTCGATCCCGGGATCATGACCTGGGCTAAAGGCAGATGCTTAACCATCTGAGCCACCCAGGTGCCCTCGGGGAGCTTTTAAAAACACCAGTGCCCATGTGCACCCGAATGTTTATAGCAGCAATGTCCACAATAGCCAAACTGTGGAAAGAGCCTAGTTGTCCATCAACAGATGAATGGATAAAGAAGACGTGGTATATATACACAATGGAATACTATGCAGCCATCAAAAGACATGAAATCTTGCCATTTGCGACGACGTGGATGGAACTAGAAGGTATCATGCTTAGCGAAATAAGTCAATTGGAGAAAGACAACTATCATATGATCTCTTTGATATGAGGAAGTGGAGATGCAAGGCGGGGGGGGGTTGGGGGGAGGTAGGAAAAGAAAAAAATGAAAAGATGGGATTGGGAGGGAGACAAACCATAAGAGACTCAATCTCAAGAAACAGACTGAGGGTTGCTGGGGTGGGGGGGTACGGGAGAGGGTGGTGGGGAAATGGACACTGGGGAGGGTATGTGCTATGATGAGTGCTGTGAAATGTGTAAACCTGGCGATTCACAGACCTGTACCCCTGGGGATAAAAATACATTATATGTTTATTAAAATAAAAAAATAAAAAACAAAACAAAACAAAAAAAAAACAACACCAGTGCCCATGACCCCACCCAGACCCACAGAGTCAGAATCTCTCTGGGGAGGGAGTTGAAACTGGAAGACTTGAAAAGCTCCCAGGTGATTCTACTGGGCACCCAGGCTTGACACCTGCTGCCATACATAGAAGAGCATCCTTTCCCAACAAGCTCTTTGACTTCTAGGATCTCCTCCTCGGATGGGTCTTCTAGTACTTTCAGATCTTCAAATAACAAGCTGGTGGACTGCATTTCCCATATCTTCACCCTTCCTTTCATTCCAGGAATTCACGCTTCCTATCTTTTGACCAACAGAATAACCATTGCTTGTTTGTGAAGAGGAAAAATATCAGGAGGACTTACTTTCTTTATCATGCTTTCTAGTAAGTGATTAAATGAGGTTATTTAAAGATAATAAGGGCCCTTGAGATACGGGCTGGGTTACAGAGTTCAGAATGAAGTCATTGTGGCAGCAAAACCACAAGGAAAGAGATTTGAATGGGAAGAAGTCAGTAAGCTGTGTGCTCAATGTTTTTTGTCCTACATACCATTAGATTCCAAGATTACTGAAAAGACCAGGTACAGGAAAATGAGCTGGCCTTCTGACGACCAGGGTCAACTGGTTTGCTCTTTATCTAGAACACCAGTTGCTACTTTTCTTCCTGAGGTTTGTTACGTGGGAACCAGGAGATCTCAAGTGAGCACACAGCAGTTTTTAGTCACAACATTTTCATTACCTATTTCTTGCAATTTAGGAAAGTAGCCATTTTTTTTTTCTGAACTCACTTAATTAAAAAGAATTTAAAGCAAGCTTCTTGGGAACATGGTCTCTAAATAAAACAGGAAATCAAACCACACACCCTGCAATGAACATTTCATTAGAACATAGTGGCATTTCGGATGACATGGTGACACACTTACAGCCACGGAGGGAAGACAGAGACAAGAGTTAAGTGAATAATAGGAGAAAGAGAAACTCCTTATCACATCTCTGGGTGGCACTGCGCAAGTGGGGATAGTGACCCCACGTCAAAGAACTTCTGACCTCACATATTTAAGAAAATTTCTTTTCTCCACCCCCTACCCGGTCCCTAGATCTACCCTGCCTTTGGTGAGTCCTTCTAACTTTGAAGCCCATCACCCCCCTCCAAGCTTATTCACTGAAACCCCCACCCCCACCCCATGTTCACTCACACAGCATTAAGGTCTCCTGTGCCCCTAGGCTATGCATTCTCAGTGGGGTGGCACCGCCCCAGGGGGACAGAAATCTGTTCTTGAGGGATGAAAAAATTCCTTCTCTTTTTATGTATAAAGCACAGATACATATACATAGTACTTAAACAGATATACAGTATTTCTGTGGCATTAATATATCATTGTGTGTGGAGGGAAAGAAAGTAGTAAACAGGACAGAACTGGCTAAAAAGACTCCGTAGTGATAAAAAACAAAATGCTGAGAGATATCACTCTAGACTGAACTCTCCAGTAACCAAATGGACATCTGACTCGTCTGGACTGGACCTCTGGCCCTAAACCTTTTTTTTTTTTTTTCATTTGTTCCAAGTTTCTGTTTAAATTTTAGTTAACATATAGTATAATGTTAATTTCAGGTATAAAACATAGTGATTCAGCACTTACATGTAATACCCAGTGCTCATCACAAGGCCCTCCTTAATCTCCATCACCCATTTAACCCAACCCCTCACCTACCTGCCCCTTTTTTGATCCATAATCAGCAGGTCTCTCAATGCCTCCAGCAATTGCTTCTCACTGGACACCCATCCATAAGTTGCCCCAGTACTGGAAGGTTCTCTTCCCTGCTGCCAGAACACCAATGAGTTGGGAACTGATTCAATTCCCTCTTTTCCAGTTATCTTTTAAGGATTTTATTTATTTATTTGAGAGGGGGAGAGAGAGAGTGAGCATAAGAGTGCAAGAGCAGGGGGAGGGAGAAGCAGACTCTCCTGCTGAGCAGGGAGCCTGACAAGAGTCTCCATCCCAGGACCTGGAGATCATAACCTGAGCCAAAGGCAGACGTTTAATAGGTTTAATAGACTGAGCCACCCAGGCGCCCCTCCAGTTACCTTTAAAATATTTTAAATATTCCCACATCTCCAGGTCCAACGAGTCATTTCTCTGCCTCCTTAGCTGCAAAGACGCAGACTTGACGTTTCTTTTTTTTTTTTTTAAGATTTTATTTATTTATTTGACACAGAGAGAGAGAGAGAGAGAGAGAGAGAGAGAGAAAGAGATCACAAATAGGCAGAGAGGCAGGCAGAGAGAGAGGGGGAAAGCAGGCTCCCTGCTGAGCAGAGAGCCCGATGTGGGGCTCGATCCCCGGACCCTGAGACCATGACCTGAGCCGAAGGCAGAGGCTTTAACCCACTGAGCCACCCAGGTGCCCCAAGACTTGACGTTTCTAAGATGCCAATGTAGCAAGAAGAATGTTGCGTCCTGAGACCTAACTTAATGAATTAGCAGAGTGCTGAATGAGCTAATGGAGAGTTCCCACAGTGGGTGCGAGCATGGAGTTTGGTGCCAGGCTGCTTAAGTTCATAATCCTGGCACTACTGTTTACTAGCTATGTAACTGAAATGCTGTGGCTCAGTTTCCTCATTTGTAAAATGGGGATAACAACTGTACTAACATTAATTGTTTGTGGTTAAGGTGAAATGATTAACTCCGATAAGCACTTGGAAGAGTCCCTGGCCCACAGAATGAGTTCAAACACATCATCACTATCGTTATTTCACTCTTAAGGAATTTGTGTCATCTTCCACTTGGATGATGATATCTGGTTTTTAAACAGTGTTGTCAAACCTCATTAAAGATTTATATTCAGCGATCTGCTGTGGCAGTTAAATGGGAAAAATGAAATTAGCAGTTTGACTGGTTTATTTTAGGTTACTAACATCAAAGCCAACATCAAAAAGAGCAAGTGTAGATTACAGTATTTACAGTTTAAGTGTAAACTGACACTAAACATAAAATAATAAATTATCTCCAGTCAGTAACTGAGGAATGTCAATAACTCAGGAATAAACAAACATACTGACTACACAATTTCAAAGTAGGAAAGAGAAAGTTCCACGGATATTCTTGAACTTTCTGTTTTTAACATCATAGAATTACATATCCTCAAGAGAGTTTTATACAAAAACAGTTAAAGAAAAACAAATCCAACCTCTTTGTAAAAACATGTTAGCACATTTTGGGAGAGCAAAAGCCTATAATCCATTATTTGAAATGGAAAAAAACAGCAATGTTTTTTTCCCATAAATGTTCACAAATATCACTAAAACACTCAAACACCAAGAAATCATCCAAGAAAAGGATCTTTCCATAATATACGGTATTTTAAACACCAAGTACCAGAATCAACAACACCTTCAGAAGTTCTTCTGCACCTTCTTACACATTTGGAAATATTAGTGCATAGCTCCTAAGGACATGAGCACAGCCAAGTTTATGTTAGTTTTACACGCTTTATCACTTTCTATTTTTCTTTGCATGGGTTTTTCAGGCCTCTTGGGTTCACCTAGGTTATTCACAGGCTTTTCACTGAGAAGACATTTTCATTCACTAACATGGGAATTTGAGAGCCCTTGAGCTAAGGATACAAAATATTCTCCATCTTCTCACCCGGATATACCTGCAACTTAAAGGTGTTTACTAGCCCACATGGCTGAATTCACTATGATGAGATATTTGACTAGTGAATTTCAGGTAAAATAAATTTATAAGTTGTTATGGCAAATGTTTATATAGCGAGCCTTCATAGTAGAGTTATTTTAGGGGTGTTTGAGACTAATGTCTCTGTTACCAAAACATTTTGTGCATGTTACACATGTGTTGACACTAAAACTGGCCCATCTGAGATGAAATTCAGAGAAAATTCTTTTTTCAGGGAGGAAAAACTGCCGTGCTTCATTTACTTGGAAAAGCGTGTTTAAAAGAATTGAAAAAAAAAAAGCCACCATTTTACAGGAAGTATGTTTACTAATATCAACAGAGAGCTTCAAATAGATATAATAATTATTCTGCAAAATTTAAAGACAACTATTATTTTGAACTCATTTTGTAAGGAGCCATCTAAACCTCATGTAAACTCAAGATTTTTATCAGGACTTAATCATATTATTTCTATCGACCCCTAAGATAGTCTGGTCCACTCCAAGCTTGCTCTTAAAACATGTACTGAACGTGTGTGCATTGGCTATTAGGAATCATCAGAGTGTTCAACTCTGGGTCACATGATTTGTAACTGACATACTCTTTCCCTGATTATTAGCCTACACCCTGTCACATGAGGCCAGATTATTCAGGCAGCTTGCAAGAAAACAGATGCAGCTGTCTTGCCAGTTACCCACTGGAGCTGATGTGGCATAAAATGGCCTTGAATGTCAAATTTATTTTTCCAAATTCATGTAAAACACAGATATTTAAAAAATGTTCCGGGCAAGAAGATCTTAGCTGCAATGAAGATACTTCCCCATCTAAAAACAACAACAACAAAAAAGATATTAAAGGTACCCAAACACAAAAGACCACAACCTTGCTTATACTCTATCTTAATAGAGCTAGGTCACTCATATGTCTGGAAGGTTTCTGGGCAGGCATATAGGCTAAGGTAGATCCAAAAATGGTCAGTGCAAACAGTAGAAGAGAAGCAGTATCATACTTTATAAAGAGAAAAGGTCTTAAGAGTTTAAGCCAAAGAAAGGGACTGCATCCCCTAAGGAGGAAAAGAAAAGAGAACAGATCCCAAATGGAATGGGATTAGCAGCCCAGCTGAATCATACTTCCTCATGATAACTGTCGGTCCATCTTTGGGTTTCAGAGACAACAGCCTGGTGACTTCTTAAGCCATTTTAAAGGGTTGAATTTTTCTGAGAAAATAAGAAGATTTTATGCCTCGATTTACCTGGAGCCCAGACAACTCTGCCTTCATAGAATTTCTCTTAAAAAATATCTTCAGACAATATTTCTTAGGAAATCAGCCAAAAATGAGGTTTAGAGTCTCAAACACATTATCTCACTAAAAGTGTTTATATTTTAGTGGATCTGTGATTTTTAAGAAATTCAGAACATTTTCAAATGTACTAAATCAAAGGAGCTCAAAAGCATTCCCACTCAAGATCATTTGATAAAAGACTCCGGGTATTTTTCTAAGGTCTGGGGAGACGACTGCCTAATTTTAGAAATGACTAAAAGCCTGCATCTCGGTATGCCTATGGAACTTATCAGCAAGGCCAAGTTTAGGAAGAAGAGGTCTTTAGGAACTACTCACTCCCTTAGCACCAGTGTCCGCTCTCAGACTCAGAATGACAAAGAATATGAGGGACACCTCTGGCCCATCAGAGATCATTGGCTCAAGTGGACTCCAGATTCCCTACTGTTCAGTTCTTACTTCCGTGGAGGCCACTTCCTCCCCCTCTGGCATCTTCCTGACTCATGACAGCCAGCTCTGCCAGGACTGTGGACCTCCAGGGATAGCCATGTGGAAGGGCACACGAGCAGAGCAGGGGCTGAAGGGACCCGTCCACAAGGGACAGTGGATAAACTCCATATTTGGTGCCAGCTGACACAGGTTTTCACCAGTGATTTCTTACAAAATAGGCAAGATGTTAAAAAAAAAAAAAAAGCTCTTTTTAATGCATACAGAACCTCTTTATCTTGAATATGAACATGTGATAAGAAAAAAAGTGCTTTTTAAGACATGCTCTCTTCGAAGCAGAGTGAATCCTAGTAACTATGGTATCTTTTGTTTGCTAAGCACAGCTGAAATATTCATCTTTGGCATTAATGGCTTTGGACGCGCTTGAAGCAGTATTAAGCGAGGGTGGGGTGTGCAGGCCTGGGGACAGAAGCGGGAGCGACCTGAAGTGCTCTGCGGAGGAAACGGAGAGAGGGTGGGGGGCCGAGAGGAAGGCTGGGAAGCAGAAGGGGAAAGAAAGAGGGCATCACAGGGGCTGCAGGGTTGAGGAGAGAGACCCAGGTGAGGAAACAAACCAACTGTGGGGTTTTCAAAGGTGTGGTCCAGTCTCACTTCAACGTCTCTTTCTAAATCACAAATCAGTATGGTTCAAGTGACAATGAAAGGATGCCACACCATAAACCTGTCTGAAGCAAATCGCGTCCCCATCCAGCCCTCAGGAGCCCCGTCACAGCAGGGCTCTCCCTACTGGATTGCGGCTCCTTGCCTCCTGTCTTGATGCTGCCTGGACCAGAGTCAGCGGGTGGAGGCTGCGGAGTGGGGCGGGGCCACATAAGGGGGTAGAAGATGGAAAAGTGGGAGGAGAGGCTTCTTCCTGGCAGAGATGGGCTTCAAAAAGATCCTTTATGGAGGCACCTGAGTGGTGCAGGTAGTTAAGCGCTGTCTGGGTTCCGGCTGGGGTTGTGATCTCCAGGTTGTGACCTTCGGGTTGTGATCTCAGGGTCCTGAGATCGAGGCTGAGCGCAGCATCTGCTTAAGTTTCCCTCTCCCTCTGCCCCCTCTCCACTATACGCTTGCACTTTCTCACTCTCTCCCCCTAAAATAAATAAATAAATGACTCTTAAAAAAAAGAGAGACCTTTATGAAAAGTCTTTTTCTTGGTATGCTGGAATTAAAATGCTACCACAGGGCTAGCAATATTAAGCAAGACGTATAGATTTTGGGGCCCCTCTAAGGAGGAAGGCAATGTATAAAGAAATAAAAAGCACAATTCAGAAAATGAGACAAACACTGGGAATAGAGTTTCCTAAACGCTACCAGAGGAAACTAAAGCAGCCACACCACATATTGTTCAGTTAATCCACACCGATGGGACACTTCCAAGTGTGAGTCAGGGACCGTCCTTCCACGAGCTGACTAAAGACTTATGACACTGCCCAGAATAGCTCTGCCACGGTGCAGAGAGCCGCGTTCTGCGGTGCATGCATCACGGCCGCGGGTGCGGCTGAGCGGGCTGCTTCCCGCCGAGCAGGTGCTGCCGAGCAGCTGGAGCACAGGCTTCCCTTCTGCGGCTCCACCACCACAGGTGAGATGGCTGAACTTTCCATAAATAATAAATGCCTTGGCTTCATATGCCACGTTGGCCTTATTTAAAGGCAACAGACTCTCCGAAAGGATGAGCGACCCCAGGGCGGAGGCTTGCAAGCTCTGAGCAGCCTTTTATCTGTTTCTTGCAGGCCGATAATAATCTATGCAAAGGTCCCAGTGATAATGGTATCTAGGATAAGTATTTAGAGAACGAGTCTGGCCTAATCTTTCTTCTCCTTCCCTCCTCCCCTCCTCCACCAAGTAAGCACAAAAAGAGGGAGGCACAGGTGATGACTTCCCTCACCCCGCCACCTTCCCGGCTCGCACACTATTGGACTGTTTCAGTTCTCCAATAAGCTAGTGGAAGACAGAATCGCCGACTCTGCATCTCCACTAACATTTAAAGGTCAAGGTTCCTTGTATTGTACATAATGATACCTCGCTCGCCGTGTTTGAAAAGGATGGCTGTGAGAATTACTGGGGGGAGGAGGGAACCTTTGCTCATCGGGGGCAAACAGACTTGATTTACTGCAGTTCTGCTCAACACTTAATGCTGAGATGGCTTGTTCCATCAATTGAAGAGTTGAGGCAAATGAAAATCAGGCGATGAATTCACCCAGTTACTGTTTTTCGCCTCTGCTCTTACTGATTTTAATATGGTTACCCTCTCAATAAATAAAGACTTCTAAAAGAACTGGATCAATGACATAAATAGGATCCGGCTTTCAAACTTTTTTTTTCAGAGTAGAGATTCTTTTTCTTTCATTGCCGGACCCTGGGTGCCAGGGACCAGGTTACCTCTGAAAGAAATTCCACCTACGGGAAAGCCATTTGGCCTAGCTCCACTGAAAATTCCTCATCTGAACGAAGAATTTATTTTGGAGGAATAATATAATCAATACATATTTCTTTAAAAATGATCTCCTTTCCCTCTGTGTCCCCCACCCCCCCCCCCCCACCGCCAGCTCATGGGAACCTCTTTATCCAAGAGCTAAAAGCAACCCAAAGACATTCTGTTGACCTCCCGGCATTTGCATTCCATTCCTTCACCATGAACTGGACCGTGATACCTGGTGAGGGCTCATGTCTGAAAATAACAAGAACTACAATTTACTGAGTGTTTATTATGTACCTAGTGTCCAGCTGGGCACTTTGCCTACATGATCTCATTGGGTCTCTGCCATGATCCCGCAGCGCAGTGATTACCTGCATTTTACAGACGAGGAACTGGGGCGCAGACTGGTTTTGCAACCAGTTCAGGGTACGAAGATCTCAAGTGGCCTGGGACAAAGTCCAGATCTGTCAGACCGGAATCTACACGAAGCCTCTCTAGGGATTTGGTTGCTTCTCTACTCTTAATGATGAAACCAGTCAGATGCATTGTATATTTGCTTCCTACGACATGGTGTTCACAGGGTTTGTTCTTAGAGCTAAATGCCTGCCTTCATTTCAATGCAGGAACTTGATGGAGAGATTCAAGTAATTTTATATTTTGTAAAGACATGAAAAATTTCTATGTAGGGACACACGAGGGCACTCTACCCTTCTCTCAGTTGAGGAAACATTTTCTTTATAGTTCCTCAGCTCAGAGCCTTGAATCCCAGGACCGGTTCTGCTCTCATAACTTGTATTATGAGATCAGATTGTAACTTCACACTGGAGGGTGGTTGCTCCATCTGCAGATTTAGGAAGGTGGGTGAAATGAGCCTTAGGATCTCTGCTCCCTTAGGAATCGGATGATTCCAACTTATTAACAGCTCATAAAGGAATTTATGACCCCATTTTAAGAAGGATTATTCACCATTGTAAAGAAATGATAAACGTTTCTTTCATATTTACTATACTTAAGCAGAAAATGTGCTTATAAATTTAACTCATCATATTTGCAAAAAGCAAATCAGTCTAAAGCCCAGTCTTTTACTTATCTTCGACTCATCTGAGAATTTTGTGAAATTGCTGGAGAAATTCCTGCCCTTCACAAGGGTTCGGGTTCTCATTTTCTTGAGGGCCACCTTATGGTTGGCTAGGGATAGGTCTGTATGTTGACTGAACGCACTAGCCCATAGCTCACTTCTTGTTCAGCATTTATGTGACAGTTCCCTTCACACCAAAGGCTGGTGTTTGATTGGGTTCTCTGACATCTTTATGAAATTAATTGGGGGGACTTTGAAAAAAAACACACTGTTGTAGTCACCTTCCTTGGTTGAAATTTTTCACAGGGCAGGATTATTTTAAGATTCATGTGATAAACTGCAGAATGGTTGAGATCCAGGGAAGCTCTTCAGCTTGGTCCTGTCAAGAACAAGGTTTTTTTTCCTCTTTTCTGTAAATGAAGGATGAAGCCAGGTACTCCGACAGAGGAAAGGGAAAAAGGAGGAGGGCAAAGCCAACAAGTAGCAGTCTAAATTACACAAAATGATAGGTTTAAAGGGAATTTGTACACTACTCACAGCAGGGAAAGTGAACGAAAACACACCCACTCTGAAAGACAAGCGTCCTGACAAGCTTACACCTGCTAAAAGCCTCTGCTGATCTTCTGGTATCAAGGCAGAAAGAGCTTTTCTCTGCTGGAACCTCGCTGGGCGATCACTACACAGACCACTTAAACCACTGGGCTGCTTCTGTTTGAGTCAATAAAAAGCCTCCTAGATGTTTGGTCTTGAAAAAAAAAATGTGACTTGTTCAGCCGGAACAGGTTAGCGGGCAGTGTTTCAAACACAACCATCCTCATGGGTGCTGAGGCATTACAATTCTGGCATGGAAGCAAATGCCTCAGATGAAAAGAAAAGTACTCTATTACAACCAACAAAAGGAACTGAAGTCACAGCCCAACACTGGTCAATTTCCAACTCTACAGATGTCTTTTATTCAAGTGCACTTAAATGAATTTGGCAAGATCTAGTTTTTACAATCTCGTATTGTTACCAGGATTTTTGTTGCAATTTGCTTAACTTCTCTGTATTTCAGTTTCTTCATTTTTTAAAAAAGATTTATTTATTTATTTATTTGGCAGACAGAGATCACAAGTAGGCTGAGAGGCATGCAGAGAGAGAGAGGGGGAAGCAGGCTCCATGCTGAGCAGAGAGCCCAATGTGCGGCTCAATCCTGGGACCCTGGGATCATGACCTGAGCTGAAGGCAGAGGCTTTAACTCACTGAGCCACCCAGGCGCCCCCAGTTTCTTCATTTTTAAATGGAGCTAATAGTACTTCTGTCATTGGGTTGTAAAGTTTAACCAGGCAGGTTTACATAAATCAAGTAGAACAATATCAGCTCCCTACTGAATGCTTTATAAGTGTTATATAAGTAAGCTCTTCTTTTATTATTATGATTATTTTTATTTTATAAAACCTTGGGACACCTTAAGAGAGCTCTGCAATGCAATTATAAGATTTTTGTCTTACTTTAGGCATTGTTACTTTCTCTATGTCCTACTTTCTCCTTAAATTAACTAGAAATATCTGCTCTTCATACTTAAATTCTCTGTAGATATTTCAAGATTCCACATTTTCTCTTTGGCTCCCTCCCTTTTTTGTACAAGGTACTTATTCTGAACCAGACACTGACTATACAGAGGGCCCCAAACAGCGCTGTGTGCAGTGGGAAGACAGGTAAAGCGTTCCAGTGGCACATAATATGTCCCATAATGGAAGCATGCACAGACATGGTACTGGGCTGTTTCTTATAGGATGAGTAGTCCTGGGCCAAGTGAAGTGGGGGCTGTTGGGAGGGAGGGTATGCCAGTAGAGGAAAGAGCATGCGCAAAGACTGGAGTCATAAAGAGAGACAGGAGATTTTCTTTCAGGTTTTCTTTGGTTCCCAGATTGTCACTGGCTCCCTACCGTCTACAAGATAAAGCAGGAAGTGCTTCACAACACCTTGAAAACCTCTCTCATCTGCCCTACGTCTGTCTGCCCAGTCCTTTCCACTGCTTTCTCCTGTCACCTGTACAGGGAGTCACGACGACCCTTGCTTTCCCATCTCCAATTTCATCCATTTGGTTCCCGTGTCTGGAATGCACCTCCTATCCATATCAAAATCCTATCCATCCTCAGACCAGCTCCCAGGTGTCTTCCCAGGCAGCTATTCCTTGACCCGCAACTGCAAGTAATCACTCCCTTTCCCAGGTTCCTAGCACAGTATGCTTGGTTCTTTAACTGTGGCATTCACTGCCTTCTGCTTTTATTTGCTTTATTTGAACATAAGTATGTCCTACAAGATTACAAACTATATCTCGTTAAATTTTTAAAGATTTCCTATAGTATCTAGTATGGTGCTAGATAAATATTTGGCCATCAAAAAGGACTGTTAATAGTCATAGCTATATATCCAAAATCTATGTTGTTTTTTTTTTAAGATTTTATTTATTTATTTGTCAGCAGTGGGGGGGAGGAGGAGAGAGAGAGAGAGAGTGCACAAGCAGGCAGAAGCAGAGAGAGCAGGCTCCTTGTGGAGCAAGGAGCCCGATGTGGGACTCAATCCCAGGACCCTGGGATCATGGTCTGAGCCGAAGGCTGCGGCTTAACCAACTGAGCCACCCAGGTGTCCTATTCTCTGCTTGTTTTGTGCTAAGCAATATTTTAAGCACATTGCATATTTTATTTCATTCAACTCTTAAACAACTTTGCTGTATGGTAAAGAATTTAACCCTGCCCAAGGAGAGGGCTGGTCCTCTTCCTTGCCTATGGGAAGCAATCTCTTAAACCCCTGCAATAGCTTGTCTGATAAGAGCATCTTTATTTACCTGAGGACTTTGGGGCCACATCAAAAAGTCTGAGGATGAGATTTATGGTGATGGCATTGAGTCATGTGGATAGATGCTTGACCTTGGAGGGGCTGGATACTGAGATCAGCCATGTGGAGCCTCAGTGACGACTCTGGATACCAAGGCTCAGAGAGCTTCCCCGGTTAGCAGGACTCCGTGCATACTGCCGCCCATTAATCCTGGGAAAGCATCACTGTTCACTGACCAGGAGACAGGACAGCCGGAAGCCTCACGTTTGGAACTCCCACGTTTGGAACTCCCCTGGACTCTGCCTTGTGTACCTCTATACCTGGTCAATTTTAACCTGTAGCCTTTAGCCGTAATAAACAGGAACTGGGAGTATAACAGCTTTCAGTGAGTCCTGTCAGTCCTTCTGGCATATTATCTAGTGAAACTAAGGGTGATCTTGAGGACCCCAAAACCGTCAACTGGTATCAGAGTGAGGGCAGATTTATAGACCGTGTTTCCTCTAACCTTGTGCTTGTGAAGCAGGTGTTGTGACTACCTCCATTTTATAGAGGAGAAGACTCAGGGAGAGAGAGGTTAAACTTTTTATTCAAGGTCATGTAACTAGTAATTAGGATTTGATCCTAGGTATGCTAAAACAGAACCCATACTCTGAACTACTTCTCTATACTGTCTCTCATGTGTATAAAAATTAAAAATAGGGGAGCCTGGGTGGCTCAGTGGGTTAAGCCTCTGCCTTCGGCTCAGGTCGTGATCCCAGAGTCCTGGGATCGAGCCCCGCATCGGGCTTTCTGCTTAGCGGTGAGCCTGCTTCCTCCCTCTCTCTCTGCCTGCCTCTCTTCCTACTTGTGATCTCTGTCTGCCAAATAAATAAATAAAATCTTAAAAAAAAATTAAAAATAGAGATAAGGTAAAGTGTATTAAGAACAGACATAAAAATGAACATATGTCTTTAAATGATGGAAATATTTAGGATAGTTTTTGTAGAAAACATCTTGTGTTATGGATCAGGTATTTCATCTCTATGAATATTACAATAAATGGGATTTGAACAGACTGTCATTTTGCATTCTAAAATAGGTCTGTGGCCTGAGCTGAGAACATACTCATTTGCCAAGTTACATATAAGAAGTGGGCCTTATTATTGAATATAGCAAAAGATTTGCTTAAAAGAAGATGGAAACAGAAAACCCTCATAGTCCTTGGGAACAAATTCATTGGCCCTTGCCTTTTTGTTTTCATTACCTATATGTGACCAGGTCATGAATCATCTGTGAGCTCACCTGACTCCACCATGTAGATTTAAGTACTTCTCACTTTGTGCATCCACGGCCTCTTGAACTTGATGAACCTGGGACACCTTGTGGTCATTATTTCTGTATCTGTCATGGACACCTGACCGTGAGTATCCCTACAGTGCTTAAGTTTCTGGCATACAGTAGGTACTGAATACATGCATCTAGGATAAAGGTAAGAATGACTGCTTGAATAAACAGATGTGTAGAGAGTTGCCTAGGGCAGGTAAGCCTAGGTCCTCTGATGCCTTCTCAAACTTCTGTTTGGTCCATCCACCTTCATGAAACAGGCAGAGTTCACTGCCTGCACCTCCTCACCCCCAGCAACTGTATACCCCCAGTTCCATTTTCCTCCATCTGTCCTTTTAGCTTGAGTTATTTGTGTCAATGAAGAGGAATATGTCAGAAAACACACAGGACAAAAATAAGCCAGAAAGGATGACGAAAGGAGCAGCTACATTAAAACAACACATCGAACAATTTAAAAGGAAAAGTCCTAAAGAGTAGATTTCCTGCAACTTATGCCTGTGTAAATTATTTCCTGATAACATCTCCTTGGGGTCTCCCATTTCACACACCTGAATGTGGTCCTTGGGAAAAATGCAGCATTTGTAGGGAATGTGACTCCAAATGCTGACAAATGCAGAAAGGCTGAGGCATCTTGGGATCTACAGAATCTAGCCGACATGAGTCCAAGGCTTGAGATCTGGGGACCATTTAGCAGATTCTCAAACCAAAGAATAACAACTTTAAACCCTGTCAGCCCAAAGGGATAAACTTCATCTATGTGACTGGATTATTTTCCATAGGGCGTGGGGGAGAATATTAATAACAACTGTCCGACTACCCACAACATCTGAGAAGGCCATGTGGTCCATTTAATTTTTAATCAAGTGCCCACTGAATTTGGGATTATTCACGATGCAGCAAAGCAGTGGGGTTAGGCAGAACACTGGAAAGCAGAGGATGCTGATCAACTTATTTTTATGTGCTGAGTAGCCAACAGGCATCCCACCATCTGAGGACTGAAGACATTAGTCTGGGAATCCAGAGGGCTACTCCTGGTCTACCCCTCAACTGGCTGGATGAGCTGGACAGCTGGAATAAATCAGACCTTCTCATGGTGCTTTTGAGACCTGCAATGTTGTCAAATGAAGTATTTATATGTAAAACAAATACAAGCAGAGCTTCTCTGGCCCGACAGTCCCCACTGCTGGCCTTGAGAAGGGAGTCCTAGGGGGCACCAAGCCTCACCTGGGCTCTTGCTGGACACCATGAAAATTCCACTGTCCCAGATATTTTCTGAATTGGCCCCAACATCCTAGGATTTATGTGAGTCAGAGGGGTTTCAATTATATGTATGGGAGGCATTTTAAAGCCCTCTACAGATAGATGGGCATCTACTTTCTTCTGAAAGACTTTCTCTTCCTCAAAGGTCTGGGGGACTCTGACCCCCATCCCAGAGTAAGAGATTGTATAGTTAATTCATTAATAAGAAATTCTTTCCCTGTTTTGCTAATTATCACTCTGTGTTGCTTCTGATAAGCCTTCTCAGTTCCAAAATAATTGCATTATCTTTAACAACTTTTCAGTTTCCAACACAAAAATAATAATAATTCAAAGGCGTAGGGGAAAAGAGGAAAATGTTTAGGATAGAAGGAAAAGTTATATTAAGTTAAATATTCTACTACGAAATTATTCTGCTTTTATTAAGCCTTTTGGTATAACCCAGGATGTGAATGCCTGAAATAAATTGTATTTGATGGCATGGTAAAATTACTAAACGTTTCCATTTCACAGCTGGTTTGAGCTATAGTACACAGAGCTAACCTTAACTCTCACCTCCAAGCTGCCAATATGGTTGAAGCAATCATTAAAACAAGACATGAGAGAATTCATGCTGAATAAGCACTCAATGAGCTTCTGAGGGTCACTTATCTAGGACTAGAAGTTTTGGACAGAGCTCCTGAACAAAGTAAAATTTTAGTAGAAACCTAAAATAAATAAATAAATAGATAAATAAATAAATAAATAAAATAAAGACACTGATTTCAAACTCAAATCTTCTTATATTGGATATAACAGTAGCTGTGGGTGAGGGTCTGGTGTTGGGTAAATTGTGAAAAGTAAGACTAAACTCTGAAATGTTTTCATCTGAGTGCTGTCTATGCCCTTCTCCCAATTCTGGTAAGTCCCACAGTTCCCTCAAACTCAATGTGCCCCAAACTCAGCACATCTGCTTCCCTCTGCCACCCCAACCTCCTTTTTCTCCTGTATCCCTTTTTTCAGCCTCCAATGTAATTGCCACGTCCTATTGATACTTTCTCCAATATATCTCCTGTGTCTTCCCTTTTCCTTCTTCCATACTGACACTCTCCTTCTCAGGTAAGCATCCCCTTCCACTTGGATGGCCTCATCAACAGCCCAGCTGGTTCAGATGGGTCCAGTACTCCCAAATCCAATATACGTATGTTGTGGACTGTAGCCAGAGCCGTCTTTTCAAAACGCAGGGCTGACCTTGTCATTCATCTGCTTAACATCCTTCCCATCATCACTGAGGTAAAGCTAAATGACTTTAACATGGCTTAATAGACCTTCCTGTATCTTGCCACCTTACTCCTTGCCCCCCACTCCTGAAAACCTATAGTACAACTACCACGAATGATTTTGGTTTGTTAAGTGCGCCATTTTCTTTCTTTGAGGTCTGTCTTCACCCATGTTATTTCCTCTTCTAGGACACTCTCATCCTCTTGGCTAATCCTGTGCATCCTTCCCGTTGCAGTCTATTCATCACTTCCTCCAGGAGGTTTCCCTGGACTTCCATGCCATGTGCTTATTTTAGCAGTAACTTCTACCTCCCCATTCTATAGTATACTATGTTACAACTACCTGGGGTTTTGTTGTTGTTTTGTTTTTTAAAGAGCAATTACTCATCACGTACAATATAACTACTTGATTAAATGCCCATTTCTCCAGGGTGCCTCAGTCAGTTAAGCATCTGCCTTCAGCTCAGTCATGATCTTAAGGTCCTGGAATTGAGTCCCATATAGGGATCCCTGCTCAGTGGAGAGTCTACTTCTCCCTCTGCCCCTGCCCCCACTTTTGTGCATGCGCATGTACACTCTCTCTCCCAAATAAATAAAATCTTGAAAAAAAAAAAAAAGGTCTATTTCTCCAACTAGATTGTAAGCTCATTGAAGAAAGGAACTGTGTGTAATGATCATCACTGTGTCTAGGAGAGGGCCTGGCATATGAGAGGAAATCAATGCGTATGTATTAAATAGAAATGGAAGAAGGAGTAAGTTTCTCATATTACCCCTCAGCATTTCTAATAACTGAGGTGCCATTTTGTTTCTCTTCATCCTTATGCAGTTATCTGGGGACTTTTCCCCCACTCCTGACCAAGTATTTCAATGGCTGCTTTTTGCCCTGGGATAGTGTTTAAAGTTTAATCTTCGCATGGCACGTAAGACTCATTAGCCTACTTTCCCAGTCTCATCTCTGTTTAAATGAAGTCTATGTTCTGACCACACCAGACTGCTTCGGTTTCTGCAAGGTCACCCTAATCTCTCGCTCCTCGGTACCTCTACATTGTGACAAACTTCCCTCTACCTGTAACACCTGGCTATTTACTATTTGCTCTTTATGATTCAAACCAAGGCTCATCTCCTCTTGAAACCCCAATAGCATGCTTCCTGCCTCCTCCCAGTAATGGAATTGGAAGTTGGCTTTCTGAGTGTTATAGTCCCATACGTATTCTTCTCCATAGTATTTGAATTGTAGCTTTCTTCTCTTACATGATCATAATTCACGAAAAGCAGGGAGAAGAATCTTCTCTCCATGTTCACCTCATCTAACACAGTACCTGGCACAAAAGGCACACAACAAATATCCTTTGCACATCTGATTTCCCTTTAAATGAATACATTTTTGAAATCTAGGCAATGAAAACCAAAAGAAGCAAAGGGATAAACAGACACCTGTAATTTTTTTCTGCCAAACTGCCACCATGTGCTCATATAATTCTTGCAGATATCCATTTGGGCACCTCCTGCCATGATAATGACCTGAGCTCAAAGTTCAGGAAGGAGGACATTTTTTCACCAGGGTTTCAATTATACTTTATAAGAATATTGCCTTCTGCATATAGCCTTCAAATCACACATGTTCATAAAATATTCATCTCAGTCTGACAGCATCTAGGAGTGGTTCAGTTCTACCATCACTTCAGACTGCTGCGCGCTCCAACATATTAGCGTTGGGGCACAAATGCTTCCTGGTTCTTCCCTTATTTTGATATCATCAGGTCCATACAGAGGAGAAAAAAGAGCGACAGAATATTCTCTGGAAAAAAAGAATACCTTACAGCCAATAGTTCTAGAATAACTGGAAATTAAAAAAAAAAAAAAAAAAAAAAAAACAGAAAAAAACCCACCTGTTATTCTCTTAGAAAATTCCAGCTTCTTCATAGACCATGAAGCAAGGAAGACCGCCAACACTTCATAGCACAACCTACACATCCCCTGAGAGCAATGTCGGCCTCTGTGGCCAAACCCATGTTATCCTAAAGCTACTAGAGACCTATTAATGTAATCCTCCCAGGTACCATTTGGTCCTTATGGGCGCTCAGCAAAATAATCCAAATTCCTGGAGTTGTGAGAAGGGAAGGGCCATGGCTCCACCAGGCATGAAAGGACTCAGACAAGCACAGTTACAGTGCTCCTCTACCTCAGTTTGGTTCTTGATGGATGTTCAAATCCTTTCACACACGCAAACACACCCACCTACTACAACGTCTATAAATAACCCCTCCTCTGCAGGCCTGGTTTGAAACTCTAATTAGGGTTACCCAGCATTTGTAAAGAGGTTCAAGCTTTTCCCAAAGGCTAAGCCTTTCACTAACAGTTACTTCTAGCTGCCTGTACTTAGAAGCATTTGGGGGTGGGGGGTGGGGGGGAGACTGGAGCCAACCTGTCCCCTGGAGGAGTTGGGGGTGGGGGCGGGGGGGTAGTTAGCTCAAATCATGTGACAGAAGCCAACTGTCAGCTTCGGAAGCCCGGCTGAAACAGGAGCATGCAGGTGAAGGAGCAGGCTCCTAGGATTTGAGTTGGCAGTGGGCATATATTGCAAGATTTTTATCACAGGAAAACAGCAACAGGCATGAAAATTTGGGCTCTCCTGAGGACATAGCTCAGTGTGTGCACTGGGTGATGCGTAGTAGGTGTGTGTTAGTGTGTGTGTAGGGGGTGATGTGTGTGTTTGGGGGGACTGTGAGGCTTTTGGAGTTTGGGATGGGGGACATAGTAAGTAGCTAAAGAGGATTTTCTGGCTGTTTTGATCAGCTGCCCTCATACTGCACTTACATCTCCCTTGGTACTCACATCCTGGGCAACCCTCCATGTATCCTTCCCTTAATTCTAAGCCCCTTTGAGGGGATGACCATTCATGTTATCCTGATCTGATCAGACAGAACACTGAGCCACATGGCTTACTGGAAAGTCAGCAACTTAACTACACTGTACCTTGCCTGAAGGGAGGGATTGATCTTACACTTCTTTTGGGTTGTCCATTCCAGGTGCAGGTTTTTAATAAATCCACCATAATTAATTTTTAATGACACATCATGTTGTGACAGAAACTATTCTAAGCATGGTATATGCATTAGTTTATTTAATTGTCACACTAACTAAATGATGTAGTGCCATTATTATCTCGTTTTACAGAAAAGGACACTGTAGCACAGAGAGTGAGTAACCTGCCAGGTTACAGAGTCATGAGGGACAGAGTTGAAGTTCAAATCCAGACTGAGTGGCTCTAGCATTAATGGTCTAAGCCAATCCATGGTTCATTTTGCTTCTTAAAGACACAAGTGACTCCTGAATTCCCTGTGGCTTTTGCGTGACTGGGGGGCACTGGTAGGGAAATCTAAGGAAGTGATGAGCCTCCTTAGAGGAAAGACCTACTAATAAGAACACCAAAGTCATAGACTCTTTTTATTCCTCCCCATGACCACCGGGGTTGGGGGGGGGCATCAAAAATGTATTCCCACTTAAGAATCCATTTTGGTTCCATATAATTGTTTTTCTTGATTGGGTCAGCCCTGGTAGACTCAGTTGGGTCCTTGTTTATCCACATCCTCAAATTCTGTAGGCTGTAGGGTTTCTTTCTAGGGCCAACTCATGGCTCATCCTATCCTCAAAGTGGAGCCAAGCTAGAATTCTTGTTCCACAATGTATGTTATGCCCTTTTGGGTCCCCAAATCTCTCTTGGATGCACCAGACCTAATCCAACTTCCAAAAGCAGAATTTGAACAATGATCCTTCCATCCTGCCCCTGTAGTAATCTGATGTCTGCCTGACGCATGTGTGGGAAGTGAGAAGAGCGACAGAACTCATCAAGTGGTCAAAGGCGGAACTGCATGGGGCAGGGATAAAATTCCAGAAAGGTAAAAAGGAAGGGGATGATCCCAGGAAGATGAGAACAGAGAAGGGTCTGGGAATTGGAGAGCAGTGAGCAGCATCTGAACGAGGGTTGACACTGGAAAGGGAGAGGCCAGGTCAGTGGAAGGAAGCTGAAGAGGGGAACAAGAAATGAGAGCAGGCTGAGGCTGAGGCCAGGCAGGAAACATGAGAAGCTCACATTTGACAAGGGAAGAGAGAAGGCAGAAAGGATGCAAGGTGAAAGAATTGTTCCTAGGACACAAGTTACACCAGAATTCCTCTTCTGACTCTCCTGACCATTTTGTTCTGCCTCAGAATTTTCACTTCCAATGGGGCTCAGTAATGAGCTTTATCTAAAGCTATGGGAATACTATGCAGAAGTAACAAGAGCTGGTTGGAAAATGTTCAGGTGGCTTCATATGGCTTTTTTGTCAGGAAAACCTAACCAATCCATTCAGTTTAGCTCTGACCACAATCAAACACGATGGTGGCTGCAAGTGAGCCACTCTCCAGCACCCTTATTCTCCTGGTCTCTTGTATTCAATCATCCACTTGATACCAATGACCAAGCTGTTATCCTGTACTAGGACCTAGGATTGTAAAGAGAAATAAGACATACTCTCTGCATACAAGTTGTTCATAGATGATGTGGATGACAGGTAGCTAAAAATAACAATGTGTTCAGAAATGCTATGATAAATGTATTAACAAAGCATTACCACACCTTCTTTAATCTCTGTTTTAATATTTGCCCCAATTATTTTTAACTGTATATGGTAATTTGTATACATGAAACTAAATTGTAAGCCCTTTTATACTCGGGTTGATACCTGATTCATCCTTGGGTCTCCCCCAGGCCTGAGCATGGAGGTTTCTTAATATGTACTCAGGGTCAGTTTATTTAGACCAGTTATTCTACAGTCCCTTTTAGGATGCTAAAGTGAGAGGACCCTGCTTCATTCTGGCAGTTGCGAATACTTGTTTGCACATGCCAAAAATAATTTCTTGTTTTAAAGAGGCACAAAAGGGCTTTTAGACCTAAAATGTCTTATTCCTCCCATCTCTTTTCACGTTTGAACAAAGAATGGGCATTTATAGTTTATTTGATTTAGTTAATCAAAGAATTTTTAACTTGGAAAAGACTCTATAGTTCATTTAATCCAACAGCTTAATAACAAATGAAGAAACTAAGTCCTGAGAAATTCAGATGCTTCTTCAATATCACACAGCCAGAACCAAGAATATCAAATTTCTTAAGTTCAAGGCTCTCTGCAATAGACTAAACAGTTTACCTTCAATAAAAAGGGAAAAACATGATTTAAAAAAAATCTTAAAAAAAAAGACAAGAAAAGAAATACAGTAAAATATAGAAAAAGAATTCACTGAAAACTATACACGTTATAGAAAACATTTTTTCTATCAGTCCATTTGTCCATAAAAAATATCATGCTTTCACTAACGTCAGTGAAAGTGTTTGTAGTGAAAATGTTTGTAGAGTTTAAAGCTTTAATTTAAAAATTTAATTTAAAATCTGACTTTTGGGGACGCCTGGGTGGCTCAGTTGGTTAAGCAGCTGCCTTCGGCTCAGGTCATGATCCCAGCGTCCTGGGATCGAGTCCCACATCGGGCTCCTTGCTTGGCAGGGAGCCTGCTTCTCCCTCTGCCTCTGCCTATGCTCGCTCACTCTCTCTCCTACACTCTCTCTGACAAATAAACAAATAAAATTTAAAATCTGACTTTTGCAACTTCCAGATCCTTTACCCTTGGGGTCTCCAATCACTCTAAATGTTGGCAATGAGATTTGTTCTGAAGTTCTTCTCCAGAATATTTCAATATGTTTGGGTGATACTGGCCATTAACAGGTGTTCTTAGCAGTTGTATAAGTAAAATAATACATCAAGGCTTTGTTGAGAGGTACATGCACACCTGTTCTCTCCCATCATGCCTTAGGCAAATGCAGCAGATGCATTCAAATATAACCTAGTTTACTCCATCCCAGTTCTGCTATTATTGCCGAAACTCCTGCCTTTTCTCTGACCTTTCCCTGGGGCCACCCCACCCCCATCCTGACAGATCTGACACAATCTTATAGACACCCTATGTCGTTGTCTGTTGGCACACAGGAGCACACACATGTGCATACACATCACACAAAATAGGTCTAAGCAATAAATCTGAATTTAAAACTTTCTGGGTTCCAATTCTAAACAGGGATATATATATGTGTGTGTATATATATACACACACACACACATACATATACATATACATATATACACATACATATATACAACTATATATACACATACACATATATACCACATATATCATATATAATTGTAAACATGTAAATATATATATTACTCAGATATATAACTTATATACATGTATGTCTGCCTATCTATCTCTTCACAGTGATATATAATCACTCAGATAAGGACCACCTAGTCTTAAACATAATTTCATTTGCCGCAGAGGACAGACTGTGAAACCTGGTTTTTAGTTAGAGACTACCACCCCCTTCCCCAGCACATACACACACACACACACACACACACACACACACAGCTGTTCTGTGCTCCCCAAGGCCCCCTGAGGGGCACAGGGATAGTGCATGGGTTTGGGAGCCGGCTAGACAGGGACATAATTGTTAGTTTTGTTATTTACTATTTGTGTGATCTTTAAAAAATTACTTAATCTTTAAAAAATTACTTAATCTCTTGGACAATAATTTTCTTATTTCCAAAACAAGGATGTTAGTAGCTGTCTTGGAGATATAGATATTTGAGGTATATAATGTTTGCCAGTGGGTGCTGGGGTTAGCACTTAATAAGTAACTATTATGCTGAAGGTGATCACGAAGGGGAAGAGGTGTAGGGGAAATGGGGGAGGAAGACGATGGATTCCACATCCTGAATGCCTTCTGTATTTCAGAATTTCTCCACAAGGCTTGGCAGAACTTGAGTGCTAGCCATTAGCTAGGGAATATTAAGCTTGAGGGAGGGGAAAGGAAACTGGTGGGGGGGAAGAATGGTTGGTGGGGAGGCGTCCATAAGTGGCTAGCACTTACATGTGACTTTCCTGTGTTGAGCTCATATATACATACGCTCATGCCCCTTCTACTGCTGGGAAAAGGACATTCACAGAAATGAATTCAGCATGTTGAGGAGTCAAGGTCATTTTTTCTTTTTCTTTCTTTCTTTTTTTTTTTTTCTTTCTTCCACATAGAAGGACCAGACTTCACAAAGCAGGGTGAACAAATTCCTATGTCCTCCATAGTGACTAATCACAGCATTTCCAGTTACGGCAGCAGGCTCCGGCTATTTGCCCGCTTCCCCTGGCAATTCTAGTAACTGTGAGATACCCTATAGATTGCAGAACAAATGCCCAGCTCCTTTCAGGAGTCGCGGTGTCAGAGCACATATCCAAGCCACTGGCAGAGCTGGGGCTGTGGTCTGATCTGTCCGTCCAAAGTACAACAGGAAGGAGGAAGCCCGGACATGCCCTGAATGACAGAGTCATTTAGGGCCTGCCTAAGATGCCAGGCTGTTTGCAAACACAGACTACCTGCCATACCACCTGACCAAACAATTCCACCGGAAAGCCTGAAGACAGATGACTAATGTTAAAAGAAGCCCGTGCATCATTTCAGTGATGACTCCACAGGCATCAATTAAACATGGCAAAGACCTGTTCTGAGGCATGACCATCTGGCATTTCCCAAGGAACTATAGTCAATGGCTGATAAAACACAAGTGATCATAACTATAAAGAGATTTAGCAGCCCTCTCCTTGCTCAAAAGCAGCAGGAGCCCATAAGGACAATGAACCTGGAAGGCCTCCAAAAGAAGAGGCGAGTAAGGAAAAGGCTGCATCTGAAGCCAGCTCTGCTCTTCCTCATGCATAGAAAGCAAAGATCTGGGTTGCATGAGGTCATGCACAAAAATCAGACTGCTCCCAGGGATGCTTGCGAGTTTGTCTGGAAGTCTAGGGCTCAACAGCAATTGTTATGTCTCCAGGTGAGAGAAAACATTGGCAGTAGTCCATCCCCTGCTCCTAGGGGTGCTTTTCAAGTACAGGCATCTGGGACTTTGCCCAGCACAGCAGACCAAGATCACTGTAGTCCAAATGGCCCTCCCTAGAAACCATGTTCCAGCCAGCTTTTGAGTGGAAGGAAGAGGACACATTTAACAAATTTAATGAGAGTGATACCAGGGCATAAAACCCCTAGGATAGAAACTCTGACTGGAGGAGAAGTGTTTTTCAATGCTCTGGTTCTAGACCAGTCAGGCAGACACCTGTGTATATATAGACAAATCTTCAAACACCACCTCATCACACCTAATGACTGCCTGTGACCTCTGATGAGCATTTGCATTCTCTATTTCTGGCTTTTCCAACAGCAAAAATATGTGTCTTTATACTCAGTCCTGGTTCTGAACCTGCTATCTAATGCTAATCTTTGTTTGTTTGCTTTTCCTGTATGCAAGGTCAAATTAATGAGAAAGAAAATACTTTTCAGTTTTAATTTTGATCCAGATTGAAAATCGTTAATGACTTTTTATTCATTACTCATGAGCTCTCCTTTTTTCTTTAAGTGATTCAGGTACTCACATGGCCTGGTTCCAACATTAGGAATGTAACATTCTTAGAATGAGGCTACCAAGTAAAAACAAAACACAAACAAAAAGACGCAAATAAACAAAAAAAAAATGGTGCTTCCATTCTCCCAAGCCCCTTTTGCCAATGATGCAGTGTACTTAAATCTGTTTACAGCAGCTGCTTCAGTATTAAGTTTTTGACTGGAAATAAAAACGTTTAGTAAGGTCACTGACAATTATTTTCTCAGCACAACAGAAAAGCAACCCAATCCATTAATAATAACAACACTAAAATGGCAGAAGCAAACACAGTGGGAACAAGTAGGAACAGAAGAGTACCTGGGATTGCCAGATTGGAAAGGGGGACGTTGTGGAGGTGAGGGGGGAGCGAGGCCATCCAGTCGGCATTGCAGACCTCCGATGATGTCTTTGTCCCGCTGGGGTTGGGGGAGCAGATGGTCCCCATCCTGAGTTTCCTCCTTACCTTCCTAACTGCTAGCATCCCTCTTTGTCAGTCAACAAACTGCCCAGGCTCAGCCCGGTGCCACTCACTCAGTGATCATCACGGCCCGGACTCTAGACATTCCAGGGCCGTCTTTGTCAAGCCAGTCTTGCCAAAAGACCTTTCTGCCGGGGAGACGGGGCAAGTAGGTGGTTCCCTACCCCCCAGCCCTCGCAGTCCCCACCCTCTCCGGCCCAGCCGCTGTTCCACTCCCTTAATCTGCTCAGACCCGGCTCCGTTAAACTTCTTACGTTCCCCTCTGGAGCCGGGGTTAGGCAGGCCCCTAGAGAGCAATCTTACAGAAACTGACCGTCCGACGAGCAGCCACGCCCGGAGCCACTCACACGACAGGTGCCCTTACGGCGTACGGACAAGCCGGTGGGTCTCTACACACGTGAGCGCCCGGACGCAACATCACCAGCCGGATTTATGCCTCTCCGTGTGTCACCGGGCTGGCCCAGAAGCTGGGCCTGCCTACTCCTCCTCCCCCCGCTTCTCAGCATACACTCCCCCTGCCCTGTGGCTTTCCGAAGGCGCTCAGAAGTGTAACCGGCGGCACCCGGACTCCCGGCAGCCCCGCCCCGCACTGCCGGGCAGATTTGCCGGGCTACGCGGCCCGTGATTGGCCGCTGGCGGAGCGCGCTCCGATTGGCCGGCGTTCGTCCGGGCTGCCCCTCGGAGCGCTCCCACCCCTCCGCGGCCCAGTCCCCTCCCTCCGTTACTCCAGCCCGGGTGAAGGGAGGCGGGCGCCGGCGCGGGGACTGCAGGCGGGGGAACTTGCGGGCGGGGGCTAGTCCTGGGACCTCAAGAAGGGTCCTTCCTCTGGCCTTCCAGCAAGCCAGCGCTCAGATGCTGAACACGACCACAGATGATGTTTCTTTCCTTGTGTCTTTCCTCTCCACACACACACACACACACACACAATGACAATCACATAGAATGTATTACATTTTAATAAACCACAGAGGCGGCAGAAATAGGGGGAGTAAGAAGGCTAAGAAAGGTGAAATATATCATATTTGGATGACAACCTCTAGGATGGTTTGTTTCAGCAGTTACATAAAGATTTACTTACACAACTCTTACCCCCATCTTACAGAGGAGGAAATAATGATGACTTCTATTTGTATTACTCAGGTATTTGAAATTTTCTTCCAAATTCTTTGTCCCATTGATATTCACAGGACCCCCATTGGGCAGGGCGGGTGGTGGGTAGGATACCCTTTTCACAGATGAAATGGAAGTTCTGGGGCGTTCAGAGAGCAGCTGGCGCTATTTGGAAATGCCATTTTAAAAGGAAACCCTCAAATACAGAGGCCTGTAGGCACACAAACTCATTTCCCTGCTTTCTGCAATATTCCCTACTCCTTCAAATGGTACTTTTTCATGGTGGTATACTATAGGGTCTCTAATGGTATGAGAACTTTGCACAGCAATAATCACAGAAACATCCTGGCCAACAGGCAAAATCAGAACGCCCCACCCCCACTCAGGACCTTGATAGTGGGGTCCTGGAGGGCGTCAGGTCAGGCAGCTCCTGGGTGACTCAGGAGGGGCTCACGTGAAAAGCAAGCAGCAGGCTTTGCTAAAAGTGAAGGCTGATATCCAGTCACTGACCAGCCCACTTCAACTCCAGGGTAACTCCACCGGCCCCTGCAATGCCTGTGCCCCAGGCACCTCTCAATGCACATAACTCCTGCTCATATTGTCCCCTTTTCCTCTTCCAGGTTATTCTTAACATTCATTTGAGCCTGCTTTTCAGTCCTTTGAGCTGCCTGATATTACAGGAAATTTTTGTTTTTGTTTTCCTGGAGGAGTATCCCATCGTTAATAAAAAGAAAGTGTTCATCATGTAACTTCTGGTGTTTAAAGGGCACTTCAATATAGTGCTCTTTTTTCCAAGTACACCATGGCACGTGTTTGAGTTCACATTTTTTAAAAAAAATTTTTTAAAGATTTTATTTATTTATTTGACAGAGAAAGACACAGTGAGAGAGGGACCACAAGGAGGGGGAGTGGGAGAGGGAGAAGCAGGCTTCCTGCTGAGCAGGGAGCCTGATGCTGGTCTCAATCCCAGGACCCTGGGATCATGACCTGAGCAGAAGGCAGATGCTTAACCACTGAGCCACCCAGGTGCCCCTAGAGTTCACATTTTTTATTCCTCATAGAAAAATCACTCCGTAAAGAAATATTCCAACATCTACTTTTTTTTTTAAAGATTATTTATTTATTCGATAGACAGAGATCACAAGTAGGCAGAGAGGCAGGCAGAGAGAAGAAGGGAAGCAGGCTCCCCGCTGAGCAGAGAGCCAGATGCGGGGCTTGATCCCAGGATCCTGGGATCATGACCTGAGCTGAAAGCAGAGGCTTTAACCCACTGAGCCACCCAGGCACCCCCCAACATCTACTTTTGAAATGTCACCTTTCTGTGCTTTTCTTGAGTTTAACACCCTTTTAAAAATTCCTAAATGCAAAATTTCATTGAAGCTGACTAAGGCAAGCAAAATGTGTTCTTTAAGCTCTATTGTGGTATGTTAATTTCAATGCATTTTTCCCCTTGATTTTTTAGCTCTTAATGGAAGGAGTGAGCATATTAACAAGGCATTAAAAGGGCGGGGGCTGGGAGGCATGGTCAATTAAGCGTCCAGCTCTTGGGGTCATGATTTCAAGGTCTTGAGATCAAGCCCCACTTCAGGCTCCAAGCTCAGCCTGGAGTCTGCTTAAGACTCTCTCTCTCCTTCTGCCCCTCTCCATCCAAAAAATAAATCTTTTTTAAAAAGAAAGCATTAAACTTTAGATTTCAATTCTCATTGTGTGAGAATTCAGAAACAAGAGACGTAGAATCACTTAACACTAGAAGTTTTGTGTCTCCATGAAATTGGCAGCTTTTTTGATCACAACGACTTGACTTTGCCAAGAAAACAGTTCAAAAGAAGCCAGCGCTCTTCTTCATAGATTCTTGAATCATCCTGGGAGAAATCTTGGAGATGAAATCACAGCATGTAGTACAGTTCTTGGCATATAGCAGGTGCTCAATAAATGTTTGTGAGAAGGAGACAGACGCTTGGTAAAACATGCTCTGCGGGGTTCTAGGAAGTGTCTGAGAGTAGGGTTTTTTAAAACATTAATGTGTAAATCCATCATATTTGGGTTCCATTGTTCTGAGATGGGCTCAGACTCTGCATTCCTAAATTTCTAGCTGTGCTGGTTCAGACCACACTTGTAGGTAGCAGTGCTTTAGAAAACAGGCTCATGTTTCATAGGTGGGTCCTTGTATTGCTTTTTCTCTTCCTTTTCGAAGGTTTTATTATATTTTTACATCACTTTTATAATTTAAAAAACTTGCGTTAAGAATCTCAGCTAAGGGGGCGCCTGGGCGGCTCAGTAGGTTAGGCATCTGCCTTCAGCTCAGGTCATGATCCCGGGGTCCTGGTATATGTGCTGCCGAAGCAAGCACAATCCCAGGGTCCTGGGATCGAGCCCTGTGTCAGTCTCCCTGCTCAGTGGGGAGCCTGCTTCTCTCTCTCCCTCTGTTCCTGCTCCTGTGCTCTGTCTCTTGCTCATTCTCTCTCAAATAAATAAATAAAATCTTTAAAAAAATGTTTAGCAGGTAACCCACCCACTAAGGGGTGCCTGGGTGGCTTCGTCGGTTAAGCAGCCTACTTTTGATATTGGCTCATGTCATAATCTCAAAGTCCAGGGATGGAGCCCCATGTTGGTCTCTGCACTCAGTCTGGAGTCTGCTTGTCTCTCTCCCTCTGCTCCCACCCCTCTTGTATGCTCTCTTGCTCTCTCTCTCTAAAATAAATAAATACAATCTTTAAAAAAAGAATCTCAGCTAAGAATCTCTAAGTA
Source organism: Martes martes (assembly GCF_963455335.1). Taxonomy (NCBI): domain Eukaryota; kingdom Metazoa; phylum Chordata; class Mammalia; order Carnivora; family Mustelidae; genus Martes; species Martes martes. The sequence goes on along the minus strand of NC_137888.1, from coordinate 57,797,723 downwards.
GAAGAGAACAATTTTTCCTCTCAAATAATGTAATGGAAACCAAAATATTGGTGGGATTTTTATACCATGCCACAGATATTTAGGGAAAAATGATTTTAAAATAAAAATAAAATTTAGGATTTGGTTAGGTAGTATTTTCTTACATGCTGGATTATGAAAGTTACTAAAGGGTTGTGGGCCTAAACTAACAGAAGGAGTAAGATAATAATTACAATGGATTGGAGTGCTTATCATGTACCAGTCGTTCTGGTAGGTGCTAGGAATGGAGGAAAAGTTAAGTGAAAGTTGGCATCTGAGGAACCTCAGATAGAATATAATTCAGGAGAAAAGAGAGCAAAATATGTGAATTACACATTGTGATGTGAAGTGGAAGGAAGGGATAATACAGACATGTAGAGATGGACAAAGAGGTATACATTTTGATGGGGGTGGAGAGGGCCAAGGGACATGTTCTCAGAGGAGGCATTCGAGCCCAGACTGGAATTCTGAAAAGGGTTTCTGCAGGTGGAAAATGGGGAGGCGGTTTTGGCGTGAGAAAGAGATGTGCTCTGGGGAAAACATCAGCAGCAAAGTTGTGACTGTGAGTGGGAAATGGGAAACAGGAAAGCCGCTAGAAGGGCAGCTCGAGGGATAGGTGGGAAATAGGTCTCATTCATTCTTGCTGAACCTTCACAAGAGGCCGGTGAGTTAGGTACTATCTCTATGGCCATTTAAAGAAGATGCTAAAGCTTCAAAACAACACAATTCTGCCTAAGATGTCATAGCTAGTTAGTGGCAGAGCTGTGACTCTAAGTCTCTTGATCATAGTGCCAGTGACTCTCACTAGGGGTTACCTGTTCATACTGTAAACTTGGTAGAGTTTATAATAGAAATATATTAAAGAGTTTGAACCTTTCTCCCCCGTAGACAAAACAGGCCATTGAAGGTTTTGAGAAGAGACTCATGTTGTACTTTAAGAAGAATGGTTGGAGAAATGCAGTCCTTTAAGGAAATCACTGAAATCAGTTACCTAAGCAAGAAAAAGGTAAGAGAGCACGGGGAAGCTCTAGCACACAGAGACTAAATGCATAGACTTTCTTAATGACCATGCTTGCTTCCCATTCCCCCTTCTCACCTCCATGGACCCTGAATTCAAGAGCCCAAGTGGCCTAGCTCTGAAATTATTAAACACTTGCAAGTCTCCTTAAATTGTTCATCCATTTCTTGTTATATACAACCAAACCTGTTTCTAGGAGAATCTCCACAAATTAGTTTTCTTTTCTGGAAATTTTTCTATTACTTGATCAAGGATGCCACTGAATTCCTGAACGGGTGACTGCAGGCTTTGCTCTCTTTGGGAGGCTACATTATATTTTGGCAGTGTTTAAAATGGCTCGTGTTCTTTGGAATTGTGTCATAAATGAATAGTCGGGTCCCAGAGCCAGCACCCCAAAGAACTTGCCATTTGGGCATTTCTGATTGGCAAGGCAAGATGGCCTGGATTTTAGTTGATTGAAGACACCCTAAGAACCACAGGGGAAACACACTAATTTAATGACAGTACATCCAGGGCTGTCTCTGGCCCCCCAAATCTAAGACCCGGTGCTATCTTACCTCCCAGTCTATGTGCTAGATGGGAAAGGAACAGATCTCAGAGAGAATCAGAATCCAGGCACTTGTTTGGTCTGGGGACATTGCCTAGAGGAGAATGAGGCGACAGGATGCTTTGAGTTCCACATTCACAATTTTTTTTCTCCTTCTGGCTGGTGGGTGTGGGAGGGTGAAGGACTGAAATGAGGAGGCGGGTAGATGCACGGAGGGATGTAGCCTGCTTTGTTTTGTGTCTCACGTCAGCAGAGTTTATCCCTCGTCATCTCCGACCTCCTTTTCCCAATTTAAGCCAGAAAATTAGGCGACAAGGATGGGAGTAGGATGGAGAAATGTCCCCAACATGGGTGGTGCTGGGTACATGATGACAGCAGCAGCAATTACCTCCAGGAAGAGTGACATCATCGCAGGAACTCGAGACATTCAGGAGCCTGCAAGGAAAGGCAGGGAACCAAGAACATTGCCTTGTGAACAGACTTGGAGGGCAGAACCAGGAGCTGGGGATCCAGTTACTTACTTGATTAGGGATGGAGCCAGACTTCGTGGCACTAGCACCAGTGCCCTGTGGACACACAGGGGAGTGTCCTTGAACTGGGGAGGAAAGCAGTCAGCAGAAACAGGAAGTGGTGGTATGTGCTTATCACCTCCTGCCTGTAGGGGGTTTATGACTCCCAATGGGGATCCTGGTAATGAGACAAAAGAGGATGGCAGGTAGGAGCTGGCCAAAGGTTGTTTCTCCCAGGTGGAAAGGCTTGGGGTTCGAGAAGATGCTGAGAGCCTCTGAGTCTATTCTATTTATCCAGGTTTTCTTAGTTTATTTAGAAGAAAATGTATTTAAACAACGACACGGTGTCTCTACGATCATTTTGAGAGGAGCTAATAGCAAGTGATGATCATAAAATTAGTTTAATATCCATTTATTATTTTTAATATCCTATCCCACCACACTCCTTGCATCTTCTTCTGCTCCCCTTTTCTACCCCTCCCTTATCTCCGAGAAAGTAATCGAGAGAAAATAAAGACTCCGAGGCCAGTTTTCCAGCTAGTCAGCTAGTGGCAGAATGCCTGATTTAATATGTTATAGAGCCACCTTCTGGTGGTAAAGGTACATTTCAAACACACAGTAAATATCCTTTCAGTTTCAATTACCCTAAAAAAATGTTCCTCCAGCACTGACACCAGTAAGACCACTGGGGAATTTATGCACGAATACGGATTCCTTGGTCACACTCCAACCCTAATGAATTAAATCCCCTGGGGGGTGGCACCTTTCTATTCCATCTTTTTAAAAAGGTCCCCAGGGGATTTTAATGTCGCAAAGGTTTTATTTATATCAGGACTTTGAAATGTCGAGCAATTTCTCTTTCATAAAAAGTTGGAATAGGAAGAATGGCAAAGTAAGCAACTCTTACCCGTGTTGTGTGTAAATTTATGCAATTAGAGGAGACTGTTTTGGCAGAAATTCTTGATCTCGGCTGAACTGGCAGGAAAACCAACCGTTCTCCTTATTTGACCCATCCCAAGGTTCCTGGAATTGAGAATGACATCAGCTATGAGGAGAGCTTGTGTGTACTACTGTATGTTAGTAAACACTTGACCTTCGGTCACATTTAGAATGACTTCTCTACATTCGTTGTTCATTGGGCAAATTCGATCTTAAAAGGGAAAGCATTCTTTTTTAATGACCTGACTCTGTGTTTGGGGTTGCAGACATCATTTGGAAATTGTATGAAGACACATTATCTAAGGCGTAAATATCGGAGTAATTGAGAACAGATATGATCATTCTCTGCCAACTTTATTACTAAAAATGACAAGTTTGAGAAATTGACTTCAACCAATAAAAGTCATTCCTTTTTTTTTTAAACAAGGTAATCAATTTTAGTGTAAATAAAAATAATGAGTCTTTAGTGTTTTTCCCTTAGCAACTCTCTCTGTATGGTAGGTTATAGTCAAAAGCTGTTAGCATATTTCTCTGCAGTTTGATGATTTGGTTTCAAAGGATTCTGATCTGTTGAAGTTTCTGCAGGTAACCTCTCAACTCAGACACATGTATTGCTTCATGGAGGAAGTCATAGTTTGTCTTAACAACCTATCAGTGCCCACAGCTTCCGCTTCCTCTCAGTAGCAGAAGTAAGAAAAAAAAAAAAAAAAAAAACAAAGCTTTTCCCACACATCTTTGTGTCACCCAAGTATAAAAATGAATGTTCTAGGACGCAGAGTTAGGCAACAGAATGCAATAGAGGAAGATAGGAGTCCCTGCAATGGAAATATCCAACCCAAGTTTGGCAACAAGAAGACAGTAATGTGGTAGAGGTGGGGTTGAGACATTTGCTCGAAGATTACACTAGATGAGTTTTATGGTCTCTTGAACCATCTTGTCTCCCCCCCACCCTTCCTCCAGCTGTAGATCCTTTTTACCTTTTCACGTTAGGCCTTTCTTTCCTCTCCTCTTTATTATCTTTTCTTACTTAAATCTTCCACTCCTTTTGCTGGAACTGGGTCTAATGGAATGTCTTATATATAAATATGGACCTGATATTTTAAAGTTTACTGCTACCAGCAAAACCTTGATGCTGTGCTTTTGGGAGTTTTCTAATAAAGACTTTATATTTGTCACACACTCTCACCTGTGGGACAGCTTAAAATATTCTCTACACCCTCCTCACATTCAGTACCCAGGATGAGATGCTCGGACCTCAGGAATCGAGGCTCAGGAAACACTTACTAAAAGTTCTCAGAATGAGGAGTATAGATGGCCTGGATGGGAGTCACCTCTCTGTGCTCCCAGCACCCTCACAGTGGTAGGACTAGTGTATGTGTGCAATCCTAGGGCAGAATTTCTCAACCTCTCCTCCTGAGATGCCCCAAGCATTAAAAAGAATAAATGCACACTTTCCAGAGCCCCATATGGCCAGCACTGATCATAGCGTTTCTTTCAAGTGGCATGGTTTGTTTTTCTTACAAATCCATTCAAATTTTGTTATATATGTATATATAATTTGAATAAAGTTGAGATTCTAGAGGTGCTATGTTTATCTCGTGGCTTTGAGTCCTTCCTGGTGCACATCCATATCCCTGGGCATTCATGTTTCCTAATGTGAAAGTCTCAGGTCTGAGAGAAATGCACCATGAGTCCAATTATACACAGTGAAGCTCTCTTGGTTTAGTCTCCAACCTGGTTCAGCAAAGTATAAGACTACAGGTAGATTTGAGGCCAAAACTTGAAATAGTGCCCATTTTCCAAACCTTGGGCAAAATGGGGCAACACCTGGTTGCGAATCGGGGACACGGGCCCAATTTTTCTTGCCATGAGAGACTCGATTATCAACTTAAGGTGAGTAGAGGACCAAAGACGTCCCATCTAAGACTTAACTTTCTGCTCTTGACTTGATCAGGAAAAAAACTTCACCCATAGAACTGACCCATAGAACTTTGACCCACTGAGATCCATTCTTGCTCTTAAAATTTCAGACCAAAGGGGCACTTGGGGGACTCATGGGTTAAGCCTCTGCCTTTGGCTCAGGTCATGTTCCCAGGGTTCTGGGATTGAGGTCTGCATCAGGCTCTCTGTTCAGTGGGGAGCCTGCTTCCCCCTCCCCTCTCTCTGCCTGCCTCTTTGCCTACTTGTGATCTCTCTCTGTCAAATAAATAAATAAAATCTTAAAAAAAATTTTTTCAGACTATGGTTCTTCACTGGGCTAAGTGGGGTTCTTCTTTGTTTTCCAGGTTTACTGAGATATTACTAACACATAACATTGTATAAGTTTAAGGTGTATGATGTAATGATTTGTGAACATGTATGTCCTGGGAAATGTGGATCACAATAAGGTTAGTTAACACACCCTTCACCTCACATAGTTACATTTTTGGTGTTGCTGTGGTGAGAACATTTAAGATCTGTTCTTTCCACAATACAGTATACAATACACCATGCTATTTGCTAGGTCCCCAGAACTTATTTCTCTTACAACAAGAAGTTTGTACCTTTTGACCAACATCTCATTTCCCCTCACCACACCCTTGCCCCTGACCGTGGTGTTTGTGTTTACTTAGTCTTCACTGATTCCCAGGACCTGACCTTTTCTCAGCACCCATGGATACAGACCTGATTCTACCAATCTGAGAGAAACTTTGACACTGACCCAAAGGCAAGTTCAATCTAAGGCATCTGCCAAACCACCCAGATGACTGACCAGCCACAATAAGATTTTGAAGAACACAGATGTCAAGGGGATATATTCATTTATGACACAGACTGAGTGAAAAAAAAAAAAGTCTCAGCTCACCATCGTAAGTGAGAAACTATCACCTGTCTTAGCTAAGCCCTCTGTTCCACGAGGCATCTTCCCCTCTCCTATGCACTCATTGGCCATCATCTGTCATTCACTCACACAGTACTTGAGCGCTAACTTGTCCCAGGCCTTGCCCTCCCTCGAGGGTGCTGAGGTGTACAAAGCTACCCGACACCCTTGAGGACATTCCAGTCCAACAGAGGAGTCCTTGGCCCTCATATCCTTAATGGCAAATTTTCACTGAAACATTACACTAAAGCAAAAGCAGCAAACGAAAAAGTTTGGTCTCAGGAAAAAAAGAGAATATCTTCAAATTCACTGTTTATTGAGTTAACACATACCGGTCAAGCTGTTTATTGAAAATTTGGGGAGATGGACAAAGTACTCTAGGAGGGGAAGGGAAAGCGATTGCTGAGCCTTCTAGCCCCAGCACCTGCTTGGGGAAGCTGACATGGGCTGCCGCCCTGAGTGCCGGATGGGGAGGCAGGGCCTGCTGTAAAGCATACAGTTTCCCTGATTTCCAGTAGGGTGTCGACAAAAATCGCTCTCTGAGGAGCTGCAGTCTCTCTCTCTTGGGTGATGTCTGGAGGGACACAGCTTAGTCTCCTTTGATATGAAATAGTTTAATGGTGAGAGGAAAAGCATGCCCTGGAGTTCTGGGAAAATCAAAGGGCTCTATTCGTTTCCTTAAGAAAGAAAAATTGATTGAAGTTTTGGTGGATCCCAGCCAGTACCCAAGGCAGGAGAAGACCCAGAAATGAAACAAAAACAGCCAGCTTGCATGATGAATCCTCATTTATTTTCTCCTGAACTTTCAGATTAAGTAAGTCCCAGAGAACAGTCAAACGAAACTCCCTTGAATGAACAGATCTTTGCCTCTTGTCATACCGGAAGCATTGCAATATTTGAAAAAACAGGTTCGTTTGAAAAAAAATAGGCTGGTTTAGAGTCAACTACAAGTTACTTACTGGGATCTTACTTAAGCACTTAAAAAAAGTTCTACTTGGAAATAACTTCAAACATTAAAAACGATTGCAAAAATAAAAACAGAAAAAAACCCCACATACTCCGTTTACCTAGATTCATCTATTGCTAATATCTCCACCATCTGTTTTTCTATGTATTCGTGTATGTGCATGTAATATACGTGTATTGCATATACACTCACCCATTTGAGAGTAAGTTATATATATCATGGTCATTTACCCCTAAGTACTTCAACGTGTATTTCCCGAGAATAGGAATATTCTTTTACATAACCACAGCCGAGTTACCAATACTTTTATCTAGTCTTCTGCCCATATTCCAATTTTGTCAGCTGATCTGACAAATGTCAGATCTGATTGGTCAGATTTTCTTTGCAGCTTTTCTACAGTAAAAGGATCCAATCTGGAGTTAGATATTTGCTAACGTTAGATATTTGTCACGTCCTTTTAGCTTTCTTTAATCTGGAATATTTTTAGAGCCTTTCTTTATCTTTAAGACATTTTTTATTTTGTATTTATTCAATGTATCTTCGTGATTGGATTCAGTTTAATTGATCTCTGCCTTAATACTGCACGGAGATATTGTGTCCTTCCTGGTAGGACACTGGCGGGGGGTGGGGGAGGGGGTATTCATCTATTCATCATCCCTCACTAGCGGTGTTCATTTGGACCCATCACTTGGTCAAGTTGTTCTCCACTACATAATTACTGTGTCGTTTCCCTCCCTTGTCACCAACAAGCATACTTCTGGCAGATCCTTAGGGACCATGAAAATATCCTAACTGTCATCAAAACTTCCTGCTTGATTTAGCTAGCATCTGTTGATGAATCTAGCTTGATCCCATCTTTACTACAATTCCTCCCCCACCTCTGCTTTCTCTTTTTCTCTGTCTCACCTTACCTATATTTTGAGCACCTGTTTCTGGTAAGAACTCATAAATTTCTGCTTATTTTTTTTTTTAAGATTTATTTAATTTTGAGAGAGAGAGACAGAGAGAGAGAGAAAGCACGATCAGGAAAGGGGGGAGGGGCAGAGGGAGAAGCAGACTCTCTGCTCAGCAGGGAGTCCCCTGCGACACTGGATCCAGGACCTTGGGATCATCACCTGAGCCTAGGGCGGACCCTTAACTGACTTGAGCCACCCACGTGCCCAAAATTCCTGCTTTCTTTCAATGGTTTCTAATTTATTAGTGTACTTATTAGGTTGGTGCTCAAATTATCCCAGATTTAGCCAGTAGGAGTCCCTTCAAGCTGACTCTTGCATCCTCTGGTAAACCCCAGCATTTTTGGAATAAGTTATTATTTCTGCCATAACAAAATATTTCGTCTCACATTACATCATCTTTGCCCTTAATCAGAGATTTCTTTGAAAAATTCTGCTTCCTTTCAGCAGGAAATTATCTTAATGAGCAAGATCTGACCGCCAGCTGTGCTCTCTGCTACTGGAATATCTTTGCTCATTGTTCCTTTCAAAAGACGTATCTGGGAAAGACAGGCATGTATGTATATAGACTTACAGTACAACACTCACATACATAATCAAAATTAACATCACCAATGAGAGACAGTTGGACATCATATTATATAAATTACATATATTTGTAATTTTTCTTTATTTCTTACACTGGTAGCATATTATATAGTCTTTGTACTTTGCTTTGCTTTTCCTTCTTAATACTATCTCCTGGAAATCACTCCATACCAGTCAATGGAGACTTTTTTCTTTCCTATTTTGACGGCTGTACAGTCTATTTCCTATTTTGACAGCTGTACTTACTGTAGTTTATTTGACCAATCTCCTATGTTTGGACATCTGGATAGTTTCCAATACTTGGCAATTACAAATTATGCTGCCAAGAATAACTTTGTGCATATAGTGTTGGAGGAAGAGCTTCAGGGTAAATTCCTGAGGAGAAATTGTTAGGTCAAAGGATAATGTAATATGCAGTTTTATTAGATATTGTCAAATTCCTCTTCATAGTGATTGTGTCATCTTGCATTCCTTTCAACAACATATGAGGGTACCTGTTTCCCCATAGCCTTGGTAACAGAGCACATTGTCAAAAGCTTGAAATTCTTCACAAGTGGATGAGGAAGAAATGATGTCTTAGTGAAGTTTTAATGTGCATTTCTTTTAATATTAATGATTGAATTTTTTTCAAGTGTTTTAAGAGTTATTTCTATTTTTATTTTTTATGAGATTTTGTTTATTTGCCAGAGAGAGAGAGAGCGTGCACACACAAACAGGGGGAGCAGCAGATAGAGGGAGGAGCAGGCTCCTCACTGAGCAGGGAGCTTGAGGTGGGGCTGGACACTAGGGCCCTAGGATTATGACTTGAGCTGAAGGCAGACACTTAACCGACTGAGCCACCCAGGTCCCCCTCCATAGGTTTTGAAAGCTTATTTATCTTCGTTGTAAGTTCTTTATCAGCTTTTATCTGTAATATATGTTGTATTTTCACCTAGTTTATCATTTGCCTTTGACTTTGCTTTTTTGCCATGCAAATTACTTTTAAGTAGTCAAATGTATCCATCTTTGCTTTCATTGTATCTGAACACACACACACATATATATAGAGAGATTTTATTTGTCAGAGAGAGAAAGAGAGAGAGTGCTTGTGCACAAGCAGTGGGAGCAGCAGGCAGAGGGAGAAGCAGGCTCCCTGCTGAGCAAGGAGTCCAAAGCAGGACTTGATCCCAGAACCCTAGATCATGATCTGAGCCCCTGAGGCGAAGGCAGATGCTTAACCTACTGAGCCACCCAGGTGTCCCTGGACACATATATTTGTAAAGTTACATTTGTAGGAATAGTTACAGTATGTATGTACGATGACTATAGTATATATTATAGCACATATATATGTGTGTATATGTACTATAGTATATGTATATATATAACTAGTTATAATATCTATATACTACACCAGTGTATGTATATATATAAATATAAATAAATACAGATATGCACACACATATTATGTATAAACATATAGTTAAGGCAATATACCATTTTCTCAAGAGTTTTTATTAGGAATGGGCACTGGATTTTGCCAAAGACCTTTTAAGCATCTTCATCTTTTGAGATTAATTGTATGCTTTCCTTCCTAAGCCCTAATTATATGGCAAAATATTAAGAGATTTTCTGTTATTGAACCCTTCTTGTGTTCTGGGTATACGTAATTCTTAGGTAAGATTTTCAAGTCGGGTTACTATGTCTCAGTGCCTTTGTCTCTATTGACGGACGGCTCCTTTCTGAAGCCTTCTGAAAACATTTCTTACATTCTGTCTCTGAAATGATACCCTTTTCTTTATTCATTTCTCTTCTTTATACATACTTTTATTTTCATATGTATTTATTTGTTTAAATGTCTATCTCTCCCATTAAACTCTACACTCATGGAGGGTATGGAGGGTGTGGTTCTTAGATATTTTTTAGATCAGCTTTTTTTTTTTTAAGATTTTATTTATTTATTTGAGAAAGAGTGAGCAGGGGGCTGGGGAGCAGAGGGAGAAGCAGACTCCCCACTGAGCAGGTAGCCCAATGCGGGGCTCAATCCTAGGAGCCTGGGATCATGATCTGAGCTGAAGGCAGCTGCTTAACCAACTGAGCCACCCAGGCACCTCCATGTTCTCTTCTTTACGTTGTGATCTTGGGTATGTTGCTCATCTCCTTTATTTTCCCCAGTGTGCCACCATATAATCACAATCTCACAGAGCCTTTGAGCAGACATGAGGAATCTGAGTGAGCAGACAAGGCAAAGAATGTAACAGAAGTTAGAAGACTATAGAGATGCCGGTTGGGGAGAAAACTTGTATTCAATCATTTGAATTAATCAACCTGGCCCTGATCTTGCCCAAGGTCATAATCTCCTGCTCTCTCTGGTCGTGGCTTCCTGGCTACAGCATGCTGCCTTGTGAGTAATCACAGAATCCAGGGAGAGAAAGCCCCTTTGCAGAAACTGGGAAATAAAATGCCCTTCTCTCACCATCTCATCTTGTGTTTCTCCCTGCAACATCAGCCCATTTCTCCAGTTAATGTCTTTTTCTCCCGCGGGGGTAACTTTCACTCACCATTTCAGCTGTCTCTGCTGGACACTCAAGCTTTGGGTGGTCGACATAGCCATGACTGCTGTTATCAAAACTCAGGGAGCAAAGTTTCTGTATTTCTGTAGATTCAATCTTCAAGTGCAAGTTAAAGCCAACTCTCCTAAATCAGTGTGCCTAGAGGGCTGCCTTCAAGAACCTCTTGCTGGCTCTGAGTTTCTGAGACAATGCTCTTTCATTATCTCTGGCCTTGGTCAGATTCTCTAAACTTCTTTTGGCATCTGTTCTTGATTACTTTTTACTTTTTCTTAGTCATTGTTTTTTCACACTTTCTTGGTTATTCTACCCTCAGGGGTCAATTATTTCTACTTTTCTTTGTTTTCTGTCAACAATTTGGGCATTAAAAAAAATCAGTATTTACTTAAATGTACATAAAACATCTCTTGTCTATAGTAAAAAGAGACACCAAAGCAATGAAATATTATGATATAATGGAGATTGATCACACCATGGACTGGAAACCAGAGATGGATTTCCATCATTCTGGCTCTATCCCTTCTGAATATGTGACGTTGGGCAACTCAAATTCACATAGTGTCTTAATTCCATTTTTGTAATGCCTATCCTGGCAAAATGTTAATGTTTTTAAAGACCTATAATCCAAAGTTAATTTGGTCAAGCCAACCGTATGTTCTTCAGTTAAAACAAAACTTCTGCTGGATCCAAAAAAAAAAAAAAAAGCGACTATTCTTGACAAAGGCACATATTAAGCTCGTCTTATTTATTTCTCAAGAATTAATGAGGAAAGGAGGGTAATTAAGGCAGGCAAACATTAGTTTGTTTTTCCATTCATTGGGCTGTATTAGTTATCTATTACTGTGTAACATGTTATGCCTAAAGACAGTGGTGTTAAATAATGAGTATTTATTATCCCGCACAGTGTCTGTGGGTCAGGAAACCAGAAGAGATTAGCTGAGTGGTTCTGGCTCTCATGAGGTCCCAGTCAAAAGATCAGCTGAGGTGCAGTTAACCAAAGGCTTGAGTGGGGACTGGAGGACATGCTTCCAAGATGGCTCACCCATAGCCAACGAGGCTGGCTAGTTGATACTTGTTAGCAGTAGGCTTTTGTTTCTTGACAGGGGGCCCTCTCCACAGGGCTGCTTGAGTGTCCTCACATCATGGCAACCAGCTTTTTCCAGAGAGACCGATCAAAGAGAGATCAAGGCAGAAGCTACCATGTATCCTATGACCTAGCCTTGGAAGTCACACTCTGGTGACTTCTGCGTATCTTATCGGTTATACTGGGCCAGCAACCAGTACTCGCAAGATTGTACAAGTACACGACCCTGAATTTGAGTATCTCCTTAAATTTTATACCATACGTGTCTTCCTTGCCTTACCCTAGTCTTGGCCAGCTATACAAGTTAGTTGCATTCGGTATCAGTGGGGACTAATCATGACGGACACATTAGAGGCTGGTCACCACCAAAATAAGTACCTAACCAAGATTCTGATTAATGAGAAGGGACCTTGACCGGTTCAGCAGTTCTCAACTTTGGCTGAACTCTCGAATCACCTGGAAGTGCTGATGCCTCAGCCTCACTCCACAGGGATTCTGATTTTATTGTTTTGGAATGGGACAGCGCTGGTGTTTAAAAAAACTCTCCAAGTTATTCTCACATGCGGTCAGGGATAAGTACACTGCAAATGAACTAAATGTTCCTTTTGAGACTAAACTCCACACAGCATTTGCCCATCATATCTGACAGCAACATCTGTTGCTCCTTCCTAGGGCAGGGTGTTTGGGTGGTTTAGAAGAACAAAGAGCATCAGCAGTTTACTCACTCAGGAACTCTTGTTGAATACAGAACAGGTTTGGCTAACTAGGTTTCTTCTCCATTACCTATATGTTCTATCTGAACTAATTTGTAAAAGAGTGGTAGGAACAGAATTAATTCAACAACGCTAGTATGATTTGAGCCTGTATTTATCTCAAGGCAGATAAAAACATGCAGACTGGATGAACAGGAGAGTTCCCAGAAGAAAAAGAGAATAATAGGATTTGCAGAAATTGGATTGGGGTTAGGGTGCCTGTTTGTTCATGTAATAGTTTGACGTACCTATGCATGTGCACACACATGCACGCACGCACACACACACACACACACACACAGGTAAAGCAGAGGAGGAGGCCGGACCACTCTTAGTTCATATCATTTTAGAGGCCAATGAAGTGTTCCCTATGTCTATGAGGCTACTTAGTTGCTGGCCAGGTTTCCCTTTGATCCCTCCTCAATCCATGGGGCAGGAGGCTGGGCAGAACATGGTGGGAGGAAGGGGGACTGGGACTGGCATCTTGTGCAAGGTATTATGATTTCCTCTAGTGAACATAAGCAAAATATTTTCTGTACAAAGACTACTTGCACTTATTTGGAACTCTTTCTAGAACTTTCACATTTTCTTCTTTTTGTAATTTTCCTAGGGAATGCAACAAATCTCAGGGATGATCATACTTTTGGCAAATAGTTCAGAATGTTGGCAGATGCCCAAATGGAAGAGGATCTGGCATGGACATATGCTTGAAACCACTGTCGTCACCTCAGTCAGTGAACTAAAATGAAAAATAAAAACACTGCAAGTACTTTTTTAATAACAGCAGCCTCATTTGCACTTCTTACATAAGCAAGAACATTCCTACAGATCGCATGGGGTATGAGCATGACTTCGCCTCATTCTTGCTCAGTTTCAGGCATGCAGATGAAAGGGGCTGAGTTGCTGGGAAAACAGGTCACTCACTTCTGACATCCATTGCAGCTGCAGTAAAGGCTTGGCTAGAGGGCAATTATGTTAATAAAGCACAATATCCAGCTTCTTGCAGGATTCTAGCAGAGTTCTACGTGGCAAGTCTCAAGCGGCTCTTAGAGCGTCTCCATCTCGTGACAAGGCAGATCATTTCCCATGGACTCTTGAATGCAAGTGTACTTGATGGGAGGTGGAGGTGGCTTGAAAGGCGGGGGTCTTTCCATGCTAGGAACAAAACATTGCTCTTTCAACGCTAGGAATGTGAGGTGGTGATTCAAGGAAATAGGAAAATAGGACACAGAGAAAGAGACATCTCTACCAGTTCCCTCAGAATTTTTCCTTCTGTTTATTAGCCACGTTATAATATTATTAATATTTATATGGTATTTTATCGTTTGCAAAGCATTTTTATCATAACATTATTTAATTTGCATCTAGGGTTTGGACATTATTGTCATCATTCTACTGAGGCTCAGAGGTCTTCAGCAACTTGGTAAAGAGAACCAGACTAGCAATTCTGGTCTTTTGACCAAAACCCATATTCTCCATGGAAACTGTCTCCTAATAGAAGAAGTGTTTCTCTTATGTGGGTTAAAATACTCCTCCAGAGACGAAAATCTTTAAATTCTGGGACTAACGACTGAAGGTTTTCAAATAATCCCTTTGCCAACCTTACCCCCGCCTTCACCCACACAGTCACTGTACACTTTGAGGACAGGGCTGAGATGGGAAGAAAGGCTCTACAGAATCCTTGTATTGGTTGGTACTGGGTGGTTAATGTCAGAATCCCTTACATTTGAATTAGTGAACATTCTTAAAGTCATCTTTATATCAAAAGTACTGTTCTATGTTAGCACAACTCTTTGTCTGAAACGCATTAGGCATACGTCTGAGTTTGGGATTTAGCTGTACAAATTCTCCAGCTCCCTTGATATCAAGACACAGAAATTCATCTGTGGACAGATTTCTGTCCTTGACTCAAATACATAGGCCCTTGCTGTGGTATAGAGATAGAGACGGACATGGACACAGAGAAGGACAGAGAGAGAGAGATTCTCATCTCTATATAACACAAATATTGGACTACAGAATAATAAAAAGAATCAATTCCAAATTTCAGATCCTGTTTTCTTCTTTTAATAAAAATATCTAATGCCTATTACCTGTTTTTTTTCTGATGCTTTGATGCAGATAATATATTTCAACAGGTAGATAAAATTCTAAGAAATTTGCACTTCTGTTGTTTCAGGAAAATTAGGAAGTCCTCAAGGTCATATGGTAGCCAAAGTGTAGTCCTTGGACAAGAGTCCAGAATTTCTGACTACTGGTTTAGTGTTTTGTTTTTCACCAGGAAACACTTGTTGCACATGGTTATAGAGTCTTCAAGGACTGTTCAAGTAGAAGGTACCATGCAGTGGTCATTGGCATCTTAGACAGTAACAGCAGAAGGAGCAGGAGAGCAGCTCTGTATGTTGTAGGGGTCTCCTCCAATCATGGTCTACTCTGGATCCAAAAGAGCCAAGTCAGAAAAGCGAGGCTTAATCTGACATGTCATTTCAGATGGCAGAGTGGAGGGAAAAGATTTTTGGAAGATATTTCAATAAGACAAAAGAGGGGTAACCCACTGTTTACTTTCTTTTGTCCTTGGGGAAAAAGAAAAAGGATGGTAAAAGCCCATTCTGCTGAAAGCAGCTGGGGTTTCTTAAAATTACCTTTCTCACTCAATTTCACACTTGAGCATCTGGGCCCAGCTGGGCCCAGGCAGTTCAGAGATGCATGAAAATGAAAAAGTAATGAAGATTAAAAGAAAAATCAGTTTTAGTGTTTGAGGTGAGGCAAGGCTCCATTCTCATTTCATGCCCACTGACTTGCTCCATCTGACGAGTGTCACCAACTGAGGAGGGAGAGCGGGACACCAAGGCAGAAGTTGCACAACTCATCCCAGTTGGGTGGTGCTGGGCAAGCTGGGGAGCTTCTCTGAGCTTCTCTGAGCCTCTTTTCCTCAGTTCTATATGAGAATGCCATATAGGAGTGATATTTAAAGTGCGAGTGAGGGACACCTGGGTGACTCAGTTGGTTAAGCCTCCGCCTTCAGCTCAGGTCGTGATCCTAGGGTCCTAGGATTGAGTCCCACATCAGTCAGCAGGGAGCCTCCTTCTCCCTCTCCCTCTGCCTGCCACTCTGCCTACTTGTCTTCTCTCTCTCTCTGTCAAATAAAGAAATAAAATCTTTAAAAAAAAAAACAAAAACAAAGTGCTGAGTGAATATGTTGTACTGGAAAACTATCTCTGTTCCTGCAGATTCAGGATTATACTCACATTTCCTTCTGGTATTGGCACCACCTTCTCACTCCGAGACCAAATAGCGCTATGCAGAAAGAGAGCAAAGCTGCTACAATCACCGGCCAGGACATTCCATCTTTAGGTTTATTGACCACAATACCTGCAAAGGACATAACGAGAGATGAACTTTCATGCCAAAGTTTGGCGATTTCAAAGCAGGATGAATTGAACCCTCTCTCCTACCTGTTTTCTCCAACGGCCCTCACTGACCACAATCATGCTCTGGGATCATATCTATGCCTTGTTCTCACTTCTGTTTTTGTACGTCTGCAGTTACTATTTATGTGAATGTCTTTCTTGTTATAATGTTCCAGAATGACTCTTTTTTTTTTCTTTCATTTTCCCAAGGCCTTGGACAATTCCAGGCACATGATGGGCAATGAATTTGTAAAAATGAAAAATAAAAGGGATAAGCTCTAAATCTGTATTCCAAATTTACTCCAGTAAAGGAAGCTTTATACGTGAAATAATGGCCTAGCTTTGGCTTTGCTTATTCTTTAAGGAGTCATTATATGTGGGGTGCCTGGGTGGCTCAGTGGGTTAAAGCCTCTGCCTTCGGCTCAGGTCATGATCCCAGGGTCCTGGGATCGAGCCCCGCATCAGGCTCTCTGCTCAGCAGGGAGCCTGCTTCCCCCTCTCTCTCTGCCTGCCTCTCTGCCTACCTGTGATCTCTGTCAAATAAATAATAAAATCTTAAAAAAAAAGGAGTCATTATATGCTTTATGGAATATTAATGTATTAGGAGGAGGAAAAAAGCATTACAACGCCATAACATTCTGATGCCCTGAAAATCCCAAACTGAGAAGGCCTGGTTACTACGCATAGAGGCATAGAGTTGTAGTGCTCAAAAGATCATCATCCAAGACTTTTCATTTGGATGTCGCTCGGGGAACGGTGTCCAGAATGGAGATTTTCTAATCCTTTCTACCACCTCCTTTCTTTTCCTTTCTCTCTTCTTCTACACATTCCGGCAATAGAAAGGAGAGAAGTGACAAAAGGGATAAAACTAAAATCAGTTATTTTGCTCTTTCTATGGTCTGCAAAGGGAGGAAGTCAAAAGTAAAGGTCTGGCAGAAATTATATTGGTGGGTGATAAGCAGACTGATTTTTCTTACCCCTTGATTATATCCACACTCAATTCATTCCTTGCATTTCTAGCATTTGTACACCAAGTCAGACTGTGTGAATCAAAGACTTTCCAATATTGTTGATTTAGACCAGAGGCAATGTAAGTATCATATTCTGGACTGCTTTACCTTTTTTCTAACATGAAGGAAGAATTAAGAAAATTAACTCTCTGAGGAAGTAAGATTGATTCTACTGCAGAGAATAAAAGGGGATGTTTATAATCACACAGTTACTTAATATTTTCCTTTTTGAAAAGCATTTTACAATCATGTTAAAAATTCAAATAGTACAGAAATATAAAGCTATAATGAAAAAGGAAGTGTCTTTATGACTTCAGATGCCAGTTATCCATATTAGAAGCAGTAGCTTTTAATAGTTAACTATGTATCCCACTAGAAATTTTATATGCATATATAAACATGTATATGTATAATGAATATATATCTCTTTTTCTTAGAAATGAGGGCAATACATATTGTCCTGTCCCTTGTGTCTTTCTAAAAAAAATGCTCTTGAAAAAATAAAAATTAAAAAATTTTAAAAAATGCTCTTGGAATACTTTCCATGAAAGTGCATAGAAACTTACCTTCTTTGATTAAATGAGTGGCTAGTTCCCCAATATATAGCCGTATCATGGTTTATTTACTCAGTCTCTTGATGTTCAAGGGTTAAATTGTTTCCAGGCTTTTGTTATTTCTAACAACACCCCAGTGAAATTCCTTACACACTATGGATAGATCTTTAGCTCTTCAGAATATGTAGATCACTTGGGCAAAAAGTCGATTTTGTATCAGAATGATTTGGATTCATTTTCTTTTATTGTTTCAACTAGATTGTGAACTGTTTGTGGGTGGAGACTAGGTTTTCAATTTCTCTAATTGCCTCCTATTTATTATAGTGCTTTTTATAAAGCAACGTCTCAAAACACATAGGCCAACAGAGATGGATTCAAAATATTAGTTACCAAATCTTCTCTATGTTTAACATAGTTTGGACAGCAGCAATATGAGGTTGTCACGTTTATGACACACACCCAGAGACTTGGGGTCTTCCCGATGCTCCCCCAACCTCAGCCTAGTCTAAGCAGAAGCTTAGGTTACTCTGGAAGCCCATGTGGTCCTGCAACACATACCCATATGCTATGTCGTATGTGCAGGTGACTAGTTCACACTACTTCACAGTAGCAGTAGAACTGTGAAAGACTAGAGTATCATGATCATAAAAGAAATAATCATACAGATCATTAACAAGACTACACAAAGTTCTGTTTCAGTCAAGTCAAAATTTCCTAGGCTCTACATTGGTAACATGGCGGGATATAACATTTTACCCCTAAAGTTTCAGAGAAATAAAAGAACAAATGGTTTTAAATCAATGCTTAAAATTTTTCCCCCTACCACACACAGAAAATGAGACCACTGACTTCAGGAATGTCTCAGTGGAGAAGCGGAGCTCCATCTCGCCCCATCTCTGAACTAGCCAGTTTTTTGAGGCACCAATATCTGAAAGGTATGGGTAGGACTTCAGTTTGTTCTACTGGGATGTTGTATGCAGGATGCGCCAATGATCTGAGGACTGGATGACCTTTGGTACAGAATAAGCTGAGAATTCAAGTGGAGTGTTCACCAGTCAAGAGAACACCCTCTGAAGTGAGTTGACAACGCCTCTGCACTTACAATCAAAATCTGGGTTGGGAAGATCTTGATCTCTTATGATATAAAACAAGAAATTATATTCAGTATCGATAAAATTTTATTAGTTTAATTACATAAATACTCTTTGTTCCAACAATCTTTTTTTTTTTAAAGATTTTATTTATTTATTTGACAGACAGAGATCACAAGTAGGCAGAGAGGCAGGCAGAGAGAGAGAGAGAGAGAGGAGGAAACAGGCTCCCTGCTAAGCAGAGAGCCCGATGTGGGGCTTGATCCCAGGACCCTGGGATCATGACCTGAGCCAAAAGCAGAGGCTTTAACCCAGTGAGCCACCCAGGCGCCCCCCTCAACAATCTTTCTTGTCTCAGATATATTTTCATAGGATAAAATGTTTCTCACTTTTTGCCTGGCCAATTTTTATTCATTTTTCAGACTTTAATTTAAATATATCCTTAGAGGATATATTTATCCTTTCCTGTTGCCAGTTAAAATTACATATTTCTGTTATGTTCTGACAATACCTTATATTATGTCACAGTATATCTGTCACAAATATATTTAATTATATGATTTTTTACTTAAAGTATATTAACTTCAATAGATTATAATCTTCCGAAGGTCAGCGTTTTCAAGGTCTCTCTGTATACAAGACAAGAAAGATCTACTTCTTTCACAGAGTATACCCAACAACTGGTACAGTGCCTGGCAAATGGTAGGTACCCAACAAATATTTGTTGAGTGAGTAAAACACAAAATTGAGAAAAAAGTAAATGACTCACCAGTGATATGGATGTGAATATTTTTAGTAGATCCATTGGCAGTTGTGGGAACTTCTGAAAATGTCCTGGTTGTGCTGGTGAAGACATCACCTAGGGATATACAGGGGATATCTGAACTGATCCTAACAGCCATCTCAACCCAATCAAGTGGTGTAAGATCATGATTGGATTTCACTAGTGAAGGAAGAGCTCAATTTTAATGGCCTAAATGCTCCTAAGTACCATGTATAAAGTTTACTAAGGACCAATTTACATCAAGACTTGGACTTTAGAATCTAACAACTACCAAAAAAGTGAAACTCTCTATAGGTTTGAAGAGGAAAAGAGAAGCTGTATAGCACACATAACAGAACAATATTTGCTAAAGAATCTCCATGAGAAATTTAAGTGATTATAGGAAAATGTCTTATGTTGGACCCATAGAAAAACGGGACCTTTCTGTATTCTCCCAATGAAATACCATTTCTCCCACTGTAATGTGTTTGATACAGTCAATAAAACTTCCTTTGCAACATTCTAGTAGACAATTCCATGTTGACAAATCATCTCAATTTCTAATGGAAAACTAAAATTTAAAATGCAATTTTAATGGATTTAATTAGCCAAGAAATGCTATTTTGTAGATTTCATTTTGAAATAAAATAGAGAAAAAACCCTAAGACTTGGTCTCTGACTAGCTTCTTTGAGTGACTGTGGCAGGGAGAAGTTTTGGTTCTATTCATTGTCATTTTCATCATCGAGTTGAACCTTTTTTTTTTTTTTTAAAGATTTTATTTATTTATTTGACAGACAGAGATCACAAGTAGGCAGAGAGGCAGGCAGAGAGAGGAGGAAGCAGGCTCCCCGCTGAGCAGAGAGCCTGATGCGGGGCTTGATCCCAGGACCCTGAGATCATGACCTGAGCTGAAGACAGAGGCTTAACCCGCTGAGCCACCCAGGCGCCCAAGTTGCACTTTTTATACCTGTCTGAGATTGGTTTCTTACCAGTTCTTGTTTTCCCACCTCTTCCAACACCTTCCCGACCCTAAATACCCCCCCTCCGGCCCCGTCACTCACCATGATTTGTTGAATTTGCACCTGAGGGGGATGAACTATATGTTTCACTGGGCATCCATGAAGCTGTTAAAGGAAGAAGATATTAGAAGAGTCAACCTGATGTGCTATGAAGTGTGTAAACCTGGAGATTCATAGACCTGTACCCCTGGGACTAGTAATACATTATATGTTAATAAAAACATTAAAAAATTAAAAAAAGAAGAGTCAATCTATATAAAACTAGTTATTTTATAGCCTCTTCTTGACCTTTAATTGAATCTAATAATTTATAATAAAATAATAAAATGAAAAAAGATTATTAATGAATATGCAAAGAAAAATCACTGAACTATTCTGCAGCATACATTAGAATGTCCCAAAATAAAGTGGGAGTTGAGGGAAAACTTGTGATTCTGATGTCTCAAATAGGGAAGGTTTTGATTAGAGCTACTTAGAAGCAGGAAGAAGGAACAGAAGCAAAATACTAGGAGAGGTTTTCCCAGCCACAGAGAGTGTGCTGTAACTATTCTTGTGTTCATCTAATACATGGGAGAGAATGAAAACCCAGGTGTGTTATGGTGGCCTTTAGTCAAGCAAAGGTGCCAAAGGGACTTTGAAGACCTTGGTAGGACATGCACGAGGTAACAAAATAGTGTGTACTTGTGGATAAGTTGATATTCTTGTTTGGCTATGTCAAGTGAACTGTGTCAACAGTGATTTTCAGACCCTTCTGGTCACAGGCCTCACTAGCTGCTGTGCTGAGTCATCTTGATGGATTTAGAAGCAAATCTTCCCCTTGAGTGGATGGTAGCAAACTCAGGCAGTACCTACAGCTTTTGGAGTAGATCTATCAACTCATTTTGTCTAGTTCCCCCTCTCTGGCAAGAAAGTTCCACTTCTTGGCAGGCTCTGCATTTCTGTATTTGACAACAGGCTTATAATGTAGTATAAAGTAAAACAGCTATAGTTACACGCAGTTGCAATCAGTAGAAAAACATTATGCTCATCTGTTTAAAACATTAGCATGTATGATTTTTCAAGTTAAGTGCTTTCTTGTGTGTCAAGACCAGAACAAATAAGCAAAACCAAACCAAACCAAAACAAACATAAAAAAACCAAACCAAACCAAAACAAACAAACCCCCCCCCCCCAAACCCTTAGTCTTTTCCTTCCTTGGTTTCTCCCCTAAATGTCAATGGCAGTTGCAGCTACAGACAAAGGTATGTTATCAGGCCCTTCAGGAGTGTGTAACTCAACGCTTTCCAGGGCGTGCTCACAGTACATTTTGTCATAGCTAATTGACTTAGGGTCACCCTAGAGGTAAGGGGAGTTTACACACAGCTATTTTGATTTGACTAGGTCAGGGAGATGTTCTTATTTTCAGTATAATTATATGACCCTGAACATGTAATACTGACCACTTTTTGTTGGTGCTGTTCTAGACAGAATACCAAGGTCAAGAGATGATGGACTGAATGTTTTTTCAAAAGCCAATTTTTAAAGGCTAAGCCTTAATGGTAGGGATTTGAATAACAAAGAATAACAACTAATTAAAAAGAAATTGGGACTAGGCCTGGATTTAGATAAAATTACAAAGGCGGCAATTTGTTCTGGATAAACTTACAAGATATTTTGCCCAACATGGTGCCTCTACATAACTTGTTATTTTTAGGGCTTGATACCTTTATTTTTATCTTTTCAAAGTCTGTTTGCAAGAAAGGATGTGATAAATTAATTTATGCTAAGATATAAATAGTTGAACAAATGCTATCCCTTTGAGGGAATTGGGTATTCATTTTTTTTCCATTTCATATTTATCTCATCAGCAAATAAATACAGAAAATTGTTTTTAAAATTTTATTTTTAGATCGTCTCTACACCCAACATGGGGCTCGATCTTCCAAACCCAAGACCAGGTGTTACATGTTCTACCAACTGAGCCAGGCAGGCACCCAGATACGAAATGGTCAGTTACATGTGGGTACCAACAGTTTTTTCACCCAATACAGAATGCCAATCTTTTCTGCTCAATATTAATTTTCCCCAGGCAAAATAACCAAGCATAGCACAATTTCAGGAGATGGTGATACCATCAGCACGATCCACCCAAATTACAAAAATGGCAGTACTTAAAATTTTATAAATTAGTTGGCCATTTTTAAAATTTTCCTTTTTAGACTTCTACTCCTCAGAAACTGTGTGACACAATTAAGCTACAGAATCCACTTTGGAAAAGCAGGGAGTTATTTTTCTAGTTTTGGTTTTAAGATTTGTCTTTATTCTGTTAAAAAAAAAATACAGTGGTGAGTGTGTTGAGACAGGTGAAGAAAAGGGAGATTCCAGTTGATGGATTCAACATGTCTGAAAATATTTCGGTAATATAAGGAAAAAAAAAACTTCAAGAGCAAGAATGTATTATACATAAGAGTCTTTCAACAAGACAAAGAGATGGGCCATTCTTGTATCAATTGCTCCCACAGGAAAGAGGTCTTCCTGAAGAATACTTACTTATAGAATCCTCAGTAAGATAGACTTTACTACTTCTAAAGATTCCTCTTTCATTAACATAATATTTTTCTAAAAGCCTATCCACTCTATCCAAAGATAGATAACCAAAGATATCCAATTTTCAGAATGTGCTCCACATTGGCTACTTGATCTGCCATTCTTAAGTCTCCTTGAGAGTCTCTCAGCAGAATTATGTTTTTATGTCTTTTAATTGAAATATTCTGTGTTCTTCATACCACCATTCCCTCTGTTAAACACATGAGTTAATTCTTCTTTAAATCTTTTGAGACTCCATTTTCATCAAAATCCATGAATAAACACTACTTTGACATTTGGATGATAAACACCAGCTTGATGGATAACCTCCTTGAGTACATCACCATTATCAACTGAAAATATTAACATCAGGATGCTGTGCTGCTAGAGTTTCTCAAATAAATTTTTATATCCTTCCTGCAGTATAACATTGGATTTTTCTATAATTTATTTAAATTTAACATTGGATGAAGCGTATTCAACAAGGAAACTATGTGCTTTAGCACATCTTTCTACCACAAAGGGAAATTTTCATCCCATGGTAAAAACAGAATCAATTTTGACAACATAGTGTTTTTCCTTAGTTGGAAAAACTTGACCATCTTTTGTAACCAGTTTACAGTGGTCAGTAACTATTATGACATGTTGGGCATCTTTTCGTTTTGTAGGAAAATCTACTTAGTGTCATACCCAAATCCATGGTTATCTGAAGTTTGATAGCTCCTTTTCTGATAAAACCACAGATAATTTTTGTTATTCTCATAGAGTAAGCTGATGCAAGCTGAACTTCTCTGGAATTTGGGCATCATTTCTACATGTACATTTATGGACACTTGTCTCAGTTACCCAATCTTCCTTAAGACATTCTGAGTTCTTCTGTCTCTGATTTTGTCCTGGAATAATGGCATAGGTGGCAAGCAGGACTTGGATACAGAAATCTCAAAGATCTTGGTTTTCTGCCCTATCCTCCTCTTCAGGGTGAATATGTACTGGGCCAGCACCACCGCTTACACCAGAAGAACATGCTGGCATCAGCTACCCTGTTTGTTCTTGCCATGACCACCTCATCTATAGATGGGACCCTCATGCTCTTCCTGACCATGAAAAAAAGATGACACTCATGGTCTTTGGATATGCAGGTCTTGTGTGCTAGCTGTGGAAAGACCCAGGAAGCCCCCAGAATTTGGTATTTTAACAGAAAATGGAACTTAAAATCAGAGAAAGAAATCTTGAATTTGTGGTTCACCTAATCAGGAACTAGGTAACAGAATTGGAGTACTGTGTTTTAGAGGAGAGGAACATAGAATGAGAAGTGATCTGAGATACATAAGATTTTAGAATTTGAGAGGAAGAGTGGTGAGTTTAGAGATTCAGCATCTTAGCCAACAGGGAGCAGCAGGACTGTCAGAATTATCCTAGAGCCTGAAAGAGGAGCAGGGCCCAACATTGCCGTAGGTTCTGGCATTGCTATGTCTCTGTAATTGACTCTCAAGCCCTGAACTCCAGCCTCTCCATCCCTTCTCCCTATGGAAAGTAGATTGGGTTGCTATGAAATTATTAGGCAGAGCTACCAAGAGCCTGAGAAGATCCAACCAGGACTAAGGACAGGGTAAAAAATATAATTGCAAAATTTATGAAGAAGGGCACATAAACTTTTGAAGAATAGGAATGTATGGTCAAAGAATAAAATAGAGACCCTATTGGAGGTTTTTAAGAGGTACTATGAGGCCCCAGGTGTCTGTGTGTGTGTGTGTGTGTGCACATGTGCACATGCACATGCACGCACACAGTGCACATGTGCATGGGCACACGTGGTGAGGTAATGATAAGCTTGTTGATTTTGGTAATGGGGCAAATTGGAGGCATAGGGGCCTATGGAGACTCATTTCATTTTTCTGCTCCTCTAACTTAGCCAGACTGACTGATTTCAATGTGGCTTTAGGCTCCACTGGACCAGATGGATGGCAGGGAAAAACAAAGAGAAAAGTAATTAAGCTTCCCTTTTCTGCTCCATGGCCTGATCACCTGAATGTCGGGATGAGAACATCCAGGATGTTATTAGCCTTATACACTTGAGGTATTTAGATGGTCAGAGTTGATATCCCCATTTCATAGGTGGTTAAAGTAAAATATACATTTCTGTTCCAGGCAGTTGGAAACTTGGAAGCTGAACTAGGATTAGATGCTAATATTCTAAAGTTGATAAAATGACAAGAAAAGAATATATTAAAATGCATACTTATAAATTTAATAAAAATGCAATGCACCCAGAATCTTCTAGTGACATCCAAATGTATGTGAGCTACACAAAATGCATGTAAAAGCAAATATCCCATTAGAATGTTAGAATGTGCTCACAAATAGGAAGGGCTTTAGAAACACTGCTAGTGGGTTTATTTCAACAGAAATCCATCCATTATCATTCTTTTTCTGTCTGTGAACATTTCATAAATCTCTTGAAATAAACCTACTGGACGGAAAAAAAATCCCATTACCAATGCCTGTCATCAATCTTGCCAAATGCATCATCTAATATTGGATGTCACATTATAGTCCAATCCAACGAGTAGCAACATGTTTCAAAAATAGTCTGGGAGTGAGCAATCAATATTAACTTGTTGGATCCAAATGTGTTTTTGTGAATGATTATAAATAGAGCAACTCACTGCAGGGAATTTTTTTCTTTAAGCTTATGGATAAAAAATGGCAACTAGTAAACAAGATATTCTTATTTGTATAAGTAAGAATGTGAGTTTGCATGGTGAGGAAAATTTTGTTTGTTGGGTTTTAGAGTCCCTTCCTAGATTTCACAATTTCTAAAGCTATTTCGTGGTAGGAATGATAGAGAGATGTCCGAGGATAAATGAAGTTTTCAAGTGGGGAAGGACAGAAGATGTGAGGAATTGCATAGTTCATTTCATTATGAAATCTACTAAAAAGACCAAGAATATATTTGTGTAAATTATAAAGCACTTTCATGCAAGACCTTTCAGTTTTCCAGTTTCTAGGGCAGAAAATATTTTGGGTAGCCTCTATGCTTCATAATGACATGATGCGTGGGATAAACAGGATTCCTTTTTTTATTCTGGGCACACATATTATTGTAATAACAATTTAAATAAAGCAAAAAAAGGTTCAAAAATTTTGTTTAAGCAGATCATTTCTTTTCACTGTGTATGTTTGTGTGTGTTTTCTTCCTTGTCCTTGTCCATCTGTACACATATTCGTTCAATTATTCAAGAAATATTTGCTGAGCACCTACTGTATGCCTGCCACTGCTACAGGCATTATGATATTATAGTGAATGAGACAGGAAAAGGTTTAGGTTCCTATTCTTGTGTATCTTAGATTTCAGTATAATGTCAACAAAAAAAAATCAAATAAGTAAAATAAAGGAAATCATTAGACACCAAGTATTATGCTGAGAATGAAAATATGGGATTATATATAATCATAGCATAAATTTAAATTTCAGTTCTACTTTATCCTATAATATTGTTCAATAATCTTTTATTTTTTATTTTTTAAAGATTTTATTTATGCATTGATTTGAGAGAGAGAGAGAGAGAGAGAGAGAGGTGGGAGAAGCAGAGGGAAAGGGACAAGCAGACTCCACACTGATCACAGAGCCTAACACAGGGCTGGATCTCACAACCCTGAGATAATGACCTGAGCCAAAATCAAGAGTTGGATGCTTAACTGACTGAGCCACCCAGGTGCCCCTCCAATAATCTTTTATCACCATTGCTACATAATTTCCCTCCATAACCAACAAGTATTGGTTCATTTACCTATTCAGCAATATTTGTGGAGCACCAACTATATGCCAGACCTTACCATAAGCACTGGGGATACAGGTAAGCAACAACAAAAAAGATAAGGAACTTAACTTGTGTTATACCATTGAGAATAAAGAATGGTAAATCAGTGTAGGTAAAGGAGAGTTTCAGCAGAGTTCATTACAAACTTAATTTCATGTTAACACCATAAAGGATAAATGTTAGTGTATTAAGTATGGACTTTCATCTCCAGTCTATATAATATTTTTATTTTCAATTTATATCTGATGGGTGAAAATTTTCTAGCCAGTAACCTTGTTTATACAATAAGATGTACCGGCTAGCTTAGTACATTATGGCTATTGTTTGGATTGACTTCATAATATTGCATTGAATTACTATCTTATCCTATTTTACATTCTCTTATTATTGGATATATTTTACTTTAACACCCTCTCACCCCCACTCTTACACACAGACTACTGGATTACTGTAAGTGACATTATGTCTTCTGACGTTTTAACTTCTAACACATGGCTCATCCCTTGTATGCCCATTCCACAGCAAATGCTCTTCTGAATGTGTGTATTATTCACTCATTTATATGGTTTTCTAGTTTCTATCACATATTATGCCTAAGCCATATGGTGTTTGGTTGTACTTGCTTTAATATTTGTTTAAAAATATCATTCCAGGGTCCCTGTGTGGCTCAGTCAGTTAAGCATCTGGCTCTCAAAGGAGCCCTGTGTTGGGGTCCTCTTTCAGTGGAGTCTGCGTGAGATTCTCTCTCCTTCTCCCTCTGCTCCTCCCCCCCAACCTTGTGCTCTCTCTAAATAAATAAGTAAAATCTTTAAAAAATATATATATCATTCCATATATTGTCACCTGGCATTTACTTTTATGACTCAAGATAATCTTATTAAGATCCATTCATACTGTTGTATATGGCTGTCATTCACTCATTTCTCATTGCTCTATAATATTATATGACTATGCAATAATTTATTTACCTATTCTCTTGGCTACGATGATTAAGATTATTTAGAGTTTTTACTATTATGAATAGTGTTTTCCCCTGACATTTGTGTGCATATCTCCTGGTCACATATATTAGCTTGTGTAGAGCAGTGGAGTATAAATCTAAGAATGGAACTGTTGGGTTGTAGAGTATGAAATTGTTTGGCATTAAAACACCATGTCAAGGGGCGCCTGGCTCAGTGGGTTAAAGCCTCTGCCTTCAGCTCAGGTTATGATCTCAGGGTCCTGGGATCGAGCCCTGCATCAGGCTCTCTCCTCAGCAGGAAGCCTGCTTCCCCCTCTCTCTCTGCCTGCCTCTCTGTCTACTTGTGATTTCTCTCTGTCAAATAAATAAAATTAAAAAACACACACACACACAACAACACCACCATGTCAAAATGGTGAAAAGTGGTGGTACTAACTTGTACTTTCACCAGCAACATATAAAACATTATATTGATCTACAACCTATCTAACACTTGACAATTCCAGACTTGTTAATTTTTGCCAATTGATTATATGTGAAACGGTTATCTGATTCTCATCTGCATTTGCATTGCCTGATTGCTAGAAAGACTAAGCATCTCCTTGGATGTTTTCTAGGCACTTATTACGTCTTTTGCGATGTTCTTCTCTGCTCATTTTCTAAAGTTTTTATATTTTTAAAAATTGATTTTAGCCATTCTTTATATACCCTTGATATAAAGTTTTGATTCTCTGTCAATTACATATTCTTGATCATTTTTCAATTACATATGTTGCAAATATCTTCTATACTATAGCTTGCCTTTTCTTTTTAACTTCTGCTAAGGTGTCTTTTGATAGAATTTTCTTAACTTTATGGTATTCTAATGTTTCCACCATTTTTATGGTTAGTGCTTTATTTCTCTTCTTTAAACCCTTCCTCACCTCATAGCCAGAAAGAAATTCACCTTTATTTTATTACATGCTTTAATGTTTTGTTTTTGACATAAAGATCTCATACTCTATGGAGCCTATTTTTATGTGATGTGCATGGCAGGCATACATTTTAATACTTTTTTTCTTGTAAATAAATAGGTTTGCAGATCTATTTGCTGACTGCCTCTTCTTTTCACAGGAATCTACCATGCCACCTCTGCCATCTCTAGGTTATGCTTATTTGTGGCTCTCTG
Source organism: Martes martes (assembly GCF_963455335.1). Classification (NCBI taxonomy): domain Eukaryota; kingdom Metazoa; phylum Chordata; class Mammalia; order Carnivora; family Mustelidae; genus Martes; species Martes martes. Next base: position 57,768,576 of record NC_137888.1, on the reverse strand, counting down.
GGTGTGCTCTCTCTTCTGATACTCCCCTTTTCATCTCTCATATTTGGGCACTGAATTCACAGATGTCTTTCATATTATTAGCATATTTGTTAAAAGAAATATGTTAAATTAAATTTCAGAGGGTCATACACAAATGGTCAAAGTGTGTCATGAATTAAGGATTAAGTGTGTCATGAATTAAGGATTATGATTAATCCAGATCTGTGAACTTGAGGTCCATAAAAGAGATAAAATAAATAACTAATGCTACAAAGAGCAATATGATACATGTTCCTCTTTGCTATTTGATTTACTTCCTAAGGACACATTCCTGGAAGTAAGATGACTGAGCCAGCAGGTATAAAAGACTTTTAGAGGTTTTAAATGTACAACTGAAATGCTTTCCTAAAAGAGACACATGGATTTACTCTTTGTGGCCAAGGGCCTAGCAGCTAAGCCCAGAGTTCTGCACTAGCAGCATCTGGGATCTTTGCTGCAGCCACATCCCTTGCCACTTCCCTACCACGCAGATCTCTGTCTTGTACCACTAAGAGGTAGTAGACTTTCCCTTCAGATGCTGTGGATACCTGCTAATGCAGCATCAGCACATGCTGCTGCAGGGTGGCCAGATTAAATGGCCACACCAGCTCTGTGCCTCACACGGGGCTCCCTCTTCTCACTGCTTTTAGTGATGTGTGTATTCTGGCTAGCTCACTCTTTCCTCAGTTAGCCCTTCCATCCCTGTGAGTTACATCTTTACTCAGATGTCACCTTCCTCAGGAAGGCCTTGCAAAACCCCCTATTGAAAATGGCAACCCACTCTCCCACCAGATCTTCAATGCCTCCCTTCACTGCTTGCTTTATTCCCTATCACTCATCACCATTTGCCTGTCTCTCTTCCCCCAGAATTTGGAACTGTTTTTGGATCTATTTTTGTTCACAAACGTATCCCCAGCAACTACAACAATGCTTCAAACACAGTAGACGTTTTGTAAGTATTTGTTAATATGATTATGAGCAGAGCACGTCGTAGTTGTTCATTATACATGTTGGATGAATTAATGAGGCCCAGAAGGCCCCGAGGGACTCACAGTTACACTTACAGTTTTTGGTATCTTGCCCGCTAGAGGTCCAGGAGTAGTTGAAGCCTTGGGTAGTCACACTGGAATTGCTGGCTGAAAGACAAAATTCTCAGAATCCAACCTTTTTATACACCTGTAATTTAACTTTACTTTGATGTGCTGAATTTTTAATCTATGTGACTTTGGGGAAATCTGAAATTGAAAATATGCTTTCCTACACAGGAACACAGCTGGCATATTAAGCAAAAGCTTTGTAGTTTATGTTTAATGCCAACTTGTCACTGCTTTTCTTTCTTTTTCTGTTCTTGTCGCCAATTCAGATCACTGGGAGTACTGTCAAGACTACTTTCACGTTATCTTAAAATTCCACGAGAAATGAAAAGTATAGTATAATAATTCACCAACCCATATTTTAGAGATTATACTGATTGTCATATCAATGTATAGCCACCATTTAGATTATAATTTGCCACAGAGCAACTCAAAACCAAAATACCAACATCAAATGAAAAATATAGCCTTTTGCCAAAACCTCAGTGTTGTGAGAGCTGTACTAAAGCTTGTGTTTTGTTTCTTTTCAGTCACTATACTCACTTTGAGGGGTGGTATTTGGAGTCGAGGTATCCACTTCTCCAACGGCTATGGAAGATATAGCTGGATATCCTATTTTGAAAAGAAAATTCCCAAATTAAACACCAAACATGGTGTTTACATTCCCATGTTTAATATGCTGCTGTAACTAACAAGGGGGCCATGTGGAGCATAGAACATTAGAGAAGGAAAGAACCTTGGTGAATACATAGTCTAATGGCTTCATTTTATGAAACTGATTCCAAAAGGCATATGCTTGGTGCACCATAGCCAATATTCAATATCATTTATAAGATATTAACTCAGCTCTCCTAATTCCAAGTATATCACATTCACACTTTCAAAATATGTTGTGTTAGTGTCTACTCTGTGCCGGACTCCAGTCTACACACAACAATGAAGACAAGGTCCTCAACCTCATGGAACTTACCTTGCAGTGAGTTTTCACAATTGTACATAACATTTTCATATGTGCAATATGGTTACTTATCTACTGCAGTTCTTAGCTTTCAAAATCATCCCCATCTTTCTAGTCCATCATTTCCCATTCTTCTCCTCTCTCCCTCTTCCTCTCAAAGTGAAGGACTAATTCATATTCCTTTGAAAATATCCCTAGGGTTGAAGCAAGGCAGATTGAAAAAGAAAAATACCCAATACACTCCATTGAAAACATGGTCATATCTCTTAGAAAACAAATATATTTAAGGTCACTTCCATAAATACGCAATTCAAGAAGATAACAGGAGTAGATAGAAAGGGAAACTAAAGGCAAGGAAAATATAGTTAGAAAAAGTATGTTGATCCCTGTCAAAATCTGGGGGTGGGGATAGCACACAAAATCCATTTCTTGATGTCCTGTACTCCTTTTTTTTTTTTTTTTAAAGATTTTATTTATTTATTTATTTATTTGACAGAGAAAGAGAGAGCACAAGTAGGCAGAGAGGCACGCAGAGAGAGAGGGGGAAGCAGGCTCCCTGCTGAGCAGACAGCCCAATGTGAGGCTCAATCCCAGGACCCCGAGATCATGACCTGAGCCGAAGGCAGAGGCTTAACCCACTGAGCCACCCAGGTGCCCCATGTCTTGTACTCTTAACAGATATAGGCTCCACATTTAGTCAGAACTTTCTGGTAACGATGTTAAAAAATGTTAGGCCATTAATGGCTATCGTAGGATAAAACCAGTCAATTTTCAAGAGACACACAGCTTTCTTTTTATTGTGATTAACAACAAATTTCTTCTCAGTCTTTTTTAAAAAATCTTTTTAAAATATTTTATTTATTTATTTATTTGAGAGAGAGAGAGAGAGAGAAAGAGAGCGAGAACAAGCAGTGGAGAGGGGCAGAGAGAGAGGGAAAAGCAAGCTTCCCACTGAGCAGGAAGCCCAAGGCAGGGCTCAATCCCAGGACCCTGGGATCATAACCTGAGCTGAAGGTAGGCACTTAACTGACTGAGCCACCTACACACCCCTTCTCTAGTCTTTTAAAGAAGAATACTGTATACTGTATCTGATATTCTTAATAATATCCCTATAGTATGATAGTACGCTCATTCCCTGTAAGCTTGAGTTAGTAATGAATGGGATCCCACCTTCCCAGGTATCTCAGTTCTGGGAAATGACATGCTTACATTTAAAAAAAAAAAAAAAAGGATAATCAAATCTCTGAAAAATATATATGTAGGATATATAAATAAATTGGCATGATGGTTTATGCCAATCATCTATAAGTGATTTACAGAAATGATCAACAATAATCATTTTGCAATGCAGGCTGCTAATGGGCATCAAAGACACACTTTACCCAAGCTCCCAGAATACAGTCAGACATGGGGAGATGCATTAGAGGCTGCCTCAGATGGTGCTGTATGAGGAACTAAAATGGGCAACCAGCGTCAGGATGGCAGATAAAATGTTTTAAATACTGAATATGCACAGTTTCATTTATCCAACAAATACTTAGTGAGGCTCAGTGTATTTGAGAATTGGGGATGAAGGAAAGAGAGAAATATTGCTCTTACCCCCACAGTTTAGTGAGAATATAGGTCAGCATGTCAGACTATCAGCTAGTCACCAAACCCAGTCTTCTCTCTGGTACAGATGAACTACATCTCTTAGCCTGGTTGGTGGTTGGGTAGGTGTGGTTGGTTAGGTGCGGCCGTGTATGAAGTCTAAGCCAATGGAACATAAGTGGGAGTGATAGTTGTCATTTCAAGACCTGATGTATAAAACCTTCCACGTAAGATCCTCCATGACCTTCCCTCATGTGCTATCTGATACGATGATGCAGGGGTACTTAGAAATCACAACTTAAAGGTGATAGACCTGCTAGAAGCCTGGGTTCTTGAATGACTGTGTGGAACAGAACACCCAGTCACTGGATCACAGAGTGCATCTGAATTTTATTTCTCTTATTGAGATGGCTTTATCTTTGTCCTTATCTGCAGCAATTCCTTCACTAACCTATTTTATTTTATTTATTTTTCAAGTTTTATTTAAATTCTAGTTCATTAACATACAGTATAATATTGGTTTCAGGAGTAGAATTTATAGTGATTCATCACTTACATATAACATCCAGTGCTCAACACCAGTGCCCTTCTTAATGCCCGTCACCCATCTGGCCCATCCCCCCATCCACATCCCTCCAGCAACCCTCAGTTTGTTCTCTATAGTTAAGAGTCTCTTATGGTTTATTTTCCCCCCTCTCTTTTTTCCCCTTTCCATATGTTCGTCTGTTTTGTTTCTTAAATTCCACACATGAGTACAAACGTATGGTATTTGTCTTTCTCTGACTGACTTATTTTGATTAGCATAATACACTCTAGTTCCATCCACATTACTGCAAAATCTACTCTAACCATTGCTATTTAACATAGTATTGGAAGACTTACCCTTAGCAATCAGACAACAAAAAGAAATAAAAGGCATCCAAATTGGCAAGAAAGAAGTCAAACTTTCACTATGTGCAGAAATGATACTCTATGTAAAAAACCCAAAAGACTCCACCAAAAAAATTGCTAGAACTAATACATGAATTTGGCAAAGCTGCAGGATATAAAATCAACCATACAGAAATATGTTTCATTTCTCTATGCCAGTAATGAAGAAGCAGTAACCTATTTTAAAATTTTTGTATTGTTATGTGTTTTAAAGTTACCTCATATCCTTTTATTTTAGTTTATTTTTTGTTGTCATTGTTTTATTTTTATTTTTTAAATTTCATTTTATTTTTTCAGGGTTCCAAGATTCATTGTTTATGCATAGACAAATGGGTAAAGAAGATACGGTCCATATAAACAATGGAGTATTATGCCTCCATCAGAAAGGATGAATACCCAACTTTTGTACCAACATGGACAGGACTGGACGAGATTATACTGAGTGAAATAAGTCAAGCAGAGAGACTCAATTATCATATGGTTTCACTTACTTGCGGAGCATAAGGAATAACACGGAGGACACTGGGAGAAGGAGAGGAGAAGTGAGTTGGGGGAAATCAGAGGGGGAGACAAACCTCATATCCTTTTAAAAATAAGGCAAGACAAAAAATGTACAGAGGGATAGAATGACTAGTCATAAGTCATCTTTGGATAATAAGAGATACTGAGAGATATGTGTTTCTCCTAATTAAAACAGTAAGAAGAGGTGAGAGAGCTAGGGAGAAGAGAGAGGAAAGGGAAGAAAGACTCTGTCCAAGTTTTAAGAGATTCTCAGAAGGATGAAAAGAAGGATCCCTTTACCCTGGGACTCAGTTCCTCATGTAGAAGGGAGTGAAGCTTTCACTGTTGGTCAAGAGTCTCTTAGCTTACCTCCCATGAAGGAGCTTCTTTCCTTCCTCCCTTCCTTCCTCTCTCCCTCCCTCCCTCCCTCCCTCTCACCCTGAGAACTGACCTCCATAGAATTCACTGAGTGATTTAGTAAGTGAAAGCAGAAAGGAATGGTTTTAAAGTAGTGATGTGATAACAATGGTGAGAATAATGATAAAGGACTAAGAGGTAATTATCAAGAGAACTTTGTATTTATTTGTAGGCAATGTTACTGTTACCTAGAAATCTCAGTCTAATAAGCAACTGCTTATTAGGTGCAACAGTCACCTATTAAAATACCTCTTACTTGACAAGCAATGGACATCATCCCCAGCCAATCCAATTACCTATACTGACCGATAGCTCCATGTGATTTAATTCTGTCAGGAATCAGACTTTTTTTTTTTTTTAAGATTTTATTTATTTATTTGACAGAGATCACAAGTAGGCAGAGAGGCAGGCAGAGAGAGAGAGAGAGGAGGGGAAGCAGGATCCCCACTGAGCAGAGAGCTCCATGTGGGGCTTGATCCCAGGACCCTGAGATCATGACCTGAGCTGAAGGTAGAGGCTTAACCCGCTGAGCCACCCAGGTGCCCCTGAAGTATGATAACTTGACAGAGAATTTCATTTGTATTAATAAGACTGATTAAATTTCTTTTCTGGAGAATCAGAAACTAAGGTGACATAAATCCTTGCTTACTGAAACTTTACTGCAGGGAAAGGAAAATTCATTCATTCATGAACATGCTGTTCTTGGACCACATGGGAGGAGGAACAGTGAATGCCCCAGCCTCACACATTGCCTTGATCTTTGTGTTACTGTGCCTCTTGCGTATATTGAGGGCTGACTGTGTGCCAATAAGTTTCTGGAAACAAAAGGATCAATGACACCCCATGAATATCCCCAGGGAACCTAAGCTCATTTCAGTTTTCTCGATCTCCTGCTGAATTTTGTTTGGGTCTTGGCCTTGTGCCACAGGTTATTGAAAAGAATGATCCCTTTACAATGAAACCTTGTTCCTTACATGCAAGTAGCACTAAAGTCATTTAGAAAACTATCTACTTCTTCAGGTGAATTAAATCCCACCCACTCCTCTTGGCTCTACACTATGCTTCAAGGTTAAAGTTCCTTGGCATTACATGACCTGACCTCTAACAATCTCCACATTGCTATCTCTTGCTTCTACCTTCCTATATTCTTTCATTTATTGATCCAGCATTTGGGAGCCTCTATCTTCCAGGCATTGAGTTTGGCACTGGGGGCACAATGATCAACTCCCTTGGAATTGGAATTCATAGAGGAGATGGACATCAACCAGAGAATTACAGAAAGCAATCCATGTATGAGAACACGTGAAAGAAGGAATGCCTTATTCAGAGTTCCAGGAAGGCTCCCCTGCAGAATGGGATGGGAGAGTGGGGGCAGGGGAGGGGAGGTGGGAGCCTCTGGGCAGAGGACACAGGGCAAAGACCCACTGGGTGGTCTCATACACTGTTAGTAACAGCAATGTGTGGTATGTATGTGTCTATTCAGGACTGGGCCTTTGTAAGCCCTCAACGAGGGTTTGTTCTGTGTGTTGAACTGAGTATGAGACTGCAAGGCATTACTTGTCACAGTGCACACATGTTGCCCCAGCAGCAGACAGTGATCAAACTGTGACAAACCAGTAGCAGGAACACTGCTTCTTTCTCAGGGGTGTTTTGTGTGCATGTGTGTGTGTTTTTAAAGATTTTATTTATTTGTCAGAGAGACAGAGAAGGAGATGCAGGCTCCCTGGTAAGCAAGAAGCCTGATGTGGAACTTGATTCCAGGACCCTGGGATCATGACCTGAGCCAAAGGCAGATGCTTAACAGACTGAGCCACCCAAGTGTCCCTGTTGTTTTGTTTTTACAAGTGTCTTCCTAATGCAAGCTGGTGCAACCACTCTGGAAAACAGTATGGAGGTTCCTCAAAAAGTTGAAAATAGAGCTACCTTACGACCCAGCAAGTGCATTACTGGGTATCACAAATGTCATGATCTGAAGGGGCACATGCACCCGAATGTTTATAGCAGCAACGTCCACAATAGCCAAACTATGGAAAGAACCTAGATGTCCATCAACAGATGAGTGGATAAAGAAGATGTGGTGTATATATATATACAATGGAATACTATGCAGCCATCAAAAGAAATGAAATCTTGCCATTTGTGATGACGTGGATGGAACTAGAGGGTATTATGCTTAGCGAAATAAGTCAATCAGAGAAAGACAATTATCATATGATCTCCCCGATCTGAGGAAGTTGAGAGGCAACGTGGGGGGTTTGGGGGTAGGAAAAGAATAAATGAAACAAGATGGGATCGGGAGGGAGACAAACCATAAGAGACTCTTAATCTCACAACACAAACTGAGGGTTGCCGGGGCGGGGGCAGGCGGTGGGGAGAGGGAGGTGGGATTATGGACATTGGGGAGGGTATGTGCTATGGTGAGTGCTGTGAAGTGTGTAAACCTGGCGATTCACAGACCTGTACCCCTGGGACTAATAATACATCATATGTTAATAAAAACATTTTTTTTAAAAAGTGTCTTCCTAGAGCCTGACCTGGAGATCTGTAACTATATGTCTCTTTTGACATGACATGTCTCATGTCTCTTTTGACATGAAATAGAGCATTTTAAAAGAATTATATTTATACTCCTCTTAGCCAAGTCTTTGAGATTCATACTGATCATCTATTTCAGCATATGAATAAGACAGCTTGTTTTTTGTGTTTTCTGTTTCAAGGTTATATTTACATTTACAATACAGCCAAGCCTGCTCAGCACTCAATAGTTAGTTCTGTATCATGACATGCTGTGTAGGCGACTAATATGCCAAACCCAGCGACAAAGAATTGTTTGCTTTGTCTGCTGGTTGTTTATTTGTTCTTCAGTTTGAATGCTTATTGTTAATAAACCTTGAAAGCATCCAGAGATACATAATAATGACCCATATTTCCAGGAAAGAGAAGGGGGTTAGAAGAAAACACTACTTGTACAAAATGTCTTGCTTATATTAATTTGAAAACTGCCATGAGGTTAGATGAGAAGTTTCAAAACTTTCCTAGCCCATTTCTATTTCAACTTAACAATTTTTTTCCACTAAAATTAAAAATTATCCCTTTATATTTTCACTAGAAATTCAATTAAATCAGAAGACAGCTCTGTTCAGTTCTGAGTTAAATGGAAGAGACAGAAACATGTTCTCTAAGAGCTAATTCTGGTTGGCTTCTCATGACATTATGAAATAGAATGGGATCTCTTCACCTGGACTCCTGCCATGTTCCTGGGCACTGTCCTGCTCATCGCCAGAGAAGGGAGACAGAGGGCAATGCTGGAGGTCTCATGGTGGGGCTGGGAAGGTTAGTCTGGGAGAAATATTGATATAGTTTTCAAACCAACTTAAATTTTAAAGATCATTTCATATGGACATACTCTGTACCAAATAAAAGAGACAGGTGAGTAGTTGGGAGGTGAGGTAAGTAAAAGATAAAGGAGAAAATGGTCATTAAAAAAAGAGAAACACTAATTTGCTCATTGGTTCCACCTTTAAGGAATTAAAAAATACAAGTAAAAGTCTTGACTTATTTGGAGATTAGTTTTGTTTGCTGGACTTTTCTTTTGATCATGGCATGCTTTCTCAGACTGTCTTGTGTGGGTCTAAGCTTTATACTTGTTCTTTATGCATTTTCATATTTGATACTCATAATAACCATATGAACTAGATAATACTCAGCCTTGGTTTTTGAGATAAGGAAACAATATTAGAGAGGCAAAATGACTTGTCCAGGTTACACAGCTAGTAGGTGGCAGAGACAGGAATTGAACTCAAGCCTGTCTGACACCAGAGACTATATTCATTCCACTCTGGTAGCCTTAGAAAGTGTAGTTAGCCTTGCTATAGAACCAGAGAGTAGCTTTGAAATTCAGTCATGGTCCCCACACAGCCACCCAGAATCACTGAGACCTCTGCCCCTGCCTCTCTGCCCCTCTCAGCCTCCCCTCATAAGGCTGCCCAGTCTTCAAAACCTGGCCAAATGCCAGTTTCTTCAGAGAGCCTTCTTCTGATCTCCCTGAAGCCCTTCCTTTGTTAATCAATTCCTCCTTAACCCCCAGAATATTTACTGAGCTATCAATACTTACCAACAAAATATTTACAGAAAAAAAATTATTTTAAAAGATTTCATTTATTATTTGACAGAGAAAGACAACAGTGAGAGAGGTAACACAAGCAGGGGGAGTGGGAGAGGGAGAAGCAAGCTTCTCGCTGAGCAGGCAGCTTGATGCGGGGCTCGATCCCAGGACCATGGGATCATGACCTGAGCAGAAGGCAGACGCTTAACAACTGAGCCACCCAGAGACCCCTACAGAAAAATATTCTTAACCCCCAGAATATTTACTGATTTATCAATCTTAGGGACAACCATGTGTTATCACTATTCCAGGTGATAGATATACATCCACAGACAAATCAGACAAAAACAAAATGTCCTTATGGGATTCCCTTTCTTGTGGGGAGAAGCCAAACTAGTGCATTATACAGGATGTTAACAAATGCTGTGGGGAAAAATAAAACAGGAAGAAGAGGAAAAATTAAACTTCCTACTGGAAGTGAAACAGAGGACATTACAGCTATAAAACAGTCCTATGGAGAAGATGGTATCTGAACAAAGATTCGGAGATGAGAGTGTGAACCGTGTGGATTTGGGCGGAAAGAATTTTCCAGGCAGAGGGAAGAAGGAAAAAGGCCCTGAGGTGGAGGAACCAATGGCATGCTGTGGGAACAGAGAGGAGGCCAATTTGCATAAAGCAAAGTGAGTGAAAAAAGAGAGTAGTGGAAATATAAGAAACTGGATATAACACATGAACTTTCACGTGTTATATTTGCCCTTCCTCACTTCTGTTCTTCCTCCACTCACATGACCATGAACCTGGTGGGTTTTATTTACATCAGTAGTCATTGAAAGTAGAAGAAGACACATAATTCTAGGGCTAGATTATATGTTTTTATTAAAACACACACATGTGTGCGCGCACACACACACACGCACAAATTATACAGACTGGTTAATTAATCAACCACTCTGTTTTCTACCATAGGTTCCAACCATCTTCCAAAGGGATTTAAGGGGACAAATAGTACAGTGTAACATTTTGACACTTAGGTGTTTTCCATGCCTAATCCCTTCTGTTGCTCATAATAATTCACTAAGGAAGGAACTACCCATATTAATGTCCCTCCTCTTCTTTCTCTTGTTTTCCCCCATTTTCTTCAAGCACCCTCACCTCTGGCCAATTATTTGCCAGTCCATCTCACTATTGCCAAGAATTACAGCTTTCTGTGGATGATCTCAATGGGTAAGCCATCATCTCATCATGTCTATTCATTTTCACAAAATTATTTTATTTAGTAAGTTATTTTAATTTTTTATCATTTTATTTTTTTTCATTGTGATAAGTGATGATAAACCTCCTCGTCTATTTCACCCATCTCCACCCCCTCACCTCCCCTCTGGTAATCATCAGTTTACTCTCTATAGTTAAGAGTCCATTTCTTGGTCTGCCTCTCTCTCTCTGTTGTTTCCTTTGCTTATGTGTTTTGTTTCTTAAATTCCACACATGAGTGAGATCATATGGTATTTGTCTTTCTCTGACAGACTTGTTTCACTCAGCATTACACACTCTAGCTCTACCCATGTTGTTGCAGATGGCAATATTTCATCCTTTCTTACGGCTGAAAGATATTCACCACATCTTCTTTATCCATTCCTCTCTTGATGGACACTTGGGCTGTTTTCATATTTTGGCTATTGTAAATAATGTTGCAATAAACATAGGGATGCATGTATCTCTCTGCTTTAGTGTTTTTGTATTTTTTGGCAAATACCTCATAGTGCCATTCCTGGATTGTAGGGTAGTTTGTTTGTTTGTTTTTTAATTTTAGGGAGAATTTCCATAGAGTTTTCCACAATGGCTGTACAAATTTGCATTCTCACCAACAATGTTTCTTGTGTTTTTTATTTTAGCTATTCCAACAGGTGTGAGGTGATATCTCATTGTAGTTTTGATTTAAATTTCCCTCATGATGAGTGGCAATGTTGAGCATCTTTTTATGTGTCTGTTGGCCATCTATGTCTTCTTGGAGAAACCTCTGTTCATGTCTTCTGCCCATTTTAATTGGATTCTTTGTTGTTGGGTTTTTTTTTTTTTTTGGTATTGAGTTGTATCAGTTCTTTATAGATTTTGGATATTAGCCCTTTATCAGATATATCATTTGCAAAACTCCTCTCCCATTCAGTAGGTTGCCTTTTAGTTTTGTTGACTCTTTTCTTGGCTGTGCAGAAGATTGTTATTTCGATGTAGCATCAGTAGTTTATCTTTGTTTTTATGTCCCTTTGCCTCAGGATTTTAGTTTTTAAATAAAAAGTGTCTATATTTTAGGTGTGCAATATGATTCAATATAAACATATATAGTCAAATGATTAGTACAGTCAGCTAATTAACATATCCTTCCTCACATAATTAACATTGTTTTTTCGTACAATGAGAGCACCTAAAATCTACTCTTAGCAAATATCCAATATTCAACATGGAATTTTATATATTTTAATATATATTATATATATTCAATATAGTATAATATAGTATTATAGTCATCAAGCTGTACATTAGATCTTCAGACTTATCAATCTTACATAACTCCAACTTTGTACCCTTTGAACAATATCTCTCTGATTTCCCACTTCTCCACCCCAGTAACTAGTGTTTTACTCTTTGCTTCCATGTATTTCACTCTTTTAAATTCTACTTATAAATGAGATGCAGGTTTCTTTTTCTGTGTCTGGCTTATTTCACTTACTTAGTATAATGATGTGAAGGTTCATCCATGTTGTTGCAAATGGCAAAATCTGTTTCTTTTTTAAGACTGAATTACACACACACACACACACACACACACACTTTCTTTACCCATTCTTCTGTCAATGGAAGATTAGGTTGTTTCCTTACCTCTTAGATGTAACTGATTTTTCTTTGTGTATATAACCAGAATAGAGATTATTGGATCATACAGTATTCTTTTTTTACCTTTTTGATGAACCTCAAAAATCATTTTACATAATAGTTTTCATATTGTTTTCCATAATGGCTGCATAAATTCATATTCCTACCAAGAGTGACGAGTTCTCTTTTCTCCATATCCTCACTAACACTTTTTATCTTTTATTTTTTTGGTAAAAGCCATCCTACAAAGTGGGAGGTGATATCTCATTGAGGTTATGATATGCACTTCCCTAATGATTAGTGCTATTGAGGTTCTTTTCATGTATTTGACGGCTATTTTTTTTTTTTTGTCTCTTTTGGAAAAATGTCTATTTGGGTCCTTTGCCCATTTTTAATGAGTTGTTTCTTTTTTTTTTTTTTACTTTTTTAAAATTTATTTTAATAAACATATAATGTATTTTTATCCCCAGGGGTACAGGTCTGTGAATCGCCAGGTTTACACATTTCACAGCACTCATCATAGCACATACCCTCCCCAATGTCCATATCCCCACCACCCTCTCCCGTCCCCCCTCCCCCCAGCAACCCTCAGTCTGTTTTTTGAGATTGAGTCTTTTATGGTTTGTCTCCCTCCCAATCCCATCTTTTCATTTTTTCTTTTCCTACCTCCCCCCAACCCCCCCACATTGCATCTCCACTTCCTAATGAGTTGTTTCTTGTTTTGCTATTGAGTTGAATGAGCACCTTATATATTTTGGATATTAGCCCCTTATCAGATATATGACTTAAAAATATTTTCTCCCAATGTATAGGTTGCCTTTACATTTTGTTGTTTCTTTCCTTTGCTATACAGAAGTTTTTTAGTTTGATATAGTACACTTGTTTGTTTTTGCTTTTGTTGTCCAAGCTTTGGTGTCATATCTAAAAACAGTGCAAAGGCCAATGTCAAGGAGCTTCTCCCCTATGTGTTCTTCTAGGAGTTTTATACTTTCAGGTCTTGTGTTTAAGTTTTTACCCTATTTTGAGGAGATTTTTGTGTATGCTGTAAGGTAATTTCATTCTTCTACAAATTGATATCTAGTTTTCCAACACCATTTATTGAAGAGTCTATCCTTTTCCATGTGTATTCTTGGGACCCTTGTAAAAACTTGTTGGCCATATATGCTTGAGTTTGTTTCTGGGCTCTCTATTCTGTTCTGTTGATCTGTGTGTCTGAAAGTATGCCAGTACCATACTGTTTTGATTACTACAGCTTTGTAGTATAGTGAGAAATCAGGAAGCGTGATGCCTCCAACTCTGTTCTCTCTCAAGATTGCTTTGGCTATATGGTATCTTTTGTGACTATAAATTCTAGGATTGTTTTTCTATTTTTGTGAAAAATGCCATTGGAATTTTGATAAGGACTATACTAAATCTGCATATCATTTTGAGCAGCATGGAAAATTTAACAATATTAATTTTTCCAATCCATGAGCATCAGATGTCTATTTGTTTGTGTCTCCTTCAAATTCTTTCATCAATGTTTTCGGTTTTCAGTGTATGGGTCTTTTACCTCCTCACTTAAATTTATTCTTAAGCATTTTAGTCCTTTTGATGCTATTATAAATGGAACTGTTTTCTTGATTTCCTTTTTGGATAAATCATTGTTAGTCTCACTGAATTTCTTTTAAAAGCTGAATTTTAATGGATAATACAGAACAGAATTTTCAAGTGGAGCTCTTTGTACTTTTATTTTAGATGAGGTTCCAAAGGCTAAGAATGATATTATAGGGCAAGTCATCCTCACTTCTAAAGCAGAATTCTAGACCACCTATGAAGGGCATGTGGAGTGGGTTCCATTAACTCTGGCCCATCATCAGTCAACCTCAAGACTATGTAAGGGACAAGAACCCCAAGTGAGGATTTTTTAAAAGAGAGTTATCAGGGTGCTTTGAGTCATGTCCCCTCTCATGGAGAGGCTTGCCTTAGCCCAAGTGAAGTGTAGTTTCAAGAGAACCACTCAGAGTTATTAGCTTATGTGTCCTGGCATTTGGGATGAAGAGAACTAGTGCCTGACTTAAGCTACATTGGGAACCTATGCTTGACTAGAAGAATTGAATGGCCATATTGGAGAAGAAAAGCACTTTCTCCAAATAGGAGGCCAAGGTACATGTTTTCCCATGCAAAACAGGGTGCCATGATAAGAAATCTCACCCAGGAAGAATATCTACAGGAACAAAAATCTCCTAAGAGGACAGAATTCTGGAAGCTTATAAGCTGTAGGGGGATAATAAACAGAAGATTGGAGGAGAGGCATGGACTGCATCAAGCAGACAATAGCTAAAGGCCAGTCATAGACTTCTGAGAAATCTGCCAGAGTGCCCCATGAGGTCAAGATGACACATTTTTTATTCACCCCATCTAGAGGGCACTTAGGTCAGATTACAGTCAGCCTGATAAGGAAGGTCTTTTCATACCTACTTCTCTCCTCTTTTCTACATGATATAACCCCAAAAGAGAGGTCCAAACCAATAAGTAGGAGTGCAGGAGAGGACTGATTGAGCCAGGAAATCACAGACATTTCTTCTACCCCAACCCCCACAGACATGAAGCACACAACCTTCCATCCCCAGCTTCTGCAGCTGAGGTACACCCATGTGTGGTGGGTAGAGAAGTGGGAAAGTTCTGGGTCAAATTAATTTTTTGCAAGTTTTGACATTACATTTGACAAGCCTTTTTAAATTATTGACACAAGTCCATTCTTGAATCTGAAAGGGACCAGACAACATTTATTATATGAAAATCATCAGAAAAAGCCTATAGAGGCTAAGGAGAAATTATTCAAGAGAGCTCATCTGGAGTTAATAATGGGGAAAAGAAATTTTTTTTTTTTTGCTAATGTACTCAGTTCAGCTCATTTATTCAACTAAACATAAAGGTAAAAGTTATTTGTAAGTTCAGGTTGCTGCTGTCAGAGTGATCTGGTTTGTCAAGCTCAATTGTTCAAGACTTTGCCTTATTTCTATGTAAAACTGAATCTGGAAATTTAATTTATTTCTTCAAATAGTAATATTTTTACTTGACCTTCCACCTATTGACATACTGTCTACCCACATAGCCACCCAGCTTCCTTGGCAAATGTGTAAATTGTACTCCATCAATTCACCTGCAGCTCAAAGAACCTTTAAACCCACAATGACATTAGCTGGAGCACTGCACTTAAAAGAATATAGGCCATCAACTACATCTAAACACATCTGCGCCGGTTCACCAATCCCTGATGTCAGGATTAGAGGGATATTGACCTTCAGACCAGCATAAAGGAAATACATGGTGTGAAATCTTGATCTCTGCCCAAGACTGTTTGCCCAGGGGAGGCAGATTATTTGAGGAACATGTGCTCACTGAATGGCTAAGGCAATGCGTATTGCCGGATTACTGGTCTGGAAAGGATTTTCAGGACCACCCCCACACCCCCGGGGGGAAATGACAGGAAGCATGACAGAGCTCATTACATGTTGTGTGGTGTGTTTACAGACACTCAGTAATTTATGAAATGAATGCAAGAATAGGCCAGCCAATAGCTTTTTTTCCACAGCTACCTTGTTCCGAAGAGGGAAGACAAGATAAGCAATACTCAATACCTCTGCTCCCCACTGTGATTTATATTTGACAATCTTGTCCAATGGGATATCTTCCAGTGTAATCCCCCAGCCATTCTGACATGCTTTCTCATAAATCAGTTTTGTTGCTTCCCCTAGGCAGCTGCTTCCTTCAGTCCGTACCCCTCAGTGTCTGATCCCCACCTACTGAGCATTAAGCATCCTTACTTGTAGAGCTAGCCAATCGTTAGGGTCAGACTGGACCTGATTATTTTATCTGAAATGTTCAGGAGTAGAAAGATCTAGACTGTGGAGATTAGCTAAAGTTTTAGAGAAGGCTAAATATCAAAACCAACACCATCAGGTCCAAGGGTTCATATGCAGACAAAAATCTGAGGCAGAGCCAAAAGGCCTGTGGCCTGGTAGACAGTGAAATGGGAAAGCAGGCAAGTTGGTCGTGCTAGAAATGCGAGCTCTGTGTAACTGGGGTCCTGCTTGTCTTGTTCATCGTTGTATGCCAGCACCTCTTAAGTTCCTGGCAACTTTTAGGTACTCAGTGTGTATTTGTTAAATGAATAAATGTCTTGTATGATTGCCACCATTGGGGCTGGCATTTTTGAGGGCCGTTCTTTTAGTCACACACCCTGAAGCCAGTTCAAAGCCAGAGTTCGAAGGCATAGGGCCCTACTCAGAGCACCGGGAGGGCCTGAGTTAAGTACTGCCTCACCTGAGAATGGTCAGGTGTCTCTGATTGTTCCACCCCATCAGGTTGCCTTGTCTCCCCATTTAGCTTGTCAGCCTCATGTCTTTTCCTAGGACAGTGCTGCAGATGCAGCTAGGACTCAGAAAACACCCATCAGTTCAGGCTGAATTGTGCTGGGCTCCCTAGGTAACTCCTGCAGTTTGTTACGAGGCTCTCCTTCTCTAGTCAAAGAACATTGTTTGCATTATCTTACATTCATTAAAAAAAAAATCCTTAAGCTGAGGAAGAAAAAAAAAATACAAACTGAATGTTTGCAGCAAGACATGTAGCTTAATAATTATGACTGAATTATACAGTGCATTCCATAGTAGAATTTGGAATGAAACCACAGCCTTTTGAAGCTGGTCTCCATGACATGTTCCATCTTGTTTCCTTTCTTAAAAGAACACAAAGGGTGAATCCTTTTAGCTTCTGAGACATAAGGCAGCCAGTCATCATGTGATTTCACAATGACCCTCCAGATTACCAAGACAAAATTTGGATTTTTCAGTTGTAATTCAGTGTTTCTTCTAAGAAAATAAGTTTTGTTTAGCCTAAAAGAGCCACTGATTTAACATTTTTTGACATTTTAGACTGAAAATTGTTCCAAACATAATTTGTTACTCTTTTGACAGAGGTCCGGATTTTGTGAAGTGAGAAACAGCTATTCTCATACCTGAGCCTTGATCTAAAATGGTTTCTCAATCTCAGCACCACTGACATTTTGGACCAGATAATTTGTTGTGGAGGTCGTCCTGTCCTGTGCTATATAACATGTGGCATCCTTGGCTTTGGCAGGTGGCACCCTCCCCGCCAATTGTGGCAAACAAAAATGTCCCCAGACACTGCCAAATGTCCCTGGGAAGGGGGCGGCCAAGTTTCCCTGCTGAGAACCACTGATCTACAACAGTCCTGTGGTTCAGTGTGGTAAATCTTATTTTAAGGAGCTCTTGTGACTTTCCAGAAATTTCCCAACCATATCACTTTAGCATGAGAGTAGATCAGACTTTCTTCCTGCTTTTTAACGAGTATGTTCATTTGACTGTATTCTCTTTCCCTGTCTAATACTAGAGCTATTTTATGTTGCAGCCTCCTTAAGGTAACAAATGTTCTTTTTCTTTCCTTGAATTTCTTCACAGAAATAAGAATGGTATTTGGTCTGATGGATGCATTTAATGTATATCAACTAACCCTGTGGAAAACTCGGTATGAGAAACTCATTTCTGCTTTCAGCTGGTAGAATGTTAGTATCATAAGGGCATAACTGTTTTCTTTTTTGGTCACTGTCGGATTCTCAGTACCTGGAAGAACACCTGGTATGTAGTCATGGCTTAATATTTGGTAAATTAATTATGTCACTTCTTTTCTAAAAAATATTTACTGGGCTCCCAGTCCCATTTCCTAAGGGATAACACTGAGAATTCTTGGGCTGGGGCTTAACATTTTCTTTATTCTGCATTTTCTAATCTTCTTCCCTGCTTCTCTGCTACATAATCCCATCCTCTGACCCAAACTTATCTCCTAATATTTTCTCAAATTCCCACAAACATTCTTGCCAATGCACAAATTACTCACTTTGTTCTCTTTGCTTAGAATTTTTTTCAAGCTCTCAACTGAGTCAAATAAATGCAACACATACTTAAAAGGTCAGTCATCTTATTTCCACTCTTTGGTAACATTTCCTGGCTCCAAAACCCACAGGGACATCTTCTTACTCAAAGTCAAAAATTTGCTGGTCTGTACCTCTCCCTGAGTATTTTAGTTCTATAAGATGCAGCACCTTTCACTATACTATTTTTGAATTATCATTTTTGTGGGCAGACATAATCTCTTTCCAAGTACACTGGAACCATTTTGAAGGCAGAAATAAATTATCATCTCTTGTTAAAGACATCATGGAGTATACTAAATGATGCTTATATAGTGAAGGGGCAGTATTTTCCTTAATTCTTTTATTCAACTAGTACTTTTTTTTCCCTCATTTTTAAAATTTAATTTCTTTTCAGTGTAACAGAATTCATTGTTTATGCACCACACCCAGTGCTCCATTCAACTAGTACTTTTGTGCATCTACTCCATGCTGGGTATATGTCCCCTGTCCTCACAAAGTATTCAGGCCAATTGGAGAAACCCTGGTATCGAATGTGGCAAGAACTAGATTTGAGTCCAAAGACTTTGGTGTGAATACTAACTTTGCCACTTACTAGTTGTGTGGTCGTCTCAGTGACTTCATCTCAATGACTTCATCTGGAAAATGGGGATGATAATGCTTGCTCTGTCTACCTCCCATAATAAAGATCAAACTGTATTGTATTTTATGTGCAAATATTTTCTAAATGACAGGATATGGTGGTTTTAATTTGTCCACAGGTTCTTTAATACTCTTCCCTTCAAGAAGTGGAGCCTAATTCTCCTCTTGAGTCTGAGCTGGACTTAGTGACTCGTTTCTAATAAAGCAAAATGATGCGTGCAATAAAACGGCAGTGCAACTTCTGTCTTGGTTACTCTGTTTCTTGAATTCCTTGGTCTGAGCAAGGGCAGCTGTTCTGACGTGAGAAGCTTTCTGGAGAGGCGCCTATGATGAGGGACAAGGGCCTCCTGACAACATGCTCAGACTTGGAAGCAGAACCCTTAGCCCCAGTCAAGCCTTCAGATAACTGAAGCCACAACCAACCCCATTTGATTCTAACCTCATGAAAAGACCTGAAACATACCATCCAGCTCAGCTCCTCCTGGCTTTCTGACCCCAAAATCATGTAAGACAATATATGTTTTAAAAGTTGCTGATGTTGGGGATAATTGATTAGGGAGAGCTGGGTAACTGGATAATATGTAGAGTAACAAAGAAATTTAAGGTATTGTTTTTGACTATGCAAATATTTGTTGAATGAAGGATAACATAATCTACTGAGGTTTATTGCTGAATGATGAGTTAGGAGTGGAAGAAAAAGCAGCTTCCAATAAAAACTGCAAAACATTAAGAACTAGGAGAAATCGGATGACTGTAAAATTTCTGCTGGGTGATCTGCAGACATTTCCCACCCTGCCACATACTTCATTTTCTGAGAGGTATCAACCTGTGACAGTGACTGCAGGCTATGTGCCAAAGTGCACAGGCTGAAAGAATTGTTCATTTCTCCTGACTGCTTTTGTTTTATTTCATTTTCCGTTCTCATTTTGAGCTAAAATTGATAGCTTTAATTAAATAAGAAATGAGAACTGTACTTCTCCTTTGTACAGGATGTGTGTGTATATATATATATATATATATATATATATATATACACTAAAGAAAGTCACCAAGGTTCTTTGTTAAACACAAAGGCTATAGGCGTGGGAATTTATGATTTGTTTGCATCAGTGTGACCTTCTGAAAGTCACTGCTCTCCCTTTGCCAGAGTAACACTGACCCAGCCTGGCCTCCATTATTAATAATGCCATTGGGAGGCTGAATTCACAGTCCTCACCAGTCAACTTTGTCAAAATTAATATGAACTAGAACAAATTTAAATTTAAAACTATCTAACTACATCTGGTCCACAGGATGCCCATTTATAACCAATTTCTTAAACACCCCACTGAGAACACAGTTGTGGAGAAGACTGTCAATTTATTAACCTATTTAATAATAAATACAGAATTTAAATTTCTCACTGCATATTTATTGACCCTAATTTTGCCAGGGTTTCAAGTGAAGGGCTTTGGAAGCTATGTTAACTCTTTAAAGCTGTAAGAATAGTACTTAATATATTTGCCTAAAATGTTATAGGTAATAAAAGAATGTGAACCATACAAATTTTTTGAAAATGTTTCCTTTATCAATCTGCTTGGTTAAAAGATTGATAGCTCATGGAAAATAAAACAGTGTAGTCACTAGTTGAAGATGACATGCTACTATATATAAAAAAATCCTAAAGACACCACCAAAAAACCACTAGAAGTAATAAATGAATTCAATAAAGTTGCAGGATACTGAATTAATACCCAGAAATCAGTAGCTTTTCTATATACTAATACTAATACTATATACTAATATATAACACTAATACTAATACTATATACTAATATACTAATAATTCCCAGACAGAGGAATTAAGAAACAATTCTGTTTATAATTGCACCAGAAATAAAAAAACAAAACCAGAAAAACCTTAAGAATAATCTTAACCTAAGAAGTGAAAGACCTGTATTCTGAAAACTATAAAATACTGATGAAACAAACTGAAGATGTCACAAATAAATGGAAAGCATCCTATGCTCATTGATCAGAAGAATTAATATTGTTAAAATATCCATACTACTCACGTCAGTTTACAGATTCAGTACAATACCTATCAAAATACCAACATCATTTTTCACAGAACTAAAACAAATAATACTAAAATTTGCATGCAACCACAAAAGACCCCAAAATAGCCAAAAACAATCTTAAGAACAAAGCTGGAAGTATCACAATTCCAGATTTTAAGATATACTACAAAGCTATAGTAATCAAAACAGTATAATACTGACACAAAAACAGACACACAGGGGTGCCTGGGTGGCTCAGTGTGTTAAGCCTCTGCCTTCAGCTCAGGTCCTGATCCCAGGGTCCTGGGATCTAGCCCCACATCTCAGCAGGGAGCCTGCTTCCCTCTCTTTCTCTGCCTGACTCTCTGCCTACTTGTGATCTCTCTCTGTCAAACAAATAAATAAAATCTTTAAAAAAAAAAAACAGACACACAGATTGTGGAACAAAATAGAAAGCTCAGAAATAAGTCCATGCTTATATGGTCAATTAATCTATGACAAAGAAGGCAAGAATATACAATGGGAAAAAAATCTCTTCAACAAATAGTGCTGGGAAAACTGGAGAGCTACATGTGAAAGAGTGAAACTGAACTATTTTCAAACACCATACACAAAAATAAACTCAAAATGAACTGAAGACCTAAATGTGAGACCTAAAACCATAAAAATCCTGGAAGATTACATGAAAATAAAAAGCTTTTGCACAACAAAGGAAACTATCAATAAAACAAAAAGTCAACCTACCAAATGGGAGAAGATATCTGCAGAAGATATATATATATATATATATATCTCCAATAAGAGGCTAATAGCCAAAATATTTAAAGAACTTATAAAACTCAACACCCGGGACACCTGGGTGGCTCAGTGGGTTAAGCCGCTGCCTTCGGCTCAGGTCATGATCCCAGGGTCCTGGGATCGAGTCCCACATCAGGCTCCTTGCTCAGCAGGGAGCCTGCTTCTCTCGCTGCTTCTGCCTGCCTCTCTGCCTGCTTGTGTGTACTCTCTCTCTCTCTGGCAAATAAATAAAAATCTTTAAAAAAAAAAAAAAACTCAACACCCCAAAAATAAATTCAGCAGAAGACATGAACAGACATTTCTCCAAAGAAGGCATCCAGGTGACTAAGAGATGCATGGAAAGATGCTCAACACCTTACACTCAACAGAATGGCTAAAATCAAAAACACAAGAAGCAGTAAATGTTGGCAAGGATGTGGAGAAAAAGGAACCCTTGTGTACTGTTGGTGGGAACGCAACTGGTGCAGCCGCCCTGGAAAGCAGTATGGAGGTTCCTCAAAAATTTAAAAAGAGAACCACCCTATGATCCAATAATTGTGCTACTGGGTATTTACCAAAAAAAAAAAACCCCACAAAAAACACTAATTCAAAGGGATACATGTTGGCAGTGTTATTTATAATAGTCAAACTATGGAAGCAGTCAAATTTCCATTTATCCAGATGGACGGATAAAGAAGATGTGATATCTATTACTATATCTATATCTATGTTTATATCTATACCATGGAATGTTATTCAGTCAAAACAAAGAATGAAATTTTGCCATTTGCAACAACATGGACGCAGCTAAAGAGTACAATGCTGAGCAAAATAAGTCAGAGAAAGACAAATACTATATGATTTCACTCATGTGGAATTTAAGAGACAAAACAAATGAGCAGAGAGAAAAAGAAAGAGAGAGAGCGAAATTAAGAAACAGACTCTTAATTATAGAGAAAAACTGATGTTACCAGAGGGGGGGGGTAGGGGTATGGGTGAAATAGGTGATGAGGATTAAGGAGTACACTTGTCATGTTGAGATGATGAGCACCAGATTATGTATGGAATTGTTGAATGACTATATTGTACACCTAAAATTAGTATAACACTATATGTTAACTAACTAGAACTAAAATAAAACATAAAAAATAAAATAAAGAACTTATACAATTCAATACCAAAAAACCAAACAATCCAATTTAAAACAATGGGCAGAGAACCTGCAAATATGAACATTTCATATTTTTTTCTACAGAAGACATACAGGAAAATGCAAATCAAAAGCACACTGAGGGGTGCCTGGGTAGCTCAGTGGGTTAAGCCTCTGCCTTCGGCTCAGGTCACGATCTCAGGGTCCTGGGATCGAGCCCCACATCGGGCTCTCTCAGCCAGCCTGCTTCCCCCTTTCTCTCTGCCTGCCTCTCTGCCTCCTTGTGATCTCTCTCTGTCAAATAAATAAATAAAATCTTTTAAAAAAAAAACAACACACTGAGATATCCCTGTCAGAATGGCAAAATCAAAAAGACAAGAAATAACAAATGCCAGAGAAGATATGGAGAAAAAAGAACCTTTGTGAGAATACAGCTACTACGGAAAAATAGTATGAAGAAAAAAATAAAAAGTGAAGTACCATATAATTCAATAACTTCACCACTGGGTATTTACCCAAAGAAAATGAAAACATGAATTTGAAAAGATATACGATAGGCACCCCTATGTTTATTACAGCATTATTTACAATAGCCAAGATATGGAAGCCACCCAAGGGTCTACTCAACAGAGGAGTGGATAAGGAAGATGGATTATTATGCATCCTTAAAAAAGGATGAGTTTGTGCTATTTGCGACAACATGGATAGAGCTTGCGGTTATTACACTACATAAAATGAGTCAGACAGGGAAAGATAAATACCATATAATTTCATTTATATGTGGACTCTAAAAATAAACACAAATAAATAAACAACCAGGACAAATCAGACCTATAAATACAGAGAACAAACTTATGCTTGCCAGAGGGGAAGGGGATGGGAATGGGAAGAACTGGTGAAGGTGAGTAGGAGATACAGGGTTCTAGTTATAGAAGAAGTAGGTCATGGGATGAAAGGCACAGCATAGGGAATATAGTCAGTGTTGTATTTTAACAGTGTTGTATGGTGACAGACAGTGGCTACCATTGTGCTGAGCACATCATAACAGGAGCTGAATCACTATGTTGTACACCTGAAACTAATATAACATTGTGTGTCAACTACACTCAAATAATAAAAAAAAAGAATTAAAAAAAAAAAAGAAAGTAAGACTGAAAACATTCTTACTTGTAGGAGACATGCTGTTGACTGGAGAAGGTTGGGTGCCAACGGTTGATGTGACAACATCAAGCGGAGGACCTACGGAAGGGTTCACTGAGCCTGAAAGGATGAAATGGATAATGATGAGGAACAAAATATTGTAATAGAAAGATGATGTGTTGACCTAATTTCCCCTACAACTTTATCCATTTATCTCAGAAATTGTTATTGAAGGTCTGTTACATTAAGGCTGTGGGATATGGTGGTGGAGAACATCAGGCTGCCTTTAAGGTCCAGACCCTAGGTAATAGGCAGGGAGCCAGGCATTGTGTTGAGTGTAGGGCACCACGGGGTTGCAAAGAAAGGGCACCAGCTGAGATTGGGAAGTCAGGAGAAGCTTCCTGGAGAAAATAACATTTAACCAAGCACTGGTAAAACAACTATAGCAGCTAATATTTCAAAGTATTTGCAAAGTAATCATACAATCTACAAATCTGAAAGCCTGTAAAATTTTATTGGCAAGAGTAGAAACAATGATGTAACTATCCAACTGGAAGTAACATCAATGAGCCTAAGATGAATGGTATTATTACTGCCATTTCTAAAATGCCCATTTTTGTCAGAAAATTTTTATCTGGTTATAACTTTTCTCTCTGCGTGTGTGGGGGCAGGTAGGGATGAAAGAGAAGCTGGAATATATTGTTTTATCATATAATACATTTATATCAGTTCCTTAAAGCTCCCACTATTCAACTGTAAAATAGTCCTACTTGCAGTATAAAATAATCTACAAATGCCTAAAGGATCTATTGACTTTAGGAAGGTCAGGGTTAAATATGGTTAAATGATTTTGAGGCAAGGGAATTTTGCAACTTTCTAGATATAATGACATTGGGTAGAGTGTCACACATCTGATGAGCTGTGTCAATTACTTGGACATTTAATTATAAATTATACTATTGGTTCTGTTCTATAATTTATTTTAAGAGAAAAGAATATATTCTATAAGTTGTGTCACCTGATGGCACATAGCACATTGGAAGGGATCTGTGTTTTGTTATCAAGATGTATCTGTGTTTTATTTTCAGTGTTGGTAGTGTTGTTGCTGTTGGCTGTAGGTGATGCTTACAGCTGGCTCTGACTTGTTATGATATAAATGATCCCTTGCTATTAAGCTCTGAGGAGGTAGGTGTGGGATGGGTAGAAAGTTACCTGAGAGCATACAAATAGGCTAGTGGAATGACCATCTTCTTCCACCCACCCCATCTGAAACATAGTTGAACACTTCAGCATGACATTCAAATCTGATCATTATTTTCCTCCCCCCACTCCATTCCCCACTTCATTTCCCGATGCTGCCTATCATCTTTTACAACTCAAATCATCCGCTCAATCCAAGGGGTGATATTTCAACCTGATCTCCATGGATTCTTGCTTTGTGTGCATGCTGTTTCCTTATACTTTCCTATTGCAAACAGCCTAGTATGCACCATCTGAAACTTGAAGAATCCCAGGGATCTTTGTGATGTGCTCAGAGTCCTAATGTTTAACTTAGCAGGGGCCTTAGTACTCTGCATCATCAGTATACCCCTCAAGAGAAGTGACTGTGTTGCTCCTCATGGTATTTCTGGTTCCTGGCAAATGCAAGTGGATGAATGAATGCATATGGATTCCTTCTAAACATTGAAAGAGAGAAGACCAACTTTAAGTGCCTATCTGATGGCTGGTGCATAGTAAGCATCATCTGCCAAAGCAGTAACCTTAATAAGCATGGGCCTGGAAAGAATGCCTTGGTGTTTTGCTCTGTAGACTGACTGGAACAGAGGGTGGCAAACTACGGCCCACAAATCAAATTCCACCCATCGCCTGTGTTTGTAAATAAAGTTTCATGGGAACATAGCCATGTCCATTTGTTTATGTAATGTCTACGGCTGTTTTTGTACTACAATGGCAGAGCTGAGTAACTGCGATAGAGACCATATGGTCCACAAAGCATAAAATATTTACTATCGGGAAGATAAAAACAGAACATGTTTGCTGACTTCTGGAAAAGAAGATGTTGATAGGTTATGCTTAATCCTAGATTTCTGCAAAGGGAAAAATTTATTTTTCATTTACTATTTCTATTTTAAGATATTATTCTGCCATATTTAACACCACATGGCTTTGTAATCTGAGGGGTTCTCTGCACACATATCCTTACAGTGTATTAGGAAGTTGCCACCGGAAGATTTGTATTTAAGGATGAACTCTTTGCCCTGTAACAAAAATGATGCATGGCTTTCAACATGAAACCTGCAGCAAAAAAAAAAAAAAAAAAAAAAAAAAGTCCTTCTTGTTTCAGAGTGTCCTGTAAAGTAGAAACTCTGCCTTGGTCAAAACAAAACTCAGAGGGTGTAGAAAGAAGTGGCTAAAACCTAACAGGAAATAAAAAAACAAAACAAAAAAAAACAAAACTATTTCCCAAAAGTCAAAAGCAGAATTTAGCAGAAGCATGTCAGTCGGTTTTCAGACCATCACAGTTGGCATCCGGTTCTAAGGGATTACGCTGCTGGCCTAAAGCAACTTCATCTGCTCCTGAGTGTGTCTCCTCTGCAGGCCTGGCAGGATGCTCAGGACCACCCTCATGGGTAGCAGTGGCCAGGTGTCTGTCTGTCCCACAGGGCAGCTGGTCAGTTCTAGGGCTTCCTCAGAGCTTGGATCAGCTCTTAGCTGGTCCATCTAGAAATGAACCAAACTTCAGATCTTGCTAGACCCTTGCTTGTCAAAATGCAGTCCATGGCTTCTCTTAGGAGCGTGTTTAGAAACGTAGAATCTCAGGCCCTCCCCCTCCAGCTCAACTTAGTGAATCAGAATCTTCTTTTTAACAAGATCCTTGGGTGATTTCTGTGTATATTAAAGTCCTTAACTGATACTCTTAGGATCCCTAGGATCAGACAGGGTATGAGAAAAATCATGAAATAGGAAGGATTTGGCATATTCTGCCTCAATATTCAGTTGTTCTCTTGCCCCACTATTGAGATATCCCTTTCTGATCCTTTCTCCATATTCCAAAATACACATCCACCCTCAAACACACATGACTCATGAACCCCTAAATCCCTCTCTATCCCAAATGGAAAGCCATTTAATGATGAATACAGCTGATGACAGCGAGGACATTACCCACCCCAGGGGGTATTTGCACTCAACTTTTGTTTTAAAACTAAAAAAAAAAAAAAAAAATCACCTCCACCTCAAAACAAAACAAAATAAGACAAGGCAACTCTATATATGCCAAAAAAGTTGACCCAACTGTGCTACAACTTTGGACATTCTGGTAAGCCAGGCTAGCAGTGAAGCAAGCTACCTTGGCCCCTCCTGTTAACCTAGTAGTCTTTGAACTTTAGCAAATGCCCTTAGGCCATGTGATTGATTAACTTTCCTTTGAATAGCTATAGATCTTGCATTCATTCTTTCCTAGAAAGAACCGAGCACTCCTACGCCTCCTGAAACAGGAAGCAGACCCCCTTGCACAGCCCTCCAGCACTGAGATAAGGTCTCTAGCTGGGACCACCAAGTCTGCATATCATCAAGAAGTTACAGAGCACTACATTCCCTTACCACCTAACTTCCCTGAACCCCTTTAAAAACTCCCGGGCCAGGGAGAAAGTCTTTGGACAAGAGTCCACCTTCTCCCCAGGTGGCCAATCTCTTGAATAAAGCTCATATTCCTTTCTAGTCAAAATTCTTTTTTTTTTTTTTTTTAAGATTTTATGTATTTGTTAGAGCCCTCGGGCAGGGGGAGCGGCATGCAGAGAAGGCAGAGGGAGAAGCAGGCTCCCTGCTGAGCAAGGAGCCTGATGCGGGACTTCATCCAGCACCCCGGGATTGATTATGACTTGAGCCAAAGGCAACCGCTTAATGGACTGAGCCACCCAGCCAACCCCAAACTCTCTTTTGAGTATTGGCCTATTGAGCAAGGGGCAGCCAAACTTGGGGTTTGGTAACAGCAGGGTAGGATATTTTGGAAAGAATCTTAAAAAAAAAAATGTATTTATTGTTGAGTCACAGGAATCTGCAGGCCCTGGTACTCCATGGCTGCTTGAGGAGCCACTGATCACCTGGCCCTGACCCCTCTCCTTTTCCGAGTTTACTAGAATAAGAATCACTGAGCATTTGAACTTCCTGGGAGACTGTGAGTTAGGTGGAGAAGGGACTGTCTCAGGGGACTGTTAGCTTGCAGGCTTCCAACTCTTCTTTGGGAACAAAGGGCAGCAAAAGCTCCTCTTCCCTTACTAAATCTCCTTTCTGCTCTGTAATATTCTCAGAATTTCTCCACTTTAGATTTTTGTCCTGTATTTTCATCTCAATATCTGTCAACAGTAATGGCTTGGTAAAGCAATAACTCTTGCACAAGGCATCAGAAGTTTTCCCAGTGTTCATAAAGCACCCAGCAGTACTACCATGAGCAGAAAGTATGTTTGGAAGTAAGTGTTTCAGAACTTACAACAAGTAAGGGAGTGTGATCCAGTGATGACACTGCTTTACAGAGTCTCCACTACATCTTCTAAATCATTCCCAAAGATCCATGCTAGAATGTGACTAGAATGTAAGCTATAATTTTGGGAAACTGCACTTTTCAAGATTCATTGGCTTTAAAATTTGATCATAAGGGCTAAAAATCCATTTGACAATTTAAAAATAACCATTTGCTCAGAACCTAAAATTATACTAGATCAAGGGCTGTCCTGTAAAACTGGAATTGTGGTATGCTTTGGGTATCAGGATCAGTGCCTTTCCTTATTATCCTAAAATTAGTCATTATTTTCTGATCTTAGGACTTAGCATAGTTCAAGAAAATGCGAAGACAAGCCACAGATTGGGAGGAAAATATTTGCAAAAGATTCAACTGGTAAAGGACTATTATTTGAAAAATACAAAGAACTCTTAAGACTCAACAGTAAGATAACAACTTACCTGATTTTAAAATGGGCCAAAGACTTTAATAGACACCTCAGTAAAGAAGATAAATGGATGGTAAATAAGCATATGAAAAGATGATTCACATAATATGTCATCAGAGAAATGCAAATTCAAACAACAATGAGGTATCATTGCACAGCTATTAGAATGGCCCAAATCCATTAACACTGACGGTATGAAATGCTGATGCGGATGTGGAGCAACAGGAACCCTCATTCGCTGCTGGCAGGAATGCAAGATAGTACTGTCACCTTGGAAGAGAGTGAAGTGTCTTCTTACAAACCTAAACATACTCTTACCTGCAGTCCAGCAATTTTACTCCTTTGTATTCGCTCAAAGGAGCTGAAAACTCACACCCACACAAAAACCTCCACGTGGATCTTCACAGCGGCTTTATTCATAATTGCCCAAACTTGGAAGCAACCAGAATGTTTTTCAGTAGGTGAACAGATATATAAACTGCTCCATGTATAAAATTGAATAGTATTCAGTACTATTAAAAAAATAGGCTGCCAAGCCATAAGACAACACTGAAGAACCCTAAATGCACATTATGAAATGAAAGAAGCCAATCTGAGAACGCTACATACGGTATGATTCCAACTATATGACATTTGGAAAAGGCAAAATTGTAAAGACTAAAAAAAAAAAAAAAAATCAGTGGTTGCCAGGGATTGGAGTTGGGCGTAAAGGATAGATAGGAGGAGCAAAAAGGATTTTTAGGGCAGAGAAAATTTAAGGCTGTTTGAAACCACCGACAGGTACATGTCATAATACATTTGTCCAAACCCATAGAATATACAATACCAAGTGTGAATCCCAAGGTAAATTATGGACTTTGGGTGATTATGATGTGTCAGTGTAGGTTCATCAGTTGTAACAAATGAACCATTGTGCTGAGTCAAGCTGATAGCGAGGGAGAATGTACATGTGTTGGGGGGGGGATGTAGGAAATCTCTGCACCTTCCTCTTTTGCTGTCAACCTAAAACTTCTCTAAAATAAAATAAAATAAAACCTTTAAACCAAGAAAAACTCAGTTTTAATGTCAGGAAGGATTGGAATTTTAA
The DNA here is from genome assembly GCF_963455335.1 of Martes martes. Taxonomy (NCBI): domain Eukaryota; kingdom Metazoa; phylum Chordata; class Mammalia; order Carnivora; family Mustelidae; genus Martes; species Martes martes. The sequence goes on along the minus strand of NC_137888.1, from coordinate 57,738,382 downwards.
ACATGGTTCTGTGATGGGATTTAGGAATTTAAGATTGTTTGGTTGTTAGCTCATGTTCTTTGAGTCTGCCAAAGTTACTGGCAAATCCACATGAGAACCAGTTACCTTTACCCTATTCCAACACTGTAGCCCTTAACTGTGTCCAGCCTTCTAGAAAGGGCGTGCATTTATCTCTGAAGGAACTAGACAAAACTGAGTATGGATGTTCCAGTGTAAATCCACGACCACTTCTGAATGATTAACTCAGAGCTCATAGGGAGACGCGTGTGCAGCATTATAAACACGATGCCACTGTCCCAGATTCAGAATGGCACCTGTTCCTCAATGGTGGATTTGCATTGAGCCATGTACCCTTCCCATTCAAGGCTCCCAGGAACCAACTGCCTGCATTTGTGAAAGGGCTGGGTAGGACCCAAGACCAGACAGTGGCCTTGAAGCAAAGGGAAACTTTTCCTTATAAGTTATCCTGGATTTTACGAGTATGTTACAGACTACAGTATCTGAAAATAAGAAGGTGGTAAAAGATGTTAATGGTCTTGCAGGGTTGTAATAATGGCTAACAAATCTGCTTAAGTATTACTTTACTGTTATCTGTGCATGTTTGATAGTTGTCGTTACAAACTTCTATTTTTATAGGTAATCTGTTGTCGCTGTATTTGTTGAGACATTTGTTCATATCTTTTAGGTAGAAAAATCTCCATTATCTGGTGAGGTACAGAGTAGCGAATATTCTGGTTAAGCAAATGTTGTGATAAGTAGAATGATCCTGCATATCAATTTTCAAGTCATAAAAATCTTCAGTGTGTCAGATTCTGTGCTTCAACCTAGGGGCATGAAAATCATTAGGATAGAATCCTTATCCTCAAGCTATTTATATCTCATACATGGCTTAAGTATTAAAATTATAAATTCTATATATAATTTAATACTTAAGTATTAAAATTATAAGTTCTATAATATAATTGAAGGTTTTTAGTGACTCAGAAGGGATTTCAGGATTTTAAGAATCTCTCTTGATCATCAATATATTAGTGTTAATTTTCATTATATGGTATGTTAGCAAAAAGCTACTATTAAAGGAAGTTGAAAAAAATTTGCCATATTCACCAGAAATTCTCAGAAACAGGAATCAGCTACTTTTTATTTGAAGAAATTCTTTTAAGCAGAGTCCCATTGTTTTGTCAAAAAAGTTTTGATAGTATGAAATTTAATAATTTTGAGTTGTGTAAGGAGTTTTCCAAGATTAAACTACCATGGAAATAATGAGCATTCTATTTCTTCTAATTAGAAGGGTTCTGAGTTTATGGCAGTCTTGATCACCCCTGGTTGACCTTATTAAATAGACAACTCACCCAAGGAAAAAGTGATCTTTTCAGATGAGATATTCCACACTTCATTTCCGGGGACTGGAGACAGAGCCATACACCAGATGGTCAGGTTGTTTGATTCGGCTGGTTTATTACCATACACCCTTGTCAAAACAGACTTCAGCTCCAAAAATCCACCTTTGTCTTTTCTCTCTTCATTAGTAATGTATATTCCTACAAGATAGATCCGGGATAAGATCAGTCACCAGTGTTTTCTGTATGAGCCATAAAATGATGTCAAGGCATGGCTGGGGATGGTCCAGTTTACAGTAACAGAGTCTAAAATGGTCAAACCACAGCTTCTGCACACTGAGGGTTTATTCCAGCAGGCCTAAACTGTTAACCTAAACTGTTTTGCTCAAGCTCCTGCATGGTATCGATCCATGGTCAAGGCACAAAATGTATTGATTAATAGTGTTGCTTTATTTGTGACCATGGGTCGGAGGGGGTTGGGGGCCGGCTGTCCTAGCTCACCAGTATTGTTTATTGCTAACAGTAAGATTTATCATTTGCACGTGACCTGGGCTAGAACCTGGGAAGGCTTTACTGCCGAGTCTGGTTACACAGCAGGAATATGTCTAAGTAAAATATAAAACAACCTCAGCCAAGATTCCATTTTGGGCTCCCCATTTCTGAGGTATTCTTTGCCATATTGGTCATCCCTCCCTTTAAAAAGAACCCTATGCCTGATTTCACTGGCCCCCTTGCTGTAAATCAAGACACGTGATATGTACCCTTACGTTAATGGTGTTGTTATATTGTATCTTTTTCCTGAAATAAGCTATAGATTTATAACCACTGTCATTTTGGGTCTTGTGAGTCTCCTTTAGAAATAGAAACTATTTAACTGCCACTGTTAGTCCAGCCTCCAAATAGCACACATGGCAGCAGGAAATTAATGTAAAACCATCTGTCACTGTAGGCCAGAACTTTCTGGACTCTCCATAGCTTTTTTACACGACGGGCTCTAAATGCTAGTTTTGAAGTTGTTACTTGCCAAAATAATAACTAAACGCAGTTTTACCACACTGTCTGGCCTCATGGTTGGGAGGGTAACCCAGCACATCAAGCCAGGGCTTACTTAACAGGAGAACATATGTCTGATGACCTTTAAGAGATATTTTCAGGATTGCACCCATCATTATTAAGGGTGAATTATTTTCAAGTGAGTAACAAACCCAGTAAGAGTCTAAACATGAATCAAGTGGATTGATACAATCTTCATCAACATAAACTTTTTATTTTATCAGTTAAAAGTAATAATGTAGCAAGAGCTATGGGACTCAGTTACTGTTGAAAACATATTGAGCTTTGAGCAAAAGAATGACTCAAGAGAAAGGGGAAGGGCTGTTGTCCCAGGCAGGGAATGGCTGGGATCGTTCTGCCTGTTTACTACCTCTGAAAAATACAGCTTTGTACGTTCTCACCAGAGCTTGCCTCTATGTGTGTTCCAGCTCCAAGACTTTTTAATCCTCCTGGAGGAGTTCCTTGTCATAAAGCCCAGTCCTTTATGTATACTTCCTCTAGTCTTCCACACCCCACCCCACTCAGAGCCTTACAAGAAAAAGTAGAAAGTATCTGTTTATTGATTTAAAGCAGTGGTGCTAAGTTATCTGATAAATGAAATTATTAATAAATGTATGTTGAATTAAACTTTTTTTGCCCTCCTATAAGAGATCTGCTTTTACTAACAGTTAAATAAAACATGAGCATTTATATGCGAGTTAAAAAAATCAGGTGTGGGGCTCCTGGGTGGCTCAGCTGGTCACTTGATTTTGGCTCAGGTCATGATCTCAGGGTCCTGGCATCAAGTGAGGAATCTGCTTCCCCTCTTCCTTCCCCTCTGCCCTCCCCCTGCTCATGCACACTCTTTCTAAGAAATCTTAGAAGAAGAAGAAGAAGAAGAAGAGGAAGAAGAAGAAGAAGAAGAAGAAGGAGAAGGAGAAGGAGAAGGAGAAGGAGAAGGAGAAGAAGAAGTCAAGTGTATTTTTTAATTTTGGGAAATGTGACCCACACCTGTCCTCTTAGAGGCACTAGATGCGGTATCAGAAAATAGCACCTGGTAGGCAAGATGATGTTTGTTTTGGAATGAGAGTTGTTTTTAAACGCCAAGATCAACTTGGTCAATGGTAATTTCTATTCTTTGTTTTCTTTCTTTTTTTGCCAAACCCATTTCGACTGACTGATTTCCTTACCTTCTTTTTCACCTTGAGGAAAGCCTCCTTCTATAAACCATGTGAGATTTGCTGTGGGAAATACATTCCTCAGGGAGCAGGTAAATGTTCTCTGGGGGTAAAGGCAGAACATAGAAAGGCTTATTTGCAAATTCAGAAGAAACTGGTACCCCTTACAACCCTACCAACTGTCACATGCGGCAAATTGGCAGGAAAGGATTTTCTCCACTTTCGACAAAGCTGTGTTTACCTTTCAGAGGTTATGTGAAAATGTGAGCTACAAATTGGCTGTCTCCTATAGAGATGTCATGAATTCAGGGCTGGAATCATAGGTTAACTTATGAAGAATCTAGGACTAGACTAATGTTGCAAGTCTGGATTCTGGAGAAGGCAGATCACAACTGCATACAGGAAGAATAAAATAATACTAGACGTAAGCCAAAGACTAGAAAAATGGAGAAGCTCTAACAGGCAGAAGCCAGAAAAGAATATTCTGTTAGACCAAAAGCTAAAAGATATCCATATTTTGGTTGTTTCCACTCCCAAAATAATGTAAGGTACTACTTATAGCCATAACCACAGACACCGTTATTATAAACATCTTACTTTTGACTTGTAGAGAATTTATGTAATTGGTTTTTCATTTTATCATCTTAACAATCCTATAGGGCAGGTAGGACATGCCTTATCACTGCCATTTGACAGATGGGGAAAGCAAGGCCCCGAATCACAGAATAGTGAAAGGGAGTGGAATGTAGTCGATGGCACAATTGGGAACTCTGCCACTCCAGACCCAGTCCAAGATATCTCCTGGTAAGACACATTGTACTGAAACATGAAAGAGACAGAACAGGTAGCTTATGTTACAAAACCAGAAAGCTTAGAGGTAGGGTCAGTTATGTTTTACTTCCAACACCGTATTTACTCTTTGTGAGATGATAGTTTATTTCAACAGCCTGGTGAAAATATCCAATAAGACTCTATAGGATCCTCATTATTTTATTGGAGACATTGCAAAATTATAAACCCAGTTATAGTTTTTTGTTTTCTCATCAAGAGATATATGTATTTCACACACAGCCAGCCCTTGTTCTTGTTCTCAAATATTTTCCATAATGGATGGATTCACTAGTTAACTAGTAAAGAACAATGAACTATACGTAATACTTGGGGTGCCAATTTCCCCACAGACTAATAATACCCAGAGAGTCTGGTCCTGAGCAGAGTTGAGAACCAAATTTAAGGATACTAGAGTAGCATTTTTCTGGTGAGGTCCTACGGAGGTACAGTTTAGCACCTTCCCCATACACCCCTACAAAAAGCCCAAGGAAATCACGAGACTTTCAGAGGGGACTGTCTGTGGAATGCAGAATGGCAGGTAGAGAACACGGCAGTGTTTCCACTCATTCTGCACTTGACAATGGGGACATGTGTGTGGATCAGCCATGCAGACCCATGACATAATGTCACTTTTTGTCCTGGAAAATCAAATGTAAAACCAGGTCCCCTAAAATATAATTTATTTAATAAAGAAAAGAGGGTTCCATTTCTTTAATTCAGTAAAATGCCAAAGATCGATGTTTATCTTCAGGTGGTCCAGGAAAGGATGTAAGAGTTACAGGAAATGAGATGTTTTTTTAAAAAAAACGTGGTAAAGGTTTTTATTAACGGCAATACTTTAAACCACTCTCATGACTCATTTTCTCCATGCTCGGTTAACCCACCATAAGATGATGATACGGTAATATCAGGAACAAGTAAGGGTTCCATTATTTTATAAAGGCAACAGGCTTACTGAAGAAATCTCTTGTCAACATAATAAAAATATTAAAAAACTTTAACTCTTGTGGATTCTCTGAATTCAGATTTTATGGAGTGAGTCACATTGCAAATACTCTCTTACCACCTCCAAACTGTGTTCCAAGATTTTTGTTTCAGAAGTTCTTGTCCTGAACTCCTCCCTCCCAGTCTCTCTAAATTCAAAAAGCCACAGACTTAACCAGTTCAAACCAAAGTCAAACCTCTTATGAAACATCAAGTTTAGAGGGTTTTGCTGAGCAAGCAGAATTACCGCTGTTTGGGAACTTCCAAATGAGTCAGAAGAAAAACATGTTAAATTAAAAAAATATATATGAAGTAAATATGGACAAGAGTCTGTGTGTATACACCCATGAGTGTACACACACAATTTCCTCTGTTGAGAAGTCAAAATCACTCACTCACGTAATGCGCGCCTGTTGCATTCAGGAGATAAGCCAAAGAATTGGTTTCTCTAACACATTATTCTAAGTATACACAGAATACCTGTGCAATTGCACAAAGAATGATGTAGTAAGTGGCAGAAAATATTTGGGCAGTTCTGTAGGAGAGCAGAGAAGGGTGAACTCTGGGAATAGGAGAACAGAGTTGTATTTTGCAGACAGGGAAGAGAGGAGCCTGGACTCCACAGGTGGGCTGTTGCGGAAACTAGTGGGGAATTCACAAAGATGGAGAGATGGAAAGGGTTCCTGTGAGTTGGGGGCATTGTCCCAGCAGCAGAGGGAAGCCGGCGGGAGATTGGAGCATGAGACTGAAGAGTCAGGAAAAGTGAATTCACATCTGGCTGTAAGAATGATCATTTCCTTTTTTTCTGTAGATGAAATACTGAAATGCTGACCATTTGTAAATTAGCTCAGATTCAGTTTGCCTAAATTTGGGCAGAAACTTTTCAGAAGGGCTTTCCGCAGAATCATTAAAAAAATAATTTTTTAGTTTAGAAAGAGGAATCTCTTTTTTTAAAGTTCTCCTATTTGTTTACCAACTCTTCATTTCTCTTTGAGTCTTTCCTCCACTCAACCTTCTTTCTTCACTTGAAATTCATCTTTCAGTCTCTGTTTTCTAGTCTGCCATTTCCATCTTTTCTACAACTCAAGCATTTTCCTTCTATAGAAACCTTCTTCAAAATGTTCATGTCTCCTCTTGGTAGGTTCTCCCTCCTAAATATACATATACCTAAATATAGCATTTATGTGACTATTATGTGACTATTCTTTTATTTCCCTCCAACTGAGAATACCAGCCAATAGCAATTCAACCTTGCCAATTCCAGTTACATAATATAATAAAAAGCAACCTCAAATCTGTCTCTCAACTTCTCAGATTTCTTTAAAATTGGGAGGTTTCCTTTCACTTAATCTTCCCTTTCCTGCAAGTTCTTTTCCACTGACTCTATTTACAACTTCCATGGTTTCCAAACCCAACGTTTGGTCTGACAACTGGACAAAATATTCGGAAGCACAGATGTCGTGGAGGCCTGTGGTTTCTCTGCTGAAATCTCACCCTTTTCCCCCCTTCAGTATTTTCCTTTGCTTAAGAGGCCAGATGATTGAGTTGTCTGGAAACAGAGCTAAGACTTGTAGGTGCTTGACTCACTGTTTTATTACCAGCCCTGTTCCAGGAACTTCTTTTTGGGGGTGGGGGCGCAGAGACAAAGTTTGCCTCAGTGTGTGGGCAGGCTTGGACACACCCACCTGGGAAGGCAGCTTCCCTGGATGTGGGAGGAAACAGGAGATGCAGGTGCCCTCCCCCTGGGGGTAGGAGTCAGCTAATAGCTACCCACAGCGTGCAGGAGTGCTCACCCCATACCAGAGCCCTCAGAGACACGTTCAGAGCCTTGCTTGACTGTAAGTACCCACTTGTAGGGTTGGGGAGGTGGGAGTGTTTCCTAACTCTTGGGGTTGCAAAGCTTGACAAAGAAGGCTCTCCATTACTTAAGAAATGACTCCCAAAAGGAGAGAGATGTCAGGCTATTTTTTACAATGTAATTTAATTATCCATCTATTTATTTCGGTGGGGGTGAATCAGGCAAACATCTGGAGCAAGCTGCCATCGGGAAGGTCTTCTCAGCTATTGGCTTTGCAGGTGATGGTGCCAGGGAAGGTGCAGTGTAAGCTACTTGCTGAGGACCGTCGGGCGACAGGTTTGTGGAGATGTGCTCCACCCCCTTCTCCTCTGTCCATGCCAGCTCATCCTGCTGAAAACAGCTAAGCCTGCTGTTCGGAATACTTAGAATCTCATTCCCAGAGGGACCTACCTCTCTAGGGGTAAACTGACCTCACACTGGGAACTTTATTACCCAGAGTTTGGACTGCCTGTTGCACCAGTTCTCAGGAAGTGCAAGTGTCTCCCACATCAGCATCTCTCTGGGTGTGCTTCTCCCTACTCTGAGGAAGGCCAGTGATGCCCCAGCCCTGGACATCGTGAGCAGCCTGAGGGCTCGGAGCCTCCAAAACCCATTTGTAGGCATCCACGAGCACAGAAACAGTGGAAGCAGTCAGGAGGGAATCGAGAGAAAACCTGACATTTCCAATGTTCAGAAACGTGCGGTATGGTGCTTGATCTGTAGAGGACCCTGAATTCACTGAAGAACTTTGTGATTTCTGGGCTTATTTGCTTTGCCTTTCTGGTCTAGACAAGGAGGAATCAATACACATCTGGGGACTGGAGATAATGTATACGGGAGCCTCAGAGGGCATTTCATGTGGCTCTGACTCACCCTGACTCTCCTGTGAAGCAGAAAGGAGGAAACACCACACCACTCAGGTGTGGCCAGCCTTTGACCATTGTTGTGAATGCCCAAGAGTTGCCACAGTCCCTTCCCAATTACCCATTTTGCTTTAGCTGTGGTTGAGCTAAGACTTCTGGCTCAAGGAAAGCTGCAGAAGAGGAGTTAGGATGAGGCGGGAAGAGGAGGAAGAGGAGGGAACCAGGATGAAAGCAAAAGGAGACCTAGAGATGAAGGAGGAAGAGGCAGTGAGTGAGAAGGGAGAACCGGTTGGCCATTTCACGAGGGCCATGCCCGCCCCTCTGCCGCACAACAAGGGGACCCGGTTTTCAGAGGTATGGGAGTATTTCCACCTGGCCCCTGTTCGTGCCGGCCACCACCCCAACCAATACGCCACCTGCCGCCTGTGCGGCAGGCAGGTGAGCCGCGGCCCCGGGGTTAACGTGGGCACCACAGCCTTGTGGAAGCATCTGAAGAGCATGCATAGAGAGGAGCTGGAGAGGACTGGCCATGGTCAGGTGGGGCAGCGCAAGGACCCGAGGCCCCAGGGGCCCCAGCTCCCCATAGGGATCGAGGGCGACTGGGCCCGGCTCCTGGAGCAGGTGGGGGCCCTGGCTTTGTGGGCCAGCCAAAGGGAAAAGGAGGTGCTTAGGAGGGAGAGGGCCGTGGAATGGCGGGAGAGGGCAGTGGAAAGGCGAGAGCGAGCCCTGGAGGAGGTAGAGAAGGCCATCCTGGAGATGAAGTGGAAGGTGAGAGCCGAGAAGGAAGCCTGTCAGAGGGAGCAGGAGCAGCCTGCCTTGGCTCATCCCTTCCATTTTGTGTAATCAGCCTGGGGGGTATCTGTTCTGAAAACACAGACTTGAGGCTCACAGCAAAGAGCCACGTTAGTGTAAATAGAAAGTATTTTGTTTTTAAGAGACAGAGTGCATAGTAGGTTAATCTCAACAGGGGTCAGCGGACCAAACACTTATGTGCAGGGTTCCTAAAGCTGTCCTGATCCAAACTTCAAAATGCATTAACTGGAGATAAATGCTGTTTTGCCATCATGGGTCTGTGAGTTTGGGTATGGAATGAACCACCCTGCTGTGTTGCTGAGTGAAAATAACGGGATTTATGCTTTGCACTTGGTTTTGGTGGAGCTGAGGGTTCTGACAGGTGAGGCTGGTCAGATGGCTGGAATGTCCCTATGTGACCAGCTCACTCTAAGAGACCCCACCTGGAGCTGAGCTCAGGGTTCCTGGGGCACAGGCCTTTGCACATATCCCGGTGGTCAGTTGAAAACTGGGGACGGAGCTTGTTCTGTGCGGCCCAGCTGTGGATGGACATAGAAGCCTGCGCCTGAGATCTCGGGCCCCATCTGGTGCAGGTCTTTCTCCCACTGGTGCTGTGTTGTACTACCTGCTCATATTAAATCTGTGTCACCAGCACAACCTGTCTGAATCCTGTCTTTCCAACAACCTAACACATATGTCATTCGTGTGTGATCAGCACAGAGAGAACTGAAGACTTTTCAGCTCACTCGGATGAAACAGTAAGAACAGAAGATATAGAAACTCATTCATAAATATTTTAAAATATAATCCAATTTCATATTAAGGTCTGTTGAAGAGGGATTTCATGAGGAATAGATGAGAGAAACTCAGAAAGGAAAAGGGAAAGGTGGAGAGATGGGGTGAGGAAGGAGAAATAAGGAACAGAGGCAGCAAACCAGAAGAGAAAGAAAAAGGGATAGAGAAGAAGTGTGAACACAGAAGAGAGACGGATCCCCTCCCCCACCCCCTGGGGGGGAGGGGAAATTCACCTTGAAAAGATGAGAGACCTGGGAGACTGAAGGACAGAGAACATTTTCCTAGGTTCTGAGGTCAATTTTTAACACTTAGGTTGCATTTGTTTGTCCTCACAGCTCCTCATTAACTTGAGCTATAGGTTTGGGATTTTATCCCTGTCTTTGAGATGCTGGCTGCATGCCAACCGTTCCCTGATTTTTTTTTTTTTTAATGTTCTTTTTTTTTTTTTAAAGATTTTATTTATTTTATTTGACAGGCAGAGATTAGAGGCAGGCAGAGAGAGAGAGGAGGAAGCAGGCTGAGCAGAGAGCCCAATGTGGGGCTCGATCCCAGGACCCTGGGATCATGACCTGAGCCGAAGGCAGAGGCTTTAACCCACTGAGCCACCCAGGCGCCCCCCAAAAAATGTTCATTTTTAAATACTCAGATGCTTTGAAAAAATGGAAGCTAATAGTCTATAGGGAGAGAACAATTCCCTGGGCTGTTGAGAATACGCCCAATATGTTGTTCACTCAGGAATAGAATAAAACCAACTGGCAAGGAGTGTGGCCTTTGTGCTGGAGCTGACTTTTATTTTGAATGATTCCTCTAGAACCTTTTTTTTTTTTTTCTTTAACTGGGTTGGGGGTGGGTGAGGGGTGGTGGGAGCTGGGAGACAACAGCTAATAAACACAGTCTTTCATTGTCTCATAAATAAGCCCAAACCCTTTACGGGCAGGCAACAACCTTCCAGAAAGCGGACTAGATCCTGGTATAATGATGGCTTCTTGCCTCGCTCTGTCCTTACCTGTGTGTGGCTCCCTCTTAGTGCTTGTTCTTAGACTGTCTGCAGCTCTAACAGCCACATCTGTCTTCTCTGCGAGCTGTTTGTAGAACAAGCACAAGTCCAAACACAAGCTTGTGAAAAACCCAGACTGTACTGCAGACTTTTAATCTCTCTTTTTTCTAGAAACCTGCCTGATATTAGAGATTTCACTTCCCATATGGATTCCCAAAGGGGTATGGTGCCATTTTCAGGGCCCTCTCCAGCTGAGGTGCGAGCTCAGGGACTCACCACTGCAAATGATGATGGCTGCTGGGAGTCCTGTGGCTGGACACTGGAAATCAGAGCCTTATTGTGTTGTAAGACAGAAAAAGAAAGAAAGAAAGAGAGAGAAAGAAAGGAACGAAGGAAAGAGAAAGGAAGAGAGGAAGAAAGGGAGGGAGGGAGGGAGAAGGGGAGGGAGGGAGGAGGAGAGGGAGAGAGGGAGGGAAAGGAAGGAAGGAAGGATGGGGGGTTGGAAGGATGGATGGATGGAAGGAGAAGAAAAGCTCTAACGCCTGATCTTAAACCCATACACACGTATACACACGTACACTTGAAATGGAGTTTAAGAAGGACAAAGAATCCACAAAGTTTTAGGCTTTACAAAATCACAATTAAATAAAGGGCAACAGAGAAAATCTTCAAAGAGCCACCAGAGTCATACTGCTGAACGTAATATGTGCTTTTAGAGTCTGGCGTCTACTTCACATGTCTCCTATGATTTTAGCTGTTCCTCATTTTCAGGATTTTTTCTTTTTTTTTTTAACGATTTACTTATTTATTTTTGAGAGACCATGCACAAGTGTGGGGGAGGGGCAAAGGGAGAGGGAGAAAAGCAGAGCTGAGCTTGGAGCCTGACACAGGGTTCAATCCCATAACCCTTAGATCATGACCTGAGTGGAAATCAAGTCTGATGCTTAATCTACTGAGCTACCCAGGTGCCCCGTTTTCAGGCATTTTAACCCCAACTACCTTTGTTTCCTGTTTCATGTTAGGTAGCTCTTTTTATATATTTTTTTTCACCTAACTTTTGTCAAACATAATAAAGGTAGAGAATAACAAGGATGAGATCCACAGAGATGATGGCGTTATAAAGCAGAAAGCACAGGAATGAAATAGAGACACATGTGGCTCGTGGGAAGTCTGAACTATTGCATAAACTCTGGAGTTTTCACACATCTCTCTTATGCCTTCGTTTGCTACATCATCAGAATGGGGTATGCAGGGCCGGGGCTGTGAGCTGATGGCTCTCTAGGCCAGCATCTTTTATTGGAATACAAAGTCTGGTACAGGAAGGAGCCCTGTGGTTTCAGTAAAGACTCCCTTTCCAGGTCAGCTGCAGGGCCGAGGCTGTGCGCCATGCTGGGGCTCTGGTGAAGCCTTGCCATGGAACTCACAAGAATATGACACCCATGGGTGTAACACTCTGCTTGGACAAACCTGGCATGTCAAAGCCTGAGAAGCATTGTTGTTAGGATAATCTGGGGGCTTTTCTATTTTTCAGGAAAAACCAATTAACCATAAACATAACTCGTAACTGACCAAATCCCTATTACTTTAACACTAAGGGCTGCTGGTGTAGTGAATACAAAGCACATAGTAGGCATCTCATAGGAACATGTTGTATTAATTTCTCAGGAATGAAGAGGGGGTTGGAAATTACCATGAACCAACCCTATGGTTGCCAGATGATAGATACTTTGCATATGTTCTCTCACTTAATCTTTATATCACTGTTGAGGGGTTGGGATCATTGTCCCTGCTCACTGATGAGGAAGCTAAGGAATCAAGGTCCCAGGGGCCAGAGTTAATAAATGACAGAGAATTCAGACTCAGGCCTGTCGGATGCCACAGTCTATGTTCTGTTTTTTTCATTATCCCACACTGCCTCCTAAAATCAATCACACGGGAGATTTATGAACATATATTCAGATGAAGGAATGGGTGAAAGAGAATAGGTGAATGATAAATAGTGGGAGGAGGGAAATGCTCCCGAGACATCTATCATGGGCGAGGTTCTCCATTACTGTGCATACATTTAATTCACCCAAGAACCCTGTGAAATATTAATCTTGATCCCAGTTTTAGATGACTTAGCTGAGACTCGTGGAGGTTAACTACTGGATGAAGATATGTAGCCAGGAAGTGGTCAGATTAGAATTCAACATTAGTTCTCTGTGCCCCTGAACCACAGGCTCCTCTCCTTACACTGCCCTGCCTGGAATCAGGGATGCCAAATGCTCGTCCTGGCTCTGCCCTTTATCAGTAACTTAGTCAGTTGTGTAGACTCTCCGGGCCCCAATTTCTCATCAGTAAGATGACTCATGTCTTACCTTTTTCAGAGGCTCACTGAAAGCATGACTCGATAAAAGCATGTGAAAGCACTTTGAAGAGTTAAGAAGCTATTAAAAATACAATGGGGACTCTAAGAATATTAGGGTAAAGAATTACTAATGTTTGGCAGAACCCTAAAAGATCCACAGACATGCCATGTCCTGTCGCTGGTTCTAAAGAGTCGGTGAGAGATTATTCACTAATTCCCCAGGAAGGAAGGTTCTCTGAGTTGTCTAGTCAGAACCCAGGTAAGCATGGGTACAGAAGAGGAAATCTGATAACATGTAAGAGAAAGTCTTTTTTCTCTTTAACCAGAATTCTTGGGTCCAATCTTATGGTTCCGTATCTGGATTGAGTCCTTAGTACCTGTAAACATTGGCATAAAGGACCTTCAAGAAATCCTTATAAGAAACAATAATACCTATCAAACATTGTGCCATGAGTTTGTTTTAGTCAAACTATTGAAATGAAATCCACTAATAAAGTTGGGATTAATTGTGGAAGAAAAAAAATTTTAATCTTTTTTACATACTCAGGATTATAACACCAATTATCTAAGAGACTAATACATAAAATCAACAGAAGACACAAGTATATTCTCATCTAAAACCATCCCACAGAGTCTGAACTATGATTTGTATGCAGCTGTCAAATTAAATGACTGATATTCAACAGGACCAGAAATCCTAAGTTATTTAGTGTTCGAAGGACTAGAAGAAACTAGAATATGAGTGTAATTTTCTCTCATCCCATGTAGCAAAAAATGTTTGAGAATTTGTGGGAATATTTATTTTACAACTTGGGATTTTGAAAAGCTTGAATTAAGTCGAAGTGTCCCAAGACAGCTGATTAACACTAATAGTAATAACAATATAGCAACAATCATAATGTTCACTGATGCTTAGTATCTGCCAAATTTATACTAAGAGACTGCCACACATTATTTCATTTAATTCTTAAGAACAAAAAGATGCAGATACCCTTCTTATCCTCTTCTAGAGACAGAAAGACTAACTACAAAGATTGAAGTTTTTTGCCCAAGGTCACAGCCAGCAAGAAGAGCTGGAAAGTGAGCCCAGATCCCAGTGACTTGAGGCTGGGAATTACCTACAAGAAACTAAAGTCAGATGGCCCTACCCAACTTCCCTTTTCCACCTGCCCTTTTTCCTACTGCCTGAGGAATAGCTAGGATTCTGAAGGAGTTACAGAAGGGCATCTTTCCTCTTGTTATTTCCAAATAAAAACTACAGGAAAGATACTTTCGGAAACAGATTAGAACAAATTAAATGCAGCTGAGCAAAAGCCTCATTCTTATACCAGGATTCATACTGCTTTCTGTCCTACTTTTCTTTCACTATCTTCTCCAGTTTTTATTAAGGAGAAATTTAAACTATTGAGACAATTTTTCCAGAAAATTTAAGGATTAATAAGGATTACAGATCACATGTTCTAAGAACCCGAAGTCAGAAAGTAAGATTCCCATTTGATTTCTAGGATCAACTCAGTTTCCCTTCTTCCTCACCAGAAATTAATTGGCTGAGGGCCAAGGAATAAGGTGCTTTGAGAAAACATTCTGGACAATGATGCAACAAAACACACCTTGGCATATTATACTACAGATTTTCAAAAGCTTTAATGTGACTCACCTCTCTCAAGACATCCGTAGAGTTATTTTCCACAATCATGGGAATTTCTGGCTTAGCTTAAAGGCAAACAAAACACAGTTAGTGGTACTGATTGTCATCTGACCTGGCCATTAGTGTTGTGTGTGTGTGTGTGTGTGTGTGTGCATGCGCACACGCAAGCATGTGTGCACATGTGCACGTGCATGGGTGTGTAAGATTCATCATCAAATATTTATTAAACACCCACCATGTGCCTAATATGCTAGACACCTAGGAAACAAAGGTGGACAGATCAACTTCACTGTCCTTAAGAAATTTACATTTTCAGGGAAAATACAGATCTTAGAAGCACCAGAGAATATCTCAGTGATTCTGATGTGCTGCTAGATCGTAAGTGCCTAGAAGCCAGGCTGGTTCATTCATGTGTCCATCTCTAGCACTTAACAGTGCCCAGCACACAATAGGCACTGGGTACATTATGTTGAACTGAAGTGACTTTAAGAAGTTCTTGACGGCAGACAGTAAGTCTGTCACAGGTGCTGTCAGTGCCTGGTACAGCCATGTGGCACTTCCTTCTACGTGTTGAAGGCCTCTCATCGGTCATACCTAATGAGTCCCTCCTAAGGATTTATGGGAGCACACTTAGTCCACAAGTAGGGCAAACTGTAAGTCTAGACAGCTAATGGTGATAACAGATGGGGAGCTGGCGGATAATACTCCAACTTCCTTGCCTTTATTTGGGAGAGAACTCTGATGTGTGTTCTTCCAGAGTTCCCCTGTGGGAGTGAGTTCTAAGCCCACACTGGTAACTGGCGTGGTCATGTACATTTCATTATCTTCCTTCCCTTCCTTGGCTTTTCCACTCATCTCCTGATGTTTCCCTCCATAAATTCCCTCAATATGTAAATCTCAAATAAATTAATTTAACTCAAATCCTGTCTCTATGGTTTCTTTCAGCGGAACCCAAACCAAAATACACCCTACAACACTAACGGGATGAGGGGGATTCTGACTTCATATTAGCAACAAATACCATTGAAATGAAGGACCTGAAAGAAAGAATAGGTACTGAAAGCTGCAAAGGTGCTAGAGAGACATTTCTTTTGAGGCTCAGGACAATCGGGTTTAGGGGTCAGGGGTTAGGAGGGGGCAAACCTGTGATGGCAGGCTCCCTGCTAAAGAAAGTAAAGTCAGAGGAGATTAGTGAGAGAGGGGCAGAAAGTAGCAGGGATGTTGGGGAAGCTTCTGGTCCCTGGACTGTTAGAGAATGGAGGCATTATTAAGGAAGAAGAAATAAGCTGGATTTAGGGCATCCAAGCTGGAGTGGGTCTGTGCTACACGTGGGTGTTTATGTCAAGGTTTTCAAGTTTTAATTTTTGGCTTGTTCTATTTGAGGAACCACCGAGGGATGCTGAGTGGGTTCTGAATAAGACATGTATTTCCCTTCCATGCCAGGGCCACTGTAACATGCACTTGGTGGTGCACACACACTGTCTAAGGACTGGATGAGACCAGCCAAGCATAGGCTGGATGGCCCATTCGCTAAAGGGGGAAAGCCAGGAAGCAGGGAAGAGCTCATAAACGAGCAGACAGAACCTCTTATTTTTAAGCATCTACTGAAAGGAGATCAAAGACGCAACAGAGAGAGAGAGCTGTAGACACCAACAGGGCGAGAAGAGCGAGACGTGAAAGAGTGAAACGCGTTCGGGACGAAAATGGAAGTATCTGTCGCCGAGAGATACGGGGTGCAGTTTAAGTGTTGACAAGGCAGTTAGATCAAGTTGAGGAGCAAAAACCCTTGGTCCAATGGGACATTGTTCGTCTAACTTAGAATCGACATTTCTTTTCACATCCTGGATATCTGCCTTCATTGATTTGCCGAAAGTCAGGCCGGATGAGTCCGTTTCATGTTGGGTCGAAGACAGTCACGCCCCAGTAAGTGAGTGGAGGGTGAAATTGATGAGAGATGAACAGTCTTTCCCACCACTTCACAGAGCACTGTTCAGGCTCCATGAGCAACCCAATCATCAGGGGTGATTGATTATCTCTCAGCCCATCCCCCGAGGAGAGACAGAAGGAGAGGGAGGGAAGGAGGGTGAGCCAGAGAGCAATATAGGAAGGGCTATAAGCATAAGACTTCAAACTACAGAAATCTTGGCTGCAGCTGCTTCCGTCTTTAAACACCACAGGGTTTGCGTTTCCCTCAACATCCTGAACTCTCTGATCTTTAAAAATAATGCAGTAAGATTCTAAGTAAAAACAAAGATGATTCACTCGTCCAGTCATTCAGAGAACTGAAGGAAAATCAAGTAGCTCATGCCCTTAGATTCTGTGAAGTTATCTTCTCTGTTTACCTCATTTGCAAAAATAATTAATTGCTCCCCCACATCACTGCTTTTCTCTTTGCCTTCATTTAAAAAGGATTTTTTTAAAAAACACAGTTCTCGGTGACAACAACAACAACAAAAATCCAAAGCCAGGACTTTGTATTTATTAATATTGCCATGCATCACCGAGCAAAGTAGGATTTTCACATTTCCCCCAAATTTCCTCCCTGCAGAGTCTGTGCAATTTGAGTGAGGCCACGGTGGATATCTCAGCTCCGCTCCACACTTCTGTGAATGCAGGGACAGAGGGCCATCCCCGCAGGCTCCTTTGCTGAGGCCCTGGCCCTGCTGGGGGTGGGGGAACTCCTGCAGTTTCTTGGAGCTGTGTTTATCATTTTCCTTTTCTCGTACTGGCCCTATTTCGCCTTCCTCCCACCAGCAACCAAGACAATTAGACAACTAAGTAATTAGATTTTGGCAGTTATAATTAAAGAGAGTTCCAGAATTCGCAGGAAACATTAAAGTTGTAAATAAGGAGTGGTCACTGGGAAATTGGTCAATCTATGGCCAATCACTCTCTGTGTGATTTTATTCTATCAACTCAATCGTTGTTCTTTAACTTCCCTCCTTATCCCACCCTTAACATGAATGACAGTCTCAAGGGCAACAGCTCTAGTAGCTACCCTGGGGAGCTGCTCTCCAGTTAACAGGGCACTTTCTTTCCAGAGTGGAGCAAGGCAGGAGAAATGGACAGGAAGATGGCAGGGAGCCCAGAGAACAAAATCTCTTACCAAAAACCTTGACTGTGGTGGAACGCCTCAAGATTTTGCCAGATCTGACCACAACACGGCAGGAGAACTTCCGGTCATCATCATGGATTTGGACTGGAGAGAGGTAGAGTTTATAGTCTGTGCCTAGCTTGACTCTGTCTTTAAACAATGTGGAATTGCTGATGGAGTGACCTTGGGCGATGAGTGTTTCCCAAGTTCCATTCTGCTCCTGCTGAAAGAAATAGTCACTTAGTTACCGAGCACTCAATCATGTCAGCTCTGGGCTAGATGTTCCATATGCATTAATTCATTTATATCTGTAAAAATAGAGATGATGAATGAAGAATTGAAATTAAGAGATATTTAGTATATTACTAGAGAAAAGATCTTTACACTTGTCAGTTCACAACTACAGTCACCCTCTCCTAAAGTGAGTAGAAACTTGATGATCTTCTGACTAGAATTTTCTTTTCACAACTTTCCATAAGCTGCATATCAGGGTGGGATTTGAAGGGCACAGCACTGGGAGCTAATGAAAGACCGTAGTTCTTATTTTAAGTTCAAGAATCTTAATGCTAAGATATCCTTAGTTTTGTTTTAAATCTTCACTTAAACTGGATTACAGTTGTCTTCCCTTCTATCTTCCCTTTAGAAAAGGGCTCCTTTAGCTCCCCTTGGGGCCAGGACTAGGATGAGGTGAAGAGACCCCTAGGGCATAACATTTAAGGAGGCATTGTAAGTGCAGGGTGGGTGTCTGAGAGTAAGTGCTCCTTAAATTTTGTGCCCTAGGTGCCTCCTAGTCTTGGTCCTTGCCCTTCTGTCTTTATTTCTGTTCCTTCAAGGAGGACACATAAAGGATAGACTGTAAATGTTAATCTGAGTTCCAGAAATCAGAGTTTATTTGAAGTATTTGGTTCTTCTATTCCATATCCTTTCTTGGGTCCGTGAAGAAATGCTCCTATTATTCTTGCCATACCCAGAATTTCCATGGACAAGATCCCTGGGGTATCACCGTGCTGGTCAGTGTCAGTATATGTGCTAAGGGCCAGTGAGGAGGGGACTATTGAGGGGCACAAGTGTAGAGGAAGGGTTATGCCCTCATTCTTCTTTAGTATAACTTAATATTCTCAATTGAGTTGCTTTGAAAACATTCTGATGCCCAAAGTCTGTCCTCTGGAGATTCTACCTCAGTTGTTCTGGGATGAGACTCAGGCTGGGGCACTTTTTTTAAAAGGTCCTCAAAGGATCTGGGTTTGAGAACCACTGGTCTAACTCTAAACAACAGATGATTCATTACATGTAGAGATCAGTGGGAAATGAAGGGAACTAAGATGAAGAAGGTTGAACAGCAGTACATTTGATGGGGAAGGGGTCTCTTTCTCTCTCTCTCTCTCTCTCTCTCACACACACACACACACACACACACACACACAAATGAAAACAAAGATCTGTCACTTGGAATCTCTGGCTTAAATCTGTTAAAAAGCCAGATGATTCAGAGAGGTAGAAATGGAAGCTAAGTGAGTGAGAGAATTCAAGTATGAGTGAGGAGCAGAAATGGTGGAAACATGAAGGCAGACTTCTTAAATAGTTCATACAGGTATTTCCAGAGTATATTTCATAGGAAGTCTGTAAGACACCATTCTTTAGGTTCATATGGCTAGGACTGGTATCAGCTTTACATACCCATATGTAGTTAGTGCCCCTTGCAAAGAATGATACCCTGCTCAAGATATTCCTGAAACAATGTACATACCTTTGTCCCCCCCAAAAGAGGGACCCAGGTGTCAGTGCTGCTATCTTCCTCATGAAGATGCGCACAGAAAATTAAAGGGAGAGAGCTTGTATCCTGGAGACAGGGCCTCTGAAAGGAGTCCTTAGTATTGGGTGGTGACAGAAGACAGTCCATGGCTGCTGATCTGGAGGCCAATCATTTAGGAAGCAGGCTCCCCCTGCAGGTCTCCACAACCCGCTCACTGACACAGCTCTCACTTCATGCACAGGTTCTGTTTTTGTGAGGATCTTAAGAGTTCAAAAGGCTTCTTGGTCACTTAGTAAATGACTCCCCACCTGGAACATTTCCACCTGCTACTTTGTAGTGGGAAGAAAGGCAGTCAGAAGCTGAGCTTGCAGGCTAGGAAGACAAAAGCTGCCTTTCCTTTATTGTGTAGCTCCGTGTGGCCGGCCAGCATAGTTTAATTGATGCAGGAGTTAAAAAGGGGGCTGAGGCAAAAACCTGCGTGTGAATGGCCGCCTTCACAGAGCAAATGAGAGAAGAGGTGGGGAGAAAATGAGCTCAGGCAAACAATGAAACGTCTGGAGCTGGAGAGGGGAAAATAATACTAATATTATGTTACCACCACTACTAAAATTTTTTATTCTTACTCATCACAGTTTAAATTTATTTAGCACCTACTATGTTTTAGACACTCTGAAAAGTCCTTTTAAGTCTCATTTATTCCTTATGACAATCTGGAATAAACTCAGGCTAAGTAATTTGTGCAAAGGTCAAACAACGCAAGGTATTTGAGTCACAGCATTGAAAAGCAGAGATGCCCAGGTCCAGGGACAATTAAGCCTCAGAGACAACATGTACTAATAAAAACCAAACCATCACAAAATAATAAAAAGAATTTTTTTTTGAATATCCAGAATGAAAAATTTAAAAGAAATTCCAGGAACCCGAAGGCCTTTATACAAATTGCTCATTGCGGAGGTGTGGGCAATTTGTTGATTGAAGGAGTTCATTTAAGATATACTGATCCACTTTGGTGATAGGGGTCAGCCTCAACTCCACCTGATAATAATGATCTTAGGTAACCTGGTCTGCTGGAAACAGACCAGTAATTGGTCTTGTACCGAGTCTTTACTCTTCCCTGTTTGTGTTTTTTTCTTGTTCTTCAAAGAAAAAAAATGACAACTTTTTAAAATGTTAATAAATATTCCTAAAACTTAATGGGATTCTCAAATTGGAGGACCCATATGATTTAATGAGGAATGCAGCCTGAACTGGCTAATATATATGGTACACATGTACTGGTCCCAACACTCAGTAGATACCCAAGTAAGACAAACTCGCTGTCCTCCAGCCTCACTGATGATCATCTGTATTTCATGAGAATTCACCATCTGCAAGGCTAAACTGAAGAATCACAGAGTCATAAAATGGATCCTTTAAATATGAACTTTAAATATGTACTGAGTACAGGTACTATGCTAAGTTATTTAGATTGTATTACCTTCTTTATACATCACAATACCACCGTCAGGTCCGTACTATAATCATCCCCTTTTACACAGGAGGGATCTAAAACTTCGTTAGGCAGCATGTCCTAAGTCATACTGAATCCTGAGACAAAAGGAAAAATGTACACTCTATATACTCTTCGTAAAATATTCTCCCATGTTTTGACCAGGTGGAAAAAATTAATAAAAAGTCTACAATTAGGAAATTTTTATGACTGTGTAAAGTTGTGCCCATGGGGGACACGATACCATGAAGTCCCAGAAACCACAGGCTAATTGGAAAATACTTCGTGAATAGCATAACTGGGTCTCAAAGCAGACAAAAACAACAGCTTACTTTTGTCTAAAATTTTGATATTTTGTTCATCATGCATTTTCCCTAAATTTTGGTTTTAAAAAAGTTCATTAAAATATGTATCTTAATTACTATTTTGGGGGCAGTCCCTTAAATTTTGTACCTAAGGAGAGGATCTTGCTCTCCTCACCCTAATCCTAGCTCCGAGGTCACACAGTAAACAGAGGAGCCAGAATTTGAAAACAACAATTTCCTTCCCAAAACTCATGCTGTTAATGATTTTGCTATACTCAGCCTCATAAAAGTAGTAGAACAAACAGTCCTTGCCTTTTCTGCTTCTAGTCTATTTGAGGAGAAGAATAAATTCACAAAAAATTCGTCAAAATCAGGACCCATAGGAGAGAAATATGTATAATTTAATTTTGGGCAGGATTTAGATAAAATAATTGGCATGATGAGGGTTGGGCAGGGTCATAACAAATCATGAAAAGTTCTTCTTATATGTCCCTCAATGACCTTAATGACAAACCTTAAAATAATTTGTGAAGGCTTTCCTGTTTTTGCACTAGAACCAGAATTTCCAATACAGAAAAGAGACCTTTGTACTATTTGATTTAGTGATGTTATCTCATCTCCAGGCTGGCCTGAGCACCATGTCAGACCTGGCTGTGTTGACCACAGCCCATGTCAGGTGTTGAGTGTATAGAGCACATTCAATAAATTCTGTTAATTGTATCAGCTATTACTTCTTTATCTCCAAACTGCTTCCTATCTTCACATTTCTTCCATTTATTTTCCATTCAATCAGTGCTGTCAAGGAGGGCTGCCTACAAAACTCCCCATGTCTCCTTTGTAGAGCACCAGAACAATATTTTTCCAATTATCACAATGGGTTGTTAGTCCTTTGTGGGTTGGCTACCACTCTATTTCTGATTACAGTGAGGACAATTAGGGTCAGCTGCCATCAGGCAGAAGGTGAGTCTTGCTTTCTGAATAGCTAGGCTTCCCACAGGCATGGGAAACCAACATTGATTATAATTCCCGTTCGCTTCTTGTTTAAATATAAAAGATTACAAATATTGAAGAAGAGTATATAGAAAAGATTTATTTATAGACAGAAATGTAAAGAAATAAAACATATAGGTTTTAGTTATGTGCCCTTATCACAAATATTGAACTGTCTGAATCTGATATAGACTTTTCATGATTTTTTTTTTCTTTTCATGATTTTTAAGGAGAAAAATCATGGGTTTCTCTTTATCCACCAACTTTGGAATCAAACATTTCTTTGATATCTCTCTCTTCATCTCCATTTCCAACTTGTACTCACGGTCCCGGGGTCTTGGTGTAGTACATGTCTGATGTTTGCTGGCCAGCTGTTCTTTAATTATCCAGCCCAAACATAATCTAAGAAGCTTTTCCAGGTCCATTTATGCAGAATCAAACTATTTTCCCTCTCAGCTGCCATTTTTTTATGTTTTTATTAAAGCTGTATTTCATGGCAGGAAGTATATGCGATGTAGTTTTGTATCCCCACAGGACCTAACACTCAAAACAGAGTCATGTATGTTTGTTGGACTGAACTGAAATTTATACTGTAGGAAATCAGGGTGATACCCTGGAATGAAAACAGATATCAGATGGTATTTAGAAGCTCCCAGGATAAGTCTGCAGAGTTTCCCAGATGACTCTATACTTGTGCGTCAGAACATAAACTGGGAGAAGTATTGTTTGTCCTTTACCCACCAACTGCATACCATCTAAACACAAACATCCTATGACTTTTTATTCATTATCCCATCATGTACATAAACCCTCAGTGTCCACTGAAGGATTAACCTTTCATGTTTATTTAATTACCTCTCACACTAGATCAATGTAGGATACACTATTTGCATCTGATGACTTTTACTTCAATGTAGTTGCCATCCTGGAATGTAACTTCCCCAAATGCAAAGAAACCACCCCATGAACACATTTAACACAGCCTTTGCATGGGGTCAGGTACAAATACTTTTTTATAACTGAGGGATCTCAAAGACCACCTCTCCCATGAGTGTCATAACAGAATTAATTAGATCTTATAAAATCCCACACACAAGAAGACATGCCTTTTGTTTTTCAGTGACCTAGATTAAAATAATTTTAGTTTATAAAATTGTTTCCAGGGATGCCCGGGTGGCTCAGTTGGTTAGGCGTCTGCCTTCGGCTCAGGTCAGGATCCCAGTGTCCTGGGATTGAGTCCTGCATCCGGCTCCCTGCTCAGTGGGAAGCCTGCTTCTCCCTCTCTCACTGCCCCTGCTTGTGTTCCTGCTCTCGCTATTTCTCTCTATGTCAAATAAATACACAAAATCTTAAAAAAAAATGCTTCCAGGGCTTAGTGCGGCATTTGAAGGGGGGGCACTTTGCAGCTTTTGAGCTCGGTCCAGCAGGCTCCTGCTCTCCTCAGCTCATCTTCACCACCTCTGCTCTTTAACCTTTTTCTAAAAGCCACATTGTGTCATGTTTTTAAAAACAACTGGCTTGTTATGATTACTACTACCAGCTTAACAAGAGATAAAAGAACGAAAATATGGACGGAGGGGCTATTTGTGTCCAGCTGTGGTGGATTCCCTAATATGAGCACATCAGCAGATTTCTTCTCAGACCTGCAGAATCCCACAGCTGCCAACTGTGCGGAGCACAGATGTAAATCGGAGGAACAAATAGATTTTGACATTTAAAAGGGAATGTGCAGTAGGAATTTCCTCAGCACATTTGCCAATACGATGTTCCCTTTGAAGAGAAGTTTCTTTCAAAAATATTCCTCAAGTTATCTGTATCATGGTGCATCCTTCAAAGTGACAGCGTGCTGGAGGTTCTTGAAGTTTAGGACTGCCTCACTGTGTGACCTTAGGTGCACGCTTTCCATCCCTTATTTATCTTACATGCCCTGGCAGGATCCACAGGTAATGTCTGCATAGCCTTCTTGGTTTCTTTGAAGACAACCACTGCATAGAAGATGCCTTATCAGTTATCTAGTCGTTGACGCCTAATGAGATGCTCATTAACCAGTTAAACAGGCAGCGTGAATTTAGTGACCACCATTTAATATGAGGCCAATGAATAGGACTGTGGGGGGGAGGGACAAAGAGAAACAGATCCATTCAATTATTTATTGAGTCTTTGTTGAGCGCCTATGTTCTAGGTACTAAACGAGAGGCTAGGGATTTTTGAAATGAGTGGCATAGTTTTTTGCCCTGGAGAAGCTCATAGTCACACAAAAGACACAGGCTGGCTGAAGTATTGACCTGTGCTTGGAAAAACAGATAACCCAGCCTTTAGATAAGATAAGAACACTATAGATCAATTTACTAGCCACTATCAATCCCTACAGTCAAGCTTTATTAAACTGTATTATTGTTACTATTAAACTTGATGATTCCCCTTGATAGTGAAATTGTGGTATTAGAGTGGAAATGTTTGCCCTTGGGTGGAAGCTATGAATAACACAAGCAAGGTGTAGTGACCTTCCATTTCTGTCATGTCTAGGACAGCCAGTTCCTGCCCTCTTGAGATCATCTCTTTTCAACTTTTTTCTGACAGCCACTTTGCATCATGTTTGTTAAGAACAACTGACTTATACTAATGATAGAGGTAATGATAGGAAGATCTACGTTCTGGAAACCA
Source organism: Martes martes (assembly GCF_963455335.1). Lineage (NCBI taxonomy): Eukaryota > Metazoa > Chordata > Mammalia > Carnivora > Mustelidae > Martes > Martes martes. Next base: position 57,713,440 of record NC_137888.1, on the reverse strand, counting down.
AACCGTACAAAGGGGAAAGAAGGTGTTTTTTGACAGATGACAAAAAGACACTGTAGATTTTAGGACAGTCTGAGAAAGTTATTTTAGAACATTTTTTTTTCTTTTCATCCTACTGACTATCCAAAAAAAAATATATCTAGACACTGAAAACTCATCAGTAGGTTGTGTTCTGAGGCCTCCTTCCAAGTCCATTATTTTGGATTTGGCACATCATTAGAGAGATCTTTGTATATGAAGGGTCTAGTTTCTAAGCCGGTCCACAAAAATTTAGGTAACTCATAATATGAGTGATCATTTATGTGGATACAGCATTTTGCAAGTATATCAGCCACTGTATTCATGGAGATCTAGGAATTCGGCAAGAATTTTTAAATCTTGTGCTTTCATTTTGATGACAATCTAAAAATAACCAAAATCATGTTCTGGATCATCTAAATCAACACCCCATTATGTGATTCTCAAAACAGTGCTTATGGTTATCTTTGTGTTAGTCTTGTGTCATCAACCAATTTAACAATATTAGAGGTTTACTATAGATTTAGATTAAAGCTAGCTGCCATTTGGTTGGATTGCCTTGGGAAGTTTTTCATAGAAATCTAAGTTTCTGGCTTTTTCTTTTTCTTTTTTTTCCCTTCCTTTTCTTCCTTCTCTTCCTCTCCCCTCCTTCCCTTCCTCCCTTCCCTCTTCTCCCTCCCTTCCTCCCTTCTTTCCTTTCTTCCTTCCTGTCAGAAAACATGGCAGCTATGGGCCTGCCCCAACCTGTGGTGATAATACAACTGAGCTGGCTGCTTCTCATATAGTCCTGCTTCTCTTGTGTATGTTTCCTGCTATATCTTGTAAGCATTAGAGTTTGTGTGTCCCCATCTAAAGGAATGTTGTGTATTCCCCAGGATGTAGCAGCAAGCATTCTAGGAAAAGGGGTCTCTCTCCCTCTGCATTATGTTGTTTATAAGACAATTATTTGTGCGTAGGGGTTTCTGCTGCATGTGGCTCCTCTCCAGAACACCATCACACTTTTTTCTCTCTGTAATCAGGGTTTGGTATATGGCTTGAAATAGAAACTAACCTTTAAGAAATAATTTTTAAATTACTGTATTCATAGACCCAGAGGCTTGCTGAGTTGGAAGGAATCTTAGTACTCACCCTTCCTTCCCCTGCCAGTCCCCAACCTTCTACCTGTGTACTTCCTTCCCTATTATTACTTGTTATTCATTTCTATTTCATTAATATTTAAAGATCATTGTAGTTATTCACTGAAAAGGGCAACACTTACCACCAACCATGCAAAGGTGAACTCAGATGAAATTTCTGAGGAGGTGTTTTGAAAGCATGGTATTTCCAGAGTCTGATTTATCTGTACTTCTATTATGTGGCTGCTTCTCCATTCATCCTGTGTGACTATAACAAAGTATAGGTGAAAGAGACATGAATATGTGATTGGTTTATAAAATGCTTTTTGTGAAAGAAACAAGAACAGTTTTAGTGGAGAGCTTCATCTGCCCTCAGGAGACACCTATGACAAGGCAAAACCCCACTATAGTCCTCATTGTATAAATGGCAAAAAGGAACCACTGAGAATAGGAGAGCTGCTTATCACTAAAAAATTACAAGGAAACTCCCCTAAAAGAGTCCAACTCACAATCTGGTATGTTCCTCTGCTTTGACCCCAAAACGGTGCTTTAGGCTTCAGATCGTATCTTTTTGATCAGTTAGAATATAAAACTTTATAGCCTGGCCTCTAATTGTCTTATGAAAAATCCTACTAGGTTTAAAGTTTTTTTTAGAGACATCTTAGGTTCACAGCAAAATTGAATGGAGAGTATGAGAGTTCCCATACATCCCTTGTCTCCCATGCTTGCAAGAGCCACCCCTCCCCCGCTTAACATCCCTAATCACAGTGATGATTGTATTGTTAAAATTGATAAAGCTACACTGACACATCATTATCATCCCAAGTCCACAGCTTGTTTACATCAGAGTTCCTTCTTGGCCCTGAACATTCCATGGGTATTGAGGGCTGTATAACGCCCTGGATTCACCACTGCAGTATCACACAGAACAGCCTCGCGGCCCTAAAAATCCTCTGTGCTGTTCATCCCTCCCTCCTGCCAGACTCTGCCTCTCCCTGATCTTTTTACTGCCTTATTGCCCTTCTGAGCTGTCTCTTTAGAACTTATAAATATTGCTCCAAAGAGGGAATGATGTAGAAAAATACATAAGGAAACTCTGAAAAAGGCACTGCTAATGGATTATTTATTTATTTACTTATTTATTTATTTATTCTTCATTTAAAAAGTCATGAGACAAATATCAGTTTCCCAGGCTCTCCTTGGGAAGTCACACACGCACACGTACGCATTTGTGACTAAACTACAATAACATCAAAGGATAGTTTATAAATGAACTCTATCATCTTAATATCCCGAAAATCTGATTTTCTTTTTTCCATATCTATACAACTCTTGTTTGTATGCATATGTTTTCTCATGCTTTGCAGTCCTTTTAACCAACAAATGTTACCTGTATTTTTGCTCGATTTTTTTTTTGCTATCATATATACACATCATCATTTGGTTTGTCATTTCCAATTACTGAATCATGTGTTCTTTCAGTTTGGGTTTTTAGTTTATTTAAACTACTATAACCTATATAGCAAGGATTATCCTTATACTAACAGCTTTCTTCTGACCATTCAGCTACTTAAGATAAATTCTGTGAATTTTGGGGCACCTGGGTGGTTGAGCAGGTTAAGTCCCTGTCTTCGGCTCAGGTCATGATCTCAGGGTCCTGGGATCGAGCCCCACATCAGTCTCTCTGCTCAGCAGGGAGCCTGCTTCCCCTCCCCCCCATCTCTGCCTGCCTCTCTACCTACCTCTCTGCCTACTTGTGACCTCTCTGTCAAATAAATAAATAAAATCTTTAAAAAAAAGTCTGTGAATTTAATGGGTATGAGTATCCTCATTATTATTAACAGCATTTATTTTTAAGTGAAATATTTCTCAGTTTGGTATATGTAGCCTGTAGGACTTCGTTATATTCCAGTGTCTTAGCAATAGAAGCTTTACTGAAAATTTGTTCCTCCTGCCTTCCTTAATTGAAACCAGGCCTCTCCATTAGGCACATCTTTCCTACATTATTCTCAAATAGTGGCTGTTTATTTTCTTATGCCCTTATTTCCTCAAAATGAGGAGGTGGGACCAGTGCCTTTCTTGCTCCTCATTACCGCTTCCAAATGTTATTCCAATCCCATTATTAAAAGAAAAAAAAAAATCCTGTCTTTTATGGTCAAGACAATTTAGCTATAACAGTACTTCCAAATAGAGTTATTTGTATACTACCACCGAAACTGCTTGTCAGGACTGCTTACCATCATTACTATCATTACTACTATTTAATTTTATTCCTGATATTACTGTAATTGTTTTTACAACTGTTTTACTTACATAAGTTTATTTTAAACAGAGGATGGTCTAGGCACTAATATTTGAGAAGTGCATGAAATCCACCTGATATGTTAATAATATTTTAATATATATTACCCAAATATATAAGTATTAAATTTTTGTAAAGTTGATCCAGATTCTGGGAAGTTGGGAATGCAAACAACCTCACTTTTTAAATATTCCTGAAACTCCCTATAAAAACAGACAAGGTAACTAGAGCAGCAAACCTAAAAACACATAGGAAATGTGTGTAGGAACACTCATTAACAGTACATCCCCATTAATAGATGGGGACAAATCACTGGACCACTGCAGTATCAGCAACTGAGCAGAAATCAACAAGGAAAATTGACTGGGCTTCTTATTTCCCTCAGAACTACCCCCTCCTCCACCCCCCACCAAAAGCATCAGGTAATCACTGGAAAGACATGCAGACTAATCTGAGAACAGCAGCAGAAATGTAGAAAGGAGTTTGCAGGCACCAGATTACCAGTGCCTTCAAGGGAAACAAGAAGAGGCTTGTCAGTGCTGGAACAGAGGGTGCTTTTTAGACAGATCCCATACTGGGAAGAAAACCCTGGGAGTAGAATCCAAATTAAACAGGACAGGTCCAAAAGGAGAAAGCAAACAAGCAATTTAGATAAAAGTGAGGGATAGAAGGAAAAGAGGTATATCTCAGAAAGTACAACAGCATATTATTTACCTTGAAAATAACAGAAGAGAGGGCTCTAGAGACGCTGAAGACTTTAAAAAAGCTAGCCTGGTCCACCCTTCCATAGCAAAAATCAACACGCATTTACCTTAAGCGTGAGCAATAGAAAAGGAATGGGGTAAAATCACACATAAAGAGACCATGAGAAGAAAGAGAAGAGAGAATAAAAGAATATCCCCTCAACAATGGCAGCATATTAGAAAAAGATAATTTCACAATAAAAAAAACCTGTAGACTAATAACTCAAAACGAGGTGAAAGAAATAAGGGAAATGATATGAGCTGCAAAAAATTTTAACAAGACTGCTAAATGAGTCAACTGGAAAGAAGGAAGCTCAGCAGAGACAGGTGAGAGAATTCAGGAATGGGCTGGAAATAACAACTCATTGTAGAAATTAAGAGCAAACTAGAAGAAAAACAGAAACATATTGGCCCAAAAGTTAATGCACTAAAAGAAATTTTAAAATCAAATAAAAGGGAATTTTAAAATAAATTAATAAATAATAAATTTTAAAAGAAAAAGTATCACTTTCAAATAAAATGATAAGCAAAGAAGATTGAAAGTGTGTTTAATAGAAGGCACTGAAGTAAATAAGCGGTAGACAGAAAAAAATACTAAAAATTGTAATTCAAGTACAATTTCTTAAAGTAAAAAATGATTAGCAAATACATATTGAAAGAGTGTACTGAAAAAATAGGAAAATAGGCTCAGAATAGACATTAAGCAAATTACTATAATGGCATTTTTTGAAAGTCAGTTATGGAAAAAGAGGATTACTATTAACTTTTTGACAGCAACTCTTTATGCCAAAAAATAATGTAGCAACATATTTAATGTACTCAAGGAAAGAAAATGTGAGCTAATGATTTTATATTCAGCAAAATTAGCTTTTTGATATGAAGACTACATAAAACCTGTTAGAGCCATGTGTAAGAAGTCAGGGAATATTGCTCCCATGAACACTTTCTGAGAATTCTCCAATAGAATACACTTTAGACTGGGGAGAGATTTATGTAAAGGCTGGGGTGAGTGTTGAATCTATGTTCACCTTTAGCACTAAAAATAAATCATTGTTATAAGGAGAGAATAGTAATGAATACATATTTTAAAATAATGCGAAAAGGGCACCTAGTGGCTCAGTCATTAAGCTTCTGCCTTCGGTTTAGGTCATAATCCTAGGGTCCTGGGATTAATTCCCACATCGGGCTCCATATCAGCGGGAAGCCTGCTTCTCCTTCTCCCATTTCCCTTGCTTGCGTTCCCTCTCTCACTGTCTGTCTTTCTCTCTCTCTCAAATAAATAAATAAATAAACTTTAAAAAAATAAATAAAATAAAGAGAAAATATAAGGATCACAAATGGGGCAGGGGGAGGGTTGAGGTGGTTGTGGCTATGGGGCCACAAAAAGGTCAGTGAAAAAAGCCATGTATAAAACTGAGCAAATTATAAAAACCATCATTTCAAGATCAAAGGCAAACATTTAATTGAGAAACATCTCTTCTTAGAAAAACGCTAGAACTTCAGTAGAATAGCAGGAGTCTTTACTCTGCTCGCCTAGGAATCCTTCCATTTCCCTTCCCCAGTGTTGTCAGCGAGGAAGGTAGCTTTACCATCTTGGAGATGGCTGCCAGAAACAGCAGCTTTTCTTCCAAAAGAAGCAGACTTAAATTAGATCTGAGTGTGTAGATCCTTCACTTTGTTAGCTAAAAGGCACAAACTTGGTAGGAAAACAGAGAAAAACTGAAGCTTGGTTAGCATGGGTTTGCAAATCCCATTTGGGGTGAGTAGCAGACCAGACAGACATTTAACATGGAGAGTCTAGAAATTAGAGAGTCATGGAATAGCTAAGATAAGTTGTCTACCCATCCCAGGCTGACCAGGAAAATACACAGGTGAGTGGGGAGACCTCGGGGAGCTTACTGAAAAGCAAAAGCCAAGGGAGATAGTGTTACGGTCTGCAACTTTGAACGCACCCTCTAACCACCCTCCTCAACCCAGCAAACACACATCTATATGTAGGGGGTGGAAGCCTAACACACTTGAGGAATTTGAGCACAACTTTGTTCAAATTCATTGGTGGACCAATAAAGGGACTTTGCCAATGCAGGGGCAATTCGTTGGAAACTAAACTAAAGACATAGTAAGTATAATAAAAAGTTGAGCAGAAAAATCTTCACACACTGAAGAGGAAACAGATTTTATAATTTAGGTATGGTTAGTTACCAAAATTTAAAAAAAAAAGGAAACTTAAAAAAACCCACTGGATTTAGAGCTGTCACATTATTATTATTATTTTTATGCCTAGTTTTCAACAACAACAACAACAAAAAGACGATACATGAAGAAAAGAGGAAAGCATGTCCATGCTCAGGAAAAAAACAGTTAGTTGAAACTGATTCCTACATTGGCTTTAACAAACATTAAAGCGGCTCTTATAAGAATATTCATGGGATTAAAACAAAAGATGAAGAAAATGACTCAATAAATAGGGAATCTTAGTGGAGAAGTAGAAAACTATCAAACGAACCAAATAATTATTCTAGAGTTGAAAAGTCAGTAACAAAAAATAATTAAAAATTTACTAGGGATGGTCAACAGCCAATCTGAGATGGCAGAAGCTAAAGAATCAGTGTATTTTAAATATTGATTAATATAAATGACCTAGGGGTACCTGGATGGTGCAGTTGGTTCAGCATCTGACACTTGGTTTTGGCTCAGGTCATGATCTCAGGGTCATGAGACTGAGCCCCACATCAGGCTCTGCACTCAGCGTGGAGTCTGCTTAGGACTCTCTCTCTCCCTCTGCCCCTCCCACCTGTGTTGTCTCGCTCTTTTCCTCCCAAATAAATTTTTTATATATATATATATATATATATATAATTATATATATATATTATATATATATAATCTGAAGAAATTATTTTATATATATATATTATATATATATATATAATCTGAAGAAAAGGGAGAAAGAAGATTGAAGGAATACAGAGCTTCAGAGCCATATAGGACCATATCAAGTGTCCTTACATGTAGGCAATGGGATTCATAGCAGGAGAGATGAAAGAGAGTGAGTGGGACAGAACAAACGCTTGAAGATAAAATGGCCCAAAACTTCATATTTGATTTTTAAAAACTTTCTGTGAAGTTAATCTACCTCCAGGTTAATCTAACCTCCAGGAATCTTAAAACTCAAAAATGTTAAACACAAGGAGAAACCCACCCAGGCATATTATACCTGCTGGAAGCCAAAAGCAAAGAGGGAATTATGGAAGGAGTGAGTGAAATCAGCAAGAAAAACAAAACAAAACAGAACAATCACATGCAGAGACCAATAATACAATTAATGGCTCACTTATCACCAGAAAAAATGGAGATCAGAAGATATATTCAAAACGCTGAAAAGAAAAAGCAGCCCACTTAAGAATGCTGCATTCAGTGAAACTATCCTTCAAAAGTAAAAATGAAAAAGCAGGATTCATTGCAAGTAGATTTGTCTTATATGAAATTCTAAAGTCCTTTATGCTGAAAGGAAATGATACCAACTAGTAACTTCATGAGGTGGAATGAAGTGCACAGGAAATGGTAAATACAGGGTAAATATAAAAGATTACATATATAGTTCTCTCTTTTTTTTCTTAATTTAAGAACAGAAAATTTTTAAACCATTAATTTTAACACTGTTCTGTTGGGTTTATTTTATTAATATATTATATATATAATATGTACATTATATACATGCTGACAGTAATAACGAAAGGAAAATATATGCGGGAAGAAGTTGCAAAAAGAGAAAAAGAGAGAGAGAGAGAAAATAAACATAGAAACAGACATAAGAATGATCCTGACATTGAAGTTATCCAACAAGAATATTAAAATAGCTTTTTTTAAAATTAACATATAATGTATTATTAGCCCCAGGGGTACAGGTCTGTGAAATTGCCAGGTTTAAAATAACTCTTTTTAATATACTCAAGAATAGAGATAAAGATAAGTAAATGAAAGAATGGACAATTTCATCAAAGAATTAAAAATCTACCAAAAACAGTAACTTAAAAATATTAGATCAGAAATTAAGAACTAATTTTATTGGGTTGAAAACTTAATTTGACATCACAATAAATAAGATTTGTGAATTGGAACTATAAGTCAATAGAAAATTTCTAAACTAAACTATAGAAAGGAAAAACAGAAAATATAGAAAGTATTAGAGATACACAAAAGTAGAAACTTAGGCACATTTTTAAATACTTGAAATGTGGCATCATGAATGTAAATGCTAAGTGTTAGAAATAACATGAGTGAATTTCTATATAATCTGAGATTGGGGAAAACTTTTTCCATAAAAGTAAGAATTACACTGCGTTGGAAACAGTATCACAAGCAAGTAAGGACAGATGACAAACGGGGAAAATATCTGCAACTTATATCACAGAGGACTAATAGACTTTACCACAGGAAATTTTCAGCATAACAAGGATAATAACCATAATGAACTGAAATTCAACAATATGTTCAAATTCATATGAATTCACAATACTTTTTAAAAAATATTTCATTTATTTATTTGACAGACAGAGATCATAAGTAGGCAGAGAGACAGACAGAGACAGAGAGGGGGAAGCAGGCTCCCTGCTGAGCAGAGAGTCCGATGCAGGGCTTGATCCCAGGACCCTGAGATCATGACCTGAGCTGAAGGCAGAGGCTTCACACAGAGCCACCCAGGTGCCCCTGAATTCATAATACTTAATACAAAATACTTTTTGTTCACCTTATAAGAGTGCTAGTGAGCCAACTCATTTTAAAACTGATAAATAAAGTGAAAGAATCAGCCATCTGTTTGTTTTTCTTTTATAAACTATACATCTATTAAATAATTGTCTCCTGAGAGGAAATTTCTCTATAAGAAGACTTCAGGTAATAAATTCAAGAATGATAGAATTTGAGCAACACTCTTTGTCAACCCACAATGAATGAATGGATCTAGGCAATACTTATCAATGGTGCTTAACATCACATACCCAGACATTATGTGTGCCTGATGTAACTATGCAATATCATCTATGAAGTACTTGTGCCAAAAAACACAAAAAATAAAAACAAAAAGTTAATGTGATCAAATCTCTATATTCAACAAAATAGTAAACACGGAACATGGAGATACCAAGGGATACAGGAGCAAAATCCAGGCTGTAGCTAATTTTACAGGATAAAGAGCCAAATTTACTTAGCAAATATTTTGGAGAAGAAAAATAAGAAATATAAAATAATCTTCAGATTAAAAGGGAGTTTTGGGGTGTCCTGCTCTCCACTTAGCAGGGAGTCTGCTTCTCTCTCTCCCTCTGCCTCTTACCCGCTACGCGCATGCTCTCTATCTTTCTCAAACAAATAAATAAAATCTTAAAAAAAAAAAAATACAAGAGGGGCGCCTGGGTGGCTAAGTTGGCTTGGAGACTGCCTTGGGCTCAGGTCATGATCCCAGGACCCTAGGGTTGAGCCCCAAATCAGGCTTCCTGCTCAGCAGGGAGCCTGCTTCTCCTTCTCCCACTCCCCCTGCTTGTGTTTCCTCTCTCGCTGTGTCTCTCTCTGTCAAATAAATAAATAAAATCTTTAAAAAACAAATTAAAAAAATTAAATTAAAATAAAAAAATAAAAGCTAGTTTTCAAATTATCACAGTACTTTGAATTGATGTGAACCCAATTTAAATAACCAAAATATAAAAATAACAACTATGAGGTCAACTGGATATTTGACAGTATTAAGAATTTACTAGTTATTTTTAGTTCTGGTAGTGGTATCGTGGTTTTATATATATACATCATCTTTAGCTTTCAAAGAATCATTCTAAAATAAATAAGATATTCTGGAACAGTTTAATCTGGGAGGTGGTAGTTGCTAAGGGTAAATGAAACAAGACAGTGAGTTAATAATGATTGAAATTGCATGTTTACTCTGTGGGAGCTCATTATACTATAAAATATAATTTTGCATGTTTGAAACTTTCCACAATTAGAGGTTTTAAAATCTTTTCATGAATCATCTGAAATCATCTTGAGTATTGCCAGCTATATGTAACATACTTTGAGAAAAACTAATCCTTCTCTCTCCAGATTCACTGCTATTATCCTCTTATTCGGTGACTGTAACAAACTATGGCCTGTGGGTCAAATCTGGAGGCTGCTTTGGTAAATCAAGTTCTTCAGCAACACAGCCAGGCCCCTTTGCTTACATACTGACTGTAAGTACTTTCATGCTACAGCAGAGTTGAACAGTTTTGACAGAGGTTGTACAGGCTATATGGACAAAGCCTGAACTATTTGCTATGTGGTCCTTTGCGTTTGCCAGCTCCCACTCTGATGTCCCAGTCCTCATCCATTATTCTTTGAAGATCTCCGTTATCCAGATTGCAACCCTGATACAATCCCGAGTGATTTCAGTTACCGTGCCATTGCCTATCCACCACCTGGCCCCTCAGTCTGCCACTGTTATCCCCACTGTCTCCACTCCATTCCTGCTGTCCACTGTCACGATCCCGTTTGTGCCACACCTAATTGCTCCACCTACAAAATCACTACATACCTACAAACACTCCTGCTGGTTGTTTTGTGCAACTAATTTTGTCTCAACTGTTCTTTGTCCTCATTCAGTCTTTAAATGAGTTGATTTCTACTTTCTCCCAATCCACGAGCTTTCTTTGCTTTACTTCCCTCATTATCTAGAAAAGATCCACAGTCCATCATTACAGTAATATTCTTGCTAATATCCCAAATCCCTTGGCTCTTTCCCCTCACCCCTCACTAATATATAGGGAATCCAATGGTTAACTCCAGCTATTTACTTTTTAATGCCCAGACCCAAGCAGCCAAGCACTACCGGTGAAAGGAAATTGTCTTCACTACAATTTCTTACCATACTCACATGTATAGTCAACACTAACTGAAAATCCAAATACATTTACCTAGTTACCTTACTTTCCCTCTATGCATAGAGGTTATTTCAAACTTTGGCCAATCTCTTTTCTGAAGACTCCTCCCCTCTCTCTACCCGAAGATAACTTTGTATCCTATTTCATTTCACTTAATTAATTTATTTTTGAAGATTTATTTATGAGAGAGAAAGAGCGCGAGCGAGCAAGAGAGAGAGTGCAGAGAAGGAGAACAAGCAGGAGGGGCAGTGGGAGAGGGAGAGAGTATCCCCAGCGGACTCCGCACCAACCGGAACCAGATGCAGGGCCTCCATTTCATACCCCGAGATCACAATGTGAGCTGAAAGCAAGAGTTGGATGTTTAACCAACTGTGCCACCCAGGTGCCCCATGTTTCCTATTTTAGAGAAAATAAAAGAGGGCACCGCCCTCATCATATGCACTTATTCCAATTTCCTTCTTCCTGTTACATAATTTAAAAAAAAAACTGTCCTTTTGTCCAATTTCAAGATACCTGTAGTACTGATGTTATAGATCTCATTGTCCCTATATTCTCAGACATCTTAGTTTATTTATTGTAGTTTTTCTATGGGTTATTTAACCACTCTCTTTCAACTCCGACTTGGTTTTGAAGCTTAGCCAGGCATCTTGCATTAATTAAAACCAACCCCCTACCTCACAACGCTGAGGCAAACCCTCATTTGAGCACTCATACCGTTCCCCTTACTCCTGACAGACTTCTTAGAAGTTGTGTCGATATTTGTTGTCTCCATTTCCTTGCCTCCTACTCACTCCTGTGCTCCCCCGAGTCTGACTTCTATCTCTCTTCCGTGCCACAGAAACAGCCTCTGTTAAGGTGATCAATAACATCCTTGTTCCTAAATACAATCCAATAACCACGCTGTCCTTTCAGAAACATCAGAATTGATAGTTACTCCTTTCAGGAAATATTATCATTCTAGTTTTTTTGTGAGCCAAATTCTCTCCCGGTTTTACTGCTGCCTCTTTAGTCTCTCTTCTAATCCTTTGAAGATTTATCTTTCTCCATCTATCTCAGCTGAAGGGCTACATTGCTTTTCTCACTTGATTTTCTCTGCCTACATGAGCTCTTTCACTCCCCAAACCTCAGTTAGCATATACTCATATAGTTCACCAATTGGTATCTTTGGCTTAAACCTCTCTTCTAGAACAGGAGTTGTATATCTCTTTCCTTATCTCCTCAATGTGTCAACTTCCCATGTAATTCAACATGTACAAAATCAAATTCAGTCAAACTCCAAACAACCCCTGCACGATCAGATTGCCCCCCAGTTTTTCCTAACATAAGGAGTCATCCCCCCATTTTTTCCCGTTCCACACATTCAAAACCAAAGTGTCATTCTTAATACTGCTTTTTGTTCCTCATTCCATGCATGCAATCCAACACCACATCCTGTAGGGTGAATCTCTTAAATATACTGCTAATTTGAACACTCCTCCCCAGGTACCTCACTGCCACTCTACTCAATGTTATCTCGCTTAGATTTCTGTCCTAACTGATCTACATTATCCTCTCTATCTTTTCTCAATCAATTCTCTATAATCTTGCAATAAAGATCTTTTTGAAATGCAAAATTTAAAAAAAAATCAACAACTGCCTTCCAATTAGTTTCCATAGCTCCTAGGATAAAGGTAAAACTTAAGTTTCTAACTAGCCTCTTCTTCAAAGGCTTCCCTTTTAATCCTTCTGCTCAAGCCATACTTTTGAAAACCCCCCATACTTGCAATATCTCCTAACCACCACAGAGCCTTTACACATCCTGTTTTACGTAAAGCTGTCTTCACCATATTTATCTAGTTAATTCCTGCTCAAGCATCACTTCCCCAGGAAACCGTTCCTGATTTTCCTATTACATCTTCTCAAAACACTACTTTCTTACTGCAAGAGCACTTTTCACTGTTGCAATTTGGTCTTTGTTTGTTTGTTTATTTGGTTATTTTGTCTCTTCCCATTGGACTTCATGATTCCTGATGACAGAGTCATGTCTGGATTGTGTCCCTGTATTTTAAGCACTCAAAAATATTTGTTGGATAAAGATTGAATACAAGAATTTAAGAAGAGCCAGCATTCAAGCTCAAGAACTAACCATGCTATAAAAATAGACACATACATCATACACATACACATACACAGAGTGTCCAGAAATAAACACACATGTAGGATCAATTAATTTATAACAATATTATTATGAAATGAGCCAAGAAGACACAATGGGGAAGCGTAGTCTCTTTGATCAATGATGTTGGGGAAATGGGATAGCTGCATGCAAAAGAATGAAACTGGACTCCTGTCTTCCATCCTACATAAAGCTCAAATCAAAATGGATTAAAAACTTGAACGTAAACTCCAAACCGTAACATTTGTAGAAGAAAACATAGGAGCAATATTTTTTTTGGCCTTGGCAATGATTTTTTGGATTTGACACCAAAACCAAAGGCAAAAAAAGCAAAAATAAGCAACGGGACTGTATCAAACTAAAAAGCTTTTTCCCAGCAAAGGAAAACACCAACAAAGTGAAAAGGCAACCTATGGAATAGGAGAAAATATTTATAAATCACATATCTGATAAGGGGTTAATATCCAAAACATATAAACAAGTCATACAACTCAACAGTAACAAAACAAACAATTCAAATTAAAAACGGCCAGAGAAATTGATCAGACACGTTTCCAAAAAAGATATCCAACCAAGTATCCAGGGGTGCCTGGGTGGCTCAGTGGGTTAAAGCCTCTGCCTTTGGCTCAGGTTATGATCCCAGGGTCCTGGGATCGAGCCCCGCATCGGGTTCTCTGCTTGGCGGGGAGCCTGCCTCCTTCTCCCTCTGTGCCTGCCTCTCTGCCTACTTGTGATTTCTGTCTGTCATATAAATAAATAAAATCTTTAAAAAATTTAAAAAAAAAGATATCCAAGTATCCAAGAGGCAAGGAAAAGGCCCCCCCATCACTAAACAGAGAAATGCAAATCAAAACAACAATATCACCTGTTAAAATGAATATTATCAAAAAGATAAGTTAACAAATACTGGAAAAGGTATGGAGAAGAGGCAGCACTTGTGCATTGTTGGTGGAAATGCAAACTGGTGCAGCCACTCTGGAAGACAGTATGGAGGCTCCTCAGAAAATTAAAAACAGAATTATCAGGGCACCTGGGTGGCTCAGTCAATTAAGCTTCTGGCTCTTGGTTTTGGCTCAGGTCATGATCTCAAGGGTGGTGGGATCAAGCCCAGCCTTGGGCTCCTCACTCAATGGGGAGTCTGCTTGAAGATTCTCTCTTTCCCTCAAACAAATAAATAAAATCTTAAAAAAAATAAATAAAAGCAGGACTACCATATGATCCAGCATTTCTACTTCTAGGTATATATCTAAAGAAAATAAAATCACCACCTTGAAAAGATATATGCACCCCCATGTGCATTGCAGCACTATTTACAATAGCTAAGACAGAAACAACCCAAGTGTCCACCAGTGGATGAATGGATAAAGAAAATATTCTAATATACAAGGAAATCCTATTCATTCATTTAAAAAAATGGAAATCCTGTCATTTGTGACAACATGAATGGATCTTGAAGGCATTATACTACATGAACAAAAGAAAGACAAATACTCTTGATTTCATTTCTATGTGGAACTTTAAAAACAAAACAAAATGAATTAATTGGTATAGAGAACAGGTTGGCAGTTGCCAGAGGTGGGTGTGGGGGTGAAATGGGTGAAGAGGGTCAAAAGGTACAAACTTCCAATTATAAGATACATAAATTTTGGAAATAAAACATACAGCTTGGTGACTAAAGTTAACAATACTATCTCATATATTTGAAAGTTGCTAAGAGAGTATATCTTAAAAGTTCTCATCACAAGAAAAAAAAATTAACTCTGTGAGGTGATGGATATTAACTAAACTTATTGTGGTGATCATTTCATGAGATGTATATAAGTATCAAATCATCTGTTGTACACCTAAAACAAATACAATGTCATATGTCAATTATATTCTCAATAAAACTGGAAGAGAGTCAAAGAGCGCATTATGCCTCTAGACAGGGTAGTCAAATTACCAAGATTATATTATCAAGATAGTATATTCCATTACTAGTAATATAATAGTTCTTTTATCATATTCTATACTACTTCTATTATCTACCTCCTCCTCCTTGTATTACCATTACTTCTTCCCCTCCTACTGCTTCCAGTCACAACGTTAATGGCCCTCTAAGGCTTTTTCATGATCTGGGAAATTAGAGTCACGTTGCACTTTAATAAGAGAAACTAGTAACTTCAAATTTTAAAATACATCAAAAATCCTACAATCTCAGGCACTTATATAAGAAAACAAAATCCAGGAAACCTGGATTAATTATAGCAACTAAGGGTTTAGCTCAGAAAACTGCATTTTTTGGGGTAACTTGAAAGCTAACCCAGGAGGAAACCCTGTCAGGTGAAAATGAAAAAAGAAGCAAAGCCCAAGTGTTCATTATAATTTCTCATCTGCAGCCTCAGAGCACCAGCTCATACAAAGGAACAAAATACTGTGAAAAGAGAACAGAATCCCTTCTCAGGCCTTCCGGAACATGGGGACAGACACTGTTTTATGAATAGACGGGGAGGAGAATGGCTCAGAGGACAACAGAAAGGAGACAAGAGGTCCCAACCGCCTGCGTTTCTCCAGATTTTCATATTTAGATTCTTCTACACCATCTCAATTTGCCTCTGTTCATATGCTTTGTAAGTGTTTACACTTCATGTGTGCTTTGCTTACCCACCTAGCTTGTGAACCTGAAGATCTCCGAGGGGTATACAAGGGAAATGGCACGAGTGAGAGAAGGAGTGAGTGAAGATCAAAGGAATAATGGGGGAAAAGATGTGTCATTGGGGCGGGGACTTGACAGGGCTTTTGAATGGCAACTGCCTCATCTGAGTTAAGTGTCTACCCTTTCACACTCCACCAGTCTTACACTTTTGGTCACTCTGTAATGAAGGATGTTTTGTCCCTTTCTGTTTTGCTCTTTCGTATGTTGCTCTCTTTGTACTCAGTACCCAATATCAGAACTATTTCTTTAATCTTGAGGCCATTTCTTTTTTTTAATCTGGTGCAGTGGACAAGCAGCAAAGTTACAATCAGAAGACTGGGAAATTTCTTTTTTTTTTTTTTTTTAAGACTTTATTTATTTATTTGACAGACAGAGATCACAGGTAGGCAGAGAGGCAAGCAGAGAGAGAGAGGAGGAAGCAGGCCTCCCGCTAAGCAGAGAGCCCGATGCGGGACTCAATCCCAGGACCCTGGGATCATGACCTGAGCCGAAAGCAGAGGCTTTAACCCACTGAGCCACCCAGGTTCCCAGAAGACTGGGAAATTTCTAACCACAAAGCATGCAGACATGGCTTCTGCCTCTCCAGAGATTTGCAGTTTTTAAAAGCTAAACTTGGCTTCTTTGAGTTGCCCTTTATTTTAAGAAATATGCCTTCCTTAAAGGCAATACCACTCTCCTTTCCGGGTAACGTACCACCTCTTCTCCAGTGCTATCCACATGTTGAGCTGTCTATCCCTTATTTACTAGAGGGAACATCAGTCCATCTTGCTAGTTCTCAGGGGAGGCTTTAGATCCTCAGAGGTGCGATAGTACATTTTACAGATTTAGGAAAAAGGTACAAAAACTTTATCTAAAGCCAAGGTCACTGTGTACCTGTGCTAATGTATGTTCAATGTTCCACTGGGTTCCATAGTGGGCAAATATAAAAAAAAGAGGGAGGAGGACCCATTTTAAATAAGAACTGATAGAGTTCACACATTATCATTATTACTCTTCTTAATGAAAACTACCCTTTTCCAAACTCTGACTCTCCGGCAGGAACTATGCTAAGTACTTTACACAAATTATCCCATTTAATCATCAAAATAATGGTACCTATAAAGGAGATACTATAATTATCCATATTTATTATATAAGAAAACAAAAGCATAGAGACTTTAAATAACTTGACAAAGATGATATGCATGTATAGTAGACGACAGAGCCAACACTCAAATCTAGGTCACTGACTCCAAAGTATGTGTAGTGAAGCACTGTTCTACTCAGGTCTCCTTATTTCTCTTTGTTCAACCCCACCCCACTCCACCTCCAATTTGAACTCAAGTGTTTCTTTTTTCCTGGAAAACAGCAATGGGAATAGGGCATTGTAAAGTAGTGGGGGAGGACCTCCCGGTCTTGGTCTTATCTCTTGATAAGAAATGGAGAGGAGGTAATAAATTCATCCCTGTTGCCTGACCTGGGCAGTCCTGTGCCTCTTTTAGCACAGCCTTCATGAGTTAATTTTTGTTGTTTTTCTCTTACATTACCAGGCCACTTTTCCCCTGACTTAAAAACATTTCATTTCCAGTGCATTTTCCATTTGTTGGCCTTCATTTTCATTCTTTTCCATTAGTATAAGTGGAAATCATTTACTGTAGGACCAACTAATTTAGGGTAGGCATTATTATCATCATTTTCCAGATGGGCTCGGAGAATGTATGTGACAGTCCCAGGGTGAAATTTATTTCTGTCCAGAAAGGAGCTAGAACTTAAGCCTAGGACTCCTGCTCCAAATGCAGCCCTCTAAGGCACATATGTGTGAATGCTACCTGTCCAGCAGCCTCCTTGGTACCTTTGCCTGCCCAATACTAAATAGGCCATATACCCAAAGCCACTTGCATACATCCCCCCACAAACCTGCTCTGCTCCCTATGCCTTCAATGAATGGCACCTCCTCCCATGTCACCTTAAATTTTTCTCTCCCTTTCCTTCATACTACCATTGTCCTATATCCACTCTATTAGCAAGTCACACCTATTTTATGCCCAAAGCATTCAATTTGTTGTTTCTTTCCATGTTTACCCAAACTATCACTCTGTCTGCTCTGGGCTAGGGACTGTCTCCTAGCTCGATCCCATCATTTCCTTCTTGCCCATTTTTATTCTATTCTCCTACTGAAGCCAGCACGATCTTTTTCTGACACAAGTACAACCAGGCTATAAATGTCATGCCATCCTTTTGTTGTGAACACTTCAATGTCTTCCTACGGCTCTTAGATAAAAATCAAAACTTCAAATATGGCTGACAAGATCTGACATGATCTGGTCCTTGCCATGTCTCCCACCTCATCCCTTAACCTCTGCGCCGCAGCCCCGCTGGCATTTACCCATGTCCTCAAACACTACAAAGCCCCTCTCACAAGCTGTTCCCTCCCCCTGGATCACTCACAAACTTCCCACCTCCTAAATGGTGTTCATGTCTACCCTTTCTTCAGACTTCTGCTCCTGTGTTGCTTTCTCAGGGTCAATTTCCCTGGCCCTTATTACATGCTCTTTCATAAGACCTTTATCACTTATCCTTAACACTTGTCACTTGCAATTTTACATTTATTTGTGGAATTATGTGATGAATTTCTGTCTTCCTTTCTGGGCAATATCTCTTTCCGCCCAACCTCTGTGTACTTAGCACCGTGTCTCGCACACACTTGGTGCATAAGACACATCTGTCGAATGAGTGAGAGCCGAGTGAAAGTGTGTGCTCCTTTCCCTCTACAGTTATGCTTACCATTTGTCTGAAGGAGTAGGTTGTAGATTTTAGTCCGAAAACCCTCTGGATACAGAGTAAAGCTACACTCATACTTCCCAGTGAGCGAGGATGACACGTTCTTTAAGTGCAGAGTCCACCTGGACACATTTCTGGGAGTTTCTGTGAAAGTCACCAGTGACTCACAGGGACCACCATTACTACAGTGAAAGCCATACTGAGGATGATAAAGGGCAATCAGATCCAACTTATCAGTGACCTTGGACCACTGCATCTGCACCAAGAAGCCTTTCTTCCATGTTTGACAGGTCAGATTGACATCAGAGCCAGGGGAAGCATAGATGTCTTCTGTATTGGTTGCTTTTTCCCATACTCCTGAAAAGGAAGGACATGAGGCATTGGCTTATGTGATTCATGTGGGATGACTCTTATTTAAACCTTGGTCACTTTGGTGAGGTGAGAGAGCAACTGAGAAACTTTCTCTCCGGCTGCCTTACACATAGGAGGGAGCCAGTGCATGATCCCCATAAAGAAGCAGAGACTCAGTACAAATGAGGAGGCATTTGCTTAAGGACTCTAGAGAGATAGTCCTCTCTTTTGTCTGCTGGGCTGTCCAAAGGATAATTTAAGTTCTCTTACCACCTGTGAATAAAATTAAGCCTATCTAGAAATTGAAGTCCACCAGCAAACTTACTATGACAACTACGTTTACAATGAGTATTATTGATTTTTTTAAGAGCTGCATATAACACACCAATAATATTTTTTGAAACTGAAAAAATAACTGATATGTGTAGGGCTGTTTTTAAAAAAATCTATGTTCACGAGATGCTTTTCCATAGGCTATTTCATTTAATCCTCACGTACCACAGAATGATGTTAAAACTCTATCAAAGAGGAAACTGAGGCACAGGGTGATTAAGTGACTAGCTTCAAGTCACACCTCAGTAAAAGAACATGCATTTGGTTACCTAAAGTCTGTGCTCTTTCTCTAACCTTCATAACAACCCAACTGCCTCCCAAATTGGTTGAGAAGAGTAAGAAATTTGACATTCACTATGAAGATCAAAAAGACCTCCATGTCCATGCAGTTAGGGCTCCTGCAGGGAGGAAGGGAGAAAATGCCTCAGGAAGAGTTTCCACTGAAGATAAACTACGGTCAGCATCATCTATCATCAACACTTTGAAATACTAGACATAAAAGAAGAAGATCCTCTCCATCAGCTCTCTGACCACATAGTACAAGGCACTTAAAATATGTTAAGCATTGAGCCTTTGACATGCCTTCACTAGTGGAGGCCTCCATTTTAGCGTTAATGGAACATTGTTCCAGGAATGATATATTATTATGACAAGTACCACTGAAGCTCACAAAGGAAAAAGATAAAAAGATGACAAGCAACGGAGAAGAAACAAGGCTCTCTAAGGTACTTGACAAATGGGAATTATTACACTTTCATGGATTCAAAAGTTTGGGTAGGCAGAGGTTAGTACAGTTTAATGTCGCTCCCTGTAAGCTCTCCTCTGCCTGATAATATGCCTCTGATTCTATCCACAGCATTGTATTCCAAAGTCTCCTTTGATTTAGAAATTCTCCTTAAAATCTTTGTAGCTCTATCTGTAAAGCATAGTTAATTCTTAAGACACTTGGGCTCCCTATAATTCCCCCATGCTATGGAATGCAGAACTAATCTTTCCTCCCGCTATTTTTAAATAGGCCCTAAAGGCACCAGTTCCCAGTGTTGTAAGGACCCTATTTTGTCTTCCAGGTCCATACCTACACATTCCTCATTAAAATTCAACATATGTTTAACTCCCAAAGACATTCGCATTTGGAGGAGTAATGCTTGTTATATACAAAAGAAAAAGGATCCTCGAGAGAGAGAGAAAGTTGAGCAGGGATCCCACAGCACTGGTGGCTTTGTGATTTTTTTTAGAATTCGGGAGTTGCTCTGACGACCATGTGGAGAGCATTTCATTTCCAAGAAGCATCATTTCTAGTTACTCTAGAGATCCTCTTAGGAAGGAAATGGGTGAAAATGTCTCAGAGCAGTGGCACAAACCACTCATTCCCTCCTCGTTTTTAGTGTTCATTAGTAATCATTTCTAGACTCTAACATCTCTCCGATAGCTGCCACTTAAATTTGTAACTGAAAACCTTAGCAATGATCTGCCTTTGGTGATCAGTGTCAGCAGTAGTCACAAGCATTTTAAATGAACAGAGGCCCCACTCACCCCAAAGCAGCCGATCTGACAAGACAGGACAACGGGAAGCCTTACCCTTGACGAAATGTATCTGGATGATGGAACAGACAGCACAGTAGGTCCATTTTTTCTCCATCGTCTCCTGAAGGCCTTACGCCAGCATTTCCATGATCATGGACGTCAACTGATGCCTTGAAGCAAACTCCAGCTCCCCTATTTGTGCAGAAAAAACCCAAACCTACTGCATGCCTGGGTCTGTTTATCACTTGGCAAGACCCCAGGAAATGATACGTCGACAGGAAAGTAATGTGGTTCAGAGCTAAGTATAACCTTCACCAGAACAATGTTGAAACTGTTCTCTGAAATTTTGTGTATCACCTTCATTAAAAGACTTCTCAGGATCCAAAGATTCTCTCCTTCAGGATCTCTGTGTCAGACATGCTGCTTCTAAAATCCAAACAAAGGAAATCATGCAGAGCGATTCATAATGTGCTTTTCATACGTTTCTTTTCAAGAACATGAAGTCATTTAACAAATGTGAGCTTCGTGTCTTTCACAACAGTTTTTCTGTTCACTTTTAAAATATGTTTTCTTTCCAGAATGGCTCCTGGGTGAAAGAACAAAGAATTAACACACTTAATTTTAATAAAATCTGAAAAGTAACAGAGGGTAACATCAGCCATCAAACCGAATTTTATTGTCACCCCTAATGCAGGAAAGCCCACATTTCCTGGGTGGGGGGGAGGGGTGTTGAGAAGGGAGGGCTCCTTTTCGAACCCCCATCTGGGCTAGGCTGGAGGTGAGACAGGGGAATCTCGTACCCCGTCAGCTGGAGGATTTTTTTTTTTTTTTCTTCTGACAGCAGAAGAAGTTGTCTGTGTCCCAGCCAAAAATCAGAGAGAGTAAGGTCGAAACAATCTGAATCCAAAGGCAGAGAACCTCCTACCTCAGCCAGCTACCAGGCCTGGGATATCTGCCGCGTCGCTTCCATTTACAGAGGACTGAGACTGGGGTTTAGGGAGGCAACTCCTAGTATATGATGGCTTCCTCGCCAGGTAAAATACTACATACTGGTTTTTCTAGGTTGAAACAAAATAACCTTCCAACCTTAAGAGAACAAGCATTGGGCTGAGGACTACAGCATAGGGTTGATGGACAAAGAAGACCAAAGAAATACATGTGTTCACATGTAACCATATGAACCATTGGTGAAATAGTCTGTGACCTTGATTTCACTACCACAATAGGGCGGCAGCCAGCAAGCCTGAAGACAAACGAGATGGCTGAGCTGTGTTCCTAAGGTCGTTGTTTTATTGGGGTCTCGGGGAAAGAGAATTCTGGCCATATTGTTGTCATGTATATTGTCCTCGTGTATCACGACAGCATGATATACTGATCTATCTTTTATATACTGATCTGTCCCTGTAGGAGGACTTGGGAGGAATATGGACGATGCTAAGACATAAGGCATTACCTCTGCCATTTAGAAGACCAGAATTTAGCTGGGAGAACAGAGATTTGCATGTGGTGAAACAGGGGTTCTGTCCTGGATGTCCAGACTACCCTCCACCCTCTACACCAGGCTACCCTCTATACCACCACTGGGAACACATGCCATGACAACTATCATTGCAATTTCTCACCACAAAGCTAATGATGTTTCTTGCAAAGGCCAGAAGATGGAGTTACTTATTTCCTAGCTCAGGGCTCCTCAGACCTTTATTCTCACCCCCATGCCCACCTCCACACTTAGTTTCAGATCCCTAGAGGTGTTGGGCCAGGTAGTGTTGACAGGGATGCTTTCAGGGAGGCTGGGGAGTGCAAAGACTTTGACTGAAAGTAAGGAGATGTCCCTGTTCTGACTGCCTTCGTCTCTTTCCCTTATCCCCAGAAATTCTAGGAAATCACAGTGATGACGTATAGTGGCAAACATAGGCTAGGAGATCTTGATATGCAGGTTCGTGTTCCCATTCCGTTGGAACACACGACAAGCCCAGGGAAGGACTTCGGTCACCACACTCCACCAGTCCTATTAAGAGGATTTACCAACATGAAATCCATAAAAATCTAAACTTACTGAATTCTCTAAGAATACCTCCTCTTGAAGCAGTTATGCTCCCAGTGCTTTAAACTAAAACACCTCTTTAAAAAAAAAATCCCTCAAATTCAGAAAAAGGGAAAACATCACTTATTTTCCAGAGCTACAGACACTTGGAATCCTTGCCTTCCACTGGGGTTGGGCAGCCGGGCAAATCTGTCCTCTCAGGGTGTGCCTTAGACCTTGGTCTGTGGGTTTTGGAGCTAGAAACCTCTGTGGCCCGGAGTCATCAGATTTGACTAGCTCTCCATTGGAGTTCACCCAGGCTCTAAGAGAAGGAAAAATTGCAGATGCCCACAGAATATTAATGGAACACACCTGGTGTCCTCCAGCTGCAAGCCCCATGCGACAGCCCCTCCATGCCTGTGTGCATGCAGCAGAGGGCAGCAACGCCCTGTGGACCGGCACTGTTCGCCCAGGTGATGGGAACTGCCCCCGCGGCTTTTCAATTCCAGTAACGTTTTCTAAAGGCCCTTTCAGCATGGGGATAGACATTCTCTGTACTTAAAAATAACTCCTCTATGGAAGTCTTGAAAATCTCTATTATCCTCCCTGCTCACCAAATCCCAATTGCACAGCATTTCTTCTGCCTCAGATTAGAGTCGGCTGCGTATAAAGAGAAAACAGAAGCCGTCCGTTTCACACACACAAAGAAATCTTGAACTTCTTGAACTTCAGAGGCAAATTCAATTATTTACAAAGAGAACCAGGGGCACGCATTATTTCTGCTGGAGGCAAGCCATAATTGTGTGTTTTGAGCAAACTTTTTAAATGCTTCATCTAAACACTGACACTCAATGAGAAAAGGACATTTTCAGAAGTAGGAAGTTGGGCAAAAGGTAAACTTACATTTGTGGTTCGCACAGAGGTTAACTCATTATCACTGATTTGTATTACTGATTTGTCTTGGATTTTTACTCTTTCATTATTATATATAAAAATTCGAAAGTGGAGTGTTACACCTTTGTACATGCCGCATGCTTAGAAAACACGCTGCTTAATGTCTCAATTAATCAAGAGATATTTATTGAGTGCCAACTCTTAAGGGATTACCGAAGAGGCATAATTAGAGGTGATTTTATGTAATTATTTATTTATTTATTTATTTATTTATTTATTTTTGAGCAGGAGAGTCGGCAGGTGTACAAGCAGAGAACGTGCCAGAAGAACAGACAGAGAATCTCAAGCAGACCACAGCTCAGAGCAGAGTCCTGTGCAGGGCTCAGGACCCTGAGATCATGACCGGCGCTGAAATCGAGAGTCAGATGTTTAACACTGAGCCACTCAAGTGCACCAGTTTTATGTGATTTGAAAATGTAAATGATGAAACACAACTCTCGCTCTTACTGCATTTATTATTTTGCTGAAGAGAAACATCCCTGCACACCATAAAGGAGTCAAGAAACATAAGGCACAGAACTGAATGAGTAGGTAGCCCAGAACTTTAGGAGAGGAGAGGTATAAGGATCAAGTCAGCAGGGAACCTAAACCTGGCTTCATACTGTAAAGACAAGTCTGGTGGAAACCACAAGGTAAGTCATTTTAACCACAGGAAACACTAAGAGCCATCAGTTGGAACTACTTAAGTTCAAGGCCAACTCTGTGAGTCAGTTGTTATCATGGAACAGAGGCTTTATTGAGGGGCTTGGGCCCAAACAAAGCTGTCCAAGGGGCGAGATTAGATGATGGAGGGCTTTGAATGCTGAGCTATATTTTTTCTTCATGTTATAGGTCTTTCAACAAAAGAGTAACACATATAAAATAACATTTTAGAAATACGAATTGAGTGGAGTTGTGGATAAAATAAGGGGGGAAGAGGGAGGAGGAAGACCTGTTGGGGGTCTTGTATTTCTTTAAGCATCGGAGGACAAGAGTCTCCTGATGGGTTGCGGCAGAGTGTGACGGGGGTGCGGACATGACAAGGGAAGAGGACGTAAGCCTTGGTGTGCAACTGGACAGGGAATCAAAATCTGCTGGGAAGTTTCATGCGTCAGACTGAGGAGAAACGAAAACCTGTAGAAGATGTAAGGGCTGTAAAGCCATGGAGAAGGGTCATGGATTAAATGCCCCGGGGTCCCTGCTGGAAGAGCCGCCTCCCCAAGGAGCAAGGGATCACTGGACTTTGATGGAAAGTGAGGGACAGCCCGTGAGGTAGAGGCCCCGCCTTCATGAGAAGCAAGTTCCGCCTTTTGGTTTTCACTCAGATTTTATGAGATTGAAGAATTACCCTCTAATGGGAGAGAAAGAATTTCAGGACACTTTCAGCAGATGGCCATCTATTTAATCACCATCATTTCCACCATGTTCAATGCCATCCAGGAAAGACTGATTTTAATGTAATACACTTTTCCAGTGACAACACCAGTATCTTTTCATTACCACAATGCATTTTAAAAGGGTTAACAAAGAAAATAAAAATCAGCTGGAATCCTAAACACCCACAGACAACCAGTATTTCTATTTCTGTCTTACATCTCCCTGGATTTTACATAAATATGTATGTATGTATGAAGAAAATTGATTTTTACTATGTTTACCACATGCACTCCAGCCTGTCCCTTTTGTTTTACTTCGTAATATATTGCAGATATATACATGTTATAAAACAAAGATAAACCTCCTTCTTTTGAAATAGTTGCATGGGATTCTATTGTATAGATGTTCAAAACAGAATTTTTAAGTAAGATAAATATAAAATTTCTACCTAATGTTTTACTTTAGGAAATAGAATTTAAAAATTCAATTGAA
Source organism: Martes martes (assembly GCF_963455335.1). Lineage (NCBI taxonomy): Eukaryota > Metazoa > Chordata > Mammalia > Carnivora > Mustelidae > Martes > Martes martes. The sequence continues at coordinate 57,687,717 of NC_137888.1, read as the reverse complement.
TAATTATAGTTAGTAACCTTTGGATAATTTTCAGTGGCAAGCTAAAATAAGGAGAGAGAGAAAGGGCCACCGACAGAAAGGAGAGAGAGCTTGGTTTTGCCAAAGACCTGGGCAGCTAATGCTAGCTCACTCATAATTCATTAATGTTGACTTTTGCAGGAATATATTTTAAAAACTATTAATATTACTAGGATTAACACACAATAAAAGAAATCTTATAGATTCTATGTTCTACCCAGTTTCAAAACATTGAAATTTTCTTAAAACGTTTCTCCCAAATGCAATGAGAAAAAAAAAAGTACCACCTGAAAAACTGAGAAGTGTTCCAATTGATTTCAGAGCTTAAAAAAAGATAGTTAAGGAGCCAAGTCACATACTGTGATGCAAATATATTCATAACCACATTGTGTTTTTACAACTATGGATTCATACACAGATACTGCGTTTCTATACTTGGTGAAAACAGCAGACTAAGTCAAGTCAACCATGGACTGCATCTGATCTTTTGGAAGTAATCTGTCCCACCAATGATTTCCTTTTTTAAATTTATTTATTTACTTATTTATTTAGTCACTTAAAACAACATAAATTTATTATTTTACTGTTCTGTAGGTAAATCTGACAGGGTCTCACTACTCTAAAACTAAGGTGTTGGCAGAGTTCTGTTTCTTTCTGGAAACTTTAGGGAGGGATGACTTTTCTGGCCTTTTGCAGCTTCCAGAAGCTGCCCGCATTCCTGGGCTCAGGAGTTCTGAGTTTGAAAGCGAGAGCCAGAGCCAGAGCCAGCGAGTGAGAGGAAGACAGAGGACAGAGGCCACTTTGGTATTTGCTGTTTTTTGTAATGCTCTGGCTCAATACAACCTCAGTTAGGTAATGTTATCAGGAAATAGGAGATTGTGATTAATAGCATTTCCTGGGCAACTGAGAGCTAAATCAAATACTTTTCATAGGGGAAGAATTGTGATGGGAAGGTTAAGTAAGTGAGGAAAAAGTCCTCACTGCTGAACATCTCTTAAAAATGTATTATTTCACCTTTCTGGTTCAATGAAAACCTTGCAATAAACATTACTCCACTTTATTTGGTGACTAAGGATCTTACAGAGACCACAGACATTCTTTTGAATCTCAGACCCCAGAGTGGCCTAAGAACATAGAGGATATTTGTGAGTAAAAACATGCTTCCCTTCTCCAAAAAAAGAAGTCTAACTTTTGAAAAATTTGAGTCAAAATTATGAAGTCAAAAAATATGAAGAGTCAAAACCAGAGGCATGAGCATGCCTCGACACAAAGGTTGTCTGTTTTCTGCCACAATCTTTAGAATGTTGGAGCTACAAGGAGCTGTACCAATGATCTAGCAGAGCCAGAGCTCTTCATTTCACAGATGAAGAAACTGAAGCTCCAGAGGTGTCTTGGTCAAGGTCAAACAGTTTGTTGTAGAAAACCGTGTACTACCTCATACACTGAGACGCGGAGTCTTCTCTTACACTATTCAACTATTCAGTGCAGTATGCTCAACAGCTGAAAGCAACCATTCCTCACAGTAAAATGCCTCTGATATCTTAAGAAGTAAGAAACAATCTAGAAATCATTTGGTTTTGTTTGTTCCCATTACATTTCTCTCTACTGAACTGCTGTAGTATGTCACAGAGGAAACAATAGTGAGCAATTTCTGTCTGAATGTATAGATGTACAAACACATATTCGTTTGAGAAGTTTCTGTTTGTGTATTTGTTTGTTCACTTGCTTGCTTTTCAATTTAATTTCCGGGAGGAATTCTGACCAGCTTTCTGGGTGATACCACAGGGGCCATTTTTAAATCGAAGGTATTGAGTTAACTTCGCCTGGTATTATGTAACTCAGCATCAATTTTATTTTATTGCCACTGTTCTTTCACTATTTATTATGTATTTTTCTCTTTCATTTTGCTCAGAGAAGGCACTATAGATCTCTTATTTATTTCTCCAAATACTTTGCTTTCTCTTTGCGGCCTCTCCTCTCTCCTCAGTGCAGACAGCTGGCTTATGGGGAAGCTGCTCTAATTACCCAGCACCCAGCTGGGAAGGCCACATTTCTAGAACTGGATGACGAGGCAAACAAATGAACAACAGAAAACACTGTGAATGGAGAGTCCTCTGAAGCAAGCAGAAGATCCTCAAAGCTTTATTTTCTAAAACAAAATCATGCCTTGTCCCTTTTGAGAAAGTTGGAAAAAGCTTTTCTTTTCTTTCTTTCTTCTTCTTTTTCCCTAAAACCAAATCATGCCTTGTTGCATTTGAGAATGTTAGAATCTACTTGGAATTACCAGCATTTGTATCAGTTTCACGCTCTAAGCATAGTTATAGGCCCTGGAACTTTAGAATCATCAACCCCTTATTTTATAAACAAGGCACCTGGTGCCCAGTGAAGGGAAATGATGAACCTGAAGTCACAGAGCTATGTATACCATAAATAATGAACTCAAAGGCATGGCTTTAACGTGGCCCACTTTTTCATACAGAAACAAAGGCTAATCATACCACAAATATTGCTATTTACATGACCCTGAGAAAAGAACCACAAAACCAGACTGGGCTGTCAACTGGGCTCAAGTCCCAGCAAAACCATTCACCCCCACATACCAGCCTCACAGGTCGTGTGACTCAAATGTGTGCCTTTGGGACATAAAATTGCATAGAACAATGTATCAGAGATCTGGCACTTACTTGTAAGAGGTACAAACCTTAAATGCCAGCTTTGTAAATGTCTAAGCTCCTTTTTCCACACATCTCTAAGGCATACAGGTGCTTGAGAAGAACTCAACACCTCACTGTGGTTGGCCAGACTCTGCACAACCAACCAGTAAGCCCCTGACTCCACTGTCTCCTCCCTTCCAGCCCCAGAGGCCCTCATTCACCACAATCCGCCCCCTCTTTCCTTTCTGTCCCTCAGGCTCTCTGTGTTCTTTAAACCCCAGGGTCTCTGCGTGAGCCATGTGCTCTGTTTAGTACGTTTCCACAGCCTTGTTACATGACTGGATTCTGTCATTCTGGGGTCGCCCCTTCCTCTTCAAGGACTTTTCTGACCCTCATGAGGGTACACAGGAGCACGCCCCCTCTCCCCACCCATGGGTCTTGTTCACATCAACAGCAGTTATTTCCTCCACAGTGCTTATCGATCGACTAAGAGAAGTTAGGTTGCTGTCTTTCATGTTGGTGTATTGTCACTTCACTTTCTTTTAGAATGTAAGCTCTGCAGGGACAGGAATTTTGTTTATTAATCATCTCTTACACCTCACCAAACATCCTCTCGACTCACCTTTTCATTCCAGCTGCTGTGGAAGCAACCAGCTGCTTACATATACAGCCTGAAAGTGTCTCTCCTCCGCTGCCCCCAATGACCCTCACTTTCTGACCTGGGTGTCTCTGGAGCAGAGACACAGTGCCTCATCCATTCTGACCCATGAACAACCCTGAAAGGTAGTTAAAACCCCATGGGGCAACACGTGGCCCATGAGGAGCAAGAGTTCGTGCATAAATCCTTCCTCTTCTGAAGATCAGGTGAGTGATTCTAGGGTGTGTTCTACAGGACTCTTTAGAAGGTGCCCAGAGGTACCCAGCCACATCTGTCCATAGTGCAAGCTGCTTAATAACATGCCCTTAGATTGGTTGTTATTCCTTCCCTGCTTTACTTTTCTCCGTCCCCCGTTTCTGTTCCAGAGAATGACATTTTAAGGTAGCTGTAAACAGGCTCTTATCTCATGCTGTGCCTTTGGGGGGAATGCATGTCAAAGCTGTCTTCTTATTTACTGCTCTATCTCCAGCCCCAGAATGGTCTTGGCCACATAACGGATACTGTATTAATTTTTTTTTTTTTTGGTAAAATTCTCTTTACTAAGTAACATCATTTCCCATCAATGGGAACAAATTAGCACACTCCTCTCACAATGTCCACAAAATTGCAATAAGCTAGTCAGATAGTCTTAAAAATAATATATATCCTTTTTTCTGATGAGTTTCTCAAAAAATATTGGGCATCAACTACATGCCAGGCACTAGGACTGATCTACAGAGACAAAGATAAAGAACCTCCCCACTGACATTGTTTTAACATTATCAAGGAGAGGGGTGACCACTGTAAGTATGAGCAGTCCAAGGACCCCCGTAGGTTCCCCACCAATTATGACCTTTAGGTCCACTTTAAAGTACATAAGGATATCAGTAGCTCATAAAAGAGCAGACAATATACACCTTGACAATGTCGATATAAATTTAAAGACATTTCATGGCTGACCTGCCAAATGCTCAAATGAACTATAGAAAATAAAGAAATCCTTGTCACATGAGCCATGGAATTCAACAGCAGTACTTAAGATAGAAGTGACAAACCTACCTCTACCAATGACAAGATTCTTTTCTCTGATAGCCAGAAAGCTAAGGAGTATGATGCTATAACTCTGGGGAAATGAATATGATAAAATCTAGGTCTCCTACATACAGGCAGGTGTTACTTTAAATATCAGCGAAGACACAGTACAATTTCTGCTGGTACTAGTGGTTTAGCTCTCACTGAATTTCTTGCTTCCTGGGAGTTGCATTATCCCAGAGTTGGTAAGCCAGTCTCAACCTATCAGAAAACAAAGGCATATCCAAAAGTGATAATTGAGTTGAGTTTAATGTAGGGTTTATATATAAGGCATGGTACGGTTGTAAAGGCCTATTTAGCCAGAGCTAAATAGGTTGAACAGCCATTTTGCTGTTTATGCAGTAAAACTTAAACTGACCCAGCCCCCCCCCGCCCCCCGCCACTGGGGGACTTACTTAAAAGTAAGTCTGGGAAACCAGTAAAATATGGTTGACCAGTCCCAGGTAACAAAACCCAAATACAAGGGCTGGTCAGGCCAGGTAGAGATATCCAATCAGTGGAGGCGCATACTGTCTCCCTAGCTACCAAGGAGTGTGGGCCCCACCTTTTGGGCGCCAATTCTGACCAAGGTGATAGGCTAGTTCAAATATCTACTATAGGGTAAACTGTAATTCAATTGGCCACCCGTGTGTGACCTAGCATGACTGTGCAGCTTTCTCTGTGTGTTGCGATCTCATTGGCCACCTGTGTGTGGCCAGGCTCAACCACATGGTCTTTGCTCTATAAAAGTTAGTCTGTAAGGCAGGGAGGGGTCGCCCTCTCTGTAAGAGGCGGCCCCGACCTATCGGTTTGATTCTCGATGCTTGGCACGAAATAAAGCTTTGCTTGACCTTTGCTTTGTATCAGTCTCGGTCCTTTGATTTACGGACCCACCAGGGTATAGGGGAAATAAGAAGGGATGGCGTAGTTCTCAGGGCTAGAAACAGTGGGGAGCCATTTCCTTTCCCAGGATTGAGGGGAACTGGGAGAGGGTCACCGGAGAGAATAACTATAGGGAGAGGGCCTCCTGACAGGAACTGTGGCCTTTTCAGTATAGAAATGCAGGCAAGCCACAGCAACTCTTCACACAGGGAGGTGGGGACATGAATATCTCAACCTCACTTTCCATAGAGGGAGGAAGGAGAGTAAGATTGAGACATTTGCAGAACCAGAAGTCAAAAGAGCTCATTTACAGTCCACACAGTTTTGCCTCCTGGGCCAATAAACATGATAGATCTGGAGAGACAAAAAAAAAAAAAAAGTAGTATCCAGCATACCAGCAATGTGGTCCTCAGTAACTGTAACAGAAAAGGCTGTAGGCTTTCTTTGAGGCTCACTGTTGAGTGCCCAGCCTCACAAGAGTCACCTCAGAAGCCACCAGTCAGAGAATTTTCAGCATGGTGGTGGATGAGAGCTTGAGTTGAGGATCCTCTCCCTTCCAAGAAAGGCTTCAAAAGATGTCACTTCTTCAGTCCTGTGCAATAGGAGGTTAAGTCCTCTTGTGAGAAAAAGCTCCCCCTATTGGCAATGTCTGTAAGATCTCAGATCTCTCGGAAGAAACAGTTGAAATCAGAAGAATGTGTCATTATGTTCTGCATATAGAGTGACTAAGACATTGTTTGAGGCTCTGACCATTGTGCAGTAGGATTTAGCTCTTGATTTTAAAGACAAATGATCAGCACCTTTAAATTTTAGCTTCACCACCTCTTGTCACCTCCTTGTATGTTTGTTTGTTTTTTTCTTTGTTTTTTTTTTTTTTTTTTTTAGATTTTTTATTTGTTTATTTGACAGACAGAGATCACAAGTAGGCAGAGAGGAGGAAGCAGGCTCCCCACGGAGCAGAGAGCCCGATGCGGGGCTCGATCCCAGGACCCTGGGACATGACCCTAGCCAAAGGCAGAGGCTTTAACCCACCGAGCCACCCAGGCGCCCCACCCCCTTGTATGTTAAGAGCATTCCCTGGGGAGATCAAATGTTACCACTTAATAGACCTCCTCTTTTCCTTTGGTCTCAACATTCCAGGTAGGACCAAGTTTTCCCTGGAGAAAAAGCGTGTGCACAGGTATCAATTTGAAATCTTTATCTAAGGAAAACTCTTGGATTTTTCCAAGGAATTTTCTACCTCTGTTATGTGGAAAAGAAGCCTGCTGTGGGACATGAAATATTACAGATCAGAAAAATACCCCCGTGACCTATTAGGAGGGGAAATAAATTCAAAGTGGGTAACAGGACCCAGCCACAAACAAACTATGAACTAAGACTTATAACTTTCTTCTAACTGTCAAGATATTCTGCAGCATCATGTAATGTCCGTGCTGTCCTGGATCCTGACACACTGTTGTCATGGTTTGCACTAAATCCATTGGACAGAGATATTGGAGATTATGGATTTTAAATATATAATTTCTTACGTAGGGATAAAATGGTTTAATATATTTGTTTTCTTAGGGCTGCATAAATTACTGCAAAATTGGTGGCGAAAACAACAAAAATTCATTCTCTCACAATTCTAGAAACCAGAAGTCCAGAAGCAGGTGTCAGGAGGGTTGCTCTTCATCTGAAGGCTCTACAAGACAATCTGTTCATTAATTCTTCAGCTTCTGGGGACTGTTAGCATCACCCAGTCTGTTTCAGTCTTTACTTGGCCTTCTCCCCCTTTCATTGTGTCATCTCCTCTTCTGTTTCTTATAAAGACATTAGTCACTCGATTTAGGGCCCACACTGTTAATCCAGGATGATCTCATGTTGAGATTTTTAACTTAATTACATCTGCGAGGACTCTTTTTTTGAATTAGGTCTCATTTACGGGTATTGGAGGTTAAGACTTGCACACTTCTTTTCGGTGGGTCACCTTTCAAACCACTAAAGATATCTTGAAGCAAAATCATCTCAGATAATCAAGCATGCTCTCAGCACTGAGGAAACTGGCATCTTATAGTATTAGATCCTGTGGTGTGCTGACAAACTCCCTCTTCCAAGACTGAATCACGCATTTCCCCTGCTGCTGAAAGTGTTGCCTGCTAATGCCTCATAACTGAGTCACTCTCCAAGAATTTTCTTCATCTGAAGAGAGCTGCCTCTGCCAAGTTTATGCTTCCTTCCTGGGAAAAGCCCACATGTAATGAGAAGATAATGAGGGGCATGTACAAAGGCCTGGTCTTTGCCTCAATTCTGGATAACTCTGAAGGGTCATCCCAGCTCTAGAGCTCCCTTGTAGGACCAGCTGAGTCCTGTGCTTTAACTTTATCACAAATCAACTTCTCCTTCTGCCATGTCTTGCTTCCTCACTCCCTGGTAGATGTTGTTCCCAAGAGCAGCCCCCATTACACCTCCTGCTGGCAAATCTCACCACATATGTTTCCCAAAGACCCTGACCTAAGACACATCCTGACATGAGATAAACCATAGATATTCTAAGCAGCTCAGAAGGAGTCTTTTTGGAGAACCATCTGCTCAAGGGGCTGGGAGAGCCATTTGGATGATCAAAGGAGAACTTGGGTAAAAGAAGTCCTTATCCTCCATTGTGTGAGCTCTTTGCTCTATTATCATCCCTGTGATTAGAAACATGAAGTATGAAGTTACACACAAAATGAAAAGGACAAAACATTTTTAAAAATATAACTAATATTTTTCAAAAATTATGAGGCTAAATAGATGATTACCAGGTACAGAATATTAGTAAGACAAAGCAAACCAAAATCTTATCATGTTAATAAAAATTAGAGAATATATTTCTCAAACAGAGAAGGAAAGCAAAAGGTCCTGGATGTTGAGAAGAGAGAATAAGCCTAAGTCTTCTTACATACGAGGGTAATGACAATACCTAGCTTCCGGGGCTGCTGTGAGAAAGCACATGTGAAAGCACTTGGTACAGAGCTTGGCCAACAATATAGCTAATGAAGCCACAATAATGGTAATAACAATAAGATGCAAAGGAAGGGAGTCAGGGAAGACTTTCTAGCCACAGCTCTTCCTCAATTCAGTGATGTTGGACAGATAGGTCATTTAACCTTTCTCTGCTTGCGTTTCCTCATTAGTAAAATAGTAAACTGCTAAAGATTACAGAAATGAAAATGGCCTTCTAGTTCACTGATTCAAGACGAGTCTAATGGTCATCATTAAATGACTTTTAGAGATCTCAACATTACTGCAGTCTGCTAGGCATGCTATTAAGCTACAAAACATAAGATATCCATGAACTATTCAGAAGATGATAGACCATATAAAACACAGAAAATTGCAATAAATTATATGGATGAATATCTAAATTCTGGCAGATGCAGCCTATAATCCCTTAATGTTTCCCCCCTCCCGGCGGAGTAAGGAGGCTTTTTCTCTAATCCTTAAAAATCAATGCTATAGTAAATTAATCATAGCCTGCTGTAGTGATTGGATTAATGGAAAGATCTTGCTAGGGCTTACATGAAAGCCTAAAGTAAACAGCCACCCAATATACAGATGTTCTGGGTAGGGCATAGAGACACTAAAAAATCCAGTTAAAATTGAATTAATAAATCTATCTACTTAAAAAGAAACCTTCTAAACTGGAAGAGGCTGGGATCTCGGATTCTTTACTTTTTTGCTTCCTTAGCAATTTTGCTCAAATAAAATTTAGGTTTTATTAAAACCACGGATTCCTTGAAAGTCTTCGGCAAGTTAGCCAATGCACCTGCCCTAATTGCTTCCTGGAGTGGTCTTGGTTCTGGGCCACTCCAGGAAGATGAATCTAGATCAGAGGAATGTCTCCGTCATTCATTTGGAAATTTAAATCGGTCCCAGATCATTCAACAACTGAGGGTTTAAAGCTAACCCTGAGGAAATCTTTAAGCTTCCTTAGCAGGGGACGACTGTAACACTGTGATAGAAGACAGCCGAGAAGTTCAGTCTCCACGAATCTACATCATTCAAAATGTTTGGCATAAAAGTTCAAGGAATGATGAGTCAATATGTACTCAGAAGTGGCCATAATGTTCTGATTTATCATGTTTCACTTTTCCCACAAAGCAGGTGACAAAATGGGAATAAAATAAAATGAATCTATTCTTATTAGATTGGGGCCACAATCTCATATAGGGTTTAGATATTGGATTTCCTGACTGCTTCCTGTGTTGTCGGCTTATTGCTTTCAAGGGAGCCAGCAACGGCCTGGGATAACAGAGTGTCTAGGATGTGAGACATCTTAAATGGATGACACAATTTCCCTGGGCTCTGCTGCCAGCGGAGTTCCCTAAGCAAGTTAGTGTTTATGTGTTGGTGATGTTTGGGGGCTCAGTGGAAACTAGACAGGAATGATCCTTGCCTAGAATAATGATACCATAAAAGAAAGTGGGAACACAAAGATGAATACTCTTACTGATGATATTTACTCAGGTTCAGTATTGTCTGAGCCAGGAGCTTTGCTTCTTTGGGCTGAGAAAGACTGAAGGGTTCTTTCTTCACTAGTCCCTGTTCCTTTCAGGGTGCTTCTGAGTACACTTTGCCTTGACTCAGTCATGGCATTCTTCTCGTACCCGTATCAAATGTGACACATGCCCCTAAATCTGTATGCTGTAGAGTTGGTCTTTAATACCTTCTGACACAAGCTTGATCTGTCTGGCTCAAGGCCTCAGTGTGACAAAACTTTCTTCTCTCTGAGTTTTACAGGAGCCTTGGTCTGGTTTTGCTTCTTAAAAATATAAGTTTGATGATAGGTCCTGAAGTTTGCTGATAGGTCAAAGATCAAGAATATTTTCATTAATTCAGAGAAAAAAGACATTATCTGAGACAGGCACTGAGAAAAGAACAGACAAACTTAGATGAGAGCAAAACCTAGAAACTGATAATGCTCTGTTAAAAGTGAACCACCTGGGGCTAGAAGGTGTGGGTGAATGGGGGATTGCGGGGAGAGGTGAGAGGAGACCATACTACCTAACCAGAAGGTTCCTTCACCCCTTAGTAGCTCCATCCAGGATTTCTGGACCTGCTGGTATCAGCAGCTGACTGGTCCCTCTGCCCAGCAGTGTATGGCAGGAGGACCAAGGTCAGCCCAGTACCTGCTGCTCTGGGATTCCATTGTTCAGTCCCACCAATTTGCCCATTAACTGGCTCTGTTAAGGGTCCACCTGGTTGGAATGGAACATTGGCTCTTTCCTGTCCTGATTCTCCTGGCTCAGAGGGTGGGACTGGTGGGAAACTTGTCTGGCTTCCATGGGCAAATCCAGCGCGGGGGTCTTCTGCTCCCATCCCCCACCCCATGCACACTTCTGTGGCTAGCCCTTCTCTTTTTCCGCAAGCCATTCAACCTTCAACTCCATGATACGGGTCTTCCTAAAGTTCTGTTTTCTTTCTTCTTTTCTTCTCTGTCTACCCTCCCTGCTCTTTTTCTCACTAGTAGTTTAAGCAGGTGGTGGAAGAATGATAGCATACTCAGAGGCTGAGCTACATTTTGGGAGACAGAAAGAGTAGAGGATTCTTTTGAGAAGAAGGGACAGTGTGAGGTAGCAGGAGTGGGGGCAGAGGGGAAACAGAGAGTGAAGAGAAAGAGATGACTAATGCGAAGGAAAAAAAAAAAGGGAAAAGTCACAGAAAAGTGTCTGGGAAAAAATGAGGAGGGCTGAGATCAGAACATAGAATGACCACACTGCAAAGGAAAATGAAGTGCTTCCGGTCTGATGGGGAGGAGAAGGAAAATTATTGTAGGATTGGTATGTGGAGAGTAAGAAAGTTGGAGGAGTTCAGATCTGAGCCCCCAGCCTTGTATATAAATAGAAAAGCAGGTGGGTAACTTGCAGAAAATCAGTGAGTGGGGGAGCTCTGAGGAAAGCAGAGCAGGGAGCTTTGGAATACGTATCAGAAGGATGGTGACAGGAAGGCAAGAGAAAGAAAAAAAAGGATTCCTGAGCGGAGATGAGACTGTGGTTGAAGATGGTGTGTTGACTTTGAACTGAAATCAACAATCCTTGAAGTCAGGGACTAGGAGAGGAGAATGCATGACAGGGGGTTCCAGCTCAGCAAGGCAGGGTTGTCAGGGGGCTGAGAGGCCCACGTACAAAGAGAAGACAGAGGACAACTAAATTTGCTGATTATGGGGTATCTTGGGACAAATGGAAACTGGAAAGGTGCCTGAAGAATGGGGACAACGGGAGTGTTGGAGGGAGAAGGGAGGTAAAGAGGAAGGTCAACTCTCTCTCCGCGCTGGCCGATTGTTCTCCATTCCTTTTGGTTTATAATTTTGACCCAATTTCAATAGCATTTTTTTTTTAAAAAAAAGGACTCGTGTGATTAATATCCAATTTAAGATTTGGCTACTCCTGATCCCAACAGCTCATTGTTGTAGCAGCTAACACAAATATATGTGGAAAAATGGCCTCTGTTAGAAGGAGACTATATGATGTAACTTTTCAGTGGGCTGAAGAGAAAACAGGTAGTGCCTGCAGCCTAAGGTCAGCACACAGGGAATCACAGACCTTGGACTTGGGGGCAAGAGAGTGAGGGGTGATCCTTAGAGGAAGCAGAATGCCAAAGAATAAGCTTTGCTTACACCATTCTGGCTGTGTTTTGTCGTCGGTATATCTGGCATTATGTGAGGTAAAGAAATGGTTATGCAATTCTGTCCAGTCCTGACCCAGGATCATGCTAGTGCTCAATTAGGGATTAAAAAAACCAAGTTTGTGTGGAGATGTGGGAGGGAAATCACCTGATTAGATCAAGATAGTTCTTCACATCCAAATACAAATGGTGCCAACCCTCAATTGTCTGATTGTCCTTGGGCAGCTGCCAACTTTCATCCCAGGAGGTCTTTATTTTCTTTCAAGAGACCCAAAATCAATCATTTAATTCTTGGTGAGGTTAAGGTGGAAGATTAGAGTGGATTAGAGTCAATTATAAACACAGTCCCTTCTGCCATGCTTCCTGGGGACCAACAGAATCTCAGCAGACCCCTCATTAAAGCGATTACTCTCACAAGCCAATGATACTGTATCTACTTTATCTACTGGCCATACCTGAGCTTATGCTGAAACCAAACCAGAAAAATTAAGGGAATTAATAGGAAAAAAGTAGGAATAAAATGGAAAATAGGAAATAAAATACTTGAAAAACCTCATAGCCTCAGACTGGAAAGACCCTGCTTAGAATCTAGACAGACAGACAGATAAATGAGTTACGTTTCTCTTTCTCTTTTTAAAGATTTTATTTATTTGCCAGAGAGAGTGAAAAGGGCAGGCAGAGGGAGAAGCAGGCTCCCCGCTGAGCAAGGAGCCCAATGTGGGACTTGATCCCAAGACCCAGGGATCATGACCTGAGCCAAAGGCGGATGCTTAACTGACTGAGCCACCCAGGTGTCCCCAGATATGTTTCTCTTAGCTCAAGACTGGTAAGGACCATTAGCTTCTGGAATTGGCCAATGTATATATTAATATTAGAGCAACATTTTCTGAGCTAAAAGAAATTGAAATGATGGTGGTGGTGATTGTAGAGGGAAAACTGAACACTAAGTAAATGACAGAATGTCAGGGGCCAAGGAGAGAGCTGAGGCTGGAACACACTACTGCTACTCCCCCACACCACATGAAAATGCTCAGATTTGATGTTGCGGTAAGTGGCATGTCTGCTCAGTGGCTCCTCTGCCAGAGTAGATTCCACATGAAGAATGCCTGTTATGCAAAAGAATAGCTAAATGATTCACAGATGTGTTGTTTTAATGCTTGCCAGCTGTCAGCTGTGAATTGGGGTTTGACAACCTAAAGTCCCTACTGTGTGACCTCAGAGTCATTTCAAGCTATTTCCTCATTTTTTAAATGAATATTAATTGAGCCAGTAACACCCTTATGTATTTCTTTTTAACATTTCAGGTCTTACAATAATGCTTCATTTTCAAAGAATGTTTCATAAAATGGGAAAGAATTATGGTTAAAATTAATGTAGTCTCAAAATTGGTATTTTAATCATACAGAAAGGCAGAAAACGTTAAGTTGTGACTCCCTATTCTACTACATCCAATGTCCTAGCAGTACTTCGAATTTTTTCATTAGCTGGTATGGTATTAATTCCTTCTTCTGCTAGTACAATGGGCTCGGCTATGCTTGCCTTGGGATTTTAAACCTGGGATTTTTGCTGGCATTTACATGATTAAAAACACAGCATTAATTTTGCCTTAATACTTAACTATGCTTTATTTTATTTTTCCTTTTTAAGGAAGAAAAGTTGGTGAACAGAAAGAGGAGACAGACATTCATTTGGTAACTCAGTCAGAGACTAATGTGAGCCTCATGGAGGACCCTGAAGGGAAGCATGAAATGAAGGGCAAATAGTAGAGCTCTCACAGGCTGTTACCTGCAGTCATTCTCTACCAAAGTGGACCAGCCAGTTAATTTACAGGGAAGGACCTCTTCCACCCGCAGGATTATAACAGAATTTTAGCTATCAACAGCACTGGGTTTAGCATCACAAAACCTTAACCTGAGCCCTACTTCTATCATTTACTAGCTCGATGAACTTAGGCAAGTTATTTTACCGTCTGAGTCTTCTTTTTGTTTCTGAAATGAGAATTTTCCAGGGTCTTCCAACTAGAAGAGGAATTCTCCTGGAATTTTAGAGGGATTAGATGAATTCACAGAAGAAGAAACACCCGACACAATGCCTGGGGCATGACAGTCACCGACTAAATACTAGGCGATTTTCTTCTTTCCCATTTTATTTTAAAAAAGGATGGATTTTGAAAAATTGTTTCTAGGGTTCACACTTCTAACCAAGAACATTAGCAGAGACAACATTGGTGTAAGTCATTTTGTAGCAATCTTCAAAGGACAACCCAGCATACACTACCCTAGTGAAAACGGGTCTGACCTTGACAATCTTCCAGTCCAATTCCCTCATTTTATAGACAAGGAAATTGACCCAGAGAGCTTAAATGAGACAATCAAGGTCACAGATATACATGGTGGCACAATCAGGTCTTGAAGCCAGCTCTCTTGCCTTGATCCTAGACCTCCCAATTACCATGTTGATACTACTGTAGCTGGGCAAAAGAAGTGTGAATGGTCAGGGTGTCCATGAAGTCTGAAGGTTTAGGGACATTTGCAAGGTTTCAGTTAGCTTATTGGTCTCAGCAAGAGGCTGAACAGTATATACTCATATCAAACAGAAAAATGAGCATTCATTCTGACTGACAAATAAATACTTCCAGAAATTTACAAAAGGGCTAAGACTAACCTTGAAACTAACCTCGCGCTGGCCTCAAACACATATCCCCATGGCCCACAGTGGTCTTTGTCCTAAATAGCCCTACCCAATGGTGGTAAAATGAGAGTCTAGACATAATGGATGGGATTGAAAAGGACTTGGGAGACTTCCAAGTTTAACATACACCATATTTCCCCCAGGTACCTCTTCTTCAGGTTTGGCTTGCAGCGGAATTTTTATTTTTATTTTTTTTATTTTTATTTTTTTAAAGATTTTTATTTATTTATTTGACAGAGAGAGATCACAAGTAGACAGAGAGGCAGGCAGAGAGAGGGAGGGAAGCAGGCTCCCCGCTGAGCAGAGAGCCTGATGTGGGACTCGATCCCAGGACCCTGAGATCATGACCTGAGCCGAAGGCAGAGGCTTAACTCACTGAGCCACCCAGGTGCCCCATGCAGCGGAATTTTTAAAAGCAGGTAACATCAGGTGGCACATGTCAGGGAATATTGACCCAGCCCAACTGACAAACTGTATAGGATTTTGGTTGAGGCCACTTGAGGAGAACTCTCAGAGCAATGGTTTTCAAAAAGCCAGTGTGAAAGCTTGTGCCAAGCTGGGTAGCTGTACTACTAGGGAATCCTCTGGAGAGAAAGCTTTAAGAAACAGAGATCTTCTCCTGGAGATCCTCTGTCAGTCAGTCTGTGGTGGGGCATGGGCATCTTCATTTTTCAGAAGTGCCTCATATGCTTTCGTATTTAGCCATCACATTAACTCAAGGTGGGAGTATTTGGGGGGAGATAGTAAGAACTTTACAAATGGCAGATATGATGGCTTCCAAGTCTAGTGCCTCCCCTCATGACACGGATGTGGTCACGTGCAAGAAATGACTAAGTGTCCTCACCTGTTTTGCTCTACCATTAACTGTTCCTCCCTCCATAGTCAAACCTGACTGCCCAACTACCAGAATGCAGGCATATACCTTGAGTACACCCCTACTTAGTATTTCTCTCTGCCTTGTGGGAGTACTGTCTGTTCCCCTAATAGCCAGTGACCTTCTTGAGATAAGAATGGAGACTATGTATATGCTCCAGTCATCTCTGTACATAGTGCTGGGCCTGGCACATGGTAGGAACACAACAAATACTGGAAACTTGAATTAAATACAGCCTCTTTGTTATCGGGATATGGCATCACCTCTTCCTTGGCTTTAGGAGAAAAGGATGTTGATAACCTTGGGGAAAACTTTAGGTCACTGAGAATTCTGAGATTTATTTTTCTGGGAAACTGACAGACTCAACCTTTGAGCTCAATTTCCATGAGACAAATCCTAACCCAATGAGTGATATAAACACCCACAGTGTCACTTCAGGAGATGAGCCATGTGACCCCTGGGGCTTCCACATGCTTCCTTGATTCTCAGAGTGATTCAGCCAGTGGCTGTTAAACAAACACAGATGCCGATCTGGGAAGCAAAATGAGGTTAAAAGCTGGTGAGCCCACAAGTCTACAATAAATCTGCCCTTGAATCAACTGGGATACCTTGGGAAGCATGTAGTCTTCTGATGCAGATTCATTTTCAGCTGTTCTGAATTAATTTAGGGATTATAAAATTGGAGTATCTGAATGTGAAAACAATGGAAGTATCAGTTTACACTGGCACCCAAAGAACTTAACTGCTTGAGCAAGAATAGCTTACCATGATCCAAGAGACAATTCTGCTTTTTATTGAAAGTGAGGATAGCTGAACCTAAATTCTTTTTGGCTGTGGCTAAGGCAAAGCTGGATAACTCTGGCCAACTCAAGAGTGAATCTACAATAAGTTTATGGGACTCTGAATAATCTCAGTGAGAATTTATCTCAGGAGAGCAGAGAGATCATCAGGCTCCACTTTGTAGTGAAGCGTTAGCCTCAATAGGCAGCAGGAATTCTGTATACATCTTGGTGTCTCTCTTTCACAACTGACTCCTGATCTAATCCTTCTAAACTCATGTCTATGGAAGGGGGAGAAATAGGGAGGGGATAGGATGGTGTGCAGTACATAACTATGGAAATAACTACACAGTGTGTATAAAGCTGCCCCTAGTCCAGACTGAAATTTAAGACTTCTTTATCTTTCCAGCATCATATGAGTAGAGAAACTTAGTCCACAGCCACTCTAATGAAAACTTCCTGATTATTGAGCATCTCCAGATTCCTGGAAATTTCTCATCCTTGTGTCCTAATAGAATTCTCCCATCTGCATAGTCTTGTCCTCACCATCCTGATCTATCAAGCTCCCCATCCTCTGCATAGAGTATTCACGATACACATCTGACATGGGAAGTCCCTCTACCATATGTCCCCTATCCCCTAATTGGATTTGTAGTTCTATTTCCTTGATTGCTTTTCTCAAACAATACACTTAAATTTTGTCCTTTACCTCTTCAGAGAGGAGGGAGGCAAAGAAGCTATGAACATCTATATGTTAGGTTTATTTTATCATAGCTGTTTGAATAAAAACACTGTAGAGTTTGGTACTGTCTCTTTTTTAATATGCCACTAAAAGAAACAACACAGGTTGTAAAGAAGAGATCTTTACAGTTTTTCCCAGATCCCAAATGGCTTTGGCCAGGGTTCCTCGAGGGTTCATATGCAAGAGCAGCCACTAATGCAGGTGATGGTAGTCAGAGTAAGTGACAGAGTGCATTGAGACATTAGTAGTATATTGCAGCAGCAGCAGCAACTGACAGCACTCTTTGAAAGAAGCAGTACCAGGGACAGGTAGTAGCCACGCCCAGTGGCAACATCAGGGCCCTATGGAGGTGATGGTGACATCCATGAAAGCAGGTGCACCCTGTAAGAGAGAATTACTGTGGGCTCTGCCAGCTGAAGCAAGGCAACTTCACACAGATCCACATGGACTGGAGGCCTTGGAAGCATATATCTCTGAGTGAGTCTGGAGCAGAAGAATAAGAAAAGGGCACATGACTTTTGGTCACTAAAGAGTTATTTGAAGTGTATGTGAGATACCACTTGCAAACTGGGGGATTAATATGGGAGCTAGTGATACTATAATAGCAGATTACAGAAAGAGCCAGTGAAAAGTTTGTTAATATCACTTTAATCCCCATGTTTTATGTCCTTCTAGATAGTAACACAAGTACAGGAGTGAGGATGTCTGGTTTGAAGACACATATCACTTATGACAAAAAGTGACATCAGTATGTGATTCAACTTGACATACTGATATCCAGGTTTTCATAGCAAAATCTAAGTTAAAAGTTCCTTTTTTTAATATGAATTATTTTTGGAAGTTTCCAGGAATCTTTGATCAAAAGTCTCATATGTATGTCTACTATCTGATTCAGTGTTCTCTTAGATAAAGGATCTGGAATACATGCCTTCCATATAGATTTTTTTTAATTAAATTTAATTTTTTTTCAGTGTTCCAAAATTCATTGTTTGTGCACCACAACCAATGCTCCATGCAATAGGTGCCCTCCACAATACCCACCACCAAGTTCACATATCCACATGGATTGGCTATGAACATCTATATATTAGGTTATATGAACACCCCCCGAAAACCCTTAGGTTAAAGATAAGCTTTTAGTCTTTAAACTTTGAGTGCTTGAGAATTCAGTGTATTTATTACAGTATTTCTGCTATAAAAAATATAATCAGGAATAGCCTTCTAGTATTAACCTATATTTCTTTGGTTAAGGCTGGGTAAATGGATGGATGGATAGATAGACAGAAAGATGAGTGAATGGGGGCTAATCTGTTTTAATATTTCATAGGATCTCTAAAGTAGCTAACAACATCATGGAGTTCAGTTAGCTACTAGAAACGTTTCCTCACGTTCCATCCCTTAAACATCACTGACATTATAAAACAAGAAAGGAAGAATATTGGACTACAAATCAACAGATCTATGTCTGCAAATCACCATGAGCCCTCAGACATGTTTCTTCACTTCTTCCCAACTCAATTTTCTCATCCATATAATCAAAGAATTGGACTAAATTGTCTCTTAAATCTCTTTTTGCTCTAAATTTCTATGATTCTGATTTTCTTCAGTTGTTCTAAATTGGGTAGAGCAATGGTCTTCCAACTTCTTAAACTAGTGGTATCCTTAATTCATATGGTATATAAATAAATCTTAACATTAAAAAAAAGGCAGATGTTCCGTGGATGAACTGTAGGTGTGAGGCAGATTTTACATTTTCTTGGTACTCTCTTCAACCCTCCTCTGGCTCCTCTAGTGTTCTATAGACACCAATTTATAAACTGTTATACTATGGAAGTAGGAGATAAAGCACTTGAAACTAACTAATACGTTTGAAATGATGAAATGATGAAATAGAAGCCAAATCTTGAATACAGCTAGAGATTGGGGTGTCTGTGGTTCTGGTGAGTTCCAGAGTCAGTTAGGAAAAGCATAAAGGTTTCAGAGATATGCCCCATAAAAGAGGGGACTGATTTCTTTCCTCTATGACCAATTTTCCTTCCTCAATGACTTCAAGACCAAACTCTCTAAGTTTTGTGTCAACTTCACATTCCTTGAAAAATGAAGACACAAAATGGGGAGTTCCCCTAGAGGAGTTTTGGGCAGACAACCTTAAATCAAACTCAAGGAAAGAAAAATGCATTTTAAATTGTATCAAATAGCAGGATGCAATGACACATCAATAACAACTGCCTGTGGCCACATTTTTAAACGATGGCTTGAAATTTATCCCCATTGCCCTCCTCCATCTCTCTTAAAATAACTCGCAAATAAGGTTGAGTGAGGAATGTCATCTATGCTTTTCCCATTCTTCTTCTATCCAATTCAGAAATGAAAATGATGTTGATGTTTTATTTTGGTCACCTTTTGTTAGAATTCTCATTGTAATCCATCATGTTCTCTAAAAATATTAGCAATTCCTTTTGACCTAGTAAAAGACGGTGAGCTTCAAATTGACTTGTTGACGGGGGTAAGTGATAGACTATGGTACTTTTCAGTTATTTTAGGTAAAGCCTGTTCTTGACATAACTCTGATGGATGGTAGTAAAACACACAATGGGCAAGAATTAAAAGGGGCAATGAAAAAAAGTTATCATGGTATTTCCCCCACCTTTCTCTCTTGTCTACCTCTCCACAAGAGAATGGTATGTCAGAGAGACCTTCACTATGAAATTTATAATTGTTCCTTTATTTAGCACAGCTCAAGGCTGTAACTGACTGTATCATCAGGGACTCAGGGAAACTTGAAATAGTCACTGAAAATGAAGGATAAAGAAAGAAAAAACAAAACTCCTAAGTGATGTCATTTCCTGCAAACAAGAATTACCATTCCTTTATGCTTTATCTACTCTTAATTTATCCCATCTCATCTTCAGCTTTGTTTAAATAAAGTAAGACTGTACTGATTTAGGTTTTAGGCATAAATTTCTCCTTAGTGAAAAATAAAAATCAAAGTTTTCCTTGCATAATTTGCCACAATATTTTTTCTTCTATTTACTTATCTAAACATTAAGAATTTATGGGTTTTGTATATGTTAAGCACTATTAATTGATGGAAAGGAAAAAAAGGAGTAAGACATGATTCTTCCCCTCAGGAAACTCACAGTTTGATTTTTCTGCATTGAAATCATAGTCTGGGTATCGACAGAGAAGTCTCTGAGCAGAATGTATTGCTCTTTTTTTTTTTTAATTTTAATTAAATTATTTATTTGACAGAGAGGGAGAGAGCATAAGTAGGCAGAGAAGCAGGCAGAGAGAGAAGGGGAAGCAGGCTCCCTGCTGAGCAGAGAGCCCGATGCAGGGCTCGATCCCAGGACCCTGAGATCATGACCTGAGCTGAAGGCAGTTGCTTAACCAACTGAGCCACCCAGGCGCCCCCAGAATGTATTGCTCTTAATAGGAAGTTTACAATAACACCAGAATAAATTGGGAATACTAACAGGAAGAGAATAATCAGCTAATTTTTCATTTTCTATTATAGCTTAATTATTTACGATGATATTCTCTCATTCTCTACAGTCTTGTCTAGTTGGAGGTGCAATGCTGCTCTACCAGGCCAGAGCCTCCCTTCTCATACTAATGACAAACATGAGCAACAACTTGAGGAGAAGCAGCTTACTGGTCCTGCCTTTCTTGAACTAAATGTGTGTAAGGTTTTAATATGAAATTTGAAGGGAAAACAAACTCTAAAAAGAAAACTGTACTTTTAAGTCCCTTGTAATTTTTCTCTCTATTCCACTTTTACATAAGATTATGACTCTTGGTATTAGCTCAGGTCATGATTTGGGGTCCTGAGATCAAGACCTGAGGTGGCCTCTGCCCTCAGTGAGGAGTCTGCTTAAGATTCTCTCTCCCCCTCTCCCTGCTCAGCAGGGAGCCTGCTTTTCCCTCCGTCTGCTGCTCCCCCTGCTTGTACTCTCTCTCTCTCTGGTATATAAATAAATAACATCTTAAAAAAAAAAACTGCTTGTGTTTTCTGATTAATTCAGGTAGACATCTGTCTTATCTGTGACATAAATTTTCTTGTTATCAATAAATCAATCTCTATTCAAAAAAAAAAAAAAGATTCTCTCTCCCTCTCTTCCCCTCCCCTCTGCTCTCTCCCTCTCTCTGAAGTAATCAAATATATCTTAAAAAAAAAAAAAAGATTATGTAAGGGGATCATTTTTACATGTATCTGATTTAATCCTGTCAATGTCACTGTGAAGGAGACATTATTAATATTGAGATTCAAAAATTTGGATACTTAAAACATTTTTTAAACTCTGAAAAGTCTCTTTTCATTTTGAATAGTGTCTTGAACTTTGTTTTATTTTATTGTGTCAAGTAAACATGAGATCTACCCTTTTCACAAATTTTTAACTGTACAATATGGTAGAGTTGATTATAGGTACAATGTGGTATGGTAGATCTCTAGAAATTATTCATTTTGCTTAACTGAAGTTTTCTGTCTGTTGATTAGTAATCCCATTTCTCCTCTCTCCCAGCCCATGGCAGTCACCATTCTACTCTTTGATTCTATGAGCTGGATCATTTCAGATACCTTGAATAAGTGCAATCATGTGGTATTTTCTTTCTGTGACTGGCTTATTTCACCTAGCATAATGTTCTCAAGATTCTTCCATGTTGTGAAATATTGCAGAATCTCTACTTTCTTAAGGCTGAGTGATATGCCATTGTGTGTATAAAATACATTTTTATCCATTCACCTGTCGATGGACAGGTTGTTTCCATGCACTGGCTATTATGAATGGTGCTGAAATGAACATGGGAGTACTAATATCACTTTGAGATCTTGATTTCAATTCCTTTGGATAAATATACAGAAGTGGATTTCTGGATAATTTGGTAGTCTATTCTTAATTTTTTGAGTAAACTCTATATTGTTTTCCATAGCAGGTACACCATTTTGCATCCCCACCAACAATGCATAAAGATTCTTTTTTTCCACGTCCTCACCAACACTCATTACTTCTTGTCTTTTTGATAACAGACATCCTAACAGGTGTGAGAGGATATCTCAATGTGGTTTTGATTTACATTTTCCTGATGATTAGTAACATTAAGGGGTTTTCATATGCCTATTTGTCCTTTGTATGTCTTCTTTTGAGAAATGTCTATTCAAGTCTTTAACCCATTTTAGTTTTCTGTTTTGGCCCCCTTAACTTATTTCTTCCCCACCCCCACCCCCTCCTCTGGCAACTACCAATCTGTTCTCTGAATCTATGGATGATTTGTTGTTGCTGCTGTTTTGTTTTAGATTTCATATATAAGAGAGCTTATATGGTATTTGTCTTTCTCTTTCTGACATATCATTTAGCATAATGCCTTCAAGGTCCACCCATTTGTTGCAAATGGCAACATTCCATTATTTTTATGGTTGAATAATATTCCACTGTGTATATATACCACAGTATATCTGTTGATGGTTCATATCTTAACAATTATAAATAATTCTGCAATGGACATAAAAGTGCATACATCTTTTCAAGTCAGTGTTTTCATTTTTCTTCAGATAAATACTGAGAAGTGGAATTGCTGGATCATATGGTAGTTACATTTTTAATTTTTTGAGAAATCTCCATATTGTTTTCCATAGTAGTTACACCAATTTACATTCCCTCCAACAGAAAACAAGGATTCCCTTTTCTTCACACCCTCACCAACACTTGTTATTTCTTGTCTTGTTTTTAATTTAATTTTTTTTTCAGTGTTCCAAGACTCATTGTTTATGCACCATACCCAGTGCTCCATGCAATACATGCTCTCCTTTATATTGCTTGTCTTTTTGATAATAGTCTAACAGTTGTTAGGTGAAATCTCATCAGGGGTCTGATTTGCATTTCCCTCATGATTAATGATGCTGAGTGTCTTTTCATGCACCTGTTGGTCATCTGTACCTCCTCTTTGGAAAACGTTTACTCAGATTTTCTGTCCATGTTTTAACTGGATATGTGGGTTGTTTGTGTGTGTGTGTGTGTGTGTGTGTGTGTGTGATTGGGTTGTAGGAGTTCTTCATATATTTTGGATATTAATTCTTTATCAGATATATGAGTTGCAAATATTTTCTTTCATTTAGCAGGTTGCCTTTTCATTTTTTTTGATGGTTTCCTTTGCTGTGAAGAAGCTTTTTATTATTATGTAATCCCATTATTCATTTTTGCTTTTGTTCCTAAATTAAAAAAAAAAAAACCACCAGCAAGACCTGTGTTAAGGCATTTACCACACGTGTTTTCTTTTAGGAGTTTTATGGTTTCAAGTCTTATGTTTGAGTCTTTAATTCATTTTAAATTAATTTTTATGTGTGGTGTAAGACAGTGGTATAGTTTCATTCTTTTCATGTGGTGATCCAGTTTTTCCAACACCATTTATTGAAGAAACTATTTTCCCCATTGTATACTCCTGGCACCTTTGTCATAAATTAATTGATTATATAGGCATAGGTTTATTTCTGGGTTCTCATTTCTATTCCATTGATATATGTATCTATTTTTATGCCAATACTATAGTGTTTCAATCACTGTAGTTTTATAGTATGGCTTGAAATCAGGAAGAATGATGCTTCCAGTTTTGTTTTTCTTTTCAAGATTGCTTTGGCTATTCAATGTTTTTTGAGGTTCCATACAAACTTTACGGTTATTTGTTCTATTTCTTTGAAAACTGCCATTGGAATTTTGATAGGTATTGCACTGAATATGCAAATTTATTTGGGTAGTATGAACATTTTAACATTAACTGGTCCAATCCATGAGCAAGGAATATCTTTCCATTTATGTTTGTCTTCTTCAATATCAAAATTTCTTCAATTTAATCAGGTTATTAATTTTTACGCTATTCAGTTGTAGGAGTTCCTTTTATATTTTGGAGATTAATTCCCTATGGGATACATGTCTTGAAAATACTTTCTCCCATTCTCTAGGTTGCCTTTTCACTCTCATTTTTTTCTTTGTTGAGCAGAATATTTTTAGTTTGATGTAGTCCCATTTGTTTATTTTTTGGTTCCATTGCCTATGGTTTTGGTTGTCATATCCATGAAATCATTGCCATAACCAATAACCAATGTCAAAAAGTTTTTCCACTGTTTTCTTCTAGGGGTTTTATAGTTTCAAGTCTAATGTTGAAGTATTTAATCCATATGAAGCTGATTTTGTGGATGGTGTAAGTTCTCAATTTTATTCTTTTGCATGTAGATATGCAGTTCTTACAGCACCATTTTTTTTGAAGAAATCATCCTTTCCCTATTGTGTATCCTTGACACCCTTATTTGAAGGTCAATTTACTGCATATGTCAGGGTTTACTTCTGGATTTTTTTTCTGTTCTATTGGTTTGTATGCCAATCTTTATGCCAGCACCATACTGTTTTGATTATTGTAACTTTGAAATAAATTTTGAAATCAGAAAGTGTGATGCCTCCAACTTCATTGTTCTTCTCAAAACTTATTTGGCTATTCATGGTTCCACATGAATTTTTCTTCTATTTCTATAAAAAGTGGCATTAGGATTTTTATAGGACTAGAATTAATCTGTAGATAGCTTTGGGTAATAAGGATACTTTATGATATTAAGTCTTCCCACCCATGAACACTGGAAATCATTCCATTTGTTTGTGTCTTCAATTTCTTTCATCAGTGTTTTTGTAGTTTCCAGTATACAAGTATTTCCTCTTCTTAGTTAAGTTGATTCCCAAGTATTTTATTCCTTTAGATGCTGTTGTAAATGAGACTGTTTTTCTAATTTTGTTTTCAGGTAGTTTATTTTTAGTGTATAGATGTGACTCATTTCTGTATTTTAAATGATCAAACATCATCATCAAATGGGATTTATCTCTGGGATGCACCCAGGAGTTTTTATCTGATGCTAGTCTCTACTCAGTCTCCAGCAATTAGTCAATTATCCTTTAACTATTTCTAACAAGCTCCAGCAGTAGTTTCTGATCCCGCTAAGCTGTGACTTCCTATATTCTGATTCCAGATTTCGAGGCAGTGGTTTGCACTGTGAAGTCAGTGGTTCAATAAATCTAAGAAGAGTTATTGTTTTTTAGTTTGTTTAGCTTTTTCTTTATTGTGAACGGGATGACAACTTCCAAACTCTTTACATGCCAGAACAGACATTGTAAGTCTCCAAATTTTCAATTCTATCTATATGGTATGTACTTTTTTGGGGGTGTGAGTGACCTCTTTCATGTACTTTTGAGATTCACTCATATTGTTGTACGTATCAACAGTTCGTTATTTTTTATAACATGGTAGAATTCCATTGTTAAATATACCAAAATTTGTTTATCCACTCATTTGTTGATCAAAATTTGGGTTTTCAGTTATTGACTATTACAAATAAAGCTGCTATAAACAAAAATATGTAAGACTTTGGATGAACAGATTTTCCTCTTTTCTCTCCTTGAGCCAATTCCTAGGAGAGGAATGGCTGGGTAATTTGTTAGGTGTGTGTGTTTAACTTTTTCCTAAATTGCCAAAACATTTTCCAAAATGGTTTTACTATTTTACACTGTCACCAGCAGTGTATGAAAATTCTACTTTCTTCCCATCCTCACCAACTCCTGACCTGGGTAAGTTTTGTTAATTTTCATCATTCTAATGGGTATGTAGTAGAATCTCACAGTTTTAATTTGCATTTTCTTTTTCTTTAAGATTTTATTTATTCATTTGACACAGAGGGAGAGAGTGAGATCACAAGTAGGCAGAAAAGCAGACTGAGGGAGAAGGAGAAGCAAGTTCCCTGCTGAGCAGATAGCCCCATATGGGGCTCGATCCCAGGACCCTGAGATCATGACCGGAGCCGAAGGCAGACACTTAATAACTGAGCCACCCAGGAGCCCTTTAATTTGCATTTTCATTATGACTAATGATGATCATCTTTTCATGTCCTTTTGTCCTTATTTGCTTTTGGTCTATCTTCATTTGTGGTGTCTATTCAAACCTTTTGCCCATTTGGTGATGATGAGGGTCCTTTGTCTTTCTGTTAAGCTGTATGTTTTTTAATGTTATCTGGATACAAGTCCTTTGTCTGATATATGTATTCTGAATATATCCTCTCATGTTTGGCCTGCCTTTTTTCCCCTCTTAATTATAATTTTCCATGTACAGAGGCTTTTAACTGCGGAGATGTCCCAATTATTTTTTTATGGTTTTGCTAAATTATAAGGGATTTCTCTTGTGTTTTCTTCTAAGGTTTTATAATTTTAATTTGTATGTTTAGGTCTACAATCCAGTTTTAGTTATTTTTGCATATGGAAAGAAGTAAAAGTCAATGTAATGTGTCATTTCATCGCTGCTTTCAAAACTGTTTATATGTCTTTACATTCTTTGTTTAATTATGCTATGTCTAGGCATGCTATTTTTCTCTTTTGTTTTTATATCCTCTTGGGGGTTCAATGAACTTCTTTCCATTGCTTTCAAGTGGAAGCATGGCCTCATAGAGTACAGTTATAATAGCTATTTTAAAATCTTTTTTCTCATATTTTAAATTCCAAGTCATTTTGTGGTTAGCATTTATTGGTTGTCTTCTCTCTTGAGAATTGCTCACATTTTCTAGGCGATATACGATTGTATTTTATAAACTGTGGAATGTTATGTTGTGTGGACCCTGAAATATGTTATAATCCTTTTGTGAATGTAATAATTTAAGAACCATGTATGTTATTAACCATATAGGTTCAGACCCAAGTAATGTTTCACTTTTCCATGGTTATGGCTCATATGAAGTTGGGTTCTCTAAGGCACTGCTATGCTGGTCTGGGTTTTTCCCACACATGCACAATTCAAGAACCAGCCTAAAATATTCAGGTTTATATGCATAATTAGGGATTCCTTTCTGATATGGGATTTTCCTTCCTCAAGTTCCAACGCTCAGGATGGCTTTTCCCTGGTTCCTCTGACCAGAAAGATAAATTTTCCTCCATATTCTCATGCTGTTCTTTAATTTTAGAGGTGTTTTTGTATTTTATCTAGGGTTTTTAGTTGCAATCAGCTAGAAAGGTAGACCATAGTGGACATACGCCACCATGATAGAACTGGAACCAATATGCATATTTCTTTTAAAGGTTATTCTTAAATATTTCATTTTTGAATTGTTAATATAAAATGTTTTCTTGTCCATTATATATCTTCTAACAGTTATTGCTTATATATCTGCAAGGTATTTAATTGCATATATTAATTTTTTATCTTTCTACATTATTATTACTTCTGTTTTATCATTTATTCCTTTGAGTTTCATAGGTATTTTATTGTAGTCTCTCAAGAAAGATGTAGTTTTGCTTCTTCCTTTTCAAATTTTCATGTTGGAAATCATCTTCTCTTGGCTAACACCTGGAATATGTTGTTAATGGAATAAAGAGTGGTCATCTTTAACTTTATTCTGACCCTAGTGGGAATACTTCTAAAGTTTCCCTGTTAAGTAAAAATATGGCTCTAGAAATGAGTTACACATATAGTTACTATTAAAGAAGAATTAATACTTATTTTATCAAGTGTATACTTTTTAAATCAGAAATGGGTGTTGAATTTGTCAAAGGCCTTTTCAGTATCTATAAGAAATTATCATTTATTATTTCTCCTTAGCTATTAATGGTAATGAACTATATTAGATTTCCTAACATTAAAATACTTTGGAATAAACCACTTGATTATGGTGTATTTTATTAATATACCATTGGAATCTGTTTGCTGGTGTTTAACTTTGAATTTTGGCATCCATATTTAAAACTGAGACTGGTTCTTAAGTTTTCTTTTTATATTTTATGTGATTTGTGCATCAATGTCATACTTGTTTAATTAAAGAAATTTGGAAGTTTCCCTACTTTTACTATGCTCAGGAGCAAGGATGATGGAATATCTTTGAGAAAAATAAATGAATCTGGGGCTTCTTGTAGGATAATTCTGTCACATCTCACTGTTTTTTTCCTGTGAAAATTATTTGCTTAAAACTTTTATCTCTATTGAAGTCAATTTTGGCATATTGTATTTTTGTGGGAAACTATCCATTTTATTTCATTTTTCAAATAAATTGCATAGAGCTATACAAAACATTATGACTTTTACAATTATTCTTTTTCAAAAGTTATTTCCCCCACATCATTTCTTATTTTATGTATCTACACCTTCTCTTTTTCTGGGTAAGATTAACTAGTGGCTTGTCTATTTTGTTAATTTTTCAACAAGAGCAAGTATTTTGATTTATTTATTTTTAAGATTTTCTAATTCCTATTTTGATTTCTATTCCTTATTTTTAATTATTATTTCCTCTTTTTCTCCTCTATCTTTCTGAGTTAGGGATTTAATTGGTTTAACTTTTAATTTTTTATTTATCTAAGTATCATAACTGTGCAGAGCTCTGTATTTCCCTCTAACCACTGCTTTAAAATGTATCTCATAAATTTCTCAGGAAGAGTTCATGTGTAGAGTATTTACTGATTGTTTTGTCTATATCAGACTATTTTTCTATAGGACCGATATTTAAAAGATAGCTTACCTACAAATAAAATTGTTGGCTCACATTTTCTTCAGTTTCTAAAAATTCTTCTTCCACTACTTTCTTACTTTATGAAGTTATTTTGTTTGTCAGTGACTTGGCCTTTTTGCATGGATACACAGAAGACTGCTTTTGTATATTTGATGTCTAATAGGTTTATTAGATTATATCATACAGTTGACCATGATAGGCCATTTTTTCCATGTACACAGTGGGCTCTTCCAGTTCATGGATCCAAGTTTTCCTTTTTCCTTCCTTCCTTTCTTTCCTTTTCTTTTCTTTCTTATTTTGTGCAAAAGGTGGTTTTATTAAAGCATGGCAATAGGACCTATGGGCAGAAAGAGCTGCAATGGGGTCATGAGGAGTGGCCCATTATATACTTTCAAGCTGGGAGGTTAGGGATACCATAAGCCTCCCAGGTATTCTGGAATCAAGGTTTCCAGGATCCTGATGGGGTTAACTATTGTTAGGAAAGTTCATTTATTATTGTTTACTAAAAACTCAGTCATGAGACTCTTCAAATGTATATCAGTAGGTCATATGCTTGCGGGATGAAGGCCAACATGTATCTGGAGGGGGTAGAGATAAAGGAGGTTTCCCAAGGAATTTTGATATGTTAAAGTAGATTTACAGGGTCCTGGGGGTTGGGCTAAGATTTCCTTTTGCCCTCAGCAAAGTATCAACATTGAAGTAGCTGAGTCCCTAGAGGAATGTCATTCTGCCCATTTCAAGGACTTGTCAATGGGCTGTAAGTCGTAAGGAAATTTAATAATTTTTCTTCTGCCTTTGTTTACCACATCATTCTCCCCCTGAACAATTTTGACCCTTAAATCTTTAAGGTTACTGAGGGTGGAAGGTCTCATCTTCTGTAACTTCTTCCTGCTGGGAGTAGAGATTGTCTACCTATGGGTCAACATTGTCATCTGGGACTTATATAGATATAGGAGTTATGAAAGGCTGAAGCAGTTGAATCCAAGGGAGACCAAATGTGTGGATCTTCCCAAGTGGAAAGAATCATGTATCAGCTGGAAGTTACAGCAGTGAAGAAGTCTCACCACCAAGTGGAGAGATATGGGAGAAAACAGCAAAACATGATTAGAATAACAAAAAGAAAATCAGCCCAAATAAGAGTCCTTTGATAGTTGACAAAAATCCTTTTCCAGTCCAGGAGTTTAACCAATCATTAAAGGAAAGAGGAATTGTTTAAAGCACCATGTTAGGTATACATGTCAGTTAGAAACCTAGAAATATATTTGTGGTAATCTGGAACATAGACACAGCATTTTGTTTTGTGAAGCACATGTTCCACCTTGTCCAGCAGTTAAAACATCTACTGCCATTCTATTTGTAAAACTGCTTAACACATTTGTGTCACATCAGTATTTAGTACAGAAATATTATTCTGAGTATCATTTAGGGCTTTGACCATATGTTATTAAGAGCTCCCATGTGCCAAACAACATCCTCCAGTCCCAAAGAGGGAAAAAAAAATGGATGTTAGGTAGTCATACCAATGAGACATAGAACATGTCTACCATTGTTTTAAATTTGTGTACGTTTGGCTGGGTTGGTTATAGTTTTAACAATGCGTCTGGGAGGGAGGAGTCAAGATGGCGGAGAAGTAGCAGGCTGAGATGACATCGGGTAGCAGGAGATCAGCTAGATAGCTTATCTAACCATTGTGAACACCTACAAATCCAACGGGAAATTGAAGAGAAGAAGAGCAACAATTATAGAAACAGAAAATCAATCACTTTCTGAAAGGTAGGACCTGCGGAGAAGTGAATCCAACTTTTAAAAGTCTGCTCCATTGGGAGACATCGCTCCAGGAGCTAAACCGGGGAGAAACCCAGGCGGGGTCAGCATAACCCCAGGTCCCGCGGGGTCATGTAAGGACCGGGGGTGTCTGAGGGCCGCAGAGCTCGCAGGTATTGGAGCGGGGAAGCCAGCTACAGCGACAGAGCCGAGGACTGAGCTCTCAGCCCGGGGTTACCTTGTGCCAGTTGCAGGCTGGGTGGGCTCGGAGCGCGGCCGGAGGCCACGGAGACGAAAGCGACCGGGCGCTTTTCTCCAGGCTCCAGCAATTGACTGCTTTCCTAAAGGCGCGACTGCAAGCCAGGAAGGCGGGGCAGTTGGGCGGTTTTCTCTAAGGTACACTGAGGAGCGGAATCCCAAGCTCTCGGCTCATCCAGGCTGAGAGATTGGGAGGCCGCCATCTTCATTCCCATCCTCCAGAACTCTACGGAAAGTGCTCAGGGAACAAAAGCTCCCGAAAGCAAACCCGAGGGGATTACTTAGCCCGGCCCCTGGCAAAGGCGGTGCAATTCCGCCTGCAGCAAAGACACTTGAGAATCACTACAACAGGCCCCTCCCCCAGAAGATCAACAAGAAACCCATCCAAAACCAACTTCAGTCACCAAGAACAGCGGAATTCCACAGCAGGGGAAAGCAAATCTTATCTGGACAAAATGACAAGGCGGAAAAACTCACCTCAAAAAAAAGAACAAGAGGCCGTACCGAAGGCTGGAGACCTAATCAATACGGACATTGGTAACATGACAGATCTAGAGTTCGGAATGACAATTCTCAAGGTTCTAGCCGGGCTCGAAAAGGCATAGAAGATATTAGAGAAACCCTCTCCGGAGAGACAAAAGCCCTTTCTGGAGAAATATAAGAACTAAAATCTAACCAAGTTGAAATAAAAAAAAGCTATTAATGAGGTGCAATAAAAAATGGAAGCTCTCACTGCTAGGATAAATGAGGCAGAAGAAAGAATTAGTGACATAGAAGACCAAATGACAGAGAATAAAGAAGCTGAGCAAAAGAGAGACAAACAAATACTGGACCACGAGGAGAGAATTCGAGAGATAAGCGACACCATAAGACGACACAACATTAGAATAATTGGGATTCCAGAAGAAGAGAGAGAGAGGGGAGTAGAAGGTATATTGGAGACAATTATTGGAGAGAATTTCCCTAATATGGCAAAGGGAACAAACATCAAAATCCAGGAGATGCTAAGAACGCCCCTCAAAATCAATAAAAATAGGTCCACACCTCGTCACCTGATAGTAAAATTTACAAGTCTTAGCGACAAAGAGAAAATCCTGAAAGCAGCCCGGGAAAAGAAGTCTGTAACATACAAGGATAAAAACATTAGATTGGCAGCGGACCTATCCACAGAGACCTGGCAGGCCAGAAAGAACTGGCATGATATATTCAGAGCACTAAACAAGAAAAACATGCAGCCAAGAATACTATATCCGGCTAGGCTATCATTGAAAATAGAAGGAGAGATAAAGAGCTTCCAGGACAAACAAAAGCTGAAAGAATTTGCAAACACCAAACCAGCTCTACAGGAAATATTGAAAGGGGTCCTCTAAGCAAAGAGAGACCCTAAAAGTAGTAGATCAGAAAGAAACAGAGACAATATACAGTAACAGTCACCTTACAGGCAATACAATGGCACTAAATTCATATCTCTCAATAGTTACCCTGAATGTTAATGGGCTCAATGCCCCAATCAAAAGACACAGGGTATCAGAATGGATAAAAAAACAAAACCCATCAATATGCTGCCTACAAGAAACTCATTTTAGACCCGAAGACACCTCCAGATTTAAAGTGAGGGGGTGGAAAACAATGTACCATGCTAACGGACATCAGAAGAAAGCTGGGGTGGCAATCCTTATAACAGATCAATTAGATTTTAAGCCAAAGACTATAATAAGAGATGAGGAAGGACACTATATCATACTCAAAGGGTCTGTCCAACAAGAAGATCTAACAATCTTAAATATCTATGCCCCTAACATGGGAGCAGCCAACTATATAAACCAATTAATAACAAAATCAAAGAAATACATCGACAGTAATACAATAATAGCAGGAGACTTTAACACTCCCCGCACTGAAATGGACAGATCATCTAAGCAAAAGATCAACAAGAAAATAAAGGCCTTCAATGACACACTGGACCAGATGGACATCACAGATATATTCAGAACATTCCATCCCAAAGCAACAGAATATATATTCTTCTCTAGTGCACATGGAACATTCTCCAGAATAGACCACATACTGTGTCATAAATCAGGTCTCAACTGGTACCAAAAGATTGAGATCATTCCCTGCATATTTTCGACCACAATGCTCTGAAGCTCGAACTCAATCACAAGAGGAAATTTGGAAAGAATGCAAATACATGGAGACTAAACAGCATCCTTCTAAAAAATGAATGGGTCAACCAGGAAATTAAAGGAGAATTGAAAAAAAATCATGGAACAAATGATAATGAAAACACAATGGTTCAAAATGTGTGGGACAAAACAAAAGCAGTCCTGAGAGGAAAATATATAGCAGTGCAAGCCTTTCTCAAGAAACAAGAAAGGTCTCAAATACACAACCTAACCCTACGCCTAAAGGAGTGGGAGAGAGAACAACAAAGAAAGCCTAAACCCAGCAGGAGAAGAGAAATCATAAAGATCAGAGCAGAAATCAATGAAATAGAAACTAAAAAAACAATAGAACAAATCAACAAAACTAGGAGCTGGTTCTTTGAAAGAATTAATAAGATTGACAAACCCCTAGCCAGACTTATCAAAAAGAAAAGAGAAAGGATGCAAATAAATAAAATCATGAATGAAAGAGGAGAGATCACAACCAACACCAAAGAAATACAAACAATTATAAGAACATACTATGAGCAACTCTATGCTAACAAATTTGACAATCTGGAAGAAATGGATATATTTCTAGGGACATATAAACTACCACAACTGAACCAGGAGGAAATAGATAACCTGCCCAGACCCATAACCAGTAAGGAGATTGAAACAGTCATCAAAAATATCCAAACAAACAAAAGTCCAGGACCAGATGGCTTCCCAGGGGAATTCTACCAAACATTTAAAGAAGAATTAATTCCTATTCTCCTGAAACTGTTCCAAAAAATAGAAATGGAAGGAAAACTTCCAAACTCATTCTATGAGGCCAGCATCACCTTGATCCCAAAACCAGACAAGGATCCCACCAAAAAAGAGAATTACAGACCAATATCCTTGATGAACACAGATGCGAAAATTCTCACCAAAATACTGGCCAATAGGATCCAACAGTACATTAAAAGGATTATTCACCACGACAAAGTGGGATTTATTCCAGGGCTGCAAGATTGGTTCAACATCCACAAATCCATCAATGTGATACAATACATTAATAAAAGAAAGAGTAAGAACCATATGATACTCTCAAAAGATGCTGAAAAAGCGTTTGACAAAGTGCAGCATCCCTTCCTGATTAAAACTCTTCAAAGTGTAGGGATAGAAGGCACGTACTTCAATATTATCTATTGAAAACCCACCGCAAATATCATTCTCAATGGAGAAAAACTGAAAGCTTTTCTGCTAAGGTCAGGAACACAGCAGGGATGTCCGGTATCACCACTGCTGTTCAACATAGTAGTAGAAGTCCTAGCCTCAGCAATCAGACAACAAAAAGAAATTAAAGGCATCCAAACTGGCAAAGAAGAAGTCAAACTATCACTCTTTGCAGATGATATGATACTATATGTGGAAAACCCAAAAGGCTCCACTCCAAAACTGCTAGAACTTATACAGGAATTCAGTAAAGTGTCAGGATATAAAGTCAATGCACAGAAATCAGTCGCATTTCTTTACACTAACAACAAGACAGAAGAAAGAGAAATTGAGGAGTCAGTCCCATTTACAATCGCACCCAAAACCATAAGATATCTAGGAATAAACCTAACCAAAGAGGCAAAGAATCTATACTCAGAAAACTATAAAGTACTCATGAAAGAAATTGAGGAAGACACAAAGAAATGGAAAAATATTCCATGCTCATGGATTGGAAGAACAAATATTATGAAAATGTCTATTCTGCCTAAAGCAATCTACACATTTAATGCAATCCCTATCAAAATCCCATCCATTTTTTTTAAAGAAATAGAACAAATAATCCTAAAATTTATATGGAACCAGAAAAGACCTCGAATAGCCAAAGGAATATTGAAAAAGAAAGCCAAAGTCGGTGGCTTCACAATTCCAGACTTCAAGCTCTATTACAAAGCTGTCATCATCAAGATAGTATGGTACTGGCTCAAAAACAGACATATAGACCAATGGAACAGAATAGAGAGCCCAGAAATAGACCCTCAACTCTATGGTCAACTAATCTTTGATAAAGCAGGGAAGAATATCCAATGGAAAAAAGACAGCCTCTTCAACAAATGGTGCTGGGAAAATTAGACAGCCACATGCAGAAAAATGAAATTGGACTATTTCCTTACACCACACATGAAAATAGACTCAAAATGGATGAAGGACCTCAATGTGAGAAAGGAATCCATCAAAATCCTTGAGGAGAACGCAGGCAGCAACCTCTTTGACCTCAACCACAGCAACTTCTTCCTAGGAACATCGCCAAAGGCAACAGAAGCAAGGGCAAAAATGAACTATTGGGACTTGGTCAAGATCAAAAGCTTTTGCACAGCAAAGGAAACAGTTAACAAAACCAAAAGACAACTGACAGAATGGGAGAAGATATTTGCAAATGACATATCAGATAAAGGGCTAGTATCCAAAATCTATAAAGAGCTTATCAAACTCAATACCCAAAGAACAAATAATCCAGTCAAGAAATGGGCAGAGGACCTGAACAGACATTTCTGCAAAGAAGACATCCAGATGGCCAACAGACACATGAAAAAGTGCTCCACATCACTCGGCATCAGGGAAATACAAATCAAAACCACAATGAGATACCACGTCACACCAGTCAGAATGGCTAAAATTAACAAGTCAAGAAATGACAGATGCTGGCGAGGATGCGGAGAGAGGGGAACCCTCCTACACTGCTGGTGGGAATGCAAGCTGGTGCAACCACTCTGGAAAACAGTGTGGAGGTTCCTCAAAAAACTGAAAATAGAGCTACCCTACGACCCAGCAATTGCACTCCTGGGTATATATCCTAAAGATACAAACGTGGTGCTCTGAAGGGGCACGTGCACCCAGATGTTTATAGCAGCAATGTCCACAATAGCCAAACTGTGGAAAGAGCCTAGATGTCCATCAACAGATGAATGGATAAAGAAGAAGTGGTATATATATACAATGGAATACTATGC
This sequence comes from Martes martes, assembly GCF_963455335.1. Taxonomy (NCBI): domain Eukaryota; kingdom Metazoa; phylum Chordata; class Mammalia; order Carnivora; family Mustelidae; genus Martes; species Martes martes. Next base: position 57,652,050 of record NC_137888.1, on the reverse strand, counting down.
AGCCATCAAAAGACATGAAATCTTGCCATTTGCGACGACGTGGATGGAACTAGAGGGTATCATGCTTAGCGAAATAAGTCAATCGGAGAAAGACAACTATCATATGATCTCTTTGATACGAGGAAGTGGAGATGCAAGGCGGGGGGGGAGGTTGGGGGGGAGGTAGGAAAAGAAAAAATGAAAAGATGGGATTGGGAGGGAGACAAACCATAAAAGACTCAATCTCAAAAAACTGAGGGTTGCTGGGGGGAGGGGGGATGGGAGAGGGTGTTGGGGAAATGGACATTGGGGAGGGTATGTGCTATGATGAGTGCTGTGAAATGTGTAAACCTGGCGATTCACAGAGCTGTACCCCTGGGGATAAAAATGCATTATATGTTTATTAAAATAAAAAAATTAAAAAAAATAATGCATCTGTGCATTCAGGCAAAACCCAGAGTACAGCAGCCTATCCAGTCTGGGGGAAGCCATGGACACAAATTAGCCATTGGGTCCCATTAGGAGTCAGCCATCTAATTTGGGGCCTCTCTGAACTGCAGTCAGGATATCAGGGGCTCCTCACTTTTAGAGAGCCACCTTTTGAATTTGTGGGTGAGTACACGTTAAGCTTAGTTAAAGTTAGTTGTATGCTTGAGTAAAGCCTCTACTTGTAATGTTACATCAATAGAGGTAGTTCCTCAGACAAATACGACTAAGGAATAAAACCATCAAGGAACCCTCTTTGTTTGAGGTCTACCCATAACACTATCCTAATTGTAAGGAATTACTGGCACGTGGGAGAAGACTTGTCTCAGAAATAAGGGCATCCCCAAGTGCATCATCCAATCCCATTATAGAGAAAGTGGGTTTGTCCATTATCTCCACAAGTCCATAGTTAACTTCATGGAGTGGGTTATGCTCTGGCTTTTAAGGAGCGATTTTGTTTTCCCAGCCACACAGAATTGGTCTGGTTGCTAGTTTTTTCGGCAGTTCAAGTAATCATATGCCTTTGGGGTCCTGTTATTATCCTCACAGAGTAACAAGCAAGGAGATGGTCTATACATGAGCCATTGTGGCAATTTCTCTGAAATTTACCCCAAGTTGTCTAGCATAGGTAAACAACAAATATTCAAAGACAATCAGAACTAGAATTTAACATCTGCAAAGATTTGTTATTTTTCACAAATTTTCTCTATAAAATCACCCTTTATTTTCAGAGATAGCCAAATCAAGGCTAATTTGTTTGCAAAACAAGTCCAATATTAACAAACTTCGCCTAATTATTTATATAAGCTCAGCAAGAATAGTGATTGATTATAGATTGTTTTAAAATCTGCTTTGTTGGAACTTTTATAAGGAATCTTTGGATTGAACCCTTAGTAGCCTCTACAGGCCAGAAGCCAAGCCAAGTACTTGCCAACGGACATGCCCGCAATATCTGTAGATTTGGAAGATTCTTCTTAGGGTCCCCAGTATATCTTGAGGTTGCTGCACTTGCCAGGAAGTGGCATTCTTTACTCACCTGTTGAGGCTGCTGGGAACTCTGTAAACAAGGTATCAGGCCAGCACTTCCAAGGGGCATATTTATGACTTTCATAAATTCAACCTTAGTTCCTTAAAGCTGTTTGGTCCTATCTGAGTCTATGCATGTCTCTCTCAAGTATGACTTCCAGTCACACCTTGGTAAAATAACAGAGGACTCAGGTAGAGAGAAATGTTAAATTCTTCAATTTGTTCACAAATGAATACTTTATTTATCACATTTCTGTAAGTCATAGATATTTTAAGACAAAGTTTCCTTAATCTGGAAGAGCAAACATTAGAGAACCAGCAATGTTTCAAACAAGAGTCACAAAATTATAATCAGCTTGTTAGTTCATTTAGTCCCATGTCACTAACTCTTGTTCAGTTTGAATGCAACTTTTTAGTCAATTCTGAAGATTCTTACCCATTCCAGTTTTTATCTTAAAGGTATTGAGTATTTGTACTTGCCCTAAAAGTCCTTTATATGAACGTCCTTGGATGAAATTCATTTTGCAAGACAACAAGAACAATTAGAAATGACAAAAACTGGGGCTCTTGGATGGCTCAGTCGTTAAGTGTTTGCCTTTGGCTCAGGTCATGATCCCGGGGTCCTGGGATCAAGTCCCACATAGGGCTCCCGCTTAGTGGGGAGTCTGCTTCTCTCTCTAATCCCCACCCCTGCTCATGATCTTTCTATCACTCTCTCTCTCAAATATTTAAATAAAATCTTAAAAAGAAAAAGAAATGATAAAAACTCAGAAATGGACAATATTAATGGTCTGATATGAAAGTTCATTATGATGCAATTGACAAAGAAATTCAGTTATTTCTGTGACACATAACACTTCAATAACCAGAATATCGAGTGATGACCTAATACCAGAAGGTAAGATACCAAATAAACAAGCCTAATAAGTCAATGAGACTTCCATTTATAATTTAAATCTTGGGGAAGTTTGTTAAAACCTTAGGAAGTTCTAAAGCACATGCCTAAATAGGATTAGGGTCATCAAAGACCTGATAAAGGCAAAATACAGAAACTGTTTTTTCTGGGCAGGCAAAAAGAAAACAACTATTTATATTTTCTTATTAAAAACAGACCAACAATTCCAGAAAACTTTGTCTTTTTAACAGTGAGAAAGCAGACTTTTCAATTTAATACCAGTATACTTTAAAATCCATTCATGGAGTGTCTGGGTGGCTCAGTTGGTTAAACGACTGCCTTCAGCTCAGGTCATGATCCTGGAGTCCCGTGGATCCCTCATCAGGCTCCCAGCTCTGCAGGGAGTCTGCTTCTCCCTCTGACCTTCTCCCCTCTCATGCTCTCTCTCACTCTCTCTCTCTCTCTCAAGTAAATAAATAAAATCTTAAAAAAAAATAAAATAAAATCCATTCATTTCAATCTTAGTATATCCTGACCACACCTAGAATTCCTTTCCGAAGATTTCCCTTCACAAACCTTCCACAATTTTCCTTTGCATTCAGATTTTGTCCCAAGCCATTTCTCTCCAAACAACCAGTATCATTTAGGACAAAACTGCTTTCTTTTACCTTAAAGAAAAATACATTCCCATTCCTTATATCTTTCTCACATATTTCCTACTTTTTTACACACAGAGTTGCTTCCCTATTCCCAACAGTTTTAACTACAGTTAGCAGAATTCTGAACTCTTAGAAACCTCAGTATCCAGTGAAGACCAAGTAACAACCAATTGTGAACTGTTACACTAGAATTTCCTAGACAGCAAATTTATGAGCCGATTAAGTACAAAGCATGTTTACCAACAGACTGAAATATCCTTAGTTTCTTTGCAATAAGAAGTCAAAAGCACAAACCTATGTCCAGTAATCAATGTTTTAGCACTTTATGCTATTTGGAAAAGACCCAGACATCCAATGATTTTAATTCCACTAATCATCCAAGCAAAACTTTAAAGTTTCAGGTTACCAAAGACTTTGAAAGCTATCTTAACAATTACTCATAACACTTTGAGACAGAACAGATTACCCATGTTTTAAGTCATCTTATTGCTAACAAACTGCAACAGAGGTAACACGAGCTTATTTGAGCGTCAGCAAACCTTGGTAGAATAAGTTTCACATTTAATGCTGATAACTTTAAAGACATGTCTATCTTAATTAAACCAACAAACTTAAATTAGTTTAAATAGTAAATATGTTCCACGTGGGCTCCCTTAAAAGTCAGTCAATTTGTTCCCCATTGTCACTTTTTTTTTTTTTTTTAACTTGAGACACTGGTGGGGAAATCTGAAGTGGGTGGTGTTAAATCCAGGTGGTGCTCTTCTTGCTCTTTTACAGAGAGGGGAGAAGGAGCCATGGTGCCTGAGGCATGGAGGATGGTACAGAAGCCAGTTACACAGGCCACACCCAAGGTGGTGCAGAAACAGGAGAAGGGCAAGGAGGAGTCAAAAGAGGCAAAGTGCTGCCAGAAGGTGAAAAAAAGGGTTCCTTTTCTAAACATCCTCAGCTCAGACAGATGAGCAAATGCCATGTTTCTGTCCACCACCAAGTAAAATTAGGCAGTCCATGTCAGGCTGGAGAAGACAGGGAGGGAATTTCCCTGAAACAAAGAGAGTTTTGGCAGCTGCTTGGGAATACTCCTTAAGGTACCTGTACTGAGGTAGACTAATCACAACTGGGTCCAGTTATAGCCATTAACCCAGGAAATGAATGAGCCATTAACCCTGGTGTCAAAGTGACAAGAGGGGCTCCCACATCTATGGGGAGGAGGAATAGTGAGAGAGTGTGTGTGTCAAAGTCCCCTTTGCTAGAGATGGCTTATGTTTTCTTCAGCAACCTGGGTTTATTTGGAGGAGGCCTTTTTAGATAATTATCATCCAGCATACCAGGAGGGAGTTTACCAACCCACACATCTGGGTAAACACATTCTGCAAGAGGTCCTTAGGTTCGGGTCCTAGTGTAGAGCAAAGAAGATCTAGGCAAGAGCAATAATGGTACCCTAGGTGCATTTGCCCTATTTCCTGCAGAAGAGATCTATCTAACTGATAGATCCCACTGAGGCCATACAGTGTATTACAGGAGATCAGTCCTTTCCCAAGTTTTATAATCCTAACTGTTTCTAGTGGGTTAAAAGGCACTCCAAGGAAAAGGCCTTGGGAACTGAAGAAGAAGAAGAAAAGTAGAGAAGGTCCATTACCTAGAAATTCGCCCCCCCCCCCCATTCCCTGGTAGTGTCCCACGTGAAGGATATCTCAGAAGTTCCTGGTGTCAAAGTGACAAGAGGGGGTCCCTCAAACAAAAATTGCTATGACCACCACCACCAATAAAGGCCCTTGTAGGGTGAGCCGCACCCCCACCACTGCTTCCCATTGCATCCTAGGCTACAGATGGGTGCCTGGTGTACAGACCAATACACCGTGTCTTGAAGCACCTGTCATTTTCAACCCATGAAGAACACTCGGCTAAAAAGGTTTTACAAGGTGAAATTACCGAATTTTGTAATTTAAGCGCTTAGTAGAGGACATTGATGGAAAATAGTAAAGATTGAAATTCATCATGGTCTAAGTAATATTCTAACACATGTTGTCCTTACAGTCCTAGGAAATTGTCCTCTTTGGATTTAATTTCAATCAGGTACTGGTTTCTGCTGGCTCCCAGTGGAAGTCCCATGGCCAGAAGCGGCTAGACCAGGGACTTGAAGGGTATCACATTAGACCAATTAAGAGGAAACCTCACAGGTGTGTCTTAAGATTGGTAGCCTTCCTGGTAACTTAGGTGGCTGTCCTGTGCCCAAGACAGAAAACTTTGTACAAGGACAGGAATAAAGAGAGGGCATCAAGTTTCTGGGTCTTACTACCATGCAGCTAGGGTACTGACTTCCAGCTAAAAGGCATGCTTTCTCCTCCCTGTAGAGTAGCCACAGTCTAGAGGATAGCAGCCTGAACAACTTACATGAAAGTGTTCCAATAAGACTGTACCCCTTGAAGAGCTCCTGACATGAGAGTAAAGGAAGAGGAGAGAAAGTATTAACCAATTTTGTACCAGGGCTCAGAGTCCAGATGAAAAAGACTGAAAGCCCCCATGCTAGGTGCCATACGATGTAGGAAAGATGTTAGGGTTCAAAGCTGACCACGAAGAAAGAATACTTGAGACATCTTTGGTGCAAAAGGTTGTTTAATTAAAGCACAAGGACAGGACCTGTGGGCAGAAAGAGCTGCCCCAAGTTTTCTTTTATTTACACAAAATGTTCTTGGATTACAGTTTAAAAATTATTTCTTTTGTCCATTGTTCTCTCTTTTTTAGGAATCTGATTATGTATCCAGTTGACCTGTGGACTATGTGGGGATTAAGGGTACTGACCTTCCATGCAGTTGAAAATCCACATGTAAGTTTTGACTCTACCCCAATTTAATTACTAACAGCCTGTTGATTGAAAGCCTTTATGATAACATAAAGTCCTTTAACACATATTGCTATGTTATATGTATTATATATTATACTCTTAAAATAAAGTAAGCTAGAGAAAAATGTTAAGAAAATCAAAATGAAGAGAAAATACATTTATAGTACTATACCATATGTATTGAAAACAATCTGTGTATAAGTGGCTTCCTTCTTTCCTTTCATCTCCAAGCATTGAAAAAATGCCTCTCCTTTCCAAGTTGGCTCTTCTCCCTTAGAAATCATATCTCACCAAGACTGCCAAAATTTCTTCTTCATCCTTTAAGCTACTTCCTTTTGATCCTCCTGTAGTTGCGTTCTGATCCATCTGGCTTCAGACCTGTTCTAAATATTTTCACATTTGGGATGGGACTCTTTTTTGTGGGTGTGATTTTATCTGTGTACTGCCATGCTGGTTTCTCACTTGCATACTGGTTTTCCATGCACTTTGTTATGGCGTGGATCTAGAGCAGGCTTTGGAATATTCTGGAATATTTATTCCAAATATACATAGGTAATTTAATGTATTGCATGCTGTCTTCTAGTTTTGCTTCAAGAATGAGTGGTGGGTAGTTTTATTTACTCTCCATGTGGATCTGCATGCTTTTTTTGACAATGTGTGGGGAGATTTGAATTAGGAAACTGTGATTGACATACAAGAACCCAAAAGTCTGTAACTGTATTCTTGCTATCCTCTTCAATCCTGTGGTTTAACACATTTTTTTTTTGTCCATTTCCAGTTGGTAGGAAATATCTTTTTAAATTTTTATTTGTTGCCATAAGATATTTTTTAAATTCATAGATGAACATTTGGCATCAAACTTACACTTATATCTATAAATCTATATACATTTTGTATATAAAATCATATATATGTATATTTTACACATACACACATATATATAAATTACATATATATCATATATATTTATATAAATTGGTTTCAGTGTTAATGATAATCTTCTTAAATAATTCTTTTCCCCATTCCTTAATTCTTGATTTCATTTACTTTAGTTGGTTAAAATATCTTGAAATAGGTTGTTAAAGCATAATAGATAAATGGTATATTTTCTGAGCCACTGAATATCTAAAAGATTGTTTTTCTATTGCCTTCACACCTAAGTGACCACATTTTCTGACTCAGATTCTTGTGTCATGACATTTTCCACTGTTTTGTGGTTGCCTGGTGTTCAGTGTCAAAAAAGTTTAAGGTTTATCTGGTTGTTTTCCTTTGTAAATAAATTTTTGTTTTGATTTTGTTGCCTGGGGTTTAGGTATCAATGTTATACTCACTTGGTAAAAAAAAAATTGGTAGATGTCCTTTTTATTCAACCTCAGTGAACATTTTAAACAGTTTTGAAGTTATCCTCTCTTTAGTAGAATTTCATTTAGTAGAATTCCCTTGTGGTGCCATCTGGAGACTGGTGCATTTTTTTTTTTTTTAAGATTATCTCTTGACATTATTCTCTGTTTCCTGTATGGTACCTGATCTGTTCATATTTTCTCTTTTTTAGGTCAATGTTGGGTATTTGTAATTCCCTAGAAAATCAACCGTTTCATCTGAATCCTAAAATAAATTCTCTTTGAGCTGATAATATCATCCTTGTAATTACTATAATTAGTTTGTACAATCCCCATTTTCCTATTTTAGTTTTCTATCAATTTATCTATTTTTTATTGTTGTTTTTACTCATCAAAAAGTCAGCTCTTAGATTTATACTACTAATATATGATTTTTAACTCATTAATTCCTACTCATTCATTCAGTTTTTATTACTATTTATAATTCTTTTTACTGATGTATTTATTAGATTCTTAATTTCTACAGCAGCTTATAAATTCTATATTCTACTCTGTAATCCTTATCCTCATATTTGCATTAGTTTTAGATTTATAGCTAAATGAAGCAAATGCTCACTGTCAGACCTTTTCCTGCAAGGTCTACATTTATATCTTGGTTGACAAAAGTTTTCTTTTATGTCTTCAAGTGTCTTCAAAACAAGCTCAAGGGACCTTGGACTTGGCATGTTTCAAGCTATTTGTCTGTCAGCCTTATACCTTAATAACATATTAGCTAGGTATAAAATACTTGGATCACATTTTCTTCCCTTGAGAATTTTATAACACTTTTAGATTTAAAAGTTGCTGTACAGAAGTCCAAAATTAATCTTATTTTTCCCCCGTAAGAGATGATTACCTTTTATTGTCAGTCTTATTTTCTTATCTTTGAAATTGATCATTTTATCAGAATATTATTTCTGAGTGCTGATGGTTATGTAAACATTTTTCCCATGGCATGGCACACTCTTAAGTCCACAGACAAAAGGGTTATTTTTAGCGAACTTATAAATATCCTTATATATTTTCTGTCTCATTATGTGGCACAGAGGGAGATATATATTATACTTGTGCTGCATTTACCATGTCTGTTTTCCATATAGATAATCTTCTTTCTAGTACTTTCCATTTTCCTCATTTTCATTTCATTTTGCTCTTTTCCTCAAGCTTGTCATTTGCCTCATTTATTTAAAAATATTTTCAACAGTTTCTGATATTCTGCTCTTGATGTATCCTTTACTTTTGTTACAGTTTTAAACATTTTTTTGTTTGCTATTTACCTGGTGAAAGTTCAAATTTTATCTCCTTCTGTTGCCTTGTCAGATCTTCCCTCTTATTTTAGAGACATATTCTTTAAAAGCAATTTAGAGACAAGTAAGCTTCTGATTTTTAATTCTTATTTTTATGGGAGTGCATTTGCCAACAATTGGTGTATGCCCCATCACAACTGTTTAGAATGAGTATATGATATCTATAAGTTCTTTCCATATTCCTTTCCTCTGTTTATTTGTAATATTTCTATAATGATCCTGTGTTAATTCTTTTGATTTTCTTACTATTCATAAAATTCATATTAAAACTTCCTAGCCTTTGAAGCTTCCTATGGTTTAAGGACTAAGACTATATTCCAAGCTTGTATTAATTCTCCTGTGTGTGTGTGTGTGTGTGTGTGTGTGTGTGTGTGTGAGAGAGAGAGAGAGAGAGAGAGAGAGAGAGAGACTTCTTTTGCCTTTACTTTCCTCAACCTACTGGAATCAACCTGGTTGGGTAACTCACCACATGCAAAGTCTCTCTTCCCCTGCTTACCAACAGACACCTTCTAAGAAGTATGTCTTTTCTGTGTGATCTCTTACTTATCCTTAATTTCCCTGTTGCTTAAGATATTGTGGTAAAATAAGATCAGAGAAGTGGTTGTTACCAGACAACATTCCCATCCTCATTATTCCAAACCAGAGCTCATTGGTTAGAGGGTGCCAGTTACTTTGGAGATCTGTGCTTTGATAGCTTTGTGTGGCATTTACAGATATGAGCAAATGTTCTAGATTTCTTCCATAAGGCTATTAGACCTTGACTGTGTTGAGTAGTTCTTTTTTAGAAATTTTCATAAGTTATAGACGTCTCCTGGCTTTGTTGAAAATGAAGATAAATACTCTTGTTTCTCATTTTCTTTGAGTTTGTGTGATATTCTAAAAGTGGGAAGTAGAAACCATTATCTTTTACTGTCATTTTAAAACTGAAAATATTCTTCTATCACAACATTTTGAGGATTCAAAGCAGAGGCTTCTAAAACTCCATTGGTTAATTATAGAAAATCATATTCTTAATATGTTCTCTTTATTGTGACTTTTTAAAATTTGCCCAATGTGGGTCTTTTTAAGCTTTGCTGTCAGGGGCGACATAAATGAAGTGTTAGGATTTGCTATCAGAAAGGACTGGTGGCCAAGGTCTCCATCACCATCTCCTGAGGGTCTAGAAAGTTGTTTCTCCAAATTATAAACATTAAGTTTTGTCCTTACTCAATTTATCATTGTTAGAAAGCAGGAATTCATTGCAAGTTTCCTGGATCTTTTCTTGCTCTGTCAGATTCTCCCACTAAACTAGGGAGTATAATGCAATTTGTATTTTGAACAGCAGAAATACATGAAAGACCATGGCTTTCAGTGTGCACTTCTAACATCCTCCATATCTCTGCCCAGGTTCAGGGCACAAAACATTTTCTGTTTTATCTTCTCTTCTCATCCCTATGTACTTCCTTCTGTGCTGTGTTCTTGGAATTACCATTTTGAAATGATGGCCGTAAAAAGAATATAATAGGGATAAATGTGGAGGGGATAAGACCGTGGCTCCAGCACCAAGAACCATAAGATACTTGGGAATAAACCTAACCAAAGAGGTAAAGGATCTGTACTTGAGGAACTACAGAACACTCATGAAAGAAATTGAGGAAGACACAAAAAGATGGAAAAGATGGAAGAATATTCCATGCTCATGGATCAGAAGAACAGATATTGTTAAAATGCCTATACCGCCTAGAGCCATTTATATTTTCAATGCCATCCCAATCAAAATTCCACCGGCATTTTTCAAAGAGCTGGAACAAATAATCCTAAAATTTGTATAGAAACAGAAGAGATCCCAAATTCCTAATGAAATGTTGAAAAAGAAAAAAAAAAAAAAACTGGGGGCATCATGTTGCCTGATTTCAAGCTTTACTACAAAGCTGTGATTACCAAGACATCATGGTACTGGCACAAAACCAGACATATACACTAGTGGAACAGAGTATAGAGCCCAGATATGGATCCTCAATGCTATAGTCAAATAATCTTGGACAACACAAGAAAAAATATACAGTGGAAATAAAGACAGTCTCTTCAATAAATCGTGCTGGGAAAATTAGACAGCTCTGTATAGAAGAATGAAACTCAACCATTCTCTTGCACCACATACAAAGATAAACTCAAAATGGATAAAAGACCTCAACGTGAGGCAGGAATCTATCAAAATCCTAGAGAAGAACATAGGGAATAACCTCTTCGACATTGGCCACAGCAACTTCTTTCAAGACAGGTCTCCAAAGGCAAAGGAAACAAAAGTGAAAATGAACTTTTGGGACTTCATGAAGATCAAAAGTTTCTGCACAACAAAGGAAACAGTCAACAAAACAAAGAGGCAACCCACGGAAAGGGAGAGGATATTCGCAAATGACACTACAGAAAAGGGCTGATATCCAAGATCCATAAAGAATTTCTCAAACTCAACACACACAAAACAGATAATCACGTCAGAAAATGGGCAGAAGGGGGGAGACAAGATGGCGGGGAAGTAGGAGGAGGCGCCTTTTCAACCTGCACCCTAAAGTGAGCTGATTACCTACCAAAGAACTCCGATCACCCATGAAATCAGCCTGAGATCAGAATTATACACGTCTGGATCTCTACGGGGGCCAGAAGACGCCAGTGGGCAGGTAAAGTGGAGTGGGAACGTCGGACTGATATCGGAAGATAAACAAAAGGGGGAGGGAGCCACCAGAGGTGACCGACTGGAAAATAATACCCCAATACGAGAGTGCCCGGCATCTGGGGACCAGCATTAACTTGGAGTCTTGTTGAAAGCACTCAAAAGAGCAAAGACTCGAGCGGGGAAATTGTGGGAATCGGGGCGGATAGGGATAGGGGCTTAAGTCCCCAGACCCAGGGCAGCATCCCCTGGCGCTGAGCCGGAGAGTGCGGCAGAGAAACCTGGTCTTTGTCCCGGAGCCGCCAGTGCGCCCGAGAACGGGTGGAGTCCGGCTCCCGTGAGGGGCTGGGAGCCACACCAGATGGCAGAACGCGCACCTTACTGGAGATGCGCGCGTGCCTCAACCTCCCCTGAGAGAGGTGCACGCCCAGCCTGGTGTTCTGGGACCCACGCGGCGATAGACCCACGCGGCGATAGAGCCGATAGAGCTGGAGGCGCCGCGCCCCAAACCATCCCCTGGGAGAGGTGCGCGCAGGCCCTGAGCTCTTAGCCCCAGCCAGCGGGAAAATCTCAGTGTGCGATTGCTGCTTGGAACCTCTCTGGCGGTCTGGAGCTGCCCAGACAGCCACAGCTGCCTTGGTTTTGCTTACAAGCAGGAGATCCTGCGTCCCCAGGGACCGTGACTCAGAACCTGCTCTGCCAGCGGCCCAGCGGCTGCAGCACCTGCAGGGGAGCAGACTGAGGCTTCTCTCTGAGAGGGAGGTTGGGGTGCAGTTTTCTTTCCTCTAAACCTCCAAAAACCATCAAAAGCTGTCAAGGCGAGAGAAAAGAAGTGAACAAACATAAAAACCTCCAGAGAACAAAAACCTGAAAAAAAACGTTTTTCTCAGAGCCCACCCCCTTGAGGGGGTCGGGAGGACTTAACTCAGGGAACATCATTGACTGAAAACCCATGTGGCAGCCCCCTCCCCCAGAAAACAAATCAGGAAAAAAAAAAAAAAAAAGACTACAAGAGAACAACCACCACTACTTCATAGATACAACTTTTATTTTTAATTCTTTCCCACTATTCTGGTTCATTTTTTTTCTTTTTTATATAGATAATTTTTTAACCTATTTACCATCACAGTGAGATGTCCAGTACATCAAATTCCATGATAAACTTCTAACCTGAATTTTTTGATACATACACATGTGTTTTTCTTTTGCTTTTCTATTTTCTTAATTTTTAAAAAAATTTTTAATTTAGTTTAGTCCAGTTTATTCCTTTTTTATTTTTATTTTCTAATATTCATATAGAGTTAAACTTCAAGGTAATCCCCTTTCTCCAAGCAATGCTACCCCTATAGGTGAACCAATTTTTAATCCCCCTTTTTCTTAGGAAAGTTGAGTCCTTTAACAAAGATATCAAGATACATCTAGGAAGAATCAAAATAACCTTCCTCGCCCACACCGAGAATCTATAACCATGCTCCCATCTTTTTCTTCTGCCAGTGTCTCTGTGTATTTATGTTTGTCCGGATAGTATATAAATCTTATACTTGGGGTTCTTCTTGACGAGGCTCCTCCTTTTTTTTGCTTATATATATATATATATTTTTTCTCTCGTCATATACTTTTATCAGTCTTTTTGTTTGTCTGTTTTTGTTTGTATACGTCATAAACCTTACCCTGGGGCCCATTTGGGCTGAACCTTCACTTTTATCTTCCCTTTTTTTCCTGTCTCTCTCTCTCCCTCTTTTTTCTTTTTCTTTTCTTTTTTCTCTCATTTGGGTGGGGAATCCTGAGTGCTCAGAAGCGTTCCAGGGTGCACCTTGACTGCACCACGGTCAATACATCCAGCTACATCTGTCCAGTCATCTCTCACCAAAATGACTAGGAGGAGGAATCCCCAACAGAAGAAAAATACAGAGGATGGGCCTTCTGCAACAGAGCTAACAGCTATCAACATAGACAATATGTCAGAAAGAGAATTCAGGCTAACAATTATCCAGGCAATAGCTAGGTTGGAGAAAGCCATGGATGACCAAACAGAATTGATTAGGGCAGAATTGAAAGCGACCAGAGAGGAGGTTCATAATGTTAGGGCAGAGCTGAAGGCCACCAGGGATGAGGTTCACAACGCTCTCAATGAGTTCCAATCTAATCTAAATTCTCTAAAAGCTAGGGTAACTGAGACAGAAGATAGAATTAGTGATCTGGAGGACAAACAAATAGAGAGAAAGGATCAGGAGAAAGCCTGGAACAAACAGCTTAGAAGCCACGAAAACAGAATCAGGGAAATAAATGATGCCATGAAACGTTCCAACGTCAGAATTATTGGAATCCCTGAAGGGAAGGAGAAAGAAAGAGGTCTAGAAGATATAGTGGAACAAGTTTTTCATGAAAATTTTCCCAATCTTGCGAATGGAACAAGTGTTCATGTACTAGAAGTAGAAAGGTCCCCCCCCCAAGATTATAAATTCAAAAAAAACATCCAGGCACCTCATAGTAAAATTGAGGAATCATAATTGTAGATACAATCTCTTGAAAGCCGCTAGGACAAAGAAGCTTCTTACATACAGAGGAAAGCCCATCAGAATAACGTCAGACCTGTCCACAGAGACCTGGCAAGCCAGAAAGGGCTGGCAAGATATATTCAGGGCACTAAATGAGAAGAACATGCAGCCAAGAATACTTTATCCAGCAAGACTGACATTCAAAATGGATGGAGAGATAAAGAGTTTCCAAGACCGGCAAGGCTTGAAAGACTATGCAACCACCAAGCCGACACTGCAGGAAATATTAAGGGGGGTTCTATAAAAGAGGAAAAATCCTAAGAATAGCATTGAACAGAAATATAGAGACAATCGACAGAAAGAAAGACTTCAAAGATAACACAATGTCAATAAAAACGTATCTCTCAATAATCACTCTCAATGTGAATGGCCTAAATGCACCCATAAAACGACACAGGGTTGCAGATTGGATAAAACGACAGGACCCATCCATATGTTGTCTACAAGAGACCCATTTTGAACCTAAAGGTACACCCAGACTGAAAGTGAAGGGATGGAGAAGCATCTTTCACGCCAATGGGCCTCAAAAGAAGGCCGGGGTAGCGATTCTCATATCAGATAAATTAGATTTTAAACTAAAGACGGTAGTCAGGGATACAGAAGGACACTACATCATTCTTAAAGGGACTATCCACCAAGATGATCTAACAATTGTAAATATCTATGCCCCCAATATGGGAGCAGCCAATTACATAAGAAAACTATTAATCAAGATAAAGAGTCATATTGATATGAATACATTAATAGTAGGAGATCTTAACACGCCTCTCTCAGAAATAGACAGATCATCGAAGCAGAAAATCAATAAAGAAATAAGAGCATTGAATGATACATTGGACTAGATGGACCTCATAGATATATACAGAACATTCCACCCTAAAACAACAGAATACTCATTCTTCTCAAGTGCACATGGAACCTTCTCCAGAATAGACCACATACTGGGTCACAAATCAGGGCTCAACCGATACCAAAAGACTGAGATTATTCCCTGCATATTCTCAGATCACAGTGCTTTGAAACTGGAGCTCAATCACAAGGAAAAGTTCAGAAGGAACTCAAATACCTGGAAGCTAAAGACCACCTTGCTTAAGAATGCTTGGATCAACCAGGAGATCAAAGAAGAACTTAAACAATTTATGGAAACCAATGAGAACGAAGACACTTCACTCCAAAACCTATGGGATACAGCAAAGGCGGTCCTAAGGGGGAAATTCATAGCCATCCAAGCCTCCCTCAAAAAAATTGAAAAATCCAGAATACACCAGCTGTCTCTACACCTTAAAGAACTGGAGAATCAACAACAAATCAAACCAACTCCACACGTAAGAAGGGAAATAATCAAGATTAGAGCAGAGATCAACGAGGTAGAAACCAGAGATACAGTAGAACGTATCAACGAAACTAGAAGCTGGTTTTTTGAAAGAATCAATAAGATCGATAAACCATTGGCCACACTAATCCAAAAGAAAAGAGAGAAAGCCCAAATTAATAAAATTAAGAATGAAAAGGGAGAGATCACAACTAACACCAAGGAAGTAGAAACAATCATCAGAAGCTATTATCAACAGTTATATGCCAATAAGCTAAGCAACCTAGATGAAATGGATGCATTCCTGGAAAACTATAAACTCCCAAAATTGAACCAGGAAGAAATTGACAACCTGAATAGACCGATATCTAGTAACGAGATTGAAGCAGTGATCAAAAACCTCCCAAAAAACAAGAGCCCAGGACCTGACGGATTCCCTGGGGAATTCTATCAAACTTTCAAAGAAGAAATAATACCTATTCTCCTGAAGCTGTTTCAAAAAATTGAAGCAGAAGGAAAACTTCCAGACTCTTTTTATGAAGCCAGCATTACCCTGATCCCCAAACCAGGCAAAGACCCTACCAAAAAGGAGAATTTCAGACCGATATCACTGATGAATATGGATGCTAAGATTCTCAACAAGATCCTAGCAAACAGGATCCAACAGCACATTAAAAAGATTATCCACCATGACCAGGTAGGATTCATCCCTGGGTTACAAGGATGGTTCAACATTCGCAAATCAATCAATGTGATAGAACAAATCAATAAGAGAAGAGAGAAGAACCACATGATCCTCTCCATTGATGCAGAAAAAGCTTTTGACAAAATCCAGCATCCGTTCCTGATTAAAACGCTTCAAAGTATAGGGATAGAGGGAACATTCCTGAACTTCATCAAATCTATCTATGAAAAACCCACAGCAAATATCATCCTCAATGGGAAAAAGCTTGCAGCCTTCCCATTGAGATCAGGAACACGACAAGGATGCCCACTCTCACCACTCTTGTTCAACATAGTATTAGAAGTCCTAGCAACAGCAATCAGACAACAAAGAGAAATAAAAGGTATCCAGATTGGCAAGGAAGAAGTCAAACTCTCTCTCTTCGCAGACGACATGATTCTTTATATGGAAAACCCGAAAGACTCCACCTCCAAACTACTAGAACTCATACAGCAATTCAGTAATGTAGCAGGATACAAAGTCAATGTCCAGAAATCAGTGGCTTTCTTATACACTAACAATGAAAATACAGAAAGGCAAATTAGAGAATCGATTCCATTTACTATAGCACCAAAAACCATAAGATACCTCGGAATAAACCTAACCAAAGAGGTTAAAGATCTGTACTCGAGGAACTACAGAACACTCCTAAAAGAAATTGAAGAAGACACAAAAAGATGGAAGACCATTCCATGCTCTTGGATGGGAAGAATAAACATCGTTAAAATGTCTATACTGCCCAGAGCAATCTATACTTTTAATGCCATTCCAATCAAAATTCCACCAGTATTTTTCAAAGAGCTGGAGCAAATAATTCTAAAATTTGTATGGAATCAGAAGAGACCCCGAATTGCTAAGGAAATGTTGAAAAACAAAAATAAAACTGGTGGCATCACGTTACCTGATTTCAAGCTTTACTACAAAGCTGTGATCACCAAGACAGCATGGTACTGGCATAAAAAGAGACACATGGACCAGTGGAACAGAGTAGAGAGCCCAAATATGGACCCTCAACTCTATGGTCAAATAATCTTTGACAAAACAGGAAAAAATATCCAGTGGAAAAAAGACAGTCTCTTCAATAAATGGTGCTGGGAAAACTGGACAGCTATATGTAGAAGAATGAAACTTGACCATTCTCTTACACCGTACACAAAGATAAACTCGAAATGGATAAAAGACCTCAACGTGAGACAGGAATCCATCAGAATCCTCGAGGAGAACATAGGGAGTAACCTCTTTGATATCAGCCACAGCAACTTCTTTCAAGATATGTCTCCAAAGGCGAAGGAAACAAAGGCAAAGATGAACTTCTGGGACTTCATCAAGATAAAAAGCTTCTGCACAGCAAAAGAAACAGTCATCAAAACAAAGAGGCAACCCACGGAATGGGAGAAGATATTTGCAAATGACAGTACAGATAAAAGGTTGATATCCAGGATCTATAAAGAACTCCTCAAACTCAACACACACAAAACAGATAATCATATTAAAAAATGGGCAGAAGATATGAACAGACACTTCTCCAAGGAAGACATACAAATGGCTACCAGACACATGAAAAAATGTTCATCATCACTAGCCATCAGGGAGATTCAAATCAAAACCACATTGAGATACCACCTTACACCAGTTAGAATGGCCGAAATTAGCAAGACAGGAAACAACGTGTGTTGGAGAGGATGTGGAGAAAGGGGAACCCTCTTACACTGCTGGTGGGAATGCAAACTGGTGCAGCCACTTTGGAGAACAGTGTGGAGATTCCTCAGGAAATTAAAAATAGATCTTCCCTATGACCCTGCAATTGCACTGCTGGGTATTTACCCCAAAGATACAGATGTAGTGAAAAGAAGGGCCATCTGTACCCCAATGTTTATAGCAGCAATGGCCACGGTCGCCAAACTGTGGAAAGAACCAAGATGCCCTTCAACGGATGAATGGATAAGGAAGATGTGGTCCATATACACTATGGAGTATTATGCCTCCATCAGAAAGGACGAATACCCAACTTTTGTAGCAACATGGACAGGACTAGAAGAGATTATGCTGAGTGAAATAAGTCAAACAGAGAAAGTCAAGTATCATATGGTTTCACTTATTGGTGGAGCATAACAAATAATATAGAGGACAAGGGTAGATGGAGAGGAGAAGGGAGTTGAGGGAAATTAGAAGGGGAGGTGAACCATGAGAGACTATGGACTCTGAAAAACAACCTGAGGGTTTTGAAGGGGCGGGGTGGGAGGGTGGGGGAACCAGGTGGTGGGTATTAGGGAGGGCACAGATTGCATGGAGCACTGGGTGTGGTGAAAAAACAATGAATACTGTTATGCTGAAAATAAATAAAAAATTAAAAAAAAAAAAAAAAGAAAATGGGCAGAAGACATGAACAGACACTTCTCCAAAGAAGACATACAAATGGCTCACAGACACATGAAAAAATGTTCATCATCATTAGTCATCAGGGAGATTCAAATCAAAACGACATTGAGATACCACCTTACACTAGTCAGAATGGCCAAAATCAACAAGACAGTAAACAGCAAGTGTTGGAGAGGATGTGGAGAAAGGGAAACCCTCTTACACTGTTGGTGGGAATGCAAGTTGGTGCAGCCACTTTGGAAAACAGTGTGGAGATTCCTTAAGAAATTAAAAATAGAGCTACTCCATGATCCTGCAATTGCACTACTGGGTATTTACCCCAAAGATACAGATGTAATAAGAAGAAGGGCCATCTGGACCCCAATGTTCATCGCAGCAATGGCCACAGTCATCAAACTGTGGAAAGAGCCAAGATGCCCTTCAACAGACAAATGGATAAAGAAGATATGGTCCATATATACAATGGAGTATTATGCCTCCATCAGAAAGGATGAATACCCAACCTTTGTATCAACATAGATGGAACTGGAGGAGATTATGCTGAGTGAAATAAGTCAAGCAGAGAGAGTCAAGTATCATATGGTTTCACTTCTTGTGAGCATAAGGAATAACACGGAGGACACTGGGAGATGGAGAGGAGAACATGAGTTGGGGGAAATCAGAGGGGGAGACAAACCATGAGAGACTGGACTCTGAGAAACAAACCAAGGGTTTTGGAGGGGAATGGGGGTTTAGGTGAGCCTGGTGGTGGCTATTGTGGAGGGCACGTATTGCGTGGAGCACTGGGTATGGTGCATAAACAATGAATTTTGGAACACTGAAAAAAAAATAAAATAAAAAGACCTTCGCTCTATGTGGCTACAAAATTAATTCACCTGGAATTGGAGAATGGCCACCTGTTTTTGTAGTCAGTCCATCTTCACTGTTGCAGAATGAAGCACTTATAGAGAAGGTGAATCACAGCTGCTTCTAACCTTACTAGGTCCATCTGGCCTGTTCTGGTTCAGAGATTAAAGCATGTGTTGTGCAGTTAAAAAATGTACATCTTGACTTTATCCCCGCGGCTGATGCAATTAGTTGAAATTCCACCCAGATTTGGCATACGGTCTTCCCTTATCTTGAGTTTACAGTGATTCTGCCAGCTTTTTAAAAAACTTCTTTGTATTTTCCATGGACATTTTAATGGTAAGTTGGAGAACAGTCATAAACATTTCAAGCCCGCCACCATATTAACTTCCATATTTATACAATGAAGCCACACCTTAAATGCCTTGAGAGAAGGGACTCATATGTCGTCTGCAGGGCTCTTTATTTAATTACTGCTCAATAAACATGTTTGATTTAGAACTGAATAAAATAAAAATTAAGCTGTTCTTGCTTCTTACTTTAATAGGCTAATTATGAACTTTATATTATCTTAGTTCTGGATACTATGAGTACATGAAAGTGATAAAACTCACATGTAAAAAATACATCTATACTTCAGCTTTTTGTTCACTTGTACAGATTTAATTCAGTTGAAATTCTCCATTTTTTTAAAAGAAAGAACAACTTGTAAATTAATGGGATTTTGAAAAGTCTTGAAAATTGTGCTCTTGTAAACTATAAATCTCTATTTCCTTTAGTTCAGTCTACCAAATTGCTCGCAATATATCATGAAACATTCAGCTTGGTCATGTTATTAAAGAGTCAGCAAATTACAAATTTTCCACTATTGTCAAGAGACATACATAAGTTAATGAGCCCTCAAAGCATAGATTACTCCAGGGGTTATTTACTTTACCCATCAGTATCCATGCTTCTTAGAGTCATGAAGACAATCAGTATCTCTTTTAGGCTAGAATACACAGTGTCAAATCATCAAAGGTGCCATATCTACTGACCTAGATTGTAAGTCCTCCTTCATGTGTATCATAACTACCTAAGGCAAGGGCTATTTTTTTTTTTTTCCTTTTGGAACGACCTCAAGGCACAGAGAAGGGTTATAAGGCCCAGTCTACAAGCATTCTTCAAAGGACAGATCATTGAATTTAGAGCCAGAGGATGTGAGTTCCTAGTTCTGCCATTTATGATCCGTATGACTTTGGGCATGCCATTTATTCTCTCATATGTTCAGAAAGGTCTTATATAAAAGAAATGTATCTGAATAAGCTTGATAAACCACACACATGCTATAGAGCAATAAGTTGCACCGACTGTGTGTATTGCTCTTCGGATGGATGACATTCAACTGTGATCAGGGCCCGGTCAACTGGCAACTGCCGAGAGCATTAAAATGTTACATAAAGTGTAAAAAGAAGAAGAAAAGTTTAATTACCAGAACACCTGGATGGGAAGAAGCAGGGAATGGGTCTGCATGTATTTGGGAGGAATATTCTGATAAGCCACTTAGGGTGAAGGAGCAGACACTCAAGGGATATGTATCAACAGATGGTGCCTAAACTGCTTTCTAAGAAGGATCAAACAAATTAACTCCAGCCTTCTGTTTTGATGAGCGGAGTACAGAATCTGGGCCTGCCGGGGGGGGGGGGCCTCCCCCCCTTTCCTTCCCTCACACACCTGAACAATCCCTATAAATAAATTCTGAACATAAGTCAGAAAAATATCAGTTTTAAGGTTAGCACATTAACAGTCTACCTGGGACATGCACAAGAAGCAACTGAGTCTTCGTGATAACATTCAATTATATGGTAAAATGGAAACCTTTGATAATCAAGAGCCATGTGTTTTAGGATTAAGTTCTCTAAATTCTCCAACTCCTGGCATTACTTGTTCTACTGAGATCTCTGTGGTTCAGCTTCTAACGTACTGATCAAACTTCAGGTTTCTTACGAAGTTACAGCTGTTGAAATGTCCAGTGGTGGCTTCCTGCCTTATTCATGATTTGTTTTTAAAGATTTTATTTATTTATTTATTTGACACAGACAGAGAGACACACACAGTGAGAAAGGGAACAGAAGCAGGGGGAGTGGGAGAGGGAAAGGGCTCCCCACTGAGCAGAGACCATGGGGCTCAAACCCAGAACCCCGGGATCATGACCCGAGCCAAAGGCAGACATTTAATAACTGAGCCACCCAGGCGCCCCATTATTCATGATTAATGAGGTTTTCCACAGCCTCTCTGTGCAAGGGCCAAGGATCTATGTTTGTTGCCCTGGACATCTCCTAGAAATTAGCTACTTTCTGCTTGTCAGGGATTGGTTATCTGGGATGCTGATTATTTTGTGTTATGGGTCATCCCTGGTACTTATAGGTAGAAGCATAGGCCACAGTAGATGCCACTGTTTGGGTCTAAGCATTGCTTTTTTATTATTAAAATCCAAGAGGCAACTTATAAAGGCTGACAGTATTATTTTAGTTTCCCTGAAAGTTGTTTTGATTCTCTGGGCCTCAGAGCAAGCCCTTTTTAGAACAGAAACTGTTTGTTTATCCAGTCAGTCTTTGAGGATGATTTATTATATATTCATATGAGAAAACTGCAACTCAGGCAATTCAGGACTTTCAACTTATTTAAAAAAAAAAAAAAAAGGAAAACCTTCAACAGCAATGGGATGTTTCCAGATAAAAGCAATGTCACTTGATGAACAATCTACTTGTTATCTCTCTTTCTGCTTTTGGGAGACCATGCTAGGTCAGCCAAGGACATCTCCAAAAAGGTACTATTATTAATGGAAATTAAATGGTGTACAACACACAATATGTTTTCTTCAATTATATTCTAAAATGAAATGGAAAATAGTTCAAAACCCTTGCACTGATATCTGATCTAAAATAATTTTTTGCACATAATTTAATTTAATCTTTGTCTTGTATGAAACTTATAAATGATCAAAAAGATATAAACAGGGATGCTGGAATTCATCTGCTGGAAAGATGATCCTTTTGGCTTTGCTTATGGTTTCAGAATGCCCTTCAGACTTTGACTTCTTTTTGTCTATGTCTTTAAGTCTGTTGGGAGTATATATATTGTACACAGAAGTGTGACGCCTCAAAATGTAGTATAAACACCATAAATGTGATTCTATTACTCTCTTGCTTAAAATCACTTTAAGCCTCACTCAAGTCTCCAAGTCTTCAAGGTGCAAATTTCCTAATATTGCATGAAGACCCTCCATGACATGACCCTCGACCACTTTCTGATCTCCGTCCCTGACCACCACTTCCCAGCTTCCCCTCTGAGCGACACGTATATGCGTACATGTGAGTACACACACCTCCCTAACTGGTTATAGATTTACTGTCTAATTCTACCTGGATCTCTCTGATATTTTCCCTATCTGGTATCACTTATACCAAGCCAAAGCAACCCAGCCCACGCACGGTCCTGCTACTAAACTTGCAAAATTAACAAGCAGGAGGCTACCCCCGTCTTGAAATTTTTAAAGGAAAGATGGTTCATTAACATTGAAATAGCATGTGCTATTGAGTGATATGTGATTGAGTAGTATACAAAGGATGGTTAATGTATAATCTATTGCTAATTAGAGATAGCCTGAATTTGGGTTGTAACTCAAGCATTTATGAGATACCTGATCTTAGCCAACAAAACTTCTCTTAGCTTCAGTTTCCTTGTCTGAAAAACAAGCCCAGCTAGAATACTGGGCAGTCAGAAAGCTATAGGGTTTATTTCACACCCACTGGATGGGTTTAGAAGAGAATCACCTGGGTGCTACAGGGAGAATGGGGGCATTTGGCTGGTGGTGAAAAGTGTAAAGAACTGGATGAGTGGCCTCAAGTGTTTAGAGGACTTGGAGTCTGGCTGTGCATCTGTGAGCATTTTAAAAAGTTAAAAGAGCAAAAGCAGACTAGAAAACGGGAGTCAGAGCCGAAGGTCAGACACAAGTCAAGCCTCAATGGAGGGAACAAGAGGATCGGGACCACATGGAAGCGGTGGTGACTAGTGACAAAGTGGAGGGGACCGTGACTTGCTACAGATCAGCACAGACAATAAAAACGCATAAACTCGCAGGGTGATTGTGAGCATAGCTATTAAAAGTCAATGTATTTCGAAGCATTTAAAAAGCCGTAAAGCTCTAACAGATATTACTATTTTTATCTTGTAGTATCACAGAGATGAAACAACTGCAAAAACGCTTGTCAAGATTAACCCCATCAGGGAGCAACCCAACAGCTGTCCTCCCTTTTACCCAGGGGAACGTGCACTTGGCATTCACAGAAAACTTGCCTTTGCTTCTCCTCATGTGTCTGACACTCTATCAGACTCCGGCATTCACCTTCTGCTTTGATCCCTGGCTGCTTCCAGCGAATCCTCCAATTCCCAACCATAAAGGCTAATGCAATAGCAGGACTTCAGGCATTCTGCATCAAGGAATCTCTCAACTCTCGCCACCCAAAGTGAAGAACTGTATTTCTGAAGGGCAGAGTTATTTTTTTTCCCTACTTCCTTATTTGTTGAGTACTCTGTACTGGTGAGCTGATGTGCTTATACTCCATTACCATAAATTCAATTGCTGGAGAATTTGTTCTCAATTTCTACCCCCTCTCTGGATACATTTAGAATATGTTGTCTTTAGAACGTTGCTACCTTCCTTTTGTTGAAGAGTTCTCTGAACTTCTTACTGCCTGTTTGATTCTATTATTCCTGTTCAATAGCTTCTCATTTTCTCAAATATTACGGGTCACTTTACTGTCCAGTGAGTATTTTTCTACCAACAGATAGACAGTTAACTACCAGTCACAAAGCGACTGGTATGCTGGAGAGCTTTCCTTTATGCATTAACTCAAAAAACTAATTTGTCATTGTTTTTCTATTCAGTGATCTATCTTCAATGGTCCTTGCATCTTTCCGTTCATTCTTCAAAACCTCAATGCTTCTTGAGGATGCAGATTTTGCTGCTCCCTTCTGATAATATTAATATGACATTTCAGTCTGCCCCATCAGTGTGCCTTAGTTCAAAAACACAAAGTGGAATGCTTGTTTTTTAGGGAAGATGCTGCTCTGTGCACTGCAGTCCCAGAACGGTGTCAAGGCAGGCAGCCAAATGCATCTCCTCTGTATAGAATGTTAAGTTCACAATTTAACATGGCCACAACCTACATTTCAAAGACACCGTGGATTAGAAATGAGGCAACCTAAATCATAATTTCTGTTCTGTTTCAAAAAGTATTCATTGGTCTTCTTACCACTCTTGTATTTCTTTGATCTTTTATCCTGTAAATTAGAATTTTGATCAACAGATCCCTAAGCTTCCTGAAAACCTTAGAACTCCATTTGCCCAGTTCCTCTTCTCCTCTACAAATACAGTCTCTCCACAGTGGGAGAGGAACAGAGTGATTAGAAAAGTCAACAGAGTGGATGTTTGAACTGAGCTTGAAAGATAGAGTGCAAACTTCCAGACTGATGAAGGAAGAAAAGTGTTCTAAATAGAAAAGATGGCAGGTGCAAAGACACAGAGAGGTGAATTAACATGCAGCATATGAACTTCGGGTAAACAGTCTGTTTGACCCTCAAGGGGAGCTCGAGCCTATGATAGCAGCACTAGCCCTGTGAAGTTCATACTATCACATCACACCACTAACTTTGAATAGATATGGAATTTCTTAGTTGAAAAAAAAAATGACATTAAATCACATCTATGGGGCGCCTGGGTGGCTCAGTGGGTTAAAGCCTCTGCCTTCATCTCAGGTCATGATCCCAGGGTCCGGGGATCGAGCCCCACATAGGGCTCTCTGCTCAGCAGGGAACCTGCTTCCTCCTGTCTCTCTGCCTACCTCTCTGCCTACTTGTGATCTTTGTCTGTCAAATAAATAAATAAAATTTTTTTTTTTAAGATTTTTTATTTATTCATTTGTCAGAGAGAGTGAGCACAGGCAGACAGAGAGGCAGTCAGAGGCAGAGGGAGAAGCAGGCTCCCGGCTGAGCAAGGAGCCCGATGTGGGACTCGATCCCAAGACCCTGGGATCATGACCTGAGCCGAAGGCAGCCACTTAACCAACTGAGCCACCCAGGCGTCCCTAAATAAATAAAATCTTAAAAAAAAAAAAATCACATCTACAAAGAGGGTAACAAGAGGCCAGTGGGTTTTCCCAGCTCTCAGGAAGATGTTACTTGACAGTGGAGGCTCTAGTTCCAGGGTCAGCAATTATCTTTAGGAGGACACATCAGTGAAGGGTTTCTAGAGCTTGAATGGAGTACAGTTTAGGGGGGAGATTTGTTCTTACTATGACTGTGCATGGTGCAGCCAGAATGAAGGGTCAAACGCAGTCCCGTTGCTGGAGAAAGAGACAAAATCTAGGCATGAATCTCTGGGAATGCAAACGCCTGGATGGAAGGTTGGAAGTACAGCCTGAGGATAACAGCAAAGATGAGACCATCTGCATCCCCAGAAATCTGTGGTGATTAAATTGACTAGGGCAGTTAAAGAGTTTAACATAGCTTTTGACCCATAACAGACATTCAATAAATGTTAGGGGTTTTGCTGATGTTGCTTAAGGCACTGAAATTTAAACACTGAAGGCCTTATTTGAGACTTGGTTGGCTTCTAATGTAAAGGGATGAGACTAAACAACAACAACAAAAAAGAAACAAAACAAAACAAAACAAAAAAAGACAGAAAGAAAGAAAAAGGAATGTTCCCCAAGCCCCAGGGGTTTTCCTATTCTTAGTCTGCCTTCATCTCCCTGGCTCTCCCAGACAGCCCTCCCTAGCACTTTAGCACTCATTCATTACGAGACCATGATCCTACTCCATCCCCCTGTGTTTCTGGTTACAATACACTGCGTTTTATGTGGTGCTGGCATCACTTTGAACTAGAAGTGCCTCTCACCTCCCACTTAGAGGATCAAGGGGTAGTTCTGTGAACTACAGTCGGATAGCACCAGTGTGGAAGTCAGGATACCTGGGCTTTCTTTGAAGCTCTGTCATTACCAACCTGGGTGTCCTGAGCAAGTAACTCACCCAGAGTTTCTTATCTGAAAATAGAGATAACTGAATTGGATGCCATGCAAGGACTTCTCCAAATACAGCAGTATGAAGCACTGGCAGCACCTTGAGAAGGTGCACTCATTATCAAAGTTGCCAAAAAGTCTCACCACATCATCTTGGGCATCAAATTAGCATCAGCTGCATGATGCCAGATAATGAGCTTTGGCTGAAAGGAAAATGACAAAAGAGGGAAGTAATGCCCACAATTTGCTTAGCCAACAAGAAGCTGCTCTCAATAGCCATGAGTTTGGTTAAAAGACATCCAAGGAGTTCAGTGGCCATTTTTGGTTACTCAGTAATTTGGTAACTGTGGGCTACTTAACCCTCCTTGTTACTAGTCAGCTTGAGCAACACACCTTCACTGGTGCCTTCCATGTGTAGGTATACTAGGCAGGGCTTCACTGTACTAGAGGTGTTAATGCTTAACAAAAATCTGCTTTCTTTAAGAGATATTCTATAGCCCAGAAGATTCTCTCTAGGGTGAAAAAAAAAAAAAAACCTCCTTATTTCCATTCGAAATAACATTTGGTTTAACATGTAGATTAACATCTGGATCTATTAGTTTATACATTCTTGGTAAGAGAAATTTAACTTAGGTAAGGATAGCTTTCAGTAACAATTGCATTCTATTATTATCCATAGATAAGTTTTTGCCAAGAATTCCCTATGCTGATGTGGTTTTAAGAACTTTGCAATGGTGCTTTTCCCCGGTTGAGTCTTGATTTTCATTGTTCATTGTTCTATGAAAGTGTCCTGCTGCAGAGCAATAATGAGCAAATCTATGAAAAACAAATATTTAGGTGTTTTTCCTACCTTTAATATAGGTTTGATTGACAAAAGTCTGTCTAAATGAAGAGTCATTCATGCTTAACATTTTATTTTATTTTATTTTTGAGAGATAGAGAGAGAGAGGGGCAGAGAGAATCCCAAACAGGCTCCATGACCAGTGCATGAGCCTGATGTAGGGTTTAATCTCAAAATCCTGAGATCATAACCTGAGCCAAAGTCAAGAGGGAGATGCTTAACCAACTGAGCCACCCAGATATTTAACATCTTAAGACAAAGATATTCATGTAGGAGAGAAGTCTATTGTGAAAAGCAGTGCTTTAGTGAAAAAGGGGGAAAGAGGGAAAAAGAAGCTTTACTGAGGTATGAATCAGATTTTCCTTCTTGCCAGTTTTTTTTTTTTTAAAGATTTTATTTATTTATTTGACAGAGAGAGAGAGATCACAAGTAGGCAGAGGGGCAGGCAGAGAGAGAGAGGGGAAGCAGGCTCCCTGCTGAGCAGAGAGCCCGATGTGGGGCTCAATTCCAGGACCCTTGAGAACATGACCTAAGTCAAGAGGCTTAACCCACTGAGCCACCCAGGCGCTCCATTTTTGCCAGTTCTAAAAACAGATTCTCCTAAATCATATCTCCTTAAGTTGAAGACTGTTCCATTGGGATAGGAAGATGAAAATAAGAATACATGTATTTTGTTTTTATCCTATTTCTCAAGGGAAATGGCATAAAATGCAGCATGAGTGATTCAAGCTAGACCTCAGGGGAAATATCATGATAGTTAAGAATGATGAACTCTGGAAGGGGTTACAGAAGAAAGAGTTCCACTATCTTTGCAGAGGCTTTAAAAGTAGCCAAAACAGTCTGTTTGAGTGGTTGGACAAGTTCTCAACTTTGTTTCACCATTTGTAAAATGGTGGAATGGCTGCGGCTGCTTCTAACTTTAGAAACTGATACTTCCATCACACTAAGAATATCTATGGCTGCAGTTGGTGCTATTGTATGGGGGAGTTTAGGTGTACTTGGCTACTTCAGAGGATCTCTGTCACCAAAGCCCTTCTCATGTCTTATCTTCCATATCTCTCCAAAGATATGGTTCACCAAATTAACAAAACTGAAACAATAACAGCAGGTATGACTTTTTATAACCTTATGTTTAGGCCATTCATATTTTCCAGTTCCTCAGTGAGGTTGATGCCATCCAACTAATCCCCCCATCATACTGGTGTACCCTTTATTTTCTGGTGTCTTTGATTAAATGCATTTTCTGAGAGTGTTCGGGGTCAAGGGAGAGCTATATTCCCCAGAAATCCTCAGGCTGCTTGGGGGTATAATGAAGACCTGGAGATTCACCCATCCTTACTTCCTGCCATTAGTAAAGGCATTTGAGTGTTTGAAATGACACCCAAGAAGCTCTGCTTAAATCAGTTTGGGTGAAACTGATTAAGAGTATCAAAAAACATGATACATAAGAAGAGATTTTGTAATAGCATAAAACCTGGTGATATAATTAACATTATTATGGGAACCTCCCTCTCTTTCTTCCTCTCTCTGTTTTGCTTGTTTCCATGGAGCTAAAGACATTGTGAATGATGAGGTGGAATGGAAACTTGACCAATGTGGCCCATTCAGACTATTCAGGAAATTAGATTATCAGAAATTTCTTTCAATAATGTAAAAGCAGGAGTGTTTAAACAAAGGTTTTGATGAATTAATTTTTTTAAGGCCAGACTGGTTCTCCATGTTTAAACATAAGCATGAATTAGTTCCTTCCCCAACATATTTTTACTGTTATATATGTCTATTTCTTGTCTCCTAGTACTATAAAGGCCACTAAAATTAAAGAATGTGACAATAAAACTACTGATTATTGACCATCACTAAAGCAACTTATCATTAAAGAGAACATATTGAAGCAGTAAATCAAATAAACATTGCATCATGGAGATTATAAGGTTATTAAGAAAAAGATTTTTTTCTAAGTTTTCAATATTAGCGTATTGCGCTGTGAGACAGTTTGATGTGGGAATTAGTGAAGCAAACTGAACTTATCTAGGAAGGTTACAATAATATTTTTTAAAAAGAGTTGGATTAAACAATGGAACATTTTAAAAAATGTGATCCCCTGAAAATGTGATCGCCCCACAGTCTTCTTTCGCATTGACAATTTACTTTCTGTCCTTTCTGTATTCATAAGACCACAGAAGTGCCAATAAATTATTCCTCTCCCTGGTTGTGCCTGGACTGTGCATAGTATATTTCAGACACACCTACTTTCTTCCTGATCACAGCAAAGGGTTATAAATCTATCAGCAAAGTGATTCCCAGAACATATGGTTCATGGGGGAAAATAGCTTGCATTTAGCTCTGACCAGCTGTCCAGAGCTCAGCAATGTTGGTAACATATTTCAGGACATACAAACTAGGAAATATATTTAGAAAGTGCAAGCTAAGAAATGTACAATAAGCTCTACTAGATTCAAAAACACAAATTGCCATTGCACTATTTCTTAGATTAGAATTTAATTAAATCATTCCTGGTCACCAAAGATCTGACTGAACAGGAATAATACCTTTTCAGACCTTGTGTAGATGGCATTCATCTGGTTAAAACCATAACAATAAGCTTTCTGATAACTGGCAAGTTCTTCAATTGCATGTCAGATATGATTTCTGACACTGTAAAAGTTAAATGATCAAGGGAAGATCCATATGCAAAAGATGGACCATCTGCATATCTGCATCAGCTTTCAGACACTTAACTGAAAATAAGCCTTATTGTAAGTTTCTGAGTTCATGAATAAAAAATAAGTAAGTTAACAGGGCTCCTTGGAGATGTGGCTAATTCTTGGGCTGGGGAGGAAAAGAAAGATGAACCTGGATTATCTGGTAGTGCCAGAAAGAAAAAAAGAAGAAGAAGAAGAAAGAAAAGAAAAAAACTGAAGAAAAAGAGAATGGAAAGAAGACAGACATATGTCAAAAGAAAACAGGAGCCAGCCCAAAAGAATTCCCAATGGCCAAGACTGGAACAACCCAGGCAACAAAATAAAGAACTATGGCATTGTATTAAAACTAGCAGAATTGGGGCACCTGGGTGGCTCAGTTGGTTAAGCGACTGCCTTCGGCTCAGGTCATGATCCTGGAGTCCTGGGATCAAGTCCCGCATCGGGCTCCCTGCTCGGCAGGGAGTCTGCTTCTCCCTCTGACCCTCTCCCCTCTCATGCTCTCTCACTCTCTCTCTCTCCTCTCTCAAGTAAATAAATAAAAATCTTTAAAAAAAAAAAAAAACTAGCAGAATTAAACAAATATCCATGGGTCCATGCTGATGTAAATAAATGACCGAATGAGAAATAAATGGTGGAGAAGAGGCACATCTTCCACAGTCAAGAATTCTAAGAAATATATGTAGATACTCCTGCTTCCAAGAAGCAGAGCTTAATTCCTCTCCCCTTGAATGTTGGATAAACTTAGTGACTCACTTCCAAAGAACAGAGTATGAAAGGAAAAGTAATAACTTTAGAGTGGAGAGCCTTGACAGATACCACCTTAACCAAGGGATCAACGGTAGCATCACCAGTTATAAATCATGTTGATAATATGTACCCAATATGGTATGATGCAATGAAAAGGTCTCTCACCTCCTAGCATTTCTCCCCAAATCCGTAATTAGGATCTAATCATAAGGAAACATCAGACAAACTGAAGTCAAGGGACATTGTACAAAATATCTGACCACTACTCTTCAAATTCTCAATAAATAAAGAACAAAGGGAAGACTGAGAAACTATCACAGACGAGAGGAAAGTACGGTAACATTATGGCGACATGTAATATGGTGTCCTGGATCGAATCCTTCAACAGAAAAAGAAAGTAAGTGTAAAAAACAGTGAAATACAAAAAGTCTGTATTTTAATTAATAGTATTGTAACAAGATTAATTTTTTAGCTTTGACAAATGCATTAGAGTTATATAAGATGCTAACATTAAGGGAAACTGGATGAAGGTAACATCAAGTTTGGATTTTTAAGAATAACATATTTAAACTCAGTTTTTAACTTCACACATTTAAAATAAAGCTAAACCCCCATTTAAGGGTGTTAAGTCCAACTTCATTTTTTAAGGAGAACATCGGTTCTTTTTACAAGTGTTTTTGCTGACAATCTCTGAGAGAGATGGGATTGCCATCTATTCATGAATCGGTCCTTGTTAAAAACCTTAAATTTTTATAAAAGGGTATTCATTCCTCTACTACTTTAATGTTATTAAAGAAAACATGTCTATGTATTAACTGATTTCATCAGATGATTGCATTCTCAAGGCTTACCAGGAGAGATACTGACAGATTCATTACTGCTTATTTAAAAGTTTGAATGAAAGAAACAATATTTATGTACAGTTTCTTGAAGGATATACAGTATATCCATTCCTGTAGGCACTCTAAAATCTAGGTCTGGAATGAGCCAAGTCATCAGATCTGTCCAATATATCATGGGCATCATGCCCACTTCCTAGACAATTGCTTTACACCAAATTATTCTTTGGTAAAGTATCATTAGTCTGAATTGAGAGCTACAC
Source organism: Martes martes (assembly GCF_963455335.1). Lineage (NCBI taxonomy): Eukaryota > Metazoa > Chordata > Mammalia > Carnivora > Mustelidae > Martes > Martes martes. The sequence goes on along the minus strand of NC_137888.1, from coordinate 57,620,555 downwards.
AGACCACTCCATTTAAATCATCATTGTGGTTTCTAGAATGCTGTTTGAGTTATTATTTCTCACATACACAGTGTAATCCAGTTATGAGATATTTCTTAAGTATCAACAAGAGGATTATATGTTCCTCTCTTGAGAAATAGATGATTTTTAAACTCATGAACCTTCTTGATTATGGAGTTGGCTCTGTTTTCCATTTGCATTGGATGCTAGAAAACTCATAGTTAAATTTGTGGCTGGTATCAAACAAGCATACTTAAATCAGAGCATGCATTCCAAGCACTAATTTCATCTTTGACTTCATTTTAAATTATTGCTCCTATATTTTAACATTTACATATACTGATGTTGTCATATTGTTAAGATGTGTTCACGGCTGAGAAATTTAGAGAACACAGATAGACAATATTTATTTATCATTGCTCAATCATTAACATACTGCAGTATAGCATATGAGCCTCTAGACTTATTTTATCATGCTATATTTTATTACCTTTATTAGGCTGCTTTGAGTTTTGTGGGGTTTTTATCGCAGGGGAGGGTGGATATGACATCAGATATAAATGAATTAAAACAAAATTAAAGAAACACATTTCAATCCTTGATCTTGTGTTGATTGAGTTTAAACTTATCACTTTTAGGTGGATTAAATTCTGTGTCTGTATCTTCATACATACAGAGAATGTTTATATTTAGATACACCGAGGAAAATACCTATGGTCACCAATTTATCTTTAAATAACACTTCTGTTTAAAAAAAAAAAAAAGCAAATTTGCCTGATGTACTATAATAAAGTCATTATTGGTTCCTTAATAAACATTCCAGGGCAAGAGCATTACATGCTCTTAATTAGAACTTGGAAACAATTCACCTTTTTCCTGTTAATTAAAGAATGGCAACATTCATTGGCTGACTCTTGAAGTAAAAGCTTAACTTGGGGGCCCCTTTAGAGTTCTGCTAGTCCTCTAACAGAAACTTAGCTACATGAGATATTGGAAGTAGAAATAAATTTCATATATAGGGCATTGTAGCAGCATCAATGCCATAATCATGATGATGGTAATAAAAATGATACCTTTATCTTTTTAAAATAGTGAGAAGATACCCTAATAAGTGGGAACCAAGAAAGAGAAAAAGGAAATAGATTGTATAAATAATTTCATTAGAGAAATCATGGTCTTAATCTTTCTTACCCTATGTTGTTGAAGGAGGAGGAAGGGGAGGAGAGGGAAGGAAGAGGAAGTGAATATCTTTAAATAAAGAGGAAAATGATTGCAGACATGCTGGACAATTGTCATGAAGAGTCAATAAGGAAGAAAAGGATCTCATTCAAAAAGAATGTTAAAAGCATTCTAGGCCCACAGAAAATGCTCATTGGTTTATGCTTATGAACTGTTAGAACAAGGACTACATCTTTAAAACACACCTACTTTAAACTCTCTCTCCTTTTCTATCTCAGTTCTTTTCATTCTGCCTTCTCTGCCATCCTCCCTTTCTCTTTCCATCCCCTCCCTTTAACAGATGAAAAAATAAAGATCTAAAATGATGATATAGGATACCCTAAATTACACAGCTATGTGACAGAGATAAGGGTAAAAAAATCACTTATTGATTACTAGCTCAATTTTCCTTTTACTTCACTGGGCAGGGACAAAAAAAAAAAATACGGGACAATCTCATGATATAGTCAACTCAAAGGTAAACCATGGTTAACAAAACTCCTGCTGCTGAGATTAGGTAGCTCAAGGACCAGCCTTATTGGCTGTGTGTCTACAGTGGGACTATGCAGTTAAAAATTTTATGCTTACTTTTCTCCTGTTAACTTGTGTGTAATGAAGCCTGAATACTTATCATCTATAACAATCTACAAGATTATGGTTGAATTTTTACCCCAGCTTGAAGCTTTGTTCAGCCCTTTGATGGTAGATAAACTATGACTCCTCGTCCCTTTGCATCCTTGGACTTTTTTCCTATTCTTCATGCCAGTTCTCAACCCTAGATCACCCCCTGCCCTAGAAAACAGCTAGAGAAGGTCCCACACTGAGTAAACTTTATCTTTTAGCCCATTAGCCCTTGATAGATTCAGACAGTTGCTCCTAATTAATGCTCAGAAATTCTTTTTTTCCTCTAATTAATACTCTGGAAAATTCCACATTGTGGTTGTTGCCCTGTTTTTCTTCTATCCCATGTCTAGTTCCATCTTCAGAGCAGATAACCCCATCTATTATGTCACTGTGAAGCTTGAGGCCATTTTCCTTTTCTCTCCCAGAAAATGTCTATGTATACATTCTGGGCACATTCCTATGTACTTTTACACATGCATCCTCTTTCCTAAATTAACTCTTACATCTGCTTCCTGGTCCTATTTCCCCTTCTTCATTTCCAAACCTCCCAATTGCCTCTCTGTGCAGATTTTTTCCTGTCGATAATGGCTTGAATATCTGGTTTGCAGTGAAAAGAAGGAGCACATGCACCCCAGTGTTCATAGCAGCAATGTCCGTGACAGCCAAACTGTGGAAGGAGCCGAGATGCCCTTCAACAGATGAATGGGTAAAGAAGATGTGGTCCATATATACAATGGAATATTACTCAGCAATCAGAAAGGATGAATACCCACCATTTGCATTGACATGGATGGAACTGGAGGGGATTATCCTAAATGAAATAAGTCAAGCAGGAAAAGCCAATTATTATATGGTTTCACTTATATGTGGAACATAAGGAATAGCATGGAGGACATTAGGAGAAGGAAGGGAAAAATGAAGGGGGGGAAATCAGAAGGGAAGACAAACCATGAGAGACTATGGACTACAGGAAACGAACTGAGGGTTTCGGTGGGGGGAAGGGGGGATGGGGTTGGGTGAGCCCGGTGATGGGTAGTAAGGCGGGCATGTATTGCATAGAGCACTGGGTGTTATAAGCAAACAATGAATTATGGAACACTACATTAAAAAGTGGGCTCCTGGCTGGCTCAGTTAGAAGAGCATGAGACTCTTGATACTGGGGTCATGAGTTCAAGTCCCACATTGGGTGTAGAAATTACTAAAAATAAATAAATAAACTTAAAAAAAAAACTAATGATGTAGTGTATGGTGACTAACATAACATAATAAAATAAAAAAATATGTATCTGGTATGCTCAAAATTTTTCTCTGTTGGTTCCCTATCCTCAAAAATGCTCAGGTCTCCACCCTCTTGAGGAAAGCATCTTTCAGCTTATTGCTCATTTAGCTAGCCCCGGCCCTTGGCAAGTGCATTAGCTCTCAATATTTGAGGTACTGCCATTATTCAAATGCTCTGCAGACCTTTTCCTCCAACCTGTATCCTTCTCATAAGCCACAGCCAATGTCTACTGAATTCTATTCAAGATCATTCCGGTTTAGTTCAGTCACTTTAAGAAAAGTTGATTTCACATTTGTTGATTTCACATAAACCTTTCGTTTATCTTTTTGTGACTTGTTATATCTTGATTTCACCTTTTTTTCTCAATGCCCTCCTTTTTTATTTTTATTTTTTTTAAAGATTTTATTTATTTATTTGACAGACAGAGATCACAAGTAGGCAGAGAGGCAGGCAGCTCCCTGCTGAGCAGAGAGCCCGATGAGGGGCTCGATCCCAGGACCCTGGGATCATGACCTGAGCAGAAGGCAGAGGTTTTAACCCACTGAGTCACCCAGGCACCCCATAAATGCCCTCCTTTTTTATTGAAAACTGTAGTACTCCTATATTCCTTTCTGCACATACTTATGTGGTTCAAATCAGCATTTCCATATAACAGATACCATTCTCCTATTTCTGCTTTGACACCACATATCAGGTATATAACCCTCGATGCCCATGGAATTAATAGACTTGTTTCCTACTCAGACTCTTTTCCAGATTGGGTCAGGCCCTTATTACCTTATATCCAAATGATTACAATGATCAATACAATACAATAATATCAATACAATAATCTTCACACAAGATTACCAGCCAATGGGGTCTGAACAAAGATCGAAGAACAAAGATGGAAGATTAAGCTTCCAAAAAACAAACAAACCAAAAACCAAACACAAACAAACAAAACCCTGTTTGTTCATATCATCCTTCTCTCCCGCATTCTTCAACTGTCTTCTCACAACGTACTCTACAGAGTGAAACCAAGCCTAGAATTCAAGGTTCTCCACTCAGGTCTGTATCTCTAATCTCTTTCCATCTTTCATCAACATGAATCCACCCCTTCAACCAAATTTGTCTGCTCAGTTGTGTCCTGTGCATTTCCACTGTAGCACATTTACTTATGCTATTCTTCCTATTTTAAGCCAAACATCTCTATCCTATCTATATCTTATGCAACTGATGGCAAAAAATCTTGGATAAAATTCAACATCCACCACTGCTTAAAAACCCTTAGTTACCTAGGACAAGAGGAATGCTTCCCTAACTTGAAGGAATCTCATCTTAAACCAATAGTCAATATTACATTTAAATTTAAATGTGAAGTTTAAAGTATTAAAAATAAAGTATTTCTCTTAAAATTCAGAATAAGAGGCGGATGTTGGCTATTTCCAATATTACCAATGCTGTGATGGAATTTAAAAGATATGTATTTTGGAAAAGAGGAGCCAAATATATCTTAAAGATGATATAATTATTGCCTACTCAGACAACTTAAAGGAATCAAATATAAAAGTAGTAGAGCTAATAAGAGAGGTCACCAACGTTGCAGATTATAAATAAATATCCCCAAATCAATAAATTGCCTATAAACCAGCTATGAGCAGTTAGAGAAAACATAATGAAAAAATTATACTATCACAATAACCCAAAATACATAGTATAATACCAAAAAATTTAAAAAGAAACATGCAGGATTTACATGAATGAATCTGAAAAGCTTTAATGGGGGCTTACATGTCATATCTACCACTCAATAACCAGCTCAATTCTGCCACCTCCAAAAAACTTTCCAAAACAAAGGTGAAAATATTCTCTCTTATCTGAACTCCCATTATATTCCTTGTGGATAACAATTCCCAATAACACAGCTCTTTAAATTTAGACTGTGAGATTCTAGAGAAAAATAATTGTTATTTGTATAGTAGTTATGATGTAATCGTGGTCACTTTTATCTCTTTAGCCTCTGCTTTTTCACCTGTAAAATGGGCATGCACATCACTAGATTATTATGCAGATTACATGAATAACTTATAATATTAACTATATTTACAGTTATAATTTATAATAGATAATAACAATAATATCTTAATTTTTTAAAACTACATCAAATAATTTATCATGATATTACTAATTTTAATTTGTAATTCCCTAGTATACAACTTGACACATAATAAACCCTCAATAAATGGTAGCTATTAGTTATAACTCTTGGTACAAGGTTATATACATAGTTGGCCAAGGTGTTGACAAGAGTCAAACGTGAATGATCCCTTTAATTCCATGAATGGCAAGATGGGGAGAAACACAGACAAAACACAGCAACTGCAACTCAGATTTAAAAGGAGTCAGAAACTGTAAGTAAAACATCGTCTAGGTCTACACTTGTTCTAGGAGAACACTTAAATAATAGAAGTCTGTAGCTGTGTTAGAGAGCAGTTGTTGGGGAAGGATGGAGCCAATGGGTACTCTAGGGACCAGAAACTATATAGAGTCATGGAAACCACCCCCTGCCACCACTTGTTCTTAAAAATCATTGCACTTACTCTGGTAGGAAGATGAATGTATTCAGAGGTGATGGGTTGAATTTGCTGACATTCTAAGTATTAATCCTGCAGAAAGATTAAAGACAGCTTTCAATCAATGGGAAGGAGCATGGTGGCAGCAGCCAAATCGTATACAATTAAAACCTCATAGTTATTCCTATAGTAGATGCACGATAAATATGCTTTGAATAAATGCCATGTACTTTCAAAATAATCGAGATCACCTGGAGTGATAGATTTAAAGTATTATGAAACAGTTGCTTGTTATCAACTGGTTCAAAAGCCAAGTTCCAATTAGAGAATGTTTTTTCCACATGAACTACAAAAAGCCAAAGGATATTCTGAATCAGGCTTATGTTAGTTTGATTTCAAGAGAAATTAATTTTTAAAATTATTATTTACCCATATTACTTCAAAAAGCATTTAAGGCAGCAGAAATCTATATTTTCATTCTAATCTGGGTGTTACCAAACCCCATTGCAAGAACATATGAGAACCTTCATATAATTTATGTCATATAACATTTTTTATATTACTGTGTCATGATCATTAGTAAGTTTTCAGACACATTTGTACTCTTATTTTAGCAACCATCTTTTTTTTTTCAAGATTTTATTTATTTATTTGACAGAGAGAGATCACAAGTATGCAGAGAGGCAGGCAGAGAGAGAGACAGAGAGGAGGAAGCAGGCTCCCTGCTGAGCAGAGAGCCTGAGGCGGGGCTCGATCCCAGGACCCTGAGACCGCCACCTGAGCCAAAGGCAGAGGCCTAACCCACTGAGCCACTCTGGCGCCCCAGCAATCATCTTTTTAATGGTAACATAATCTCTACAATGGTGTCCTTCTGGACTTGGTTAAGTTAGGAGTTAAGAGAACCTTTACACTGTTTAGATCTCACCTGCCAATCTATTTCCTCCTTCTGCCTCTCTACTGCATAGGGCCCAAAAGAGCATATATACCTTGCTTTCATATTGCATAAGGGCTTCTTCTGTTCACCTAGCCTAATATTTCAAAAACAAGTCCAATGGAAATAAAAGAAGACCACTATCTTTATCACACTATTAAGTTCACCCAAGAATTTGGTTATACAACTCCATTAAAAACATGAACAACTTTCAGCCTGAGTTTCAATCTTTTTCACAGATAATCATAACTATCATCCAAGAAGTCCTAGACTTTGATGGACTACAGAGAAGTCCTGTGATGAGCTATAGTGAGGGAAGTGCTGGGAAAGGAATATCCCAACTGACTTCCCAGGGTTGTATCAATAATTATGCATAAGAGATCTGTGAACACTCAGTATAGAGAAATAAAAGGAAACGGTTTTAAAAGTCAAGTAACAATGTAAATACCAGGGCCAAGCAACACTAGCTAAAGTGATGTTGTCATAGTACTGAGAAAGGACAGTGGAGTTTTCCACTGACGAGCTGGGTTAAAATCCCAACTGGGGCACGTATTGGCTTGGTTAGCTGAGTGAATTATTGACCTCCAAAATCTCATTTTCCTCATTTATACATTGTCTGACAGTAACCTCTGCCTTCTGGGTTGTTTTGAAGACTAAACGAGATAGATTTTGTAGAAAACCTTAATAAATTTTACTAATCAACACTATGAAAATAATATAAATCGTTAAAAAAGAAAAAACAAAGCCCCAAATGGAGTCATTTGCCCCTCACAACAGCAAACCAAGACTTAGTAACAGTTTCAACCTATCCACTTGTTATTCTTGAATTGCTTAATAAAGCCAATTCCACCGAATTTACTCAGTTGAAATTTTGTTCTTTCACACTATAAAATGTGTGTGTGTTTCAATGCCATAAGGAGGCATAATCTTATTAAGTGAATAGAGCCGTGAGATTTATGAAGGTGAAAACCATACCTGTGTTTTTAGTTCAGGGGCTACCCCAGTGCCCAGGACTCTATGGGTATTTGTTGAGTGAAAAAAACAAATCAATGAACAAATGAATTGCTACCAAGAACTGTAAATAGGAATTCAAGAAGAGGAGAGTTTGCAGAAAAGAAGTTTAGAAGGAGACTGGGTTATGTGGTATGCCTTGTAGCCTTGTTGTTTTTTTACAAGGACAATAAAAAGTCAAAGAATGCAGGGACAAGACACTAACATCTGCATAGCATGAAGCAAAAAGCACTGTCATTCAGCTGATGAATGTTTATAATGAAGAGTAAACAAGAAGCCCTGGATCCTGGCCTGGTATACTTCTACTCAGAGCAACTCCTCCAGTCATCTGTGTTGCTTAGTAATTCATTGGTCTCAGGGATTCATGGAAATCAGTCCATGCTTATCAGGAAGATACAAAAGTGGACTGATAAACCACGGGCCCAGTGAAGATCTAATCACATATCTCCGAAGATTGATGAGATTCCTCCCGGGGAGAGGGCTTGTCCGCAGGAATCAGCAGGACAAAACAAATGTGGCTAGTGGTAGGATTCAGGTCATAAATGCACCTCCCTTTACCCCCTTGTAGAGCAGAAGATTTTAGAAGTCACTCAGAGCCCCTGCTGTGTGCACCCCTTTGAAGCATACCCTGTAGGAAAGTGAAAGGAAATTGAAAAAAAGTAAGCCTTCAACATACTTAGTATCTATTGAGGATAAAAGTGAACAAGAAATAACTTATTGTTATTATTATTATTATTACTTATTTATTATTTTTTTTTTTTTCAAAAACTAAAGACAATGTGGTATAGAGGTTAAAAGCACAAGCTTCAGAATCAGATTGAACAGGGCTGGATTCCTGGCTCCCTCACTTCCTGACAAAGTGACCACATTAAATTAACTCAAGGGAGCCTGAGTGGCTCAGTGGGTTAAGTGTCTGGCTTTGGCTCAGTCCTGATCTCAGGGTCCTGGGATCGAGCCCTCTTTTGGGCTCCCTGTTTGGCAGGGAGTCTGCTTCTCCCTCTCCCTCTGCTCCCTGCCCTGCTCGCACTCGCTCTCGCTCGCTCTCTCTCTCCCCCTCAAATAAATAAATAAATAAATAATAAATCTTTAAAAATAAACTAACATGAAATGTCTACACCATGGCTCCATGGGGATGACCATGTCTCTCGGGGTTTCTTGGGTTGACCTGCATGTCACATGCAGCAACACATGTCATCCACTTGGTGAAAGCATTCAATACAGATAGATACTATGTTTATGTCGATGGAAAATGGTCTCAGTCGGAAATATAAGCACTCCTCTTCCCCCTTCAAGATCAATGAATTTGATTTTTCAATTAATGTGATTTTTCAAATCTCTGATCATTTTGAGTTGAATTGTTGCTAATTAAGAGAACAGATGAATCAGAGAAATAAGAGACACAGGGGGCTGCTGCTGGGTTAGGAAGAGCTGTTCTTCATTTCTTGATTAAGCCTTGACCCAAAGGCACTGAGTAGGTTGGGGTCCACAAACATTCAGTGTGGACTTGTCACCCTTCCATGCTGTGTCACCCTGCCACTCACTAGCTTTGTTACCCTGCCAAGCTCTTTACCTGCGGACCTCAGTGTCCACCCCTGCAAAAGGAGAATGTCAATACTGCCTAAGACAGGGAGTTGTTGGTGTCTACAGGAAATCAGTGTGTGAAATGCTTAACCTAATAACGAGTCATGGAAGCATTCAACAGAATTCAGATGATAATAATAACCAGTTAAGTAGGTCACCTTGCAATTTGAATCTGAAAGTCTAATGTTACTACAGAATTCCTTATAAGGAGTTAAAACAGTGAATTCAAGCTGAAATGATGTATTGCTGGCACTACATGTTTTAGAACTAGGGTAAAAATTGCTACTAATTTGGGTGAAGGTTTTTACAAACCTGGGAGAGACAGTAAGTTCCTACTTGATGTCTGATTCCCCCGAACTTCTCCATTATATTCCTCAAACCTTACTAGCTCTTGGTTAATTTTTTTTCCCCCTGATCTTTTATGATGAGACATTTGTCAAATATGTTATACTTAACTAAATGCCAGCACATTAAATATCTTTTACCTCCAAATAACTTCAAATTCCAATCTGAAACTAAACATGAAACCCCAGGGAAGTCTGGAATGTCTAGTGACGTTAAATCAAGCACCAAGGACACTTTGGCAACACGAGTCTTAAGCTGCAATTAAAAGGAAGCTGCCACTTATCAAGCACCTTCTAATACCAGGTATATGCTAGGCCCTTTACATATTTAATTGAACTGCGTAACAACCCTGAGAGGTGAATGTTCTCATGCTCACACTTAAAGAGCAGACCCTGAGACCTGAGACCGTTTGCTCAAGATCAAACAGTTAAGAAGCGGCAGAGTCAGAGCTAGATTCTGAGTCTGCCTGACTTCAAAGCCTTTCCTCTTTCTTAAGCCTTGCTGCCTCTCCTTAGGAAACTGGGCAGCCACCCAAGCCTGTCAGTAGGGGCCACAGCAACCTGCTGGTGACAGCAGGGCCCAGGCACCATCGCAGATAGCACTATGGAATCCGATGCACACCAGAGAGGGGCGCTGAGGCAGCTGAAAAGCTCCCTGCTCCAGACAGGATTGGCAATGGCACTGGCAGGTCTGCAGGTGAGGTTCATAGCAAATTTAGCTCCAGCAAGCTGGAGAGACAAAGGCAGAGGGGTGGGCGGAGCCCGACACAGAGAGCTTTACTATGAATTTATCTGGTCCATAGACTTTCAAGTTGTTACTGCTCACAGTGGTGTTTTGTTTTGTTTTCCTGTTAACAATAGCACTCTTTTTTAGGATGAACTCATATGTGCTACCCCTTTATAAATGACTATATACCAAAAAGTTCAGATGTTCTGATGTGGGATCAAGGTACAAAGAACTAGGGCCTTTGGATTCTTTGCTGGCTTCTGGTAGGTGGCACGAGACACCTCTGTGGGTACATAAGACCCTCAGGAACAGTTTGAAAAAATTACTACAGTACTTACTAAGTGTAAAAAAAAAGAGAGAGAGAGAGAATGGGAACTGAACATTGCAGAACCATTTCATACAATGATCTTTTTCTAGAGTGTTTCTAAAAGTATGCACAGGGATCAAATAAATCATTTGCACAAATGCAGATTCCAGTTCTCCCAGTCCAAACTGCTCTTTGGGGGAATTCTTAACCAAAGACTCCCATTCTTGCCCTACCCCAAGTAATTCATGGGCTCCCTTTATAAAATGTGGTTTGAAAGTTTCAAAACCTAAAGAGTTACAGCACTCAGAAAGGTTTTGGGTTTTTTGTTTGTTTGGTTTTTAAGCCAATAAAGCCCACAACTTCCTGTAACAACCCATCCATGCTGAAGTGACCTGCTTCCAGTGCACTTGATCCAAGATGATGAACAATGATGGAACCCAATGACCACCTTTCCCTGCTTATGTGAGTGACAGGCTTCCTCCAGGATCAAATAAAAATGTGAAAAAGCACAAGCATGCAAAAATTGTCATAATATAAGGTAAAAAGATTTTGAAAGACTCAACATGTATTTTTTTTCTTCTCTTAATTATAACGTTCACAGAAATAAAAAGTCTCAAACTTTGCATTTCCAAGCTCTCCTAGAAAGAGTTTCTTAGACTCTCAGGGTGGGGGGGAGGATTCAGGAATCTGCATTTTTGTTAGTTTCCCAAGCAAGTCTTAGGCACACTAAAACTTGAGAATTAGCAGTCTCAGACTTTGCTGCTTGAAGCATCTCCTGCAGAGAGGCGACATGGACACTGGAAGGAAATGCAGAATCTTGGGCCCCATTGCAGACCTGCTAAATCAGAATGTGCACTCTAAGAGGATCCCCAGGTGATTCCAATGTGCTGCAAAGTTTGGGAACTACTGGTCCACACATCTGCTGTTCCAAGTGCGGTCTTGGGCACTTGTTAGAAATGCAGAGTCCTAGGCTCTACCCCAGACCTGCTGAATCAGAAGCCGTATCTTAACAACATCCCCAAGTGATCTATAAATGTATTAAAGTTCAGGAAGCATGGGTCTAGAAGAAGCCAGGCAGACCCCTCAACTTGCATTTGGAAAGGAGACGAAGGGGCACCTGGCAGCATGTTCTCGGCAGCAGACCTGGCACAGGCACACTCAGGCACCCTCCGGTATAGGACGGCAGCAAAAGCTACCCTTCCGCGAAGAAACCTGCCATTTTTATTGCTTCTTACTTGCCTGGTGTCTCAGCCCATTATGGCCTGTGAAGGGGATGGGTGCGGAACGGTTCTTTCTCTGGCTGTTTGAGCAAGAATGTTACCATTCACTGTTGGTTAAAGCCATATTTTTTTTTTTAATTTTTTTTTTAAGATTTTATTTATTTGCCAGAGAGAGAGAGAGAGTGAGTACACACAAGCAGGCAGAGAGGCAGGCAGAGGCAGTCAGAGAAGCAGGCTCCCTGCCGAGCAAGGAACCCGATGCGGGACTCGATCCCAGGACCCTGGGACCATGACCTGAGCCGAAGGCAGCGGCTTAACCAACTGAGCCACCCAGGAGTCCCAGTTAAAGCCGTATTTTAATTGCCTGTGCATTCCATGCTAGGGAAGGAAGACATTGTTCCCATCCTCCAGACCTCAACATTTCCACATCAATAGGCCTGGCCTGTTCCCTTACCAGCCTCTGCCTCCTACTCCTATTCACAGAGCCTTTTGAATATGGATTATGAGCCTAAATGTGGCCACTTGGGGGAAGCCTCATTGGCCAGAGCGTCACTGTGCCACAGCTCACAGTGCCCTCAAGGATGGGTCACCAGCTGATCTTCTACATTTCTCTTTACCTGGCATTAGGACTTGCTCAAGGCAGATTCCTGTGTGCGACCTGGAGCTCCCTTGGTGAAGAAGGAGCAAGAGGACTGGTCCCAGGGTTGCTCCCTGACTGTTCATGACTGTGACCCCCATGACAAACCATCTGAAGCATTCTAACCCCTGTGTGTCCTTTGGAAGACAGCTTCTGGTCTCTGCACTGCCCAGGGGCTAAAAGGGAAGGGAGGTCCCCCAGATCCTCCGCGGATTTTCAACAATCTTGATCAGAAAGGGTCTCAGTTCCTCCCCATATTTGCAATGCTGTGGTGCTGTCAGCTGGTCTTCACACTGCTGTCCTCCCTTCGGGAAGTGTTCTTTCAATTTAGGATTCAGTCAGGCAGAGAAGCATATGTCTCCCTCCTGCTACATGTGTCCTTTCATGGCAGGAGGGTGTGAAGGTGTCTGGGCGGCACTGAGCTCATTTTCACAGCCATCTTGTAGATCTCCAACATTGCTGGCAGGATCTCCTCCAGAGAGCTTTCCATCACCACGTTGTTGAAACCACCACATTCAGCCATGCTCTGCTTTACACGTGTAATTTAACTTCCTTCACTGATGCAATGTAAGTTGGGGTTTCTGTGTTTTGTGGTGTTGCTGCCATTGCTGGTTTAGGAGAGAATTTGAACTGCCCTATGTGACTCTTAAACCTCTACACCTTTTTCTCACTAACTCCTACACCTTGTCTTAGTGCCACATCACAGTCATGGGGAAGTCCTCCAGTGTGGACAGACACAGTGATTCATTCCACTCCTATCTGTCATTTCCAAAGAAGTTTCAAAACGTTTGGGTGTCCATCTTTAGGCTAACAGGGAACCGCCTAATTATACTCTAAGAAGAGTCTAAACTCTTCTTGTTTCTGAAAGAGCTGAAACCATTTCCTGTAGATAACCATGACCTTGAACTTCATAAGTCACCAAACTCCTATGGATGCACATCTATAAATGCAAACAATGGCTGGAGACTATACAAGGTAGTCTTCTCAAGTGCTTTCTAGCACCAAGACCTACACATCTGTGAACTTCCTCCCTCCTTTTGTCTCATCTCACCCCCTTTTCAGCAAGCCCTTCATGAAGGAAGACTCCCCAGTCTCAGAGCAGTGGGGGACGGTAACATCTACTGCAGGCTTACTGTGAGGTAGCTCTCACTCAGGTTCAGAGAGTAGATACAAGGGGGTCTGTGGGTAAAATGTGTCCTCTTTCTCAGGGAAAGAGATTTCTGTATCTCACTGCATGTGTATTCCGCTTCCTATCCTCCCCGTCTTTTACCAAATGGATCTTTAGTCCATCTCCTGAAATGTGACTTTATACCCTCTTTGTCCTTTTAATTGTTTATGCATCCTTTCTTTCAACAAGTGTTCACAGAATGTCTTTGTATGCCGGGCACTGTGCTAGGTGCTACAGATTCAAAGATGAGTTAGTCTCATGGAGGTAATGGAGCAGACATGTAGGCAAGCTTTCATCAAAAAACAGACTGGGGTAAGAGCCCTGAAGGAAAGGAGTGCCATTCCAGCTGAATCTGTAACTACAGCACATGACTATACCAGTGTGAGTGATGCTAAGCAATCATGAGAAAAGCTGAGTTCTAAGAGATGCGAGGGCACAATTGGACAAGCCAGACAAAACTCCTCATCAAAATCTTGTCTGTAGACCTTTGTAATCTGTCACATTGCGGAGCACTCTCCAAACAGAATAGTTAATTAGTGCTTGGTGAAGACAGGTGAACTCACACGCTAGGAAGAAGCCAGCATCTTCTTCCCAGTCTCTTTGCAGGCGTATTAATTGATTGTATTGTCACTGTATCAAGTCTTGCCTGACAGCTGTCAAGATTCAGTGAACTAGAGGAACAAAGTAATGTGACAGCTTCAAAGCACTACAGAAGAAAGTCCTAAGATAGAATGAATGACCTCATACAAATGCAACTCCTGCAACCATTCCCATTTCAGGTGGTCTGGGCAGATTCCAAACTTACTCAACCAGTGGTAGCTCAGGTACAGAGCCGATTGCAAAGAGAAAATTTTCCAAACTAGATTCCCCGTTAGTGCCTTAGTAAAGATGCTAAAGGCAAGGAAGCATGTTAGAGGGAAATGTCATAAAAGACAAGGACAGGACAGATGAGAAGAGCAAGGACTATATGCGAAGGGTGGTGCTGCCTCTTCCTTCCCACCGATGCGTTTGTCTAGGTGGATCTCTTTATATTTATCATGTGGCTTTCAGCTATGAGTACTGAAGCCCAGTTCAATGTGCTTTTTCAAAATGGTAATTTACTGGCTCATATATTAGACAAGTTCAGGAGTAGGTCTAGTTCCAGTCAAAGGCTGAAATGATGTAAGCTGGACCTAGTGTCTAATTTTCTTCTTCCTCCCTTACCTCTACCCTCCTATGTTTTGGCCTCACTCACCGACAGGTTCTATCCTCATAGTGGCACCCAGCAGATGCAAACTGAGATCTTCTAAGGTTAAAGAGAATTTCTCCCCCTCGATAATTCCTGAAAATCCTGGGAAAGGGTTCTCATTGACTCGGGTGGTCACATTGCTAATCCTAAACATGTCCAGGTGAACAAAGTTTTAATCAGTTTTGCTCACTGTCTCTGCTGCAGCCCATGATGGTGCTGGATCCACTATATGGGTGGGAGTGATGTGAGAAGAGTCTCAAAAGGATAACATGAGAGCTATTAACAGACTATGGAATGGAGCTGGCTACTCTACTATGTGCTAATATTAGTGCTTACAATAGAATGGAGGGTTTTCTAGGTAAGAACAAGAGGGTTTTCTAAGTGGGTAAAAAAAAAAGAATTGGCTGCTCATCTGGAAAAACAAAGTTCTTTGGCAAAATTTGTGACTTAGAATAAGATAGTCAAAATCACATCACAGACTAGATCCTGGAAGAAATACCGGAGAAGACAAATAACATTATTCCTAAATGGAGGACAAATGTGATGAACTCATTAGATTTCTCCACTTCTCATTTCATGATGACTCACACTCAGAAGACACTCAATAAATATTTTTATTTGACTTCTGTGATTTGATACTCAGAGTGAAAATTAATCTCTATGCAATTATAAGAGAACTAATTAAGGCAACAGAGTTATTGCTAAGATGCCTAATCAATAAAACCTGCAGGTGTCCTTTCAATTAGATTAGGAAGTTAATGAATACACATTTTTCCCTCAATTTTCTGTGCCAACATAAAATTTCTTCCCAAGCTTTAAATGATTACATCTTGTTCTCATGGAAAGGAAACGATTACAGACAGTTCAAGGTGTTACCAGGACTAATCTCATGTTTCTAAGTAGGTTCATATCTAAAACCATCCCAGAAGCATGCTTCCAACCAAGACTAAATGACATAAGCAAATTCTCCATAGTCAAGCCTCCCCCCCCACCCACCCCAATTAACTACCTAAGCATACACACAAAACCATCTATGGCCTCACATTGGATCCTATCACATTTCCTAGCATCTAGTGGTAGGTATAAATAAATGCTTATTGAATTAAGAGATGAAATGATGGATAAAAATGCCAAACTGACCATTCCAAGGCCAAGGACTAGTCAGTTCTTTGAAGATGAGCTCCTGAGGGCATCATGGTTGAAGAATGAAAATGCTAAGGTCTTTGGGGCCATGGAGTTTTGGATTAAAATCTCATCACCTGGGGCGCCTGGGTGGCTCAGTGGGTTAAAGCCTCTGCCTTCGGCTCAGGTCATGATCCCGGGGTCCTGGGATCGAGCCCCGCATTGGGCTCTCTGCTCAGTGGGGAGTCTGTTTCCCCCTCTCTCTCTGCCTGCCTCTCTGCCTACTTGTGATCTCTGTCAAATAAATAAATAAAATCTAAAAAAAAAAAAAAAATCTTATCACCTTTGGGTAAGTCAGCCTCTCTGAGTTTCAAATTTCTCCTATGTAAGAGATAACAAAACCAACAATAGCTTGTAGAGTTTTTACAAGGATTTGATACGATACTGTATACAAAGTGGCTAGGACACAATACAACCTCAAAAATCGTTGCCATATTTATATTTATATTTTTCAAGGTCTTCATAAAGTTTAGTACTGATAAACATTTGCAGTGTCTCCAAAATTACCCTGAATCAAGACATTGCATCTATAATCCACTAGGTCATAAATGTTTTGATTACCGAATGCAGATTTAGTTCACTTACTCTTAATCTGTCCGTAATGAGAATGGAAAAAAAGAAGTTAAAATACACATACAACTGGGATTTTATGGATCAGGGTTAGGCTCCATATTTAAAGATATAGCCAGTTTTTTGTTAAATAGAACCAAATTGTGCAAAATATTAGTGGGTTTTCTTTTTAACACTGTTTTATCAAGACATCTTTAAGTAGAAGAAAGCCACTGTAAACTAGTATAATCTAAATATACCCAAGGAGAGACTTAACTCACTGTTCAAGAGAAGTTACCTTATAAAAAAAAGTTAAAGTGCTTTCTTCCTATCTATATCTGTAGTGACAACCTGGAAGTTACAGACTTCTCTAAAGATTTCATTGACCAGCACATCAAATCAGCATAAAAACATAAATTCTTGCATATATTTAAAATTGTGGAGGAACATCTGAACATGAGTATTATTTGTGGTACTTACTTAAGAAACTGAGTTGGATTATCATTATGTGATGTTGGAGACTGCAATGTAACTTTATGCCAATAAAATGTAATTTAACTGTCCCAGATACTGTTGAATACTCAGCAAGAAAAGCTTTCATCTGGCTCAAGTTTTATGCTTTCATTTTTTTTTCTTTTGGTTTGTTTCCCAGGTACTAATTTTAGTTTTTATTTAAAAAGGAGCAGTGTAAATCTACTTATATTCAGTAGTGTATCTCATAGACACAGACAAGGCAAAAAGATAAGCTATTTAAATAGCATTTAATATTAATGGGGGAGAAAGAAAAATGTATTACAGATGCTACACTATGTACATTTTATATCATTAAATCTTTGAAATTAAATAAATTCATTCTTGTTTTTAAAAAAAAGCACACACAAAAATTATTCACATTGCCCTGGAAAGGGGGAGAATAACTCTTTATCAGCCCCAGCCTATCAATTTCATCTAAAATTCAGTATAGACAAGTGAAAGAAGTAGTGAAATTGATCTTGGGCACAACCAAGAACTTAATATGGAATTTATAGATTCATTAAGGAAAATCGGTGATTTCAAAGTTTTTGGTTGTTCTCTATGGTTCCAAAGGGAAGCTATTCTGTTAAGGAAAACAACATCAATAGATTTTTTGGTTATTAAAGACAACCACAGCCACAACTGGGGTTCCATTAACAGAAACTGCTAACCAAGGTGAGTAATACTATTCTGCATATTTCCAAATCATTGAAAAAATAATGTCCTAAAATGCAGGTTTAGTGCAATAAAGTCTTCCTATGTTGTTTTTCCCTCCTCTTCTCCCTTCACCTAACAAAAGGTGGTGGACTAAAGACACTTGGAAAACTAGCTCCAGAGAAGCCTTGGGCCTAAATATGTTTTCATCAGCCTTCCCCCCCCCCTTTTTTTTTTTAAGATTTTATTTATTTGACAGAGAGATAGCACAAGTAGAGGGGACCACAGGCAGAGGGAAAAGCAGACTCCCACTGAGCAGAAGCCTGATGTGGAGCTTGATTCCAGGACTCTGGGATCATGACCTAGCCAAAGGCAGATGCTTAACTATGACTTCTCTCCTTTTGACAGAAACTGTAGATTGGGGATGCCTGGGTGGTTCAGCTGGTTAAGTGGCAGACCCTGGGTTTTGGCTCAGTTCATGATCTAGGGGTCATGAGATTGAGCCCTGCATGGTGCTCCGTGCCCAGTGTGGGGTCTGCTTGGGATTCTCTCTCTGCCTCTCCCTCTGCCTCTCTGCCACTCTCTCTCTCAAAATGAATATGTAAAATCTTAAAAAAAAAGAAATTATAGATTAGTTTACCTCAAGTTGTGTCTACCATTATGCACATCTGGGAGCCCTAAAGTAATTGGAAAAATGGTACTGATATTGGGAATTTCAATAAATGTATCTGGTGATGTATTCTAAGTATTTATAAGATAAATTCATAATCAAATTGTTAATTTTTGTTTCCTTGGAATTGGTAAAAGGTAAATTCTCACAGGCACATGCAATTTCTACCTTTTGCAACTGACAAATTTTGGGCTCTCACAGTCAAAGCTGACTTCAGGCATATCAAAGAATAAAGTGTTTTCTGTTAATTTCTTGTAAGGACTAGCTCAGGGGTTTTACACAGTGTACTACACAGAAAGGTTCCCAGAAACAAATTTAAGTTACATAATCCCAGCTACTGCTAAAACTTCCTTCCATTCTCTATTAGCCATGCTATTATCTGTTTTCTGCTCATCCGTCCATGCCTGTCCCTGAGTTAATGGGTTGAGGGTATGACTTCTTCAATGGGGACACCCCATGTGACCACCACAACCAATTACCAGTGAAACCTCTCCTTCTTTGGTCTTCTCTCTTCTCCTACAACCTGATGGCCCATTATTTGTTTAACTGCCTTGCTTCCCTGCGCTCCATGGCATCCTGCCTGCCCTTACACCCAGCCTGCACCCAGGCTGTAAGGGAGGGACAGTGGGAAGGATGGAGAAAAGGCCTCGCTATGGTCTCACCTAATCTCAAGGTAGAATAACTAGACTGAGTCCTGCCCCTTTCCTGTGGACTAACCCAAGTTCTTTATTAAATAATGTCTCCTTCCCTGGCTTGAGTTCCATTACCAAAGGCCTATTTCAGTTAACCTAGCTAAATACATGTCAGGCTCAGGAGAAGGAAAAAAGATCCATCTCACCACATGAAGAGAACACATTTTAAACTGTTTTTAGTTCACAGATTTATGAAGTCCACTACACAATTTATAATACAGTTTCAAAGGGGAAAATCCAACCACACTATGAAACAATTGATTTACACACAGACTTTTGAAATTTAAGCCTGTGAAGTGCCTTTGGCTCTAAGGGAATATTTGTCCTTGCTTGGGAAAACTACGCTGGGGACTGTGTTGTGTTGATGAAGGAAGTAAGACATTTAAGCAGGGGGAGGTCCAGAGCCCTATCAATGAAATGGAGGGAGGGGCTGTAGCAAATAATAGGAAAAACTTCACAAAAGCGTAAGTGTAAGTGTGTTCGGCTGTGTGTGTTAGACTGCATAATGCTAGAGATCCATTCCATGAATCAAATCAGAAATTGAACGGGTTCTTTCAGTGCAAATACATCATGAGTTGATGGGTTGATATTCACTGCTCTAAGATCCTTATTTTTTTTAAATACCAGTAAATAGCAGGAAAATGCTATTCTAGTTCAGTTTTTAATGTATTTTTATGTATTCCTGATCTAGACAGACAGACAGACGGATGGACAAATACCTTGGTACTGGTATACAGGGATTGATACATCGGGGCTTCCGGAGGCAGCCTGGTGTTTTACTCTTCGGCCCCAAGGCTGCTCTCAGCCTTTGGTGCAGCCTAACTCCCAAGCCCCTGCTTTCCCAAACCTACAAACCCAATCTGTGAACTCAAAGTCCAAAGGAGAGTTCAATGAAGCTTTTGCAGGAAGTAGCAGAGAAGGTTTCTTTTTCCGTTTTTCTTCCCACTCTGGCTGCTCTCTCCCGGTTTCCTCCCCCTCCACGCAGCACTACCCGTTCCAAGTTGCTCCCGTGGCCTTCACTCCCCGGGGCCCCCACGCACCGCCACGACTACCGGCACTACTGTGGTTTGACCCAACATGAGAAATTTACACCCTTCGGCTTCTTTAAATTGCATTCTTGCGTGCTATCTTGCTTCGCAAAATAAAGGACTTCCTCAGGTGGAATCTATCCGCCATAGAAGGCACATGGGTTTTAAATAACTGCTGTTGTGAAAATCCAAGGAAAACCCACATGGACGGACTGATACTAGGAAATAAGGGGACCCCGGTATTTGTTCACCTGGCCAGCCAGGGTATTTTTAGATGGACACAATTTAAGATAGGCAGCTCCTCCTGCTGGGACACCAAAGGTGTTAGGAAGGGCCTTCCTGCACTGCCTTCCAAATGCACCAGGGACAGATAATCACTAGACTTCTTTTAAAGTCTTAAGGCGTGTGTACAGCCTCATTTCTCAAATTCTAAGACAAATATTTGCACTGTAAAGCAGATATAGATAAGGGTTACTTAAGCTCGATTGAGAATTAAAAAAAATAATAATCCAGGCAAGGGATAACCTTCTATTTTGACCTCCTAGTTACATTAAGAATGTAAAAATGTTTTCTTTATTAGCCTGCACAAATATCATGGCTGAATGATAATCATCACATTCACCTAAGTTTAAGAAACCATTCATTATTTGTACAGTTCTTTAGGTTATCTGGCCTGCTCTTCCACACATATGTTTCCTCATGTTTTCCTTTACCCATTATATTTCCAGCACCCATGTGCCTGAACAGGTCTGTGCCTGAGATTAGTAGGTAGGTAGGTCAGGAGACGGATACAGATAAATTTCCCAGGAATTCAAAGCAGCTTTTATTTATAGAATTATTTCCCTCTTGTGGGTTTCAGAAAAGATTTAGCACACTTTGGACAGGAGAGCAAGGACCGGGAGCACTTCAGCTCTGGCTGGAGCTCCACTGTCCTTGGGCGAGTCTGGAAGTGACGTTTCTTCTGACCATCACAGAGCTTCACAGCTCAATAACCAGAGTGGAAGGGGGTGGCGGGGAGGGGAGGGGCCAGAAAATAAGAAAAATACAATTGAACAGGAATAGAAAAGTGAATTCTGGTTCTCCTTCCTTTCAACACAGCCAGAGGCTAACAAAGTATTCTGCTTTATATTAAGAAATGCTCCCCAAGGAAAGTGTTTTACCTCCAACTGTGAAACTGATTGATGTTTTTTAAAACCGTGGGAGAATCTCTCTTGGTCCTAAACTTGCTGTTAAAGGTACGGGTGGGGGTGTGGAGGTATGGGGGTGTGGCGGGGGTGTTATCCAGAAATGGAAATTTTTTCAAAGGAAGAATTTTTCTTGACTTTCTTTTCGAAATGCAGGTGAGTCAGAACATGTAGGGACAGGAACATAAGTAAATTTGCTAACTGCACATTCTATTTACTAAGAGTGCGTATATGTGATGCCAGAGGCATCCAGTTCTTCAAAAGGATCTGTGGACCATCTGAAAAATGTTCATCCAGATCTATTTCATGCCCCAAGTCCCAGTATTCATCATTAGAGCTGAGGTCAGCAGATCCAGTGCATGACTCCACTCCCCAAGGTCTCAAACTGTAAGAAGAGATAAGTCATTCAGGAGCCTGGACCAATATTGCGTATTTCATAAACGTGAATACAGAGGATCACAAGGTCAACTCATGAATGCTTTTCTGTGAAGATGGGTATCTATGCTAATATAGTACATCTAGACTGTTCTGGTATGAAGATGATGAAACAAAAGCATTGCTGAGCTGCAGAGCCTCGTAATTTTCCCTCAACCTCCCTACCATCCCCATCCCATTCCTGGCATCTCCTCACACACTTTCCCCAAACAAAACTATCTGGCCTGCTTACTTAGCCTGCATCTCCCTCTTCTGTACTCAGGTGGACAAAAAACAAAATCTAGAACAAATCCAGAGGAAAAAAACCAAACCAACCAACCATGAGTCACCTCCACAGGGTTCTGCACAGCAGGGAGATGTGACACGCCGGTGGCATTTTTTGCAGGGGGCGAGGGGGGCGGAAGGACACAGTGATAAGAGAGGGAGTGTGAGGGACAAGATGCTATCAAAGAGATAGTCTGGCCTAAGGGACAGGAAGGCTTCTGCAAAGTAGGAATGCTAGAGAAGGGATGGGAGGTGTCATAGGCATATATATGAAACCCCTTTAAATGGTTTCAAGACAAGTGAATGAAGAATGAGGTTTGCAGGGGGGACTTCTGTGCTTCCTCAAAAGTATAAGTTCTAGTTGAGTCAAGGGGATGCTGGCTTTATAAGCATAACACAAATATAAATTGAGGACACTCTGTACATAAGTTTCTCTTTCTCTTACATTGTCAGAAATTCACCACTATGTTTTGGTGCCTTGGTTTAAACTGAAGTACTGCTAGCACAGAATTATGCACATTTACCCAGTAGTTAGAGGCTTTTTTCTGGCAGGGTTTAGAATGGTAAATTGCTCTTTTCCATTCAGACTTCCATTAATTTATATTTTTCTTCATTAGTGGAAAGTCTGGTGCAAAAGCAAGTGTACATGACCATGTAAATGGATAGAAACTGACTTCTAGAAAGAGCTGTGTAAAGGGAGACAGGCAAAAGTGTTAGTATGCTTCAATCTGCCAAGTACAGGGGTCTAAAAGTAGGGATAGCCAAGTACAGGGGTCTAAAGGTAGCAATAAACAACACTCCCCTTTTTCTACCCAAGTTCAAAAACACTAACAGATGAAAACAGGAGTCAGGAATGTGGATTAAAAAAAAATATTGCCTTTATTGCTTATAAGTTACTGGGATGATATAGCTTAGTGAAAGGACACACTGGACTTACAAGGACTTTTTCTTTCCCACTCTCAGTCTAGTCCTGGCATCCAAGGGGAAAGTAAGTCCATAGGATAATCACACCTACCCAAATTCCTGCTTCACACTTAGAATACTGGAGGAGGGGAGACTAACCCCTTCTATATGTGGATTTTAATATATTATCTTCGTCCAACTGAGACACATAACCCATGTTACCTGTTAATCAGATACCTCACTCTCTCTCCTTAGGAAGGAGAGATTTAGGAATTAGGGTAAGAGGCATAAGTATTTTTCCAGCAGGTGCTTATTACATGGAACCCAAAATGTGGGGGAAATGCATTTTGCCATAGCATTAAGCATGAAAAAGGAATAATAACTTTTTTTTTACCTAAGCATCTTTTTAAAAGATTATCTATTTATTTATTTATATTTTATTCTATTTTATTTTTTCAGTGTTCCAAGATTCATTGTTTATGCACCACACCCAGTGGTCCATGCAATACCTGCACTCCTTAATACCCACCACCAGGCTCTCCCAACCACCCACCCACCCTCCCCTACCTAAGCATCTATTGGCCTTTTACTTTCACTCTGTGTAATAAAATGAAATGCCAGGTATTTAAATTCAATAGACCAGTGGATAGGGAGTGTGTAATGTGAGGGAAAGGAGAAAGAAGGCTTTTTATTAATTAAAATATCAAAGCTTGAGTGCTAGCACCTGTTTTGTGTTTGTTTGGGCTTCCCCCCCACCAAAAGAAAACATTTGAGTTGCAAATACTGGTAATATAAATCAGTGAGGAAAGTTTGGAAAACCAAATCTATTGCAGTCTTTCTACAGTCTACCTTTATCAGAATCACTTGAAGTGTTCAATAAAAATGCCAGTTTGGGGGCCTCACCTCATACCTATGAGAATCAAAATTTCTTGAGATGGGAATAGAAATCTTCATTTAACAGCTTCTTTCAGTAATCCAAATGCACACCGAAGACAAGAGAGCTGGCCATAAGACAGCACGCACCAGGTACTATGGGTGTATTTGAGCCACGGTCACAACACAAAACTAGCCTTAGTTCTTCTGAGGAGCTCAACTCTCCTCTTTTCCATCAGGAAACAAAAGTTTTAGTTATAAAGAAAAATTGGAAAATAGAAGGCACAAATCAAGATACAGTACAAAATGTCTACTTGTAGAGTAAAGCAAGAGAAAGTAAGCATATGGCAACGGGAGTTTGGGTTAGACTGCAAACCTGGTGTGGTGCCAGCTCACACTTCAACAATTCTTTTCATTCACATCCAGAAAATGTGTATAAATCCACAAGTCTCTGGTTGTGCACATATGATTTTGATTAAGTTTCAGTGCCACTTAGCTACACAGTCATCAGTTTGTACAGATTGGCTGAAATGCTGCATATCCCACTTGGAAATCCTTTAACCAGATTAGAAGCCCCTGGGTATGCACATTGAAAATGATTTTCCAGAAAGGAGGTACAGTAATTAGTGATTAGCGGGGTTTCTGGAACAACTGCTTCACAGTCTAAGACGGCTAATCCATAAATACATTAATTGTATTAGACTGTGTAGGTAAGAAATAAAAAATCTACTAAGTGGGAAAATTACTGAACTATTCTAGTTCATTGGGGAGAATGGCACCAGTGTTTAACTGTCTCCAATACATAATACCGATAAATTGTTCCTATATTCAAGTCAATGAATTATGGGTAAATAGCATCTATGGTGAATTTCCCCAAAATAGGTATATGGATCTTTCTGATACATTTAAAACAGTTTGAGATTTAGAATTATTTTGAAAATAAATTTGTGAAATATAAAAATGCAAAAAGACCTATAACCATTTTCCATGGTTTAGATTGTCTTTCAGATCCAAGAGACTTACAGAACTCTTCCTGATTTTAGTTGGCAATGCAAAGTACCACATCCTGTACCCCCTGCATTTCTGGGCTTTTTAAAATCTGGGATCTGAGAAAGAAATTTTATTAATGCAATGTGTTTTAATATTCTAATACTAATTACACATTATCCCAAATGATACACTTTTCAAATAGTTTTAGTAATAGAACTTTAGATATTATCACCCTATATTCTATACTATTTAGGGATATGAAACTGTTTTACCAATATTTGTCTTCTCACAATACTACACATGATTCCATATATATTCAAATTGCTCAACAGATGTTCCTGGAACTGAGTCATCTCCTCCAGACTTTCAGTTGGAAGAATGGCACATCCTGCAAAAAACCCATCTCCAAGGTACACAACCACCTTTATCTCATGCCCTAGAAGGAAAGAATACCCATCTCCTCCCTACCTATGGAGAATCACTCCCAGAGAGAATCTCTGTAATTTTACTCAGATCTGCTGAGGAAGATAAAGTGTTCAGCACCACTGATCTGGTCCAACCACGTCATTTGTAAGGAAACAAAACCATTCAGGCTAGGAATATTAGGTAACTTATTAAAGTTGTAAAACTAATATGAGTCTCAAAATCATGTTACAATCAGATACCTACTAAAATGTATTAAAATGTCTTGGAATAAGTCATGGGGATGTAACATACAACATGCTTATAATAGTTAATAATACTGGACTGCATATTTGAAAGCTGCCTAGAAAATCTTGAAAGTGCTATCACAAGAAAAAACTTATAACTATGTATGATGACAGGTGTTAACTAGACTTATTATAGTGAACATTTTACTGTATATACAAATACTGAATCATTATGTCATACACCTAAAACTAATACATTGTTGTATGTCAATTATACCTCAATAAAAAAAAATCTTAGAAGTGATATTTAGAAGTAGAATGAACATTGAGACCTCCACTTCTAGGCAAGGTGGAGCAATGTGGGCTGGACTTATCCCCTTACACAAAACAATTAAAATCTAGGCAAAATACATGAAGTATCAGTTGTCACACATTAGACATCAGATTTGACACAACAGTGATGACTGAGAAAGGGGAGGAGAAAGATATAAACCATGTAAGTTCCTAGCTTTACTTCCTGCAGAGAGTTTCTGGACTCAACTACAAGGAGGGTAAAAGCCAAGAAGATCTTAGCAAATTCACTGAGTGAAGGAGATGGAGGCTGAATCTGGGAAAGCCAATGTGGCTAGAGCTAACAGAGCAAAATACCAGGGAAGAGAGATATGGATAAAGAAAAAGCTATGATTATATGCAAAATGTCCTGAGTACTTGGCAGCAAATATGTATGCAGGAACTACACAAAGATGGAGAAAGAATCAACTAAAAGGGTGAACATAACTAATTCCTTGAGCTTACATAAGGCTGAAAATAATTCATGTTTCTATCAACCGGAGTAGAAAAACTCAGAAATCATGGGGAACTGGGGCAAAGTTATTACCTTAGTGGTGGGGAAAAGTTAGCTCTATACTATATGTTTCCTATGTACCACTTAACAAAGCTTAAAAGGAAGCCTTAAAAAAATCAATCCAACAAATTTAATGAAGTTCCAGAAGTACAGGCTATTCAGAGGAACACTAAAATATCCATACCTCAAATTCACTATGTCTGGTATCCCATCAAAAATTACAAGGTCTGCAAAGAAGCAGAAAACTAACAACCAGTAATTTAAGGAAAAAATCAAACAACAGAAACAGATAAAGAAAGGACAGAGATGATAAAATTAAAATGCAAGGGAATTAAAACTGTTATTAACATTATATTCCTTATGTTCAAGAAAATTAAAATTAAGCATAGTAAGTAGAGACATGAAAGATGCAAAACAGACCTAAACTGAAAATCCTAGAGATGAGGGGGAGGAGTCAGGATGGTGGAGAAGTAGCAGGCTGAGACTACATCAGGTAGCAGGAGATCAGCTAGATATCTTATCTAACCATTGCAAACACCTACAAATCCAACAGGAGATCGAAGAGAAGAACAGCAATTCTAGAAACAGAAAATTGACCACTTTCTGAAAGGCAGGATCAGCGGAGAAGTGAATCCAAAGCAACGGGAAGACAGACCGTGGGGGGAGGGGCTGGCTCCCGGCAAGCGGCGGAGCATCGGAGCACAAAACCAGGACTTTTAAAAGTCTGCTCCACGGAGGGACATCGCTCCAGAGGCTAAACCGGGGTGAAGCCCATGCGGGGCCAGCATGGCCCTAGGTCCCGCAGGGTCACAGAAGGACCGGGGGTGTCTGAGTGTTGCAGAGTTCGCAGGTATTAGACAGGGGAAGCCAGCTACAGAGCCAGAGCCGAGGAGTGAGCTCTCAGCTCGGGGTTACCTTGAACCGGTCCCAGGCTAGGTGAGCTCGGAGCGCAGCCAGAGGCCAGGGAGACGGGAGTGATTGGGCTCTTTTCTCTGAGGGTAAACTGAGGAGTGGGGCCCCGAGCTGTCGGCTCCTCCAGGCCGGAGACTGGGAGGCTGCCATTTTCATTCCCGTCCTCCTGAACTCTAGGGAAAATGTTCAGGGAACAAAAGCTCCCGAAAGCGAACCGGAGCAGATTACTTAGAACCGCCCCTGGTAAGGGCAGTGCAATTCCGCCTCAGGCAAAGACACTTGAGAATCACTACAACACGCCCCTCCCCCAGAAGATCAACAAGAAATCCAGCTAAGACCAAGTTCACCTACCAAGGACAGCAACAGAATTCCAGAGGAAGAGAAAGCAAAGCACAGAACTCATGGCTTTCTCCCCATGATTCTTTAGTCTTGCGGTTAGTTTAATTTTTTTTTTAATTTTATTTTTTTCTTCTAATTTTTTTTAACTTTTACCCCTTTCTTTTTTAACGGTTTTAAACTAGTTTATCTAATATATATATATATATATATATTTTTTTTAATATTTTTTCTTTATTTGTTTTCTTTTTAATTTTTTTTTCTGAACTTCTTTTTATCCCCTTTCTCCCCCCCATGATTTGGGGTCTCTTCTGATTTGGTTAAAGTGCATTTTCCTGGGGTCTTTGCCACCCTTTCAGTATTTTATTTGCTCCTTCATATACTCTTATCTGGACAAAATGACAAGGCGGAAAAACTCACCACAAAAAAAAGAACAAGAGGCAGTACCGAAGGCTAGGGACCTAATCAATACAGACATTGGTAGTATGTCAGATCTAGAGTTCAGAATGATGATTCTCAAGGTTCCAGCCGGGCTCGAAAAAGGCATGGAAGATATTAGAGAAACCCTCTCTGGAGAGATAAAAGCCCTTTCTGGAGAAATAAAAGAACTAAAATCTAACCAAGTTGAAATAAAAAAAGCTATTAATGGGGGCGCCTGGATGGCTCAGTGGTTAAAGCCTCTGCCTTCGGCTCAGGTCATTATCCCAGGGTCCTGGGATCGAGCCCCACGTCAGGCTCTCTGCTCAGGGGTGAGCCTGCTTCCCCCTCCTTCTCTCTGCCTGCCTCTCTGCCTACTTGTGATCTCTGTCTCTCAAATAAATAAAATCTTAAAAAAAAAAAAGCTATTAGTGAGGTACAATAAAAAATGGAGGCTCTTACTGCTAGGATAAATGAGGCAGAAGAGAGAATTAGTAATATAGAAGACCAAATAACAGAGAACAAAGAAGCTGAGCAAAAGAGGGACAAACAGCTACTGGACCATGAGGGGAGAATTCGAGAGATAAGTGATACCATAAGACAAAACAACATTAGAATAATTGGGATTCCAGAAGAAGAAGAAAGAGAGGGGGGAGAGCAGAAGGTATATTGGAGAGAATTCTTGGAGAGAAATTCCCTAATATGGCAAAGGGAACAAGTATCAAAATCCAGGAGGTGCAGAGAACCCTCCTCAAAATCAATAAGAATAGGTCCACATCCCGTCACCTAATAGTAAAATTTACAAGTCTTAGTGACAAAGAGAAAATCCTGAAGCAGCCCAGGACAAGAAGTCTGTAACACACAATGGTAAAAATATTAGATTGGCAACAGACTTATCCACAGAGACCTGGCAGGCCAGAAAGAACTGGCATGATATATTCAGAGCACTAAAGGAGAAAAACATGCAGCCAAGAATACTATATCCAGCTAGGCTATCATTGAAAATATTAGGAGAGATAAAAAGCTTCCAGGACAAACAAAAACTGAAAGAATTTGCAAACACCAAACCAGCTCTACAGGAAATATTGAAAGGGGTCCTCTAAGCAAAGAGAGACCCTAAAAGTAGTAGATCAGAAAGGAACAGAGACAATATACATTAACAGTCACCTTACAAGCAATACAATGGCACTAAATTCATATCTCTCAATAGTTACCCTGAATGTTAATGGGCTAAATGCCCCAATCAAAAGACAAAGGGTATCAGAATGGATAAAAAAACAAAATCTATCAATATGTTCCCTACAAGAAACTCATTTTAGACCCGAAGACACCTCCAGATTTAAAGTGAGGGGGTGGAAAACAATGTACCATGCTAATGGACATCAGAAGAAAGCTGGGGTGGCAATCCTTAGATCAATTAGATTTTAAGCCAAAGACTATAATAAGAGATGAGGAAGGACACTATATCATACTCAAGGGTCTGTCCAACAAGAAGATCTAACAATTTTAAATATCTATGCCCCTAACGTGGGAGCAGCCAACTATATAAACCAATTTAAAAAATCAAAGAAATACATCAACAATAATACAATAATAATAGGGGACTTTAACACCCCCCCTCACTGAAATGGACAGATCATCCAAGCAAAAGATCAACAAGGAAATAAAGGCCTTCAATGACACACTGGACCAGATGGACATCACAGATATATTTGGAACATTTCATCCCAAAGCAACAGAATACACATTCTTCTCTAATGCACATGGAACATTCTCCAGAATAGATCAAATCCTGGGTCATAAATCAGGTCTCCACTGGTATCAAAAGATTGGGATCATTCCCTGCATATCTTCAGACCACAATGCTCTGAAGCTAGAACTCAATCACAAGAGGAAATTTGGAAAGAACACAAATACATGGAGACTAAAGAGCATCCTTCTGAAGAATGAATGGGTCAACCAGGAAATTAAAGAATTGAAAACATTTGTGGAAACAAATGATAATGAAAACACAATGGTTCAAAATCTGTGGGAAACAGCAAAGGCAATCCTGAGAGGAAAATATATAGCGGTACAAGCCTTTCTCAAGAAACAAGAAAGGGGGCGCCTGGGTGGCTCAGTGGGTTAAAGCCTCTGCCTTCAGCTCAGGTCATGGTCTCAGGGTCCTGAGATCGGGCCCTGCATTGGGCTCTCTGCTCAGCAGGGAGCCTTCTTCCCCTTCTCTCTCTGCCTGCCTCTCTGCTTGCTTGTGATCTCTCTCTGTTGAAATAAATAAACAAAATCTTTAATAAAAAAAAAAAAAAGAAACAAGAAAGCTCTCAAATACACAACCTAACCCTACACTTAAAGTAGCTGGAGAAAGAACAACAAAGAAAGCCTAAACTCAGCAGGAAAAGGGAAATAGTAAAGATCAGAGCATAAATCAATGAAATAGAAACAAGAAAGAAAACAACAGAACAAATCAATGAAACTAGGAGTTGGTTCTTTGAAAGAATTAATAAGATTGATAAACCCCTGGCCAGACTTATCAAAAAGAAAAGAGAAAGGACCCAAATTAATAAAATCATGAACGAAAGAGGAGAGATCACAACCAACACCAAAGAAATACAAACAATTATAAGAACATATTATGAGCAACTATACGCCAGCAAATTTGACAATAAGAAGAATGAATGCATTCCTAGAGACATATAAACTACCACAACTGAACCAGGAAGAAATAGAAAACCTGAACAGACCCATAACCAGTAAGGAGATTGAAGCAGTCATCAAAAATCTCCCAACAAACAAGAGCCCAGGGCCAGATGACTTCCCAGGGGAATTCTACCAAACATTTAAAGAAAAATTAATTCCTATTCCACTGAAACACTTCCGAAAAACAGAAATGGAAGGAAAACTTCCAAACTCATTTTATGAAGGCAGCATTACCTTAATCCCAAAACCAAACAGGGATCGCATCAAAAAAGAGAACTACAGACCAATATCCTTGATGAACACAGATGCGAACATTCTCACCAAAATACTAGCCAATAGGATCCAACAGTACATTAAAAGGATTATTCACCATGACCAAGTGGGATTTATTCCAGGGCTGCAAGGTTGGTTCAACATCCACAAATCAATGTGATACAATACATTAATGAAAGAAAGAATAAGAACCATATGATACTCTCAATAGATGCTGAAAAAGCATTTGACAAAGTACAGCATCCTTTCTTGATAGAAACTCTGCAAAGTGTAGGGATAGAGGGTACATACCTCAATACCATCAAAGCCATCTATGAAAAACCCACAACAAATATCATTCTCAATGGAGAAAAACTGAGAGCTTTTCCGCTAAGGTCAGGAACACGGCAGGGATGTCCATTATCACCACTGCTATTCAACATAGTACTAGAATTCCTAGCCTCAGCAATCAGACAACAAAAAGAAATTAAAGGCATCCAAATCGGCAAAGAAGAAGTCAAACTATCACTCTTTGCAGATGATATGATCCTTTGTGTGGAAAATCCAAAAGACTCCACTCCAAATCTGCTAGAACTTGTACAGGAATTCAGTAAAGTGTCAGGATATAAAATCAATGCACAGAAATCAGTTGCATTTCTTTACACCAACAACAAGACAGAAGAAAGAGAAATTAAGGAGTCGATCCTATTTATAATTGTACCCAAAACCATAAGATACCTAAGAATAAACCTAACCAAAGAGGGAAAAAATCTATACTCATAAAACTATAAGGTACTCATGAAAGAAATTGAGGAAGACACAAAGAAATGGAAAAATGTTCCATGCTCATGGATTAGAAAAACAAATATTGTGAAAATGTCTATGTTACCTAAAGAAATATACACATGTAATGCAATCCCTGTCAAAATCCCATCCATTTTTTTCAAAGAAATGGAACAAATAATCCTAAAATTATATGGAACCAGAAAAGACCTCGAATAGCCAGAGGAATATTGAAAAAGAAAGCCAAAGTTGGTGGCATCACAATTCCGGACTTTAAGCTCTATTACAAGCTGTCATCATCAAGACAGCATGGTACTGGCCCAAAAACAGACACATAGATCAATGGAACAGAATAGAGAGCCCAGAAATAGACCCTCAACTCTATGGTCAACTAATCTTCGACAAAGCAGGAAAGAATGTCCAATGGAAAAAAGAAAGCCTCTTCAACAAATAGTGTTGGGAAAATTGGACAGCCACATGCAGAAAAATGAAATTGGACCATTTCCTTACACCACACACGAAAATAGACTCAAAATGGATGAAGGACCTCAATGTGAGAAAGGAATCCATCAAAATCCTTGAGGAGAACACAGGCAGCAACCTCTTCGACCTCAGCCGCAGCAACTTCTTCCTAGGAACATCGCCAAAGGCAAGGGAAGCAAGGGCAAAAATGAACTATTGGGACTTCATCAAGATCAAAAGCTTTTGCACAGCAAAGGAAACAGTTAATAAAACCAAAAGACAACTGACAGAATGGGAGAAGATATTTGCAAACGACATATCAGATAAAGGGCTAGTCCAAAATCTATAAAGAGCTTATCAAACTCAAGACCCAAAGAACAAATAATCCAATGAAGAAATGGGCAGAGGACATGAACAGGCATTTCTGCAAAGAAGACATCCAGATGGCCAAGAGACACATGAAAAAGTGCTCCACATCACTCGGCATCAGGATAATACAAATCAAAACCACAATGAGATATCACCTCACACCAGTCAGAATGGCTAAAACTAACAAGTCAGGAAATGACAGATGCTGGCGAGGATGCAGAGAAAGGGGAACCCTCCTACACTCTTGGTGGGAATGCAAGCTGGTACAGCCAGTCTGGAAAACAGCATGGAGGTTCCTCAAAAAGTTGAAAATAGAGCTACCCTACGATCCAGCAATTGCACTACTGGGTATTTACCCTAAAGATACAAACATAGCGATCCGAAGGGGCACATGCACCCGAATGTTTATAGCAGCAATGTCCACAATAGCCAAACTGTGGAAAGAGCCTAGATGTCCATCTAGGATAAATGGATAAAGAAGAAGTGGTATATATATACAATGGAATACTATGCAGCCACCAAAAGAAATGAAATCTTGCCACTTGCAACAACGTGGATGGAACTAGAGGGTATTATGCTTAGCAAAATAAGTCAATCGGAGAAAGACAACTATCCTATGATCTCCCTGATATAAGGAAGTGGAGATGCAACGTGGGGGGTTTGGGGGGTAGGAAAAGAATAAATGAAACAAGATGGGATGGGGAGGGAGACAAACCATAAGAGACTCTTAATCTCACAAAACAAACTGAGGGTTGCCAGCAGGAGGTGGGTAGGGAGAGGGTGGTTGGGTTATGGACATTGAGGAGGTTATGTCCTATGGTGAGTGCTGTGAAGTGTGTAAACCTGGCGATTCACAGACCTGTACCCCTGGGGCTAATAATACATTATATGTTAATTTAAAAAATAAATAAATAAAAATAAAATAAAATAAAATAATGGGTGAATATTAAAACAAACAAACAAAAAACAAAAAAAACCTCTTAGCAAACTATGACTAGAAGGGAACTTAACCTGAAAAAGAGCGCATAAGAGAATGATAATATTACAGCTAACGTCTTCCCCAATAAGTGGAATAGTGAATGTTTTCACTTCAAGATTAGCAAACCATGAAAGATATCTTACCACTTCCATCCAACACTGTATTGAAGGTCCTATTCAGTAAAATTCAAGAACAGTAAATAAAAGGCATCCAGATTGGAAAAGAAAGGGGAAAACTGTCTTTATTTACAGATAGTTATGATCATCTACCTAGAAAATCCTGACTGTTCCTTATTCCTGAAAAGCTCATCTCCTATTTTAATTTATGAACATTCTACCCTTCCTTCTAGACCCAGCTCAAATGTTAATTTATGCCCATTTAGGCTTATTTCTTCCTTTCTTGATCTCCTTCGGTACGTGGTAATAATAAGTCCTCTACTGAGTAAAGGAAAAAAAATATTCACATCATGACTTGATCCCAGGGTAAGGTGTGTATGCATGTCTCACCTTCTCTGTTAGACCATTAAATCCTCAAGAGTAGGGTTTGCATTTTGGTCATCTTTTTCCCTGTCACAGAAACCAGTTCCAGTGCCTGGATAATAAAAGTGCTCAGCAAACACTCACTGCTATATCAACATAGTTCATCATATAGCTCAAGTGCTCTTACGTGCAGAGTTCTTCTCATTCTCCTCTCATAGGGAGCTTTCGTGTTTTACATATACAGAACATGCAAACTTACATTTCAGCTAATTTGCCCTATTCTCCACTACCTATAAAAGCACTTGAGTGCATTTCTATCACCACAATATAAAAGATACATGTTTTTTAATTATTATGATTATAATTTTCTACTGAAGAGATTTTACATCCCAAGATATATCTCGTAGTCTCCAGAGATAGGAGAAAAGAAATAGAAAACTCCTATATATTTTGTCGGTAAGAAAAAGCAGCTACAAAGTATTTCTAAACCACTCAGGCAACCTCAGCCACTTTGAAAGCGCTGGCCAAGGAGTAGCACAGGGTTTTCACTTCCTGTTGAAAATGATAAATATAAACTAGTGGTTTGAGCTCAGCTTTGCTCGTCTTGGATTCTCATGCACTGAGCTGCTGCGGTCAGTGGTATGTCTGACTCTCTTTCTGCAGGCAAGGCCCATCTTCACGTAGAGCTCTCATTCAGGGAGACTACACACTATTTTCTGAGTGATACAATGCTCACCCCTTCTGGCAACCCAGTCATCATAGCAAATTTCGCTCTGCCTAGGGTGTAATAATCCACTGCAAATTTCTGTTTTTGGACTTTGGGGAACTAAGCTTCAGTCCCTTGAATATAAATCAATGGATGGCTGCAGCATTAATGTCAATCATCTAGTTCTACTTAATGTGATTTAAATGTTTATTAAACAATGTGATTTTTACATGTTTGCAATAATTTTCTTTACCTGTCTTTGCTATGCTTATCTGCCATGAGGATTATAGGCCTGAAGTCAGGTACACCTGGGTCCAAATCCTAGGTCTCCCACTATATAGCTGCATGTCTTTGGGTAGTATCCTCTAATGGCTTCCCTCTTCAGTAGGACTTCACAAAGATCTTAGAGGAAAAAGATCCCAGTGCTGGGTTTGAGATGGAATCTGACTAGGTCATACAGAAGGGACACGATTATGTAGTGGAAAGGAAGTTTGCCTAGAGGTGAAATTCCACTCTGGCCTTTGGCTTTGGTTGATCCTTTTTTTTTTTTTTTTTGATCCTTTTATAACTGAAGATGCTTATCCTTGGGCCATTTTCCTATATTTGTGCACACAGCACTGATGGCCAAGTATGCAAACTCAGGTCCTGCAAAGGTATGGGCAAGGGCCTCCACACAGACTGCTTGGGTTCAAATCCAACTCCACCCCCGACTAACTGAGTGACAGCACATAAACTGCTTAACCTTTCCAGACCTTGCCTATACAATGAGGGAGCCAGGTTATGTGGTCTCAAAGACCCTTCTCATCCTCCACTTAAAAGATACAGGGGTAATACTGCAGAGGTTAAATAAGTGAGGGCTTTAGAGCCAGCTTGCCTAGAGTTACATCCGTTATACTTGCTTCCTCATTTGTAAAATGGGAATTGTAATAGTTTCTACCCCATAGGATTTTTAATGAAAATTAAAAAGCTAGTACATGTAAAATGCCTGCAACACTGCCTAGCACATAATAAGGCTCCAATAGATCTTAGTCTTTTATTATTATAATATTCCATATTCAAGGAGAAGTAGCAGGACCTCAAGCATAGAGTCTAAAGGTAGGAGCAGAATCAAAGCACCCTAGACCCCTTTTTTAGAAGTCTGTGGTGTCACCTACCACCATTAAGAGGGATATTTTATGTTCAAGATCCACCTCCATTATCTTCCTCCCCCTTCATCCCCATTCTAAGCCTTCCAGGGTCCTCAAACTACCCCAAACGTGCTCAGTTCCCTTCCAATCTGCCATCAGATTTTCTCCCTAACACGATTCCTCATTCTAGAATGTTCCACTTCAGTATGCTGCAATAATGATCATAATAATGATGATGATCATATTCAGGCATGGTAAGATGATGGATGGGCGTATTCTGACATTAGGGACCTCCCCTCTCCCAAGAATTTCACCCAGGAATTACTTTTAATACCTAGAATACAAGAAGATTTTCAATCCTAGAAGTTAAACATACATTTTTACCACTTTTTATTTTTGGTTGTTTTGTCCTTTCATTTTAAGTTTTATACTATTAAATGTTTCCTTTATGAAGTAGTATTACACAAAGGGAAAAAATACATGGGATATTTGGAAAATCACTGTTGTTTAAAAAAAATGAATGGCTATTAAATTACAAATAAAAATATTCAAGGATTCATTTTCCTACTCAAGAGGCCTTTGTGGAACACTATTTACTATTTTAGGATTTAGTCATATCTTATTTGTATTATACATAGGGGAGGCTGCATAATTGTTCTAGTGATTGGGCCTCAAGAGTCTTAATTGAGCCCTGCCGGGTGGGATTTCCAAGAAAAAGGGAGGGGGAGGGCAACTAAGGCTGAGATAAAGAATGTTCTTACAGAGGAGGAAGCATTTCAGGTGTCTTCAAAGACAAATAGAAGTTTGTCTGCCTGCTGATGGGAAAGGAAATGGGGAGGCACTGCTAGGCAGCAAATTGAAATGATGCTGTTCTGAAGTCTGAAAAAGCCTGTTAGCCTATATAGTGACTGCAGTAGTTTAGTGTTGCTGGAGCACATGATCCCTGGGGAGGTGGTAGGTAGGTCTTGGCTAGGTCACCAAGGGCCTCTTGAATTCTGGTAAGATCCAGGTTGTTCTTTAAAGAGAATGCTGTATCTGTGGTTGAGTAGAGACCAGCTTTTCCTCTCAAGATGTTCCAAGGAGATTTGGAGATTTTGGCTCGACTTGAAGGCTCAGGACCAAGGGCTCCTCTGCATCATCTCACCTTCCCAGGCAATGCGCTTAGTCATTTGAAGGAGGGTATTATTGGGGCAAACAGCTGAGATCATAACTGGCCAAGGTGATTCAGGAAGGACATTATTTTTTATCCGTTGCTATGTACTCATCTTCCCACACAAAGAAAGTCGGATTTATTCAGAATCAAATTGAAAGCCAGTCTTCCCTGCCAAAGGGCAATCCCCCAAACATCCATACTTATTTTCAGATTCTTTTTTCCGTGAAATGCTTTTTGCCTATCTTGAGTGTCTCTCCTATTCCAAAACTAAAATTAATAATAGCTAGAACATTTCTTGAGGCATTTCTTTCTCATGATCCCACACTGTTAGCTCTTTAAGACATTTTTAATTTGCTTCTCACAGAGATGTATTAGCAATTGTACTCCTTATTGTTTTACATCTTCATGTTTTGGTGAGCACAATCATTGAGTCATGGCCTAACTGAAGATAACCACATCACAAATTTCAACACAGCTCTCATTCTAAAGTGTTTGGGTAAAAGGCCAAGGCTAAATCCTGTTCAACTAAACTACATTTTTTAAAGAAAAAAGGAGGAGACATTTGAATTTTAGATAATCAGCCAGAAATTGAGTTGTGAAATATGAATCACTTCCTGGCCTTTATCCCACAGGCTATAGAAAATACTTACACTGACTAAACCCCTAGGAATAAGGACATAATTATTGTTACTCTTGTTTTATAAGTGGGACACTGAAGAATAAAGTGGCAGTAATTCTGGTAAGCCTATTAAATCATACAAAACAACTAGTACATGTCAATTTTAGAGAGGTGGTTAAAAATAAAATGTTCATTTTTCTTCTTGACCTATCATTCATATTATATGTCTCCTTCCATCCTCACCCTTTATTCCCTCGAATTTCCCATCATTTCTTTATATTTATTTTTGGTGAGCCCTTGAGAATGTTCTCCTATTTTATCCTCACCACCTCATCCTGGCACTCCTCTGCTCCAACTTTGACCCACCCAAACTCTATATCTCTCTTCCCTCTCATTTTCTCCCCCATCAGAACATTAGTCTCTAATTCATAGATTGTCTTTTATCTACAATAATTCATTTCTTCTTGTTATAGTTATCATTTCTCCATTCCTGCAGTGAGTAAATTTATTCACTCAAGTATTTATTAGATATCTATTCTGGATAGATCCTCTGTTGGATACTGAAGAAATATAGCAACATATAAGCCAGAGATATTATAATCCACCGAAGGAGAGAAAGCTGTTATTACTGTTTGTTTGTTAAAATCAACCAGAAGAGTATGACCTGTTAGGAATGTCTTATAAATAACTAATTGCCTAAATGGAATAATAGAGATTGAATTTATTCTCTGACTTGCAACAATTAAAAATCTGGACAAAATATTTTTGAAATGGTCTTCAAGACATTAGCAATAAGCAATGAAGGAGAGTAGTCACTAAGAGGTAAAAAATAAGTGACTTGAGCTATAACTGTTACCTTACTCCTGGAGAGAGTTTGGGGTATTAGCACAGGGAGATAAACACATGTGGAGACCAACAGACCCTATCAGCTGAGGAGATGGAGCTAGAAGTCCAGGAAAGCCAAGGTAGCAGAAGTTACTAAAGCAAAGTACCAGAGAATAGAGAGCTACACAGAGAGAGAACTGCAGAAATGTGCAGAGCATCTCCTCATGTCTTCTGATGAGTGCATTTGTGTAAGGAAGCTATTATGGGCAACAGAAAGAAAAATCAATCAATCAAAACTGACATAAAAACAATAAAAATGATAGAATTAGCAGACAAGGATATGAAAATAGTTTCCATAACTATATTTCATATGTTCTAAAAGCTAGAGGAAGTCTAATCATGGTAAGTCAAAGTTTATAAGATATTAAAAAGATCAAAATTGAAATTATAGAAATGAAAAACACATTTGAGATGACAACCTCACTGAACAGAGTTAGTGACAAATTAGATATTGCAGGGGGGAAAAAAAGAGTATTGAACTTGAAGACATAGTAAAAGAAATTATCCCAAATGAAAAGAGAAGGGGAAAAAGACTGAAAAAGAAGAAATGGTATTACTGAACTATGGAATAACTTCAAGCTGCTTAATATACATTTATCTGGAAGCATGGAAGAAGAGGAGGGTTAAGGGACAGAAAAAAATGATTGAAACAATCATGGCCAAAGCCTTTCAAATTTTCCTAAAACTAGTTATATAGAGAAAATCTTAAAAGCAGCCAGAGTACATATGATGTGCTGAGGGAGAAAGATAAGGATGCCAAGTTTCTCCTTAAAAACAACTGAAGCCAGAAGACAGTGGAGAAGCATCTTTAAAGTAAGGAGAAATGGTGTCGGGGGGTGGGTGGTAAAGTATCTTCTAGAATTCTATTCTCACTGAAAAGTTTTTTAGACATACAAAAGCTGAAAGAATTCAGCAGACCTACTCTAACAGAGATATTAAAGGAAACTCTTCAAGCATAAGAAAATGATAAGGAAAATCATCCCAGATGAAATCTGGATATAACAAAAAATTAGTATATATGTAAGTATCAAACGTGTTTCTCTATCTCACACCTTTCAAAAATTACTACATAAAATAAAAGTAATAACAATGTATTGTGGAGTTTATAATATATATAAGACAAATGACACCATAAAGGCCATGAGAGGAGAAACAGAAGTACTACTCAAGTTCTGTAAGTTAGGGAGAGTGATTTAACATCACTCACAGGTAGAATATGATATATGAAAGGTGGACACAAAAAATCCTAAAGTAGTCATTAAAATAACATAAAAAGATCTATAGCTAACAAAACAACAAAGAAAATAAAATGAAATTACAAGACATGATCACTTAATCAAAAAGCCAAGACAGGAAAAGGGGGGAAAATAAAAGATGGGACAAATAGAAAACAAGAGGATGGTAGATTTAAACCCAAACACATCAGTAATTATATTATAGGTCACTGATTGCATAAAAAGGCAAGAATCAACCACATACTGTTTATGAGAAACACACTTTAAATATGAAGACATAAATAGATTAAAAGTGAAAAAAATTAAAAAGATATACCATGCTACTAAGATTCAAAAGAAAGATGCAATGGAATGTTTTTATTAATGTCAAACAAAGTATCAGAGCAAAGAATATTACTGAGATAAAGATGATTATTTCCTAGTGATACATAGTTATTTCATGAAGATGACATAATGATCCTGAACTTTCATGCACCTGATAACAGAAGTCCAGAATACATAAAACCAAAACTGAGAGAGTGCAAGGAAAATAAACTTATCCACAATTACAGTAAAAAATTCAATACCTTTCTCTTAATTAGTTATAGAATATGAGTAAGGATATAGAAAACTTGAAGAGTACTATCTATCAACATGAATTAATTACCATTTACTGAGCATGACACAAAAAAAATCAAGCACTCACATTCTTTTCAAGTGCACACAGAAAATTTACCACACTTGATCATATTCTGAGATATAAAATAGATCCCAATGAATTTGGAAAGATTTATACAATGTATGTTCTCTGACGACATGGAATTAAACTAGAAATGAACAACTGGCAGATATCTGGAAAATCTATCTAATTATTTGGAACTTAAGTGGCATACTTCTAAGTAACTCAAGAGACAAAGGGGGTATGAAAAGCGGAATCAGAAAATACTTTTAACTAAAAGGAAATGTAAAGAACATAGAAATTTGTGGGGCTCAACTAAAGTAGTACTGAGAGGGAACTTACAGCATAAAATAAGTAAAACCAAAAGCTGCTTTTTCAAACTTCAATAAAGTTAGCCAACCTTTAGCTAGAATGACAAGGAGAAAAAGCAACAAGACACAAATTACCAATATCAGTAATATGGAGTGACATCAGTAGTCTATACATATTAAAAATAATAAAAGAATTTAATGAACAAGTTTAAGTCAATACATTTAACAACTTAAGTGAAATGTATAAATTTCTTAAAATATACAAGCTACCCATGGTTACTAAGAAGAAATACATAATGTGAATAGACTTTAATCTATTAAAACAATAAAGTTACAGTGAAAAATCTTACTACAAAGAAAACTCCAGGCTCAGAGAACTTTTAATTCTACTATGGATTTAAGAGAAGTGATATTAATTTTACACAAACTCTTACAGAATATTGAAGAGGAGAGTATATTTCTCAATTTATTCTATGAAGCCAGAGTTATTGTGATCCAAAACTAGACAAAGCTACAAGAAAAATAATATCCCTTATTAGTATAGATGCAAATTTCTAAAAAATTTTAACCTATCTAACACAACATAAAAAGGGAGAATACAACATGACCAAGTGAGGTTATCCCTGAATATACCCCAAGGTATATTCAAAAGTATAACATTTGGAGGGGTGGGGGGTTAGGTAAGCCTGGTGGTGGGTATTAAGGAGGGCACTTTTTGCATGGAGCACTGGGTGTGGTGCATAAACAATGAATCTTGGAACAATGAGAAAATAAAATAAAATAAATAAAAACATATAACATTTGAATAAAAATTAATGTAGTTCATTATGTTAACAGATTAAAACAGAAAAATCTAATCAATCATTTCAATAAGCATAGGAAAAATATTTGACAAAATTCAAAGTCCATCCCTGATTTAAAAAAATTTAAAAACTCTCAGCAAACAGGAATAGATGAAACATTCCTCGACTAGATCAAGTAGCATCTACAAAAAGCCTACAATTAACATTATACGTAAA
Source organism: Martes martes (assembly GCF_963455335.1). NCBI lineage: Eukaryota > Metazoa > Chordata > Mammalia > Carnivora > Mustelidae > Martes > Martes martes. The sequence goes on along the minus strand of NC_137888.1, from coordinate 57,578,898 downwards.
GGACTGAAGGATTCTCTCCTAAGATTGGAAACATGCTACTCATGCAGTTTGTCTGAATCATAACTAAGGAACTCTGAGCTTAGAGAACTTGAATCTTTTGACTGGAAAGGAAGCATCATAGCCCAGGAGAGATTGTTTCTATTTCCCAAGGCTGTTCACTACCCAAGCATCCTTAAATTGATAGTTCAGAATAAAAGGGCAGTCAATGTCTCTGTTTGTAAAATGTTCCGAAACATGAGAGATCCTTGGGTAATTGTCCTCCCAAAATAATGGAAAAATTGAGGTACTGTATTGGCTGAATTGTACCCCCCAGATTCCTATGTTGATACCCTAACCCCCAGTACCACAGGATACGACGACGTTATCTGAAGATAGGGCCTCTAAAAATGATTAAAGTTGAGTTGTTAGGGTAAGCCCTAATCCCATCTGACAGGTGTTTTCATAAGAAGAGGAGATTAGGACACACAGAGAGACACAAGGGATGTGTGTGCAGAGGAACAGCCATATGAAGAGGCATCTCTGAATCAATGAGAGACTTCAGAAGACTCCAAGCCTGCTGATCTCTTCATCTTGAATGTCTAGCTTCCAGAAGTATGAGAAAATAAATTTCTGTTGTTCAAACTACCCAGTCTATGGTATATTCTTATGACAGCTTTAGTAAACTCACACAGGTACTATTACAAACCTATATGAATGGCTAATATTAAGGAATGCAAGGACACCTGGGTGGCTCAGTTGGTTAAGTGCCTGCCTTTGGCTCAGGTCATGATCCCTGGGTCCTGGGATTGAGTTCTGCCTCAGGCTCCCTGTTCAGTGGGGAGTCTGCTTCTCCTTCTACCCTTCCCCACCTCTTATGATCTCTCTCTCTCTTACTTTCAAATAAATAAATAAAATATTTTAAAAAATAAAATAAAATTAAGGGATGCAGTTTGGAGTAGAGTTGGCTGCTTATGAAGAGCAGGAGATTAGAAGAGCTGTAGGACTGAAGACAGAAGTAAGGAGCAAGCCAGGAAAGAAAGAACGAAAGGACTATCAGGAAACTTTTAGAACTCTATTGAGGTAAAAATAATTTGGGGGTCATCAGTATGGTCAAGAGAATTTTTGTTAGAAGATAAAGTTCTGGGGGTGCCTAGGAGGCTCAGTCAGTTAAGCATCTGCCTTCTGCTCAGGTCATGATCCTAGAATCCTGGGATTGAGCCCCACATCTGGCTCCCTGCTCAGTGGGGAGCCTACTTCTCCCACTCCCTCTGCCTGCTGCTCCTCCTGCTTGTGCTCGCTCTGTCAAATGAATAAGTTTAAAAAAGTCATTTAAAAAAAATTAAAGTTCCACTATGACATACTTGATAAACTATAAAACTCCATCTTTCCTGTGCCTCCTACATCTGTTTCTAGTCTAATTGGATGTCAACTGTGTCATACTAACAAATTATTCAAGAAGGGAATGGTTGTTTACTTCAGCCAAAGTGTGTCAAGGCTTACCCACAATAAAAAGGGTTGTCATTGATAACAACATTCTTGGAAATCACCACTAAAATTCAGTATGAGGTACTATCATGTAATTTGAGTCATCAGTACTCAATAACCCAGAGTAAATGGATGTTTGAATTTATCCAGAGCAAAGGATTATCAAAGTATGGCCGAAATTTGAGGGACACACTCTCGAGAGCTAGTGAGTGCAGAGTTGGAGTGCGAACCAGAGTCCAGGACAGATTGAAAGAACAACACTAAGCTAGAAATGACTAAGAGACAAAGGAAAACATCAGGGAGCTCCACTCTTCCGTGAAGAAGATGCAAGGGAAGGGAAGAAGGGCCTGGAAAAGCAGGGAAAAGTTCCTATTTAGTGTATGCTTATTCTGACATGGGTAACATTATTACTGTTTCACAGTGGAGAAAACAGAGGTGTGGAGAAGTTGGGTACTTTGTGCACAATCACGGAAATATGGGGCTGGTATTCAAACTTGGATCTAATAGTATAACCCATGCCCTCTCCCCTACTCCCCATTGGCTGGTAAGTCAAAGAACAGGAGGGACAAAAGAGGAAAAACAGAAGTCCATTAAAAAGACAAAGCTTCAAGTCTAGGATACTGGAGTTGACACACTTGGGCTTGAAGAGAAGTTTCAAAATATGGCTGCCCATGCATTTGTCAGAGTGGAATTAGGGTGAGCTAACTGGAGGGGAGGGGACAAAGACCCACAGCTCTATGCATGTGATATAGAATAAGCCACCCATGGGGAGATTTCAGGTCAGAGTCGAGGAATGGGGGAGGAGAGAGAGAGAGAACAAGAGAGAGAGAGAGAGATTGTAAAAGATTTCTCCTCTAAATAAATTCATAATGCATAAGGCAAATATTTTTTTGCAGTTTGTAGGAGAAGGTGATAGGATTAAATAGTGCAAAGAAGGTATATTCCCAATGGATTTGATATTTTGATTTATCACAAGCCCTTTGTTATTGGATTTTGACTTCTGGTACTGACCACAGTCATGATTTTAACTCTATAGTGAGAAATACTGATTATGAAATATCAATTAAGCTAAAGTACCTTTTGCCTGGTATCAAGGAAAGAATAGTTACCAGCCCATCTGACAAGCCTGCTGTTCCGCATATCATACAGAATGGGGAAATATGTCTCATCTCCATGAAACTGTGGGTGGAAAGGGTGCACCTCAGGGCACATCTGAGTATCTGAGGTAAAAACACTCAGTGCAATACATGTTTTCAGATCTCCTGGATCCTTTACAAGGGCCCCATTGTTACCAGGTTCCTGAAATATGGCTGTCATAGAACTCAAGACATTCCAGAAAAAATGAAAATACTATGACTCACAGTGTCTGTGCTGCCTGAGTTACTTAAATTTCAGTCTATTTATGCTAATAAAAAATCCCTGAAAATCCATTTGCATAGCACGCACCCACAAGTCTTTAAAATAGATAGCGAAAAACCCTAATAGTTGCTATACATAGATACCCTATTGTTTAATTATTTAGACGACTGCTATCTAATTGCAATTCAAATGGATCATCTTCCAAAAGTTCAATTTATAAGACAGAAAGGGACTTTGAGTTTAATGAGGTCCAAAAATAAAATTTATTCAATTATCCTGATAAGTGTCTTATCTAATTAACTGAGTATCTAGAGCTGACACATGAAGAATATTAGCTATTGTTGTCTGCTTTGATTTTTTTAAATAATATTTAAGTGCTCACTTGCATGCCAGGTAATTTATATATGGTATCTCTTATTCTTACTTTATGGAGTAATTATTATCGCCACTTAAAAGAAGAGGAGGTTTGTTCACATGGTCAGTAAGTGGTAGAGCTAGGATTTATGTCTGTAACTGAAAACAGCCTAAATTAAAATTTAAACATAAACTGGGCGTATTTCCTGCTCTGCATAATAACAGTATTTATATTAATAATTAATATTTATTAACTGCTTGTCATGTTTCAAAACTCATTATTAACTAATTTAATCTCTACCCTAGGTTTATGACATGGATGCCGCATATGACAAATGAGGAAACAGAGGCAGGGGAGGTGGTCAGTGAAGGACATGGCCCCGAGCCCACATCTGATTCATTTCTCTTAACCACTATTCTGCCTCTTTAGTTCCAGCTTACCTACTATTGAACCCACCCATGTAGATGTGGTTTCCCTGGGCCTTAATTAGAATAAACCAGAGATGGAGTTATTTGAAAAGTTCCGCTAGTCGGTTTTTATTGGATTTGGGCTCCAAATATCCAGGGGACCAGACTGAATCTAGCTTGTCAGTACACTATACTCCCTACCCTGTCTCTTGCTTCTCCCCTATAGCCACGGTCCTAACCAAATCTAGTAATATATTCTAATGTAACCTACCTAGACCAGCTGTACAAATCAGTGGTTAAGAACACAGGTTCTGAAACCTCTCTTGAACTTGGGTACAAATTATTTAATATACATAAAGTCCTAAAATCAAGGTCTGAAATATAGTAAGTGTACAATAAACATCAGATATTAGTATTTCATAGTATTCCCAAAGGGGAGAGACGTCAGAGAGAACAGAAATCTGGTTAGGGGTACAGAGGCAGCAGTCAGGGCCCTGCCCATAACTCAATGATATGTTCCATGACCTGAGGCCTGGGGTTAGCACACAATCTATTTCTACAGGTAGAGGTGGGGGTGGGTATTTAATTAATGAGTGTTCCTTTGGACTTCTTTCAGTCTAAATGACTTTGCTTTCAAATCTCACATTCTTACCATACCCAAGGTTGCCTCCCTCTTTCTCTTTTATCATTTCAGTTTATTTTTCATGACAGCCTAAACCTTGATATGGATTACTAAAATAGAAAGACACTGACGAATATTTCTCAGCAATGTTGCTTGCCATTCTATGCTAACATAGAAACCTTAATTCTGGTAGCTTCTCTGGTGGAGAGCAGGTATGTATGACTGTCCTTCATCCCTATTTTACTTTATACTTTTTAAATTTGGGCAAAACTTTAATAGGTGGAAATAGAGCTAGAGAGGGGCAGGCCCAGACACCTACCTGACCCCTTTCCTGGTAGGTACAATGAGTCTCATTAGGGCCAGGTTTTAAGCATGAAGTTTTCACCTCTCTGGGATAAATGCCCAGAGTGGCATTTATCATGGGTCTTATGAGAAGCATATGTTTAGCTTTTAAGAAATTTCTAAACTATTTTCCAGAGTGGCTACCCCATTTTACATTCTCATCATCCACAATTTGGTCAGCATTTTGTGTTGTTACTTTTTTTTTTAAATTTTAGTTATTCTGATATGTGCATTATAGTGACATTTCATTTTTTTAAAGATTTTTAAAATTTATTTATTTGACAGACAGAGATCGCAAGTAGGCATAGAGGCAGGCAGAGAGAGAGGGGGAAGCAGGCTCCCTGCTGAGCAGAGAACCCAATGCGGCTTGATCCCAGGACCCTGAGAACATGACCTGAGCTGAAGGCAGAGGCTTAACACACTGAGCCACTCAGGCACCCCAGTGACATTTCATTATTGTTTTAATGTACATTCCCCTGATGGCTACTGATGTTGAACGCCTTTTTATTTTCTTGTTTTCTATGTGTATACCTTCTTCAATGAAATGCGTGTTTTCTTCTGCCCATTTTTTAATTAAATTGTTCACTTTCTTTAACTTCCTGCCTATTTTAACCCTCTGAAACATCATGTTCAAGGTTAATGTGTTGCGCCAGCTTAAGGAAAGATTTCCGTAACACACTAATATGTTGTATAATTTCTTTTTGCAGAGTCTAAGACAGACCCATATCTTATCTTTGGTAAACACAGAATCAGGTGTCCCACACATGCTGTTTCTCTGTGATGTTTATAAAATTTCACTTCAAAAAAGAGAAGTTTCCTTCTGGAGGAAGGAAAGATGGGTCTTCCTTCCTACTTTCTTTCCTTCGCCTGATTTTCTGATGGATCCTAATCTATATCTGATGATGAAGAAACCACAAGGCAAAAGGACGCTCATCAAAGCCATTCTGTTCATTCTCATTTTGTTTTCAGTTAAGGTTTTGTATATCATTCCATCATTCATGCTTACAGACCTATAGATTGCTTACTTATAGACTGCATTTCCAAGATCTACTGAGTCAAATATTTTGCACAAAAAAGATTGAACTGGGGTGCCTGGGTGGCTCAGTGAGTTAAAGCCTCTGCCTTCGGCTCAGGTCATGATCCCAGGGTCCTGGAATTGAGCCCCACATCAGGCTCTCTGCTCAGCAGGGAGCCTGTTTCCCCCCTTCTCTCTCTGCCTGCCTCTCTGCCTACTTGTGATCTCTCTCTGTCAAATAAATAAATAAAATTTGAAAAAAAAAAAAAAAAAAGAAAAAAGTTCTTCTCACAGAAGAATAAATTCTTAAAAAAAAAAAAAAGATTGAACCTACTAATTACACTGCATCTCAACCTTCAACGTGTATATAAATTGCCTGGCAATCTTATAAAGATACAAATTCTGATTCTGGTGAGATGTGAAACTGGGTTCATGTTCTGCATTTCTAACTAACTCCCAGATGATGCTGATACTGATGGTCTGAAGACCACACTTGGAGCAGCAAGGTGCTTCTTGTCTTCTTCAGGATTCCCCAAGGAATAAGGTTGAGGGTTAAGGGTGAGAAAGTTGAGTACAGATTGAAGAAATCAGTGCTTAGGGTTCAGAGAAGCTGGGAAACACAGAGAAGTGACTTAAAGTCAATGACTGTTCAGTAGGCAGCAGCCAAGGCCTTATGGAGTCCCAGGAGGTCTACAGCATCATGCTGTCCTAGTACAGACATTATCCTCCAATCCCTCTGGGAAATGGTGGTATCTAGAAGCCTACTTTCCAGGGACACTTTGGGTACTATATTTGCTCCGAGATGCTGGGCTTTCTACTGTGACAGAAGCAGTGATATAGGACAAGTATTAGGCATGCCTTTTCTGGCTGGTGTTCTGTTCCATTCCCATCTCAGTTATGCTATTCTTCCTTTCCTGATGGTCTAGCCAAAAACATGGCTGGAGGTAGTCTGCATCCTTTACCAGAGTGCCTATCTTGAGCTCAAGGAAGAAGAAAAGTTCTCCAATCCATGAAAAGCCAGTGACCCATCGCACTGTTTCAAGAGCCAACTGAGCTCAGAGTGGGAAAAGTAACATCAATGACAGTCTTTTCTTTTTCCTATCAGTTTCTGCCATGTCAGCCAACTCTCCACATTCTGTTTAAACACGTCAGAAAGATCCCAGTGTCAAGTTCCTATCACCCTAAATAAAAGAATAGCCAAAGAATAAAGACGAGTTTCATAAAATGATAAAATGAAGGCTCAGGCTTTGAAACTGGACACAACCCAAGCAGTTTTGGTGTAGCCAAGCTGCGGTCTAAGCCAGAGCACAACCATTAGCCCTCTGAGTGTTAGTAGCCATTACTCTCAGAAACTAAATGTTTGGCCACTCCCAGAAAATTTCCAGTTACAAAGTCTGATATTATGCACTAGGAATCTTTGTGGTCTCAGCCACCATGGAGAATATTTGAAAGAACAATCTATACACTTTACATGTCAGTTTATAGCATGCTTCATCTTCTACTATCTCCAAAAATGACAGCTTGATTATAATGTAATTATCTTTTGTCGTGAAGCTAGTGCATAATTTTATTTCCAGATGGGTTTATGTTGCCTATATTTAAACTCATTACTGGAAAAGTGGTCATGGAGCAAAATATAAATAAATAACCTCAAGGCAGACCATCATCAATTCCTCTAAAAAGGAGAGCCTTACAAGGTGAGGCCTTCAGGGAAGCAGTCCCGTCCATCTTATGTCACACATAGCTCACTGTCTGCAAGATAAATCTCTCTGTCTTAAGAGGACAGAGGCGGTTCTGAGTCAGTGGAGATGTTTCTATGGAAATGAAAAAATATGCAAATGCTGCCATAAAGAGCCTGAGAGTCTCCCTGAAGCAGATAATTTGACCTGGGGGGAGACCACATTACACAGAGAGGAAACATGGGGAAGCCAGCGTCAAGGCCCATTGGAAAGCATGCGGCTAAGATATGGTGTTACGTAGATGAATGGGAAAAATAATCACAGTCATCCCACAAATAATAATCTTCCTGCTCTTGAAGGAATTTCTTTTTTCTTATTCTGCTCCTACAAAGTCTTTGGTAGAAACATTCCTGTTGATTCCCACTTTTGCTGAAAGTGATAGTGTCTGTTTGAAATTTAAGCTATGACGTTTCTATAATTTGATTCATCATGTGACAATGTTAAGTGGGTCTAAAGTTAGGTGCCCCCCACCACCTGTCCAATCACATGGCCTTCAAAGGGTACTTGATAAGCCTGATATGTTCATTTACCACACAACTCTCAAGCCATGTGTAGACACCATAATAAAAACAACTAAGCAATTAAGATACTAGAAAGAAGCATGCAGGATCCAATGAGAACACTATTAGGAAAACATTTTAACTTTGGAAAATGCCTCATGGTAGGGTCATGTTTGACTGGAATCTTTTTTTTTTTTTTCATTTAATTTTATTTTTTTTTCAGTGTTCCAAAATTCGTTGTTTATGCACCACAGCCAGTGCTCCATGCAATACGTACCCTCCACAATACCAACCACCAGGCTCACCCCCCACTACCCACCTCCAAAACCCTCAGTTTGTCTCTCAGAGTCCACAGTCTCTCATGGTTTGTCTCCCCCACCCCTGATTTTCCCCAACTCACTTCTCCTCTTCATCTCCCAGTGCCCTCCATGTTATTCCTTATGCTCCACAAGTAAGGGAAACCATATGATAAATGACTCTCTCTGCTTGACTTACTTCACTCAGAATAATCTCTTCCAGTCCTGTCCATGTTGATACAAAAGTTGGGTATTCATCCTTTCTGATGGAGGCATAATACTCCATTGTATATATGGGCCATACCTTCTTTATTCATTCATCCGTTGAAGGGCATCTTGGTTCTTTCCACAGTTTGGCAACTGTGGCCATTGCTGCGATGAACATTGGGGTACAGATGGCCCTTCTTATTACATCTGTATCTTTGGGGTAAACACCCAGTAGTACAATTGCGGGGTCATAGGGTAGCTCTACTTTAAATTTCTTAAGGAATCTCCACACTGTTTTCCAAAGTGGCTACACCAATTTGCATTCCCACCAACAGTGTAAGAGGGTTCCCCTTTCTCCACATCCTCTCCAACACTTGTTGTTTACTGTCTTGTTGATTTTGGCCATTCTGACTGGTGTAAGGTGGTATCTTAACGTGGTTTTGATTTGAATCTCCATGATGGCTAATGATGATGAACATTTTTTCATGTGTCTGTGAGCCATTTGTATGTCTTCTTTGGAGAAGTGTCTGTTCATGTCTTCTGCCCATTTTTTGAATGTAATTATCTGTTTTGTGTGTGTTGAGTTTGACGAAGTCTTTATAGATCTTGGATATCAGCTCTTTATCTGTAGTGTCATTTGCAAATATCTTCTCCCATTCTGCGGGTTGCCTCTTTGCTTTGTTGACTGTTTCCTTTGCTGTGCAGAAGCTTTTGATCTTGATGAAGTCCCAAAAGTTTATTTTCGCTTTTGTTTCCTTTGCCTTTGGAGACGTGTCTTGAAAGAAGTTGCTGTGGCCAATGTTGAAGAGGTTACTGCCTATGTTTTCCTCTAGGATTTTGACAAGAATCTTAAAGGAATTAGTCATGTCAATGCTGGTGGCTCTGGAAGGGAAGGGGAAAGGTACACCAAGAGAGACAATCTGTATGTGTGTATGTAAATACTTGCCAATTTTGAAATGGCTTCTCTCTCTGATTAGACTTAATTTTTGTTTTCTTTTGTTTTTCTAAATAGGCATTTTTTGAAATGCTATAAAGCAAACATTAAAATAACCAACAGAATGAGAGACTAGTCTAGTGTTGTTCTATTCCCTTTTGTCTTAACATTGAAAACCATTACTCTACATTCAGATATTAGCACTTTGATTTCAGTCTTCTGCTCCGTATGCATCTCCCTCTTTTACATATTAGAGCAGATGGGGCTCTCCAAACTTTTCTCAAAACTAGAATGTATTTCGAGGAGAGAAAGTACATTGCCCCCGGGTATACCTTCTCAAAGGCAGGTATAATTGGCAGTGAAACATCCACACTAAGTCCATCATCTCATTTCAGATAGGAGGAATAGTCAGATATTTCTCTCTCTCTCAGTCCACGAATAAAACATTAAATCACGAATTTTCATTTTTAAATAAACAATTATCATAGGAGCTTAAGTATCACATGTTCTATTAGCTGCAATTCTCTGAAATGCATATTTTTGAGAAAGGTTCACAGATATCTTGATAGGCTCACCTAAGTCGTAATTTATTATTCCAATCTACCAAAAATTGGTTAAATAGTTATATTATGGTATTAATAGGACATTCTAACCTATAAAGAAAAATTTGACCCAGAGTCTCTTGGAATAAGGTACACATCTCCCATGCTACAGTGTACTGTGTATGGAGACCAGCCAGGGGAGTCTAATATATAAAATTACAAAATTATACACTTGAAGAATATCTATAGAAAGAGGCTAGGCTATGTAAGAATATATCCAACTACAGAAAAGATCAAACTGTCCTATTACAGTAGTCAGAGAATATGATTAATACATTAAAACAAATACTAAAAATAGTTGGTGTATACAACTCCTAAGCCAGACTAGAATATTGTTGTATAGACATAATTTGTCCACATTAGATATAGATTGTATTGTATAGATAGAGTATAATGGAGCACCTCCAGTAATACAGAGTATAAAATAAATCTTTAAATAGTATCCAGGCAGTCTTTTGATTTCACTGTCACCTGGGTAATACAGTTCTCAAAGAAACTCCTTCTCATACTTCAAGTTCAGAACAATGAATCTAATGTAATTGGAGGACTCCATGGACTAGGGTTTGGCCCTTTGAGCCTTTTTAGCAGAAGGACTTTGAAAATATGAAGTGAAGAGATGGACTGCATTAAGTTTCTGCTTACATTCTGACTTTTGGGTGGTTCCAGCAAAGTACTCTGAGACCATACAATATTTAATTATATTTCTGAAGCCAGGGCACAAAGTGCACTAGAATGAGCCACTAAGGGAAACAGACTTCTACTGTGCTGCAACAGCTCAAAAAGCTCAAGTTGAGGATTGAGTAGAAATTATTGTTGAAATTTTAAAATTTGCTTAGGAAAGCAGAATGCATGCTAATAAGTTATCATATATAATTTCCAAGTCTATTTGGAAGAATTACTACTAGAGTGGTAATAAGATACAGATTGTATCTCTGCATTTAAACAGAACAAGATGGAGAAATAGGACCAGGGACCCAGGTATCAGGTCCATCTCAGCACCAGGCCAGGGACAGGCATAAAAAAGGATACACAAACCATCAAAACAGAAGACAGAGCCCAGACGTGATAAATTCATGCATATATGTGTCAACTAATCTTTGAAAAGAGTGCCAAGAATACAAAATGGGGAAAGCATATTCTCTTCAATAAACATCACTGTGATAATTCTATAACCACATGCAAAAGAATGGAATTGGATCCTTACCTTACATCATATACAAGTATCAACTCAACTTAAACATAAGACCTGAAACCGTAAAATTCCTAGAAAAAGACATAGAAGAAAAGCTTCATGTCATCGGTCTTGGCAATGATTTCTTGGATCTGGCACCAAAAGCACAGACCAAAAAGTATAAATAAATAAGTGGGATTACATCAAACTAAAAGCTTCTACACAGCAACAGAAACAATCAAGAGAATAAAAAGACAATCTATGGAATGGGAGAAAATATTTGCAAACCATATATGGGATAAAGGTTAATACCCAAAATACATAAATAATTCCTACAACTCAAAAATAACCTGATTCAAAAGTAGACAAAGGATATGAATGACATTTTCCCAAAGAATTAATAGTACAAATGGCCATAATAAGCTCAACATGACTTATCATCAGGGAAATACAAATCAAAACCACAGTGAGATCTCACTTTGTACCTGTCAGGGTGACTATAATTAAAAAAAAAAAATAGATAAGAAGTGTTGGCAAATATGTGAAGAAAAGGGAACCCAGGTATACTGTTGGTGGGAATGAAAATTATACAATCACTAAGGAAAACAGTATGGAGTTTCCTCAAAAAATTAAAAAATAGAATTATTATGTAATCTAGCAATAGCAATTCTGAGTATTTATCCAAAGGAAATAAAAGCAGGATCTTAAGAGATACCTGTAATCTCATGTCCACTGCAACATTATTCACAATAGCCAAGATATGGAAAGAACCTTATTGTCAATCCATGAATAAATGGATTAAAAAATGTGTTATATACATGCAATGAAATATTATTCAGCCTTGGAGGCCCTTTTGTTAAGTGAAATAGGCCAAACACAAAAAGACAAATACTATATAATCTCACTTGCATGTGGAAACTGAAGTAGTCAGACTCATAAAAGCATAGGTGGAAAGGCTATTGCCAAGGAGTGGAGGGAGGAGGTAAATGAGAAAGCGATAGTCACAGGGCACAAAGTTTCCATTATGATAGTAAGTTCTGGGGATATACTGCTATACAGCATAGTGCCAATAGCTAACACTACTGTACATTTAAAATTGTCTAAAAGAGCAGATACTATGTTAAGTGCTCTTACCACCAAAAATTAATTAATTAGTAATAAAGGAGCAGAATCAAACTTCGGAAGGTGGTAGACATGTCTATGACTTTAATAATGATGATGGTTTCATGGATATATATTTATGCCCACACTCATCATTATGTATATTAAATATGTACAGCTTTTCACCTGTCACTCATATCTCAGTAAAGTGGTTTTAAAAATAAAATGATGAAATAAAATAAAATTATAAATAGAAAACATTTTGTGTTCAACTGCATGGTCTAAATTGTGTTAAGAATTGAGACTGGATCCGTGAGCATGGAAAGTTTTTCCATCTTTTTGTGTTTTCTTAAATTTTCTTCGTTAAGTGTCCTATAATTTCTAGAGTATAGATCCTTGGCCTCTTTAGTTAGGTTTATTCCAAGGCATCTTAAGGTTTTGGGTGCTATGGTAAGTGGAACTGATTCCCTAATTTCTTTTTTATAGTTACATTGTTCGTGTATAAGAAAGCAACTGATTTCTGTGCATTGATTTTGTATCCTGCCACATTACTGAATTGCTGTATAAGTTCTAGTAATTTGGGGGTGGAGTCCTTTAGGTTTTCCACATAAAGTATCATGTCATCTACGAAAAGAAAGAGTTTGACTTCTTCTTTCCCAATTTCAATCCTTTCAATTTCTTTTTGTTGCCTGATTGCTATTGCTAGGACTTCTAGTACTATGTTGAACAACAGCAGCAAGAGTGGGCATCCTTGTCATGTTCCTGATCTTAAGGGAAAGGCTCTCAGCTTTTCCCCACTGAGAATGATATTTGCTGTGAGCTTTTCATAGATGGTTTTTATGAAATTGAGGAATGTTCCCTCTATCCCTACACTCTGAAGAGTTTTAATCAGGAAAAGATGCTGTATTTTGTCAAATGTTTTTTCTGCATCAATTGAGAGGACCCTGTGATTCTTGTCTCTTCTTTATTTATGTGTTCTATCACACTGATCTATCACACAATTTGTGAATGTTGAATCACCCTTCCATTCCAGGGATAAATCCTACCTGGTCGTGATGAATAATCCTTTTAATGTACTCTGGATCCTATTAGCTAGGATCTTGTTCAGAATTTTGGCATCCATATTCATGAGGGATATTAGTCTGTAATTCTCCTTTCTGATGGGGTCTTTCCCTGGTTTGAGGACCAAGGTAATGTTGGCCACATAGAATGAGTTTGGAAGTTTTCCTTCTGTTTCTATTTTTTTTGAAACAGCTTCAGGAGAATAGGTACTATTTCTTCTTTTAATGTTTGGTAGAATTCCCCAGGGAAAAACATCCCATGCTCATAGATCAGAAGAGCAAACATGGTTAAAAGTCAATGTTCCCCAGAGCAATTTATGCTATCAATGCCATCCCAATCAAAATACCAATGGCATTTTTCAAAGTACTGGAACAAACAATCCTAAAATTTGTATGGAACCAGAAAAAATCCTGAATTACCAAGGAAATGTTGAAAAAGAAAAACAAAGCTGGGGGCATCACATTGCCTGATTTCAAGCTATATTACAAAGCAGTGATTACTAAGACAGCATGGTACTGGCACAAAAATCAGACACATAGGTCAATGGAAAATAGTAGAGAGCCCAGATATGGTCCCTCAACTCTATGGTCAACTTTTCTTCAACAGAGCAGAAAAAATATCCAATGGAATAAAGACAGTCTCTTCAATAAATGGTGCTGGGAAAATTGGACAGCTATATACAGAAGAATGAAACTTGACCATTCTCCTAACCATACACAAAGATAAACTCTAAATAGGTGAAAGACCTCAATGTGAGACAGGAATCCATCAAAATCCTAAAAGAGAACATAGGCAGTAACCTTTTTTACATTGGCCACAGTAGCGTCTTTCAAAACACGTCTCCAAAAGCAAGAGAAACAAAAGCAAAAATAAACTTTTGGAACTTCATCAAGATAAACAGCTTTTGCACAGCAAAGGAAACAGTCAAAAAACAAAGAGACAACTCACAGGATGGGAGAAGATATTTGCAAATGACACTACAGGTAAAGGGCTGGTATCCAAGGTCTATAAAGAACTTCTCAAACTCACCACCCATAAAACAAACAAATAAGTCAAAAAATGGTGAGAAGACATAAACAGACACTTCACCACAGAAGCCATACAAATGGCTAACAGACACAGGGAAAAATGTTCAACGTCGTTAGCATCAGGGAAATTGAAATCAAAACCACATTGAGATACCACCTTATACCAGTTAGAATGGCAAAAATTGACAAGACAAGAAACAACAAACATAGGAGAGGGTATGGAGAAAGGGGAAGCCTCTTACACTGTTGGTGGGAATGCAAGTTGGTACAGCTACTTTGGACAACACTGTGGAAGTTCCTCAAGATGTCAAAAATAGAGCTACCCTATGATCCTGCAATTGCACTACTGGGCATTTACCCCAAAGATACAGATGTAGTGAAAAGAAGGGGCACATGCAGCCCACTGTTCATAGCAGCAAAGTCCACGATAGCCAAACTGCAGAAGGAGCCAAGATGCCCTTCAACAGATGAATGGATAAAGATGTGGCTCATATATACAATGGAATATTACTCAGCGATTAGAAAGGATGAATACCCATCATTTGCATCAACAGGGATGGAACTGGAGATTAAGCTGAGTGAAATAAGTCAAATAGAGAAAGACAATTATCATATGGTTTCACTTATTTGTGGAGCATAAGAAATAGCATGGAGAACATTAGGAGAAGAAAGGGAAAAATGAAAGGGAAATCAGAGGGGGAGGCGAACCATGAGAGACTGTGGACTCTGGGAATCAAACTGAGGGATTCAGAGATGAGGGGGGTGGAGGGTTGGATGATCCTGGTGATGGGTATCAAGGAGGGCACGAATTATGTGGAGCCCTGGGTGTTACATGCAAACAATGAATCATGGAACAGGACCCCAAAAACTAATGATGTTTGGTGTTTAACACAGCATAACAAAAAAAATTATTAAAAAAAGAATTGAGACTAGAAGTTATTCAATACAATGTCAGAAATGTCAGTTCACTTGTGCTCTACAATCAATTGTATTACACTCATAACTGTCTCATTTCTAGCTACCACTACACCAAGGGTATTCTTTTTTTCTGGCTCAACTTTGGTGTTTTATTTATTATGGGCTCTTAAAAATGTTCTCTGACACTTGAAAAAAAGGTTAAGACAAATCTAATGTTGGCTGATAAATTACAAGTGTCTGTTTAACTTAAACCATCTCACATGAAGGCTCTGGCCTCCAAGCCACAGAGGAAAAAAAATATTCCATACAGGAATATATGGGTTAAAACTCACAAACGCCAGGATTATCATTCTTAGATTACCCAGTGAGTTGAGATGGACTGGGAGTAGTTACTTTGATACAGATCACTGAAAGGAAGCAATCTTATCTGACACTATACAGAAAAACTAATATAAGATGAAGATGACCTATCTTCAGAAATTAAGGAAATCCATCAACAAAGGTAATATATTATGTAAATTAGAAACCCATTAAGCCTTTGGATGGTAAGTTTCAAACTCTTAGAGTAAAAGCATCCTTGCCTAGAAGCTATGGATACTAGTATATGTCACACTGAATATCATCATTTTATCAATCTCAGGCTTTTCCAGATCAGATAAATGCCAGCCCCCTTCTTTCATGTTGTTGTTTGGACAACGGTCTAATACAAGATTCTATGATGCTTTAAGGTGTACTACACCCATTGTTCCCCAAGAACTAGGATGAATTGGAGGGTAGGATGTTTAAGAGATCCCTGAAATATCCTGTATTTGGCCTTTTAGCTCGGTGTCACGTGATAATTATTCCTTCACATGGTATACCAGTTTCCTAGGGCTGCCATAACAAAAAGTGCCACAAACTGAGTGGCTGACAAAAAAACAGAAATTTATTTTCTCAGGTCTGGCAGACAGGAGTCCAAAATCAAGACATCAACAGGGCTATGCTCCCTCCTGAGACTCTGCCTTGCTCTTCCTGGTTTCTGGTGGGTGGCCATTGATTGCTGGTGCTCCTTAGCCTACTGTCACACCACTCCAACCTCACCCTCTGTCATCAGTGGCATTCCCCCTATGTGTGTCTGTCTTCACATGGCATTTCCCTCTTCTTATAAGGACACTGGTCATATTGTATTAGTGTTCCCTCTAATTACTTCATCTTAACTGGATTATATCTGCAAAGACCCTATGTCCAAATAAGGTCACATATGCAGGTGCAGGGAGTTAGGACTTCAATATACCTTTCGTGGAGACACGATTCAACCCATAACAGCTGGGAAATAGATAAACTAGGAGACGTAGGGCTATTCCATCCTCAAGACAGTTACAGTATGAGACAGCAAAATAGGAGATGCCCTGTGGTTTTTATTTTGAATATTACAGTGAACATTTTTACATGGTTGTTACTTTGTAGTATTTCTGACAAGGACTAAATAAAGCCCACTATCCCATACCCCAAGTGAGAAAGAAAAAGTTATAATTCATTATTATTACTGTTAACCAATTTGAGTATAAGAGGAAGTCACCCACCTCAGGCCTGTTGAAGCAGGTGGGTTCCAAAGGGTTGGATCATGGGAGATCATTTTACTCTTAAAATAGGGTAGGTATTTACTATTCAGATTATTGAAGTAAAAGATGCCTCAACAGCAATGGGGCTGAGAATCTAGTGTAGACAGTGCCTGGTTTGTTTTGTTTTGTTTTGTTTTTTCCACTTAATGGTGCATTGTATAGAAAATAAATGGGAGTTATTAAATATCCTTCTACTGGCTCTTCTTGAAGTACTAACTTCTTTACTTACTCACATATAAATATGCTTTTATCCAAGAATTTCCCTAAACTAAATGAAAAGGCATAGAATACATTATGTGAGAGGACATATTCAAGGAACTACCCACACAGTTTTGACTAGGGAAGCAGTAGCCAACAGGAGTTCCTAAGCTTTTGTAAAGTAGGAATACAGGAAATCAGCCAATTGCAATGCTCAGAATTACTGATACTTTGAATCTTAAATATTTTAGGGATAAAGGACTACAACAGTGAACACCAACACAAGCAGGAGATCGTGACATCATGACAAAGTGTCATGATGTGAAGCAACTTCATTCTTTCCATCTAACCTATGGGGACTTTGAAAGGAACCACTTTCAGTTCCTTTATTTCAGACTAGTGACTTCTCCTGCCATTTGATGGTAGCTTTTACATTTCAGTCTGCAAACATATTTTTATTAGATGCCACAGTGGTGAAGGATCCCTGGACATACTTAGCCTAAGAAAAGGCTTTTAAATTCACCCAAACTGTCCTTCAAAGGGCATGACTGCTTCAGAGACCATGTCCCCTGATGCTATGCTTCATGGTATCCTGGAGTACCCTACATTATAGGAAGGACCACCAGGCCACAGGATATTAGGGGTTTTTATTGGCAACATGGTATCCACCATGATGGGAGAGTAAATTTAAAAAAAAAAAAAAAAAGATCCAATCGAAGCTAAGCTTAGAAGGGCTTAAACAACATTTAATGAAGTCCAAAATTTATAATAACTTAAGTCTTTTCTCAGAAATCCCATCTCATTTTCCAGTCCATTGCCATAATTACCCTAATCCCTATGGCCACTGTGCAGAGGGGGCAGAGGGAATTTAATAAAGAGCGGAGGAGAGCACTTTCAACCTCTCCCTTCATCCTGATGGATCAGTCATACCTCTAATATTTACCTATTTTATAATTAAAATCCTTGGCATCCTATGTCACTATAGTTTACAGTACTAGATAAAGAGAAATATCTTTATAGTGACATTTATTGAGACGGGACTAAAATGGGACCAAAATCTAGACATTAATGGATCTAATCCAGTTGACATAACTTCATAGTTGGATATGAGGACAAAAGAAAGTCAGCCTGCAGATATAGGACCATTCAAAACCATCCTGCCTTGAAGAAGTTTGGCCAGGATTTATGGATGGATAGATTTGAAGTTTTCTATTTAAGTTCTATTTCCAATTCTATGTATTAAGATTATACAGCAATGGTAGCTTCTTACAAAAGTACCCACCAAGCCTTGTGAATCTCACCAGAATATGGAAAGAGTTCATTAGCAGAAGATGGACTTGCTCCTTTCTTCTTTTAGCTCATTTTCTTGCAGCCTGTATCAGAGCACCCCTGTCTTCCCCCAATAAAAGCTAAACGCTAAAACTGCAAAACCCATGTTATGAATAATAGTTTTTTTGGCACCATTTTTAGAGAATACTCAAATGTATTATGTGACTAAACCTCTCCCAGCCAGGTCTCAACAAACCTACTTGAGGCTGAACTTCTTACTACAGACTATCCTTCTACCATGAGACCCATGCATTCATCTTCATGGTGAAAAGAGGGGCCACGCGGGCTTTCTTGTAACAGAATTAGGATGAAAATTTCTCTCCCAACAGAGGGTATTTAACTATGCCCTATACTGCTGCTTTTTGTACTTCAATTCCTTTTTGAAAGGAAGCAAGAAATCAATCAACCATTCATCTCATTTCAACTATTTGATACCTGCTTTGGGACAACAAAAGAAAAAATGGAAAGTGAATACAAATCCACATTTCTTCTTAATTTATATCTCCTCTTCTGAATGCCAGATCCACATCCCAAAATCCCACAGATATGTCCATGACAGGCATTTCAAATTTAATATTCCAAATCTAAATTCATGATATTTCATCTACAAAGAGCTTCTTCCCCCTTTTAGTGTCTAGCTCACCAAACTGCATAACCACATAGCTAGTCACAAAGCCATTAACCTAGGTATAATTCTTGTCTTCTCTTTTTCCTTTCATTCTCACAGTCAGTTGGTCACTAAGTTCTACAAATTCTAATTCATAATTAGTTCTCAAATATGTTTTCTCTTTCCCTCTCCACAGCTACTTCCTCAGTGTTTCTTACTCAGATTATCACAATACTTTCTAACTGCCTCCAGTCTGTCTTTTATCTATTCTGTACACCAGAGCCAGTGTTTAATCTCAAATGGAAATCTGACCTAGTTGAAATGTCTCAGTGGTTCTTCTCCACCAGAATACAAGCCCATTCATTTATTTATTTAACCAGTATTCGGTGCATACATGAAGCCAAACATCATCCTACGAAACTGAGTAAAATCAAATACTGTCCACCTTCCTAGGCTTACAGTCTCTTGTGAGGAATGCAGGAGGGAGATGTTAATCATCACAGATTCTGTTCAAAAATATAAACTGGGGTGTTACGATGAAAGAGATTCAGTGTTGTGAAAGCAGAGAGCAGAAAAGCCTGATCTAGTCTAAAGAATAGTAAAGTGAGGGAAGAAGAACCTCAGACTGAGCCTTGTGGAGGTTCAACGTTTAAGGGTTGGGTGGAGGAGTATGGACTCGTAAGGAAGCCTGAGAAGCAGCCAGAGGCATCACATGGTATCACAGATGTGAGAAGAAAGAGAACATTTCAAGAGGGAGAATAGTCTTCAGGTTGCACTCTCCTTAGAGGTCAAATAGGATGAGGTCTGGAAGACATCCCTTAGATGTAGTGGAAGAGATGATGAACTAACGGAAGGAGAGCACAGTCTGAAATGAGTTAAGAAGAGAGTGTGATCTGAGGAAAAGGAGATCGTGGGAATAGAAGCTTTCAAGGGTCTCTGTGACCTCTGGCTCCTGACCTCCTTTCTAGTTTCTTCTCACATCACCAGCCTACCTACTGTGCCCTTTCTTCTCACCAAATACCGTACTTAATGCCACAAGTGACTCGCAATTTGCTCAAGGCTCCACGGTTTCCATTACCCCAGGGCTATTCTCTCTACCTGGAAGGGCTTGAAGACGTTCTCCTACCTAGACAATTCCTATACCTCCTTTAAGGCTCAACTCAATGTCACTGCCTCCGGAAGACGTTTCTGTTACCCACCCCAGCTTAATAGTAGTAGCATTACCACCATAAGCACATGCCTAAAATTACCCTTATGAAAGACTCAACTTTGAATCTGCTTGTCTCTTTTTCCCACAACATTGTCAGTTGCAAGACGACAGGGACTCTGTGTTATCCTTCTGTACTCAGAATATGTTTGAAGAAGGAATGGAGGATAATTTTGATCTTCTCTCCTACACATGAGGAGCTTTGTCCCTAGCATGACAGGGTTCTAACGGAACAACTACCTCCAGGCTCAGCAGCGGTTTTCCCCTGGAATAGTAACTTCAAGTAACTTCAAGTAACACTTCAAGGACACATCTTCCCTGTACAGGTTCAGAGAAGCAGTTTTGGGGTCAGACAGATACGGGGTTAATCCCAGCTCTTCTGTGAGCCTCAGTTTCCTAATGTGTAAAATGAGACTAATTTTAATACTACCTTACCTTGATTTGTGAGTATAAAATTATAAAAAACTCATGTGGACTATTTAGCACAGTTCTTGATTATTAGTAAAGAAAACAGCAAGTAGGTAAAACAGCAAATGGTCAACACATGATACTGCCTGTGTTGGTTTCCTATGTCTGCCATAACAAATTACCATAAACTTGGTGCCTAAAAACAACATAGACTTATTGTCATATAGTTCTGGGGGACAGCAGTTTCACTGAGCTGAACTCAAGTTGTTGATAGGGCCACACAGTCTCTGGATGCTCTGGTGGAGAGTCTATTTCCTTATCTTTTCTACCTTCCATCAACTGGCTGTGCTTCTAAGTTCATCGCTCCACCCTCCACCTTCAAAGCCAGAGGTGTGGCATCCCTCTCTGTTTCTGCTTCTCTGTTTCCTTCACAGAGCCTCCTCTACCCTGTCAAATCTCCCTCTTCCTGCTCCTTACAAGGACACTGGTGAGTACATTTAGGTCCACCTGGTCTATACAAGATAATCTCCCAATCCCAAGACCCCTAACTTAATCACATCTGCAAAGTCTCTTTTGCCCTAAAAGGTAAAATTCGTAATTCCGGAGATGGGAACCTTGATAATTTGGGGAGCCATCATGCAGCCTACCATAGTACTGTTATTATTATTGGAACTGATAAAGTTGATGGAGTGCTATGGATAATTCTACACAAACTAAATACCCAATCAAAGTATATGGTATCTTAAAATGCATCATATTTAAGTTCTATTATAGCAGATCAAAAAATCCTTATGCCTTAAGTTTCTACTAAAGTTACACATTTGATGAAAAAAGGACTATGAGGTCCTAGCTTCTTCTCACTTAACTCACAAGAGAAAGAATCTGTTATGCTTTCCTAGAAACAACTTGAATCAGACATATTTTCTGAAGATCAGTGGAAGTGTAAGGTCAGGAGATAGTAGCTCACCCTACAGAAGTTAGCTGTTATTATTGATTTTCCAACAGTCAAACAGGGCTGCATCCTATTTCCCACCTTGCAAAATCACAAAATCATTGCAAGATCTATCTGTGCCTGAAGTCCATTGAAGAAAAGACAGTAAAGATTAGGTTTCTTCAGACCTAGGCGTCTCTCCTTGTCAACATGCTCTACTGAAACAGAGAAGGCTTGCTGTCATATTAGGGATTATTGCCAGGTCTCTGTGTATGGCATTTGTTTGCAAATTTAGCAACTTGTTCATCAGCCAACATGTTCCTTGATACAGATGTAGCTGGACTTGGAAAGAATTCTTAAGCTTAACAAAAATAAATAAAAGAAATTGTAATTGCAAAAAATTCTGCAAAATTAATTTCTTCTAAGCATAAGTCATTAGAGAGGATTTTACATAACAGCTCTTATATTCCAATATTTTTCTTATACCTCAATGTCAAAAAATCAAATAAACAAAATAAGGACAGAAACTGTATGGTTATGAATGTCAAACCAAATCCAGACAGCTTATCTCCTTGTGGTGTGTAGATTATCATTTGTCCAAATTATAAACTCCAAAATCCAGGATATTAACATGAGAGATAATAGGAATAAATAGTGAAGTCAGTTGGGGGGGGGCAGGAGGGGTAGGGAGAAACAGAGAGACAGGAAAAGGAAAATAGAAGGGAAAAATTTATAGCGAATGCTTTTGAAAAACTGTGTCATTCCCACCTGATTTAGTAGATGCCGAAATTGTGATTAAAGTAGAAAACAAAGTAGGATTTCAGAATTAGCTTCCAAAATGTTTTGCTTCCAATATAGGCAACACTGATATAGCTGATTATTAATACAACTTAACACCAAACAATGCTCTTTTATGAGAATCTCATATCTTCACAACCAAGTGTGGCTGTCTTCATTAGGTGGGAAGGAAAACACGGAGTGAATAATTTAGTATGTGGTTCATGTGCAGCTGAAGTAGGATGGGGAGCCCATCTGGAGTTTTATAAAAGATCAGTCCAGAGCAGTATCTGGCATTTGTTATGGTCTCTTCTCCCAGGGAGGTGGAAAGGGTGAGTTCTGTGTGGGCTTGCTGGGGTGGTGGGGAGAGTTCGCCCAACTCAGTGCAACAAGGTGAGGGGAGGAAAAAGGATGCTTCACCTCCTGATGTTCCACTGTTATATTTACTTCTGCAGATTACTCTGCTCTGCTGCTTCTGATTTCAGGGAAAAATCACCTGGGGGAAGGAGCTTTACAGGCTTATCAAAAAGTATCATGAGCTACAATGAACAAAGAACAGTATTATGTTCTTCCTGTGTAGCATCCACATAATTCCAAAGCTTGGAGGCAGCAGCCCTTCGGGAAGGTATTAGAGTTATGTAGGCTCAGGCTCCTGAACAATTGGGTGTCCCCTGAGCTGTGGAATGCCCATTCCACCTCCTCAGATTGGAAGGTTTGGGCCACAGCTGTCCGGAAGAAGGAAAGTCCAAACACCTCTTAAAAGGCCAGCAAACAGGAGAAATGGGACTGGCCCTTTCACTTACCCAGGAGCTTGCAGGTTCCACAGAAGTGTCCCTGCATAATGACCAAGTTGTCATCTCCAAGTATGTCATTAAATTATTAAACTTGGCTACAATTACTACAGCTAATAAAGTGCTGGTGCACAGCACAACAGCAGCAATAATTGTGTGGCGGAATGATTAACCAGCAGGCCGCAATAATTATTCTAATCCATCTTCAGAGATGGAGTCAAAGCTCTAACAATCAAATCAATCAATTAGTGAAGAAGAGCACTGAAGGGAAAAAAATCAATGAAAAACAAGTTTTCACAACAAAGCAATAAATCAATCCCAAATAACTGTGTCGCTTCATTGTACAAAAAAAAAAAAAAAAAGGAATGATACCAGTTATTACAATTAAATACCAATGCAATGGTTTCCTTATCTATTACTCCAGCTCAAGCTAGAGGGGGATCTAATTTTTTTGTCAGATTCTGTGGCATCTAACTAAATACACAGGACTAAATTTATATTTTTAAGACTAATGTCATAGCATGCTATCTCCTTTGGCAATAAGTCCCAGGCTCCCGTCATTTTCCTCTGCCAAATACCCAAACAACTATGGATAATGATTTTTATGACCATCCTAGAAAAAACCCAGAGCATGCCCTAAGTGATCCTCTGTATAGTACTTTACAATTTTCAAAGCACTTTTACCAACATTTTCTGAAGCCTTCTTTCTCAACAAGTGTCAAGTGAGGTGACAGAGAGTTGATATTTTTAATTAATCTATTTTACAGCAAGGCATAGTGAAATTCAGAGATGTGCCTTTCCCAAGGTCAGGTGGGGTGAAAGAGAAAGAACCATGTGTCTTTCTACCTTGATCACTCTACACTTCCTGGGTCATGGCACTACTTGAAACTTGCAGAAAGGATTTAAGGAAACCTCAAAAGTCCCCTTGTCCCTGCAAGTAGTTGCAAGAGACAAAGATCATGCAGGAGAGATTGGGAGTGGGCACAAGGAGCACTTGGCTGGAGGTTTGTGAGGTGGGGGGGGGTCATCCTAGGGTAGGTTAGAATGGTTTTAAAATGACACTTCAGAAGAAAGTTCTCTTACACCATACACAAAAAAAACCTCAAAATGGATGAAAGACCTCAGTGTGAGACAGGAATCCATCAAAATCCCAGAGAACACAGGCAGTAACCTCTTCAACATTGGCCACAGTGACTTCTTTCAAGAAAGGTCTCTAAAGGCAAAGGAAACAAAAGCAAAAATGAACTTTTGGGACTTCATCAAGATAAAAAAGCTTTTGCATAGCAAAGGAAACTAAGAGGCAACCCATGGAATGGGAGAAGATATTTGCAAATGACATTATGGATAAAGGGTTGATATCCAAGATCTACAAAGAACTTCTCAAAGTCAACATCCATAAAATAAATAATCCAGTCAGTAAGTGGGCAGAAGACATGAACAGATACCTCTCCAAAGAAGACATACAAATAACTAACAGATATAGGAAAAAATGTTCAACATCACTAGCCATCAGGGAAATACAAATCAAAACTACAATGACGTACCACCTTATACCAGTTAGAATGGCAAAAATTAACAAGACAGGAAACAATAAGTGTTGGAGAGGGTATGGAGAAAGGGGAACTCTCTTACACTCTTGGTAGGAATGCAAGCTGGTGCAGCCACTTTGGAAAACACTGTGGAGGTTCCTCAAGTTGTTAAAAATAGAGCTACCCTATGACCCAGCAATTGCACTACTGGGTATTTACCCCAAAGATACAGACGTAATGAAAAGAAGGGGCACATACACCTCAGTGTTCATAGCAGCAATGTCCACGATAGCTGAACTGCAGAAGGAGCCGAGATGCCCTTCAACAGATGAATGAATAAAGATGTGGTCCATATACATGATGGAATATTACTCAGCCATCAGAAAGGATGAATACCCACCATTTGCATCAAAATGGATGGAACTGGAGGGGATTATGCTGAGTGAAATAAGTCAAACAGAGAAAGACAATTATCATATGGTTTCACTCATATGTGGAACATAAGGAATAGCACGGAGGACCACAGGGAAAAGGAAGGAAAACTGAATGGGACGAAATCAGAGAGGGAGACAAACCATGAAAAACTCTGGACTCTAGGAACCAAACTGAGGGTTACAGAAGGAAGGGGGATGGGGGTGGGGTAACCGGGTGATGGGTAATAAGGAGGGCATATGTGATGATGAGCACTGGGTGTTATACACAACTAATGAATCACTGGACACTACATCAAAAACTAATGATGTATTATATGCTGGTTAACTGAACATAATATAAATAAATAAATAAATAAATAAATAAATAAATAAATAAATAGGACACCTCTTTGGGCTGCTCTAGATGTGATGAGAGCCTCCAATGTCCAGTCAGCTGTTGGTGTCTGCTTCCCAGATTATCTCACAAGTGAGTTTGGCATCCTTGAGTTGTTCTTACTGCACTGTTCATTGACGACAGATACTGACGACAGATACCAGCGATCAAACCCTTAGAATGTACCAGGCAGGCTATTTAAATATACTACATAAACTATTTCAAGTTAACTCTCCAAAACAAGTGTGTAGTACTATTCCTTTTTCACAGGTTTAAAAAAATGAAAGAAAGGAAAAACCTAAGCTCAGAAAAGTTAACTTTTATAAAGCCACAGAGTAATTAACATAATGGAGACAAACCTCACACCCAAATTTCTGACTGTGCTCTGACCTGCTTCTCGTTTAGGATTTCTATAACATTTGATTGTGAATTAATTAGTTGTATATAATCTAAAAAGCATTAACATTCCCCATTGGTCTTACCTTCTAAACATTTCAAAAGACTATTTATTTTGACCTCATTTTTCAAACGAACTTGAAATTAGTGGGTACAGAAAAGATGAATCAAAATTTCTCTTGGGTCGTTTACAAAATCAACACATAGTTTTTAAAATTGAAGGAGTTAAATGATAGCAGAAAGGCAATGTGTCGTGGATCCCCAAAGACAAGTGCCAGGTTCAATGATTTGCTAGGAGGACTCCCAAGACTCAGCATATAGTTAGTTGTACTTGGAGCTATGATTTATTACAACAAGAGGATACAAAACGAAATCAGGAAAGGAAAAAGGTGCATGTGGTCAAGTCCAGAGAAAACGAAGCTCAAGGTTCTAAAAATCCTCCCCCAGTGTGGTGTTACACAGTTTCTCCTCCAAGGAAGGGTGACAGCACACTGAAATGCTATCTCTCGGCAAAGTCCATTAGAGACTCAGAGCTCAAGGTCACAAAGGCTCCCTCAACTGAGCACGTACCAAAATCCAGACTTCCAGGAAGCACAAAGGCATTCAACATAAACCACATCATTTTCGCAAACAGTTTAGGCATAGTGAGAGTTTCTTATCAGGAAATTATGATACGCTTCCAAAATTCCAAATTCCCAGACTCCTGCCATGAGCCAACCTCTTAATCAGGCCTTTGATAGGATAGCCGTCTCTGGCCTGCTAATGCTAACTCTTTTCTGCCTAGGTTGGGTCTGTCATGTCTTTTCATTTTGTTTATCTCCTTCCTCCCTTCCTCCTTCCCTTCTTTCCTCCCCTCCTTCTCTTCACAGAACTGGAAATCAAGACTCTTGTGATTCATTTTAGCTCTCTCTCTACAGGTGACCAGCAATGCCTTTCCATCTTGCATCTCCTGATTAACTTTCTGCCTTTCTTACACAGGTGTGGTTATCCTTCGTTCTGAAAATCAAGTTCTCTGCGGTTTCAACCTCATGGTTCTCTCACACTGGTAGCTTCCCGGCTTTGACGAACCCTGTTTTTGAGCTTCTAACCCAGGAATTTCTATGTGAGAGAAGAACTATTTTGTATCTGCTTCTGATGGTTCACAGGACTCCCTGTTCATTCCATAATGAGTTCTGAGAAATTCAGCACTGCTCATGGAGGGAGTCCAGAATCACATTTTCTCCTGCAAAACTATGAGGCCCCTCTCAGGCCCAATTCAGAAGCACTGGGTGGCATGTCTGGGTTAGCTGTTTGAAACACATTCAAGGAAGGCAAGAAATGCTGCCCCCAGGGAGGAGCAGATGATAAGAAGGGAAATCACAGCCAGGAGGGCAAGGTAGAACACGAGAAAGCAATATAAAGAAAGAGAAGAAAAACAGAGCCAAAGACAACCTCAGTTTAGAGGGACTCCAGGTCAGAGAAGAGTCTGAGTTGAGATGGTGACAAAACTATAAGTCACCAAAGAGGGCGGAGAGAGAGGAAGAGACAGAGATAAAATCCTTATGGAGAACCATACTTTGTGGAAGCAGTAAAAGAAAAAAAAAAAAATTACCATTAGTTCATAACTCTGTCTCCACTAAATAGTTTGCATGTTCAATTATCCTGCGTAAGAAGAATAAATGATCATTTAAGATGAGATCGACATAGGAACCTGTTAACACCACCACTGTCCCACACCGATGCTAACCAATTATCAACCAGTTGTTTGAATTGAAATACATTTTTATTTACCTTCCATCCAATTTGCTTTGTGTGTATCTACCCTATGGGTACTGAAAAACAAATCACAGGCTGGTATTTGTTGTTGTTTTATGGTTGGTTTGTTTCCACCAGAAGGATTTGCTTCTTAATCCAATGCAAGACGATACCCCTATTTTCAACATTGCTCTCTTTCCTCTCCCCTCAAGTCCAGAATTGTGGTGACTTCTGCTTCCTCCTCATCCTCAGCCTCGTTCCATGTCCCTAGGTCCTTGAAGTAAATGACACATCTTCGTCAGCTTCCATAGCTTATGCTCTTGTTGAAAATATTCTGTTCTAAACACAGTTCGGAGCCACCACGAAATCAGGCAATGCCTGCTCAGCCGTGCGCCTCATCTTGGATGAGCCTTTAATTTACCATGCTATTAAAAAATGAGGAGTTTCTGTCATTTAAAATTGTTATTGTTATGAGGAGATGGCTATGCAAGACCTTTTTGAAAGATTTTCCTGTTATGATATGTGCTTACAGAGCATGTACAGAAGGCTGGGAGCCAAGAGGAGGTATGCAGGGATCTGAAGGCTGCTGATCTAGTTCAAGGAGACAGGATTTTTTTGAGATGATTTGCAAAATAACAGTCATCCCAGTGAGAAGTTGAAAAAAAGGGACCCTTGCTGTTTCACGAAGCAGGTCTCTCTGGTTCTTTGGTGAGTTTACTGGATTACAATGCTTCCTTTTTAGTGCGGTTTCAACCTGCTAAGAAGAGAGACAGAAATAAAGAAGGGAAAAGCCAGTATTTTGATGTCTGCACACAAATGGAAATGTAGCTGTCTCATTCTGATAAGGAAGCTGCTCAGTGGAGACAGCTGCGGGTTCTTTTTAAACTCAAAGACACAGTTTAGCCCAGAAAGGGCTGAGGAAAGTCCCTCAATTGGAAAAGGTAGTGCCAGTTGAATACTGTACCCCCCCCCCACTACTTAAGTACTCTGCTTCCCAGAGTCTCTGGGGCTAAGAAAAGAGGAGAGTCACTTTGCATCCCAAGATCAGAAAGCAAGTGACAAAAATGATTAATTCCATCAACTCTACAGATAAGTTCTAGGGCCTCTTCATAGAATGTCTACTAAACTCCAAAAATTTATATAATTCATCAGTATTATAACACAGCAAAAATTAAGCTAATGATATGAATTTATCTATATTCCCAATTAAAACTAACAAAATTATAAGGCTACCTAATTATCAGAATCACTGGGAAGTTTTAATAAATGAGGACTTCTGGGCTCACCTCTAGAGATTCATATCCAGTAAGTCTCGTATCTCTGTGCTTTCAGAAATCTATGCTAGTGACTTTGGTGTTAAAATAAGTTTGGAATTCCCAGACCTGAGCAGCACTCGTCCACATTACCAGAATTTCTGGTAGAGTTTACAACAGGGCTTCTCAAAATATTATGTATATTAATCACCCTGAGATCTTGTCAAAATATAGATCCTGGGTACTATCACCAGGCTAGAGAAAGAGACACTACAAGACACTACAGCTGATACTGTAACTATACTCTAAGGGCAGCTGTGATCAACCAACTCCCCAAATCTTAGAGACTAGACACATCAAATGTTTACTTCTCATTCTTCGAAAGCCCAGTGTGGCCTCTCTCTCTCCTCTATTTCATAGCTATGTCATTTGGAGCTTTTGGCCTCCAAAGTCACCAGAGTAGGAGATGAAAGGGATGGTGGTGGCTCTGTGGCTTTTAAATGCCTCGATCTGGAAGCAACGCATGTCACATGCCTGGAATATGGCCCCATTTAACTGCAAGGGAGGCTGGGAAATGTAGACAAGCATATGGAGATTGATATTAGTGGCCTTTGCTCAAGGATCTAATGCTAGACCAGAATAAATCAGCAAACTGCAATACCTACTGGATAAATGTTTGATCTCATCTTTATTTGTTAGTTTTGTTTTCATCCAAACAACATCATTCAACCAGAATAAAATCACTAGCTCTTTGATTCACTTGGCTCCAAAAGAGTGATTTTCTTGTCAAATATCCAAAGTCCAGGAAACACCACGATAATATGTTCGATTGTTGCATTGTACACAAAATTATACTGTTTTTAATTATAACATTTACATTCAGTAACACATAAAATGAAAAGCACTAAAAACAGTAATTTCCAGTCAGTGTATCATGGGATAATGGTGGCCTGGTTAGGAGACGTACAAATTCAAAGATCACCCAGGTAAGCGGCCTCACCAAATGGAACGCAATTCCTTTCAGCGACTCTGTTCAGCGTGGACCTGTCCACCTGACTGCATACCCACCTGCTGCCATTCTCTTTTGGCAACCTACACTCAGAAATCCTTTCTAGCTGTCCTGCTACAAGTAAGTTAACTTTGTTGGGTCTCAATATCTCCCTGTATAAGTGGGCATTTAAAAATCTAATGCTTCATAGAGTGTTGTAATGACAAAATAGTCACTGAATAAATATTCTCTTACAAACAGATTATGAAGAAACTGTGAAAGAATAAAAAGGGGAGAAAAGGTGAATCTGAGTATTTTTAAGGGGCCTACTCCAAATTTTATTAACCTTTACTTTGAAGAGTCTGCTTATAGGAGTATTTTAAATGTAGAAAATGTTGAGACAGGTGTGGAATCTTCTACCTGGAGATTCACGGAGCCAGGGAGATCCTCAGTGGTGAGCCAAAGATCAGTATCAACAGAACAGAAAACCTCTCAGTATCCCTTCTTCAGTATGATTCTATAATAAATACTTTCATCACGTGTCCTCATTTTTTTTTCTCCAAACCTTGAGATTACATTTACACAAGCACAGCGCCTCTTCTTTTTTCTTCAAAGCTTATAGTAACAATTCCTTGTTCTGCAAGAAGTTGATTCTCAAAGTAAATTTATGATTATAATGAGTTGTGTTTTTTTGGAAGAACATTCTATTGATTTCTCTGTGACAGATGTTTTTAACTTTTGGGAGGTCATAGGACACTTAGAGAATTAAAAAAATATACAAACTCCACTTCCCTAGAAAAATTTATATCATCTACACCTATAAATGTTTATATATAATTTCTAGAAGTTCATAAACTTCTAATGCCATGGATTCTGTGCCCCATAGAAACAACTTTATGTTACCTTTCTAAAATTTGGCAATAGGTACTACTATCATGCAGGAAATACAACAGTGTTTCCCACAGAATGAAGCAAATAACCTCACAAGTACACAGAAGAGAACTAGCAAGGCTAGAGAAATCCCATTAAAATAAGCTACTTCTTATGCATTCCCAGAACTCTGGTCCCTCGTACACTCTCCCCAAGAAGGAGATTCGCTCTGTCTATCATGTCTTCTATGAAACCTTCCCAGACGCTACCAAATAAAGTCATCTTTCCCTCATTTTGTACCCTTGCAGGAGAGTCAGCACTTTGGGGCAATGGCTAGCTTACCCATTTCTACATCTTCAGCATCTAGTCCACAGTGAGTACTATACACAGTGACGGCACACAGTGAGCACCGAGTGTTTATTCAACAGAGCTGAATGGCATGCCACATTGATCTATTCTTTTTTGTACTGAGTGTAATTCCATAGTCCAGCAGAAGCAGAATAAGCAGAATATTCCTCACAGACGACCTCACCAGCCCCTCTCCTTCCAGATCATGCTTGACCCAGCATGAGACAGTATTAGTCAAATTAAACTTTATTTAATACACTTGTCAGTTCTTCAGACAAAGCAGTTATTTCTAAGGTATTCTAAAACAAATGATTCCTTAAACTTGTACGAAAACTGAAGTGAGCAGAAAGACGGGAGCAGCATTAACAGTCCAACCCAGCTATACAATTGAGGCCTGAGGGCTTCCCATTTCTCTCAAAAACTTGGAAAACAGTTACATTTGGCTTGGGGGTGCCTCTGTTGGTCTAAGGAGAATAACTGGGAATCGGGAAGGGAAACAGATTGCTGGATTTAGAGTCAAATGATCAGGAGAAATACAAAACACCCAGTTAAATTTGCATTTCAGGTTCACAACACACTCCTTGGTATGTAAGTATGTCTCAAATATTGCCTGAAATATATTTATACAAAAATTTTTATTCTTCTCCTGAAATTACAATTTAACTACCATGTTCTTCTTTATTTGTATAATCTGGCGACCTTAATTTGAGAGCCAATGCCTCATGGCCAAAATAATAATAGTGATAGTAATAATAATAATAATAAATAATAAATCCAGCATCACCATCTTCAGTCCTTCCTTATGAAAATAGCTTTGATTTGAACAACTTTGATTTGCATTTTTATTTACCATGTTAGGAAGACATTACCTTTACTTCTAGGTAATTTTTTTTTCTGATGACAGGCTGCAGCTTTCCAAATCCTTTACACGTATAGTAGATGTATTCATAGGAAACAAGATTCTCTGGTTCTGTTTTCTTTTTTTTTTCCTTCCTACCCATTAGGGTGGTTTATGGGGAGGAGCGGCTTGTGCCATGTATTCTCGGCTGTCTATTTTGTGCTCCCCTCCTTGCCGGCATGTGTGGTAAGAGAAGCCCAGCTGTCATCCTGTGGTGTCAGGTTGTGGGGCAATTCCTTTTGGGAAGAGCAGACAGTCCCCTCCCTGAAAGGGGAAAGGCCCCAGAGGTCAGCAAAGGCCGACACCTGTTGGGATTTGATAGCGTTCCAAAGTGAAGTCAAAAGGCCTTGCCTAGCTATTTATATTGGGAAAGGACAAAAGGGCCTTAAAATCTTGAGACAGCTGATCAAGTCAGAGCCCAGTTACATCTTAGTGAAAGAGAACAGATGTGGCCATTGCTGAACTATGTATAGAATCAACCTGGGAGTTCTCCCCAAAATGATGGATGTAGGGCATCAGCATGTGTCAAGTCTCCATGGGTCACTGCAGGGATTTGTCTCTGGTTTTTTTGGTTTCCATACAAACCAAATGTTCTGGATTTATTTTGCCCTTGTGTATTGGACAATATGATATTTTAGTAGTATTCCATTTTTAATTTGAATCTTCTTGCTAGATTATTAGTCTCTTTCCCTGACAGTTATCTGAGTGGTGTTCTGAGGAAACAAATAAAGGTCCAAAAGCCCATGAGGATCTATGACCCAAATTATAACATTTTAGTAAAACATTTGCAGTGTGTTTAATCTAATTCTTTGTCAATGCCTGCTTAATGTCCCAAATAGTATTACTACCACCTTAAGACCTATGGGTCTTGTAGACAGCCTAAGGAAATTTTTAGGCTTGGAAATAACTAGGGTTTTCCCATTCTTGAGAATCCTCAGGACATAAAGTTAGGATCACATCTACTTCAAAGCAGAATCTGATGCCAGTCACGTTAGGGGTTTATTCTGCAGAGAACTTCACTGAAAGCTGGATTGTACTCAGTGGCCTCAAAACACACAGAAAAGCAACTGATAAAGTTCCACTGTAGAAAGATCACAACATGGCACTTTCTGAATAGCTTGCCAATGTTATTTCCCTGGCATATATTTGATATTATTACCTGTCTTTACAACACCTTCCTTATCAATGTCATTGCTTAAAAACCACACTTACCAACACCGTCAACTCTCTCTCCAACATTTTACTTTGCAAACTCTCTTCTTCAAGGAACAATTTCAATACCATTTCTATGTAGTGTACTCATTGCCTTGGGTCTACCCTGTAGGAGCCCTGACTGTGACATGGGCTGGTCTTTGGGAACAAGGTGTTAGTCAGGGTAGCTTGAGGCATTATAGGGGGGTGGAGAACCAAAAGGGTTGAAAGGAGCCCAGATTACTCTGAAGTTGGGATTGGGGAGATAAGTCACAACCAGGTCAGTAGCAAAGGAAGAACAGAATGAATCTGTAAAACTGATAACTGAGAGGAGAAGGAATGAGTTTTAAGGAGCAAGTACTTCATGTCTGAAATTATGTACCAGTGCTTGGATGTTCTTGTTTTGTTCGGTTTGATTTGATTTGGTTTTGTATGTGGTGTATAGTATACCACCAACTTGAGATGACAAAGTCCTCCCTGACCAGTCACAATTTACTGTTGTTTCACATGTTGATTTTTCCTCTGATATTGTTATCTTCTAGATGCAGAATCCTTGTTTTTTTTCCTATATTCTCATAATTATCTGCCACAATGAAAGGTATATAATAGATGCTCAGTGAGTGTTGGTTGATTGATTCACTGCCAATGGATCTACAACTCTAAGTCCTTTACCCACAGTTTTTACTTTTTGTCTGTGCCACCAGACCATGGTGGCGACAGAATTTCAAGGATTTTATGTCTATGGGGATGTTCAATGATGACATTATATAGACTGCCATTACACTTTCTGCTCAAAGGGACAGAAACAAATTATAAAATCAGTGTAATCAAATTTACTTCTTTCCCTGTCTCATATTAGACTTATGTACATGAGAAGCCAATTTCAAGGAAGTATGAAACACAAACCCAGTTAGAACTGTGACTCCTGTTTCAACATTCGTTAATAAGGTGAAACTAAATTCATTTGGAAATTGAAGGGATTGTCGGCAGGGTAAATATGCCAAAGGGTTATGAAGCTAATGTTAAGGACTAAAACAGTATAATTGTTGATATAAAAAGTTGAAAATAAAATAGCTGAAATAAAAAGAACAAACTCTATAGCTTTGTCATGGGGGTTAAAGAAGGAGAATGAGTTAAGAACTTCAAGAAACTCATGATATTTTATTGCCTCCATTAGCCATCTTCTCTTCCTTTCATGGATCTTCTTTAATTTACTACCCATTTTGCAAAACCAAAGACGGCAATATTCCAATTTCAGTGGAATTAGGATTGTTCTTAATTTTCTGTACCTTAGGATCTTGCAACTTAACATGTGCTCCTATAGCCTGTAGCATCAATATCACCAGGGTACTTCCTAAAGATGTAAAGTCTCAGGTCCTACTCCAGACCTACTGAACGAGAAGATGTATTTTAACAAGATTCCCAGGCAATTTATATGCACTTATTAAAATTTGAGAAGCACTGACCTAGGGTAAGGAACACATACAGTATCAGCTTTCAAGAGAATCCATGCTAATCTCTGACAGCATATTGAAATAATCCAGTGTCCATGTTCAGATTAATAGATAAATAAAGTGTATTATATATATACAATGGAAGTTATTCATCCTGAAGAAAAGAAGGAAATTCTGACATACATGACAACATGGATGAACCTAGAAGACTTCATATATAAGTTTTATAAGCTATGAAATAAGCTAGTCATAGAATAAACTAGTCACATGATTCCACTTATGCAAGATATCTAACCTAGTCAAATTCACAGAAGCAGAGGAAAAAACAGTGGTTGCCAGAGGCTAGGGAAGTGGGGCTGGAGAGTAGGGCAAATAGGGAATTGTTCCATAGGTATAAATCTTCTGTTACGCTAGATGAATAAGTTCTAGATATCTCTTGTACAACATACTGCTTACAGTTAACAGTATGGTATTGTGTACTTCAAAATTTGTTAAAAGGGTACATCTCATATTAAATGCTCTTAACACACCCACAGACACACACACACACACACACAACACAAAATGGCACAAAGAAATTTAGGGAGGTGTTAGATATTTCTATCAACTTGATTGTGATGATGGTATCACGGATGCTTGCATATGTCTAAACTCATCAAAGTAC
Source organism: Martes martes (assembly GCF_963455335.1). Taxonomy (NCBI): domain Eukaryota; kingdom Metazoa; phylum Chordata; class Mammalia; order Carnivora; family Mustelidae; genus Martes; species Martes martes. The sequence goes on along the minus strand of NC_137888.1, from coordinate 57,543,795 downwards.
ACACATTAAATATTTTATATCATTTATATACCTCAATAAAACTGCTTTAAAAAGATGATGTATACTAAGATAATTTTTAATCATTCAACAGAATAATTTCCCCATTTATTCTCGTTCCCATATGGGTTTTGGTTTGAACACTCAATCATCTATGCTTATCTCAACAAAGCCCTCCCCATCCCCGCACAAAGCCTTTGCACAGTTTCTAGAGTCATTGATACAATCAGGTATCTATTTATTTCTCCGTTGCAGGAACTCAACTTATCACTTGAGCTCTGCGGATGAACATGGTCAGCAAGTTGATCCACTGGTCATTAACTTATCATTACATGTTGCCTCATATATTTTTCCTTTGGTGGAAGTCATTAGTATATTCTTAGGTTGCAGGTATAAAGGAAATATTTGGATTTTCTCTGTCAACATGACTGACTTTTTCCCCAATATAGGAAGTATATAACTACCAACCTGACTTGTCTTACTAGTACATCAACAATATGTAATTCTTCTAAGGGGGAACCATCCACACTTCTGGACTCTCCTCTGTTCCCTTAGGAGGCTGACTTCTAGAGACTATATGGGTTAGGCATCCTTGCCTTCTAACTTCCAAGTGGATTTGGCCAATGAAAGGCAAGTGGAGGATACTAAAGAATGAAAAGGGAGAAAGAGCACCTGGGTGGCTCAGTCTGTTAAGCGTCTGACTCTTGATTTTGGCTCAGGTCATGATCTCAGGGTCATGAGACTGAGCCCTGTGTCGGGCTCCCTGCTTAAGATTTTCTCTCCCTTTGTCCCTCCTCCGACTCATGTGAGCTCTCTCTCTCTCTCTCAAAACACAAAAACGAAAACAAAACAATGAAAAGAAAAAGAAGGAAAAAGAGGTCTGGATATTTGTCTGTCCTCTATCCCCTGCAGCCCCTCGTCTTGCTCCTTCAGGGCTAAGGGTTGTAGCAGCTTTTTTTATTTTATTAATATCTGAATGCTTCACCATCCATTACAGGTTAGCTTGATCCTGCCCACATCTTTGCAAATAGTGTCTTCATTGAAGTTTCTTTAATTTCCTTTTTGAGTAGTCCCATCTGTGTTCTTCTGGGACCGTGACTGATATAATCACCTTGTTTCTCTGATCCCTTGGCTTAGTGTAAAGAAGCACAATGAAGCACACTATAGTTTTCTGATACTTTTCATTAGAACATCTTTCACTTAACCCCTCTCTGGTCTGTTCTGTGAGTGACCTCTTTCAGTGCTCTAAATCAGTGTTTCTCTAATTTTGGCTACATACTAATCACTTGAGGGCTCATATGCTACAATGCAGATTCTGACTCAGAAGTCATGGGTGGTGCCTGAGATCCCTGATTTCCAAAAAGCTCTGGCAGATACTGGCAGATACAGACCACACTGTGGGCCACTAATTCAAACAATGAATACCAAGAAGTATGAATAGAGCAGTGGTTCTCAAAGTGTACTCAGTCCTATACCTGTAGCATTAGCATCACCTGAGAACAAGTCTTAGAAACTCAAATTCTGGATCCCCATCCCAGACCTACTGAAGAAGGTCTAACACACCAGCTGCTATGCCCTAACCCCTACAGAAGCTCTACGCTTGGGACTTCACAATCTGTGCATTAGCAAGCTCTTCTGGTGATTCTGATCCACACCAAGGTCTGAGGACTACTGAAATAGAACATAGTACACTTGCAATAACTATTTTTTTAAGATTTTAATTTATTTATTATTTGAGAAAGAGGGAGAGAGGGAGAGCACAAGTGGGAGGAGGGAGAGAGTGAGACACAGATTCATCACTGAGCAGGCAGCCCAACTCTGGGCTCCATCCTGGGACTAAGACTGTGACCTGAGTTGAAGGCAGACGTCCAACCAACTGAGCCACCCAGGCGCCCTGCAATAACTATTTTTGAAGCATCATTGTTTCAGTAACTTCACATAAAACAATGCTAATTCTTAGAATATATCTACTCAATACACAGTGTTGCTATATAATTTCAGAAACTGACATTAGCCACACTGACAGAATTTTAAGCTTCTGCTACTGTCATACACAACACTAAGAAGGAAAAGAAAACTACCAATCAATATGTTTTGAAGACAGTAAATTATCCCAAGTTATACTTCATTTCAATCATACACATTGCAAGTCTAGGTTAGATGCTATAATAGATACAAAGACGAGTTAGTCAATCTTTGCCTTATGGAACTTAGAGTTTCATGGAGGAAAAAAACAAGTATTATCTAGGGCTGCTGAAAAACTGCCTTCTAGGATTTAAACTATAAAATCAGTACATAAGGAATGATCAGAAGTCTGCAAGAAGGCAGCTTAGAGATGAAATGTTTCTGGGATTTAAGATGGTAAGATGGATAAGAATCAGGTGATTCTTGGATAAAGAAGAGCCATGGAGATAAACACTATGCAGTTCTGTTGTCTGCTTTACCCCTGCTGGGAAGCTGCTTTGGTACCACGCTTTTGAATCACAGTATTGCTCTGACTACATGCCAACCAAGCAAATTTCTGGCTTTTTCTACCCAAGTTGGTATAAACCCAGAGGAAGAACATGCTTGGTATGACCAGTCCACCAGGCAGTTGATCTCAATCAGAATTAACATAATGGCATTCTGGTCTCATGTTTATACACTTGTGAGTTTACAAATTGTGTAAGTTTGATAGAATCTGGAATACTGACAAGATAGAATTTCTTGATAGTGAGACTGGAATCAATAATTGGGCCACAGCAAATTCTCTGTGTTCATAAAATCTGCTACCTGTATAATCCCTGTGTGGATAACCTGCCAGCCTATACAGAAGATACCCATTTCAGTACATACCCCTTTAAACCTTTGAAAGCCACACAAATAATTGTATGACAAGGCCACAGGAGTTGCCATAAAAGAGTTCTGCCTAAAAGTTCAGAGGAAGAATTGAACATATTAGATTGGAGTGGATGCTGAAGATTAATATAGCTTAGCGAATATGTAGAATTTTTTTGTTGAAATATAATTTTCATATATAAAATCTACCCTTTTTAAAGTACACAATTACATAATTTTTTATTATATCATAACGTTGTACAACTATCACCACTATTTAATTCCAGAACATTTTTATGACCCCTAAAAGAAACACCAAACCCAATAAGAGTCACTCCCCAACCCCCATCCCCCCAGACTTTGACAACCAGTAATCCACTTTCTCTCTCTCTCTTTATATGCCTACTCTGGATATTTCACATAAATATAAGGATGCAGTATGTGGTCTTTGGTGTCTGGCATCATATTTTTAAGATTCACCCATGTTGTAGAATATACCAGTACTCCATTGTTTTTTATGACTGAATAATATTCCATTGGATGGGTATACCAGATTTTGTTAATCCATTCATCAGTTGATGGCCACTAGGATTATTTTCACTCTTGACTATAACGAAAAATGTTGCTATGAATATTAAAGTTTTTGTGTGGACATGTTTTTAATTGCTTTGACTTTATAACCAAGAGTGTATTTCTGAGTCCTATGGCAATTCTGTGTTTAACTTTCTAAGGAATTGTCAGGCTGTTTTCCAAAGTAGCTTCACCATTTAGTATTTTCTCTAGTAATATACAAGGGTTGGCAAAATCCAACATCATTTCATGATTAAAGACAACAAAAATGAAAAGAAAACTGGGAATAGAGGGAAATTTCCTAATCTGACCAAGGGCATTTACAAAAACCCACAGCTATTATCATGCTTAATGGAAAAAGATTGAAGGTTTACCCCTAATTTTAGGAACAAGTCAAGGAGGTCTATTCTCACCACTTTTATTCAACATAGTGCTAGGGGTTATATTAATCAGGTCATTTTGGACTAGAATAAAGGAAATAAGAAAAAAGGAAGGAAACAAGGAAGGAAGGAAGGAAGGGAGGGAGGGAAGAAGAAAGGGAGAGAAAGAGGAAGGGAAGGAGGGAGGGAAGAAAATCTAGAAAAAGAAAAGAAGAACTATCACTTTTCTTGATGACATTATCTTCTATTCAGAAAATCCTAAGGAATCTATCAAAAAAAGAACAAAAACTATTAGAACTAATTAATGAGTTTGACAATTTTGCAGGATATAGGTCAATATACAAAAACTGATTATATTTTTATGTGCCAACAACAAACAACTGGAAATTGAAATTAAGAAAACAGTATCATTTGCAATGGCATCAAAAGAATAACATGCTTTGGAGTAAATTGCATAAGTACAAGATTGGCATACTGAAAACTATAAAACACCATTGAAAGAAATTTTTAAAAGATCAGAATAAATGGAAAGATATCGCCATGTTTAATGATTGAAAGAATTAATATTATTTAGACTCTCAAACTGATCTACAGTTTTAATGCAAGGTCAACACTTTTTAATGAGGAAAGAATAGTCTTTTCAACAAATGGTGTTGAGACAGCTGATACCCACATGTGGAGGAATGACTCCCATTTCATACAAAAATTAAGTCAAAATAGATCAAAGACCTGATGTAAGAGCTGAAACTATAAAACTTTTAGAAGAAAATGGGGTAAATCTTTGTGACCCTTTATTTGGCAAAAGATTTTTAAATATAACATCAAAAGCACAAATGACAAAACAAAAAATAGATAAAACTGGACTTTACCAAAATTAAAAACCATCATGTCTCAGAAGACGTTGTCATGAAAATTAAAAAACAACCCACGGAGAGGGAGAAAATATTTGCAAATCATATGCCCGATAGGGAACTTGTTTTCAGAATATATAAGGAACTACTATGACTCAATAACAAAATGAAAACTCAGTTTAGAAATGTACAAATGATCTGAATAGATCTATCTTCAAGGAAGATTATACAAGTGGTGAACAAGCCATTAAAAATGCTCACGTCGTTAACCATGAAGGAAGTGCAAATCAAAGCCATGATAAAATACTACTTCATACCCCCTAGGATGGCTGTAAAAAGGACAGACAATAATCATTGGTAAAAATGTGGAGAAACTGAAACCTTTATACTCTACTAGTAGGAATATAAAATGATGTAGCTACTTCAGAAATAATCTGGCATTTCCTCAAATACTTATACAGAAAGTTACTATATGACCCAGTAATTCCACTCCTAGAATATATCCAAGAAAACTAAAAATGTATGTTCATATAAAAACTGTTCATTTCATGGCATTATTTATAACAGCCAAAAGACAGAAACAACCCAATGCCTGTCAATTAACAGATGAACAAAATATGCTATATCCATCCAAGGGAATATTATTAAGTCATAAAAACAATGAAATACTGAAATATGCTATAACATGGATGAACCGTAAAAATAAATTCTAAGTGAAAGAAACTAGCCACGAGAAAAAAGATCACATATCTTATGATTCTAGTTATATGAAATGACCAGAATAGGCAAATTTAGAGATACTGAAAATAATTAGTGGTTGCTTAGGGACTTGAGGGAGAGGGTATGGAGAACTAGGGGGTAAGAGTTAAAGAGTATAGAGATTTTGTATTTAAGAGATTTTTGTATATAAGAGATTTTGTATTTAAAGTGATAAAAAATGTTCTGAAAAGTGATGGTGGAGATGGCTGCTAGAATCTGTGACTATACTAAAAACCATTTAATTGTCTATTTCCAACAGTGAATTTTATGGTATATGAATAATATCTCTATAAATTTTTTTTTTAAGAAAAAGAAAAAGTGAGGAAGACGAGATGTAGGTGTAGTGAAACCAAGTCCTTGGCATTGTTTAAACCACTAGAACATGCTTTGCTTGAGTCATTCCTACCACACCACTTTTAGTTACAAGAACTACAATAAATAGATCTTCCCTTTGTTTAAGTCCATTTGAGTTGAGATTCTGATCACCTACAACATGGATTCATAACCGACACATAGAGTGGCAGGGGTTCATCAGGAAATACTGAGTGAAGGAAGAAGTTAAGGACCAGAAAATCAAACAGGGGCTATTGCGGTAGTTGAGAAGATGGCAAATAGTGAAAAGGAGTTGACAACATGGATGTTAAATCTAGAGAATGAACTGAATTTTGTTAAAAGTGGGATGCAGTGAAAAGGAAAAAAAAAATGAAAAAGTCTGAAGAGCTAAATCCTCTGGAGATCCTCTACTGAATACTGAGCCCTTGATGACAAGAAGAGTATTTCCTTCATCACACTCTGTTAGTCTACTTAGCTGCTGTAGTAGCTCCAAAGCACCACCTGCTTTCTATAATTACTGATCTCTTGCTCACATTCTAAGTATATTGTGAGTCAGCTACAGCTCTGTTCTAGGCAGTAGCTCTGTTGTGCAGGTCCCTCATTCAAAAACCTAGGCTGAAGAGGTAGACCCTCTCTGGGAATATCGCTCTCAGGGAAGAAGTCAGGAGCTAGAGTGCTGGCAAATTTGTGACACTTTCTGAAAAATCTGCTCATTTATGGTATATGTCACATCTCATATTCCTTTGGCTAGAATATGTTACATGGCCAATCAAGCCCAAAGTTAATGCAGCAAGGAAGTATTATTCTTTGCACAGAACACACTGTAAAATTGTAACAATGAGCAGTCTGTATAACCTTCTCAAGGAGAGGGACAGAATGAATTATTATTGACAATGATATAATTCCCACAATTGCTTTCCCAGGCCTATCATTGTGCATGGTATATTGTAGATAATTAATTGATACTTATGTAGAACTTAAACAAAGATTTCATAAGTTGACAATTATGTGCATCAATAAATGGAGAAAAAAAACTTTTGTGGAGACAGGAAAGAAAGTAAAAGAAAGAAGATGAATTTATGTTAATTTTGAAGAACTAAAGGAGGTAAAGATGCAGATTATTCAACCAATACTTATAAAGTTGGAGTGAGCGTGAGATTAAGAGAGAAAGAGAGAGAGGGAAGAGAGTGAAGCTGTGAGTAGGTGAGATCACCAAGGCAGAATGTGTGCAATGAGCAGAGAAGTGGCTATTAGATCAGGAAGAGAAGTAGAAGCCAGGAAAGATCAGTCAGGAAACAGAGATCAGAAAAAGGCAATATCAAGAGTACTGAAAAGAAAAGTTGGTCAAGAATGTCAAAGATGTTTTTGTAATTATTAAACAGTGCCTCTTTCAAAATTCCCAACAGTTATGTAATTTTTTTCTTCTACAGAGGTCTAGTTCACACGGGAAAATAAATTAATTGAAAGCTATGTGTAACAACAATCGAATTAAGCTTAGTATAGTGTTAAAAGAGATAGTCTGAAGAAAGAAAAAAGATTCAAATCACCCAATTTAAAAATTAGGACTAAGCAGGGGGGAAAAAATCAATACATGTAATAAATATACAACAAGTATTTAACAATAAACTGTAATTTTATATTATAGCCAGTTAAGAGGTAACCAGAAAAAAGAATGGGCATAAGAAAGAGAGAAAGGGAAAAGACAGGCAGACATGAAAAAATGTGAGGCTAAAAACAGAAACAAGGTAACAATCCCTTGGCCTAATTGTTCTCAAAGCTAGCTACACATTAGAATTACCTGGAAGTTAAAGAGAAAAAAAAAAAAAAAAAGAAGAAAAGAAAAAACTTGTGCCTGGGCCCATCCCAAGATTCTGAATTAATAGGCTAGAATGAGACCTTGTATTGTTATTTTAAAAAAACGAACAAATAAAAAACAAAACAAAACAAAATAAAAACCTCCCAGTTGATTTCAATGTGCATTTTGAACTAAGAACTACTGTCTTAAGAGGTATAGAGGAAAAATAAAGAGGAAGCTGTAATGAAGTATATTACTTTTGCCCAATCTCATGATCTACTTCAGCTATAAGCTGAAGCTTATAAGCTATAAGCTATAAGTTTCAAGAAATCTTTAAGATGTAAATTAGCTAACTAACCAAATACAGCTTAGCTGCTTTTTAATTTTTACTTTTTAGGCAATGAAATGCCTAAAGATGTATAATACTAACTGTAAGGCCCTACACAAACCACTTACCACCTCTGGATCTGTTTCTATATTTGCAAAATGAAAAGGTTTGGCAAGATGATTTTCTAAGGCTATTACCACAGCTATGATTTGAAGAGTATTAGAGTATTAGAGTATTTGAAGAGTATTAGAACGGGAAAGGGTATGGAGTCCAGTCAAAATCAGCTCTCTTCCACTGAGCATATTTAGCGCATATATATATATATATATTTCCATTTTATTTTATTTTATTTCTTTTCAGTGTTCCAGCATTCATTGTTTATGCACCACACCCAGTGTTCCATGAAATATGTGCCCTCTCTCAGGCTGGCTCAACCCCCCACCCACCTCCCCTCCAAAACCCTGTTTGTTTCTCAGAGTCCACAGTCTCTCAGGGTTTGTCTCTCCCTCCAATTTCCTCCAACTCAATTCTCCGCTCCATATATATATTTTTTTAAATAAAATTAAAAAAAGAAAGGGAGTGGGGTGGAAAGAGAAAGTCAGAAAAATATAAGAAAATAGCAAAACAGGAGGTCCTAGCTGTCATCCCCCAACACAAACATTGAACCATCCACAGACAAAAATATTCAAGTGTAGTAACAGTACCCTGATGAAGTTCAGAAACAAGAAAAGACTCATTGAAAAGGTAAAAACAGTTTCACTTACATCACTGCATTTTCAACTTCGTACAGTGCAGAGCTGAGAGGGATCCCACTGACCCACAAGTTCTCCTTTGGGGGAAAGAAAGAACAAGATTACTTGAAGACCCTGACACCAGGTCTACCCACCTGTAAATCCCAGCATTTGGCTCCCCAATGGACCCCAGAAACCAGGCCTGAGTGGGGAAGAGGTGACTGCTTCATCAAATGTGCGGACACTAATACAAAGCTACAAGGATCACAAAGAATCAGGAAAACATGACACCATCAAAGGAACAAAATACAGTTCTAGAAATTGACCCTAAAGAAATGGAGATTTACAAACTGCCTGACAAAAGGAATTCAAAATAATCATCTTGGAGCACTTGGATGGCTCAGTCAGTTGAGTGTCTGACTCTTGATTTTAGTTCAGGTCATGGTCACAGGGTCATGATATTGAGCCCTGCCTTGAGCTCCACACTGAATGTAGAGCTTCCTTAAGATTCTCTCCCTCCCTCTCCCTCTGCTCCTCCCCTGATCTCCTTCTCTCTCAAATACACACACACACACACACACACACACACACACACGCACACAGAATAATCATCTTAAATCACCTCAGTGAACTACATGAGAATACTGAATGAAAAATGATAGTGGGAAAACTACATGAATAAAATGAGAAGTTCAACAAAGAAAAACCATAAGGATGAATCAAACAGAAATCCTGGAGCTAAGTAATACAATGACTGGACTGAAAAATTCCTTAGAGAGCTTCAGAACTGAACTCAATCAAGTAGAAGAATCAGTGAAATGGAAGACAGGTCATTTGATAGTATATAGAAAGAAAAGGAAAATGGGAAAAGAAAGAAAAAAGTAAAGAAAACTATAGGATTTATGGGGCACTGTGCATTACAGGAGTCTCAGAAGGAGAAGAGAAAGAGAAAGGGATAAAAAGCTTATTTAAAGAAATAATGGCTGCAAACATCCAAAATCTAGGGAGGGAAAAAGACAGCCAGATGCATGAAGCTCATAGGACCTCAAACAGGTTAAACTTAAAGAGGTCTATATCTATAATTATTATAATTAAATTATCAAAGTCAGAGATAAAGAGGAAATTTTGCAAGCAGCAATGGAAAAGCAACTCATAACATAGATGAGAACCCAGAAGATACCAGCAGATTGCTCAGTGGAAACTCTGTAGTTGAGGAAAGAGTGGGGTGACATATTCAAAGTGTCAAAGAAAAAACTCATAGTCAAGAATATTATACCCAGCAAAACTGTACTGTAAAAATGAAGGAGAGACAGGCTTTCCCAAACAAAAACAAAGGAATTTGTTACCTCTAGAACTGCCTTACAAGGAGTGCTAGGAGAAAATCTTCAAAATCCTCCCAAAAAATAAAATACCAAGAGCATATGGTTTCACAAGCAAATTTTACCATTTAAATAATTAACACCAATCCTTCTTTAGCCATTTGAAAAAAACAGAAATATCAAAGGCATCCAAGCCAGCCAAAGACACCACAAAAAGCAAAACTATAGGCCAATATCCCTGATGAGCATAGATATAAAAAGTCCTAGCAATTGCTGGAAGTCCTAGCAATTAGGCAAGAAAAAGAAATAAAAGACATCCAAATCAGAAAGGAAGAAATAAAATGACTGTCTCTGTTGGCAGAAAATGTGATCTCATATGTTTAAAAAAATCCTAAAGACTCTACCAAAAAAAAAAAAAAACCCACAAAAAACTGTTAGAACTAATAAAATCAGTAAAGTTGTAGGATACAATATCAATATGAATGAATGAGTACCCTTTTTACACACTAACAATGAACTATCAGAAAGAAAAGTTAAAGCAATCTCATATACAAAAGCATCAAAAAGAATAAAATATGGGGACCCTGGGTGGCTCAGCTGTAAAGTGTCTGCCTTCGGCTCAGGTCATGATCCTGGGATCCCGGTATCAAGCCCCACATCAGGCTCCCCACTTGGCGGGTAGCCTGCTTCTCCCTCTCCTTCTCCCACTGTTTGTGTTCCCTTTCTCACTGTGTGTCTCTCTGTCAAATAAATAAAATCTTAAAAAAAAAAAGAATAAAATACTAAGGAACAATTTAACCAAGGAGGTTAAAGACTTGTCTACTGAAATCTATAAAACACTGATGAAAGAAATTGAAAAATGCACAAATAAATGAAAAACTCTCATGTGCTTGGATCGTAAGAATTAATTTTAAGATTCCACACAAATTCAATGATGCAATCCAATGGCATTTTTTCATAGAAATAGAAAAAAAAGCCCTAGAATTTTTATGGATCCACAAAAGACCCCAAGTAGTTGAAGCAATCTTGAAAAAGAACAAAGCTGGAGCCAACTTCTTAATTTCAAATTGTATTACAAGGTAATCAAAGTAGTATGGTATTGGCATAAAAATGAACACATAGGGGTGCCTGAGTGGCTCAGTGGGTTAAAGCCTCTGCCTTCGGCTCAGGTCATGATCCCAGGGTCCTAGGATCGAGCCCTGCATCGGGCTCTCTGCTCCGTGGAAAGCCTGCTTTCTCCTCTCTCTCTGCCTGCCTCTCTGCCTGCCTCTCTGCCTACTTGTGATCTCTGTCAAATAAATAAATAAAATCTTTAAAAAAAAAAATGAACACATGGAACATAGACCACATAGACCACATAGACCACATAGAACACATGGAACCACATAGACCAACATAGAACACATAGACCACATGGAACAGAATAGAGAAACAAAAACCATATGTATATGGTAAACTAATCTCTGACCAAGTTACCAAAAACATATAATTGGAAAAGAATATAGTTTCTTTAATAAGTGGTGTTGGGAAACTGGATATCCACATGCAAAAGAAACTGGACCCTTATTTTACACCATACATGAAAATCAATTCAAAATTACTAAAGACTTAAACGTAAGACCTGAAACTATAAAACTCCTATAAGAAAATTAAGAGAAAAAGCTTCTTGACATTGGTCTTGGCAGTGATTTCTGGGACAGGACCCTGAAAGCACAGGGAACAAAAGGAAAAATAAGTAAGTGAGACTACATCAAATTAAAAAGCTTCTGTATAGCAAAAAGAACAATCAACGAAGTGAAATGACAACCTACGAATGGGAGAGAGTATCTGCAAACCATACCGGATAAAGGGTTAACACCCTGAATATACAATGAATTCCTATAATTCAACAGCAAAAACCATAAATAATGTCATTTAAAAATGTGCAAAAAACCTGAACAGATATTGCTCCAAAAAATATACAAATTACCTACAGGTATATGAAAAGATGCTGGACATCACTAATCACCAGAGACATGCAAATCAAAACTATAATAAGATATCACCTCATATCCATTAGAATGGCTATTATATTTTTTTAAGTTTATTTATTTTTTATTAATCTCTACACCCAGCATGGGCCTGAACTCACAAACTCGGGATCATGAGTCACATACTCCACCGGCTGAGCCAGCCAGGTGCCCCCAGAATGGCTATTATTATTTTTTTTAAAAGATTTTATTCATTTATTTGACAGACAGAGATCACAAGTAGGCAGAGAGGCAGGCAGAGAGAGAGGAAGGGAAGCAGGCTCCCCGCCGAGCAGAGAGCCCAATGCCGGGCTCGATCCCAGGACCCTGGGATCATGACCTGAGCTGAAGGCAGAGGCTTTAACCCACTGAGCTACCCAGGCGCCCCCAGAATGGCTATTATTAAAAGAAAAAAAGGTAAGTGTTGGCAAGGACATGGAAGAAAGGGAACCCTGGTACACTGTTGGTGAGAATATAAATTGGTATAGCCATTATAAAAAACAGTATGGAGTTTTCTCCAAAAATTAGAAATAGAAATATCATATGATATTTCAAAATCCCATTTCTGGGTATATTCCCAAAAGAACTGAAATCAGTTTCTCAAAGAAATACTGGCACTCCCATGTTCTTTATAGATTTCTTCACAATAACCAACACATGGAAACAGTCTAAATGTCCACTGATGGATGAATGGATCAAAAAATATGGTATATACATACAATGGAATATTATTGAGCCTTAAAAAGAAAGAAGTCCTGCCATTTGTGACAAGGAAGAACCTAGAAGACATCATGCTAAGTGAAATAAATCAGACACAGAAGGACAAATTATACCACTTATATACAGAATCTAAAATAGTCAAACTCATAGAAGCAGAGAACAGAATGGTGGCTGCCAGAACCTAGAGGTAGGTGGAAACAGGGAGGTGTAAATTCAAAGGGACAAAGTTTTAGTTATGCGACATGAATACATCCTAGAGCTCCACTGTCCCCCTTAATGCCTACAGTTCACAATACTCTGTTATATACTTAAAAATTTGCTGAAAGTGCTAATAATGTTAAGTGTTTTTATCACACATGAAAATAGTAATAATAAATAAAGGGAGTGGAGGAATATTTTGGATGTGATGGATGTTGATGGCATAGACTAGGTGATGGGTTCACAAGTGTATACTTATCTCCAAATCCAGCAAATTGTATACAACAAATATGTACAACTTTTTGTATGTCAGTTGTATCTCAATAAAGTGGGCTTTAAAAATTTTTAAATGTTCATTGTCAAATCAAACACAAAACAAGTGTAGACTTCAGTGAGTTGTTTTAAGGTGAACAGTCTTATGGCCATCATCCAGGTCAAGAAAGAAGCCCTTGCCAGCCATCCCAGAAGCCCCTCTTGGCTGCTGATCCCAATCATGGCCCATACTGCCCTTCCAACAATAACCATTATGTTGACTTCCACAGCTCTGAAATCCCCGTGTTTCTTTGTGGTTTATCACCCACGTGTGCATCCTTAAATCCACAGTTTAGCCTTGGGGCGTTTTACTTTAAAACTTTTAAAAATGCTATCTTTGTGCTAATTTCTCTGAAGGAAAAGTGGAGTGACCATTTCCATTTTTACCAAATAAAGTCTTTAAAATTGGAAGGTTATACCTCTAAGTCCTTTTTTCCCCCCACTCATATATGGAATATAAGAAATGGTGCAGAGGATCCTAGGGAAAGGAAGGGAAAACTGAATGGGAAGAAATCAGAGAGGAGGACAAACCATGAGAGACTCAACTACAGTTAACAAACTGAGGGTTACTGGAGGTTGGTGGTTGGGGGGATAGGGTAACTGAGTGATGGGCATTAAGGAGGGCACTTGTGGGGATGAGCATGGGTGTTGTACACAACTGATGAATTACAGAACTCTAGCTCTGAAACTAAGGATACGCGGGATGTTGGCTAATTGAATTTAAATTAATGTTGTATGATAAAGTGTAAATACAAAAGTATGAAAGAAAAAGTTCCTTTCATTTCAGTGTATATGAGTTTTGTGTTACTTTGAAATACAATTTTTCAAGGCTTAGGGTTTTTTAAAAAAATAAGTATCAGCAGCTGGGCACTATTACTCTTTTCCATGCTTATGGCCTCTAAATTATTAATATGGCTCCGTTTTTCCCATTATCCACAAATAATCTGAAGTACCTTGAGGCTCAGAAAAACTTAGAATGAAATAGTAAGGCTTATGTGGAAAATATATGAGAACTATTTGCCTATTTAAAAAATAAGTATTATAAGAGAGTTTCAAATTCTGAATCCTATTCTCATTTCTAGGTACAGATATGGAAGGAGCGGAGGAAAGCAGGAAAGCAGAAACAGGACGGAGGATGGGACACCCCCCCCCCCCCCGCCCACGGCACAGCTTCATTAGCCCACCGCTTAGGGACAGACAGCAGTCACTAGAAAAGTTCTGGCTTTGCAGCCTCTAGGCCAACCCTGTACCATGAGTAAGAAAGACTAATGAGAATTTTGCCTACATCTGAGGCTGGAGGTCACACAGTTTTGACTTTTTATGAATGCTTGTCTAGCTTAGCCCACTGCAGAGGCCCAAGGCCCGGAGGACACAGGGAGAATTAGACTATTTAGTTGCATTGCTTAGACCCGTGGATCTTCCCATGTGAGCACAGCTCAGAAGCCACCTTTTTCATTTTAAGGTGAAGAAGATCCACACATTATGGGAATGTTTATATTAATGGGTTTGTATTAATTTTTATATTTTTATAAAATGGACTTTTATATTAATGGGTTTATATTAATGGGTTTGGCTTGTCTCCAACTTTCTTTCAAAAAAATCCAATTCACAGTAGCATCCTGTCTCAAGAAATATGAATGAAACAAGACCCAGTTTAAATATCACATCCTCTTGTTCTCCCAGTCAGGATTCCTTGTCTCTTACCTGTGCTCTTCAGGAATTAAAATAGTTAACCTTACATCAGATATTAGCAGCAGGCTAGGTGTGTTACATGGGCTTACTGCTTGGGCAGTAAGAACTATTCTTTCTCCATTTTTAAGAAGAAAACTCAGGCTAAAAGAGGTCAATCCATGTGACCAAGATTGCTCAGCTGGTAAGTGGCAGAACCAAAATCCAAACACAGGGTGTTTAACTCTGGTTTCCACACTACAAAATACTGCCTCCATTAAGTACATCTTCTTTAAGATGGTTTCATTTGCTGATTATAAAAGCTACACATAACCACTGTAGGGAATTTATACAAATCAAGAAAATATTAAAGTCGAAGTGTTAACTTTCTGTAATTTTAACTACTACTTAAATTAAACCTCAATGTATATTTTGATGGTTTTGTGGTATTTTTAAACTCTCACAGAAATTGTTTCACTTGATTACTGTATCGTTTGCACTTTTCTCACATCACTGAAATCTTCATGAACATAATGTTAACTGGCTTAATAATAGTTGATCATAACTTACAGAAACTTTCCCTTCCTACTGGACATTGAGGTTTCTCCTTCTCTGCTGCTATTAATAACCCTAGGGTGAGCATCTTACAAATCATTGTTCCACTTTCTGATTTCTCCCTTAGGAGTAATCTCCTCTCTTTTCTGGGAACCATCTGCTCCACCCACACACATCCCCTATTTTTATATCTAAGCTGCAGAATCCTGCCTTTCTGACCATAACTAATTGGTACAATGTTGTATACAAGACCCAAACTAATTTATTTATTTTTGGAATTTGGACTCTTAACCTGAGACACACAAAAACTTGAGTGTTATTCCTAGCCAAGCCACATGATTGGCAGCATTCTAGAAGGATGGACCATTATCTCTGGCTGATGCAATCCCCAAAGCTGTTCTGGTATCTTGTTCAGAGCCTGGCTTTTGAACCATTCATTTGCGTCCCCAGATTCACTCAGCATCCTCCCAATAAACACCCTTGCCTGGCACACTGTCTCTGATTTGTTTTAGTAACTTTCAACCAAAGAAAGTTAACTAATAAAAACTGCACAGTAATATTTCTTAAAGAGGTATTACTTGGTCAAAGTAAATTTAATGTCATCCATGCATACTGCCCCATTGTTCCCCAGAAATTTCTAAAGTTTGCAAACACATGGGAAGATACTATTATACTTAACATTTTTGCCAAATTTGAAGGCAAATAATACTACCTCATTATATTTACATGTGAATTTATATAATTACCAATGTTTAACATTTTTCTACATTCATTATATTTATCAACATCTGTGCCTATTCTTTGTCCTTATTTATTGTGGTCTAAGGAATTTATTGTTGTTCTCTACAAGATTTTTCTATACTGAGAATATCAAACTTGATTACAGGACTTTTCACATTGCACTGTAATTATGTAACAATGTATCTGCCACTGCTCTCCCACTACTGCCTTGCAAGTATCCTAAATTTTGTTGGACTGAACTGCATATATTCCTAGTATTAGTCGTGATGGACTAGCTTATGCTGTGATAACAAACAGCCCAATATTTCACTTGCTCAGCACAAAAAAAAACAAAACAAAACAAAACAACAACAACAACAAAAAAAAAACACGGGTATTTTTGTTCAGGTTTGACAGAAGCGGGAAGAGTCTAACATTAAACACTAAGTGAGCCGGGTTGATAGAAGTTCCATCCTGACTCATGCTTCCATGAGCACTGTGGCAGGACAGGGAATTAGGATATTTGTGTGCTCTTTCTGCCTGGAAGTAATGTACATCCTTCTGATTATATTTCATCAACCAACAAGCCATGTGGCCATGACAAACCTCACACTGGCAGGGATGTACAGTCATACCAGGTGCGTAACATGAAGTGAGAACCAGAATATGTGTGAAGATTCCTAAATGTCTACCTTCCTGTACATTCTCACCATTTCTCACTGTTTCACCTCCTGGAAACCTCCTTCTCTTCCACACATGCAAATTCCATCAATCCCTCAAAGACCATCTCAAAGCCCATGTCACTCCTGAAGTCTTTTCTCATCTCCTCCAGAGGAAATTGTTCTCATTCTCCTCTGAGCTACATTAAAATCTTAACATAGGACACTCGTGTCTTCGTATCTTGAATTATAGTCATTTATGTATAATCTTCCTCCCTTCCTGTATGATTATACATAAATGAACTTTGAAAGGGAAAGCTCTGTATCCAATTGGTGATCATATACTTCACAGGGCTTAGTCTAGTACCCAGTACATTAGGCTTCACATAAATGTTGACTGAACGAAAAAAAAAAATGTGTAGTTCATAGCTTACACACTTTAATTTGGAGGTAATACTAAGATCTTCTTGTAACTCACTGTGTCAATAAGAATTCTATTCTTAAACATGCTAAGCTTAAAATTAGCATGATCCTTGACTTTCCTGAGGTCCCTCAATTAAATGATTTATTGAGAAACATGGTGGCTATACAGTGCTTGACAAAACTGAAAAGTTCTTTCTCTTTAGGTACACGTAGATGACTGGAATTGTAGAACTTTTCAGAAAGGACTTGTTTATTGATAAGTGTATCCTCAATGTGGTCTTGAGTCAGTCATGGTTTTAAAGTTTTGCTATTCTTACTTTTAAATATAAATCACTGATAGTTGGGATGCCTGGGAGGCTCAGTGGGTTAAGCCTCTGCCTTCAGCTCAGGTCATGGTCTCAGGGTCCTGGGATCGAGCCCCGCTTCCCCCTCCCCTCTCTGTCTGCCTCTCTGCCTACTTGTGATCTCTGTCTGTCAAATAAATAAATAAAATCTTTTTAAAAAAATCACTGATAGTTAATCTTTTCCCATTTATTGATAATTTGTTTACTCGATCCTATATAAGGTTTTTGTAATTTTATCTAGTTCTTTATATACACACATACATATGTATATATGTAATATATGTATATATGAACACACGTATAAGATGTACATATGCAATGTGTATATGTATTTATATATACACATAATATGTATACACACACAGACACACCCCTACACTGTATGTGCATACACAAACACACACGTATATAGGGTCTTTACATTTAACGTTTCTCCAGGTCTTCCTATGGCAGATTTTTATCATTCACTCAAATGGCATCGCCTCAAATTCCTTCCCTGACAACCCAGGCTAGAGAAGCATCTGACCACCCTCACAACCCTCACCCTCCCATTAAATTCACTGTTATATTTAGATTATATTATTACCTGAAAATCTCATATATATGTGCCTATTTTGGTTTACATCTATTGTTATTCTTATCACACCTACAGTCAATCTCTTCCCACTAAAATGCACTGTCTTAAAGGCAGGGATTTTGTTTTTTAACTATTATATTGACAACAAGCGAACATTGTCTGGTATGGAGTAAAACAAATATTTTTTCAGATCAACGAGTGAGTGAATAAAAGGGTCTTTCTGGGATGACTGGGTGGATTGCAATGTCATTCTCTTGTAAAGAAAGTGCAAAGGCAGAAGTAATGTCAGAGAAATGGTGAGTGTATCTTTGAGCATGTCAAGGGTGATGTTCCTATGTGATATTCAGATGAAGGTGTCAAGTAGGAACTTGGCTTCATGGTTCTGAAGTGTAGATCAGGGAACAGAGATGTGGAGGTCATAGATGATATCTGTAACCATGGGAATGGCTGTAATTCCTGCATAGGTGTGACAGCATAAGAACAGTAAAGGACAGATATTGGCCTCCCAGACCTTCCTCTCTCTGATGTCTGCTCCTCCCAGCAGCCTCAATAGGCAGCAGTCCCAGAAACCTTCTCCTCTTGACAGTGCAAATGGCCTTGCTTCTTTAATCTCATTGGCCTCGCGATCAACAAAGACAGCTCAGGAGTGCGGGCCCTGCATGGTCTATTTATCCCACTCTGTGAGACTCGTGTTCATCCCTGATGTTACAGATGTAGGAGAATCAATACATCCCATGGGACCTTACAGAAGCGGAAAGCAGACCCCACTTGCTTACTCAAACACTTGCTCCCAGCCCTTCTGGCAAAATTCCCAGGAAGAAAAGACAGGGATGTGTGAGGAGTGTTTTATCGGGGATGCACAGCGGCAGCCAGCTGTCTCTCTAATGATTATTTGTATTCATACAGAGATCTGTTCAACAAAGGAATTCAAGCTCCGAAGGAACTCCTCCTTGGTGATACACACCACAGCCCTGCAAAGTGTTTTCATAATTTACTGTATCTCTGCCCTAGAGCTGTTCGAAGCACAACATGTAATTCAGAGCTTCTAAGAATAAATACAAGTTAAGGACACTGAGTCATAGCAACCTGCTGGGTCACTCCTGAAGACCGATTCTGGCACCAAAAATCACATGCCTGTTTCCTAATTTTCATTGCAGAACTCTTCCTATGTCTTTACAATGGTATCCTAAAAGACTTCATCTCCCTCCTAGAGGTTATATCAGCCTCAGCTCATGAACCAGTATTAATACCATTCAAGGTATTAACTTAGCCAGTAAACTGAAACCAAGAGAAGGTAGATTTTGTCCAAAACTATCTGCTTCTCTTCAACTATTACACCCTATCCATCGAACATTGCATGCCGAGGTTAGACGTTAGACATCATCTATCCGCAGGTTGCTTAAATTCCCTTCCACGGTTTGCTCATGGAGTGTTCATCCATTTCTGCTTGGATGCCCCAGGGATGCGAGATTCACTGTCTCCTGGGTTAGTGCATTTATTGAATGTTTAGGTAGATTAGGCAATTCCATGTGTTGGGTTGAAATCTGCTGCAGTATATTTTGTACTTACTAGTTTTAGTCCTGCCCTCTCCAGGCACCCAGAAGTCTGGAAATGTTCTTCCACTGAAGAGTGCTGCAGATTAATAAGAGAACTATCCACCTTCGTGTCCTCTCCCCATCCAGTGTGAATCTCCTCCCTTCCTTCAGTATGTCCACATGCATTCTCAGTTTGCCAGTTTCTGCTCTGGAGCCTGGGGCCCTAAACAGCCCCAGGTGCTCCTGAGGTGCACTCCTCCCAGCACAGAGCTGGGTTCTGTTAGTGCTGTCCAGAACCTCATTAGTCTTTTTGGCAGGCATACCACACTATTGATTCAGACTGAGCTTACAGCCAACTATAACAGGATGTAAAGGTGTTTAACATCCTGCTATTAAATGATGTCTCCTTTATGCTGTTCTCAGGAAGCTAATATCCTGATCCCAAGTGCAGGACTTTGCATTTACTTGTGCTAAATTTCATCGCACTGAAGTAGACCCATATTTTCAGTTTGCCTTTCAATATCCTCCCTCAAGTCAGTAATAAAGATTACAAACAGGACAGGGTCAAGAAGAAATCCTGTGACAAGGAGACTAGGTCAACACTGATCCAATCATTAACGCTTTTGGACTCATTCAACCAGTTACTAAACCACCTACCTATACTCTCATTGGCCCAAAGCCCTGTATTTTGCCTTATGGGCTACAGGAAAGATGTTTTCAAACATGGGCTAAAATCCAGACTCACTGCATTCACAGCAATCCTCAAAGAGTGGGTTGAGTAACTTTATCAGTTAAAACCTGACTTTCATGATCAATTAAATAAGTTCAAAATATCCACTGGTGTATTTGACAAAATTGGTAATTGGGGATCTTATCTGATGGATGCGATCATAATTTTGGCCTAATACTTGTTTTATGTTTAATCCTTTTGCATGTGCTGATGCATGTACCATTTGCTATCCATCATGATAGACCCCCTGGAGCCATACCACAGGCCCCTGGATAGAGTCTAACTGCCCTACAGCCCGCAGCCCCATCTCAGCCGAAAGCAGCCACAGCAGTCATCGTCCCATTCCCTAACGGCAGTTAGGGTTACTTTTCTGAGGGGGTAGAGGGGAGGAGGAATGAGTAAGGGACAGGTGGGGCTAGGTAGGGAGAGAGAGGTAGGGGGCCATGGGATCAGGCTCACAAAATTCAAAATGTGGGAGATGAAAGAGAACAAACCAGACCATCCTGTCCTAGGTGTCAGAGGTGGGGTCTTGGTTGGTCACAGGTAGCTGTTATAACAAGAATTACTGGACCCTAAAAAGGAAGTAAGCCATTAAAGGTATTATCACTAGTCCTTACTCAATGGTGTTATCAATAGTGATGTTAAAAAGATTTAAGTACCCCGGTCAACTTTCTATAAAAGACCATCTCTAAAAGCCCTCAGTGGCAACCCCATTGGGACCCCTCTCACTCCTGAGAGCTTTTTCTGTATCCTTGCTTAATAAATGTCTATTGCTCTACTCAATAAATAAATAAATAAATAATTATAAAAATAAAATAAAATATCATTTTTAAATACTGAAATGATTCACAGTAACTTGGTCTTTTGAGTGCGATCCAGGCAGCCTTGAATGGGCTCCCTGTTTGTAAATGCACAGCTAGGTGCCATCTCAGGTTTCTGTCAGAACCCATACTGTACCACTCTGCCTGTGGGTTCTGGGTACATTTCACCTTTAAGTCAGCATCAGAAACCTGAAGGCTACTGGACAGGTCCTTAGTCCTCCTGGAAAATTACTTACATGGTGGGAAAAAAGATAGCCTCAGGTTTTAACACTTTTCAAGGGCAGGAGGATTAATGATCACATAGCTATAACGGTTACTCTGAAAGCAATCTTGCCAACTGTGCATCACAGGAATTGCCCCCAACTGCCTTCCCCAGGCCCCCTGGTACACGATGCATAAAAGAGGTGTAATTCTTTAATGTTTTGGTTAAGGAAGTCAAGACACTGATGCCTTTGCTTCCACAAAATACTCAAGATAAGCCAGAACTATTTCCTCCAAACTATCACCTTTAAACATGTGCTAAAATATCACCCAAGCAATGGTTCCTCACAAGATAGTCCATGGTTCGAGAACTGGTCAAAACTTCCTCGAGGTCCCCCTTCTGGCGGGGAGGTCACCACCAGTCTTTATAACAACAGTAGTGTTGCTAGGGTTCCCAGAAATTTCCATATTCCTTCTTCATTTTACAGAGGAAAATTCCCAGAGATGCTGAGTAAGCTCCCAAAGGTTACAAAGCTAGGTAAGCACAAACCCAGAACAAGAATTCAGGTCTTTTGACTCAGAATCCAATGTCCTCCTTACTGCTACAAGGAAGTGAGGTAAGACAAAAGAAAGGAAGAGGCAGCAATGTTCTTAACCACACAAGAAATCTCCAGAGCCATTATTTCTTGTACATCATTTCCAAGAGAAACAAAAAATTGGAGGGCATCTCCGATCAACTTCCTCTTCACCTAGAACTAGGGGTAATGGTCATGTGCATCCCTCCTCCAGCATTTCTGGATTACTGATAACTAAACATCAACATCCTTTTGACCCAGGGTGGTCCCTTCTATAGAACTGGATGAGAATGGAGCAAATTACTTGCAAACTCTGCCATTTCTGTCTTTCTTGCCCAGTGTGTGCCACTAGCAAATCTCCCCAAGTTTGTAGCTTGCCTCCAGTGTGTTAGCTGCTTGCACTTCTTTACTTTGTACTCTCATATAAAGAGAACTCCAAACCTTAGAAGTCCGTTTTATTTTTCAAAAACACCACCACAAAAAGCTTTTTATTTTTTTATTTTTTATTTTTTTTAGGAAACTGTAAAGTTGCCTTTAATCATTTAGCTATCAGAGAACTCACAGGCTTAGGTAATACATAAGAGAAGAACAAGGAACCATTCAGCAAATCAGACAGATAAAAGGAGGAACCCCGTCCTCCAGCCTCATTCCAGGAAGAAATGCCAGATACAAAACCCTAAACTCCCACAGAATGAGGAGCCTGAAAGTCTCATGTGATACTCAACCCAAATGTACTAACTTAAAATTTAGAGAGATGAGGGCAACCTGGTCTTCCCAAACAAAGATCCCCAAACCAGACTAATCATCAAGGTCATCCTGGATGTTTTTTCACAAGTTCCATTTCCACAAGTGGATCCCAGCATGTGTCTTTTATCAAAGTACATAACTTGATTATTATACAGTCTGCTTGAAATCATCTAGAGATAATGAGCTAGAATCTTGCTGATTTTACTTTAGAGTCTTATACCTCTTGCAGTATAAATATCTGTAATAACAAGGAGATAATAATGCCTTTTGTGTAAAACATCCTGACATGGGAAAAACGGGGAGAAATTTGTATGTGCAAAGGGTATTTTCTAGAAAAACACTTCGGCAGGGAGTACTATGGCAGAGTTAGGTCCCTAGAAAGCCAAACCAATCCTCTCTGCTTCTGCAGAGTAAGACTTGAACAACTGATGAATACTGAAAATTTAACAGTATACATTATGTGCAGTGGCTCTCCAATATTCAATATGGGTTTTACTCAATTTAAAACCTGGGGGGAATAGATCTATTGTCTCAAGGGCACTGACTTGTGTCCATGGAGAGAGGGGCTTCCCTTATATTGAGTTACATGACACCTCATGGATTCTCAGATGCAACTGAAGGCATGTCAGCAACTCATAGCAAAGGCAGTAGAGGTGGAGACACATTATTTACTACACTCATATCGCTCTTCTCCCTGGCCATATAACTAGACAATGTTTTCTACCCTGCCTTGCAATTAGACGTAGCCTTTGATAAGTTCTGGCCAACAAAATGTGGGTGATAGGACACTTCTAGGCAGTATAAAATCTGATAAAGAAAAATCTAGCAGTAAAATGAAAGCCTAGGCGGTGGCAGAACCAGAGTAGGGAATGCTGGATTCCTGAGTACATGTGTAGACAGGAGCCCTACCCTACCCTGGCTGCCAGTTAGACTTTATCTCAGGAAGAAATAAACCTCTAGTGTGTTAGCCATTGATATTTTAGGGTTAATGGTTCTAGCAGTTAGTCTTCAGTGTCTCCTACAGAAATCAGGACAGAAAGTGGGATGCTGGTGTGGTGAAAGCCTAAAATGTGTGGTGTTGCTTTTGTGGTCAGAAAGCAGACAGTATGGAAATAAAGCAAGCTAGAGTATTAGAAAGCCTCAATACTCTCCAGCCAAACATTTCATAAGTTTCATCTGCAGTAACAGAAAGACCACATGCTTCTGAGCCTGAAGCTGTGAGGAAAGCGGATGGAAAAACCTAGAGGGAAAAGCATGTTGATTCCTCTTAAGTGCCTTCAGTATTGGAGCTTAAGCAAGAAAGGAGTGCTCTTCATGCAGAGACTGAAGGGAATGGAAAAAGTACAAAGATCAAGAGTCTCACAGATTTGGCAGAGTTGACTGGACTGTCCTACAAATAGTAAGAGCGAAGACTGAACAGGATCCTAAGCTACAGAGGTCCACTAAGACTTCTTGCTCACATACGGACTTTGGAACAAAGATCAGCATAAGGGAGTATCTTGGTATCCAAGCCTATTGTTTCAGGGAGCTTCAGGTTAGCTGCCAGGAAGTTGAGAGACGGAACATAGGGATGAAAGAATAGAAAGAAATCAGGCTGGAGCATTATGTTTAGGGAAGAATTTGCATACGGTTACTTATTAGAAGCAAACGGGTCAGAAGTCTGCTGAGTCCCTGAGTCAATTATATTGCCAAACTAATCACAGGCTTGTACTAATGAGAATCCTGATTGTTTAAGGCTTAAAAACATTATTGAGCTCCTGAACTTACATGAGCAGGAAGCAGGCTGTGAAGGCTGTAAAGCTTACAGAAAGACTATATTGCTTTGTGTACACTTCAGATGAAACCATGGAGGAAAACAGAAGGAAAAAACTTCCATTGGGTAAATCAAGGGTCATGGAGAATGGGGGGCACAGCACAGACTCTGGATCTGACCAAGTCACTTCCTCTGCTATCAGGGAAGGGCTCTTCAAAAACGTCTGGCTAGGAAATTTCAAAAGTATAGTGGACCAGTGACTGCCTTGCATAGTCCATTCTGCCCCTTTTTAAATAAACATTTAAGTTGTATATAGCTTGACCATTGCCAACTGAGGGAAAATGTGGTGCCATAGAGGGGTGAGGAGTGGAAAATGATACTTGTTTTTTCACTTCAGAGGTCATCAGAGTCTCCATTTCCAAGCCTAATTAAGATTTTCAATCGCCCAGAAGTCCTGGACTTTGAACTGAATGTAGGAATTGGCTGAAACTTAGGGGAGTCCCCCTGGGCAAGGGAACAATGGGTTCTATATATGGAAGGATGAGTGAAATTAATATTTAGTGACCAGAAGATAGACTGTGGCATAGACTAACTAGCCACAAAATCTTATTTTCCTGCTGTGACTCAACCAGACTGCTTCTCCAGTCTCTTTTGCATGTGGTCAAGTTCTGGCAGTTAGGAATATGAGCTGAACTGATGTGTCCACTTCCAGGCCTGGATCGTGAACAGTCCCAATGTGTCAAACTCACCCTTCCCCCTCATTTGCTAGCTGTAGGGCAGAGAAATCAACAGAAGACTCCAGAAGTGGCAAGAAGGAAGGAGCCTAAGACCTTAAAGGCAGAAGTTGCACTTCTGCCCACACGCCAACACTGATAGCCTTGATGTGAGCAGAATAAACTTCTGTGTGAAGCCACTGAAATCTGCGGTAGTTTCTTCCAGCAACAAGGCGTCCCTTACTCATACATGTAGGCAGGGTGCCAACCACTCATACTTAGAGGATCCTTAATTGAGGGAAGACCCAGAGACATGGACCTCTGAAGTAGGTATCTATTCTTTTTCTTCCTGTGAGTCAAACACTGAATCACAGGATAAGAAGGATCTTGTTGTGTAATAAAGGAGGCCTGATTTTAAATCTATGGTCTGTCACAGATTAGGAGTTAGTTGCTGGGTATCAAATCACTCTGAACTAGTTACCTTCTAGAGTTGATTCGAGGATGGAATGAGGAAATGTGAAGGCACTTAGCATAATTTCTGGCACATGGTAGGTGCCCAGTAAGTGTTCTCTTCCTTTCTTCTTTCTATAATAATAAAGCAATGCTTATTGAGCTCTTTCGCTGCACAGAGTGCTCTAAGCACCTTAAAAGCTTTAACTGTATCTGAACTATATAGAAAAAGCAAGTGTAACTGTA
Organism: Martes martes; assembly: GCF_963455335.1. NCBI lineage: Eukaryota > Metazoa > Chordata > Mammalia > Carnivora > Mustelidae > Martes > Martes martes. The sequence continues at coordinate 57,517,959 of NC_137888.1, read as the reverse complement.
TGTCTGATCCTGCCTGATGTACTCAGGGAAACTCAACAGAGGGAGACCCTCAGGTCTCCATTTTCTCCTCTGTGGTATCTGCTAAACTGGCCTTCCCATCCCATTCAACAGACACATACTTGGGAGGGAGAATAATGATTTCCATGCCTCCTTTTGGGTGACCCAGCAACAGTGGTTCAGAAATCCAAGTGTAAACCACCCAATAGAGCATTAAATCTAGAAATTCTCATCACTGACCATGTCTTCAGCAAACCTGAGAGCAGAGTGTACCTTCTGGATTGTGGGGTCCCCACAGCAGGAGAAGATTCATCCAGGAGCTGAGAGTTTGCAATGAGTATTCAGGGACACAGATGCTTCCTGGCCAATGGCACATAGCCTACATGTCCAACTGATAGGCTTCTAGCCTATTTAGGAGATATCCATCTTTTCCTCTCTTGCTGCTTCTCTTCTTTCAGTGGTAACCTTACTGTGGTACCATTGTCAACATCAAGGGAAGGCTTATTAAGTCTTGACCTTTCGCCATTTTGTTTTCTATTTTGATTTTCTTATCCTTTCCTAATCCAAAATCAACTATCAGCTGAACTTTTCTTTTTTTTAGTATAAAAGTCAGTAGCAGCAGAAGTGAAGCTTAGCTGAATATAATAGGTACAATTAAATTGATAGTCTAACCTTCAGCATATATTAGTGCCAACCACTTCCCTGTACACAGACGCACGTGCACACGCCCACTTTACATCTACTGTTTCCCAGAGTGATTTTCTTTCTTTTTTTTTTTAATATTTTTATTTATTTATTTGACAGACAGATCACAAGTAGGCAGAGGCAGGCAGAGAGAGAGGAAGGGAAGCACGCTCCCTGCTGAGCAGAGAGCCCGATGTGGGGCTCACTCCCAGGACTCTGGGATCACGACCTGAGCCAAAGGCAGAGGCTTTAACCCACTGAGCCACTCAGGCGTCCCATCCCAGAGTGATTTTCAATTTACAAGTGATCCAATTCAAATTTTCCTTTTTTTTAAATAATTTTTTTAAAAACTTTATTTATTTATTTGAGAGAGAGAAAGTGAGAGAGAGAGAGCACAAACAGGGGGATTAGGCAGAGGGAGAAGCAGACTCCCCACCGAGCAAGGAGCCCAATGCAGGATATCAATTCCAAGATCCCAGGATCAACACCTGAGTATAAGGCACATGCTTAACCAACTGAGCCACCCAGGTGCTCCCAATTAAAATTTTTGAGTGATTTAAGCTATTCCTCTTCATTCACCATAAGTTCTTATTCAAGTTTCTCAAATGCAGTTGTAACATATGGTGATTATTAGATTTGTTTGTGCATTTTGTAGATGAGTGCTTAATTTGCAACGTTCATTAATACCCCCTAGAAGAAAATCAAAGAGGAACAGTCTGTTCTGTCAACTCCCAGAGAGTTACAAGTTAGTTTTCCAAGGAAATCCATCTCATGTTCTTTAAAGGAAGTTAGGAGAAACACCTTACCTGGACAGAGCAGAGGCCACCCTGTCTGGTATGAAATCAGCTTAGTGATCTCCTAATCATTGTTGGTAAAGAAAAGTGTTGTGCAGAATACTCTGTGGGTTTGGGTAAAGTCACTCGAGACATAGGCCATGGTTGGTTTTTGTCCCTACAATGATGACAGTAAGATATTACAGTAGTACCAGTGGGACAAACTTTAAAAGGAACTCCTGACCTGGGAGTTAGAAAAATCACATGTTTTCAAAAGAGACACTAAGTAAGCAGAACCTAGTTGATGAAATTATAAAGTAACTCTTTTTCTCCGACTACCTCCTTAAAATGTGTTCATATATAAGGTGGAAGGGTGTTCTTTTACAAGCCCATGGATAAAAACACAAATAGTTCCATGAATTTTTTTGGTCACGCTTAGGTAATAAAATAATTCTACATTCATCCTAATCTCAATGCTGTGTTAAAAGTGTCTACTCCTACATTACCACAGTTTCAAGTTAAATCCTTTCCCAGCTATAAGCCCGAAGCTGGAGAAAAAGGAGCATGGTCCTTCTTTTCTCTTTTCCTGTCCTATGCTTTCATCCCTCCCTCCTCTTACTAACTGTGGTTTCCGACACACGCCCCCGACCCAGGGTCAATCTGAGGAAGGAAGGAGGGACACAAGGATGTTCTGTTTGAACGGGTACAATTGTAAGATGCCTACATGGCTTCTGAAACTGACCTACTCTCTAACAGGAATTTTTTTTTTTTTTTTTGCTTCCCCAGGACCACTCTATGACCAGTGTTGGGGATTTTTAACCTGTAGTTCTCACAGTGTGGTTGACTCATTATCCCTGATCACATTACCTACCCCTCCTACACTCCCTAGGAGTCCAGAAATATGTTGAACTTATTTTTTTGTCCCTTTAGCTCTCTACTGAACAGGGTCTCATGGGAGCCCATGCTGGTTTTCTTTTGAGGTGGCCCACTGTGAGCCACAGGAAGTAATTATCTGCTCTTTGTCCTCATAGCTCTGGGAGTGTAGGCTGGGAGTGCAGGCTGATCCTAAAGCAGCCCCCTTCACTTGAGCTCATCTGTCAGAATCCACACTGTCCATCTCTCTCTCTTTCAATTTTTCAGGTAGAAGTCAGACATAACTCTATTCTCCTTCAAAGGGAATACACATCAAATTCTTCCAGTCAGCCTCTTGAAACCTTTTTTCTTGGCTAGAGAGGAAAGAGAAGAAGCCCTCCACCTCTCCTCCTTGATGGAAACAGGACTCAACAGTACAAACCTTCTCAAAGAAATCCCTCTGGAAGTCCTACCCTACGATCTTCAGCAAACTGGCACTTTACATTCTCACTGTGGATGAGGGGTCCCAAACTTGTACACACTTATCACTGAAAATTTGGGGCCTGTGGGATTATATGATGAATGTAAGAGTCATTGATAGTTTGACTTCCCACACAAATATAACCATTAAGCATTTGGGGTAATACTTATTCAGTCCTCTTCTTTTGCTTAGAACCACACTTAAAAACACATACTTTGGGAAAGTAGAATGATACTGTACATATAATTTGTAAACTGTTCTTTTTCCTCAAATACTCTGAACAACTTTCTGAGTCAATAAATGTATTTTTACATATTTGTACATGATTGTTCCAGATATCATCTTTGGACATACCACTACTGACCCAACAAATTATTTACTGTTAGGTTACTTTTCAATGATTCCTTTACATTAAAAACACTCTTATGAACATATCTGTTCATAGCAAAATATAAATAATAAAAGCAGAATTATACATCACAGTAAAAATAAGTAAAATATAAACCCTACCATTTAGGAGCAGTATTTCAAGCTATAATCAATAATCACAACATGCACATTGTCATAAATCAAGGACCTAAGAACATATTTTGACTGAATGTCCTACAGAGAATCCAAAACTCACAAAATGGATTCCAAAAGACCCATTTTCACAATTTTCCCCCCAAAGCTAGCCCTTAATTCTCACCATTCTCACCTAAAAACATCACTATATACTATTAATGCTACTCCAGAAATACTTTCTGCTTGAGGTCCTGTGTCCTCTTCTCTAACATTTCTTTCATTCATGCCATCACCATTTCCCACCTAAACTCCATAATCACCTCCAGGCCCCTCCTTACCTTCCATTCCCATGGACACCCTTAAAGCATATCAATTCTTGTATTACTTCTGGAGTTAAGTTCTATGCTGCTTTCAGAGGCTAAAGAATTAAGTCAAAACGCATCTCACAGCAATTCGAGGCATTCTCGATGGAGGTCATTCTTGTTTCCAGGGTTATGCTTGACTCTCTCATTGTCCCCACACTGCAGTTTATGCTTTAGCTATGCCCCGTTTCTCACTGATTCTGAGACACATCGAGCTTTTTCTAATGGTTTCTGTACATACATTCCTTCCTTTGTCTGGAGTGATCTAGCCTTGTTCTTTATTTATCTTTCAAACTAGTCCCTACTATCTCCTATCTCTTCTGCTGAAATGGCTAGGTGGTATCCATTGCATGCACTCCCCCCCCCCCCGCCCTTTTTTAGTTCCCAGAACAGCGTTTAGTTTCACTCTTGCCTTTATCATGTTGTATTGTTTTCTCTTTGGCCTGCCTGTGTCATCAGACTGAAAGCTGCCGGAGGGCAATGACTTGGTCTCTTTGGCACTCGCACCATTAGACAAGTAGAATATGTTTGATAAATGAGAATGATCACTTAGAAATCTTTGGGGCATTCATATAATACTTAACTCATAACATAATATAAAAATAAGTATTCCTTTCTCTCATATTTATAGCTTAAAGAATAAAGCTAAGGGCAGGGGAAGTCACAGCCTCAAGAGAAAGCACAGGAGTGTCTGACTAACAAGAAGATCTAACAATTATAAATATTTATGCCCCCAACATGGGAGCAGCCAATTATATAAGCCAATTAATTAAAAAATCAAAGAAACACATCGACAATAATACAATAATAGTAGGGGACTTTAACACCCCCCTCACTGAAATGGACAGATCATCTAAGCAGAAGATCAACAAGGAAATAAGGGCTTTGAATGACACATTGGACCAGATGCACATCACAGATATATTCAGAATATCCCATCCCAAAACAACAGAACACACATTCTTCTCAAGTGCATATGGAACAGTCTCCAGAATAGATCATATCCTGGCTCACAAATCAGGTCTCAACCGGTACCAAAAGACTGGGATCATTCCCGGCATATTTTCGGACACAATGCTTTGAAACTTGAACTCAATCACAAGAGGAAAGTTGGAAAGAAGTCAATACATGGAGGCTAAAGAGCATCCTACTAAAGAATGAATGGGTCAACAAGGAAATTGAAGAATTAAAAATTCATGGAAATAAATGAAAATGAAAACACAACTATCCAAAATCTTTGGAATGCAGCAAAGGATGTCCTAAGAGGGAAGTGTATATAGCACTATAAGCCTTTCTCAAGAAACGAAAGTCCTCAAATATACAACTTAACTCTACACCTAAAGAAGTTGGAGAAAGAACAGCAAAGAAAGCCAAAGCCCAGGGAGGAGAAGAGAAATAATAAAGATTAGAACAGAAGTCAATGAAATAGAAACCAAAAGAACAGAATAGATTAATGAAACTAGGAGCTGTTTCTTTGAAAGAATTAATAAGATTGATAAACTCCTCATCAGACTTATCAAAAAGAAAAGATTGGGGTGCCTAGGTGGCTCAGTGGGTTAAGTCTCTGCCTTCAGCTCAGGTCATGATCTTAGGGTCCTGGGATCGAGCCCCACACTGGGCTCTCTGCTCATCAGGGAGCCTGCTTCCTCCTTTCTCTCTCTCTGCCTGCCCCTCTGCCTACTTCTGATCTCCCTGTCAAATAGATAAATAAAATCTTTAAAAAAAAAGAAAAGAAAAGATAAAGGACCCAAATAAATAAAATCGTGAATGAAAGAGATCACAACCAATACCAAAGAAATACAAATAATTATCAGAACATATTATGACCAACTACCTGCTGAAAAATTAGACAATCTAGAAGAAATGGATGTATTCCTAGACACCTATAAACTACCAAAACTGAACCAGGAAGAAAGGGAAAACCTGAACAGACCCATAACCAACAAGGAATTGCAGCAGTAATCAAAAATCTCCCAAAAACAAGAGCCCAGGGCCAGAGCACTTCCCAGAAGAATTCTACCAAATATTTAAAGAAGAATTAATACCTATTCTTCTGAAGCTGTTTCAAAAACATCAAAATGGAAGGAAAACTTCCAAACTTCCAAAACTCTTCCAAACTTCCAAACTCTTCCAAACTCCAACAGTACATTGATCCCAAAACCAAAGACCCTACCAAAAGGGAGAATTATAGACCAATATCCCTGATGAACATAGATGAAATATTCTCACCAGCATACTAGCCAATAGGATCCAACAGTACATTAAAAGGATTATTCACCACAACCAAGTGGGATTCATTCCTGGGCTTCAAGATTGGTTCAATATACACAAATCAATCAATGTGATACACTACATAAATAAAAGAAAGGACAAGAACTATATGATCCTCCAATAGATGCAGAAAAAGCATCTGACAAAGTACAGCAATCTTTCTTGATTAAAACTCATCACAGTATAGGGATAGAGGATACATACCTCAATATCATAAAAACCATCTATGAAAAGCCCACAGCAAATATCATTCTCAACAGGGAAAAACTGAGAGCTCTTCCCCTAAGGTCAGAAACATAACAGGGATGTCCACTATCACTACTGTTTTTTCAATATAGTACTAGAATTCCTAGCTTCAGGAATTGATAACAAAAAGAAATAAAAGGCATCCAAATCGGCAAAGAGGATGTCAAACCCTCACACTTTGCAGATGGCATGATACTTGAGTGGAAAACCCAAAAGACTCCACCCCATAATTTCTAGAACTCATACAGGAATTCAGTAAAGTGGCAGGATATAAAATCAATGCACAGAAATCAGTTGCATTCCTATACACCAGCAATAAGACAGAAGGAAGAGAAATTAAGGAGTCAGTTCCATTTACAATTGCATGCAAAAGCATAAGATACCTAAGAATAAATCTAACCAAGGAGGCAAAGGATCTATACTCAGAAAACCATAGAATACTCACAGGAGAAATTGAGGAAGACACAAAGAAATGGGAAAATGTCTCATTCTCATGGATTGGAAGAAAAAAATATTATCAAAATGTCTATGCTACCTAGAGCAATCTACACATTTGATGCAATCACTATCAAAATACCATCAACTTTTTTCACAGAACTGGAACAAATAATCCTAAAATTTGTATGGAACCAGAAAAGACCCCAAATAGCCAAAGGAATATTCAAAAAGAAAACCAAAGCTGGTGGCATCACAATTCCAGACTTCAAGCTCTATTACAAAGCTGTAATCATTAAGACAGTACTGGCACAAAAACAGATACATAGATCAATGGAACAGAAGAGAGAACCCAGAAATGGACCCTCAACTCTATGGTCAACTAATTTTCAATAAAGCAGGAAACAGCCAATGGAAAATAGACAGTCTCTTCAACAAATGGTGTTGGGAAAATTGGACAGCTACATGCAGAAGAATGAAACTGGACCAATTCCTTATACCATACACATAAATAGACTCAAAATGGATGAAAGACCTGAATGTGAGATAGGAATCCATCAAAATCCTTGAGGAGAACACAGCAACCTCCCCACCTCAGCCACAGCAACTTCTTCCTAGAAACATTGCCAAAGGCAAGAGAACAAAGGCAAAATTAAACTATTGAGACTTCATCAAGATCAAAAGCTTTTGCACAGCAAAGGAAACAGTCAATAAAACCAAAAGACTGATAGAATAGGAGAAGATATTTACAAATAACATATCAGATGAAGGGCTAGTATCCAAAATCTATGAAGAACTTATCAAACTCAACACCCAAAGAACAAATAATCCAATCAAGAAATAGGCAGAAGACATGAACAGACATTTCTGCAAAGACATCCAAATGGCCAAGAGACATATGAAAACGTATTCAATGTCACTAACCATCAGGGAAATGCAAATCAAAACCACAATGAGATACTACCTTATACCAGTCAGAATGCCTAAAAAATTAACAAGTCAGAAAACAACAGATGTTGGTAAGGATGTGGAGAAAGGGGAACCCTCCTACACTGTTGGTGGGAATGCAAGCTAGTGTAGTCACTCTGGAAAACAGTATGGAGATTCCTCAAGAAGTTGAAAATAGAGCTACCCCATGACCCAGCAATTGCACTACTGGGTATTTACCCCAAAGATACAAATGTAGTAATCCAAAGGGGCACCTTCACCTCAATGTTTATAGCAGCAATGTCCACAATAGCCAAACTATGGAAAGAGCCCTGATGTCCATCTACAGATGAATGGACAAATATGTGCTGTGTCTCACATACACACACACACACACACACACACACGCATACGCACATGCACACACAAGTACCCATGATGGAATATTACACAGCCATCAAAAATTTGAAATCTTGCCATTTGCAAGGACATGGATGGAACTAGAGCGTATTATGCTAAGTGAAACAAGTCAATCAGAGAAAGACAATTGTCATATGATCTCATGATATGTGGAATTTAAGAAATAAGACAGAGGATCATAGAGGATGAGAGGAAAAAAATGAAACAAGATGAAACCAGAGAGGGAGACAAACCATAAGAGACTCTTAATCTCAGGGAACGAACTGAGGGTTGCTGGAGGGGAAGAGGTTGTGGGGATGAGGTGTTTGGGTGATGGACATTGGGGAGGCCATGTGTTGTGGTGAGCGCTGGGTGTTATGTAAGACTGACGAATTACAGACCTGTACCCCTGAAACTAATAATATATGTTAATTAACTGAATTTAAATTAAAAAAAAATTTTTTTTTAAAATCTGGGATTGCCATCCTGCTTGCTAGCTTATTTGATAGTAGCTGGTCCAACTTGACCTTAATGAGGTACGTTACAGAAAACCCTCAGATTACTAGGTTAAAACTGACACCTAAGGATTTGAAAATATATTTCTCCTCTCACTGTGCTGATTGTGTACAATGATAGCATACCTGGTATGGGTAAAATACAAGCCCAGATAAGCATTTCTGGGATGAGTGAAATAGCGCTCCTATTCAAGTAAACATCGTTTTTACAGCATGCACTAAATGATAGATTTAAATTAGAATAAAAAGACAGAAAACAGTATGTGAAACACTTCATTATCTTTTACATTTCTGTGAAGCCTAGGGTAGAGGCAAGTACTAAAATATCAAGATTGAAAAGTGGCTGGTGGAAAGGTCTTTAGCACTTCTCAACTGACATTTTAAAGGGGCTTATTAATGCAAAAACCCTGAGGCTTTCAACAGGCACACGCAGATCCTGACTCTCTGAGGCACAGACAGGAAAGGAAATCTGCCCTATTTGAGATATCCAATAGAAAAGGGTAAAAGGACACTGAAGCTTTTATTCCTTCAATGTCTCTTCACCCACACACTTCCATCACCACATCCCCCAAAAGTCAGGCTGACAAATCGGGTTTCAATCCTTATCCCAAATGCTAGCTTCACCAAACTCTGCAGGCTGCCACGCCTCATTGCCTGGCACCCTTACAGGCTGCTGGGTGATGCTGTCCATCCCACTGCTAAAGGAGTTACATGATGACTGTCACTGCTCCAAGGGCCAAAGTGGGTGGTCAACCTGGCTTTCTGGTATTTTTTGACAGAGCATGAGAAATCCCTTTTACAGAGGCCAATCAGTCTCCCTTCTTTCAAAGCCAGTAGAAACCAAGAGCTAGCTTGCCGGATTCTCTAACATCACAGCAGAGACATCTTTAAGAAAGACTGTATAATAGCAGTGTTCGAATTTGGAACCTTGAAACTTAAGGATACACCTGAGGGACAGAGCAGCTAGAGAGACTTTAAAATTCCAGGGCATAATCAATAACCAACCTGTGAGGGTCTTCAGAGATGTGGAGACAACTACAGCATATAATACCTGATTTCTAGCAAACATGATGAACCTTGCTCATGCAAACTTGTGTTCTTTTTTTTTTTTTTTACCTCAAGTACTCACTCTATAAGAAATTTATCATTTATCCTAACACATAGATTCACAAAATATTTTTGAACTTCTCTTTGGAGATTGCTATCAAAGCCTGTGCAGAATTCTTTTTAATATCTTTGGTATTGGTCCATAGTTTGTCTTCAAGGTGGATTTGGTTATTAGAAACAAACAAAAGTCACTCTTAGCTGGAAGAAACAAGATAGGTAAAATTATATTTTTTTGTTTTAAAAAATTGTATATTGATAATGACACCAATTTTGTGAGTTGTTTTGAATGTGCTTCCAAAAGTGTCATTTCAAAAATAATCTAAGGAATGGCAGAGTCACTGGAATAAGGATATAATCTTCTCAGGTAATTAAAGCAGAGTCAACATTCATTGATTCAAATAAGTTTTGGTATTGTGATTCAAAGACCAGCTATAATAAAATGCATGTTGTCCTTTCAATGATGGTTGAAAAGATGTTTAATAGCTTACAAAATGCTTTTGTTAAAATGGTAAATTAAAAAAAAGCAGGGTATAAAATTATACATCGAGTTTTATGGCAACCACAGAAAAATACAAATAGATAAATATTGGAGGAACATATACCAAAAAGTAAAAGTGAGGGTTTTGTGTAGTGGAACAGCTGGTGACTATCTTTCTACTTTTCAGTATTTACTTATTTTGTCTACTGAACATGTATAATCTGTATAATGAGAAAAGCTTTAATTTCTTTTAAAAACTCAATTATATGTGAGCATTTTCTCATAACTAATAAAAGACTTGCTTATATTCACCTCCAACTATGATCACTTCCCAGCATAGTGCCTCGCCTGTAACATGAAGTGGTTGGGAAGTTACCCTCACTCTGAAAACTTTAGTAAAGACCAATGTGCAGCAATAATAAATGCTAAGATTAAACACCTAGAAGAGCCACAGAATAATCAAATAGTAGGGTTGATTCTAGTAAGTAAATATTTTGTTTACTTAAGTATCTTGTACTATAATTAGACTAAATTCTGTAACCATACATTTTAGACCAGTGTCTAAATGGTCCATGTGTTGGTTAAGAAGCTTAAACATAACCGCACAGAGCAGAGCAAGACTTAAAAAGACATGACATTCTTTAATTGAATAACCTGTTTGCCTACTACTCAATTTATTCCTTCAGTAGGCATTTGTCTGGTGTCAGAAAACACCCAGCAACCAGAAGCTCTATGAGCAACTGTACCCAACATATTTATGGGAGAGTTTTTCCCATGTTCATGAAACACACTTATTTACATTACCCAGTTGATTTTTCACACACTTCTGTATTCATCTTATAGCTACTATTAGTGTTCATCACACTGAATCAGAAATATTTTTAGAGCTAACTGTTAATAGTTTGAGGGCACAGACCATGTCTCATGTGTCTTAATGACCAAGAAATTTGCCAAATTAAATACTGATTGTGCAGATTAGGAAACTGAGGTTTGGGGTTGTCATGTGGTTTGCTCATGGTCATAAAGCAACATGTGGCTCCACTTCTTTTCTATTCTATGCCTTTTCTATAAAATACCTGTATTTTTGATACCTGTGATACCATTTAGTTGTGGTTAACAGAAAATCAGTTTAATACTCAAGAATCTAAATTCCCAGAATGGACAAAATGTACAACTAAGAGAGTGATTCTTTACAAAAATGCCTGTAATTATCACACGAACAACGAAGGATGACAATTTACAGCTAGGCAATTACAAACAAAAAGTGCTATCAGAACATAAATAATAATGAAGTATATGCAAATTGAGTTTAGCCTCACTAGGAAAAATAAGGCCTGGAACTGTGACCTAACAGAAGTTCTCAAAATCCTAAAAAAAATCAACAGAAGTTGAGAGATACATCCTTTATGTGGGTGAAGTACTAACAAAACTGTCCAGAGACCATCATCTAAGAATAAAAAATGAGAACACAAAGGATGTAGGAGAGCCTATTTTCTCACAAATAGTAATAAACACAGGTTCCCTGGATTTGACCAGGTATGAGCTCAAATGTTACACATTTCTTCCATAATATCACTGAAATGAAGCCCTCTACCCAATGATGTGTTGTAAATGTTCACAACCAGATCTCTGGGGTGGAGGGAAATGCATGCATGTATAAATGCATCTATGTTTACTGTAATTTTGCTGATATAAAAGATATATATCAACCAATTTGAATAGAAGTAGCAAAAACATTATTGTTTATCATAAATTCTGCAGAGTCAATTGATTCTCATAGAATGCTATTGTTGATTATTTTCCCACATTCTTGTATCCATAGCCAATCTATGATTGCAATTAAACAAGTTCAGTTCAGACTCACTGATGTCACTGAATATATTAATCAGGAAGGGACATGCAGTAAGGCACCATATATAGTATTTCCACCATACAGCTATAATAATGTAAATAACCACAAAAACATATATAATCATAAATGTAGTAAAATGAGAAAAGTGATGAGTTTTGTGTATGTATTACATCAGTTTTCAATATGATTTATTTGACTTTTAAGTTCATGTAGTTGAATTCTTAAGGACAGCTTAAGAATTGTTCTGTTCGGCAACTTAAGAAATGTTCCACAATTGTTCTTGCAAGTGGCTTGCAAAATTCCTGTGGATTTAACAATAGGTTCTCCCAGGCTAGCATGAGACAACTCCAGCACAACATGGTCCCCACTGCACGCCATCACTCTGTTCTCTTACCCTGCCTTGTTTTTGTAAATGGTTTTCATCATTCAGATTTATATATATATGTTTATTGCTTGTCTCTCCCTGCATAATGGAAGCTCAGTGAGGGCAGGAATTTTGTCTGTCTTGATCATTACTGCCATGATGTCTGGTACATGATGGACAGGAGTGTGAGGAGCCCAGGCTCTATCTGAGGGGACATGGGTAGCGGAGTTCAAGTAATTCATGCCATTATCTTTGTGTGCTCGGCAGACTGACTCTGATGTGGAGATTAGAGTGAAGGAGTTCATTAGATGTTCTTAGCAACACCTGCAAAGAAAGGTGAAGGAGTAAAGGCTGGCACAGGAAGAATTCAATACAGTCCCAACCACAGTGTCAGCTTATCCACAGGAGCTCTGGAACTGCGACAGTCCTGCGGAGTTGCCCTGAGATGGGGCAGAGCACGAGCCTTTCTATCCTCACATCAGTCATTAGATGTGGGCTGCCCCCAGTAGGGGGCGTGACCATGAATGAGGCAATTCTCATATTGATAGGTAGATGATAGCTAAACAGGGTCTGCGGGCAGCACACTTAGCAGCTGGGGAGCATGTCCTAAGGCAAAGTTAGATCCAGGACACGGTGCCAGTGCCAGCAGGAAACTGTAGTGCAATGAGAAAAAGAAGAGGGAGCCAGTTGCAGGAATCACAGGAAGGGATCACATCTGGTGGGGACTGAGGGAAACGCTCAGCTTGGAAAGCACTCGAGTTCCCAGAGCTTGCTCCACAACTGTTTTCTGGAGTTGGGAAACAACGATAAAAATCGGGGTAGGAGTACAGAGCCATTCTTTCTAATTTACCTCCCTGACTTACTCTAACACACAGGACCTAGGTAGTGAATCTCTATCCAGGAGTCTTCAAAGCACAAGTCACTCACAAATATTTACTGAGTATCTGTTATGTGTCAGGTCCTGCGCTGCAATCTACAAAGGAAAGAGTGAATTAAATAGACACAGTCCTTGTCCCAACGGAGCTTATGTCGTGTGGGGGGTTCTTCACCCTGACTTCACGTTAGTACCTCCTGCAGAGCTACTTTAACATGGCCAACGCCTGGTTTCCTGGCCTCATCACCACAGATTCGGATACAATTGGTGTCAAATGCAGCCCTGGCCTCAGCACTTCCTAATTCATGTTAATATGTAGTCAGGGTTGAGAACCAATGCTTTACGCCACTGAAAGAAAAGAAAGTAAACGGGTTATAAACCCCAAACTCCCAAATTCAAACTGAAACGCATACACTCTGGATGCAAAGAGACAAAACCAAAGAAATAAAAACCCAAACAATTGCCTGGTCCAAAAATATGATTCCACCGCTTCTCTGTACCCCAATCTGAATCAACAGTCATGACTAGGGCAAGTCATTGATACCACATCTCTGGGATGGATCATAAGTAAATTCCTTTGCTGATCATTTGGGATTACACGCTGTATGTATCCCCTGTGTTGTGTTTGATGGCTCAGTAGACGTGCCTTGCATACATCAGTAGACATCAGGGCAACCTAAACATGTTCCAAACTGCTCCTGCTGAAAATTGGCAGCACCTTGGGCTTCTGATTCCTGATCCTGTCGACAGTAAGTCAGCCTTTCTCTCTGAATTCCCAACTCTAGTGCCCAGACACAGTATTTAATTAGTGTTTCAATTATCATTTAAATGTTTGCACATCAAGTTCAATAAAGATCAGGCAGATGAATTCTGAGACAAGTGGGTGTATCATCAGTGATTTCCGCAGAGATAGCTTATGTGAAGGTTAACAATTCAAGCAGAGGGCCTTAGAAAGTTGTTAATTGGTGTAAATACTTTCTCAGCTGCAGAAATCAGCAGTGTGAATAAGTGACTAGCTCCTTTGATCGTAATGAATTAAGATGTTTTTCATGCATCACAGCAGCTGGTTGGGTCCTAAACTGCAGTTACCAAGAGCACAAAGGTCATCTCTTTTCCAAACAATCTTTCATATTGGCTAGATTGTGATTACCCTGTATGCAATTAGCCATCAGCTCACTAGAATGACTTTATTGCCTGGAATGTCTTTAAAAATCACGCAAATAATAAAAGAAAATTTGAATGGAACTGTTTCGGAGTGGAGAAGCCAGCTTTATATCACTATCAGAAGATGAAAGAGAAGTGGAGGCCACCTGGAATGGGACTGGCTGTTAATATTACCTTATCTATTTTTGTGCTTAAAGGGTAATAACACTGCTTATGATCAAAAGCTATGTGTGGGAGATAAAGGGAAGTGAGGAGAAAGGAAACTTAAATGGCATATCTACTCACAGCACTTCATCAGGACTAAAATGACTTTAAATGCTACAAAGATTAACTGAGAACATGCCAAGACCACTACCCTTGTTGAGGGAGGTACAGTTGGATTTTCATTTAATTCTGAGTTTTCCTGCCCACAAGCCTTAATGGTTTGGGGGTTGTTTTCAACTCAGGTTCAGTATGGAGAAGGCAATGTTTAATAGATCATCAAAATCAGATGAAAGGATTCCAGAAAGCTGAAGATCCCAAGAACTAAGGCAGATACCCGGCAATGCCTTGAAATGAAATCTTGTATTTTTACAGAACCTCAGGCTCTGTCCTCTGAGCATCTGATTATTAAAGAGGGAAAAGAAACCACATAACGTGTCTGATTCTCCCATGAGTCATTTCTTCAAAACTAAGATTCACCCTACTGTGTCCAAAACATATCGACATCCAATATTTCAGAAATCTTTTCAGGATTCTTCTAGGACTTAACTACTCAATTGTTGTTGCTGCTGCTGTTGGTTTCTCCACCCAAAGGAATTTGCTTGATCTCTATTGCTGGCTTTTCCCAAGGCCAGGAATGTAATTATCTTTTATGTTATGTCACCTTTTCTTATACTCCATCCTTAAGAAGAGAGAGTTGGAAAGGATCTTAAAGCTGTCAACAACCTTATGAATCACTGAGTCCGATTTCCTTACTTTAAATACTACTGATGTTCAGAGTGATTGGTTGGTCTCCCAAGGACCAATACTCTTTGGGCAAGCAATGACTGAGAGCCCCAGACTCTCAGAGCCCTCTGCACTGGTCTCGACACCAGCACCAACACCATTTGGTTTGGGAACCTTGTGAGAGCTCCCTAACCTCCCTGACCCTCAACTTTTGCAACTGTTGAAACAGGAATAAGAAGAGTACTCTCCTCTAGGAAATGTGAAAAGGATCTAATGAGAGTCTTCATGAAAAGCACTTAGCCCAGTGAACACTTGAGTATCTGTGGCTGTTATCATTAGAGACAGAACCCAGACTAGGACCAAAGATTCTGACTTTCAGTACAAGATTTATTCCCTTCTGTCATGCATGAAAACTCAAAGTCCTCTTGCTCCAGAAAGAAATGTTTCCTTTCCTCTGTATTTGAAAATGAATATAAACTCCCATAAAAAAGTGAGTTAAGAAATGACTGTCCCTTAAAGGTGGCCCTTCCAAAGTGTCTAAGCAGAAGCAAAATGAAGTGTAGCGTCACTTCCCTCGAGGAGTGAGAAGAGCTCACGTTATTTCTAGTTGCTCTGCAGTCAGGCCATGTTGGACAGAACTTTCCACCTCTGATTTCTTGCCTGTTTTCCCCTGACTACATGGTTAGTCAAGTTTGTCCCTCAGCTCCAAGAACATCTAATTTATAATTATGCTCTTTTAAAAGGCAACCGACACATATAGGGTATAGAAACGTACCACAACACAAAGTCGGAAGTCATCCTACCTCCTTCTGAAAGATGGCTCTGCCATTCCCAAAGGTTATTCTCGGGATCACTCACTTAGGAACTACAACAGCATCTTCCTAATAAAGAAGGCAAAACAAAACACTAAGCCCACCACTAACCTTGATTATGTTGTCAAAAAGAATAGCTTCTGAAGTGTGTCAAGCATGAAAAGCCGTTAAGGTGGAACGTTTTCAATTTTTGACCCTGGTTCGTACAAGATGAGTTTCCCTCTTCTGATCTGTGTCACTGTGAGAAACTGCCGCCTCTGATGCACCGATCAGAGCCCTGGTGGGAAGGCAGTGCACAGACCACCAGCAGGCTCAGCTGTCAAAAACATTTTCAGGGAAGCGGTGGTTGTGTTACTGTGGAAAACGTCAAGGGAGCAAGGGAGCCTGCTTACAACATTGTGAGGCTCACACATAAAGACAGAAATGTTCTGAAAAAACATATTCCCAGCTCTGTCAACTGGAAGGGTAAAAAGTAACATAAAGCTCACACTGAAACTTAGAGACCCTTGTATCTTAGAATATACCTGATTCTCCACTGAATGAGCTTTAAAAATTACACCTTTAGAGGTCGATTCAGAACTAAAAGAATCTTCAGAAGCCACATTAGAATCTGTGAGCTCTCTCCCACCTTGGACTTGACTCACCTCTGCTCCCTTGTCTAGTCAGTGATCACATTCTGTCGGTCTTCCTCTTCCACGTTTCTCAGAGCTGCCTGTTCCTCTCACTTCCACCACTACAACCCCAGGAAAAATTCTTCAGCATTCCCATCTCAATTACTGCCGCACTCACTTAGTTGGTCTTCTTTGATATCAATGTCCTTATGGCCCAAACCAACTTGTATTGTGTTACAGGATTGATCTTCCCTAAGTCATAATTTCCATTCTATCTCTTGCCTGTCTGCAAGGACACAATCATTCTAACTTCACGCGGGTACTCACATCCCCCCATTTTCGAATACAAGTAGCTCCATTTCCAGAGCACAGTTACCTTAACGTGTCTTGAATTTGCCTCCTTCCTTCTTACCTCCAGGCTATTTATTACTGTGTTTTCTGATGCAAGTTTACCTCTCTTTTTCTTCCATGCAAATATGACACTCTTTCCTTCTGAAGGCTCCTTCCCTGGGATTAACTTCACCCACTTCGGTACTCATCACTTCATCTTTCAGCTCAGCTGCTTCTCTTCTTCTCTGAACGTTTCTCACTTCTTTACCACTCTACCCCTTGGTGACTCCACCCCTCCTTGTCCTCTGAATACACAGGTTCCCCAGAAGTTCCCTTTTCCCCCCATAGCTTTGTTCCTAAGCATAACCAATCTCCTGGAATAGCATGAAACATACACCTGACTAAAATACTCAAAAAAAGCCTGGGACAGAGATTCCGATGTGACTACTGTTTCCAGCAATACTTTAGGTATACAAAATGCCTAAAAATTCTGGAAGACATGTAAAAGTCTTTTTTAAAAAATGCATGGTTAAATTGGCTGTAAAGTGAGAGATAACGTCTTTAGAGGTCAGAATAAAAAAGAAATCTCAAGTCCAGAAATTGGCTATCAGACTTTGTCAAAAAGAATGAAAAGTCAGCATCTGTCCTCTTCCCACCCTGATGACCTTAAACTTCACTTCAGCAAACCATGAGGAGACAACTGGGGGTGTAAACATCACAGACACTCAGATCAGGGATCGCTGTATCAAGCCAGGCTCCTGGAAGCTTCTGAGGGTAAACCTGGGAAAAAACTGCCTCAAAGAGATGTGGGAGAGATAATTATCTGTCTTGGCCTTGGCTGTGAGAAAAGGAAAATGATCGCTCTGAAATTTTAACCACAATTCTGCCCTCATACAAATTTGAGGCTAAAATCCACATTAATTTTAAGACACATTTTTAAAAAAACGCTCACACACGCACACACTATAAACTATGTTTAAATCAGAAGGTGGCAAACTATGGTTCATGACCAACTCCAGTCTTCCACCTGCTTAAATACAGTCCATGAGCTAAGATAACATGTTTTTTTTTTTTTTTAAAGATTTATTTATTTATTTGACAGAGAGAGATCACAAGTAGGCAGAGAGGCAGGCAGAGAGAGTGAGAGGGAAGCAGGCTCCCTGCTGAGCAGAGAGCCCGATGCGGCACCCGATCCCAGGACCCTGAGATCATGACCTGAGCCGAAGGCAGCGGCTTAAACCACTGAGCCACCCAGGCGCCCCGATAACATGGTTTTTAAGTGTTTAAATTGTTGAAAGACAATCAGAAGAGGAAAATATTTCATGACACATGTAAATTATATGAAACATTTATCAGAACATAGTTATGCTCATTTATTTATATACTGTCTACAGATCATTTCACATTACAATGGTGGGGTTGAGTAGTTGTGACACAGACTATATAGACCAAGATGCCTAAAATATCCTAAAATATTTACTCTCTGACCCGTGACAGAAAACATTTGCCAATTCCTCATTTAAAGTGATCAAAAGCAAAAGCAAACACTAATGGTCTCTGGTAAGCAAACTTCAAACAAAAACCTCAAGGAATTCCACAGGTAAAGTTTCAAAGAATATAGGCATACAGTAAAACTAGGAAGAAAGAGAGACAGAGGGAAGGCGGCGGCGGTGGGGGGGGACAGAGGAAAAAGAAAGGGCACTAATACTCCAGGAATAAGCACAGGTGACAAGAGAAGTAACTAATCAGCGAATCAGATCTGCAAAGAATGCGGATGGCCTAAATATCAGACACAGAATATAAAATACGTTTTATCACACTTACCTAAGTCCAGCTGGGAGTCTCCCTCCAGTCATATTTATGTATATATCTGTTTGTTTGCTCATCTATTTTTCACTTGCTGTCTGCTTCCTTTATAGAGAGTGACTGAAGGTAGTTTGGGGTTTTTCTGTTTGTTTTGTTTTCCCCTACATGCATTGTAAATGTCATCCCTTTTATAGACCATGATATTTTAGAAATTAATTTTAAATTTTGTTTAAAATAGATCCTGGGGGCACTTTAGCTCCTAGACACAATCCCAACACTGGCATTTCACCTACTCAGAATTTAACTGTCCACAATGGAATTATAAAATTCTAGTCTACTGGTGTACTTACCACTAAGAAGTATTACAATCAGCCTTGATTCCTAACCAGGACAAGTTTGTAAGTTGTATTCTACAAGTACTCATGAAATTGGAAAATCTCAGATCTACCTAACCTTCAAACAGGTCAGCCACCTACAAACACTAAGTCATGCTACCTGATGCTATGGGTCATGCTCTTCCCCTAGATCACTGAGGGCTCAACTCAAATGTCACTTCATAAGAGAGGACTGCCTAAGTACCTTTTTAAGAACCCCTACATACACAGCTTGTCTTTCATATTACCTTATTTAATTGCCTTCAAGACCCTTCAAATTATCCAAATATTATTTATTCATATATTCACTGTCCATCTCTCCCTCGCCGCCAGAATATAGGTTGCATAATAAAGGGATGTTGTCTTTGTCACACATATACACCATTTCTGTATATAGACTACTTTTATTCCTAGGACCAAGAAAAGTTCCTGACCCACAGGTACTCTTTTTTTTTTTTTTTTTAAGATTTTATTTATTTATTTGAGAGAGAGAGAGAGAGAGCACGAGAGGGGAGAAGGTCAGAGGGAGAAGCAGACCCCCCATAGAGCTGGGATCCCGATGCAGGACTCGATCCCAGGACTCCGGGATCATGACCTGAGCTGAAGTCAGTTGCTTAACCAACTGAGCCACCCAGGTGCCCCCACAGGTATGCTTAACAGTTGACTCATCAGTGGTATTTTGCCTGAAAAGATGAATGTGGACACACTTAGCCTTTGAGACAAGTTAGAAGTCACAGATTTTTTTTCTCTTGCCTCTCCATAAAAGCCAGTGATCTCTGGTTTTACTTTCATCTCTAAGAATTCAGGATGATTGTGACATACCAGACTCCAGATTTCATTTATTTTCAGCATTGAAAACCTAGAAAGAAGAGTTTATAAGTTTTCACGTTTAACTGCTCTTGAAAACCGAACTCGATCCTTCTAGTATACTACACTTTCTCCCACCAGGTGATAGGAAAAACAACAAATATTTGGCCATTCCCAGGACCATGAAACATCCCCAGTTAAGCTTACCAATGTCAATGAACAAATCACCATGGCTCTCCCATGAACAGTGTGGTGAGCTCCTTTCTCACCAGAATGCACCCCTGAAGATTCTGTCCTTGTTGTAATTATGATGGTCTAGTTCTTGGTGCTAATTTGTCTGCCTACAGAATAGAGATGAGTATACATTATCCAATTATCACAAAGTTGACTTCTTCCAGTTACTATGTTGCTTTGCAACAATCTACCCCCAAATGTATGGCTTAACACAAGAGCCATTTTATTGTAAGTATGGATTAAGAGTACAATGGCAGTCAACACGTCTCTACACCATGATGCCTAGCACCTCATCTGAGAAGATGCAAAGACTGGGGAGGACTTGGTGGCCAGGCTGGAATCATCTGGAGGCTCTCCATGTCTGGTGTGTGGCCTGCTGACCAGAGCACTGACATGAGGTCTGTCTCTGTAGCTTGACTCTCTCACAGCACAGTGGCCTCAGGTTTGTCAGACCATGGTGTCCATGGTGGCTTGGGACTCTAAATTAGAGTGTTACAGTGAACAAGGCAGAGCTTTGTCACCATCTAGAACCCAAGTCAGGAGTCACACAGCATCACCATCCCCATCTCCAAGATCAAAGCAGTCAAGTCCCTCCACACTCAGGGGAGGACTATCAAAGACTCTGCAGCCAATTTTACAAACTGCCACACTCTCCTTATCTCTAAAATTCGCCCCTCTCTCAACACAGCGGAGTGTATCTAGCACTAAGGTTTAAAAAAATTCCTATCACTAACAATCTGGGTAAGGCTGGATAATTCATCTGCATAATAAAGGTGTTAGACTCCATGACCTTCCTTCCAGCTTTTACAACCCATGCTTCCACTATTACAGTGTGTTGAATAATGCCATCCAAAAATTCTTGTCTGCCTACAACCTCAGGGCATGACCTTATTTGGAAAGAGTGTCTTTGTAGATGCAGTTAGTTAAAGACCTCAAGATCAAATCATTCTAGGTGTAAAATGAGCCCTCACTATAATGGCAGATATTCTTATGAGAAGAGCAGAGGACACAGAGGAACACAGAGAGACCACGTGAAGACAGAAGCAGGTACTGGAATGTTGTTACCACAAGCCAAGAAATCCCTGGAGCCACCAGAAACTGAAAGAGGAAAGGAAGGATTTCTTCCTTAAAGCCTTCCAAGGGAGCATGGCCCTGTTGCCACCTTGACCTCAGAGCCCTAGCCTCCGGAACTGAGGATAAATTTTCATCGTTAGCCACTAGGTCTGTGGTAAGTTATTAGGACATCCCGAGGAAACAAACATAATTACCTGCTCCACCTCCTCCTTTCCCAAATCAAGACTCAAGTACCAAAGGCAAAAAGCTCTTCCTGACTCCCCACTCCGGACCTGCTCCACAGTGATGAGTTGCTTCATGAGCCCAGCGGTGAGAAAGTAAAGAACCGAGACACTAGGAGAGTGTGCTCATATTTTCAAGCCTTGGTGCACCCAAGTCTCCTCATAGTTGTTTTGTCATCAGTTCCCCTGGGCATGAGCAAAACGTGAGGCTGGGGCTGAAGAGTCCTACTGTTTGGAAGACACAGATGTGCTCTGACACAGGCTCTTGGGGAACCTTCTCCGAGGCAGGGAAGATGAGAATGTGTACGTTGCAGCTACCGTCCATACCTGCTCCTTGAGAAGAGAAACCCAGCATGGCACAACTGAGAACCCCAAGTGCAAT
The DNA here is from genome assembly GCF_963455335.1 of Martes martes. Lineage (NCBI taxonomy): Eukaryota > Metazoa > Chordata > Mammalia > Carnivora > Mustelidae > Martes > Martes martes. Next base: position 57,496,096 of record NC_137888.1, on the reverse strand, counting down.
TATCTGTATTCTCAAGACATGGAAACCAGAACAGCTTTGCCCTGATGCAACAATGTCTTGGAGGCAGGAAAAACAAGAAATAAACTTAATTTCATCAGTCATAAATAGTCTACAAGTAAATCATAAAGCTGTGATTTATTCAACAGTTCACATTTTGATGATGATTTTGCAAGCAGCCAAAGGCTGGCTGCTCCTTCGAAGCTTGAGGGATGCTTTCATTCCTTTCTCTTCACTCTGATGCAGCTCTCCCCACCCCCAGGACCGCTGAGTCCAGAAACCAAAGCTTTCTCACAGGAGCACTCCCCTCCCTCTCCCACATCTCATTTAAATTTCTAATTCCCCAAAGCTTAAAAAAAAGAGAGAGAGAGAGAGATGCCCGAAGACAAGCCAAATTGAGAAACTCAAAGTGAATAGTAATAAGGGGTTCAATTACAGACCATGCATTCTCCTTCTCCGGGGGACAAGCACACTCATACAATTTGACTTCCTGCCCTCATTTTACTTCGAAAGTGATTCGAAGGCCTCCATATATTTCAAAGAAAGCATCTTGCCCACCATTTCTATCTACATAGATCACAAGCAAACTAGCCTAAAAGGAGAAATTTTGTTTTGAAGATTAAAAAAACTGCCTTTTCTAATGCTGTCAAGGTAATGCTAATACGTACAGCTAATCAGTTATTTAGAATATAGGGCCTTACACCATTTAGAGAGTATTTTTTTATTTGTGCAAACAATTTTGAGTAGATTGTGGAGAAAAGGAACATATGTAACAAGGACATTAAGGTTTACTTTACAAGGCAGAAGATCACAGGGGACAGCAAAGGAACGGAGCTGTTTATCATGGGACTTCAACTGAAAAAGGGCAAAAGAGTCTGGCCATCCCAGCTCGCAGGTCATTGAAAACTGAGGAACTGCTCAGAGCCCTTCTGGAAGCTGCAGAAATTAAGCCTTTTGTTCTTGTATTGTGGCCTGGTTGACTTTGCACCAGGTCGAAGCAATGATCTGTATAATTGCAAACTCTCCCTATTACCAGGGGCTGTCACTTCAGAAGTGATGTCTGGGCTCCAAGCCAGATTTTGGTTTCACCTTAGCTTGCAGGATACTCCATATTGATAAAATTAAGTATATTATGATGCATAAAGGAGGGAGAGTGGGAGCAGGAGGTGGAAGGCAGAAAGAAGGGCAAAAGGGGTGATGAAGAAGGAGGGGGCCAAAAAGATTGAAAACCACCAGGGGAGGAGGTTGGACAGAAGGTGGTCTGCAAGATGGTGACATTGTTTTCAAGAACAGCGTGTCCGTAGTTTGAGGAAAAGCAATGTGAGGACATATAGCAGATTTCCCTCTAACCAAGAGTCTACATCCCTCCATGTTTTCCACCACAACTTGTGCTCCAGCACCCCCAACTTGGGAAGCAACTCCATCTTGTTAAAAATGAAGCTCCGCCAGAAATCATGCAATTCTGGCTCTAGCGCTGACTCTGGTGAAGGCCAAGGAGGTAGGGGTATCCAACAGCTTGCCTGACCTGAGTTCTTCAGAAAAGTGTGGATGGAAGAAGAGTCTTGCATGGAGCCCATCTGGGCACCTGGCAGTGTTCAACAAAGAGTTGTTGGATGAGCTGAGTTTAAAGAAAATCTATTCTGCATGTAATAAGAATACATGATTTAATTTTTAAAAATCATTAAGGTAACGGTACAGCATAGGGAATATAGCCAATGATCCTGTAATAGTGTTACATGAGGATGGATGGTGGTCGTACTTGTTGTGAGCATAACATGACATACAGAGATGTCACATCCCTATGTTGTACACCTGAACCTAATGTAACTTTGGGTGTCAACTCTATTCAAATAAAAAAAAAGTTTTAAAATCATTAAAGTAAGGTCTAGTCTTGAACTGAACTATATTCAATAGTTTGAGGATTTGGGTATTTTTTTTTCTCCTGATACTCATCTGAAAGTTGAATTTCTGAGCCCATTTCTCCTGTACCCACACAGAAAAATCCATCTAGATCATCAAGATTATCATGGATCTTTACAGGTTCTGTGGTATTTAGTGGTTTTCAAAAATTATAAATTGCAATGCAGACAAAATATAAAATTTTTTAAAAAGCAGTAAGAGGTGGGGCACCTGGGTGGCTCAGTGGGTTAAGCCTCTACCTTCAGCTCAGGTCATGATCCCAGGGTCCTGGGATCGGGCCCCGCATAGGGCTCTCTGCTCTGCGGGGGTGGGGAGCCTGCTTCCCTTCCTCTCTCTCTGCCTGCCTCTCTGCCTGCTTGTGATCTCTGGTTGTCAAATAAATAAATAAAATCTTTAAAAAAAAAAAAAAGCAGTAAGAGGTAAAAGATTATCACTCTCTTGGTATATTTTGCTATGCCTGTCCTTTTGGAGAATTATCACCTTTATTCTTAATATTTGCACTCAAAAAACTGTCATTTTAAATCATGTATCATTCGTCATTTAAGTCGTAAAGTAAGTGCACAGAAAACATTGTAGCATGGGAAGGAGGAACAACTCAAATCCGGTGGAGGCAGGGGACATGAAAGAATAATGCATTGGTGTGTAATCACAACTCCACTAAGTCATTCTGTAGAAATCATTTCTTTGAGGAGTATTTCTAAACCCTAAAAATCCCTAACAGAAGCAAAACGGGCCTGTCCCTCCTAAAACTCAGAGGTTGCTGCCATCTTCTTCCCTTGACAAACATTGATCAACCTTCTTCTTAATTTATTTTTGCCCCAGGCTGTTAGTCAACAATGAATGGCAGGAATAATCAGGTGATCAATACTGGTGAATCTGCAGGAATAGGTAATTTTCTCACATTCACAGGACAGGGGAGGAAGAAATAATACAATTGCTTTTCCCACTGGCAGGTGAGCAACTCTAGCAATGGCGTAACCAACTCCATTACATTCTGCCTCTTTATCCCAGGGAAAAGTGATACTGCACCTTCACAAAGCCATGAGTGGATAAGATCTCCCCTTTGTATCCTTGGAATCTCCACAATATCTGGGTACATGGCTCGCACCCCTCAGTAGCTACAACTCTCTTGCTAATATCTTTTTTTGGTTCTCCAAGTGAATTCACATAGACTAGTTTGCTTAGTCTTCTAATCATTTTGCTCTCACTAGGTGAAGAAAGTCTCAGAGATACTAAATGATTTGCTCAAGATTTCAAGTCTAGTAAGGAGGGGCCAGAAACCAGGTTTCTTCACATTATAGAAGAACTAGACTCACTTAGCTACTCAGAAAAATAGCATTTTGAACTGGACAATGTGCTAACAACAATAACAAGAATGATGATGATGATGTTATCACCTAGAAAAGTAGGAAGTTTTTTTAAGTTGTGTCTACCATAATTAAAGATATGACTATGTGATTATGCTTGATAAATGGAGAAGAAATCAGGTATAGCTTTTTATGCCACCATTCCTATGGTATATGAAAATTAGATCATTAATAGCTTTCTACAAGCAAGCACCTACCTCTAGTTGGCACTTCTTCTTATTGCTCTAAGCGAACCCCCTCACCATCCCTTAACTTTTGCTTATCCATCTGAAACCACCGTTTCACATTATTGTGATTCTATTGTTGCAAATGGAAATATGCCTTTTTGTTTGTATATCAACCAACACACTTACTACAGTATTTATTGAGAGTATATCATCTTAGGCACCAAGGGTAGAGCAGTGATCAAGACATCAAAAGTAATCATTCCTACTGTGAGTATGGAGCAAAATGTACCTGTATTATGTAAAGTCACTAGTATTATTGAAACTTGTATGGGGTTGGTTCGTCTGTCTTATCCACGTGGGGATGGCTATGCTCCAGCATCAGCAGGAGTGGATATGGTGACTCTGTCCAAGGTACCACCATAAACACTACCCTACCTCTCATCTCGCAAGAAGATGAGTCAATACTTAAAGTGCAAAACTGGGCAAGATCAGACATATAGAAACCCTAATTATAAGTACATAAATAGAGGAGATGATGTGGAGTAAAATCCTGGACTAACAGAGTAGGTAATAAAGTAGGTATTTACTTCAGTTGGCAACTTCAATCTTCTTGGCAATGCACCACAGATTACATTTTAAAGTTTTCATTCTGTCAGTAGGATATTTTTTCTAGATGATAAATAAATACATTGATCTCTTATCAAAAATAACGCTAGAGATTATTAGGACATTTTCTTACAAGTTACATTACCTTTGAAGTCTATTGCTGGTAATTTATTGCAGCACATTTAACAGAGCAACAGAAGATGGAGTTAGGTCAGACTCAGAAAAACACCCATATTTCAAACATCAAGGATTCTCTGGAATTTCTTATTATATTAACTGACTTGATAGTCTACATAGTTCAGAAGCTCTCTCTTTTATTCTCCCACTTTTATCCATTTACATTGTGTCCACTCCTAAAAAGAATGTTACACTATTTAAATACATACACTTAAAAATGAAGATTAAAGAAACAATTTAGGAGAGAAGGAATAATTTTGTCCATTATCAGGATGAGAACATTACTGCAAGTAAACACTTATTTTATCTCCCAGCTTCCTAGTAGTTGAGGCTAACATTAATCTTAATATTATATAGCTATGTTAAAAGAAGCCCACAATTTTATCTGGGAAGACATTTTCATGGCCTTAAATTCCTGGACAATGTTCTCCATTCTGCGTTGCAGTAAGCAATAGAGAAAGCACAATAAAAAATAAAATTCTGGAGGTGATCATGAGATATTCCTCAAATAGCCCTTCCTAGGTTCAACACTTAATAAAAATCCAACAACATAAAAGTTTGCATGAAGTAGCTCTGTGGGAAGTTCAGAGAACAGTCCTGGTACATAACATCCCGAGGATCTTATTCTACACAAGGATAAAGTTTGAAGAACCTAAAGATATGACGAGGTGGCCTGCCTCTCTTAATCACAATCTGTCAGCTGTATTTGAATGGATGCTATTTTACAGGGGACACCGCAAGTCTGAGATCTTTTACATGTGCCTAATGTGCTGATTTTCTGTGCTGTGAATTGATGACAGTCTTGAGTTTTTGCTGTGGACATGAGATGGATCTTTGCTAAGCCAAATTATTGGTGAGATTCTCTCATGTTGATTACAGGATACTAACCTGGACACCACCCACCCCTCTCGCACCTCAACCTGAGTGAGTTGTGCTGTCTGGAGAGAGTGATTTTGCTGACCCACTAGCTGAAAACCATCAAGAGAACAGGTAACAATTTTAGTCTGAACAGCCTGTGTGTTAAGCATCAAATCTTTGTCAATAATTCATTTGTCTTTTAAAAGACCCATCAACTCAAAGTTACAGTCAGAGAATTGGAATCTTAAAATTGGAAGGTACTCCTTCGCTGTTGGAATATGAACAGCAACAGATAACTTACCACTAAATGAAACAGCTTGTGGGGCTTTAAAGAACAAACAAACAAAAAAAGATTTTATTTATTTATTTATTTAAGAGAGAGAGAGAGAGAGAGAAAGAGCATGAGCAAGGAGAGAGGCAGGGGCAACAGGAGAAGCAGACTCCTTGCTGAGCAGGGAGCCCAATGCAGGCCGATCTGAGGACCCCGAGATTGTGACTGGAGCCAACGAAGTCACAGGCTTAACCAACTAAGCCACCCAGGGGCCCCAAGCTTGTGTAGCTTTTAAAACACTCTAAACATGAGAATTTTTTTTATATATAATGCCCCTCCCCATACAACTTACTTCTGCTTAACTTCTAGCTACGGTCCTTTCTTTTGCCCTCTGATGCATGCAGGATATGCATGATAAATAGAAAACATCCATTTCAAATCACAGCTATACTGAAATTTGAATTATGCCATGAATGAAAAGTTTATCTTTGCCCACAGAGGTGTGTGGTGCACCTATATCATTACAACACAGAGAGCTCACAGCACAACTGCTGGCTGTGGTGTGAATAGCATCATTATAGTATTTTTCTCTATCAACTTAATGCTCCTTTACTTGCCCCTGTGGTGGGATCTTAATCTGTATGTTTTGTGGACCTGTCCTTCCTATAGTTCCTAAAGGGTCAGTACTACACACTACACACTTCCATCCCAAGCTAAGCTAGGATGGGTTGGAATATGGACAAATATCCCAACCAAAGGCTTACCAATCCATAGTCTGACTCCTCCGGCTTACACACAGGAACTGGTCCCATAACATTCTCTCAATATTTCAACTAACATACACACTACGTCGTTAGTCAGTGGGGAATGTTGGAATACAAAGATCATGCAGATTGGAGGCTGTCTTGGCTGTCTTAGCAGTTTGAGGGGTTGCCTGGAAACTGATAAATAGGAGAAAATAAGTATTTGGAGAAAGGAGAGAGAGTATGTGCACAGAAGGACCAAGTCTGTAGTTCCTCAGGCCCTGAGTAACGGAGGAGACAGTTTGACTCCCGGTGACTCTCGTTTCCTAGTTACAGCAGCTCCGATCCTTGGATCCCTATGTGAGTCCTGAATCCTGACAGTGTTTTCTCATCTCTACTTGACCTCATCTCCCCGGGCCTCTGTTCTTCACAAATGAGATAGCCCTGACTGAAGAGGAATGGGATAGAAAATCCCAAGGGTACAGATGGAGCACCCAAGCTGCAGAATGAGATCAGAAGCAACAAAGAACATTAATATACACATGCAGCACTGGCCGCTGAAATCCTCCCATCCCAAACACCATTTCATATGGGCGAATTTCAATAACACAGATTGTTTTATGCACAATAAAAAAGGCAGACTGCTGATTAAAATAGATGAACCATGATTCCAGTGATCTTATGTGGCTCAGAGTGCCAGCGTCCACACACAAAGCATCAAGTGCACTCAGTACCATAGACCAATACCAGGAACTTGACTCTATTTAATAGTAAGATGCTGACCCCACTTCCCACGAACAGTGCCAATCACAGAATTTATGGGAAGCTTCTTGGGGACTCCTCCTCACACACCTCTCATCTTTGGATGTGTCATAATTCCAGGAGGACAGGATTATGTCTGACAGAGGGATGGTGAGGGCAAATGAGGGACAGAGCAGGTCATGATCACTGTGAGGAAAAGATATGGATGACATTTGAGAGCCACTGGTTTGGAACATGATTCATAGTATTTTCCAAAAGGGAGTTAGTACCTCAGAGCACACAATTTCATACCATGCTGTATGTATTCATTTTCAAGCTTCTTGTCCAGCCTCTTACCTAGTTTCAGTGAGTCATTCTTCACATGTGTTGTATTATTCTAGAAACCAATTATTTTCAAAAACAATATAGAATAAAATGGTCTCTCATCATTCTATATTCCTAGGAGCTATTGGTAATTTCATTTGGTTTGTAATATTTCTCTTTCTTCCTCCTCTTTCCTTTTTCTTTTCTTTTTTTTTTTTTTTTTTGGTTCATAAAATGTACCCAACACAGAAGCCTCAAGGTAATCATGCATGAAAATAAAAATATTAGGAAGCAAAATTTACCCCACAAAGTTCCCATATTTCCCATGCCCAGGGGAGTTTTCTATTGGGAATCTGAGTGGGAAGCAAGAAGGAGAGAGCAAAGACCATAACTTCATAGTTAAAGTGATTACTAACTGGCACAGGGGGAGAAAAAAAAGGGAGGGGCAGAAATTATATTCAGTAAAACCAGAGCAAAAAGAGCAAAATGAATCACAGAAATAATGTCTGCTCAGAATCTGAAAATTAAAATACTGCTCTGAACAGAACAGATATGATTCCCAATTGAACAATGAGCTGAAATCCAGGAAGCTTTCAAAAATAAATAAAAGGTAATCACAGTGAAGAATAAAGATAAGTGCACCTTCTCATTTATAGGAGTGGACAGTAGTTCCTCAACTACTTGCTTATTGAAATGGATTGTTAACTAGACGACAAGGAGCAAAATGAAATGGATCATAACGTTGCTCATTTTAACGCTACATTCTCTCAATGAAAATGTATTTTTAAATTAAGATATGATATGCGAGAAGAAATCTCAACATCTGAGTGATCACAGAACTGAGAGGGATTTTGAATTAGCCAACAACCTACTGTTTGGGACAAAGTGAGTTTTTCTTTAAGTGACCCATCATTCTAACACAAGGGCTTATTAGAAGACTTCTGTGTGTCTTTCTCATGGACCATCCCTGACTCTATGTAAGTGTTCTCCAGGTAACTGTAGCTCTGTCCTCTTTGTACAGAATGACTGACTTAGCCACAGGACGACTCATGGAGGCACGTGGGAGATGAGCCCTAGCCTCAGTGAGTTTTCACATCTGTCAGTGGGTTCTTCATTGCTGGTTAACAAACTATTCTCAAACTTAGGGACTTAAAACAAAAACAACTTACTGGCTCATGATTCTGCAGTTTGGGCTGGGGTCCCTTTGGCAATCTGTCCTCCTCTAATCTTGCCTGGCATCACTCATGGCAACCTGACAAGGGGTGGGTGGTCCAAGACGCCGTGATGGAACTAGATCTGAGGTGCCTCATTCCCTCTCATGTGACTTTGCCATGTTTCTTACATGGAGACAGCTGCCTTCCAAGAGGGCAAACCCCAACTATCAAGTGCATATTAAACCTCTACGTGCATCATTTTTATTGCTGTCCCACTGGCCAAAGTCACACAGCAAATCACATAGCCAAACCCAGAGTCAACATGAGAGGGAAATCACGCCAAGGCGTGAAATTCCAGAAGTCATGATTCACTCTGGGGTGTCAATATAACAATACTAAAACTCTCATTCCACGTTTTTTTATGTATCTTTTCAAACCATGTATTCTGAAGTATGCTTTGAGTAAAAAATGTTCTTGTTGAAAAAAAATAACTTTAACTGAGAGTACTCATTTAAAATAAAGATATCAGAGGGGAGGTAGGGAGAATGGGTGAAATAGGTGAAGTGGATTAAGAGTACACTCATGATGAGCATGATCAATGACGTACAGAACTGCTGAATCACTATATTACACACCTGAAACTAATATAAAACTGTATGTTAACTGTACTGGATTAAAATTAAAAACTTAATAAAAATACATTTTAAAAATATTTGTTTTAATTAAAACAATTTGGGGCACCTTGGCGTCTGAATCTTGGTTTCAGCTCAGGTCATGAACTCAGGGTCATGAGATCAAGCCCCAAGTTGGGCTCTGTGCTCAGCGAAGAGTCTGCCTGAGCTTCTCTCCCCTCTCCTTCCTCCCTTACCCCCTCTCTAGGATAAATAAATAAATCTTTAATTTTTTTTTAAATTAACTCCTATCTCCAAATTTCTGAATCATTTCTTTGCTTAACATTGTTTGCTTAACTTACAATATTTATAAACAGAATATAGAATAATAGAAAACAGAATATAGAATAATAGAAATAGAATAATAGAAAAATAGAGAACTTTTAATTGTTTAAATACTTATTAACATAGGGACGCCTGGGTGGCTCAGTTGGTTAAGCCGCTGCCTTCGGCTCAGGTCATGATCCCAGGGTCCTGGGATCGAGTCCCGCATCGGGCTCCTTGCTCGGCGGGGAGCCTGCTTCTCTCGCTGCCTCTGCCTGCCTCTCTGCCTGCTTGTGTGTACTCTCTCTCTCTCTCTCTCGCTGGCAAATAAATAAAATCTTAAAAAAAAAAATACTTATTAACATAATAAACACTTATTAGAATACAAACAGGGAAGACATTCCAAATAATTGAGAGATCAAACTAATAGTGGTTTAAATATAATAGTAAGCATTTTATTTCATTTACAATCATCATAGATTTAGCTAAAAATTGAATTTTTAGAAATATTTCAGGTTTAGCTTAGCCAAAATGCTGAAAGAGGATTTTTAGTAATGTTTTAAAATACACATGTGTATAAAACCTTATCACTAGCCATTGAAGTGAATGTTTTTGAGGAAACTATGAATGGTAATCTATAATGTAACCCTTTTGTTGGTTCTAAGGCTCCTCTGGTTCTAAGGAGTCTTGCTTTTTTCCTCCAATCACTCAAATGTCCAAAATGTTCTTACATACTTTTGGCCAGCCATATCTTTACTATGGTCATAGGTATACATTAATAGAGTCAGGGGTGGGGGGAGGAACTACTTCTCTGGAGCACCTGGGTGGCTCAGTCAGTTAAGCGTCTGACGTATTTTAGCTCAGGTCATGATCTGAGAGGGAGCCCCATGTCCAGCTCCGCACTCAGCGGGGTGTGTGCTTGGGATTCTGTCTTTCCCTCTCCTTCTGCCCCTCCCCACCCTACTCTCTTGCTCTTTCTTAGGAAAAAAAAAAAAAGTTTGAAAGTTCCATAAATAAAAAAATAAAAATAAAATTCCCATTCTAGGTTCAGCAAAGAATAAAGTACAAAGTCCTTGGCCGGGCAATTCTCCCAAATCACCTTTCCTTTCTGGCCCCTCTGAGTCCCACAGAAATGTTACAAAATAAAAGCAATCATATTCTTCAACTCGAAGACAGACTTCCTTCTGTATCCAGAATTCTATCTTCTCTTTGCTGAAAAGCACTCTTAAAGCCTCCACTCCCTACATCTAGCTCCTTCCATCTGCCAAGAATCCTGGCCATCCTTCAGGGCCCAAGTCATAGGGTATGCCTTTCCCAAACAATTCCATGATTGTCCCAAAAAATGGGTATTTTTTCCCTTCTTTGAACTTAGTATCCAGGTGGCACAGTATAGTAGAAATGACCTAGGCTTTCGAATGAGACAGATTGAGTCTCAAACCCGAGCTTTTTCAATTGTGTGACTACGGCCACCCTTGTTCAGGTTTCTTAGTTGTAAAAGAGGTCTACTTTGTACAGTTGTTGTGAGAAGATTAAGAGAAATAACATGGTAAATGTCCAGTAGATTACATAACATATGATGGTCCTATAGACCTAAGCAGTATTAGGAAACACACCAGTCAATTTTGTGACACTGAGGTTTGGCTTTTATCCTCTTATTTTGTGAACAAATATGTTCCATCATAGAATATTCATCCTTAAAGAAATAAATAACTATTGTACTCCATTTTATTGCTCAAGTCTGCCTCTCCTTCATTCTAGTGTCTAGAACTTTCTTGATGTTAGTTGAAGATACCTGTATCTTTTGAGAGGAAAGAAGGAAACAGGGAGGCAAGGATGATTGATATTCACTTTACATTTTAAGATTTTATTAATTAATTAATTTATTTATTTGAGAGAGAGAGCGTGAATTGGGGTAAGGGGCAGGGGGAGAGGGAGAAGCAGACTCCCCACTGAGCAGGGAGCCCAACGTGGGGCTCAATCCCAGAAGCCTGAGATCACGACCTGAGCCGAAGGCAGACACTTAACCCACTGAGTCACCCAAGCACCCGACATTCACTTTACTTCTTAAAGAAAATGACATAGAATATAGTATCTCTGTTTATGAAGGGCAAGTTAAGGATCACTACCTGGAAAATGTTGCAACTGCTAAGCTGCTACGACATACTAAATGTCATTGCAGAAAAAGTTGTTGTTTTTTTTTTTTTTTTAACCATAGTACATTTCTACTTGACGAGTAAAAATATCATAGATTTATAGGCCTGGAATGGATGCTAAGAGGTTGTTTAAACTAGCTTCACCCTTCAAACAGAACTGCACCTGCTTCACAGAAACGAAGGCGAGGGCTGCCTTCACAGGGGAGGACAGCAAAGAATCCACGGGTTGCCCAAGGGCCTCCACAGACACTGGCTGCTGAGACCACATGGAAAATGCTGGTGGTCACCTTAAAATTCTAGTAGGTCACCCTACAACTGCTCCTCGTTTGGCCACATATGGAGATCTGTCTACCCTCATTTGGAGTAGTGCCAGAAAGTTCTTGGGGAGATAATGGGACGCAATGAAGCTAACAGGCAAGGAAACAAGACAATAGGATTCAAGTTGGGAGGTGGGGACTTGGATAAATGAATTTTTTTAAAAAGTTGTCAAGATCAAATTTCCATTTCTATGTAAACATCCAAACATCTTGATTTGCACTGAACTATGTGAAACTTCTAAGGATATTAATAGATACAGAAAGACGGGATACTGTCTAGCAACACTTACTTGTGAAATCTAAAAAAGAAAAAGAAAAAAAAAAGTCAAAGTCAGGAACAGAGTAGAAAAGTGGTTTCTGGGGTTGGTGTGGGTGGGAGGTGAGAATAGGGATAGGTTAGTAAAAGGATACAAACTTCAGTTGTAAGATGGAGAGGGTCTGAGGATATAATGTGTAACTATAGTTAACATTGTATTGTATAACTGAAATTGGCTAAGAGAGTAGAATTTAATGTTCCCCTCTGCCCAGAAAAGTAATTGGTGAAGTAATGAATCTGTTAATTAACTCAATAGTGGAAGTCCTTTCACAAGATCTTACAACTTTGTCAATTATATGTCCATAAAGCTAAAAAAAAAAAAAAAAAAAGGAAAAGAAAACACAAAAATCAGCCCCTAAAACATTGCAATATTCCATATTCAAAGGTCCTCAGGATGAGATAAAGAATATTAACTTTAAGAGAGTCTTTTTGAACTTTAGAGCTCAAATTAACTATTCAATCAGAACATTAGAACTGAAACTTTTGTTAATTATACCTCAATCCAGCTGAAAAAAGAAAGAAGTCATTGCTAAAGCCAATGTCATGAAGATTTTTCTTTATGTTTTCTCCTAGATGTCTCACAGTTTCAGATCTTACATTTAGATTTTCAATTTATTTCCAGTTAATTTTTATGTATGGTGTAAAGTAAGGGTCCAATTTCATTATTTTTTATGTGGGTGTCCAGTTTCCACAACACCATTTTTTGGAGACCGTCCTTTCTCCACTGTGTGGTCTTAGAACTCTTGTTGAAGATCATTTGAGCACATGCAGGAGGGTTTATTTCTGGGATTTCTATTCTGTTCCATTGGTCTATACATATGTTTTTATGCTGGTACTATACTGGTTGATTACTGTAGCTTTGTGATATGTTTTAAAATCAGGACATGTGAGACCTTCAACTTTGTTCTTTTTAAAGATCATCTTGGTTCTTAGGGGTCACTTGAGATTCCACATGAATTTAAGAATTTTCTTCTATTTCTGTAAAAAAAATACCATTGCAGTTTTGGTAGAGATTACATTGAATCTATTGACTGCTTTGAGTACTATGAACAGTTTAACAATGTCTTCCAATCCATGAGCAAGAAATACATTTTTATTTACTTGTGCCTTCTTCAATTTCTTTCAGCAATGTTCTGTAGTATAGTTCTTTGACCTTGGTTAAATTTATTTATACGTATTTTATTCATTTTAAGGCTGCTGTGAATGGGATTGTTTTCTTAATTTCCTTTTTAGGTTGTTCATTGTTAGTGTATAGAAACGCATCTGATTTTTGTGTGTTGATTTTGTAACTTGTAAGTCTGCTGAATTTATTTATTATAACAGTTTTGTTTATGCATGTGTGCGGAATCTTCAAGATTTCCTTTCTTTTTTTTTTTAAAGATTTTTAAAGATTTTATTCATTTATTTGACAGTGAGAAAGGGAACACAAGCAGGGAGAGTTGGGGAGGGAGAAGCAGGCTTCCCACTGAGTAAGGAGCCCAACACTGGGCTCCATCCCAGGACCCTGGGATCATAACCTGAGCTGAAGGCAGATGCCTAATGACTGAGCCACTCAGGTGCCCCTCTTCAAGATTTTCTACATATAAAGTCATGTCATCTGCAAACAAAGATTTTACTTACTCCTTTCCAATTTGGATGGCTTTTATTTCCTTCTCTTGCCTCCTTTCTCTGGATAGGACTTTCAGCAGTATGTTGAACAGAAGTGACAAGAGTGAACATCCTTGCCTTGTTCCTGATCATAAAAGAAACACTTTCAGTTTTTCCCCGATGAATATGCTGCTAACTGTGGACTTGTCTTACATGGCCCTTATTGAGCTACTTCCTTCTATTCTAGTTTGTTGAGTGTTTTTATCATGAAAGGGTACTGAATTTTGTCCAATGCTTTTCCTGTGTCAACTGAAATGATCATGTGGTTTTTGTCCTTCATTCTGTTAATGTGGTATATTACATTGACTTTTATATGTTGCAGCATTCTGGCAATCCAAGAATAAGTCCCACTTTGTCACGGTGTATAATACTTTTAATATACTGTGGAATTCAGCTTGTTTTTATTTTGTTGAGGATTTCTGCATTAGTATTCAAAAAAGACATCAGTCTGTAGCTTTCTTTGGTTTTGGTATCAGGGTCAGGGTAATACTGGCCTTATAAAATGAGTTTGGAAGTGTTCCCTCCTTTCCAATTTTTTGGAAAAGTTTGAGGAAAATTGACATTAATTCTTTTTAAAATGTTTGGTAGAATTCCAGTGAAGCCATCTGATGCTGTGCTTTTCTTTGTTGGAAGGTTTTTGATTACTTATTCAGAATCCATATTGGTGATAGATCTGTTCAGATTTTTTATTTCTCCGTGATTCAGTCTTGGTATGTTGTATATTTCTGGGAACTTAAGCATTTTTTCTAGGTGATCTAGTTTGTTGGCATATAGTTGTGCTTAGTAGTCTCATCATCCTTTTTTCCCTGTGACATCAGCTGTCATGTCTTCTCTTCCATTTCTGATTTTAGTTATTTGAGTCTTCTCCCTTTTCTTCATAGTAAATCTAGCTGTTTGTAAGTTTTAGTAATTTTTCAAAAAACCAACTCTTGGGAGACCTGGGTGGTTGTCTGGTTAAGCAGCTGACTCTTGATTTCAGCTCAGCTCATGATCTCAGGGTCCTGGCATCAAGCCCCACACTGGGCTCCCCACTCAGCAGGGAGTCCACTTAAAGATTCTCTCTCTCCTCTCCCTCTGCCCTCCCATCCCCAGATCACATATGCTCTCTCTCTAAAATAAACAAATCCTTAAAAAAAAAAGTTTTGTTATTTTTTTTCTGATTGTTTTTCTACTATTACCTGTTTCTATTCCAATCTTTATTATTTCCCTCCTTCTGCTAACTTTGGGTGTAGTTCATTTTTTTTCTAGTTCCTCAAGGTATAAAATTGGGTTGCTGATTTGAAATCCTCTTTTTAAATGGATTCATTTGCCATTATAAACTTAACTCTTCGTACTGCTTTCACTGCATCTCAAATGTTTTGATATACTGTTTTTATTTTCATTTGTCTCAACATATTTTCTAACTTTACTTGTGATTTTTTTCATTGATTGGTTGTTTAAGAGTACGTTGTTTAATTTCCACATGATTGTGAATTTTATAGTTTTCCTTCTGCTACTTAATTCTAGTTTCACTCTATTGTGGTTAAAAAAAAGTTCTTGGCATGACTATTAAAAAGTTTATAAAGTCAGTGCCCCCAAGTGACATAGTACATGATTTCATTTACACAGCATTCTTGAAATGACGAAATTACACAAATGGAGAACAGGTTAGCAGTTGCCAGGAGTTAGGGTTGGGAGGAAAGTGAGTGTGGCTCTAAAAGGTGGCAGGAGGGATCCTTGTAATGGGACTATTTTGTAGATTGACTGTAGCAATGCCAATATCCTGGTTGAGATATTGTACTATAGTTTGTAAGATATTATTGGAGAAACTGGGTAAAGGATCTACACTCTGTATTGTTTTTTACAACTGCATGTGAATCTATCATTATTTCAAAATTAAAAGTTTAATTCAACAAAATCCTAAGAGATGCAAGTATAGCAGTTGGGAGTTCAGAGTTTGTTGTCAGGCAGAACAAGTTTCCATTCCCAATTTCATCATTAATAGTTGTTTGACCTTGGTCACTGTCTTAACCTCTCTGAACATAAAGTCCCTTGTCTGTCAAATGGGGTTAGTAGCACCAATTCCACAGAGGTGTGGCAAGGATTCAGTGAATGTGTAAGAAGTCTATGTCCAAAGCCAAGCACATAGTAAGTAGTCCAAAGAAGACCATGCTTAGTTATTATTATTGCACACCTCCCCTCTCTCAATATAATCTCCGGTCAAAGAGCATCATTTTAGGGACAGAGGAGAAACAGCAAGACAGAAAAATAGGAAGACTTGCTTTTCACACTGAAGTAGGGCAAAGACTTAGTGTGAATATGTCAGATGCATAAACTGTGTCTCATATAATGAGACAGAAATGCATTTATAATTAAACTAAACAATTTTATGAACTGGAAACAAAATCACTGCCCAGGTTTTTGCACCTCTCTTTTTTTTTTTAATGAAACAGAGAACCAATTAAATAGCCTGAGTAGAAGCCTGAATAAGTATTAAACAGAGACACAAAAGTGATAAAGATAATTCCTTCCTAGTTTCCTAAATTGCTAGCAATAATAAGCAGAATCAATTAAAGTTTTCCTAAGATGACCTTTCTTCTTCCTTGGAAAAAAATCTCTGAGAAACTTACACTCATACGAAATAAATTCCCTATTGTTCTGCATGGTCTTCCTTTATGGGGATTCCCCACCCCCCAACCCCCCAAATCAGGAAAGGCTATAAGGTACTCAAAGCATGTGGACATCTCTTTTCAAGAATAGTGGTGGATGGGGATAACACAGGCAACTGAAGTCCCTTATATATGTTTTAATGATTTGATTGTTTTTGTCTTTTTTCCCTACCAAGCACCTAACCATCAACCAAATGGGCTGATCAGCATTAGCATGTTTTATCTGTCCTGATCACCAATTCCTAAAAAGGAAAGAAAAGAAATACCCTAGGTCAGTATAAATTTAAGCAGTCTGTAGAGTCAAGGATATCATGACATCCTTTGTACTTTAAACCATCATAGATTCAAGAACTCATGGAACATGAAAATTAAACTCTGAAAGAGAGAACAAAGGAACCCCATATAACATGGAGCATATGATTTCCTTAATGAGATTTTACTATTTGTGAAGATGAACCTATTACCCTGGTGAAATGGATAGAGCACAGACACTGAAATCAGAAAAAATGTAGTCAAAACCCAAGCTTTGCCAATTACTTGCTGTGTGACCGAGACACATATTAACCTGTTTGAGATGCAAAACTATAAAACTGGGATTAAAGAAGCTGTCTTCTGGCAGTTCTGGAACAAAATGAGAGCACTTTTGTCCTCTAGCTCAATGCGTAGCTCAAAACAGGAACACAGGACAATGTTCGATCTTTTCTTTCTTTGCCCTTGTACTCCTTGTTCTCTTATCATTGTGGTTTATTACTGGGCCAAGTGACTCCCAGTTTTTGATTACGAAATTGTTTCTCAAGGACTGAACCCTGACTTTTCATGGCAATGATGAAGGAAGACATGATGCCTGTGAAACCTGAATATTCCATTTCTATTGTATTATTGTTAAGTAAGCCCTTCTGAATCAATTGCATCCCACACATACCAAAATTCACACAACATTCATTCTTTGGAATACTAAGGAGAGAGAGATGGGTAAAGGGAATGGATCTTAGAGAGGAGTTAGAATCCAGTGATAGGAGGCCCTTCATAGACCAATGGGTTCATTCCCATTGATCATGCAAAGTGCATGGTCTCCCCATAACCTTAAGTGAAGGCCTCTGACTGATGCAGAGAAGCACAAACATCTCTTTCTAACCCAGTTTCAGCCACCAAAAACTCGGGAAATTGATAGTGGTAAAGTGGTTGTCTCCTTGAATGAGAGAAGGAAGATGGCACCTATGGGTCAAGAAGCAGGAATCTGGTTTTATGCCAAGGTCAGAGGCTCCTTTGATTACTTATCCATTATGTCTTCACTTCCTTATGCATTAATTTTTTTTAATAGACTAGAAAGAACATGCCATGGCAGGACATAGTCAGATATGTAAGCAAATGTCAATATTATCATGTGCATGAAATGGCCATCAGAAAACTGATCCTTTCCTAAGTTTCTGCTTGTGCTGTACCAGAAAGTGAGACATCCAGCCAAGAGCCAACACCAACCATCAATCATGGGAATGGAGGCATCTAGGACTAGCCAGCCCCATGCAGATCAACCAACTATCTGAGAATATGAATGAGCCCAGCCAACACTAAAAAAAATAGAATTTCCTAGGTGAGCCCAGCCTTGTAATACTGTGATTTACAACAAGAAATACTTATTTGGTCTTGTCCCTATTTCTGGTGCCTCCTAAGGCCCTTGGAATTTCCTAAGTGATGAGAGAAATAAAGGAGCTCTTTGTTATTTAATGGGGTGATTTTTTGATACAGCTAAGAACCTGGTCTAGTTGTCCCCAGGATGAACCATGTGATCAGAGAGCTGAAACTCTTCAGTCCCACCCCACTAACCTACAGGGAAAGGAGAGGGGCTGGAAGTTGAATCATTCACCAATAGCTAATGATTTAATCTATACTGCCTATTATAAAGCCTCCCAAAATCCCAAAATGATAGGGTTCAAAAGCTCCCAGCTTGATGAACTTGTGGAGGTCCTGGGGGAATGGCATGCTTTCTACCGCTTTCCTCATACCATGCTCCACAAATCTCTTCCCTAGGACTCTTTCTGAGTTACATCCTTTTATAATACACTGGTAATCTGGCAAGTAAAAGGTTTCTCGGAGTTCTGTGGGCCACTCTAGCACATTAATGAAGCCCAAGAAGAGGGTAGTCAGTCAGAAGCAAAGGTGACACCTGAACTTGTGATTAACATCTGAAGTTGGGGAGATGGGCAGTCTTGAAAGATACCCCTTAACCTGTGGGATCTGACGCTGTCTCTAGGTAGATAGTACCAGAACTGAGTTGAATAGTTGGACACCCTGGTGGTATCAGAGAGTTCCTTGGTGGTGTAGGGGGAAAAAACATGTTGTAACTGGGTACAGTATCATAAATCCAAGTTGCCAATGAACAGAATTATAACTAAATACACAGTTATAGTTTTAAGCCACTAATTCCTGGCTTGGTTTCTTACCTAGCTATAGATAACACACTAGGTGAAAGGACCTCAGTATGCTTTTGATACAATAAAAAACACGGGAAACCTGTTACTCTCACCCCCATTTTCCTTATATCTAACTGCCTTTGTTCTCTCCTTTTTTTCCGTGGTATTTCTGCAACTTTTGAGATGACTGACCACCTTCTTTTGGAACTACCTCCCTTGATTTTCTTCACTGCTCTTTCCCGGCACCCCCATCTCATCAAGTCTCCTCCTTCCAGTCACTTTTGCTGGTCTCTCTTCCTCCAGATTTTCAGCACATCAATTCTCGACCCTCTGTTCTTTTTGTTCTGTCTCACTCCTTTGGTGAACTCATCCTGATGGCTTTATCCTGAGAATTATCCTCTCTATCCTGAAGACATGTAAGTTCTTACTATAATCTTGATCTCTGTATATCATTGTTTTCAACAATTACCTCGGAGCTGCTTTTCATACAGAAAACACAATACAGGCATACCTTGTTTTATTGTGCTTTTCAAGTATCACATTTTTTATGAATTGAAGGTTTGTGGCAATTTTTCTAACAGCAGCATTTTCTCACTTTTTGTTTCTGTGTCATATTTTGGTAATTTTCATAGTATCTCGAACTTTTTTATTTTTATTATATTTGTTATGGCGATCTGTGATCAGTGATCTTTGATGTTATAATTGTAATTGTTTTGGAGTGCCCATATAAGACAGCAAGCTTAATTGGTAAATGTTGTGTGTGTTCTGAGTACTCTGCCCACCAGCTATTCCCCATCACCCCTTGTCATGGGGCCTCTCTACTCCGTGAAACATAAATATTGAAATTAGGCCAACTGATAATCCTACGGTGGCCTCTAAGTGTTCAAATAAAACACTTTATTCACTTTTATACAAATAAAGCACTTTATTCACTCACTTTAATCACAAGCTAGAGATGACTAAGCTTAATGGGGAAAAGTATGTCAAAAACCAAGATAGGCCAAAAGCTAGGCTATCTGCACCAAATGGTTTGCCAAGTTGTAAACAAAAAGTTCCTGAAGGAAATTCAAAGTGCAACTCCAGTGAACACACAAAAGATAAGAAAGCAAAATAGTCTTATTGCTGATATGGAAAAAGTCTTGATAGTCTGGATTGAAGAGCAAACTAGCAACAACATTCCCTTAAACCAAAGCCCAATCCAGAGCAAGGCCATAACTCTCCTCAGTTCTATGAAGGCAGAGAGTCAGGAAGCTGCAGAAGAGAAGTGGGAGGCTAGCAGAGGTAGGTGTCTGAGGTTCAAGGAAAGAAGCCATCTTCATAACATAACAGTGCAGGGTGAAGCAGCAGGTGCTGATGAAGAAGCTGCAACAAGTTCTCCAGAAAATCCAGCCAAGGTAATTCATGAAGATGGCTACACTGAACAAGAGATTTTCAGTGCAGACAAAACAGCCTTCTATTTGGAAAAGATGTCATCTAGGACTTTCATAGCTAGAGAAGAGAAGTCAATGTCTGGCTTCAAAGCTTCAAAAAACAGGTGGACTATCTAGTTAGGAGCTAAGGAAGCTGGCCCCTTAAAGTTGAAGCCCATGTTTATTTACCATTCTGACAATCCTAAGGCCCTTAGGAAGTCTGCTGCATCAATTCTGCCTGCGCTCTAGAAATGGTACAACAAAGCCTAAATAACACCATATCTGTTGACAACATGACAAGGAGATTAATGTTGTTATCGTGATGGCTAATACAACATCCATTCTGCAACCCACAGATCAAGGAGTAATTTCAACTTTCAAGTCTTACTATTTATGAGACTGATGCGCTACCTACTGCGCTAACGAGGCACCTTCAAGTCTTACTATTTAAGAAATACATTTCTTAAGACAGTGGCTGTCATAGATAGTGAGTCCTCTGATGGATCTGGGCAAAGTCAATTGAAAACCTTCTGGAAAGGATTCACCATTCTAAATGTCATTAAGGACATTCATGGTTCATGGGAAAAGGTCAAAATATCAACGATCACAGGAGTTTGGAAGGAGAGGACTCCAACCGTAATGGATGACTTTGAGGGATTTAAGACTTGAGTGGAGGATGTAACTGGAGATGCGGTGGAAAGAGCAAGGGAACTGGAATTAGAAGTGCAGCCTGAAGATGTGACTGAACTGTCTCAATCTCATGATAAAACCTGAATGGAGGAGAAGTTGCTTCTTATTGATGAGCAAAAAAAAGTGGTTTCTTGAGATGGGATCTACTCCTGGAGAAGATGCTGTGAAGACTGTTGAAATGACAACAAAGGATTCAGAATATGACATAAATTTAGCTGATAAAGAAGCAGCGGGGTTTGGGAGAACCATCTGCGGTTTTGAAGGAAGTTCTACTGTAGGGTAAAATGCTATCTAACAGCACTGCATGCTACAGAGAAATTGTTTGTGAAAGAAAGAGCCAATCCATGCAACAAACTTCACTGTTGTCTTGTTTTGAGAAATGGCCACAGCCATCCCAGCCTTCAGCAGCCAGCACCCTGAGCAGTCAGCAGCCATCAACCCTAAGGCAAGACCCTCCATTAACAAAAAGATTACAACTCACTGAAAGCTCAGATGATGGTTAGCCTTTTTTAGCAATCAAGTATTTTTAAATTATGGTATGTACATTGGTTTTATTAGATATAACGCTATTTCACACTTAGTAGTGAAGCCTAACTTTTATATGCACTGGGAAACCAAAAACTTCATTTGATTCACTCTAGTGTGATTCTCACTTTATCGTGGAATATCTAGATATTCCAAACCTGCAATATCTCCAAGGTATGTCTATCTTCACACTGACTGTGATTCTCAGAAATCATGTCTGACAAAATTGAAAACATCTGGAAGTCTCTTAAGGGGTCCTGATTTCAAGAAAGTTGTTTTTTTTGTTTGTTTGTTTTGCTTTTAAGATTTTATTTATTTATTTGACACAGAGAGAGAGAGACAGAGAGAGAGCGCACAAGCAGGGGAAGTGGCAGGCAGAGGGAGAAGCGGGCTCCCTGCTAAGCAGGGAGCCCGATGTGGGACTCAATCCCAGGATCCTGAGATCATGACCTGAGCCAAAGGCAGATGTTTACTGACTGAGCCATCCAGGCACCCCTCAAGTTTTGTTGTTTTTTTTTTTCCCCACTTGACTGAAATTGTATAGTAAATTCAGGGCAAAATATTTGCCATCCTCGATGAAGAAGCCAAAAACAAACCAACAAAAAAGCCAGTACGAGTTGAACTCTTCTGGTAAACCCAAGGACACGAGATAAATGAGATTCAAGTACTACACACTCACATATAACTGCTGCTGAAACACCGTTTTGTATTAAGCATTCAGAGATGCTTCTGCCAGTTCCAAACAGGAATCCACATGTAGCTCTGGGCTTCAAAGAATGAAATAAAACAACAATTTCAATTTTATAAGTCCTCAGAGTGAAAACAACTGAGATGTAGCCTTTTTCTGGCTGTTGTGTGTTCTAGTCCCTGCAGGCCAATTAAGTTCTTTCAAAGCCCCAGCAAGGGCTTGAAGGTTAATTAAAATGTGTGATTTAGGAAAAGCTGAGGATAGTATATAGTGCACATACTCCACCAGCTGCCTTCGAAGCAACATTTAATTAACCAGCACTGAAGCTCAGCACCTGCTTTTTTCCCTGTTTCTACATAGACACCATGGAAGCGGAGAGCCAAGGTCTCAGTAGGTGATGCACATAAAGACAGTGAGGGGAACATCTCTCCATTCCCCACTCCCACTCCCTCCCCTCTCCTTAGAGATGGACCCTGCTTTTTGGTGTCTCTATTATCATACTGTCCTAAGACTTTCTCCCACAAATGACAGATCTGTCCCTATTGCCCCTCCTCCAAAGCCCCACCTCCTGCTCCCCCACCACACACTACTTCCCATCATCTCTTTTCTACGTTTCACTGTGGCAGCTACTTGGCTACTTAGCCAGTGGTCTGCTGAGATGCTAACCCTCACTGTAAATATCTGCATTTTAACGGAAGGGTCTATATGAATTGAAAGCCTATCTGGAAAGCAGTAGCCAGTCTCAAAGACAGCCCCCAGTGATCCCTGTCTTCTGGTATCTCACCCTCATATAATCTGCTCCACATATTTTACCAGGGTTGGTCTGGGTGGTCAACAGCACGTAACAGAAGTAATGGTATATCATTTCGGATATTAGGTTATGAAAAAAACTTCCATTTTAGGAGAGCCCTTTCTAGTCTCGTGGCCTGGAGAGTTCCTGCAGCCCACTTTAAGCCTTCAGAGACTAAAGACTTGCAGGATTGCTTGGCTGCCACTTCGTGAGAGATCCAGACCTAGCCCCACCCAGGTAAGCTGCTCCCAGACTCATAACCTACAGAAACTGTGAGAGAAGCATTTTGTTGTCTTAAACTACTAAGTTTGGGGGTAATTTGTAATGCATCAGTCGATAGCTAATACAGAATATTGCATCTTTCCCACAGGATGGAAACATATAGCAGCACACAGAGGTGATTTGCTGTAAAGTGAGCTGAGTACCCTTCCTGGGGGTTTCTAAGAAAAAAGGACAAGGAGAGCAGACACTTCAGGAAAAACGTCACACTGGGGAGGGGACCAATCAGAGAGTGTTGCTAGGCAGAATCAGCTGCCCAGGAGAAGGAAAGAGGTAACTGCTCAGGACACCGACATTTTACTTTGTCACGTTAGGCTTTGAAGCCTCCTCTGTTCCCCGCTTTCTCTCTTCCTTATACCTCAGCTGCCCTGAGTCTATAGACTGGCTACAATTTGTTTTGTCAGACACCTATCTCACATTACCTCTGTCAAGGTATATATCTCTTCTTTCTCCTAATGTTTCCTTTGAGGTGATGATACACATCTGTGTTCCTGATGCATGAAGTGAGTTTTTGTGTAATGATTCCCAAATGGTTAGTTAGGAGGAAGCATCTATGGCACATTGAGAGGGAAGACGTGAGTCCTGTTTGGTGAACTAACAGACTCAGATGGGAACCTTTACTAGAATATGGATTGCTCAGGCCTATTCATGCTTTCATTCATTTCACATATAGTTGCTCAAAGGTTTCAGGAATGGGTACAGGTACAAGGATGAAGAAGCAAATGAATCAAATATCCTTGCCTGAATGAAGCTCATTTCAGAAATTTTTATTCAGGAGATTTGACTTTTCCTTCTGTGGCTCTGTAGTGCTGCCAGGCTGATGAATGACTGACCTGATCCAGCCTTGGGCCCAACAATGTGACTTCCTTTTTGATATAGTCACTCTTTCTTTTTACAGAATATCTGATATTTACTAAAGAATGTAACATCTATATAAGTTATAGGATATAGCAATAAAATGGATGTCTGTGAACCCCTTACTAATTTATGGGCTAGAACATCACCAGGGCTGTCCCATCTACTTTTGCTTTCACTTCCTCCATCCTCCTACTTCTACCAGACTCTTCCACCTCCTTGGTTAAGTTTATTACTAAGTATATTACTCCTTTCAATGCTCTTAAAAATGGGATTGTTTCTTTAATTTCTTTTTTTAAAAAAGAAGGACCTCATTATTAGTGTAAGGAAACACAACTGATTTTTAAAGTTGATTTTGTACCTTGAAACCTTGCTGAATTCACTTATTATTTCTACCAGTTTCAGATCATGTACCATGACCAAGTGGGATTTATCCCTGAGATGCAATGATGGTTCACATATGCAAATCAATTAATGTGATACAGCACATTACCAGAAAGAAGGATAAAAACCACATGACCATCTCAACAGATACAGAAAATGCACTGGACAAAATTCAACACCATTTCATGATGAAAAACTTTCAATAAACTAGGTATAGAAGGAACTCACCTTGACACAAATGAAAAGGCCACAGCTAATATCATACTAAAACTGAAAGCCTTCCCACTGACATTGGGAATAAGACAAGAGAGGATGTCCACTCTTGCTATTTCTATTTAACATCATCTAGCCAGAGTAATCAGTCAAGAAAAAGAAATAAAAGGTTTCAAAATAGGAAAGAAGAGGTAAAATTATACCTGTTTGCAGATGACATGATCTTATGTGGAAAACTTTAAAGACTACACACACGCACACAAATATTAGAACTAATAAATTCAGTAAAATTTTAGGACATGAAATTAACACATGAAGATCAGTTGCATTTCTATGACTGTCTTCTATGACAGATTGGTGGTAGGGGGCTACTTTGATTAGTGGAAAAGGTCCTTGGACTGAACCTCAGATAAAGAAGGGCTGCCTGCCCATCTATGGTACTTTGCAATCGGTCTTGGGTACAGGTGGTTTTTTTTTGAGGGGGGGGTGCAGGTATTTTACAT
This sequence comes from Martes martes, assembly GCF_963455335.1. Classification (NCBI taxonomy): domain Eukaryota; kingdom Metazoa; phylum Chordata; class Mammalia; order Carnivora; family Mustelidae; genus Martes; species Martes martes. Next base: position 57,471,008 of record NC_137888.1, on the reverse strand, counting down.
AAAGCATTGTGCAGTGGAAATAGCATGAACTTTTGAGTCAGTCAGACCTGAGTTCAAGTTTTCTTCCCACCACTCCGTATTTTCTGACTCTGAGAAAGCCATTTTCTCTTTATGAACCTTAGTTTCTCATCTATAAAATGATACTATTAATATTTACTTCACATCTTTATTGTCTGAATAAGAAATGACATGGCATATATGAATATAGATGGCCTCAAATTTAGTAGAGAGTTCCATATAATGTGGCCATGAGTGGTGGCCATAGTCGAATAAGTAGTAACAGTAAAAGCAAAAAGTTTTATCAAGGTTATATTAAGTTATATGCCTTGGGTACCAAGCTCTATGAAAGAATTCTCCCCCTCCAAATACTGGGACTTTCAGGACTCTCCTCCTTCCCTAAATTCCTTAGAAACTGGACAGGAGAGATGTGAGCATGTAAGTATGGAAAGAGGCTAACAAGGTAACAAGTATGTCTACTCCCCATGGTGCTCTTGAACTCAGTCAAACCCACAGTAGATTCCATGTGTTTTGACTGAGAAGCAACATGGTAGAGTTGGAAAAGCATGTTTGGGTACCAGATGCCTGGGGTTCCAATGCAGTCTCTGCAGTTTGCTTACAAGCAGTATTAGGAGGGTAGTTCCATTTAGACCTGCTTTACTCACCTATAAAATGGGAATACTATCTAATCCATTGCAAGCATCAAGCCAGGTAAATATACACAAATCTCTAAACACAGCTCCTGTCGTCTAGAAAATCCTCGCCAAATATTAACACTCTTTCTTTCTGTTCCCCCCTCTGAATGACGCAGCACAACTCTAGTAACTTGTGGAGATTTAGAAGAAACTCCAGGGCTTATTTATGATTCAAAAAGGAGGAGAGGTGTATTATAACCCATTCAGATGTGCAATCACTTGCCAAGAGAGAGGAAATCCGTTCTTTGCCCGAATTTTTATGTTATTTGTGCTTTACCTCCAAATAATACTTAAAATACACAGGATTCAAATAAACAACAAAATTGTTCAAACCACAGATGAAGCATATATGGGTTTTTAACTATTACTTATGTAACAAGGATTACCTCTATGGAAGATCTAGTGATGAAAGGGAACTTAGAGCAGCACCTCCAGGCTATCTGTACATCCCATATGGAAAGCCCAACTAGAACACCTTTTAGAGACAGAACAATACTAGAATGCCTGGATTCAAATCCAAGCCTTGCCCCTCATTAGTTGTGGGACACTGGGCAACAAACTCTCCAAGCCTCAGTCTTTCCATCTCTAAAATGGGAATAATTATAATATATAACTCATAACGTTGTTGTGAGAATATTTTTAGGAAAGAAAAAACTCTTTTGTAAAGTGATTATTTATACCACTTCCTGGTAATTAGTACATGTGAGTAGACACTATCATTTTCAAGTGGCCACTGAGCTCTAGCTTGAAGTTTCAGGAAAACTCAGGACACACAGGTCTCTCATTGTTGGATAGGGCTGGTCCTGCCGTCTAATACAGATTAAGGGGAGGGTATTCTTTAACCAGCCAGGTGGGCCCCCTGATGCTTTCTCTCTCCCGTGGCTTCTGCCATGAAGGTTTCTAGCCAACCTCCCCACTCCATTCCCCAGCTTTCCTCCTCCAGTTGATTAGTGACCTTCCTAGAGTGTGTCACGCAGCATTAACCAAGTGCTCCAGATGTGGCCGAGCAAAATTGGACCAGGGTTGCCACTAGCAAAGAATGACTCTGCACCTGTACCAACACAGAATCCCATTGGGTTGGGTTTTGTTTTGTTGTATGCAATATTATAAGATCAAGCTTATTTGGTGCTACATATAGGCCTTTATCTCTTAGGTTTTTACCTTATTAGTTGATTTCAATGTTCCATCTATTCTGTCCTGCTAATAACACTTTGAATTCTATTTTTCCCACTTGTGTGTCAGCTACAAACAAAGCTACAAACCAGGTAAGAAGCTTCATCCAAATCATGAAGAAAAGGGTTATTTTCTTAAATTGCTGACAGTAAAGAGGAATGGTGCTCCACCTCAGTTTGTGCGACAGGAGGGGTAAGGCACATTTTGACCCAGCTTACCAAGGATAGGGAGGCCTGGAGTAATCTCTGCAAGCCAAGAAAAGCCATTAATCAACAGCAAAATTAATTTATCCATTAATCAATCAATCAATCATTGGGGAGATGCCTGAAAAAAGAAATGCCCAGGCTAAAATTAACACTGGCTGAGAAATGACCAATATCAGATACTCTGAGAAAATGTTTTATTAGAGAACAATCATTGGATTCCTGAACAAGGTAAAAAAAAAAAAAAAGTTACGCAAAACAGGAAAACTGGGAACAACCCATAGAAACTGCAGTTAGTTCATAATTCACTGGGCTCTGCTAATACTTGTAGGACTTCTTTTTTTAAAAAATGCTGGAAGGAAAAGACTTCTGTGACTCATAACAGATATAGATTCTTAGGCTACATGATTTACACCTTCCATATATGCAGATAACTAAGAGATAAAAAAGACAGATTCATTATCCTGAGGGATTTGCTTTAGAATTAAGGAGAGAGAATGAAAACACATAAATAGAACACAGTCATATTGAATACCGAGGAGAACCCAAGGGAGACCAAAAAAAGGGGAAGTGGAAAGGAAAGCAAAATCTTATTGAAAGCCTACCGACTGTGTGACAAGTGATTTCCATCCATGATCTCTTCTACTCCTTGCCAAAATTCTTTAGTATAAATAACCCATTTTTATAGATGAAAAAACTGATGTTCAATGAATTTAAGTAATTTTCTCAAGGCTCACAGGTAAGAAGCCAAACATGACTCAAAGTAGGTTTATCTGCCTCTAAATCCTACACTCCCTCAGTGCAACACACTGCCTCCTTGGATTACAGTCCATCTGGGGAGAGTGGATATATACAAATTGGACAAAACAAATTCTGCCAAAGAATCATTTCTCAAGAAAATTTGTTAAGCCCTAGGATGGCACATGATGGTGAGTGTGAAGGACAGAGAAGAAAAAAATGGCACCTCCAAAGTGTAATGGTGACACCACTGCTGAGGGTCAAAGTAAGAGGTAAAGATGCTTTTCGATGAAAGATTGAATCAATTATTTCTGAATTACTGAATCTAGGATGATAGTGATTTACACAACCTAAATTCTTTGTAGAGGAGACCAACAAAAGCCGGTAAGAAAATAGGGCTTAGAGTTCTGAGAGGTACTTCGACATTGAGGTAGTTGCTGAACTGAAGGCTCTTACTGACCAAGAGCAGAACATAAGAGACAGAGTACTGCTGAAAACCTGTAATTATGTAACTTGCAGGTCCAGTGAAAGGTCACCAGAAACCTTCTGAGACCTCAGAATGAGGCAGTCAACAAAAGCCAAAGTAGGAGAGGGTCTCAGGTGTAGTACAGTCCGTGAGTGGCTTCAGTTCTCCACCAATCCCTACACCCACATCTCTGCCAAGGTCTCATCAGTAGCGAAAGTACTTCTCTTCCAAGACTTTGGGTTTACCACTGTGACTTGTTTTGACCAATGATATGTGGGAAGAAGTGACAGTGTGCCAGCCCTAAGCCTAGCCTTTGAGAGGTTTTACTTGTTTCTGCTTAGCGTCCTGCGTCTCTGCCATTACCATAAGAAAAACATGGCTCAGCTTTCTCACTGATGCTAGGAGGAGAACAATCAATAGAAGAGCCTCCCTGGCCGAACTGAACTACGTACAGCAGAACCACTCTGGCAGCCACAGCCTGAAGAGAGCCACCAGCCATGTCCGTCCTAAGCCAGATGAACCCCTAACAACCTTCAAAATGTGTGAGCAGTAATGCCTAATTATTGTTTTACAGCACTGAGTTTTTGGTTGGTTTGTTACGCGGTTGCACCTAAACATCAGGTGAGTTGACTTTGGCAAATATGTCAGACATAATACGGAGAAAAGATTATTGAACTTGGAAGCAGATAGTCACTAGAGATCTCTAAGAATAAATGATACTTCAGGAAAATTGCAAGCTCAAAAATTAGATTTCAAGGTATTAAGAATAGCAAAAGGGTCTAGGAAATGGAGTCATAAGTAGAGAAGATTTAGTTGAGAAGCCTTGAGGTTAAAATAAACAGGATAACCGTTAGTGGGATAATCAAACATCATATCCCAATAGAAGTGTCTTGTGCATATTTGGAAGGATGGGAAAGGAATCCGTGGGGCAGTCAAGGGGGGCACCGGGAGGCTGATGATCATGGAGCACGAGAGCCTAAGTGTGGGGGGAAGGGTCCCCAGAAAACAGAAGTTCTGTCTTCAGCACAGAGCACAAAATTAGTGATTCCATAATCACCAAGGAGACATAATGAAGGAACTAAAGTCAGTTTGAGTCAATAGGCCACATTTCATGGAGGAGGTGTTTTCTCCAGTGAAATCCCACAAATGTGTAGACAGAAATCATGGGAGTCTGAGCAAGTATCACAGAGTGGTCTCCAAAATGTTTCCCTTACACTGAACAGGACTCTGAAGAGGGAAATATCCAATCAAGAGATGTATCTGAAGAGTTATAATAGAGTTTTCATGGTAAGAGAAGGAATTTGACATTCCAGTCCACGGCTTTGAGTCTTTCAAAGTGCTTCTAAGAGGGGCACCTGGGTGACTCAGTCTGTTAAGCATCTGCCTTAGGCTCCAGTCATGATCCCGAGATCCTGGGATCGAGTCCTGCATCAGGCTCCCTGAAGAGTCTGCTCCTCCCTCTACCTCTGCCATTCTCTCACGAATACATAAAATCTTAAAAAAATAAAAATTAAAAACTGAAGTGTTTCTAAGTGGCCAGTCATGATATCAGATGGGGATGTGAGTTTGTGGGGTCTCGAGGAGAGCACAGAAGCATATGGTTTTGGGGTGCTGGCAGAGACGCATGGTACACCGTTGCTGTGAGCTGCCACCAGCCCCCCAGGCTAACAAAAGTGGCCTGTCTCAGGGTTTCTAACACCTGGAACTCCGAGGTTTCCTTTTGTTGGCCTAACTTCACAATCCTTAGCCAACTATATGAATGCATCTGTCTGAAGGTTTTTTATTATTTATTTATTTTTAAAGATTTTATTCATTTATTTGAGAGAGGGAGGGAAAGAGAGAGACAACAGGAGCAGGGGGAGGGGCAGAGGGAGCAGGAGAAACAGGCTCCCCTATGAGCAAGGAGCCAGATGTGGGGCTCGATCCCAGGACACCAGGATTGTGACCTGAGCTGAAGGCAGCTGCTTAACCAACTGAGCCACCCAGGTGCCCCTGAAGGCCTTTTAAAATGACATAATAAGACTATAGAAAACACCTATGAACAATTCATTGATGAGGCTGGTTCTATTTTTGATAACTGGTTTGCACTGTTGTGCCCCAAACTAGCTGAGACCAGTGCATCACAGCCATGTGAGAAAAACGGAATAGGAGCCATCTTCCAAAGGTCTCCTCTAGGCAGGACTGCTGCTGACTCACCAGGAGACAGAGTCAGCACCACAGCGCCTGGGCTGTCACCAGCAAGCTGTTCTGCCTCGTTTCCACTCTAATGGGGAGGCAGGACAGTATTTACTTTGCCTGCTCTGACACCACTGGGGTATTATGAAGCCTTCCCTGTGGCGCAGCACTCCTTCTGGCCCTCTGCCTCAGACTGCGTCGGGACTGTCAGTGAAAAACTGAGACCCAGATGCTTGGTGCCGCTGGCCCATCAGCTGCAGCCATACTTGTAAGTGATTCTGGCCAAAGTTACCCCCAGAGCACCGGTCAGGTGGGCAGAGCGTAATTGTCACAATGGGTTCGTGCAAGATGGGGAAGTGACGCTCTTTGGGGTTTTCCAGTGAAGGAAAAGCAGACACACCGCAATGTGAGGAGATGAGAATTTGGCAGTCCAGCCTGCTCGGGACCGTCATTTCCAGCGGTGCACCACAAATGCTGCTTGGGGGGAGGAAGAAGCGTGTAAGGCAGACCTAGCCCTGTTAGTGAGGACACCCCTAGCTACCCTAGGTTCAGATCTGAAAATCTGCTGTTGCAGTATGTCAGCAGGCTTATGACTGGCAGGAATAGACTACATCCACCAAAAACTTAGAGCAGCTCCCTAACCGATAAGTGAACAATCTGTGCTGGGTATTGTTTGCTGGAAATCAGAACCTTCCTATCTTTTTAAGCTGTCCTCTGTCCTGCAGGGATGAGAAGCTCAAAAACCACAGTTCCCAGACCTCCTTGCCAGTGGGCCCAGTTCGATGTGGCTGATGAAAAGCATTTGTTTGAGATTTATATATAAAGAAAACAGTGTGCCTGGGAGGAGGGAGTTCTTTAATAAATGGTAGTCAGGAAAGGCCGCCTGGGGAAGGTGATCTTGGAGCAGGGATCTGAAAGAAATGGGAGAGTGAGTCACAGAGCTGTGTGGAAGAAGAGCTTCCTCCTGGCACAGTCTTGGAGGCCTGAACATGCAGAACCTGAAAGAGAAAATGCTGTGGCTGAGGTAAAGTGAGACATGGGGAAGAAGAGAAAGGTTCGATCCAAAAAGTGAGAGGGGTCCCTATTATGGATGGTCTTATAGATCATGGAAAAGTTTCTGGCTTTTACTCTGAGGAAGATGGCAAACTGCTAGATCATTTTGAATAATGCCTGTAATTCTGCTTTTGGACTAAGGAGAAAACTTTATTATTTTTTTTTTAATAGAACCTTATTAGACACCTCAGCAAAGAAGATACAAAGATAGCAAATAAGAATATGAAAACTTGCTCCCACATCATAGGTCATCAGGGAAACAAATTAAAACAGCACAGTGATGCCACTGTACTTCTACCAGAACGGCCAAGTGCTAGCAAGGATGTGGAGCAACAGGAACTCTCATTCACTACTGGTGGGCAAAGTGGTACAGCCACTTTGAAAGAGGGTTTGGTGATTTTGTTTTTGTTTTTAAGATTTTCTTTATTTATTTGAGAGAAAGACAGTGAGAGAGAGCATGAGAGGGGAGAAGGTCAGAAGGAGAAGCAGACTCCCCATGGAGCTGGGAGCCCAACGTGGGACTTGATTCCGGGACTCCAGGATCATGGCCTGAGCTGAAGGCAGTCGCCCAACCAACTGAGCCACCCAGGCGCCCCAGTTTGGTGTTTTTTTTTTATGAAACTAAACATACTCTACCATACAATCCAGCATTTACTCAAAGGAGTTGAAAACGTACACTCACATAGAACCTTTCATACAGATGTATACTGCTTTATTCATAATTACCAGAACTTGGAAGCAACCAATATACCCTTCAGTGGGTGAATGGATAAACTATGATATATCCAAATAATATGTCATTCAGCATTAAAAAGTAATGAACTACCAAACCACAAAAAAAACAAGGAGGAAACTTAAGGGCCTATTATTACTGAGTGAAATAAGCCAAGTAAGAAGCTATAAGCTATATGGTTCCAACTAGATGACATTCTGGAAAAGGCAAAACAATAGAGACAGTAAAAAGGTCAGTGGGTTGTCGGGGGTTGGGGGGAGGGAGAGATAAAGAAGAGATTTTTAGGACAATGAAAATATTCTTTATGATACTATAATGGTAGATCCATGTCATTACACATTTTGCCCAAACCCACAGAATGTACAGCGGCCAAAAGCAAGGCCTAACATTAACTATGGACTCTGGTGACGATGGTGTATTAATGAACGTTCATCAGTCACAACAATGTACCACTCTTGTGGGGACTGCTGATACTGGGGGAGATGAGGCAGGTGTGGGAGAAGGGGTAAAAGGAAATCTCAGAACCTTCTGCTCAATATTGTTGTGAACCTAAAACTGCTCTAAAAAATAAAGTCTATTTCAAAAAACAGCACAAGAAAACACAGACACAGCATTTTATCCTTAAAAACTACACCACAAGCTACTTCCCACCTACTCCTCCAATATAATCTACTGGCTTCTTGAGTTTTATTTGAAAATATCAGTTTCTGCCATCCTAACAAGCTGGCTTATGAATGATTGTGAATTCTAACATCAGGCTCTTACCAGAATTTTCTGCAAATTGCAGAATAAAAGCTTAGTCCCTGGATGGGCTATAAGACAATGTTAAATTTAAGGAGAGGCAAGAGATTAAAAAGTAATAAGAAGTTCATGCAAAGCAAGTAGATGCCTGGATTTGGCTGAGACAATTCCTCTGAGAAGAAAGCCCACCTGATGTTAGAAAATCTCTCACTGGAGGGGGCTCCAGCCCAAGACCTGTGAGAGTCCCACAGTGGCCCTCCGTTCCACTGTGCTCAAGAGGGCCTCCAGATGTAGAGGTGCTCTCATGTGAGGACTCACTTCAGTTCTTAGGGGCTGCCCACAAATACTGTGCTAAGTAAGACTTGTCCAAGCCTAGGGCCTCTGGCACAAAACCAAGTTTCTGAAACACGAGCTGAAAACCAAAGAAAATCGCAAGAAAGTGCTAAAAAGAAGAGGGGAGGAAAAACGTGAGTGGGGTGTGGGGGAGGGGAGGAAAAGAAAAAGGAAGAAAGAAAAGGATTTAGACTATCCCAGGTAACACTCAAATAAAGGATTGTGAGAGGGGGGAAAAATATCCCCGACAAAACAAACGAGAGAAAAATGTCTTGAGTTTCATTAACTGACCTTAGTGAGAACTCACGCAAAGAAGAATGCCAGGCTGACTTGAGAAACTTTCTCAACTGAAAAGATGAGAGAGGTTATTAGAGCTTTTATTTGTCGCTTGGTTCAATCAAACCCTTTCCCCAGTAAGCTTCTCATCTAAAGCCCCATTTGGGAAAATAACATCTAGTCATTAAAAAAAAAAAATCTTCCAGTTCTATGTAGACATGAAAATAGTTTAAAACGCCAATTGTACAGCCAAAATTCAGAGGGCTATTCACACACAAATAACCCAGGTTTTAAAGAGGCACTCCTGGCTCTAATAGCTCACCCTGTTGAGACCCTGCTCGCCCCCCTCACCACACAGTGCCCACCACACTCCTGTGGCTCCTCCCACGGGCTCCGCGTGTCCCACACCAGCCCATATACACACTCCAGCTTGTTCCCCTCATTGATTTCAATGCGTGGCACACGCTGAATGGGGCCATCGACATCTGGGGCGGTCTTCTGCCTCAGTTACTGTGTTTGTGGCACGGCCGGAGAAGCACTGAACACCTCCTGCCCCAAAGGACACGGTATCTGTTCATCTTCTAGAGATTCTCGCTATTCAGAGTAGGTATGTGGACGCCCAGCATGAGCATCACCCAACTTGTTACAAATAAAGAACCTCAGGTCCCACCCTCAAACCTGCTGAATCAGAGCCTGCGTCTGAACAAGAGCGGCAAGTGTTCTGTCCCCAAGTGAGCTCTGAGAAGTCCCGTTCCACGGAGGCCCGCTTTGGAGCCACGCAGAGCCAGGCATCAGATAAAGGGACTGTTAATTTTTAAGTTCTAAACGGAAAGAGTCCTGGGGACCTTCTTTGATATCCTCACTCTGATATCAACTTTGGACTTTGGACATGTCCAAGAGAGGCAAAGGCAAGCTAGCTGCCTCCTCACTTGTGCCTTTTCTAGTTGCCACAGTAAAAAGTCAAAAGAAACAGGTGAAAATAATTTTTTTTTTAATTTAGGTGAAAATAATTTTAACAATGTATTTTAACCCGACATATACAAAATATAATTATTTCAACATGTACTTAATACAAAAAGGTATTAAAGAGATATTTTACATGTTCTCTTATACTGTGTTCCTGAAACTCAGTGAGTATTTTATAGACAAGCACAGCTCCTTTTGGGCTCACCACACGTCAACTGCTCAGTAGCCACCTGTGGCTCGTGGCTTCAGTACTGTCCTGTGTATCTCCCAAGATTGCTGTGTATCAAAGAACGTATGTTAACAGACATTCTGAGCACTCAATGCTGCCATTTGGAGAGAATTCGTATATATAAAGATCACTTGAGTCTGTCATGAGTTTTGCGAACTATCGTGGCCCCCAATTTACTTTGCTTCCTGAGGATGAGCCATGAACCGCACACACGGCCACACGCATTTGTCTTTGGTGCCATGGTTTGGTCTCTGAAGAGCACAGAACGTGCTGTCAGGATGCATATGGTTGTGCTTTTGACCACATCCTCATGGAAGGACTTTGGCCAAGTCCAGTTTCACTGTATAGACTCAGTTTCCTTTGTTCTCTAAAGGAAAATAATCTCTCTTCCATGAACCCCACAAAGTTGTTGCAAAGATAAATGAGTATAATAAGTGCATGCAAACTATTACAGATTATGAATTACCGCTTCTTGTCCTCCTTGTATTTATTAAGCCTAGCATGCCCTCACATAATTCAAAACATAGATAATTATAGGTCTTTTGATGTTTTAGTACATTTCCTATTCACTGCTTCTGCTAGCAGAAAACTACTTTTAAGGTGTTAAGGTTGGGTGTGCTGGGCTGTGCTGTCAGGTGGGATGCCTACAGACACTCCCTCTGCTTGGAGAACACGTCCTGGGCAGACTGTTTCTGCAGGGGGCTAGAAGAAAGCCAAGAGAAATTCAGACTGGAGCTGTGCCCAGAACATGGACTTGGAGTGAGAAAGAGCAGGTAAGAATACTGGTCCCACAACTCACCCTCCAAGTGGTTTTCCTTTCTGAGCCCCTTTGTCCCCATCTGTGAAATACGTTCCTGCCTAGAATGGGAATGGGCTTTACAAGAGAAAATCCTGTACAACATGGACCACTGTACCCAGCCCAGGGTCCACCCTCATTAATTTGTAACTGTTTTTCTATTATTTCAACACAGCAGATGTCTGGCATGTCATCTGGAGAGGGACAAGCTGTGGTGAGGTTCTAAAGTGGCCTGGCCGTTCATCTTGTTAGGCCATTTTGTGTGGAGGCTGTTGGCATCTGTGTTTAGCAGGGACAGGCTCTCAGTTGGTGCTCAGCTTTATAACTTCAAGCCACTTAGTCACATCCCGCTGGACAGACTCATTATTTCTGAAGAACTAGAGAAGCCGCTCACAAGATGGATGGCTCCCTCCAGTCTGGCCAGCTCCCATGGGGCCTCCCTCACAGCATCTGGTCTCTCTCAGAGAACCCTTCTGCTTGATCAATTTGGGCAGATCTAGTCCCTCCTCCTGAGTTCTCCCACCCTGAATATACTCTATGAGTTTGTGATGGCGATGGTATCCTTCTGGGTGGATAGCCATAAGAAGTCTTTTCAGCCCACCTGGTGGGGAAGCCTCTGCAGGAACGAGAGCTTCCTGGGGTGACCTCGGAGCTCTACAGGGAATGAATCAGGGCCAGAGAGGCGCCATTTGCAGGCATTTTTAACTGTAACACTGGGCCTTGGAGGACAGCAGCCTGAGCAACCAACTGTCCCGGTTGCTGGAGACTCAGAAGGTTCCCTTGAATGCAAAACTTTTGTCAGATTATTGGGAAGCCTAGATGATAGGTTTCATCCTAAGGAGCAGCTGGGTAGAGAAGGGCTTCTCCAACTTTAGTGCACATATGAGTCACCTGGAAATCTTAATAAAATGCATTCTGATTCAGGAGGTCTGAGGTGGGAAGCGAGATTCTTCACGTCTAACAAGCCCCTGATAGTACTGATGCTGGGATTCACAGGCCACGCTCTGAGTAACACTGGGTTGGCATACTTGCATGAGGCTCTGGAAAGGTGTGGCCAAGTCCTGGCCATACCTCTTCCCAGATGGGATTCTGTGAAATGCACTTTCCTCAATCATTCTACTTCTCCTGGCCCTGAGAATGAAACCCATTGTTCCTAACCCCCTGATCTTCCATCATCCTAGACAGCCACGGTCCCCTACTGTCTTTTACCTTCCCTATTCATACCAGTGCTCACACTTTCTCGTAGTCTACAGTCATAGTCAATACATACAAGTTTCCTCTTCTCGTTTCTCACACTTCCACAAGTGGTGATTCCAAGTCACCACTATTAAACTCCCCCTCTTTTCAACTTACCCACTTCACCCATTTCCAATGTAAATTTGGATTTAGGCCTCATTGTGCTACAAACATTCCTCTTCTACATTAGTGTGCCCTAGTTGGAGGCTTTCCCGCCACAGTAGACAGAAATCTAAGCTGATCCCCAGGATTTCTAGGCCCCAGTGTACATGTACCTTCTGCCAGGAATGCAGTCAAACACCAATCTAGGTGTTGTTATGAAGAGATTTTGCAGATGTAATGAATTTCCCTAATCAGCTGACTCTAAGGTAGAAAGATGGTGATTTTTGGTGGGTCTGGCCTAATCAGGTGAACCCTTAAATGGGACAGGGCCTTTCTTGGCATAAGAGATTAGAACTGTAAGAGGGAGAGTCTCCTTCGCAGGCTTTGAAAACAGAGAGTGTCATATGGAAGGGAACTGCAGGGTATTCTAGAAACTGAGAGTAGGCCCTGGGTGACAGCAAGGAAACAAAGATCTCAGTCCTCCCACTGTGAAGAATTAAATTTGGCCAACCACCTGAACCAGCCTGGAAGCAGACTTTTCTCCATAGCTTCCATATAAGAATACAGACCAGTCAACACCTTGATTTTGGATTCTGAGACTCTGAGCAAAGGATGTCATTAATCCATGACTGGACTTTTGATGCACAGAAATTACAGATGATAAATGGGCAGTGTTTTAAACCACCAAATATATGATAATTTGTTATGCAACAATGGAAGATTAAGACATTAATGTATCTACCTAGATTACCAAAACAGGAGAACATATAATTACTAGTCAATTTGGCTAGAATTTCACTTGTATAATTTTTTCCAGGAATCAAAGTACACTGGGTCAAGATACAAGTGAAAGGATATGCACAGTGCATTAGAAGAATGTTATAGAAGTGGTGGACCATGGCATAAAACAACACCCCTGATTCTTCTCTGATCTCACATTTTACCATTTTCCCCTCACTTCCCCTATACTAGTCACACCTGCCTCCTTACTCTTCCTCAAATACATCTTGGGTGCACCCCCCTCAGAGCCTTTGCACATGCTGATCCCTCTGCTTCCATCACTCCTCCTCCAGGCAGTTGCAGCACTCTGTTCCTCACAGGCTGTAGGTCTCCATTCACAAGCCTCCTTTTCACCACATTTACGGTGAACATGGTTTGTCACACATGTGGTCAAGTATTTAAAATATCAATCCTCTGGGACACCCGGGTGGTTCAGTCAGTTGTCTGCCTTCAGCTCAGGTCATGATCTCAGGGTTCTGGGATCGAGCCAAACATCGGGCTCCCTGCTCAGTGAGGAGCCTGCTTCCCCCTCTCTCTCTGCCTGTCTCTCTGCATACATGGGATCTCTCTCCCTCTGTCAAATAAATAAATAAATAAAATCTTTAAAAAAAATAAAAATAAAATAAAATATCAATCCTCAGGGACACCCGGGTGGTTCAATTAGTTGTCTGCCTTCAGCTCAGGTCATGATCTCAGGGTTCTGGGATCGAGCCGAACATCAGGCTCCCTGCTCAGTGGGGAGTCTGCTTCTCCCTCTGTTCCTCTCCCTCACTTGTTCCCTCTCTCAAATAAATAAATAAAATCTTTTTAAAAATAAAAAAATTAAAAAAAATAAAATACCCACCCTTAAACCCTTCCCCACCAACACCCACCAACATTCATATGCATGCCCTGGCCCCCGGCTCCCCGACAGTTATCAACAGTCAGTCAGTTATTTATTTATTTATTTATTTATTGCCTCTCTCCTCTAGTACAGCCTAATTTCTGGGAGAGCACAGTTTGATTGTCTTTTCCCTGCCATAGCTCCAATGCCTCACAGAGATACATGGTGGACCCTTAATAAATATTAGAGATGGGGATTATTGTAAATTGTGTGATACAGGAAGGTCTTTCAGTACAAGAAGACAACCATGGTTAGCCAGATGGCAGGACACATCAGCCACAAACAGAAAATGCTTTCTGACTTCAAATCCCTTTATAACCTCTTTCTATACTACTTATAACTTGTAATAATAGCCTGATGTACTTGAAAATGCCTACATGTTTATGTTTTCACATGTTTATCTAGGCACACACTCGTATACACACATTCATGCACATGCGCAGGAGTACCCACACACAGCTTAGTAACAAAGAGTGAGCACCATAAATGGGGGGATTAATGAGGGGGAGGGAATTCTCTACAAACCCTGAACAGCACAGCAGCCTCTGCCTGAGCACAAAGTAGGAGAAACTTCTGTTGATGGGAAAAGTGGTCCTGAACTTGGACTCAACTGAATTTGGATGAATTCACCAAATCTCTGTGTTAAGCACAACAGAGAAGAAAGCACATTTGTGGCGAAGAGGTGCTTTGACTATTCCACGGAGGCCTTAATTTAGTGCTAATGGATTAATTTCCAGGTTGCACGTCCTCTCTCCTTAAATAGCACTTAGTGTAATTGATGCCAGGTTAATCACTATGCCAGCCACGGGAAGTGTCCACGGGGCAGGAACCACATGCTGTCTCACCTGTGCTTAAAGAGGAGAATGTCACGCCTCTCTGAAGAAACAAGGCTGCCTGAAAACAGTGCTGAGTTTCAAATGAGATCTTGGAGAAAAATAAAGCATGAAGCACAATGTGGCAAAGAGACCAAACACTCACCAATACCCAAGAATCAGAGTGAAGATGGGGGGGATTGGTTTTTTTCTTCTCTATATTACTAGGCAGTTTCCAAAATCATTACAATAGGTACGTATCAATTTAGAATTACCGACAGTAGTGTTATGGCGAAAAAAGACATACGGAAAGTATTTCCAATCTGAGTTGGGACTTATCTTAGTCCGTTAGGGCTGCTATAATAGAAGACCACAGACTGGGTGGCTTATAAGCCATAGAAACGTATTTCTCACAGTTCTGGAAGCTCAGAGGCACAGTAGACTTGGTTTCTGGTGAGAGTCCACTTTCTGGTTCATAAACAACTGTCTTCTCACTGTGGTCTCACACAGCCTCACACGGCGGGAGGGGTCGGGGAGCTGTCTGGGGTCTCTTTACTAAGGGCACTGACCCCATTCAGGAGGGCTCCACCCTCATGAGCTCATCATCACCCAAAGTTCAGCCCCACCCCTTCCCCGGTCTTCATACCATCACATTGGGGGTTAGGCTTCAACATATACATTGTGGGGGGACAAATAAGGAACAACAAGACTCTAAGGAAGCACACTAAAATATGAACAGTCGATCTCTCTCAACACTGAGATCATTGCTAAATGTTATCCCTCCCCTCTTGGCTTTTTATTATTTTCCAAGTTTTTGATAGTGAGCATGTACTACCTTTTCAATGTAAAAAGAGTTGGTTAATTTTCTAAAAATTGCTACCATCCTATTTTTACAAAAACTAAGCATTTTTTTTTTCATTTAGGTACATTTATGTTAAACACGTTTCATCTCTGATTCCTGGCATACACTGAGAGGGGAAAAGTTCTTACCTTGGAGAAGTAAAGGGCATGTTCCCTGTAAAGTGTACACCTTTTAGCAAACTTACCATTCCATCCTCCCTCAGATTTTCCCATCACTCATTGAAACAAGTTAGGCATGGAGAGCTACATGCCTAGACTTACACTCATTTGAATCCAGGGCTGAGGTGACCTTGGAGATCATCCAACACCACTCTCTTTCCCAGCAGAGGAACAGAGTTCCTGAGACAGGATGGGATTTGCTCAAGGTCATACTGTATTGGTGACATCATAACAAATGCAAGTCTAGAATCTTAGAGAAAACTTACGTTTTCTTTTTTCTGTGTGTTCATGCTGCTTATTCTTTGGACTGAGATATAGAATCCTTATGAATTCCAAGCATAGTGACTTATATACAGTAGATTCTCAATAAATAAAGATTTAAAGAATAGAAAACTTAACCAAAAAAAGTTTTGAACCCGAATGATTAATGCTTTAGATAGGGAAAAAAGAGGCTCTGGAAATAAATATCAATTCCTTTTCCTTAACCTGATAGGAGAAAAGAAAAAGCAAAGACAAAACTATCTTAAAAGTAGAACATCTGGGAACCTGGGTGGCTCAGTGGGTTAAAGCCTCTGCTTTCGGCTCAGGTCATGATCCCAGGGTCCTGGGATCGTGTCCCACATCGGGCTCTCTGCTCAGTAGGGAGCCTGCTTCCTCTTCTCTCTCTGCCTGCCTCTCTGCCTACTTGTGATCTCTGTCCGTCAAATAAATAAATAAAATCTTTAAAAAAAAAAAAAAAGTAGAACATCTACCCCTGTCTGTGACACAGGTTGGCATCAGGTGCTGGGAACTGTCCCCAGAGAGGAAGCCAAATGACTCTGATGATGGAAACGCATGGGGAGGCCTGTAAAGATCCTTCTTCAGGAGTCCAAAGAACTTAGATGAAATGTAAAAATGTCTCTGTCTCTTCCTGGTGGGTAAGACAAAACCTAATTCAGTGGCCACAAGGGAGCTCCTGTAAGCAGTTGATGGAGGAGCTTCCAGAACCTAGTAGGGTATCACTCAGCTCAGTAAAAACCAAAGTGGTCAACACCTGACAGACTTCAGGTAGTAAACGAAGGTTTAAATGTACCCTAGAGGCAGTAAAAGGAAGAGAAAGAACATTTAGTCTCCAAAGTAGGAAAGGTTTTAGAAGCAAAGAGAACATTTTCAGGATTTAGTAAGGCTTACTAATGACAACACACAACACATCTCCAATGACAGGATGTACATAAAATGCAAGGCTAGTTTTTCTTCTGTCCTTTCAATCAAACCAACTAGATTCTCCTCAGGAGCTGGGCTTACTCTGTGGCACAGTCATTTCAAAAGGACTTGGGAAACCACATCACACCACTCACAGACATGGCAGCTACCAGAGTTGACAGAAATTTCTCTACCATCCCCATTATGAAAGCCTCCAATGCTAGTTTTCATATTTTCCCATCCAGAGAGGCCTTTTCTGAAGATTTCAAATTGTCTTTTTAACCTCAATCTTTGACCCAGTTGAAACACAATGCAAACAAGACAAGCACAGTATACCAGATGTCCTTTCTCTAAATGTTTTCTCTCCTATTCTAAAACGGAGGGTTTGAATTTTCTTCACAGGGTAAGAAAACAAAAGGTCTCTGAAGACAATACTGTAGCATTGCTGTCCTATGTGTCATGGGGTGGGAATAATGGACAAAGATATCTGTCTAGTTCTCATAGAGCTCCAATTTTCTTAGATGCTTCCCTTTTTGGAGGACAGGATTCTCTTCTCAAGATAATCTCTATTTCTCTCATTTACTAACATCAGTACCTAGACTAATTTGGTAAAAAGATGGCTCTTCTGACAGAGCTATCCAGGCTGAAAGGAAATATATCCAGGGCCTTCATCTATAGGAAAGGGTCTTAAATCCAGACGTGGCTTTCATTCATTAAGTACTCCGTGGAAGGCAGACTAATGCCTCTTCCCAAAGATATTCACATCCTAATTCCTGAAACCTGTGAAAATGTCACCTCACATGGCAAAAGGCACTTCACAGATGTGATTAAACTAAGAATCTTGCAATGGGGAGATTTATCTGTATTTTCTTGGTGGGTTCAAGGTAATCACATGGGTTCTTATAAGTGAAAGGGGGAGGCAGGAAGGTCAGACTAAAAGAAAATGCAAAGGTGCTACAGCCCACTGCTGCTACCTTTGAAGATGAAGGAAGGGCCACATGCCAAGGAATGCAGGCAGCCTTTAGTAACGCAAAAACGCAAGGAAACAGATTCTTCCCTAAAGCCTCCAGAGGGAATGCAGCCCTGCTGACACCTTGATTGAAACCCAGTAAGACCCTTTCAGACTCTGACCTCCAGAACTGTGAAATACCAAATCTGTGTTCCTTTAAGCCCACCGAGTTTGTGATCATTCATCTCAGCAGCAGTAACAGGAAGCTACCACATAAGCCAGCTGAAAAGGACATTTGAGAAGTGCCCAAATCATCCTTCATCCCTTTCTTTAAAGAGAAGATTGACAGAAAAAGCAACCCCAGAGACTTCTAGCGTGAACTCTTCCACCAGCCTCCCCCAACAAACCCGTGCCAGAATGACTTGCAAGATCAAGCGCACAGAACCACGACCACCCCCACTTGGGCTAATGGGCATTTCACAAAGTCATATGCAATCAGAACAATCAATTCTAAATCATAGAGCTTTTTGTTCTGCAAAGCAGTTTTCTGGCCTCCTTTTCACTCCAGATTATAACAAATCCAAATACCTCAGTAGCACATGAAACAAAGACATTGCCTAATGTGTAATTTGGGTGGGAATTTAATGATACATCTGTCTGTTTTGACAAAGCACAGTCTTGAAGTATCTATTTAAAATAAAATCAGCAGATTGGCAGCGATTAAAAATGAAAGTCTATAAAAAGTTTAGGGAAAAAAAGCACTAAAGTCTAATAGCTCTTGGTTTATGTGCCAGCACTATAGTAAATATTTCTAGCACCAAATTTCTCTCCTGAAATTTCGGCAATAGCTACTGCAAAAAATGCTACCATTAAACACATACCAAAAAATCCATCTTTTATAAATATTAGACAATGAATCTATCTGGGATGCAGTAAGACTGGGTATGCATAATATTTCAAGATGTTTTACTGGATGTTGCTGAGCATTATCTTTCAAATCAGTAAGGTAGGAACAATACGCTATTACTTTGTCTGAAGATTGCCCTGAAATCTTTTTGATACTACACTAATGTTATTATGCCTGAGCGATTTATTAGGGAAGGTTGGAAGTCTGTGAGTTTAGGATGCTCTAAATGATCATTTGGAAATATACTAAATAATCTTTTTATATCTGTTCTCAAAAGCTTTAATATAGTTTACATCTTAAAGTAATAATGTACTGACAACCAGAGCTACCAAAATGAACTTTTAAGTAATTTAGTCATGAAATTGCAGGAAGTACCAGTGCCTGAATGGCACCTGTAAGAACTCCGGGGGTTAATCTGCATATGCGACAGCCTCAGACCCAGAATCCCATCTTAAATCACATCCCAGTGCAGACCTCAGCCCTCTCTTGAGATTCATCTTGCTTTACCTTCTGGCTCCAGTTATACTCAGTGTCTCCTTAAGTGCCCTGTGTCCCTTCCCCAACTTTGCTTACTGAAACTGCTAGAGATTTCTAAGAATCCAGTCCTTACTTTGTATCTTTTAACTGGTATCAACCTGGTAATACAAATTCTCTTACACGAGTTCCTTAATCTATAATAAAGCCATACCATCAGTGACTCTCCCAAGAATCACAATGGGAACTTCAAAATAATTTTACAGCTCTATACATTTGTTAATTGTATAAATGGCTACAGATGGTTTACAGCTTGGCATAGGACTGTGCAAATGTGGAACTTTAATACCTTTGTTATTGTATCTACATCCTTAGAATATAGTTGTGCAAAGCTTCTCCAAGAAGAAAATATAGGGAGAAGAGAATATGATCAAAGAAATCATGTTTATTCATTTAATATATATTTATTGTATATCTAGTGTATATTATGTCTTGTGCCAAGGGTTGGAAATATAATGAGAATAAGACGGACATGCTTGTGGCCTTTCTCCTCATGGTCTAAAATGACTGCTAAACCTCCAGCCATCAACAAATGCATTCCAGTCATTAAGATGTAGAGAGGAATAAAGAAGAGCATGTCTTCCCTCTCTAAGGGAGGAACTGTCCACATTATCACTTAAATCTCATTACAAAAACTGGTTTCATATTTCCACTGAGCTGCAAGTTTGCTAAAGAAAACAGATTCTTAGCAGCATGGTCAGTGTCCAGCTCAAAATAAGAGCCCTTAAAAAAAATCAGTGCCCTTATTTATAAGGAAGGAAAAATGAATCTTGGAAGTTAACTAGCATACTCTGACATAGTAACTTTATTCCTTCATATTAAATAGCATACAGCCTGACTTCAAGCATTGCAAAGTCTCCAGTTAGTCTGAATAGTAATCAAGCATGACAACATACGACACAGCTTTGTAATATATAAAGTGCCACATAAATGTAAAATATTATCATTGAAGTAAAAATCCACTAGCTGTTAATTCAGGAAATTGGCACTTGAAACACTCACGGTCTGAAAGATATTTTAGGATAGAAACAGATCAATCCCATAATAGATTAACTTATTTTCTGTTAACAGTTCTTTCAACTTCAGATTTATTTGGTTGCTAACTTTTACAGAGTTATTTCTATTAACAGATTGTTTTTCCTTTAAAAATATTTAAGTGTTTGGGCGCCTGGGTGGCTCAGTAGGTTAAAGTCTCTGCCTTCAGCTCAGGTCATGATCCCAGGGTCCTGGGATCAAGCCCTGCATCAGACTCTCTGCTCAGCCGGGAGCCTGCTCCTCCCCCACCCCTCCCACCCCCACCCCCCACCCCCGCCTGCCTCTCTGCCTACTTGTGATCTCTGTCAAATAAATAAAATCTTAAAAAAATATTTAAGCATCATTCTTGTATAAAACATTTGTCCTTGGGTTTCTTTCGTGAATGCATTGCATATTCTCCTTATTTATCAAAAACGACTCAGGAATAAATTCACTCATTCAACATATTGAGTACCTATTGAGTACCTACTGTGAAGCACGCACTGTTCTAGGTCCCAGATAATAGAATACACAGTCCTTATTTTTAAATGCCTTCACAGTTTATATTCTAGTGGAAGAAGAAAGAAAACAAAGAACAAAGAAAATCTTTCTAGTCCTGCATTTTCTGTGAGTGATGCAAAGAAAAAGAAACACCAGTTAATGTCCCTTGACTTCTACGATGATATAACAAGCATAACCTGATCGTTAAATAAAGAGGGGGGAGGGGAAACCTTTGCGGAGCTGAATGGACCGGCTGAACAGGGGGTGACTTTATGGTAAGGGAAGGAAAAACAATAGAGGAGAAGGAAAAGGCTGGCAAATGTTCATGAGAGAACACTGCATTATGAAATGAAATGTTCATGAGAGAACCTGCGAATGGTGATAGTGAGGAGTGTTTTGCTGATGGAGGTGTAAGACTCGTTGGTTCACTAACTCCAGAGCTTCCAGGGGAGAAATCCGAAAGTGGCCCCGCACACAGAGGGCAAGGACAGACAGACGGCGAGGCAGCCCCTCAAGACGGGCAGGAGGTGGCGGGTTTAATAAGCAAGGGAACTGACACAGGAGTCTTGTCTCGGGAACTGACACAGGAGTCTTGTCTCCAGAAGCCGCAAGGTGCGGAGATCGCCACACCCGCCTGCCAGAAACTTAACAGTTCACACGGACGCCTTACCTGGGCTAAGTCAAGGCTACAGTCTAGGCGGTCTCAGCTCCGCGTGGGTCGCCCACAGCCGCCTCCTTCAACACCACGTGGTTCCCGCGCGGGAAACGCGGGCAGAGCGTGCGGAACGTGCGGAACGTGCAGACGTGCGTTCAAAGGACGAGAAGCCGGGGAGTGGGGGGAAGCCTCTGATAGCCAAAATCCGGCTCCCACCTCAAGGGTGAGCCGGCGGTCACGTCCATTTGATGACCTCCTCCAGCAGCTGAGAAAGGCTGGAAACACCATAGCTTCTTTTGCCCTGTGCTATCTTAGACTGAAGAGCTCACGAGCCAAGCGAGCAGAGGAGGGGCCAACCCCAGTGCAGGAGGAGGGGGCACCTGTGATGCAGAGCTGAGCCAAGGCCATTTATGCACCCGTTCATTTATGCTGCTGCTGGAGCCTCAGGTAAAGGAGAGACACAGTCCCTGCCCTCCTATGGTGTCTAGTTGAGGGAGGGTTTCAGACACTCTAGGAACAAAAATAAGTATAAATCCTGCATAGCACCCTGAAGGCAAAGCAAAAGGGTGATGAGAAACGATGACATGTGGTCTGGGGTTAAACTGGGCGTGTGCGGGGAGGGAGCGATCAGCGGAAACTAAGAAGGAGGCATCTGAACCCAGACAAAAAGAATGAATAGATGTCAGCTGGGCGGTAGAATGGGCTACTTCTGGGAAAGCGTTAATCACTGGCAGCTACTGCTGAGAAAAGAGATTCTGGAGACTGAAGTCATTCAAAAATTCCCAGTGTCTGTGTGCAGATGACTCATTTGAATGTAGATATATAATGTAGAATATTTTCCATGAGTTAAATTTAATATATCCCTAGCACTGGTGTGCTGGGCTGGCTTGAACTGGCTCACTAGATTCCACTGTAAGCATCTCTTCCTAAATCTGTGTTCAGTGATGTCAAAATGGTAGCTTGAAATTGGCCTTGGTCAGAGTCTTTACATCATGGGAACTGAGAAAAGCTACACTTGAGAGCATTTTTTTTTCCTTCCAGAGAGCTGGTTGTTAAACATTTACCAACACATCATTGCTCTGATGTCAACAAATGCTAGGATGGTGAGGCAAGAAACACTTGGAGAAAAGCAATAAAAAGCAGTAATCTAATTAAGCCATTTTAAGTAAAATTTTGATACAATATTTTGCTATTTCGCTAATGGTTTAACATCTTCAGAGAGATGGTATCAAGGTTATTTGGGGAACAAAGGGAAAAATCACACATTTAAGTTTGCTACATCTGTAGCAATTTGCTTAATAACAACGGTTCTAGCATTTACCTAAATCTAATAACATCACTTTTTTCCCCTTTTTTAAAATAAGATTTTATTGATTTATTTGAGAGAAGAGTGAAAGGGTGGTGGGGAGGGGCAGAAGGAGAGAGAGAGAGAGAAAGAGAGAGAGAGAAGCAGACTCCCTCCTGAGCAGGAAGTCTGATGCGGGCTCTATCCCAGGGCCTGGAGATCATGACCTGAGCCAAAGGCAGACACTTAACCGACGGAGCCACCCAGGTGCCCCTGATAACATCACTTCTAAAGAGAAAGTTGTAATTTTTTGAAAACTCCGACACATTTTATTGACTCAAATTACTCCGTATTTATTCAACTGTAATCATTCAAAACCCATCTTCTGATTACTAATTATTGTGCCAGACTCAGCATGGAAAATACCAAATGAGAATAAGGATCCTAGGGCTCAGTGAGTTTTCAGTGTAGTTGGAATGGGGAGGCTTTAAAATAAGAAATATTTAAATATTGAAAGGCTACCAATATTAATGAATGACTCAAATATTATGAGATGTAAGATGTAAGCATAGGCAGAAATGATGAGGGAGAGAAGATGTCACAGAGAGCTTAAATGAGCACCGGCTATCAGAAATGTGCAGAATGTGATTTTATTGTTACAGAACAATCTAACATATTACTGCTGGGAATATAAAATGGTGCAGCCAGTCTGGAAAAGGGTACGGAAATTTCTTACACAACTAAATATGGGTTTACCATAAAATCCAACAATTGCACTCCTGGGCATTTCTCCCAGAGAAATGAATACTTATGATCCCCCCCAAAACCTATACACAGATGTTCATAATTACTTTATTCAGAATAGCCCCAAACTGGGTGGGGTGGTGGTGGTGCAGGGATTCCAGTTTCTTTGACCATTTAGCCTTGAATGGAATGAATGACTAAACAAATCAAGGTACATCTACACCATGAAATACAATATGGATAGATCTCAGGGGGATTATTCTGAGTTAAAAAGCCAATCTCAAGAGGTTACATACGATATGATTCCATTTATACAGCATTCTTAAAATGACCTAAGTAGAGGTAGAGGGATGTAGAGGTATGGAGGGATGGAGAAGTAGAGGGATGGAGAACAGATTAGTGGTTATCAGGGGTTAGGGAGGGGCAGAAGGAAGGAGGTGGCTATTGCACAAAAGGCTAGTACAGGATTTATTTTGTATCTCCACGGTGGTGTTGGTCTTATGAATCTACACATCTGATGAAACAGCATAGAACTAAGCACACACACACATACACACGTACATGACAAAAGCGAGTGCATTTAGAACTGGAATCTGAATAAGGCCCGTGAATTACATCAATATCAATGTCTTGTTTGTGACATCATACTACAGTTTTTCCGAGATTTTACTGTGAGGAGAAGCGAGGTAAAGGGAACACAGAAAACCTTCTGTATTGTTTCTTCCAACTACATGTGAATCTGTAATTATCTCAAAATAAAATGTTATTAACAATTACAATAGTGAGTAGAAAAGAGGACATAATCTCCATAATACCAATTCACTGTTATAACAATAATGGCCATTTCTTTTATTCTCGTGGGTAGTAGCTGGATAAACACAAAGAACAGGATGGGGTTTATTTGACTATCTCGAATAATAATGTATGATTTTCACAAGGCACAAATTTCAGTCTTAATTATTCTCTGTAAATATGGGCTGTGAGAATAAAATAGTACTGAGTTGTGTTGGTGTTTCCTCTCTCATTCAGGCTATTCCACCGCTAATGAGTGTAAGTCTCATACCACTTCCATCCTCCGTAGCTCTCCGGACAGGACTAACGTGAAGAGTCGTAGCTACAATGGCAGATTACCATTTAGGCCATCTGGGCAGAATGCTATACAAGCAGAGTGCTTCTTACCCTACCATCTCTTAATATTTTTTTTTAAAGATTTTATTTATTTATTTGAGAAAGAGAGAGAGAGAGCCAGCAGTCTCCCCACTGAGCAAGGAGCCTGACTTGGGGCTCGATCCCATGACCCTGAGATCATGACCCGAGCCAAAATTGGACCCCTAACCAACTGAGTCACCCAGTGCCCCCCTTCCCTGAATTTTTTTTTTTTTTAAGATTTTATTTATTTATTTTACAGACAGAGATCACAAGGAGGCAGAGAGGCAGGCAGAGAGGAAGGGAAGCAGGCTCCCTGCCAAGCAGAGAGCCCGATGTGGGGCTCGATCCCAGGACCCTGAGATCATGACCTGAGCCGAAGGCAGAGGCTTTAACCCACTGAGCCACCCAGGCGCCCCCCTGAATTTTTTAAGATAGAAGACAATCAGGAACTTTGTAGCAGAGTGGATCCAGAGCCTTGGCCTGTTATTGCATTAGAATGTAAAACTTAAAGCTCAGAATGGCAGTGAAGCCTTATTTTTCATTTGATAAGGGAAAAAAAAAAAGGCAGTAATCTGTTTAGTTGAAAATCATAATTGGAGGGTTTGGATCTTCATGTATAATATCCCCCACCCACAACACACACACACTCAAAAGAGACACCTACTTTACGTTCTTCTTATAAATGAATATTGTAAATTATCTAGAACTTACTGATGAAACCATGCCATAAATTTGACATTTGAATCAGCTCTCTCTTGAGTAGCCCCAGGTAAGATCCAAAAGCCACAATTTAATTTTAGACCCAGAGTGAAAGGTTTATGACCATGTTATTCAAACAAACACATGTTGCTGTGAAATACCACCATGGCCAGGCCATCTGTTTATCTGGGCAATTTCATTTAGTACACAAATCTGATGGATAAATCAGCTGCCTTTTGGCATCACAGGGCCTGCAAAAAAGGCCAAAGTCTGTAATTCAGTTTCTGCTCATCACTGGTCAAGCAAGAAGCCCTAATCAGAAAAGAGCGGCAAATGGCTGATTTCAAACTGCAGGCTCTGGTCTCTCTTTCTGTAAGCTGTCTTTCTAGAAGGTCCTTCAAGTTAGATCGGACATACAACCATATATACATCTCTGATGCTTGTATGACTCAACCAGGTAGTGTCTTGAAAATGCTAATGACATTGTTCAGCATTTTCAGCTGTTCCATAGGCCACTGCTTTCAAAACAAAGCTGTTTTAAGATATGAGGTCAAAATAGAATTGTTGGTATTAACTGGGCATTGTTGTGTTGGTCAATAAGGATCTCATGTGGAAAATTTAATAAATATATATATTATATGTATTTGTTTTTTGAATATTTACATATTCAAAACAAATTCAGATAGCAGATTATTTGTCTGTACTTCTTTGTGTAGGATAGGGGAATAAATACAAATGTGAGATCAAACGGACACATATTCTAATATCTACTCTCTTTCTTGACCCACTATAATTTGGGCAAGTTACTACACCTCTCTGAACATTACTCTCTGAATCTCTTCCCTCATCTGTAAACAGGAAAACTACCTCTCCAAGTTGTGTAAGAGTTGACTTGACAACAATTACACAGTTGCAGATTAAAAGCTTGCTCAAGTCTTCCCTCCAGCTTTTCTTAGGTAACAGATCTCCTTGGGTTGTTGTGAGAATTGATCCAAGTGTGGGCATACAGTAGGTGCTCAATAAATGCTTGCTCTAGCCCCTTATTGAGATTTTCTTGGGTAACCTAGTGCAACCACTGAAGGAACAACTGTTAATTCAGGGCACTGTGTGTGGAGTGGTTCAGAGTGCGGATCCTAAAGCCAAACTGCCAAGCTGTGAATACCAGGCTCTAGCACTTTACGTGTATATAACTGGGGCAAGTTATTTCATCTTTTTCAGCAGGAGTCTCATCTATGAAATGTGGTTAATAATAGCACCCCTACCTCAAAATGATTAAATGAAT
Organism: Martes martes; assembly: GCF_963455335.1. Lineage (NCBI taxonomy): Eukaryota > Metazoa > Chordata > Mammalia > Carnivora > Mustelidae > Martes > Martes martes. Next base: position 57,444,700 of record NC_137888.1, on the reverse strand, counting down.
TAATACAAATATAAAGCGCTCAGAGCAACACATGGCATGCAGCAAGTGCTGGGTAAGGGTTAGCTCCCCCTATTATCATTACCGTGTGTTGTTTGGAAACTTATACTTCATGGCTCATATCTATTATTTGCAATGACCGTTTTTTTTTTTTAAATCAGTCATTTAATGATCTATTTCTTTTCCCATTGCTTTATATTAAAAATACCTGAGTAAATCTGGCTCTCTTTTTTCCCCCTGCCTCATCAAGTCTTCCTGGGTGAAATTAGGCTTCAAATGAGGGAATCGATGACCTTTATGAGTCTCTCCCAGGAGGGGAAGCTGGCTCTAAGGTTCTTTTGAATATCTGAATAAAAGGGGGATTTTTCTGGTAAATCTACCCTCGGGCTTGACATTCTCTAGGGTTCCTTCCTGCATTAAAATTCTGTGAGGAAATCCTTTTCCACTCTTGGAGATGATCAGGGAGAAAGAAACACGTTTATCTAAATCTCCGTGGTGAAAGAAATGAATAGTAAAAATGGAACTAAGACACCCTTACTCCCTTCTCTTCTTCAATGATGAGTCCAGTAATGTATTTCAAGGCCATTCTAGCAGGTTAACTTTCACAAAGCTTCCTTTTTGCTTTCCACTTTTGGGAAACAGCATATTTAATTATATTAAATGAAAATGTCTACAACCCAGATTAGTAGCAGTGGTCTTCGCAGAAAGATGGCACCGTTGGGCTTGTATTTTGCGTGAATTGACGCTGGGGTAATGGATTTGCACTCTTCCCGAACAGTCTCATGCTCTGCTTCCCTTTGACCAAGGTAACATGTCTTTTGTTTAAAGATTTTATTTATTTGACACAGAGAGAGAGATGGGGGAGAGGGAGTGGGAGAGGGAGAATCAGGCTTCCTGCTAAGCAAGGAGCCAGGAAGGCTGACAGGACTCCATCCCAGAATCCTGGGATCGTGACCTGAGCCGAAGGCAGGCGCTTAATGACTGAGCCACCCAGGTGCCCCTGACCAAGGTAATATGTTTCGGAGAGGGCTGCCTCAGGCTAGACACATGGGTTTTCTCTATAGCCACGGCACAAAGCAGAGCCGTCGATCCACACCATTGAAGTTCCTGAGGTGCTGGGGACACTTCTGTGCTTTACTGACCACCCACAGGCTCAAAGACAGTGTAAGCCACCACAGCGGGTATGGGTCAGAGCTCATTTCATTCAGCTTGGCGATCCTGCAAAGTAAGGTGACAGAGACAGGGAACCACGTTTAAAAGACATCCTGGGTGGGGCGCCTGGGTGGCTCAATTGTTAAGCAGCTGCCTTAGGCTAGGGTCGTGATCCCAGCATCCTGGGATCCAGCACCACATTGGGCTACCTGCACCCCGGAGAGCCTACCTCTCCCTCTCCCTGCTTGTGCTTGCTCTCTCTGTCAAATAAATAAATAGGATCTTAAAAAAAAAAAAAAAAAGACACCTTGAGTATTTTCTCTTTCTTCCCCAAGACAAACTTCTGTGCTCTCATCCTATTTCCTAGGCTGGGTCACAACACAACATTTATGAAGCATTTGAACCCTCGTGGAACTCTGGGAAACCCAGTTTAAAGAAAGAATTCTCAATGATAAAGCTTCTAGGAAGAGGGTGCCCGACACTGGGTGTGGCTCTCAAGACTGTGACAAGCCCCCCGAAATTCCTTCTTCCCTAGCTCCACCCCCATCGGACCTGATTGCTCAGATAGGCACTGCAAATAACTTGCAGTTTGAGATCAATTGTTTCTGTCTTTAGAAGACCTTTGAAAAACTGAAGGCTACCATTGAAAAATAGGAGAGGACAGATTTTTTTTAACTGCTTATCAAATATATAGACTGTTTCAAAAGCTTAGCAGTGAAAATACTCAAGGTCCTTTAGGAATGAGCCTGGAGGTGGCTAAATACCACTGGCCTATTAGTTCATAGGTAGACTAAGTAATTCTGCAGCAAGCTCTCCTGGGAGCGGTAGCATGAGTGAGAAGGCGGCGGGCTGCCCATTGAGGTTGGAGTAATCTGACCTGGGTGGGGAAGGGAGGGTCCCAGAGCAGATGCCACTGATGCTCCAGCCAGACACACAGTGACCATAAGACCCAGCTGCACAGGGATGGTTCGATGTCATGCCTTTTCTTTTTTTTTTTTCTCAAAGAAGTAATTTGCTAAATATAACTAAATAGTACCTAATTTTTATACTGAAAAGACTTTTTCAAGACAAATTGGGAAAAAGTGTCCTGTCCCACATGTTCTGGTTTGAGGTTAGGAAAATATAGCCTTTAGAGTAAGGAATGCATAAGCCAGAGCTGGGAAACTCTGCGTCCTGCCAAGGGAAGAGAAGCTACTGACAGCTCCAGAGCACCCACGGGTTTGAGAGTGGGGGCAGAGCCACGCTTCACCTGACCAGAGCCTGGGGGCGAGGGAAAGGCAATGAGTTCAAGAAGTCCCCCAGCGAGGCCTTCCAACTGGAGCAGGTCTGCCAGAACAGGGAGAACAGGGGCATCCCGAAGGCACAGGTTACACTCCAGCTGTGCTTTGCTTCCAAAAACCCAAACCACATGCGGGCCCAGCCCAGGAAGGCGTCTGAGGTTTGCTGCCTTGGCTCATCTGCTTTGTGGTCCGTTCTCATACTCTGCAAAACACAAGACTTGAGAGCCGTTGCTCTAGGAAATCACTCAAAGAGAATTCGTTTCAGGGACAACAATTTTTATTTATTTTTTAATATTCAGGAGACACCCATTGTTCTAGGAGCTCAGAAATCCTTCCAGCCTTCCTGTATGTTTCCTGAGTTTGTGAAAGGCTCCACGGTCCACGGAGTTTATCTCAACAAACACAATTTTATACCGTTTTTTGTTTGTTTAAAGATTTTATTTGTTTATTTGACACAGAGAGTGAGCACAAGTGGGGCGAATCAGAGAGGGAAAAGCAGACTCCCCCCACTGAGCCAGAGCCAGACCCAGGGCTCCATCCCAGGACCCTGGGATCATGACCTGAGCCGGAGGCAGATGTCTAACCGACTGAGCCCCCCCGGTGTCCCTACACCATTATGAATGTTCTGCCCCACACTGATTGTTCCTTTTGCACATGAGAAAATTTGTTAAGCACATCAGCTAAGAAGCTGCAAGGGTCTGATTTCTCAAGCGAGGAAGGGGGGAAAACTCACTGAGAAAAGCACTATTTTGTGTGGACTTCCTTCCTGTCAAAGTGAGAAGTCGTCCACCGCTCCAGCCACTAAAAATGTTTACCTTGAACTCAAGTGTAACCGCCTTTGTGTGTTTAATGCTGTTTTTGAGACCATAAAAGTAATACGTGTTTTTTATAGAAACTCTGAGAAAGGGGAAGCCTCTTACACTGTTGGTGGGAATGTAAGCTGGAACAGCCACTCTGGAAAACAGTGCGGAGGTTCCTCAAGATGTTAAGAATAGAGCTACCCTATGACCCAGGAATTGCACTACTGGGTATTTACCCCAAAGGTTCGGACACAGTGAAAAGAAGGGGCACATGCATCCCAGTGTTCATAGCAGCAATGTCCACAACAGCCAGACTGTGGAAGGATGCGAGATGCCCTTCAACAGATGAATGGATAAAGATGTGGCTCATATATACAATGGAATATTACTCAGCCATCAGAAAGGATGAATACCCACCATTTGTATCAACATGGATGGATATGGAGGGGAATAAGCTAAGTGAAATAAGTGAAGCAGAGAAAGACAATTATCATATGGTTTCACTCATATGTGGAACATAAGCAATAGCATGGAGCACCATAGGGGAAGGGAGGGAAATCCAAAGGAGGAGAATTCAGAGAGGGAGATGAACCATGGGAGAAATAATCTAGAGGTTTCAGAGGGGAGGGAGGTGGGGGGAGGCAGTAACAGGGTGACAAGTATTGAGGAGGGCATGTGCTGTGATGAGCACTGGGTGTTATACTTAACTAATGAATCATTGAACACTGCATCAAGGACTAATTCTGTATTATATGGTGGCTAATGGAACATAATAATAAAAAAATCTTAATAGAAAATCTGAGAAAACACACAAACACAGATGTAAAATAAAAATCAATTGTAACCCCATAAAGGAAGGGCTGATAACATTTATTTATATTATGTTAACATGAATTCACCCAGCTTTATTTTTACAATACATATGTACACAATTTGTGATGTGTGTGTATCACACCACCCATATGCCATACTACAGCAGCTATGACATAATAGAGATCACAGAATTTTGAATCTTACCATTTCACTTAATAACAGATCGTTAGTATTTTCTTTGGTTTAAAATATTCTTTGAAGATATTTCAATGAATACATAATGTTCCATAGTATAAGTGTATAATTACATATTAACTTCTCTCCATTAATGAATTTTTGTATTTTTTCCAAGTATTTGCTTTTTTTAAAATAATTTAATACAAATGTTAACACATGAATCTTTGCCTAATTGTTTTACTATATCCACAGGGTAAAGTGCTCAATGGGAAATTATTAGGTCAGAAAGTGTGGGTTTCCTTTTTGAAAGATGCATTAGTTTATATTCCTAGAAGTGGTGTATGAAAGTATGATTTTATTATCCTGCTTTCGATACTAAATATTATAATTTTTAAAAAATTCTCTGTTACTCTAAGGAGTGAAAAATGGCCATATCATTGTTGTTTTAAGTTTCACAGTTTCTAAGAGGTTTCGTTTTTCTAGGAAAAAAAGCATGATTGTATATATGGCATATTTTCTTCAAAACATCTATAGTAGGTCTGTGAGGCTTGGCCTTATGGAAACATCAGAGCACTGGCTGCCAAAAGGGGGAGGGCAAAGGGGGCGGTTTTGGGAAAGGGGCGGGCTCTGAGCCTGGAGCAGTGCCACAGCAAGAAGGCTGGGTCAGAGATGGCTGGGAAGAGGACTCTGGACACTGGGGAGGGAGGTGCTGGAGGAGAGAAAAAAGAGTCTTCGAGGATGTGAAGGTGCGGAGACAAACACTGTGTGATAGTTTGTCTTCCTGAAGACATTTGTTTTGGGAAGCCAGCCTAGAATGGATGCTGGGATGGGCAGGAATCATGAAGTCCTCCAGCAGTGTGTGGCAGACTGAGATGAGGGCTAGGAATGCAGCAGGTCAGACCTACCGATCTGGTAGCAGATAGTGGGAAGAAGTTAATCTAGGAAGGCTGAGGATATATCCAGAGTGTAAGGTGGTGGCAGTTGCCCAGGCAGACAGCACCTGGCATCAAGCAAGTTCACTGAGTGGTCCTTGGTGTGTGTCCCTGAACTTGATAGGGCCTGGAGACCCCCAAATCTGAGGCTAGATCAGGGTGTTGCAACATGTAAAGGCAGACCCTGGACCCTTAGCTGTGGCTTAGGGGAGAGACCAGCAAGGCTAAGGGGGACCCTGGATCATCTCAGGATCTGGACAAGTTAGGTCAGATCCTTGGGCACCGACATCCAAAGAGGAGGCCAGTCACTAGAGCTGATGTGCAAGGCTTGGGCTGGCTGGACAGGAATATCCTGAAGACTTAGGCACCAACTTCAAACGTTCTCCTGGCAAGGCCTGGGACCAAGCCCAGTTGCTGCCTCCTGTTGGGGCCTGAGAGATCTCAGCTGTGGGGACTGGCAGACCGAGGTGGCAAGGGGCCAAGAATGTCATCAGAAAAAACACGGAGAGAGTTCTTGAAGACACCCCAAATGAAACTCAAAACACTGCATTTCATGCTCACTGTGCATGCTCTTGAACAACTGGAAACTTCAAATGATAAATTGCAAGAGATTTATGGGTGGGGAAAAAAAAAAAAGCATGTACTAGAAAAGGCCCAATGGGGAAGGAACAAAAACTAACCGGTAAAACAGGCTAACCGGAGTGGGATAAGCAGTCCAATAAAGTATGTTTTGATACCAGCAAGGGGGGGGGGGGCTGAAAAGCAAGAGAAGGATTTGTAGGGACGTATATGTATTTTTTTAAAGCCAGATTGTAAATCAAGAGCATGAGATTAGTGATGACTTTAAAATGGCTAAGGTATTGAACTGATTTTCTTAATCTGTCTTTAATAAGAAAAATGGAACCAAGCAGTCGTTTCAATTAGGTAGTAATGTAGAGTTTGCAAAAACGTCCACAGCTGGTAAGAAAAACCTGGAGACTGTAAATATGCAGCTCAGCGGGTCTCGATGAAATTCATCCTTGAAGTCATGCCTGTAAATAATCCACATAGCTTGGGGAAAGGGGTAGACAGAGTGGCGAGCGGGTGGGAGCTGTGAGGAAGGCAGGAGAAGGCAGCCAGCTCCCAAACCCCTTGGAGAGTGCCATGGGGGTGCCCTGGGGGTAGGTGTTATGCCAGAGACATATGAGAGATCTCACCACGGCCTTGGGAGGCAAGCATGATAGAGCACTACTGCTCCAGGAAACACCATAAGGAGAAATGGTTCAGAGCTCAAGCAAGGAATTGCAGGCGAGGGTCAACGTCCTCGTGTTTTCTCATGTGTCTTTAACACCTTCGGGACAGTTTGCCAGGTCGCTGTGAAAGGCATTGATGGAGAGAGCTATTTTCGTCTTGAAGAGCATATGTTGCATTTTGTTCAACCCAGCAAATATTTGACAAACACATATTATGTGCCTCTCCTGTTCTGGGGGAGCAATGGAGGAGACAAAAATAGGTTATGACTTTTTGGAGCTTATGAGCTCACGGAGGCACCACAGACCAAATGAGGAAAGACTGCACAATGGCATAAGCTACGTTGTCAGCACAGCCGGTGCAGGCCATAGGGGCCAGGCCAGAAAACATGCTCACGTGGACTTTCAACTAGGGGAGACAGCAAGAGGGGGCACTTGAAATGGGCTTGAAGGATGAGTAGGATCCCAGACAATAAGAGAGTGTAGACTCTCCCTGGAAAGGTTAGAACAGTGGGTAGTGTGTGCTGGGGAAATAGTACACTGGCTGGTGGAAATAGAGAGCGCATGCTGGGAAGTGGGAAGGGATAAAGTAGAGAGGAAGAAAGCCATGTTGCAAAAGGTTAGAGTACCAGAAAACAGGATAGAATGTGAGTTGGTCAGCAAGAGTTATTGTGGCATTCTTGAGCAAGACAGTGACATGTAAGAAAGATGTTCAGTCCTGGAGAATGCAGGCAGGATCAGAGCATGGAGAGATGAATAGGAGGGTATGCCTTCAATAGAAAGCCACTTTTCCTGCCACCACCAGGATCTAAGCCACCAGACCTCTCCATTAAATGCTTTAACTAGCCTCTAAACTAGACTCCCAATGGTGTGTTTGTCCCTTTTTGGTCAGTTACAAGATGGCAGTCAGAGTGATCCTGTTAAAGCATAAGCAGATTATATCTCTCCCCCGTCACAGATCCCTCCAATGGCTCCTATCTCACGCAAGGAGAAGCCCAAGTCCTTACAATGACCCACAAAATAGTACCTGATCCAGGACCCACCTCCCATTCCCTCTCAGGCCTCATCTACCTCTTCTCCCCCACTCATTCATTGCTATTCCTCAACTGTGGTGGCCATAGTCCTGCTACAGGACCTTTGCACTTGCTGCGCCCTCTGCCTGCATGGTTCTTTCCTCAGGTACATGGCTCTCCACCCCTTCACACCTTTACTTAAAGATCACCTTGTCAGTGAGGCCTTCCCTGGCCACTCTATCTAACCTGTAAACCTTGTGCCCCCAATACTGACTCCCTTCCCTACTTTGTTTTTCATTTATACTTCTAACATACAATTTTTAAACTAAATTGTTTACTATCTCTCTCCACCTCTGTCCCCATGAGACAGAGATTTTTATTTGTTCTGTTTATGGTCCTACCCTTAGTACCTAGAGCAGAACTTGGCAAGGGCGCGACCCTTCGAACTGAATGAGTGAGTGGATGAATGAGTGAATGACTATCACAGAAAGCTGAGAGGGGTTGAGGGGTGCACAGCGGATGAGAGCTATAAGAATGGAGAAAAGGGGGATCACTGTATGAGCAACTGTATAAATCCATTGCCAGAGCCTGGATTCCCAAAGGAAGAGTTAAGGAAATGCACATCCTCTCAGCAGAAGCCCAGCTGTTCCTCCACGAGTCTGAATCCTGGGCTGATAAGGTCAGAGACTGTAAAGGGGAATCATCTTTGAAGCATGATAAACATCCAAATGAGACCCATTAAGTGACCTGCTACATGAGTAAACCTCAATCTTTTCAGGAAATTCCTAATGAGGTTTTGAGACATGTACTTTTTCTCCTTCTATCTTTAATTCTGCTTAATATTACTACAAAAAATCTATTTTAATACTGTTCACAATTCTAAAATCAGTATTAATGCATGTTCTACACACCCTAAGAGTTCATTTTTAGAATAGCATTTAGAGGTTTCAGGTTTCTTATGAGAAACATTATAATCCATTGTTTTATAATGAGAATTCTCAAAGACCCTCACATATATGGAAATTGAAAATAAGGAAGATTATGAGATGAGTCACATGAAGGGAAGGAACGTGAATGTGAGTGTGAAAAAAAACAGGATAAAAACAAGAAACAGACAGAGTCAAGGTTTTTCCAAAAGTGCTCCTGTAAACAAATACTTGTGGGACTAGAGTCAAGGTTAGATCAAGGCAAGAACTGGCAAGTGGGTGGGGGTGGGGTGGGGGTGGGAAAAGAGAGGAGCCACAGCGGGGCTTTGCATGACGTGCTCCCCATCCTCTCAGCATCCGTCTGGCCTGTGTATAAGCACACAGAAGGTACATGCGGAAGATGGGATCTGAGAGGACCGCAGCAATGCTGAGGTGGAGGAGGATCCACAGGACCGGGTCCCTTACTGACGTGCAGCAGGTCTGAATCAGTCCATACATGTAGGTGTGCAAGAAATATCACATCTCTCTCTTTTCTTCTAGTCAACCTCTTCTAAAGCCATGCTTCCATCCCAGCAGGTGAATTGGAAATTCAGAGCTATTCTGGCAACACTCTGCTGCTTACCTTTTCTCTTTGAAGGTTGTTTCAAAGTCCTGGGGTCCTACACAGAGCTGAGATGGTGGTGGTGGCGGCAGCACTTGGAAACCTTGGAAATTACTCCTCTGTCCCCTGCTGTGTCAGCCCCTGTGTCTCTTCGAGGCCCGCCATCGTGCTCTTCTTTGCCAGGACTAGGAAACTAGGGTCAGTCCAAGCTCCCTATTTACTGGGTGACCATTCCCTCTGAGGCTTTGTTCCAAATGCAGAAATACCAGAAACAACATGGAAGTCTAGATTTCTCGTGGGACCTACTGTCCTAGAGCATCTTTTTGAGTTTGAGAAAAATTGCCTTGTCTTCAAACTATTCTCAGAACGATGGCTTTAGGCTTTTAGACGAAATTTCAGAAAAGAACAGAACGAATCTCCCTTTGAGGCAAAATATAGGCAGAGAACATAACTTAAACCTCACCTTACCATCTGTAGCACCTTCCTAGTCTATAAAGAGCAACCGGTCTAATGAAAGTAACTAGCTTCTTTCAGTGTCTCTCCCGGTGTGAGCAGGGGAAGGGGAGGAAGAACTCATTGCCCTGGCCCTCAGCCTGTGACCTTGCTGCCGGGGGTCCCCTCACCAAAGAGCTGGGGTGAAGGGGGCATTCATCTCTAAAGAAATCTTTGCATACCAAAATCCATCTCAGCATCTGCTTCCAAAGACCGCAACCTGCCACAGTTCTTCTAGGAGTAGTCCTAGAAAGGGGTCAGTAAAATGGATTTTGGAGCCAAATCACTAGCCACCTGGCAAGCGATGAGGATTCGGCTGGTGACAAACAGAACAGGGTATCCCCTGGCCCAAGGTGATGGTCCAACAGGCGGTTAAATGAAAAGATATATCCCTGGAAAGGGACCAACTAGCAGGTGAATTTATCCGGTGTTGAGAAGGAAGAACAAGTAACTGTGAAGACAGTGAAATTGGAGGAGTATTGCTTCAAGCCATTAACACACAAAAGGCAGTGAAAAGCTGCAGGCAATGAATAGGCAAATAAAAGTGGAAGGTGAGACCCAGAGGATCTCCTTGGTAGTTACAAAGAGACTCTCACATCCTGCAGCTGAGCCCCAAGCCCAGAATTAAATCTAGTGCTGATCTCCAGACACTGCTAAATATCCCACCAAGATAGACCCTAGGAGCTATGCGCCCCACTCAAGACCTACCCCCACCTCTTCTGTTGGCTACGAGGCCCATGTTAGGACTAGGTCACAGAATGACCACCCGGGGGTCAGTATACAGGAGAAGAGGGACTCTGGTCCAGAGGATCTACAAGGCCTAACCAACATCTATTGGCCAAGACCAAGGCCACGCCAGTGGCACTGGACTCTGGGGCTGCTTGAGAAAGAGCAGCAGGGACATACGACTGTAGGGAGACTACTGATTTGGCAGCATTCTCCTGAGGCACAAAATTCAGACCTTGGAAAGACCCCTTCCCCCCAACCCGCAGGAGATGGTCACCTCGCTACTAGGATGGTTCCTAGGTGCATGAAGAGAGCAACGACCTATACTCAGCCAAGCTGAAATGCCAGAATTTCCTTCGCAGATTGAGGAAGAAAAAAGACTCAGGAATGTAGACATGCTAGAGGGTTTCCATATATATTATAATATATATTATGTGAGGCCCAGCAACCCACCAAAGGATTAGGTTCCACAGAAAAGCCTGGAGGACATACTAGGTACCAAGGCCGTCAGGAACATGCTGGTGGGAAGGGCTTCAGCATCATGAAACTGTTCAGCCATGATGAAAGGACCACAAATGATGATGGGCGAGAACCCCAAATGGTAAGACCCCCAAATAACAGAGGCCAAGTGGGAAACCGCCGGCAGCAAACCAGATTGCAACTGTCTCATTGAGCAGGTGGGGGACAGTAGCAGCCACGGGGACCTGAGCTGCAGCGTTGTGAGCAGCCTACAGGATCCCCAGGCCAGCGGCACCAGCACCTGGAAACTTGTTAGAAATGCAACTTCTCAGGACTCCATCCAGACCTACTGAATCAGAAACTGGGATAAAATCGGAACTTCATCAAGCTGTGCAGGTGATCGTAATGCAAGCTAAAGTTTGAGCACCTCGGGATAGAATACAGGTTTAACAGGACTGACTTTGGAAAGCAGGGCTGTGCCAAGAAACCCAAGAAGATGGAATGAATCACAGCAGGGGATACCTGGGCTAGGATGTCCTTTGCATTTTAGAAAAAGCTCTGCTTCCTCTTTAGCCAACAGAAGTATAGGAGTTCACAAAAAGTCACAGAACCTTCAAGTCCCTTTACCCCCACCCACACTGCCACTTGGGAAATGTATTTGGGTAACTGACAATTCTGAGTTCAGAGCAATGAGTAGCTCCACCCCTTGATCTATTAAACGAAGTAACATAACACCTGCTTCTGCCCCTGAAGCTGGTTCTTTCCTTTGAGCAGATGAATAGAGGTCAAAAGCACCAATCCCATACTGTCACTTTGGGTTTTACCATCCTTAGGAAGGGGAGTGTGTAGAAAATGGAGAGGGAGCCTCAGGAGACCGTGGACAAGAAGGCAGAGCTATTATTAAACACAGTTCGTGAACTGATAGCAACGTGGAAATGTATGAGACTGGAAATTCAAAGGGCCATTTAAAGTCTGAGATATGAACTAATTATTGTCTGGATGATTCGCCACCTAACTTCTCTCTTTCTCTAGCTACTTCAGAAGGTATAAAAGGACTTTTCCCCCACTTGTACGTGCTTTTTGGTGAAAGCATAAACCTAAAGTTGAGGCTTTTCCCAGAACCTATGGGAAGAAGAAACTTGCAGAAAAATCCCTGATCGCAGGGGTTTGCAATTGTGTATCTAACCACCAAGACAAATCTTGCCCACATTTGTGCCCTTGCACATGTGTACTCTTGTACAAACCATCTACATGTGTAAAACATGTCTGCTCTTTTGTTTACCAGGTCATTTCCTACCTATGCAACACCTAGCTAAAATCTATGTCCAGAAAGCCTTTTGGGTGGCTCAGAATACGTTCCCTTTTGTTACTCTATCGTTTTATTCCAATACATTTTTTGACATTCCGAGGAGGGAGATGTGGCTATGCTCCCAGAGTAATGAAGGCGGAGACAAAGGCTGTTGGGGAGTCTAACAGTACAATGGGATGGGCAGATATTCTCCCTCCCACTGGCTGCCTATAGGAGTGGAAGAGATAACCAAGGACAGCCTTGAGGGTGGCGGCTACTGTTTGCAGCCACCAATTATGCATATCCCTTCCCAACTCCAGTGGTGGTACGTCCGTAGCTTCAGACTTGCCACAGTGGGATACTCATACTGTGGGAACCAGAAAATGCTGTAACCGAGTTTTGTTTTTTTTTTTTTTCAAATCCAACAAGATTTATCAGTACCTTTATCACCTGTATTCTTTTTAACATTCCACATCTCCTTTGAAGAGGCTCATGCTTTCCTCTACATTCTTGAACATAAAAAATGTATTTATAATACCTATTTTAAAGAGTCTGTCTACTAATTCTACCTTCTAGATCCGAATGTTTGGCTAACTACAGGTCTAATCCAGCCCGAGTCCTGTTTTTATATGGCCCATGAGCTAAGAATGGTTTTACATCTTTATAGGGTGATAGATAACAAACAAACATTATTAGCCATCAGGAAAATTCAAATAAAAAACACAATGAGATCACACTTCACACTTACTAGGATAACTATAAGCAAAAAGACAGATAACAAGTATTAATGAGGTTATAGAAAAACAGACCCCGTACACATTTTTGATGGGAGTGTAAAAAATGCAGAAGCTTTGGAGAACAGTTCAGAATTTCCTCAAGAGGTAAGCCATCGAGCTGCCATATAATCCAGCGATTCCACTCTTAGATATAGATGTAAGAAAAATAAACACATATGTTCAAAGACTGGTACATGACAGTTCATAGCAGCATTGTTCATAATTCATAATTTCTTCCCCAAATTGTAAAGAACCCAAATGCCCATCAACCAATGAATGGATAAAATGTGGTCTCTCCATACAATGGAACATCCCTGGAATATTATTCAGCAATAAAAAGAAGTGAATGATAAATGATACAAAGCATGGATGAACCTTTAAAGTATGCCAAGTGAAAGAAGCCAGACACAAAGGGCCACATGGTATATGATTCCATTTACATGAAATGTACAGAAGAGGCAAATCCACAGAGACAGAAAGCAGTCTGGTGGTTGCCAGAGGCAGGGGCAGGGGTCAGGTGGGGAGAGTGGATGGGAGTGGGTTTCTTTTGGGGAAGATGAAACTGTTCTAAAATTGACTATGGTGATGATTACCTAACCCTGGGAATATACTAAAAAAAACACTGAGAGGCACCTGGGAGGCAGTTGGCTAAGTGGCCGGCTCTTGATTTCGGCTCAGGTCATGATCAGGGTCCTTGGATGGAGCCAGCTTCAGGCTCACTCAGGTTGGTTTCAGGCTCCGTGCTCAGTGGGGAGTGTGCTTGAGGATTCTCTCTCCCTCTTTCTCTGCCCTTTCCACTACTGGTGCTCTCTCTCATATAAATAAATTTTATAAATGAATGAATGAATGAATGAATAAATAAATAAGTAGGGGTGCCTGGGTGGCTTAGTTGTTAAGCATCTGCCTTTGGTTCAGGTCATCATCCCAGGGTCCTGTGATTGAGGCCCGCCTTGGGCTCCCTATTCATTGGAGAGCCTGCTTCTCCCTCTCCTGCTTCCCCTGCTTATGCTCTCTCTCTGTCAAATAAATAAATAAAATCCTTAAAAAAATTAATAATTAAAACACTGACTTTTATACTTTAAAAGGATGAATTTTATGGTATCTCTATAAAAAAATTTAAGTGGTTCCCAGACTTTCACATTTCAAAGACCAGTGAGCACCCATTCCCAAAACAAAATTCAGGGATCTATGATAGATAACCAATTTATTTTGGGTAAGTAATAATCTTAAAGTTACTGGGGTGCCTGTGTGGCTCAGTCAGTTAAGCCTCTGCCTTTGGCTCAGGTCATGATCCCACGGTTCTGGGATCGAGCCCTGTGTTGGAATCCCTGCTCACTGGGGAGTCTGCTTCTCCCTCTGACTCTCCCCCCTTAGCCCTTTACCCTCTCATGCTCTCTCTCTCATTCTCTTTCAAATAAATAAATAAAATTTTAAAAAATTTTAAAGTTATTATCTAATACTAGTATTATTTCATAAAAGGATATTTTAACACCTAAGGATTAATAAGGAATGAAGAATTCTTTAAGTGGAATAAATTTAGCTTCACTGAAATATTTTCACGACCACTTATAATACCGTCTAACTGATCATGTTTCAAAAACATTTCCAATATGCCTTTAAGAAAGTACTTCTGTTGCTATTTTTAAAATCTTTTTTTAAAACGGATCCAGTATAGAAATTTACCATTTTAATTAAAGATGTTTTCAAATCCTGAATTTTACAGTCATGTAATTAGGTTATCACTTTTTATATGTATTTTAAACATAACTGATTTATTGATAATAAGGTAAATGAAAAACTTTAGTTGATAAAAACTTTATTTAAAACATGTCAAGAACCATACAGTTCAAAAATAAAAGATAATTTCTGGTAACTTAAAAATAAAGAATATCTATAACAACCACATTAACTCTACTATTTATAATACAATCTCAAAATCAAAACTAATTTTTGTATTTCTATATTTTGCCACATTTGAGCTAAAATCGTCCTCCTTCCCCCACTACATTGTTATGCAACCCTTTTAGTTTTAACACTTATAATACAACTTGAGCATTTTCTGACAAGTAAGAATATATACTATTGGTTTCTTTCTATACATAGTTCAAATTCCCAGAAACTAATTTTTACTAAAAATATTTTTAAAAGAAAAAGGGGAAAAACAGTTAGTAAAACATTTTATTTGAAAACAATGGGTAGATTAGTATTCTGAACTGAGCTGCACAAGAATACATTTCTACTTGAAGACTCTCCAGATTATTCGTTACATGTTTATGTAGTACGGGACACATTTGCAAAATGCTTTCCAGCACTTACTAGCCAAGACTCACGACCCACAGGTGCTGTGAAATAGCAGAATTAACCTCAGTTTATGCAGGGAAACCGAGGCACATGATCAGATCTTCTCAGGGCCAGAGTGAAGTCTCACTAGCTTCTGACTTATGCACAGAGCCAAATGTTTGCTTATGTACTACCATTTGTTGAATGGTGGGAGTAAACGTAGGTGGGATCTGCTTTGGGAGAATTAGTTTTGGCTCAGTATATAAAAAGTTCAGAGAATGGATAAGGAGAGAGGACAACTTCAGTGTAAAAAGGGTTAATGGGAAGAAAGTTAAAACCAGAGGAAGTCTATTCAGACAGAGATCACTTTTCAGAATTAAAAATAGCAAAACAAGAATAGGAAAAGAATTATAGCTATAGAGTTTCTCATTTCTAAGCCCAGGGGCTTTTATAAGATCACTTTAAAAGTAGGACCTCACTTGAAGACAACCCTGAAGTATCTTATTTGTCCCTCCATAAAGTCCCGTGAGGTACAGAGTACAAACTTACAGGTAAGACTGAAGACTACAGAAGTTAAAATGTTAACACCACATAGAGAGGGAACAGGCTGGAACAGATGTTATGTCTTAAAGCACTGGCTTAGGAGTAGAAACAGAAGATAGAGGATAAGCAGGAACTTTTCTGCACGGACAAGTGGAATAATCCAGGGATCCAGTAGCCACACCAGCTACTTAACATTTTTTTTTTTTTCCTACAAAGGACTTGGAATTTCAAGTACTCAACGAAACCTAAGATGACAAATGCTCTTCTGGGTATTGAACACGCAATAAGTTCTCATAAGACCATGGGAAAAAGCAGAGGCATTACTGAGCCACAGTGTGGGGAAGTGCAAACCAATGCATTGAGGGCAAAATACGGCTGTCTGTAGTCAAAATATGAGGGACACCGAGCTTATCAACATGTCTTGAGAGAGGAATTTAAATTAGCCTGATCAATGTGCTAGGGCAGGTTAAGGAAGAATACTGGTCGTTATTGGAACCATTGTTAGAAGCCAAAGCGGTGATACCCCATCGCTTGACCCTGGGCTTCATAGATCTATTGTGAGTTATTATGGGACTTTAGGGGTGTTTGGGGTATATTCCTAACCTCTGAAGGAGACTCACAAAACATCTCTTCAATGAAGGCCTTTGGACATAGTTGTAGCAGGATGGGTCAGAGTTCTAAGCCAGTGTAGGAAATCTGATGTTCTGGATTCCCAGGGAGGCTTTCGCTCTAGGTGTCACAGTTCAATCCCATGTCATGATGATAAATACAACCAGTTCAGGCTATGATACCAAGGATCCTGCTGGGGAAAATCTCAAGAGGGCAACTGTTTGGTAAAGAATACAGAATATAGCTAGTTCTTTTTAGTGCAGGGAGGAGGTAACTTGACACATATCACAGCCTTAGACCCCAAACATGGATTAGAAAATTCTGGGAGTGGACCAATGGAAGGGAGTTATTCCCAAGTGATGACATGGAGAATCCTTTTCTTTATCCATGGCAGCTTCCCTTCTCCCTGGGATGTGGAAGGAACTCCCACATCATGCTCTCAGTTGATACTGGATGATAAAACGGTACGTAGTGTCATCTGAGGTTTCGGCATTCTTTTTCATTTTAGATTACTCGGCGCCACAGTCAAACTGAAACTTGAGAATAACTAACTTAGTAATGAAAATGCAGTAGAAATAACCCTAACGTTTTATGTATTTTGACCATCAAGGTAAATAGAACCTTTCTTTTCCTACCCCTAAACTTTTATTGGAGAGATAATGTTAAAGCAAATATGATAAAATGCACCTGAAAGAGTGAAATGTTTGCAGATGTGAGGGTTCTTTTGTGTGTGTGAATGGAAAATTTTTTAAAAAAAATTTTAAGTGAACCCTGCTCCCCTCTGTCTCTCACACATATCGTCCCTGCCCCTTTCCCCCCAAGAAAGGAAAGGAACTCACTAAGGAGAAATGTCAGCAGGTGTGATATCCTGAGGAAACCTGAGCAATCTGTTGCATTCTATGTAATTGAAATTATTTTGGCAATCTTTAATTAGTCCTAGTAAACACTCTGGAAGTGGTTAGTTAACATTTGAAGAATCCTGCTGGGGTGGGGGATAACATC
This sequence comes from Martes martes, assembly GCF_963455335.1. Classification (NCBI taxonomy): domain Eukaryota; kingdom Metazoa; phylum Chordata; class Mammalia; order Carnivora; family Mustelidae; genus Martes; species Martes martes. The sequence goes on along the minus strand of NC_137888.1, from coordinate 57,427,605 downwards.
CTCCGAAGGCTGTTAGCATTTGAAAAACTCAAGTCTCTTTAGAGGCTTCTACCACCAGCGCTTTATCTGTAGCTTAACTCCGGAGACTTTGTGAATAAATGATTATTTTCAATGGCCAAATTACTAGCATTAAAGGTACATGGACTGGCCCAAAACTGCAGGTCACTCCAGCCCTCCCATCAGCGGGATAGGAGACTCAAGGAAGCCCACTAGCCCCGGATCCCTTGATGACTAACCTATTCTGTGTCTAGCAGTTAAACAGAACTGGGTCGCCTGACACTAAACGTTCTGGAATATTACTGGATTTGCTTCTAATAAACCTTTTGTGTAAGATGCTGGTGAGTTCCCTAAAAGAACAGAACTGGGACATTTTCAAGCTTACAGGACAGGCTGACTTGTTACAGGATGCCTGCTTGCTTGTAAACACGAATGACGTAGAAATTGGTCTAAAAGCTGATTTCAGTGTAAAGAATCGCCTGGTGAGGTTGGGGGATGAGCTGCAGCCCTCACCCACCTCTACCAGAACACCCCAATCCTTGCAAATGACCAAACTGGCCAAGTCCAGTTCACAACAATTTTCTTTAATGGAGGAAATGTAAATTCCTTTATAGGTATCATAACATTAATCCAGGCAGCGTCTGTTAGTCAAACAGGCTTGCAAATAGCAGTTTCTAGTTTACCAGAAGAATCGGGTCCTCCTCAAAGGTCAGCAAACAGTCCAAGGATGAATAATCTTGTCAGCTAAGCACACGGCTGAGCCACTGGCAGGGACCCCGACATTTCTACCTCATAGTCCTCCTATTCTTCTTCTGGTTTTCTACCAAATCTAGCCAGTGTTCCATCTATCCCCCCCCCTCCCTGGGAGTTCAGTAAAGGTGGGACACAGCAAACAGTGATCAGTGTATCAAAGAACTAAGGCGGAGGTGTTAGAGAGAAGTTTGGACCCAAATTATTCTAAACCAACTGGGATGCGGTGGCTTTAACTACTGGATTGTTTTTGCAGCTCCGGTTAATCTAACAGATGTAAGTCTTTCTGAGCATTTTGAGAAGTTCAAAAGCTAAGTAAAAATGAGCATATGTGCTTCTTTTAATTTTAATAAACATTTCTTAAGGGTTTTCTCCTGTGTATTTTCTTAGATCTCCGCTAAAAAACAATCAAGAAAACGTATTCCCTAACTCCTCTCCCCAGCAGCAGATTTCAAAGAAGTCACAGCTGGCCGGTGATTGGCACGATCTGTGGGTGTGCAGCACAGGAGTGTGGGCCTTTCCATCCCCACAGGGGCTCCCGGAGAGGGGATGACACAGGAGTTTGGTCCTTGTCCGTGGGGGATTCACGTAAGCGGCTTCTCCTGGAATCCCGTCTCTACCAAAAACTCACTAATGTAGCTGTTATTAGTAGTAATCTGCAAACTAAGGGCAACCACTGGCTATGGCAACAGGCACCTGCAATTTTAGACCAAGCTTAAGCTAAGCTCCAGATATGAAGCTTTCCATAAGACAAAATGGGTGTTACCGTAAAAGAAAGTGCCAGTCCTACTAGCACTTGTCTATACTCAGACTGGGTCAAATTGAAGTTCTCGTGTTACCACTCGTTCTTCCCAGTGCTGGTGAAGGTTCTAGAAGTTTAGGTCCAACATTTAATGATAATAGAGTCAGAGGCCTTTTCGATTGGAAGAGAACTTCTAATTCCCCATCATTATCTTGGATAGTGGGCAACTGAGGCCCTGGTGAGGTTAGGTGACTTGCCCAAGTTTCCATGGCTAGAAAGGGGTTAGTTGGGAGTAGAATCTGTTCTTTTGGTTCTTGGCATATGGTCTGTTCTCGACACCCCAGGGAATAAGAGGCCTGAAGGAAAGTTCTATTGTGTGTAAAGAAGAGTACCAGAAGGCCGTCCTAGTGCAGGGAAAGAGAGTACAATGAAAAACCAAAGTGACTTTCAGATTACTATGAAAGAGAATTTGGGATAATATACATCCTCAAAAGATGGACAAAGAAATTGTGCTGTCCTTATGAGTACATGAGGCCATAAAGGATTTACGAGGGGACTAGTTCATTTAGTTTATAGGGCATTTATTTCTTCACTATCTACCATGTGTGTGTTACAGGGAGGTCTATCACAGGTTAAGAATTTCATGTTCCAAGTCCAAAAAGCATAGACTTCTTCAAACTTAGAAAATACGAGAAGGCCAAGGATGGGAGAACCCTCACAGAAGAGCGGCAAATCACTGCCATTGAAGAATTAATCTCAATTAATTTGCTGCCATTGAGAATTAATCTCGTTCCTATGCCATGATGTCAGGGCAATCCTAGACAGTGCAGAAGTGTGGTGTGCAAAGAGCCTGATGACGCGGCGACGATGCACACTCCTGGAGCCTGGGCTGCCTACACCCCACAGGACTCTGGGGCTGCAGGTCTGAGAGGGAGCACGCACGCCCCACCAGAAACGATCAGCTGCGATCGTTAAGTGGGTAAGCGCTCCAGGGATTTATTTCTGTTTTGGTGTGTTTTAGTAAAGCAGTTATGGGAAGAGTAGCTAGTATCAGTTGTGGCTTATAACACTCATTGACCTTTCAGGGCCTAACTTCCAAATTTAAATAGCCAACATCAAGTCGTCTAAGCTCTAAATGTAGAGATCAACAGGCTAATTTCAGATGGCATTTTTTTGGTTGAGGGGACTGGCTGATCAAACCCTTTTAAAGCTCCTTTCTGTTCCACTCAGTATTCAGAGAGAACAAACGGGAGACCCCGGGATAAACAAGTATATAGCTATCTGACCCATGTAAGGGGCCAACAGCTATAAAATCTACTAGTTCATTCAAGAATTATTGTAGCTGACAGAGAAGCTAGGAGGTTGGTGGCTATAAGAGAGCTGTCTACACCCTGAAATTTCTTTCCCGTAACTACATCGAAATGTTAAAAATTTTATAGTGGGTTCTTCTTGGTAGGGAGGGCTCTGAAGACAGGCCCCAAGGCTCCTAAAACCACCCAGCCCTTCTAAATCTAGCGAAAATTGAAGAAATCTTTATTCCCCTCCCCCACCCAAGGTCCAAGATGAATTTTTTGTGATGCTAATTAAGCAACCTGCTTCCCAGCAGGAGCCTAGAAACCATCCCTCATGTGTAAAGTCTTTTTAAAGCTTTCTAATGGAGGTGACATGGCACCACATCTCTTCCTTTGTAACATCTAGGATTTACAAAAACCTCTTCTCTCTCAAAGAGAACTGACCAGAGCCATCTCTCTCTTGTTAGGAAACAATTGTGAGGACTCCTCCACCTTCAGCTACACTGTTCACTGATGGGATTGCAGGTAATAAAGTCAAATACGTTCTTTCTGCGTCATCTTGCTTAAAAAGGGCAGCAAACTCTAACTGAGGTAGCACAGTGATACAGCGAGGAGGATTCTTGGGATTTACCCTTTAATTCCACCTGACCAGATAGCCTTGTCAGTTGTTAAAGTGCTGAGTTAAGAGTGTAAGCATCTTTTCGCCCAGAACCGTCGGTCCCCCAGGCAACAGGGGCAGACTGTGTGACTACTGTAGAATAACCTGGATAACTTGTCTGAACGAGCGTGGCACCTGGAAAAAGGAGACAAACACACAAGCAGGAACCGGAGCAGGCACATGAATCACAAGGTATCTTTGGTATCTCATTTGGAGTCTATATTCATATTCTCCTGCTCCCCTCCACCCCCGAAACTTCGGTTGGAAGCGTGAACTCTTTTAGTAGTACTTATGTCATTCTTTCCTACTATACGGCAAGTCTGTAGTGTTTTTCATATCTGTGACATACCTCTCATCTTCCCGAACACACAGGAAAACAATGCTTCCCTTAAGATGCGAGGGGAGTGATCGACATTTGGGAGGGTACCTGGGCCCCCTCCTCTGCTCACACCACGATAATCACTATCTTCAATCTCAGTGAGGCTACCTTGGCAAAGGGGGTGAGAAAACTCAAGATGGCTGTTTGCAGGCACCAGAGTGTTGCACTGCTAAGTCAGTCACTACACAATTTGATTTTTATCCCTTCGCTCTTGTTCTTGACCAGGTAAATGAGGCTGGGAGGATCAAGGACAACATGGGGGTCGAGCATATAGGCCATACTGAAGTGGCACTTTAAAAAAAACTTTTTTTCACATTTTCTACCTGGCTTTTAAGAGCAGGAGTTATTTCACGGTGATTTTCCAGCGGGTTTCTCTGAGGTAGATAAAACGTGGATGAGAAGCAGTCTGAAGAAGCGCGAGTGCAGTGGAAGCCTTTGCAGATAGGGTTAGTTTGACAGGAGTTTCAGAAGGCAAAGCTGAGCTTGTCATATACAATACTCCAGAAAAGAGGGACAGGGCTCAAGTCTGTCCACCACTTAGACAAGGCTTTTAGAATGGAATAGGCGGGAAACAGGCTAATCTGGTAGGAAAGAACAGAAGTGTGGGAACAACAGAGCAGAACCTTGGTGAGCAAGCAGCTAATCCAGACTAGGCAGAGAACAGCACAAAACATGTATCCCTCCGGACCTTAGCGATCAAGAAAGAACACAGATTGCAGTTATCACAAGACTTTCAAAGCGACCAACAGGCTCGAGGGTTTCAACTGCTTTTTTGTTGTCGTTTTTGTTTTTGGATAAAAAGCAAATTTTGCCTCTTTCCTCAGGCCTCCTGTTTGCACAGGTACTGTAATTGCATTAAGCATGTTAGGGAAAGCCAAGTCCCAGTGAAATAATTAGGGAGATGGATTCTGAACTCTTTTTTCTGCTCATTTGAGTTACAGATGAACAGGCTGGCCTTCCTAAGACTCAGCCAGGTTAACAGTCCCAGCTGGGGCCTTTCTTTCTGGAGAATCACTGCTGCCATCACGGGCAGATGTTCTACGTTTAACGAACATGGCGTCGTAGGCCAAATATTAGTAGTTAAACACTATCATCACAGAAACACACAAGCTATTGTCAAGTTCACAAACACAGCTGGTGGCTAAGAAACTCTTAAGGAAGGAAAGAAATTGGCTATTGGCTCTAAGCCATTCATCACGACTTCTGATACAGGTAAACTGGGATTGTTTTATACGAGAGAGAATAAAATGATAACCATTGACCTCAGTTTCTCTCCCCAATCTAAGATAAAACGTTTGTCAGGACATCCACTGGAAAGAGAGGGAAATCACACGTAATGTTCTCGCGGGTTGATGTAGGCTCTCTCGGGCTCGTTGCTCTGACGGTGTTTGCCAGGACTCCGGTCTTGGTAGCATATCTGACTGTAAAGGGGGTACATCTGCTGAATCCCATCTTCCCCCACGGGGCTCTCATCTTCATAGTCCAATCTCCTGCTATTTAGTCCATTCTAAAAATTCAAATATATCTTACATTAGCAGAGCAGCTGTTTGCATTTTCCTAGCACTTTGGTAAAAACAGGCAAGAAACTGAATTCATTATCTTCTGTGTCTCTGATTCATTATCCCACAAGCTACTGAAAGGCAAGGTAGAGTCCAACAACTTATCATTTTCCAGTCCTGAGTTGCTTACAATACCTGAATAAGAGTCACAGCAGCTCCTCAATAGAAAGTTATGACTAACGGGGGGCGCCTGGGTGGCTCAGTGGGTTAAGCCGCTGCCTTCGGCTCAGGTCATGATCTCAGGGTCCTGGGATCGAGTCCCGCATCGGGCTCTCTGCTCAGCAGGGATCCTGCTTCCCTCTCTCTCTCTCTGCCTGCCTCTCTGCCTACTTGTGATCTCTCTCTGTCAAATAAATAAATAAAATCTTTAAAAAAAAAAAAAAAAAAAAAAAAAAGAAAGTTATGACTAACGGGAGTATAGTCAATTTCAGGTTTCAAAATTTGGAACCAGTATCAGCTAAACTAGGGAAGAACAAGGCTGTGAACTTCCGGAGTCCCTCGGCAGGCCTCAAGCTGGGGATGTGTGGCTGAAATACACAGGGAATTACATCCAACAGCCAAAACAAAACCAAAAGAAACCTCAGGATTCAGTGCTGGGGAATTAGGGAAAAGACAGTGAAACGAACTGGTATTTGACCATATGCCCAACATAACTGAGAATCAGAAATGCTGTCACAGCTGACACCATCAAATGAACCCCCAAGACGCTGCTCTGTGGCGTCTCTGGTACTAACCTTCTGCCTGGTTACTGGTTTCATAAAACTCAATTACTTCTAAGATGGGCAAGCAAGCTCAAAGACTTTACAAAATCATACTATGGATGTTCAGATAGCAGAGAGGTGAAAAAAACAATTTTCATGGAAATCAAATGATATTTTAATAAGTATAATAATAAGTCCACCTGGGCAGACCCCCACAGCAGGACCTCGTTACTTACAGAGTGCTGGAGACCGCCAACCTCCCTTTCTTTGAACTGGGTCTGCAAAGGCAAGTGTTCGGTCTGGAGGAAGAAGACAGAACAAGACAAGCACTTTAAAGCACCAAGCACGCAGTGGCACACATCAACCAAGACCAGGAAGATGCCTAAAGCCTTTCATGTCTTGTCAAATGTATGCCAACTAGGCAAATGTTCCATTTGAGGAGGGGATAAGTAAATACATTTCTTGAGTTTGTCTCTCTCTCTCCCTACTCCAGATCTCCCCCTACTCCAGACTTCTGGAAGGAAGAAAACATACAGAACATCTCCTGCAGAAACTCTCATGCAAACTTATATACATCTTACTTGAGGGAGGACTTTGCATAGAAGGTCTCTTACCTCTTCTGCAGAAGAATCTGATACTTTTTTTTTTTTTTTTAAGATTTTATTTATTTACTTGACAGAGACAGACACAGAGAGAGAGGGAACACAAGCAGGGCAGAGAGAGAGGGAGAAGCAGGCTTCCCACCAAGCAGGGAAGGACCCCGATGCGAGCTTGATCCCAGGATCCAGGGATCATTACCTGAGCCCAAGGCAGATGCTTAATGACTGGGCCACTCAGGCACCCCAAGAATCTGATTCTGTGAATCAGCTAAAAGTGACTTTGGGGTGATAATGAAAAGTCATTTTTTGTCCTTATCTATAGATACATACATATGGTCAACCTTCTCTTCCTGAGAGCTACTCTCTGCCTCCCATCCCCTGCAGACCATAAAGGGGATTCCTCATTTTCAAACCTCACCCTAGGAAAAATCCCTCTCGGCTTCCCCTTGGCTTAAAAATGCATCCTTACCCTTCAGCCCCCAGGTCAAATATTAGCTCTTCCAAGAAGCCTTGCACAGAGCATACATTATCGCAATTATTTGTTTATATTTGCTTGTCTCCTTCACTAGGATTGAGGGTGCTAGTTGGAGTATTTTACAAACATTATCTCACTCATAATCTCTCTAAAAATTCTACAAAATGGATGTTTTTATTTTACGGATGACTAAAATTGAGGCTCAGAGTGGTTCAGTAGTGTCTCCAATCACACAACTGGGGAGTGATGGATTATGATTCAAACATGGCTCTGTCTGAATCCTAATTCTATATTCCTATATTCCCTGCCTCTAGCTCAGTATCTGGAAAATAGATGTTTAGTAAAACAGAAGAAGGCCTGAAAATCCCAGCATGTAGGCATATCTATCAACATGTCCTCCTTTTCAATGCCTTTCCCCCCATGCTGTCCTTTCGGCCTGGAAGGTCTGCCCCTTAGTCTCTGGCAGTTGAAATACTATGCCATCCATCTTAGCCTGGCTGAAGTCATTTTTTTTTTCTTCTACAAGGCCCATCAAAATTAATTTCTTTACTCCTAGTTTTCTTAATTTTCTTGTTTAGATCTCTACCATAGCACACACTATTGATCTGACAACATCTGTACCTTTTGACCCAAGTGAAGAGTGAGAGCCTTTCCTGGACATTGTTCTCCAGCTCCACACCCTAGCCCGAGCAGGAAGTCAACAGTTAACTAATGAATTTAGTTAACTAAATGATTAAGTCTTGATATCCCATGTTAAGGTTATCCAAATTATAAAGTATGTCAGACAAATTCATTCCTTTTATCATATCCTGCATGATTCTAGGGTGCTTTCCACATGACCACGTGAGATGGACAGTACATACTGGTGAAAGCCCACGGCAGGGCCAACTTCATGGAGTGTGACCAGTCACACAGGGCCTTGTGTTTGGGTCTCACTTTGGGCTTTAATGCTCAGTGGTTGTTGCCATCTCAGATTCTGTGTTTTGTAAGTGGTCTTAAACAGTGGAGCACCACTCAAGGGTGTCCTCTCCTGCTGCTTGTGTTTGACTTGGTTCTTGGCCCTCTCGCCCTTACCCTGGTGTCCCAGATCCCCCTTGCTTTCCCCTCTCTGTCCCCGTCCGGTGACTGTGCTGTCCTCGCCCTGGCAGGGGCCTGAGTGCTGGTACAGGGAAGGCTGGGGTCAGGACTGCACACCCCCCACATCATGGTATTTCTGGCAGGTGACTAGTGGACACGTCTAAGTGAGGACAAGTCTCTCACCCTCATCTAGGAACCTGACAACACCATCTTGACATTGGCTGGTCCTAGTCCAAGGAAAATAGGGGGAAAAAAAACACTTTAAATTTGTTTGCTGTTTTATATGATCCTGGTTGCTGTTCTTCTCTTCTATCATTCTAGGTAACTGAGAAATTATTCTACATCAGTGCTGTTATCTAATTCGACAAGAGACAGGCATTTAGAAGCTTCTGTGTATAAAGGGCAAGTACCTTTCTTCCCACTGGTGGCAGAGTGTAGAAAGCAAGGGTGCAGTCAACACTGAAAAGAGACCATGTTCTAGAAATACAATGAGTACAGCCTCAAGAGTTCAAGAAAATATTGGGTTGGAATATGTGCTGCTCTATGTTTATGCTACAAAATTCCAAATGGCAAATTTAATATGACTAGAAAATAAATTACCATCCAGATTTTCCTGAACACTTAGGGTCATACTTATATTTGGTTATTGTCGGTGAAACACAGCGACAACCCATATAGCTTTGGAAGCCAGTGTTCACCATGGGTGGAATGAACCATGTAGCATCCTGAGTAACAATATAGCCAGTAATATATTAATAGCATTAGAGCATTACAGAGGCAAGAAAATCTATTTCATTCAATAAAAAGAGACTGCAAAGAGCCATGGCTTTATGTGTAATAATAACGTTGCTACCTTTTTCTTAAGAGTAGAAGATGCATAATTAGCCAGAAGAGGTACATGTGAAAATAAAGGACAAGAAGAGAGAGTTTCTAGAACTGGACAGGAAGAAATGGTGCCTGGACACTCTGAATAAACTGCACTTGCACTGAATGGACAACAAGCATGTGTGTAATGTCCTCTTCTCTAGCCAATATTGTAAACTGTCACTAACAAACCACCATACCTCATGGGCGCCCATGAATTTTGTAATATAATATTGAACCAAATTCTATGGAAGGAAGTACCACACATCCTGGAGATAGCCCTGCTTTAAGGATCAGGGGTTATGGAAAAGTACGCTGCCCGTGCCTTGGCATTGTGCAGCCCTCCGATGTCTGACAAGAGACATAAGGAATTTCATTAATCTAATGGTGGGTGGGAATACGTGTTCTATTTCTGCACTCCCTAAACTACTTGAAATGTTGAATATCTGACTTTAAAAAAAAGTTAATCACCAGTATATTGAAAAGTGTCTTGTGTAATACCTTACTTATGTTTGGTGCTTAGTATATGTGTACTAAATTAACTTACAATATTTTAACTAATGGATACATGGCATATATTATTCTATTATTCTTACATTTTTTCCTCCAGAGAGTGTTGAGCTACTCTGAATCCCTAATACATATTTTGATTTCCTCACTGGTGTGTACTATCTTGCAACAACTTCTACTGAGCTACAACCCATAAGCACTTTCCTCATTTCTTCAGTCATGTAGACTTTCTGGCTCTAATGCTTCTTCCTTATAATGACAAGTGATACATTGTTTATTTCTGCTTCCAGTCATGATGGAGAACACCACACTAGCCCTCGTGTCATGAAAGACACACCATAAAACTGGACAAAATATAAGAAACAACAGTTTTCAGACACTGGATAACTGTGCTGCACACAACTGGGATCTCAGAGGTGGAAACACACATGGTGATCCTATAATAACCCTGGCGACTATCTGACTTTTCTGCTGATTGGGGAAGAGAAAAACCCAAGAAGAGCACAGAGCCTTGCTCAGCTGCAGGGACAGACTTCAGCACTCAGGCAAGCTGAGCTGACTGTACTCTGTGGGACGGGGTATGGAAGAGAAGGCGAATCCCCATTGGATATGCGAGACCTTCAGTAGAGGCCCCTTTAAGAGTAAGGCTAAAATAGCTCTAGGGCACAGAGTATTCTAGAACAAACCTAACAAAGCTTAAAAACAAGCTTCCAGAAGAACAAGTTGATCTTGAAGTAAATTAACCGATGGCCAAAAAACAACTCGATCCTTATTAAGGAATGACAGCAAAATTCAAATAATTGACAAGGTAACATTCACGAAATGTCCAGCATTCAATTGAAATCTACTGAACATGGGGGGAAAAAAAGGCAGGGAAAAAAATAAGTCAATAGAAACAAGCCCAAAAGTGACAAATAGGGAATTAGTAGATGAGAACTTTAAAACACTTATTATGAATAAGGATAAGGATATAAAAAATATGAACACAATAGGAGAACCAAAAATATGAAAGAACTGAAAATAACTTCTAGGACTAAAAAAATACAATATCTGAATTGGAAAAGTCACTGCAAGGCCTTAACAGACACCATAAAAGAAAAGCCCAATGCACTTGAAGACAGAAACTATCCATACAAAGAACAGATGGGAAAAAAGCTTAAAAAAAATTAAACATAACTTTAGTGATCTGTGGAATAACATCAAGAGACCTACCATTTGTATGACTGGAATCCAGAAGGAAGAAAAGACAGAAAAAAATATTTGAAGAATTACTAAAATTTTCCAAATTAGATGAAAAAATACATCAATAGCTCTAAGAAGCTCAATGAATTCCACTACAGGTAAACATAAAAAAACTACTCTGATATATGTCACACTTGAATTGCTGAAAACAATAGTAAAGAAAATCCAAGATGTGGCCTGAGGAAAAAGTAAGATACAGTAGGCACAGAGAAATAAAGATAAGAATTACACCGGCCATTCATCAGAAAAAAAATGAACTCAAGCCCAACCATGACAATAAATATATTTAATAAGAAGAGACTAACCAGGGCAACTGGGTGGCTCAGTCGATTTTCTGCCTTCACCTCAGGTCATGATCCCAGGTCCTGGGATTGAGTCCCGTGTCTGGTTCCCCAGTCAGTGGGACACTTGCTTCTCCCTCTCCCTCTGCCTGTTGCTCACCCTGTTTGTGCTCTCTCTCCTTCTCTCACTGTCAAATAAATAAAATCTTAAAAAAAAAAAAAGAATAGACTAAACACTAATTAAAGTCAGGGATTTGGGGGCACCTGGGTGGTTCAGTGTCTGCGTTCAGCTCAGGTCATGATCCCAAGGTCCTGGGATCAAGCCCCACATCAGGCTCCTTGCTCGGCAGGAAGCCTGCCTCTCCCTCTCTCACTCCCTCTGCTTGTGTTCTCCCTCTTGCTGTGTCTCTCTCTGTCAACTAATAAATAAAATCTTTTTAAAAAAATAAGTCAGGGATTTTCAGACTGGGTAAAGAAGCAACTCAATTAGGTGTTAGCTGTGTGAAATGCATTTTAAATATTAAGATATAGATAGGTTACAAATAAGGAATGGAAAAACACGTACCAGGAAAGCATGATTCACTAAAGAGAAATTTAAATTGGTGTGGCTATAATATCGAAGTGACTGCAGGACAAGGAAAGTTACCAGAGATAGGAATCTTTCTGGGGTGCCTGGGTGGCTCAGTCAATAAAGCATCTGCCTTTGGCTCAGGTCACGATCTTGGGGTCCTGGGATCGAGACTTGTGTCATGCTCCCTGCTCAGTGGGGAGCCTGCTTCTCCCTCTCTTTCTATTTCTGATTTTGAAATCATAACAGAGTTTAGTGAGTAGTTGGTAACAAAAACATACCTGGAAAACTCAAAAGTGTTTAGAAACTGAACAACATACTTTTAAATAACTCAATGGCCAAAGGAGAAATAATAAGGGAAACTAGAAAGTATTTTGAATTGAATGAAAATGAAATTATAATATACCAAACTTTTGAGATTTTGAAAAAGAGAACTGATTAAAGAAAAGTTTATAGCTTTAAATGCTCATATTAGAAAAGAAGAAAGTCTCAAATTAATGACCTAAGCTTCTTCAGGAAGCTGAAAAAAGAAGGGCAAATTACATCCAATGGAAGTTGAAAGAAATAAATAAAAGAGTGAAAAATCAATAAATAAAAAAAGGGTAAACATTCTATAAAATTAATGAAACCTGCAAAGCTGGTTCTTAAGAGATTAATAAAATTGGAAAACCTCTAGTAAGAAAAAAGAGAAAACACAAACCAGTATGAAAATTAAAAAGGTGACACTACAACTGATCTCATATAAATTAAGAGAATAAGAAAGATGTACTATGAACCATTTGATGACAATCTTAAAAACCTAGATGAAATGGACAAATGTCTTGAAACACACAATTATAATCCTTTCCACAGAGAAACTCCAGGCCCAGATGGAATCACTAATAAATTCTATCAAACAATTAAAGGCATCTTAAATTCTTTCTGCAAATGGTGTGTGTGTGGGGGGACTTTGTAACTCCTTTTATGAAATTAGCATCACCCTGTACCAAAACAAAAAATATTACAAAAAAAGAAAACTAAAGATTTTTATTCATAAATCTCAAAACCTGAAACAAAAATAGCCCTCAATAGTTGAATCAATAAACCATAGCATGTTCATAAAATGGGATACTACACAGCCACGAATGGAAATTTATTCGTGCAACATGGAACTCAATAACATTATGTTGAGCAAAAGAAATTAGACACAAAAGAGCATGCTGTGATTCTCTTTATGGGAAGTTCTTTTTTAAAAGCCTAACTAACATACTGTGATAGAAATCACATTAATGGTTGCCTGAGGCAGGAGGTGTTGGAGGAGGGAATGGTGGTAGAGGGTACGTATGACACATTTTTCTAGTCATGGAAATGTTCTTCACTGGGGTAGTATTCACATGAATGTATAGCTTTGGCAAAGCTTATAGCATAGCATTATGTAAGTTATATCTCAATAGAGTTGAATATTAAAAAAATTATACCTTCCATTTTATCATAGTTATTCTATATTGAAGGAACATGCGTGGGGAGGCAAAGTAGAATGAGAAGTCATTGACACTGTCTGGAATCTGTGATACAGGTACCTAGTAAATTCTTAATAAATACTTCATCACAGATTGTCCTTGATGCAGGAGTTTCATGGTAGTATCAACTGCTTGCTTTGTTCTAGTGACTGAGTCCCATTCTATAGAGATGATTTCACAGCACTAACAGAGGAACACATGAAGAAATGGCTACCACATATAATACACAAAAAATGGACTCCTTAAGGCATCCAGGATATTACATTCCTAGCTATTAAGTACCTCTCTGAAAGAATTTATAAAATATTACTAAAAGGTGAACCAAAAGTCAATTTTCCCTTTTACTTCATTTTTAATAACTATGAGAGTGTTGACATGTTGTGTGAGCAACAACTATAAAGTGTGTTCTAATCAAGAGAAATTTACAACATTAATTAGGCACTTGTTTAATGAGATACATAATTGTTACTGTTCTCCGTGATAATTAACCATAAGGGTAAGCTATTCACATGAATGTCTCTTATTATTATAGTAGACCCTTGGCATTCACAGATTTAACATTGCTGGTTTTAACCATTCATGAGTGAATTTAGAAAGGTTATGACAGGTTGTAAGGTTGTAATTTGTAATTTTGTTGAGACACAAATCTGAATCAAGACCAGGGAGGCTTCTGTGATGGGATAATCATTTAGCTAGTTAATGAGCTTAGCAACTGCTTCAATATCCACTTTTCAATGTGTCTTTGTTATTCTCAACTCTTATAGATGAGCTTTATAAAAGATGGGGTATTTAAGAATGTAGGGTTTCTCAAAAGCTTGTGAAGTATATCCTCTATGAATGTCAATGAGGAGTGCTGTATTATTAATCAAGCTTTTCCTTTGAAATTTAGAAATGGTTCCTTATTTTTTTTAGTTAATTCTTATTTCTGCAGTATCTACCATCAATCATGATTAATGCAGATTGCCACGACACATTCTACAGGTTAAATATACAAAGTCGGTCTGGATCTTATTCTCTAAGACGTGGGATTTATTTACTTACAACTCCGCTTTCCCAGTGTCTGGGAAGTAAGGTTCATTCCTATGTTCTGTCTGTACACCCCATCCTATAATTCCTTTACTGTTAACCCCCTAAGAGACAGGGAGGTTTTTTCCTAAACCTCATGTGGTGCTATCACACAGGAGATGCTCAGTTAACACAGGCTATGTCTGAACCATGCCATGCACAGGATCTGCCCGGACTCCATCTCTTTGCCAGTGGTCCCCACAGAGGTCTTGGGTGCTAGCCCATGTTGGGAAACCTGGTTCAGTTGAACTGGGAACCTCGGGGTCTGACTTCCTAACTTCAAGGAACACAGCAGAGTTTCATTTGAGTTGGGTCAGGAGAAGGGAGTGAGCACCATAAAAATAGATTCTAGTTCCTTAGTACTGAGCAATCTTGTAAAGAAAGACTGAAGGAGAAGGTCTAGAAAGAAGTTGGCTCAGTAATGCCAATGTGGTGAAAACAGACATCATTCCATTCATCATAGGCAAAAGAACAACCATAACTTGTAAGGACTGACCAAAGATTCTTCCCCTCCTCCCTGCTACTTAAGGTAGGTATTATACAAGATGCTTTAATGTGCTCAGGGTCTTATACTGTCTCCCTGAAGTAATTTTATCATTGTTTCCATAAAAGAGGCTGGAGAGAAGTAGCAGTGTTTCCATGTTTGTAGAGCTAAGATTCAAATCCATGTTTAAGTAATTACAAAGTGCATGTCTTACACCATCACACAAAATTGCCTGTCTTCCCGTCTTGAATATATCCTGTCTCTTCCTAATGTGACTGCAGAAAAGGGAATGAAAAGTAGGAGGACACTGAGCATGTGAAAGGGGAGAGGACAGGAACTAGAGGAAACCTCAGTCCTTGCCAGCTTTGCCACCTGCTCTGGGTTATCTGCATCTGAACTGGTCAGATAAAAGCTAGGGCCTGTGTTACTACTTCACCTGCTGCTTGGGCTCCAGCCTCAATGGAAGGAAAACAAAGAGAAGGCTTTCCTTGACACTCTCAAAGAGTTTTTAATCTGCTTCAGGCCAGCAATGAACACAGAATGGTCATTCATTATGAAATAATACTCTTTAAAATTAGTTCAGAGGTCATCTTCCCTTCAGTTTTGCTGTTTGTTTATAGTTTATATAGTTATATAATTTATAGTTTATAGTAATATGGGTAGTACCTTAAAATGCAATGTCCACTTCTCTAAGATCTAGTATCAAAGACAGGTGCAAGAAGAAAGGACTACAGAATGTCTTATGGTAAACTCTTCAAATGTGTGCTTAAATCATGAGGTTTATTTATATGACAGAAGAATATCAGATAATTTATCTCACAAGGTAGGACTGGATTTTTCTCAAATCACCAGAGAATTATAATAGCCAGGTTGTTGTTGAAAATGTTGTATTATCCAAAAGGGAGACAGTGTTCCTCCTTATCGTTGGTAAATAAATTTCATTACTTCTATGAGTATACATTCTAGATTTTAATTTTTCAAAGTGAAATTTGATATGACACATTTTAATGAGAATTCTTATCTTGGTTTTGGTCTCAGTCCTTACATTAAAATACCAAGACAGTGATACTTCACTAAATTATAATGTGTATGCACAGCCAAGCATCTAATTAAGGAGACAGATGATAAAGGTGATGGAAAATTATTTGTGAGCAAACTAGACACCCACATCTAATGCTAAGATGTCCCCAATCATAAATCCTACCCATTTCCAGGACACAACTGATTATGCATGCATTCATATACACTATTTTCGATACCTAAATATTTTATCACACTGCTACGTTGTCCCTGCCACAATGGGCATCTTTGCGCTTCAAACCCTTGCCCTAATGCTATACCATTATTACCCACTCACACCACTTTATCTCCAAATTTGCCTACAAGGTAATCCTTCAATTTAAGATTGTTAGTGTAATTTCCTCCACACAACAAACACCCTCAAAGAAGATATTAATTGCTTTTTAGACATCAGGCACAGTATTATATCCCCCAAGACACTCTGCAGAAATATTATCCACCATACTGTCATATATACTTTGTGAAAATATGTATTCTCAGAGAACACATGACAAAAATGGTCCCATTTCTGGTTTATTTGTTGTAATGGTCAAAATTTTACATGCTAAAATAAGAACCGAACTCCAATTCCTGTCTAGAAACTATTAATATGGGCCGCCTCTCCAATCTCATATTTAATCCAGTATCTAAGTTCCTTAACTTGTAGTACTGAAAAAAAGATATTTGGGCAAGAATTTCTTTGTGGTTAATGACTATGCTATTCTTAGCAAAAAAGATTAAAAGAAAACTAGGAAGAGCCTCCTAAAATTGTCAATACTGAACATATTTTAGATTGTGGGACAAAAGAACATATTAATGTAGAACATCGCTATCATCTTATTCTTTCCTATTGAAAGGTGAGATAATATAGGAATCATTTCCCTCCTTTTTCCATTGAGGGTGTCATTAGAAAGTAGAAAATAAAATCCAAGAATGGTCTTATCTGTTTGCTTAATTGTTACCTATCCCATAAACCATCAAAGGGATGGTTTTTTAGTTAATAATTTAGTTAAATATTTAGTTAATAATTATTATTTATTTAATATTTAGTTAATAATTACATGTATTTTCCTTTGGGCTCTTAAATTTAATTGAATGATATTCTGCACCATTTTCCTGAAAGGAAAATAGAAAAATATAGACAGCGTGCCCTTTTTCTTCTGAAGGAAGGAAGATAACCTAATAGCAATAAAGAAGGTGAGACAGAAAAGAAATCATCTGCTAGGGAAAACTAATATTAACCTTTGGGGACAGCAATTTTGTAAATATAAAACCCAGAGTTAGGCAGTTTTGTTTGAATTAGAGAAGTAACTGTAATCCCAGGTTGGCATGTCCCTGAACACAGGCACTAAAGTCTTCAACCAGCTGCACAAAGGCACCCTGAGGGAGAATTCTGCTCATGAATTAAGCACAACCAGAACACATCAGCAACTGACATGAAGGTTCACAGCACCAGTGGTCGGAGGAGGCAAGTGAATGAAGCAAGTCAGATACAGGAGGAGGAGAATCCTTCCAGTGGAGGTATGTTGCTTAGCTAACAAAATGAGTCAAGGATCTTTTTAATGTTTTCAGTTCACTCTAGACTGTCAATATTGTATGTTTACATAGTGATATGCTCTTATTAGATGCTACTCTTCGTTGAGGCAAGAAACACTGCTTTCTAAACAGCAATTAAAATAACATTTTGTGTTCATGCACCCATAATTAAATGGCCAAACAGAGCTTGGATCATTTCTATTAGCCCACAGAACAGGCTAACAACTGCAAATAACAGGTCATCTACTTGATCTGGGATTCACAAATGCCACTGCAAGATCTTGTCCTTCACTCGATGGTTAAAGGAAGGAGTGTCGCTCTGTCAGGACATAACATTTCCGTTACTTAAAACTCAGAACCAAATGTGGACTTTCGGAGAAACAGCAGAGGGGGTGAAACAAACTTTTAAAATATGACCTTAAAAAAATATTTAAATTAACTATCGACAAAAGTTATCTACCCGCTGCCCACGCTGGCATGGGCCCAGGCTGTGGGTGACCCTGGCTGGAACTGTTTCCTTGGGAGCCATCAGAGGGTGTCCCAAGCGGCAAGAGCTCTTTTCCCAGGCCCATGCAGTTAGTTCAGACCCAGTGTTTACAAGGAGTGCCATCGTGGGGCGCCTGGGTGGCTCAGTGGGTTAAAGCCTCTGCCTTCGGCTCAGGTCATGATCCCAGAGTCCTGGGATCGAGCCCCGCATCTGGCTCTCTGCTCAGCAGGGAGCCTTCTTCCTCCTCTCTCTCTGCCTGCCTCTCTGCCTGCTTGTGATCTCTGTCTGTCAAATAAATAAATAAAATCTTTAAAAAAAAAAAAAAAAGGAGTGCCGTCGTGTTTGGGATGTCTGCCCTGAGACGGGCTGGGAATTTGGGTTCTGCTGTCAATGACAAAAGAGTGCTACCAAAGTGAAGTCTAGTCTTCTCCTAAATGGCCTGGAAATAGTCTGTCCTCTGAAATAACCTCATCATTAGCAACACTCTACTAATAGGGATCCAAAAGAACTTACGGGCCACTGCCCTCCAGGAATTTACAATCTGGTTTTCTATGGCTTGTCTTCCCGCTAAACAACAAAGCAAGGTAGTTTGAATGCAAGCACCTTAAAAGTGGAAAACCTACCTTACCCTTTTACTTTTCTTTTCTACCACAGTGCTCAGTGCACATAGGTGTAGAACGATACAACCACCTATTGATCTGATCTGATTCTAACCTCTAATAGCTGCGGGTCCACAATTTCTATCTGAAACTTCCAGGAACAGGTGCATTTTGGAATGCTAATTTTTTCAGATTTTTATAAAAGTGAGATTTACTTATTCCACATACTTGTAAAACATCTCTAGCAGGGTCTGGTACAGAACCCCATAATCAAGCATATAACTATTTATACAGGGGAGAATATGAGTATTCACATTAAGTGAAGAAAGAAATGGCTAATTTAACTTCATGAGAGTCAGCAGTTTAGGTCAAATTTTGGTGTAAAATGAGTTAGGGAAAACTTGAGATGCTTAGGGATTTTGGGAAATGTAGAGAACACTGTGTATCTGCAGTACACATCACAGTTAAGACAGGAATTCAGAGGCTAGAAGTCAAGATGAGCTGAGGAGAGATGGAGGTTAAACAGCATTAGGGAGGACCCAGCCTTTCCTGGTGGGATGGGAGGACTTATGTGACCACTCTGAAGGCCCTGGGTTAGGTATAGTCCGTCTAATCACGGAGAACCAGACTGGGAGCCCTAAGCCTCGGGAGCCACACAGATCTTAGGTTATGAAGCCACATGGTGAAAGCAAAGGCTGAGAAACACTAACTAGCCAATGATAATGATCATATCGATGATGGCGAGTATGGCTATGTTATCTAGATTCTTCTTCCTGAGCACAGGAGAGCTCCTCGAGCTCTAGGTCTTTCTAGAGCACAGGAGAATCCAGGATTTGGAAACCAATAGTAGAAAGCAGAGAAAAGGAAAAGAGAAAGCAGAAAATGTCAACATATCTACAAACCCAAGTCAAGTCTGTGGATCCTAGAAGCTTATATAAAGATAAAAAGAGAATAAGGTATGGCCATATACTTCATTAAGGCTTATAGGACAAAAGGTATAGTTGTCTGCAGAAAGGATAACAGTGTGGATAATAGCAGAGATTGCTACCACAGACTGAGTGGAATCATGAGAATGATCACATTTCACCCAGGAAAACAACATACATTTTTCAAAAGCACGGTGAAAGGAGAAAAATACCTGCTCAATTGTAGGAGAGAGTATATTATAGGGGCTGACTAAGGGGTACAGTGACGGCGCTTGAAGAGAAGGCAGACTATAAAATCCCCAGGGAGTGAGCAGCTCATGTTACACTGAACCAATTGTGAGGTTGCAGAGGAGTAGAAGGGATGGGGTGGCTATGCACCGAAGCGATAGATATGACTTTCTAGGCCCCAGTAAAAGATTGAGGTGAATCAGAGTCAAATCAAGGGATCCTGATTGAAAGGATCATGCATGATTGCCGGTGAAAGATCTAGAAGAGGTGAAGGCCTGAAAATGACAAGATGCAATACAACGGGAGGGGTTAAATGTTCTCACATGGAGGAAAACGCTGCTGCTCACATAAAGATGAGGAGCAGCTGCGAGTTCAGACATAGACCTCCCTTGTTCATAGAGATGAAGCATGTTGTATTAAGGAAGGGTGGCATGCACTTGGAAGAGAAGTCGTGTTCTCCTAACAGCTCCAGAATGGGTAACACATCAAAGAAAGTAAGCACATCTGTGTGTTAAAGAAAAAGGCATAATGTTTGCTTTTGATTGTAGTCTTTTTTTTTTTTTTTAATTGCATTTCTATGTAAGTTGCTTGGAGAGGGAAAGAACATACTTAATGCAAATAGCTTCAAAAGCTGCAAAAATCTTTTATCACTTTTTCCTCCAAAGAAGCTCACGGTCTTTGCTAGAATTTCATTTTAGTTCAAAAGGATTTAGTGAAACCCAGCAATATAGGTAGAACAGAAAAAGGTTCTTAGAAAGACTTGTGCAAGATCTCACTGTAAGTCTGGGTGTTCTACTGTATTCACAGAACAAATGAGGTCTCCAGCCCGTGTGCATGGTACATGGCAGATCAGAGAAACAGCCAACAGGAAAAATATCCTTCTAACAACAATTTGTGCGTGGAGAATTCTCTAACAGATATCACGGCACCACTGAGGATGAAAGTTTCACTTCTTAGTATGGTCAACAATGAACCAATGGACCCACTGTGTTTTTCTCCTTCTAATATCAAGTTTGAATACCATTTCATCTTGTATTTAGTATAGTTTGGGGAAATATAAATTTTAAAAAAAATATGTGCATAAAGAAGCTAGATAGTTCAAATTTCTTCTGTGATAGTTCATTTTCATTTATGGACATATATTTTAGCTTAGCATCATTTCAGTTTCTGCACCAAGCTAAAGGTCCCAGAAGGGCATGTGATGTGTATATATGCTTTGTGTATGTGTGTCTGGGTGCACAATGATGGTGAGAGGCATGGAAGGAAGGAAGGAAGAAAGAGAAGCATGGAAAAAAGCAGCTGCCATACACACAGGTAAAGAGAAAAGCACCAAGAGCAGAGGGCTTAAAATCTACATGTAGAACTCAAGGAGAAAAATCATAACGTATGGAAAGTATTCAAAAGAAAAAGGTGTATAACAGTACAAAGCCCTCAATTTATTTATTTTAGACGATCATTTTAGTTCAATCTGCTCTCAGTTCAAGACAAGAAAAGGCTCAGAATATTTAGAATAATGCCAACAAGATGCCTGAATGTTTCCCTACTTTGTGAAATGTTGACAAAAAACATCTACTCAAGTACTTGGCTACAAATCTGCGCAACAGACCTTTAAAAGAGTAAGCTGGATGACGAAGTGAGGTGTTCTAGGAAAATACATGCACTTCAGTGGAGCTAAACTCTTTTTCCAACTTAACAGGAGATGACACACATATATATTTCAACTGTTTTTAATTTGAGATGATTTTTTTTTCTTATGAGTTTCCACCCACATGTGCAGTGAGGTCATATGATATCTCCTTCTAAATAGCTTTCAAATGGCAATAGGCACTGGAGTACAGAGCTCTGTTCTATACAGATGCAAAGTCACCTGAGGTGTAGGGAAAGGACGACGTACTAAATTGCAGCCACTGAGCATCTTCTGGGTACAATCCCACAGGCTGTAGGACAATGTAGTTACAGAAGTCCAATTGTCCTTAATAACTGATGAATCAGAAGCAGGAGATTTGCTTGTTCCTTTCCATTTGAGAAATTCCAAAATGTTAGTGCTAGAAGGGCCTCAGGAATTATCCAGAAACAAATGTCCTCCTTTCACACAGGAGGGAACAGAGTTCCAGAGTAGTCATGGTATTTCTGCAAGGATTCACTCATGGCAGAGCTGGACCAAAAATCTATACCCATATTTCTTAGAAGCCTAGGCTGGTGATCTTTCCAGTATTTACCTGCAATCCAATGTGAACTCTCAAGCTAGACTGCCTGAGTTCTAATCCTGGCTTTCATAGCTGGGTGACAGTGAAGTTCGTTAATGTTGTGAGCTTCAGTCTGCTCATGTGAAAGATGAGGATAATCCTAGCACGTGCTTCACCAGGTTGTTATGAGGACCACACGAGTTAATACATATAAAGCACTTAGGGCAACGTCTTGCGTTTAACAAATGTTAAATAAATGTAAGGTCTAATTAGTGTCAACATATGTTCTCTCAAAACAGCTCTAGGAGAGCTCAGAAGTCCATTTAACACATTTCTGTAACAGAGGAACAAAAAACCTGAGCATAACCACGTACAACAAACAGAAGGAAGAACAGCTTCATTTTACCTGTATCACCACTTCCCCTAGGCTGGCTCTGCTCACTGAGTGCCTGGAAAGAACTTCTCAGCTACACAGAATTATCCTTGCTGGGAAAGGGGGTGAGATGACCAACCACCTCCCCCAGGGTTTGGGGGCACCACAGGAAGGATCTGAGTTTCACCCCACCCACAGACAGGCAAAACTGAGACGCAGAGCTGGCTAGGAACAAGGAAGAGAAGGGATTAATATTGGTCACACAGCGGGAGCAACCAGGGTTCTCAGTGACCTGCTCTGAAGAGGACCCCAACAGATTTTGTCATTGAAAAAAACAATGGCCTATTTCTTTTTTTTGGGTGTTGAGTTGTATAAGTTCTTTATATATTTTGGATACTAACCCTTTATCAGATTTGTCATTTGGAATTATCTCCCATTCAGTAGGTTGTCTTCTAGTTTTTTTCACTGTTTCCTTTGCTGTGCAGAAGCTTTCATTTGATATATTCCCAACAGTTTATTTTTGCTTTCGTTTCCCTTGTCTCAGGAGACCTATCTAGAAAAATGTTGTTATGGCTGATGTCAGAGAAATTACTGCCTATCCTCTCTTCTGCGATTTTTATAGTTCTAGGTCTCACATTCAGGTGCTTAATCCATTTTTAGTTTATTTTTGTGTATGTGTAAGAAAGTGGTCCAGTTTCCTTCTTTTGCATGTTGCTGTCCAGGTTTCATTCTCAACACCCAAAAATATATATAGTCTAATTAAAAATGGGCAGAAGAAATGAACAGATATTTCTCCAAAGAAGATATCCAGATAGCCAACAGATAGATGAGAAAATACTCAGTATCACTAATCATCAGGGAAATGAAAATCAAAACCACAAGGAGGTATTATCTCATACCTGTCAGAATGGCTAAAATCAAAAAGGCAAGAAATAACAAGTGTTGGTGAGGATGTGGAGAAAGGAATTCTCATGCACTGGGACAGCAACTATGGGAAACAATATGGAGGTTCCTCAAAAATTAAAAATAGAACTACCCTATGACCCAGGAATCACATTATTAGATATTTACCCAAAGAATACAAAAACACTAATTCAAAGGAATACATGCATCCCAATGTATTGCAGCATCATTTATGATCACTAAACAATGGAAGCAGCCCATGTCCATTGATTAATGAACAGATAAAGAAGATGTGGTATATATACACACAATGGACTACTATTCAGCCTTAAGAAAGAATGAAATCTTGGCATTTACAACACGGCCATCTACAGAATATAATGCTAAGTGAAATAAGTCAGTCAGAGAAAGACAAATACCATATGATCTCATTCATATGTAATTTAAGAAAGAAAACAAATAAAGGAAAAAAAAAAAAGAAAGAAAGACAAACCTGAAAATAATGCTTAACTATAGAGAACTAATGACCAGAGGGGAGGTAGGTGGGGTGATGGGTTAAATAGGTGATGGGGATTAAAGAGTAGACTTAGCACAATGGACCAAAAAATGATTTAAAAAATTAAAAATGAATACAAGTTTCAAATTTTTAAAAATAGGTACAAGGAACAATAGGTTTAACAGAGTTTCAGATGCCTTTCTTGGAACTATGGAATCTTAGTTATCTTCTAATACTCATTCTAGTCAAGAAGTTTGACTAATCTTTGATGTCAGGCACAGTCACTTCTGAAATACAACTATTTTTCACATTTTATACTTTTGTAATTTACTTTCCTTTTTGTTTTACAGATAGTAATTCTTTATTCTTATAGGACTTTTTTTGTTTTTTTTTAAGATTACTTTGATAATATTCCTCGCTCTTATTTGTTCTCCCTCTTTCATTGGGCCATCTTTTCCTGATTTTGAATTGTCCATTTACTTTAGAGATCTCTTCTACCCATATGTGAAAAAGAAGCAACACTCTTTTTCAAAAATTCATCCAAGGAACTGATCATGACATTGCATAAAAGATCTGAATAAGTTACTGGGACATGAAAATATTCATTAATGAAATAACCACCTATAAAATGAATTTCCACTCAAACATCTTTCCCTACTTAATTACATTTCATCAGCATTAAAATCTTGGCCTTTAGTCTTTCGTTGGTCATAAAATGTTGTGACCATCCAATAAAGTATGTCAAATACAATGCAAGTATAATGTAAATAGATTATAAAGTGATATTAAAAGTCTTACAAAGATTTACTTTCCTATATTGATATCTATTTCACTTCTAGTTTTATACTTGCATGTTTCAAAAGGCTCTGGATAGAAGAAAATACATAGAGAAAGCAAATTTTATTTTCCAAAAACAGCTGCAACATTATTTCCAACCACACATGCTTTTCCAGAATATAGCAATACCCCAGTAAGAGGTGGAGTCTGTGTCAGCATCTTGCCTTGTATCTTTGAATCTTGAGCTGCTACGTAAGAAAACGTGCTGCCCTGAATTTGCCATGCTGGAGGGCTCATGCAGGGAAAATAAAGGGGGAGAGAGAGAGAGAAAGAGAGAGAGATCGATCCTCATGAGACAGGACTGCGAACTGGTCCAGCCCCCAGCTGTTTGAGCCTTTCTAACCCTTACACCAGGTAAGTGGATTAGTGTTCAGATGTCTGCAGTTCCAGCCACCATCCGACTGAAATTTTGTGAGAAACTCTAAGCAAGAACATGCTAGTAATAAACGATTGCTGTTCATGTCAGCTGTTAAGTTCGGAAGATTTGTGATGCAGAAATAGGAAAGCAACAGATTTTAATACTTGGAAGTAGGGCGCTACTTTAACAAAACCAAAAACATGGCAGTGGCTTTAGGCCCAAGCTACATGCAACCATTGGAAGGGCTCTGAAGAGAGAGCTAACGACAAAGCTTGACAGACTTCAAGAAGACTTTTGGCACACATTTAAAGGAACGTTAGGAAAATGCTGTCAAAGCTGAAGGAAAGGGAATCCCACCCTATAGTGAGAAAAGTTTAGTAGCATTGTTGTCTGTGATGGTATGCAAAACATTATATGTATAATGAAATGGTCTATTTACCTAAGGAGATTTCTAGGCAGAATACTCTTAAGTGCCTACTAAGTTTTCTTTAAGCTGCATATGACAGAGAGAGATGTTACTTTTTAGTAAAGGAAATGTTTAATATTCTACATCAATTTACCCTAGGGTAAACTGCGAAGTGTGCCCCTTCTCCTAAATCACAAGATTTTGACAGTTTATAGAGATAAAATCCTGAGAAACCTACATGGAAATAGACATTAAGGGTTTTAGATCAGATGGATGGAATATAATGAATCAAACAAAACTCGCCCGTACAGATGTACTATGTCAAGATTCTCGATTCAATATATTAATTTGACTGGCTACTAGTAGCTCTAAGAGTTCAGTTAGATGACTGACATACAGGCCCAAAGATGAACTACACTAAATGAAGGTGAAATTCTAAATTTCTTTGGAATACCAAAGAGGAAGGTATCTTTAGGCTTAAGTAGATCAGATGTTAAAGTAGATTTATTACGTAAAGTCTATTTTAACCACGCCTCAACTGACCTGGCAGGCACATCCTGAGAATATTTCTTGACCAACTTCTGCATGAAATGCATTCATGAGGGGCACTCTGGGATCCTTGAAGAGTCCTGTGGTAGCTCTTCTCTGTAAGCCAAGAGGGACAGTGCTACCGATGTAGAATCCATACGTATTTTACAGTTCTCCCCACCGCACTTTTACTCCACACCCTCAGGCATTCTTACTTTCAAGATTACTAAAGATATACCTTCATTCTTTCTCTACCTCTGTTCTCAACAGTTGCTCCTCCTTATGTCCCAATCTAATGTTTTTCTATGAGTTCCAATGTCTTAATTAGAAAAAGGAAATAAATTAGAAAATATGTGCTCACTATCTGTAAAATCTACACAGTATAAACTATTTAAGGTTAAAAAAAATCACATTAAAAAAAGGTTGATATGACCCATAAGGAAAATAGCAGGAGACTGTCTTCAGATATGGAGGCATCAATGTTATAATACCTGATTTTGATAATCGAACAAGGTCATCTCCTTTTGAGTTGTATCACTTTGGATACCTACTTCTCGCACCAGTTCAGGGTATTAAAGAATCAAAATTTCTGCATTTTGACTCTTAATACAGTTAAACATTTGCAATAGTTTGGAATTTTTATCTAAAATAAAGGTTAAACTTAACAGAAAAATAATCGACTTAAGAAAATCAATATAACTGCAAGAAAGAGGTCTAGATTAACAGAACAATCCTTTATCGCTGGCTGTCAAACACACATACACACACGAATGGAAGCAAACCATTTTAACCGATGTAGGGGGTAAGACAAAGAAAGATCATAATCTAAATGCACTTGATACTTGCCATCCTGGAATATTGCATTTTGTTCCAGAGAACATATTTCATGAGAAATACTAAACTAGAATTTTCTCAGAGGAGAGAGACCAGGGAGGGAACCAAAACTATATCCTAAAAGAAAGAGTGAAAGATAACTGGGACACAGTCCAGTCGGTTGTAGAAAATAGTGAGAACAAGTCAGAGAGCTTGAAATATTGGGAAAGCTATAAAACAGTTCCTGGAAGGGTTGTTGTAAACATTTAAGGGACGTACAAAAAGCATCTGGATTAAAAGAAATATGTTCTTAAGAGATGCAGCTTTAAATGCTGGAAGGAATTTTAAGAATTATAGAAATCAGAATCAGGACTAAGCTGGAAAGAGGCTAGATTTCTAATTTTCTAGGAATTTAACTATCAAAAATGAAATCTAGTACCTTGTGAGGCAGTGAAATTGCTAATGCAAGTGTTTTAAGTTGAGGCTGAGTTACTACCTTCTTATATATTGTTGATGGAAATCTTGTCTTGGGTGGGAGTCTGGGCTATGAAACTGCAAATGACATTTTCAGCTCCAGGGCAACGACTCCCATTTGCCTTATGCCACCCGGACAACTCTCTTCCTTGGCAACTTAGCTGACCCATGGTGTCACATTCCCCCCCCCCCCTTTTTTTTTAAGTACCATGTGGATCATAGGCAGTTAGTTAGTTCACTACAGGGGGCTGGAAAAAACTACTGTTAAGCACAGGATTACTCAGTTATAGAGGACTTCAAAATAAAAGTACAAATGGGTCACTTCTTGTGGAGACAAGAACCATATCACATATTCATTATAAATCCTTTCTGTAAGAATTTTAATGAGGACAGTTTTTGGCATTTGGACTTCTAATCACATATAGTAACATAGTACTATAAGAACAGTAAATAATGAAAACTAGAGCAAACATGGAAAATAATTCAAGTATAAATTAATTTTGTAAAATTAAATATAAAAGTAGACTTATAAGTAGGAATTATTACTAATTATGTCAACATTTAGTACAGTCTTTAACTTTAGCCAGTCTAACGGGAGTGTAGTGACATTTCACTGTGGTTTAATCTGTATTTCTCTTAGTACTGTCAAGCTACTTTTCCTGTGTTAATTGACCACTAGCATATCTTCTTTGATGACAAGTCTATACAAATCTTCTATTTTTTTAATTGAATTGCTGTCTTCCTATTATTGAATTTTAAGACTTCTTTATTTATTCTGGATATAATTCTTTTGTCTGATCTATGTGTTTCAAGTATTTCTCCCCAATCTGTGGTTTCCCTTTGTCTTCTTAATGGTATCTGGAAGATCAAACATTTTTAACTTTAATGATGTCTAATTCATCACTTTTTATTCTTTTACATTCTATGTTTTTCTGTTCCCGTACAATTATCATGTTTGGTGTGTGTGTGTGTGTGTGTGTGTGTGTGCATGATGCATGGGTATACAATTTAACATGCAGTACCTAGCTCAGCGGTACAAAACCACAGTAACATTTTCAACTTTGTAGCTACCTTTCCTTGAATAGCGCCTGCAATTTCTCAGGTTCTACTTAAAAGTAAAGCTGTTATTTTACATGATTTTTCTAAAGGGATATTTGTGGTTTCCATGGGAACATATACATCAGTAATGAGGCATTTAAAATGTTTCAAACAAATACATTTATATGGCATTGCTTTTAATAAACAGGATTGATAGCCTAAATAATTACTGCCCACCAAACAGCTGAAATTGAGATTATTACCTTTTGTAAGTGCCAATGAATTTAAAGTAGGAATCATTATAAAGCTAAGTATTTTCTTTTAAAGACCTTTAACAATTCTCATTCGTCTAAAGTTACTTATGTGTAAGAAATATTCTGCAGTTAGCAAGTTTTATATCTCATCTAATTTTCATTGTAGTTAAAGCTGCTGTAAAGATATCATTCAAAGCTTTAGTATCTATGTGAGCTGTCAGTTATAATTGTAAACCAACCATAAAACAATGTATAATTTGCATTTACAGAAGAAAACTTTTTTCTTCTTTAAAAAAGGCAAAAAAATTTTTTTAAAGTAATTTTTGCTTACATCAAATTGCTTTTCATAAAGACTCAATAGTGTCTGGAAGTGCTAAAAGACCTTGAAATTAAACTCAGTGGAAACATGTACAGAATAGAGTTGGTTACCTCTAACGTACATGCTTTTGGTAACTCATTAGCTAACTAATCAAATAAATAAGTATATATATATTTTTTTAAATTAACTACACATACATATTTTATCTGTACACTCAGAATCACATTAAGATATCTATGAATACGGCTGCTCCCAACTAACTCCAATGTTACATTTTAATCTACCACCTATATTATTTTCTTAAGGCAAAAAAGAAACAAGAGAAAGGACTAGGAGGGCCTTAAAATTAAACTTGATTTCCAATGTAGAAATGCCTCCAATAACATACAACAAAAGACGATAGTGGAGTCCTTTAAACAAGAACAGTTGGGAAATGTATTTGACCTCTTGAGTATCAGTCCCATTATCATATAGACCTAATTACTGGAAAGGTCTTCTTTATCATAAGTATTCAAATCTATGTTCCTATCACCTTCTGATCCTGATTTTGTTGTCTAAAACTACAAAGAAAAATACATTCCCCAAATCAATTTAACAATAGTAAATAATCATGGAGCATAGTTCTGTGGGGGAAAAAAGAAAACAGAAAAGCAACTATGTAGTCATAGATATGCTAAATGAACTTGAGGCCAAGGAGAGGCTGCCCAAAAATGTGCCACTTTGTTATGCATATTATTTTGAACTGAAAACAATGAAAGCCTAAAAGATTCAGGAAGAAAACTTTGCCTTCCCAGTCCCTTCCAGCTGCCAAAAGAATTGATAGAAAGATAGGTATCACCATAGATATGGAAGATAACTACACTATAAAAGGAACTAGGTACTAGATAGGGAGAAACCGAGCAAGCCCCACTGTTTCTAAGTGGCCCAACAAATAATGTGTTTACCAAACATTTACTCTTTTTCATCTTCCCAGGAATTGCTTTCCTTCCCTTTGAAGTCCCAGACCTCTCCCCCTTCTCCTTAGTTGAGAATGACAGGTATACCACATGTTACCAGGCTCTCTTTGTAGTGTCATGTTTGCATGGATTCCTGGTACATACAAAATTAAATTTGATTTTCTCCTGTTAATCGGTCTCAGGTCAATTTAATCCTTAGTCCAGTTAGAAGAACCTTGTAGGGTAAAGAAAAAATTTTTCCTCCTGAACAAACTCAAGCTGGGTCTCAAAAAACAACAAACTGACCTAAGAATTCATCATAAGGAATGATCCTGTCTTACATCTGCATTTGCTAGTAATCAGCACACAAAGGTATGGAATGGGAGGTGTTTGTAAATATGGAAATGATTTTAATAAAATGATTTAAAAAAATACTCTAAAGGCATCAAAGATTCAAACTAAAGTGCCACTCCGGGTAAGTTTCCCATCCCTCCCAACAATATCTTATTAATTCCTCAATAATAAAATGCTGTTTACTCTGAAATACAAATTAAGCTTTTAATTCACATGTCCAAGGAAACAGATGCTACTTTGAGGCTTATTTCTTCTTATTTCTCTGATTCTCAAATAGCAAGCAATATTTTAAAAAACAAAAACAAAACCATGGAGTCAACAATAGGTTAACTGCTTGCCCCGCACATATTTCTAATTAAGCAAATATTAGTAAAGCAAACAAAGGAGATTACTGTACATAAAACTTGTACAAACATCTTGGTTGAAAATATGTGCCAAAGAATCAACAAAATAAATTTGGAATTTGAAGTCCTGCCACAACCAAACTTAATCAAATGAGTAGTGAAAACATTATCTCTGAGGAAAGAAAGTGGTAATTCTGTTTACTATCAGGCCCAGGAACAGGAAATTTGCATACAGAAGCTTATAACTATGGAAAGTTATCTGACAAGATGCCAAGACACACTGGGTGAGTGAATCTCATATTCATATAAGAAAACAGAATAATTTAGTGGCAAAGGTTAACTCACTCAAGGATAAACTGTAGTCTTGACTACCCAAAACAATCTCTTCTGGATGTTTTTCCATCTATTAGATTTTTTTTTAGTTTCTTAATTTTGGGCATTTTAAAAACTTCTAAAACAAGATATTGAATTTAATTTAGTATTTCTAACTGATGTCTAATTTGTAGCATTTTTTTTTAAAAATTAGGGCCTGTGTTTTATTAGTTAAGTTTTTTTTAAAACCAATGAACTTTAGAAACATTTAAATTAATTCATTCAAACTTGCTTTCTTCAAATTTAAGAGGTTTCAAACATAAATTTTTATTCTAATGAAAATGTTCATTCTAATCTTATCTAAGATATGTGAATAGATTCAAAAACAATCAAAAGTATGTTAAGTATTCAGGGGCTACCTAGGGACTTGGTTGAACGTCTGACTCGATTTCAGCTCAGGTCATGATCTCAGGGTCATGAGATTGAGCCCCACATAGAGCCCCACAGCTGGCTCCATGCTCAGTGGGGAGTCTGCTCAAGATTCTCTCTCACTCTCTATCCCTGTGCCTCCCCCCCACCCTATGTGTGTTCTCTAAAATAAGGGAATCTTAAAAAAAAAAAAATTATGTTAAGTATTCAGTAAATCTGTCATGAAATGAACTGGTTTCAAATGAAGTGACCAATTACTCATGTTCTGGGTTTTCCTAAAAATATCTTACACTATTTTCTAGTGGAGGGGCTGAGGGTAGGCTGCCCTAAGATGGGTCATTTCGGCATGTGGATTATTTTGAGCTGAAGGCTATCAAGACTCTGTGCACTCAAGAGAAAATTTGACCCTCCCTTAACTATACAGAAGAATCTAAATTATACAGAATAAGGGTTATTACCAGAGATAAATTTTATCTGAGTAACCCGTCTACATGGCAGGACAAATATTTATTTACCAAACATTAATTCTTTTTCATTTTCCTGTAAATTGCATTGCTTCCCTTTAGGTCGCTGACCCCTACTCCCTTTCTCCTTAGTTTAGAATGACATATACCTCATTTTGCTTATCTCTGGAACTTCCATGTTTGTAGGGATTCCCTGTACATACACAATTAAATTTTATTTTCTCTTGTTAATCTGTCTCATGTCGATCTGATTCTTGGTCCAGCTATAAGGATCTTTGAGGGGATAGGAATTTTTGTTCCCTAAGTTACTACACCATTTTATGAAAATAAAAATATTAAATAAATGATATAATTCATAGCAAGTCATAAAATTAGAACCCTAGGTTATTCTCTATTTCTTAGAGTTCTCTAAATAAGACTGCTATCTCCAATTACACTTTGGAAAGTGACTATCACAATACAAGTACATTTATAAGTACTTACGTTCACACTGGTACATTTTATTCTAAGTTAAATATTCTTATCAGCTTAGGAAGATTTTTTTTTTAGAGGCGGCTGAGATGTAAGAGCCATTTTGACTATGGGAAGAAAGCACTTTGAATTTAAGGATCAGAAATGGAGAAGGCTATTAAGGAACTGGGGTAAAGGCATGAGACTAACAGAAGTCAGATGTACTAGGGAGATCTCTCAGACAAACAGCAGTTTCAAAATTGGGGTAGGTGTACTTGGGCACAAATATGTGAAATCAAAACCTTCCTGGAAATGCTGGGATAAAAGATTGCTCTGCCAATACCTAGGAGAGTTTTGATAATAAATAGCCTGAGAGAGTTTCCCCATAGTATTTTCATGTCAACAGGTAGCAACAGATATTAGTAAATTAATTTCTATTATTAATCTCTGTTACTATTCTCTGCTAGGAAATCAAGCACTGTGACAAGCGTCAAGACCCCACTGGCACTGCACACATCACAATATGAAGGCAGCTGCCTAAAACAACTCTCCATTTCGGTCAGTTTGATTTAAACAAGGACTCCATAATTGAATCTACTTTAATGAAAGAGTGTTAAAAAAAGGGGAAAAGGTTGCTCAGCAATGCTTACCATCATTCATCAAATGAATGAATGAACACTGTAAGTTTAGACATAGGGGAAACATTTAACTTAAATAATATGTTATTTACATTATTCGCTCAAAAGCTCATAGGGAGCCTTTACTCATTTCTTGTTTGTAACTTGCCAAAAGAACTTCAGGAAAACAAAACAAAATAAAAAACCCCACAAACAAACAAACAAACAATTGGCCAGGACTAAAATCAAGACTAAGTAGTCAAATTCAAAGTAAAATTAGATTGATTAATGTCCATGTAAAGATTTAATTCACAAATAATGAAAATGTGTATTTCCTGAAAATAATTTACTTTGTTCTGCATATTTAAAATAACTCAGTTCTCTGTCCAAACTTTTCTACATAAAGAGGAATCACCTTCCAAGGACCACTAGAAGGCTGAGTCAGGCAAGCTTCTGCCTTTGGCTCAGGTCATGAGCCCAGGGTTTAGGATCCAGCCCCATCTTGGGGAGTCTGCTTGTCTCCCTCACCCCCCACTCATGTGCACGCCTCTTTCTCATTAATAAATAAAATCTTAAAAAAAAAAAAAAAAGTAATCACTTCCAAAAAAGGAAATCATGACCTTTTAAATAAAGGCAACGATTAGGTCCTCTAAAATTTGGGAGAAAATTTCACTCAGCCTAATGCATTTAACTTCAATAGTTCTTTTACTTTGACTTACTCAGAGTCAGTCAAGAGTCGCCCCTAATTAAGACCTATAGTTCCCTGATGGCAGTATGAATTCAACACGGGTATCAAATAAACCACTCAAGATTTCATGTTCTGATTGTATCTCAAGTATGAATAGTCTAAATTTAATTCTTTACAAAAACCAAGGAAAAAAACACAATTTAAGTAAATTAATGGTTAGGATACTACCTTTATACCTGAGTTCCAAGCAGCACTGAGCCATTATTTTGTTTCTCCAAAGTTTAGTGTTACATCTGAGTTAATGGTTCAGACTTTAACATACTTTATGAGGCACTTAAAAAATATTTTGGTGATAACATTAAAAAGTTGAGGTTCATTTCCAGTTATTATGAATAGTGATAATTCTTTGGAAATGATGAGATATTATAGATTGAGATCTTGTTATATATCTTGCTTAAAAACAATGATAGACTGGCTATAAAACTTCCAAACTGTTTAAAATAAGTTTTCTAGGTATTACACAGGCAGAAGGATGAGGTAACATTGTATATAAATTCTGACATCTTCCATGTTCCCCCAGAATTCCTGGAATTATCCTCAACTAGCTTGGGAAATTCCGACTTCATAAACAATTTTACTATCTCTGCAACTCAACAATTATTGAGTAGTCTCTACACAGACCAGTTTATTAGATCTCAAGAAAGGTTACAAAGGCAACAGTAGTCATGGTTTTCAATTCGAAAGACAAAAAGTAGAAAAATGGGAGAACCACAAATATATTTAAGAATAGTGAGTATGCAATTTTTATAATGAATTAGTTCTTAAAACTCAGTGTTAAAGATTTGAAAGGAAGAAAAAAGATGGTATGTTTATAACATCGAACCAAGCGGAATTATACTACAAAGTTTTATGAAAAGGTGTGAATTGGATGTTCTCCCTTCTGGATTACTCAGGGTCTCCTAAAAGGCCAACAATTTAATTGTTTTATTTTAATCATCTTTTTATTTATTCATTTATTTTTTGGGTATTGAGTATTGGTGGCTAGAATGAAGCCAGTTCTTTTTGATCATTTAAACTGCATAAAATAATTCAGTCAGTAGGAGAAATAGTTCTGAGTGTACTATTGCATACCCAAGTTTTTCTGTTTTGTTTTTGTTTTTGTTCTCCTTTCTTTATATAGTCCTAACTCACTCAGGCAGTTCAGCTACAAATCAGAAACAGACTGCAAGGAGAATGAAGGTCCGAAGTTTTTAACTTCTTTGAAAAAATCACATAATCAATGTGCTGATACTGGTAATACCACTAAAAATACTGACATGCAGTTAAACTCAGAATTTTTGTCAGGTAGAAATCATCACTCCAGGTTTTCCAGATCAGTGGCGTTTTATATGTATACAGTAAGTCTAAAATAAATTTTCTTAGAGTAATTCTACAATTTACAGCAAGTCAAAATAACTCAGTGTCAACCTTCTTAATTGTAATAATATTATTAGATTCCATTTGATTCTACTAAAAATAAGTTAACAATATCACTCTCTAAAACATTTTTCCTTCATGGGCCGCTTACTTATGTCTTATTTTAAAATTTTTATCAAGCATCTTCTCTGTGATAATTATTGTTTAATACAGAGATGAATAAAATATATAAAAAGATAGTGGCTAGGGGCGCCTGGGTGGCTCAGTGGGTTAAAGCCTCTGCCTTCGGCTCAGGTCATGATCTCAGGGTCCTGGGATCAAGCCCCGCATCGGGCTCTCTTCTCAGCAGGGAGCCTGCTTCCCCCTCTCTCTCTGCCTGCCTCTCTGCCTGCTTGTGATCTCTGTCTGTCAAATAAATAAATAAAATCTTTAAAAATAAATAAGTAAATATTAAAAAAAAAAAAGACAGTGGCTAGTTAGGTGCTATGGGCCACAAAACACTATTAGAGGAGCCAAGTCTTCCTAATTTCCATATTTCTCAGATGAGGTGAGAATTACTCATACTATGTATGTATCCTGAAGATACTAGATACTGAAGGAAACTAGTGACTAAGCAAAACTACTGTCTTTAAATTAATTAAATTTCCTAATTAGTGATGAAGTTTATACAGGAAAAATAAAGAAAATAATGTATCATAAAAATACTTTAACTAATATTTTAATAGTAATTAGTAAAAATAGGCATTACTTCCCCTACCCCACTGAAGAAAGCATGGCCTCACAGTGTCATCACTTATCGATGTCATCAAAATTAAAAAATATTTGCCCTTCAAAAAAGCAGTTAAGAGTATTACAAGCAAGAGAATGATAGAAAATACTTCCAAATCATGTATCTGACAAAAGACTGGTATCCAAAATGTCTTATTCTATTTGGGCTGCTATAACAAATTACCATGTACTAAATGGTTTAAAGAATATTTATTTCCACAGTTCTGGAGGCTAACATTTTAGTTCTTGGTAGACACCCTCTTCTTGGTTTGTGATTGCTACATTCTTTGATCTGCACATAGCAAAGAGTAGAGAAAGAAGTAAATTCTCCCCTGTCTCTTCTTAAGAGGGCACTAATCCCATCATGAGGGCTCCACCCTCATTACCTAAAACCTCTCAAAGGCCCCACCCTCCAAATATCATCACACTGGGGGTTAAGGTTTCAACATGTGAATTTGAATACATGTTTGGACACAAACATGCAGTCCATAATAAAGCACTTTCAAGATTCAACAATAAGAAAGCAATTCAATTAAAAAATGAGCAAATATTCAGACACTTCACCAAATAAGTTAAATGGATGACAGATCAGCAAGTAAAAAAAATGTTCCACATATGAGTAACTAGGGAAAACATACAGGTCAAAATCATAATGAAGTACAACCACACATCTATTGGAACATCCGAAATTTTAAAAGTCTGATCATAACAAATGGTGGTAAGGGTACAGTGCAACTCATACACTGCTGGTGGGAACAAAAATAGTAAAACTGCGGAGGATGACAACTTGGCATTTTCTTAAAAAGTTACACCTTTTAAGTTGCATTGACCATATGATCCATTGATCCAAACCTAGATGTTTACTCAATAGAAATGAAAACATATTTATGCAAAACTTATATACAAATGTTGATAACAGCACTGCTTGTGATAGTAAAAAAAAATGGAAATGGTGCAAATGTCCACCAATAGGTAAATTTAAATAAAATGTAGTATATCTATATGGTACACCTATCTAAAAGAAATAAACCACTGACCAACACCACATAAAGGAATCAAAATCAAAACCATTATTATGTGGAGGGAAAGAAGTGACATACACACCCCCCCCCCACACACACACAACAAACAAACAAAAAAGGATTATATGATTTATTATATAAAATTTGAGAACATGTAAATTAATAGGGACAGAAAGTACATCCAGTGTTTGGGTCCCTAGGGATGTGGAAAGGGAGCAAAGGCATGACTAGAGGGGAAAATACAAAGGGGCAACAGGAAACTTCTGAAGATGATGGATACATGCATTCTTTTAATTGTGGTTATGTTTTCCTAGTGTGTGGGTTATGTTCATGTGTATATTTGTGTATTGTGTTTATGTATTTTATATAAATGTATCAAACTCACACTTTAAATATATACAATTTGTTGCATACCAATTATAATGTTAATAAAGTTTAATAAAGTTCTTCTTTGAAAAAGAAAGGAAAGGAAAAAAAGATGTCAACATAGGAATTTGTCTATTCGTCACTAAAATGTAAGCTCCATAAAGACAGTACTTTTTTTTTCATGTCTTACTATGTATTTCCAGTACTGGCACATAAGAAATATTCAAGGAATATTCAAGGAATATTGAATGATGGAGAGGAAAAATGGAAATGAATGATGGAGAAAAATGAATGATGGAGAAAAAATAAAATAGAATTCTGAATCAAAAAAGCAGATGCCATACCTTTCAATTTCATTTCAAGCACTATAAAATTTATAATAAAAGTATCAATAATTTCCAAAGGAAATATATGCTGAGTTTTCATGAATCAAAGTACTATCAGTTTTATTCTTCTAAAATAATTTCACCGCTTGGTCTCTTTAATATTTTGATTAAGAATTATATAGTTTACTTTTTAATAAGAATAACAGCAAGCACGTAGTACTTTCTATGTGTCAGGCATGTTCTAACATTTTCTATTTTCTAAGGATGTAACCTATGGTAATTTATTATGTTCTATTTTCTATGTT
The DNA here is from genome assembly GCF_963455335.1 of Martes martes. Classification (NCBI taxonomy): domain Eukaryota; kingdom Metazoa; phylum Chordata; class Mammalia; order Carnivora; family Mustelidae; genus Martes; species Martes martes. Next base: position 57,390,247 of record NC_137888.1, on the reverse strand, counting down.
CTATTTTCTAAGGATGTAACCTATGGTAATTTATTAATCCACATAAAACCTTAGGTTTATCTTTTTGCATTTATCAGATTGATTAGCAAGAGCTTTTAGTAAAGATACTACTCCTTTATACTTCAAATATTACACCTATATTTCATTTGAATATATTATTAGTTTCTAAATCATGGTTTCTTCCAAGCTTTATTGATCACAAAACTCCCCCTACCTCACAGACCAGAACAAGGCCCCATAATTCTTTGACTACTTTTCTCAGTAATTGCCACTAACTATTAATTGGAGGCAATATGTAAGATGCAAACGTTTTTTGCCAATTGAGGGCAAAACCATGCTAGAAATACTCCATATTCATTTACTTGAAAATAATCCATTCAGTCATATAGTTTTCTCTAATTTGGATGAAAAATATTATTTCTTCTGTCATCTTTCTCTCTCCCTTCTCCCTGACCACAAAGCCTATGACTACTGTTAGTATCTGGATAGATGGTAAAATATACAGATCCTGGGAGAAAACCAGAACACTGATGATAATTAACAAAAGCTGCTTATCTAAAAAATATTATTGGAAAATGGTAGTGATGTGTCCGAAAGATGAGTTTTGAAAGGAAATAATGCAAATGTATAAAACTACACAGTACTAGTAGGTGGGCAGGTTCAAGAATAAAATATGGCATGACTGGTAACAATTAAGATATCTTGGAGGACATATCTCCAATTCTAGAAATTGTTAATCCTCAAAAAATTAAAAATAGAGCTATCCTATGACCCTGCAATTGCACTACTGGGTATTTACCCCAAAGATACAGATATAGTGAAAAGAAGGGCCATATGCACTCCAATGTTCATAGCAGCAATGTCCACAATAGCCAAATGATAAAAAGAGCCAAGATGCCCTTCAACAGACGAATGGATAAAGAAGATGTGGTTCATATATACAATGGAGTATTACTCAGCCATCAGAATGCATGAATACCCAACTTTTGTATCAACATGGATGGGACTGTAGGAGATTATGCTCAGTGAAATAAGCCAAGCAGAGAGAGTCAATTATCATATGATTTCCCTTACTTGTGGAGCATAAGGAATAACATGGAGGACATTGGGAGATAGAGAGGAGAAATGAGTTGGGGGAAATCGGAGGGGGAGACAAACTATGAGGGACTGTGGACTCTGAGAAACAAACTGAGGGTTTTGGAGGGGAGGGGGTTGGGGGGGAGAATGGGTTGACCCAGTGATGGGTATTAAGGAGGGCACATATTGCATGAAGCACTGGGTGTGGTGCATAAACAATGAATCTTGGAATACTGCATCAAAAACTAATGATACACTGTATGGGGACTCACATAACATAATAAAAAATAAAAAATAAATAAAATAAAATCAGAGTTCAAAAACATTTGAGCGCAATCATAACAGCATTTCATTTTTATCTTATAATATGTCAATGGAAATATAAGATTCACCTTACTGAACTTTTTGTACCACAAATTTGGATACCAAAAAGCAATGTATACATAATTCACACTGGAATTAAAAGAAAAAAGTTTCATTATCTACTTATTAAAAGTTTAAATGATCATAATTTTGTCCAATAAATAAGCACACACAAGAATGAGAGCTTACAGGAAAAAATGGCCTATTAGACACTTGAAAAGATGCTAAAACTCACGACTAATGAGATTGCAAAATTAGAATTTTATATGCACACCCTTTTTTTACCTATTAGATTACCAATACTCAGGTGGAACACACATGCTGTTAGGAAGGATGTAGAGAAATAGACACTTTCAAGCATTACTCATAGGAGCGCAAAATAGTGCAATATTTATAGAGGATAATTTAACAGGATCTATCAAAAGTATAAACACATTTACTATTTGATGTAGCAAGAGCAAATCTAAAAATTAATACTGAAGATTATACCTGCATAGAAGCAAAATATCATACACATAAAGTTATTCATTGCAGCATTATTGGTTTGTTAAAATATTTTGACATTATAAACTATGTAATATATGCATATTAGAATCTTCTGTAGACATTAGAATGCAAATGCTCTGCATCCCAATAAAAAAAGATCTTCAGTAAGTCTTAGGAGGAATGGTAAAACATTTAACGGTATCTACAGTTACATTTTATACAAGAAAAAATAAGATGGGTGTGTATTGTTTCCTTTCTATGCTGAAATAAACCATATTAAGACAAACAAGAAATTCATAAAAGTGATTTTCTGTAGAAGGTGCTCGGTATAGGGTAAATAGGAATGGAAACGGGAGGGAGACTTTAGAAAACACCTTTTCATATTGTTTTGTATGTATTATCTACTCAAAAGAATATGTAAAAACACTCTCCCTTTACAACACTCTGCATAAGCATTTACAAAAACTTACTAAAGAATGTGATATACCATAATGAATTATTGGGGGGGAAATCTTAATTTTCCCAGATAGTAAATTCTGTTGAAGTATTGCCATAATCAATATGACTGATAACAATATTCCAGTCCAGTAATTCAGGTTTTCAACTGATCTCTATTTTCTTATGTTATAAAGTCACTGACAGACAAGAGTAAAAGCCCTGTAGAAAAATTAGAAAGTACAGAAAAAATACAACATAGAACAATATTCACAGAGAAGCTGAATACATAATCATTGTTAATATTTTAGAATATTGCTATACAGTCTCTTGGTTCCCTTTGTTCTTTTTCATACACGATATGTTGATACCTGACACTGATATTAGATAAATGGACATTAAATATACTGAAACATAGCTGTGTATCTGGGACAGAGATATTCTAGAATAAACAATGTAAACATGATCACAGACTGAAAAGAATACAAAGAGGGGGGTTTGATTCTTTTTTCACTTTTGCATTAAAAATTTTTTTATTGGGTAACTACAATGTGCTAAGCAAAGTCTTGTGCCCTGAGACTACAGAACTAAGCAAGGGACACATGATCCTTGCCTTCATGCCTAAAGCTTAAGGTCTACAGCAGAGGTTCTCAGAAATGGGGCATCAGGATTCCTTTATACTTTAAAATTTTGAGAACCCAAACTACTTTCATTTACATGGGTAGTAACTACCTTAACTACCTTAGTAACTACTTACATTTATCATATTAAACATTAAAACTAAGAAAATTTTAAAATATTTCATTCATATAAACAGGATAATATGATACAAACATCACCTTTTACATGAAAAAAATAACCATGTTTTCCAAAATAAGGATTGGTGAGAAGAGTGGCATTTTATTTTTTTTTTTAATAGTTTTGCAAATCCTTTTAATATCTGAATCAAAAGAAGCAAGCTTGATTTTCATATCTGCTACATCATTCAATCTGTTGCAACAGGTTGTTTGATTGGAATACATGAAGAAAAAATGGCCTCACAGAGATACATTGCTAGAAAATGCAGAGAGACTTTAATACTGCTTTCGGACAACTGAGAAAATTCTCCTTTGCTACTATACCAAAACTTAACAAGTGGAAGTTTCTTAGGGTTAAGTGCTAGTTGCCATCTGAAAACAAACCAATGAACTTTTCATACTCTCTTACATGAAAATCCATACATTCACCTTATACTTTGAATGGATATTTTACCCATGCGTCATTTTAACAGTGTACATTATTAGTCATTTGGCAATCATTGGTTCACTAAGTTATGCAGACATTCCAAACATTGGTACTTTCTATAATTATACACACACACACACACACACACACATACATATACATACATATATATACATATATACATACATATACATATACATACACACACACACACATATAAATAAAATTCACTAATTTCCTCACCAATGTCAATCCCATGATCGCAGTTACAGGTTTTATAGAAATTATAATTTTTATTTGGACTCTTAATTTTTCATTGGCAACAAATACTGTCAGTTATTTGCCTTGAGTGACAGGTTGAGTTCATTGATTTGTGAGAAAATGTCTGCAAAATTATTCAAGCCTGAATGGCATAGTTTGTTAGTCATTCTTTTATGTAAAAATGGTGTTCCACAAAAAAGGCAGCTAAGTTTAGCTTGGAATTCAGTCACACAAGCACTTTATGCATATATCCCATCTAATCACACAGAATATTACTACACACATACACATGTACATATACAAGTGTCTGAAATCATGAAAACTGATTTGCGTACTCTAATACCTGAAATACTGTTCATAAAACACTTACGAGGTTGTTAAAAACTTTAAAAATTACCAAAAATCAACTGACATAATGGTTACTTCTGCAAATGTGGTTACCAAGGAGGGAAAAAAAAAATCTCATGATATTTCAAGAGATTAGAAAGCTTTTTTTTTTTTTTTTTGCTTCAAACAACACGAATTTATTATCTTGTAGTTCTGGAGGTCAGAAGCTTTACACAAGTCTTACTAGGCTGAAACTAAGGTGATAGCAAGGCTACACCCCTTCCTAAGTCTCTAGAAGAGAATTTTTTTTGCTTCTAGAGGCTACCTGCATTCCTTAGCATGTGCCCTCCTTCCGTCTTCATAACTGGTCACCGCCAATCCTTTCCCATATCTCAACACTCTGACACAGACTACCTCCTGCTTCCACATTTAAAGACCCTTGTGATCACATTGGGCCCATCCAGATTTGAAAGCTTTTAATAATATGTCAGCATTGTGTAAATAACTTCAAGAGCCATACTCCCTACAGTATTAGTGCTTGACTGAAATTCCCGCTATGATCCTCAGTAAAGTCAAGTAATAGTATCTATTTCATGGAATTTACTAGACCTGACTTTCGAAGAATAAATGCTATTTTCAGTTGAACCAGAGTATTCTAAAAGATATACATTTACATCCAGATTTTTTCCCATATCAGAAATCAAACTCTATTTGCTATGTATATTCTTCCTGAAAATGATCCCTTGATTATTTTAGTTGATTTGGGAAATATTTTTTCATATCAGAGTATTCAACTCTCCCAATACAAGGCTAAAATATAGCATTATTCATAGAATGGAAATTGTTGTCCAAAATTTTAATATAAATAAATTTTATATCAGTGTTCAGAACTTCATGCTGGATTTGAAGCTGGATGAGATTAAAAAAAAAAACTCACTAAACTATAAGCAACATTGGTCAATCTGAAAAATACTGGTCTATAATAAAGTGGGAAAGCAATTTCTAGAACAATATGTATACTATGGTCACATTTGTGTTAAAAAATATATTTGTAGATGTAAATATGGATGATATACACATAAAAGTAAATTCATGGAAAAAAGTGTGGGAGAATATTTAAATTCGTAACAGTGGTGATCACTGGAGAAGGAAATTATATGTTTTGTGATGGAATTATGAAAAGGGACTTTCACAGTTGACTATAAATTTCTGTAGTTTCTAGTTTTTCTGTTGGTCTAAGAATATACTTACGGATTACCTATACAATGTTAATAGAACATAACAAAAGGTAAAATACATTTTAATGTCATTAGTTAGTATTTGTTTCCCAAATGAAGACTCAACTTTTGTGGGATTATTACCTAACACGTGACAAGCTAGTGGTATTTCTTAATTAATCTTTGCCTTGAGGCAAAACATTCCTTTTTCTTTCCCTCATACTTATGCATGCTTCCATGCATCGTCTCTGCAGTATGGTGATAGCTACCACTCAAGGAAACTGCCTCTTCACAATACCAGGCTTCACTGTCTTAATTTACATTGAGAACAGAACTTCTCAGGGATGAGTGTTGTCACCATTCCCACAAAAGCAACAGTTACACAAGGTAGACAAATGTGGGTAGTGAGGAAATGCTTCCTTCTGAGGCTTCCCAAGAATAGAATAGTGATGAGTAGAAGAAGTTGGACTCTTCCTTAAAGTCATGGAAGCATTTGGGAGCGTGGCCTAGTGTCCTAGTTACCTAGGTCAATGACTTCAAGCAGGAATTACCACATCACTTTAAAGGTGAAAAGTTATCTAGTGAAGTGGAACATTACAGAAGGCATTTAGTATTACAACATGCTGTCATTGCACGAAACTAATCGGATAGTAATAACACATTCACGTATTTCTTAGTAGCCGAGACACAGTTCTGTGTACGTTACATTTTGAGATCACAACATTAATTAAAACACAAACAGCCATATAATTAACACATGACATTATAATGGATGAATCATAACAAATTCTTACTGGATAATGATTTTAGCTTAATTTATTCTTTATTTTTTGGGGGGGTAGATGGCATGTGCAAAAATGTGCTCATGCAGCTGGTGGTGGGGGTGAGCAAGGGAAAGAGAAAATTTTAAGCAGGTTCCATGCCCAGGACAGAGCTGGAAGTGGGTCTTGATCTCATGACCCTGAGATCATAACCTGAGCCTAAATTAACAGGCAGGTGCTTAAATGACTGAGCTACCCAGGTACACCTAACCTAACTTATTCTTAAAAGAATACAAATAATTTAATAATTCTATAATTTATAGAATTAGGAGTTATTTCATCTCCAACTCAAGTTCTTACTTTCTTAAGCAAAATGACAACAAATAGTTAACCCTCAGCAATATTTTATAAAACTAGTTGTATAGCTATAAGAGAGAAAAAAACAATCATGTTTTTCACCTGCTTAATTTCAAGGTGAGGAGAAAGTCACAATGTTACTAAATTGTCTCTTGATTCCCAAAGTCCAACGTTTGTTATTCATTGCGGGTACTCTCCTATCAATTTTCTTTCTAAACGTTCCATTACTTTTCCACATGGCTCTTCATTTCCACCCAGGTTTATGCTTTTGAGTATGCAATTTACTACAAATCAAATTACTCTAATCAACAACTGAGTAATTGCATTGACGTATCGTAACTCCTACCTCCAAAAGCCGGGAAAACTTCCCTAACTCCAAGGATTCTAAAAATTGTAGTTTCTAGCACTGTCAACTCAAATCATCCAAGAAAGATCTTCCTTTTGTGTTTTTTTGGTAGCAAATACATATATAGCAATCATATTTTTTAAACTAAAACCAAGGACACATGATGATCAAAACCAAATAATTTTTCTCCAATCCATAAGCTTTTATAAATATTTAATTTGAAGATATTAAACAGTAAGTTATATAATCAATTGATTTTACAGACAGGAATGAAATTATATGCAGTTAGGGTCATCCTAGAAAATTACCAACAACATTCTAAGAAAATTCCCAAAACTGAATCTAGAAATTCTCTGATTAATTACTGGCTTTGTGGAGGGAGAAGACAGCTTTCTTTCTGCAGCAGTTAACAACAGCTCTAGCTAAATATTTTGTTGACATTTCACACTACTTGTCAAGTTCATTTATTTGCCAAGAGGGATGTGAGGGTACACTCTTTCTGTGAAAACAAGGAGTCTGAAAAGATGGCATTTCTTCACCCCTCAGACACCAGCTTCTGTAAGACAACAGAGCCGGTGACCCCTGCCAATGAATGTTTCTTTCCACCCCCTGCTCAGGCAGGAGACTGACTATCTGGTGAACTAAGATATATAAGCTGACAAAATCTTAACACATATACTTCCTTGGAGTTTTTCCACCAAATTAAATTAATTTGTGGACAAATAATTTGCCTTATTTGAGCTGAAGACACAAAACATATCTTTGGAGGAAAATATTATAGAATATTCCACAGGTAAAAACAAAAACAAAACCCCAGTACAGGGTTAAAGCCCCAAAAGGTACATGGATGTGAGAGGAAAAAAACAAAACCAAAACTACTAATGCTAAGAATAAAAGTATTCAAATATTCTGATGGATTCAACTTTCCCAAGGAGAGCATATTAATCTAGATATAGAACATAAGATAGAAGCATTTAATCGATACTTTCACATGAGTTATTATAAACTGATTCCAGAAAAAAATTTTAAATTATCATAAATGTAATATGGGGATCAATATTCATACTCAGAATTTTAAACTGGAATATAAACCTTTCATTGCTAAATAAAGGAATGCTAAAATTTAGACCTTGAGTATACTGAAAAGAAACAAAAATACATACTCCAAGGAGAAAAAGCTCTTCATCATACCCTACCAAAGGCATTCAATTTTTCTTTTATATGAAAATGCAATTTTACGACGATTCTGTATGTCAATAAAACTGTGTTAACAGTAAGTCTTTGGCCATAAGCTTTTAGTAAAAATTTCTACTCCTAATACAGTGTTGATTTGTCCTATCCACTCTGGCTTCACATCTTTTCTTATTAATTTGTCAACAGTTTGATCCTTTAAATGTTTCAGGGAAATGATTATGTGTTATTAGGCAACATTTAATGTATAATGACTAGATAATACTCAAATAATATGCATTGCCTCGTATTTTTTATTTCATTTTAAGTACAATCATGAACACATACCTGATATAGAAGGTCTTTTTGAGGCAAGGGGGGAGATCGTTCTTCATACATGGGAGGTGGTTTATGTGTGGGTGGAAGGTCGATCCTGCATTAAAAAGGTTAATAAATGTGATTGTAACATTTAGCTAAAAAAAAAAAAAGGCAAGAAGAAGGGGGAAAACAATCAAGGTTCTCAAGTTTTGTGGATACTTTCCTCATACTAATATTTATATTAGTGCACATGCTTAATTCAGTTCTTATATTTCCACTAACCTATCATAGATGGGGGGGGGACCTGGTTTTAAACTTCCAATGTTTAAAACCAATCTAATTGATTCATTTAAAGAAGTAACTCAAATGAAAGCATGTTTCTGAAAATTAAGCAAGTAACCTAGTAACCAGTAAGCAAGTAACCAATTTACTTCAGTAAATTCAATAAATATACATTTTTCCATCAGACTATGTCTACCATCATTTTAAAGATAGTCAAATGTGTGCAATGGAAGACAAAGTGTCATAAAAGTAATTTAAAAAACTGTATCTTAAAATGATAATGAAGAAAAATTATACTGCATTTTGGAAATATTTCCAAAACTAATTTTCAAAACCTACAATTACACTTAGAATGTCTATCATGCAAATTAAGATTTTTCAATCTAAAGACCATTATAAATCTTGTAACCTGAAATAAACAAAGAGACCATTACATCCTCAAGGAATATTTATTTTTGCCAAAATAACCTAATAAACTTTTAAAAAACCTACACTTTCATGTATTTAAGTATTGTTATAATAAAAACGAAGTTAAGTATATCTTGTAGCTCTGTGCATTTTAGGAACAATTTTTAATATATTCTTATACTTTTGAAGCTCACAGATAACTAATTTTCAATTCATGTGATGACTAAATCAAACAAAATGTTACCTATATTAAAAAATAAAAAGAATGAAATCTATAAAGGCCAAAGTAATTAGAAATTCTCTGTGGTCTAATAACTTCTCAATGTGGGCATGAAATAATTATTTTAAATGAACAGAACTCAAACGACAAATAAAATGGTTACATGGATGTAATTATTTAGTCTACTAGTAAATTATGTTTTTGAAATTATAGAAATGGCTGAGATAACTTGGAAACTAAAATGAAGTTAACCACATGCTACTCTTGAAATAGTAAAGAACTATAAGCATAATTGTAACTATAAATATTATAACTATAAATATAAAGAATCAGTGTTACAGGTGTTGCACTGAAAAGGTAATTTGCAGTCCTTTGAAAGTAGTTATTTCCTTTCATCTAATGAAAATCACAGCAAATTTATAGCTCCAAGGTGCCATCAGTCATTTGGTGAGAAAACTGAGGCCCATGGAGGCGATGTGACTTGTTCAGGATCATACCACTAATTTGATCATGATAGAGCTGAGACTAACACTCAGTTGTCTTTAAGAAGATCTATGCTATACCTTTGTCAGATTAGAAAGGTAGAGTCACATACAAAGAATTTATGAAGACAAAAGAAATATATCCTTTGAGAGATAACCTCATGTCCAAATATAAAAATATTAATAACTATGTAAGAAATAATGCCATTTGTATAAAAGTCACAGTTCATCAACAACATCATCTTATTCTACTCATCACAACCATGGAAGGTAAAGAGGAAAATATTATTTACATTTCACAGATGAAGCAACAAAAGCTGTTGATGGAATTCAGTGAATTGGGACATTGTTCTTATGATTCTAGAGTGAAGTGCAATTTATGCTTTAACATTCTAGCTCAATGACTAGGCCCAAAATATTGCTTTCTCTTTAAATAAAGAAGTTGCACATTTTGTAACTCACCAAAACCAAAAATATTTAAGGAAAAAAGCTTTAAAACTAGACATATTTGATACTTCTTGGCAGTTCAGAGTAAGATCTAGCTATATATAAGACTGGCATATACAATCTGGAGAAGGAGTTAAACTTCAGATATTTTGAATCTTTCTTTCAACCATAACTCATCAAAGACCTGCATTTTTATTCATAAGGCAGGACAAAAAAAAGTGCCATTACGTTATCATTTAGAAAGATGGCCAATAAATTTGTAGGTGAAAAAGGTGTCTAATATATTTGTCTCCAACGACCCCTTGACACTATTTACCTTGACACATTCTGATGAAACTACAGTCGTCTCACAAAGATCTAACAGTAACTTTGTTCCCATCCCTCAGGCATTTCACAGCTATAAGCAGCTGTAAAGATAAAGCCTGACTTACACTGAATGTTGAACACAAGCAAAAAAGTTACCTACACTTTGTCAAGATAGGATGGTCTCTTTTTTCGAGGAGTCAGCAGGACAGTCACAAAGACAGCAATGATGAAAAGAGCAAGGACAGCTCCAATTACAGCTCCAGCTACGGCTATGGAAGAGGTCTGCTTAAATGGGACATCTGTAAAGCAACAAAAATGAGTCTTTTCAAACAATTTTTTAAAAAAGAGTTCTTGAGTTTCCATACCCTAATTTCTAAAATGTTCAAGGACTGATTGAAACATGTTACCCAACAGCAAGATTAGAGAACCCCCAATTTGATTCATTATTTTTTGTAGGATTACGCTAACACCGTTCTTCCTTGCAGGATGTCACCTTAGCACTTCAGCTTTGTTTTTTTCAAGTTATGAAAATAATATCCCCAGTCAGACATCAACAAGTATATCTATTTTCTATGGGCAAGGAATGTCTGGAGAGAAGATAGAGAAAAGGATGAAAACTATTTTAAATTCCTACTCTAAAAAATAAATTTTTCATTATTCTCAGTTAACCAATAATATACATTTACCATTTTTATTCTAGTAGAACATAAGAGAAGTTCTATTAAGGAAACCAAAGGGTTTCAAGAAGGGGCAAACCAAAGACATAAAAAACATCCCAGATCTAATAAGTACGTTGAAAATTACATTGTATGTTTTTAAATAGAGGTATTATAAAAACAGCACTGTTGCTCATAGTTTTCCCTTAACTCATAAACATTTAATACAAAGTCCACTGAAGAGAGTGTCTTTACTACACAATTAAATGAAAAAATCTTCCCCATCCCTTGGCCGTAAACACACTACATAATTTCTAAATACCAATTTTTCTTTCCTAGCCTGTACCATAAATTTTGTTAAGAAAATATTTTAAAAACATATTTATCAATTTTTAGCAATTATCACTTCATACAATCCTGAAAAGTCACTCCACTTTATGAACATCCAAATAAGGGAATTAGGGAATTTACTAAAACTATTGTATCTATGTGCTTTCAAATGTAAATATTATGGGTATGACAATACAATCAACCCTTACATGTAAATATTACTTTGATAATTTAAGCGACACCAAACTTTTTGAGTAACTACCAAGTACCATCGATATACACAATTTTATCTTTCTAACCAATAAGAAAGATGTTTAAGATAATACTGTAAAAATGAAAATACTGCAGTTCTAAAGTTAAATATTCTGCCCAAGCTCTTTCAATCAACTAGTAGTAGAGAACAAAGAGTAACATAAACCTAGCTGGGGTAGGCTTGAAGCCCTCACCATTATGTCCTTGTTGGGAGAAAATGGTTTTTGCAATATCTAATGAAGAGTTTCTTTTTGGCCCCCTACTTGGAAATGAAGAACTCTTAGCTTTCACTTAAATGGACATTCATATAAACTTCTAAATAACTGCAATGACTGCTAGAACCAGACATGGCAAATTTAAAGGAAATTAAAGCACTATCAGTTTTGAAATATGTTTCACCAACTTATCATCATAAGTATTTCCATGTATTACATATTTAGAAGTATTTTCCAACTGTTTCTATTAAAATGTGAGTTATACGATGTTTGCTTTTAAAAAAGTTTTACTTTCTTCTCAATTATAAAAATTTCTTTAGAAAACTATCAGTCCTCAGTTCATTTATTAATAAGTCATTTTGTTAGTCTTATTCTACACTAAGAACCTTATACCAATCTAAGTAACCCATTTCAGTTACCTTCCAAATGCTGGTTAGAATCTAAAAATATTTAGATATACAATATTTTTGTTGTTGTTAAAGTAGGTTCCATAGAGTAGAGTTCAATGTAGGGCTTGAACTCATGACTCTGAGATCAAGACCTGAGTTGAGATCAAGAGCAGGATGCTTAACCGACTGAGCCACCCAGATGTCCTCAGATAAGACAATTATTTTAAGCAATATAACCAGCTTACTCATGTGAGACCTTACCCTTATTTGCTAATACATACCAAATTTATCTTCCCATTATTTCTCATTTGTCTAATTCCCACCATTTCCATTTGAATATGTGCTACACGAGAAAAGGTCTCAAATCCAAGCCAGTCAAATATTATTCTGCTTTTGTAAATGTTTAAAGACTTGGAATGACCTAGGAATAATTTCTATATTATCACTTTTCCCACTGTATAAATTATATCTTTGTAATTAATCTTTAACAATAGGTCATCTGAAACCTATTAAGATTACTGTGCCCCAAGTTACCTGCCCAAGGCCATACACATTGTCAGTGGTACAAATAAAAAATCCCAATGTGTCAGGTATGCTACTTATGTCACACTAGTTATTCTAAAGGTTTTCCTTTAAAGGAAATCTTCATTTTGCTAAAGGATAAAAAGCAGCCCTATCATTTTTGCCCAAGTGTACTGAACTCAAATTTGAGGGTTATCTTGATGGTAAGGACAAAGTTAATACCATATTTATAATAATACATCCAAGGGTATTTTTGGGAAACTCAGGTTACTCTTTTTTTTTTTTTTTTTTTAATTTATTTATTTGTTAGAGAGAGAGAGCGAGCGAGCACAAGCAGACAGAGTGGCAGGCAGAGGCAGAGGGAGAAGCAGGCTCCCCGCCAAGCATGGAGCCCGATGTGGGACTCGATCCCAGGACGCTGGGATCATGACCTGAGCTGAAGGCAGCCCCTTAACCAACTGAGCCACCCAGGCGTCCCCAGGTTACTCTTTGAATATAGACTTTCTTTCTTTTTTTTTTTTTAGACTTTCAATGTATAGATCATTATACATTCTTCATCAAACAGCACACCTCCAAGAAAACCTTTCAGTTAATCTTAGCAAAGGTATTAAATTTGGTAGTGGTTATAATAAAACATAATCACAGACTTTTCAAATCCTAAAGTAATTCCCAACTCTATACATTATTTTTCATACCCTTAAGTAATTCTCAAGTCCAATAGACACTATTTTTGAACATTTAAGTTATAGTCTATTTATCTACTTCTGTCCCATTAGCCTTATAACTTCTAGCTCTCAATAACTCAGAGTTGACTGTTAACTCTGTTAAGTTAACTCTTCCTTCTATCTTAATTGGACATATTTATTTCACTGAGTTCTATTCATATTTATTTGTATTTATTTTTATATTCATTATTTTTATATTCATATTTATTTTTGTACACCTCTTCTTAGTATCAGAAAAGTATAGCAAGAGCTGAAAAGAGTAACAGAAAGGAAAGCTAGGTATGAACCCATTTATCAACAGGATATTCTATATGGGTAAATTGACTACGTTAAATACATATATGGGATATATTTCATATTTCCATTTCTGGTTTTTCTACTAATTGACAAAAAAACTGAAGAATATATTTAAGGGTATTAATAGGTGATGAACACATTGTATGAAATGCAAAGGGCAGGCAGAAATTTCCTGCATTCAAGTCAAAGAATTTTAATGGAAACTGAGAATTTAGTTCCAACACTGTCTCCTCCACATTGGCCCACATAATCTATGCAGACTCTATATATTACAACAAAATAGGAAAAAAAAAAATAAGCAAATGTATAAAAATTTGGCATTCTTAAACATTCAGCTAATTTACTGACCGACATAAAGCAACACTGCTATCACCCAAGGAAATGGCATACTAAATCTTAAAGATATGCTTACAATCAGCAGGAAACAAGGGAAAAGTGTTAAAATATTTGGCATTAAAGGACTGGTGTATGTGTATCTCAAAAGAATAGCTTTCTATTACCACGGCACCTATTTTGGATATATTATATTGGAAACTCATCTACAAAAACAACAACAAAAAAATAGCATTCCCCAATACAACAAAACCTTACTGCCCATAACCAGAGATATCATGCCTATGCCTTAGCCTTAAGGGGAAAACGTTAAAAAATCTGTTAACACATCATACCAAAAGAAACCATACAGATAAAAGAAATTTCATTACTTTTTGAAAAAATATACATATAACTACTAAACTGAATTTAAGTTTGTCTTTATTACCGATACATACAAATAAAAAATATGTGAAAGCTATTCTAACATTTGCTCACCTAATTCACATCTTGCAAGATTTGAAAAAAATACTATTCTATACAATAAAATAGAGCAATTAACTAAAACCACTTAAAATGGGTGAGTATAGAAATCTACAAGCCCTTTTCACACTTGTATTCAAACACTAGGTCCTAATAATTAAATGAAACATTCACTTTTTTATTCCCTTCATCAAAACTTCAGTGCTGTATCACGATTCATACATTAATATGAATTATCTACAAACTTATCTCAACTTCTATTTGCCCCCAAAATACCTATCACTGTATTACCAATTTTCCCCATAAATAGATCTCATTTTTATTTTTCAATAGCCTCCTTTAATGCTTACCTTTCCAATACATCTAGTTCTTTATATCCATCTAAATATTTATCTACTTTTTAATAAAAGTCCTCTCTTTGGCTCAGAACAGTGTTGTCAGCATCTCATTCAACAAATTCTCAATAGTAATCTAATATGTGTCAGGCACATGCTCAGTGCCAAGAATGCAAGGATGAATTTTATATCATCCCTATCCTCATCATAGAGAGCAAAATCCCCAAAGTTGGGTCACAGAATCCATACATATATATTTTCCAACATAGGGATTATCATTATCTTATCCCTTTTTTGGGTAAGTGATAATTACAAAATAAATGTTGTACTAGTACATAATATGTGGACTGGCACTGGTGGCCCCACATCGTCCGAATGTCAGGAGTTCCCTTGCTACACAAGACACCCACAAAACCCTGTGGGAAGCGTGGAGTGGGACAGTTCCAGAATGTAATCAAATAAACACCTGGTTGTTTCCTCTCGGCACAGTCAGCATACTGTGACCCACTATGATATATGAGAGCTCAGGTGAATGAACTAGTAACCAGCCTCAATCTAAATAGAGGTCAAGAATGTAAAGGAGGCACAAGATAGCTACCCTGGGTGACAGGTGAACATCTGACACATAGACCAAATGAGGGTATCAGTGCCAATCCATGTTATTCATTAGTAAGCATTTATTCCCAGTAGATGTCATTCCTGCAAAGAACTGGAAGAATGAAGAACAATACCAATAATGAAGGCACATTTAGATACTAAATGAAACTGCAAATTAATTTTTTGTGTAATAATAAATCTATAGTTACTTTTCCTAAATATTCCTTCTCTTTTACAGCTGTATGCTGCTATATTTACAGATGAACTAATGGCAGGAGGGATTATGTGGGTAGGAGTTTAAATGGAACAAGAATGACCATGAATGGATAATTGAAGCTGGTACATGAAGGTTCATTATTCTATCCTACTTTAGTATAATTTCCCATAATACAATGTTTTCTTAAAAAGGGAGGTCAGTCTTCTAGATCTAGCTACCTTTGGCTTTAAGATCAGACTGTCCCTTCAAGACTAGGTATTTCCTGAGATATTTCTCATAAATTAAACTGTAAAATTAGATATCATATCTCTATAGAAATATTACACATGTAAGGAAATGGGGTCTTGACTTATTCTCTCAAATATTTTAAAGTTATCCTACTAAACTCACTTCACTCTGCTTCACCTATAACATCCAGCCAGAACAGCAGCAAAAAAGGTAAGAGAACTAGTACAACCCAAAATTGAATCAAGTTTTATCCTCATAAATTGAAAGGAACATGGTAAAATAACTATCATCAAGGTTCAAGAAAATAACCCCTGTGGATATAAACAGCAAAAGCTTTTGTAAGCAAACCTATCACTACTCAACTCAAAGTAAATAGGTGGCAAACAAAACAAAACAAAAACAAAAAAACTTGCAGATTACTGGAATAGGAGAAAACAAATATTAAAAAGAAAGCATTTTTTAGAACATAGAAAAGGTGATATGCCATGTACACTATTCTAGAGATTCTTTCAATGTATGAATCTTCATTGGTATAACAAGGGAAACCAAGCTTAATCCAGTCAAACTGTATGCTATTTAAAAACAAAAACAAACCAAGAAACACTGCTGCTTGCATTAAGATAATTTAAAGTTTAGGAAAACCAGTATAATTTTAAACATCAGAGATAGAAAACAGGGAGGTGATTACAATTAGAAACAATGGCATTTATAATGAAAGCTATTATGTTCGTAAGTGAAAACACTAAATGCCAACTTACAAAAATCTCATGAAATATGTTCCTCCAAATGAAAGCCAATATATGATTTAACTTATGTCAAACTCACAACAGCAAAAACATTCAAAATTTGTTTTAACTGCTAAGACTAGATAAACAGGTAATTAATGATTGTGCAGAATGTTATTCATAATGTATAGATAGGAAAAAGGAATTAAATGGTCAATTAAAACCAAATTCTTTAATAGCTAACCTACAAACTTAGGTGCTCTCTCAAACTTTATTTAACTGTATCCTTAACCTGATACTGTCTTACTTGGGAAGAGAAATAAAATAGATTTCAAATTCCCATAAAAACTTAACTATAAAATATAAGAACTATGTTATATATACCACACACACACACACACACACTCTCTCTCTCTCTCTCTCTCTCTCTCCATCAAATGACATAACGAGTACAAAGAAGGTAATACAGAGACATAGGCTTGTTATAGAAATATGCCTCTAAAGAATTTTTTAAAAGCTTTTATTTAAAGATTTGTTGCATGGCTATTAGGGCTACCACCTGATAAATAACTTGGTAAAAAATACCACTGGTACAAATTAAAGTTAAATCCAAACCCAATACACCAAAAAATTGAAAAAGGACCTTCTTATGGATAATACATTTCCAATTAACAAGTAAACAGAAAGAACAATTAAATTTATCATTCCTCCATTAGAATTAAAAAGTCAATATGCATACCATTTCTTCCTCTCTTATATTTTACACTGATTACTTCCACACATTCGTAACTTCTTGTTCATATACCTTTACTATTTATCAAAAACAAAAATCAAACTCAAATTGGATGATTTCACATATAAAATTGTTATATTTATCTCAATTTTTGCACTCATACATTGTACTTCCTACAAGCCCTTCTGCTACACATTTAGCTAGGGTTATCTTTAGAAAATGTTCCTATATATGGCTATCAGAAGCAATACTTTCTACTGAAAAACCTTCATGGTTTCTTTAAATGTTAGACTTATCAAATAGAAACCTTTTAGGCACATGGTAAAATACTAAATATTTCAACTATAATGTATTCCTCAAATGTCACTTTTAAAGTTAACCCCTAGCCTATTAAAGTTTTAATGTATTTTAATCAAAATGGCAGGAAAAAATAAAAGTTGCATTCATCATCCCTGCATTACTGAAATATTTTAACCAGTGTGAAAGAAAACCCTAAAGTGAACACAAAAACAAAAAGCCAGTTCAAAGAAAAAAGAAACAAAAATAAACATGGTCAAAATAAAACATTCTTCCATCTTTTCCAGAAAAAGAAAAGGTTTTTCATATGTATCTATCAATTAGCTATGTATATCATTGATATTAAAAAATTAACAAAAATGTTTAATGACTATTCATGTTCACAAGTCAGTCTCCATATACAGTAAACAAACTTCTAATAATCAGCAGTGCAATGTTTCAAAAAGTCTTTAGTATCAGATTCTTAAGATTTTGAAATCTTTTAGCTTGCCAAATGATTTAGTTTAGGGATACAGAATGTATCAAACATACACTTGTAGTTTTGCATGTTGCCCTCTCCCATCAAAAAACAAAACAAAACAAACAGACCAAAAAAAGCCCACCCTGAACACATAATGGCCACAATATAAAGGAGGGTCTTAATCACTAAGTATTTATATTCTTGAAATGCAGTTCTTAAAATATATTGCTGATTTCCTTCACATAATATTGAAGTTGAGATTTAGACAGTGATTATCCTGCTCAGATTCACACAGCATTTCGAACCATTGTTCTAAAGATGAAATTGTGAACAAAAAGCCACAAATTCACATCTTCCATGGTGAGAATTTTAGATCCATCTTTCTTGTGGCCATATCAGTGCTAGATTTAAATTAAAACATAAAGTCTATTTCAATCACAGAGTATTACCAATAAAATTTCCTTCCAATGACTTGGACCAAAGAGTTAATATTTGTGTATCAGTGGTTAAGTATATTAAAGTCAGATATCCTTAACAATGTATCAGTGAGCTTACCTGTATCCTTAGCTGATATTATAGTTTTAGACTAAGTGTGTGAATGTTTAGGAAGAGAAAATAAGTTCCTAATTCCCACAAAATACTGCTAGTTCAAAGAAAGGAAATTATGCTATAATAGTTTAGAATAAGGCCTTGACTACTTGCAAAATTCTATGAACATGTTAGAACTCTGCCTTATAAAACATTCCTTCAGATTTGATGAGAATCACCAGGATTTGGATGGTTGGGGGGTTAAAAAAAAAAGTACCTACTTTGCCTTTTTATTAAAATAATTTATTTATGATTTTCCTACTAACTTCCACTTCAGTTCCCTGGCAAAATACCTAAGGCAATTCTACACAGTCCTTTTTCAAATGAATCATCAACAGAAAAAACATTCTTTGGGCTTCAAAATAGTTGTCATTATTACAATTTTATAGGACTCCATTGTAGAAGCAATTTATAATTACCTCACAAAGAAGAAGATCCACATTTGAAGATTTAGATAACATTTCTTTTTCAAAAGATACATGATTTCTGGAAAGAATATACTTAATGAATTATGCAAAAAACAAAAACAAAACAAAAAACCTTAAGATGTTTCCAGTTTTAATTGGAAAAACAAAAACCTTGAAACAAATACATACATTAGGAGGAAAAGGGGGATGGTTTGCCAATATCCATCATCAAGTGTTAGTGGCTGGTTCTATAATCAGATTTTTCTCATTAAACCTCAAATTTACAAGTTTATTCTAATTTTTCTATATATTTACCCGTTTGAACAACATCAATATTAGATGACTAAAATAAGATGGGCTAAAAAATTCTTTGTATAGATTCTTGGCTGACATGTCACATTTCTGAAAACCAGTACTCCAATGCTAGCTTATCCATGTTGTTCCATATACTGAAATGTCCTTTCTGAACTATATTTAACTGCGTACCATCTTTTCGTTATTATTCTTATATTTAGGACATAAAGCATTCAAACAAAACTATGCCACTTAACATACGAAAATCCATGTTCATACAACATTTAAGAATTGTCCTCCAGAGATGAGAAAAATTGTAATAATTATGTTTAAAAGGCATGTTTTTATTTCGTATTTTGGACAAAAATACTGACCAGCTAGTTATGCTCTTCCACATATCATGTTCACTGAGTTTACTACCACAGTTTTAGTGCAACAAAATATCTTTGAAAAGCCACTCTACAGTAATTATGGCAAGGCTCATTAAAATGCAGAGGTAAAGATTCCATTGTGTAGAAACTTAGAAAATAATGTTTGAAAAGCAAAGGTGTTTCATCACGCTGAATATTTTTTTGTATACTAAAAATATATATAAACATTTCTTGAATTAGTTTTATAGTCAATTTTGATGTAGTATCATTTAGTGGTGATAAATTTTGAGAGGTATATGTTTAACAAACATTATACTTGAGATTATAGTCTTAGGTAAACACTTAATACACAATGCCAAGGTAGTTTCCTTTTTTTTTTTTAATTTTTGTACCAAAAAAAGTCATACATTTAATGTTGACATTTCTTCTTACCTGTGTGCCTCAGACCAATAAAGTACTCTGCATTAAAATTTAAATCTTGACAGTAGTACAGCATTGAAAAAAAAATTGTAAAGCAGCTCAGATACATTGAACCCAGATTTTACATTTTCATTTGTCAAATTAGAATATAAAAGTAAGCTTGAAAATCAAGTCGAAAAAGCTTATTCTTCCTCAAGAAAAAGTATGAACAATCTGAAAAATGATCAACTAGTATGAATGAAACATTGTACATAGGTAAGTCACATATAGTGGTTGCTAAACATACCACTCCCTCCTGGAAATTACCGAACCATCTACGTGTGAAACTAAGTCATCTTCATTGTCGTCATAATGTTCATCGCTGACGAACTTCATTCCCATTTTTAGATCTTCATAATAATCCATTGGTCTTTCAAACCTACTGAGATTTTCTACATTGTTCCACTGCGTTTTTTCAGGCTCTTCTAAATAGTCTTTCCGTATTAGATTGTTCACTGGATTTTTGTTTTCTTTTTTCACACTGTCTGGGTAAGAATCAAGCTCATCTTGTTGAAGAACATCTATTTGTGATTCTTTTTGCATATCTGATGGTGGAATGTAGTTCTTGGCAAAGTAGTCTCCACGAAACGTCCGTCTTCTCCTATAGCAGAATATTCCAGCCAAAACACTTACAAGCACTATGAAGAGAGCCCCACCCACTACACTAGCAATGATTGTGCCAATTGTGTCATCCTTAATTGTTGCCAAAGTTGACAATGGGAAGGGCAATTTTTTTGGTTCTGTTGCTAGATCCTCGATGTCAGCTGTTGAGGGATGCCACTGAATTGTAGGCTGAAGGGTGGTAGTAGTAGGAGGATCTAATGGAAACAGTAAAGATAGACAAGACACAGAAAGGCAAAGAATGTCAATGCAGGCTGATTCGGCAGCAAGTTGAAAAGACAGCACAGTTAATGAATATATATTCATAGTAACAATAGTTTTTCATTCTTAAGATCAGAATGTCGTGGTACTTATGTACTTTTAAAAAAAATAATAAAACTGACATTTAGCCAGTTAACAAAGAAGTAAAAGGAATGAAAAATTACCTATGGTGTAAATCCTAAATTATTCTATTCCAAGTTTAAGCATGAAATTAAATGTCAAGGAATACTTTTTTCTTCTTCTTCTTTTTTTTTAATGAAAAGCATTACTTAAGTGTCCTATATACAGCTGGCTTAAGAATTATCACACAAAAAGATTAAGTAATCCAAACATTTTCTTAGCCAGAAGAACAAAGAAATAAAATGAAAGAATAAAAAAAAAATTAAGGTATGATTTCTTAAGATCCATCTTTACCTAATATCATTTACTTTTTTAAGAAAAGAATGAAAAACTATAGATTCTTGTTAAGTGGCCATAGTATAAGCTGCTGGTTTAATAATTCTCTCAAAAATATTTTCCTTAAGTAAAGAGAACTCTTCAATTTTTAGAAAGGACATATGTAGTATATACCATTATTAGGTAATTTGAAAATAAAAAGCATATGTTTAAACTGTGTTAGCCAAATGGGCTATATTATCAAATGAGACTAACAGACAAAGACAGTAAAAACATGTTACCAAGTGTTATAAAAATGTCATCACCATGTCTATATCCCATGGGTAAGATTTCTGAACATTTAGGAAACTGGAAGAATTTCAACCATATCTGCAAAATTTAGTGTCACATTGCTTTAGTATGGAGTCTCAAAGAACAGCTAATATTTTAGAGAGAACATTCTAATAATACTTATATTAGATGCAAATGATCCTGTGTATTGCCATTAGATTACAGAGTAAATAGCTATTAATATTAAAAAGCAACTAAACATAAATAGTAAAAATTAAAGATTGGTTAATAATCAATTAAGTGGTATTTGTAGGTCATGTTACACAAAACGCTAGAGTCTGAAGATAGGATGAGTTAAAAAATCTTGAATTTCTTCTTTGATAAAAATAAATGACCCGAATGGTAATCTCCTATAATTAATTTTTAAATGAGTGGTACTGATAGAGCTTTTAAAAAATGATTGTTAGAAAAATACTAAAGCTACATGGGGTAAGTTATTCTAAAATTACAAGCTAAAGAAAAATACTTACTGAAACAGGTTTCATCACGGAATGCCATATATACAGAATGTGGTAAAAATTTAGCAAGTACAATATAAAATTTAACACGTACAGTATAACTAATTTCCTATGAACTTAAACCAATATAACAGGCAATTCTGCCAAGTACTCTGAAGTGAATATTAGTTATCATATTATATGTAAGTGACTCAAGGAAGAGTTTTAATTTGTAAGAACATATTATTAACTAGCTGAACAAATTTAATCTTTAAAAAAATTGTGGAATTGTAGGATGATTTCTAGTATAAAGGAGTAAAGCCTATCATATAGGGCAACTTCAGAGAACCAGGATATTAAATAAATTAAAAAGTAATCATCTGTCAGATAACTCATGTATTTCTGAGGTGGTGGGACTAATGAAAAGTTTTAAATACTAAGTGTCATCTTTATAATGATTTCCAAAAAAAAAAATATTACAATAAACTGGCATCAGCATGTTTAAATGCTAAGTACAAATCACCTAATAATTATTTGTAATTCACACATTTTTGTGCATGCAAGATTTTAAGACTTTTTGATAGCTCTTAATGAAATGCTATTTTTCTCCCAACAATGTATGCACCTGAACTCTCACCAAGTATAAGATATATAACCAAGTATCCCTTAAAACAAAAACAAAAACAAACACTGGTATTTTTAAATTCTACTTGCAATGTTCTTTATGTAAACACAGATGGATGGCCTCTAATTATCTCAGATTTAACAAAATACAGCTTTCAGAAAATCCAACTAAAAAAAAAGAGAGTAACCAAAAAACTGCAACCAACCAACCAACCAAACAAAAAAACCCTATTTTAAAAACTTGTCAGTGGTTCTAGAAATTTTTAACCTGCCATCATCTCCTCAACCAAATAAAAATAGCACAGCCTCATTATTAACACGATTCCATGAAAGAGGGACTATTGTTAATAATTATTCTGTATTTTAAGCAATGGACATATATAAAACAATGCACACAAGACATTTATTCATGTTTTCGAATTCTTGCCCTGCTCCAAAATAATTACACTGAGAGTTAGCATTTGCATAAGGAATCAAATGGACTATTTTGTAATCACTAATAGCTACTTATTTATCATAATTTAAAATCCTTCCCCACAGCATTCCTTATTTCTTCATTGTGTTTTGACATTATTTGCAGAATGTGTGATAAATGAGTATATAATGAATGTGATGAACTAGTAGAGACTGTGAGTTCTCTACAATCAAACAAAGATGATTTCTTTCCCCCCAAATACATGAGTACTGCCAAACAGGAAAACAAATAGTCCAGTAAGGCTTCGTTAGCTATAAGGTGTATTTTAGCCTAATATATTAAAAAAATTACATGAATTTAATTTCTTTTTTTTAGACTATATAAGAATGGTTTACACAATCAAAATCTATGAATTTTAAAGTTTAAAAATTGCTAATTATGTGTGGATTCTTATACCAGATATTACACCTAATTCCTAAATCAATAGGTTTCAAAATTCAAGATTTGCATAGGAATGTACTTGAGTTTCAGAGATGGGAGAATTTACATGATACATAAAAATTTGTTCTTCTACTCTCAAAGAAAAGTACAAAACATCAGAGAAAAACATGCCAAAAACAATTAGAAAAACATAATTTGCAACAGTCATTTAGTATTGGACAAAGATTCACTGTACCTCCTTCAGTAGTAATTGAAGTTGAATATTGCAATCTTGGATCAATCACCTTTTGTCCAAAATCTTACACTTACCAATGTGGAAAAAATGTAGAATAAAATTACAATTTCCCTCAAAGAGAGCTGCTGATTCTACTCTGTTCTGAGTAGATCTTTTAGTTTCCAGTCATAAGACGCATTCATTTTAGAAATATTTTAAAAAATCATTTTCTAAATTTTTATGTATCAATTTTAATACTGAGGTAAAAAATTTTCTCTAGGGAAAAAAAGGTACAAATAATTTACAATAAAAAAGAGCAACAGCTTAATTATTTACTCTGGGAGAATTATGGCCTTTCATTCTGATAAAAGCCTACTAGGATTTACTAGACATTTTGGAAAGGCAGTATTGTATCTAGGATATTTAATGTCCTCCAGAAAGCTCTCAGAGGTGATAACTAAACGCAACATAGTGTACTATATTAAATATTAAAGATGCTGGATAGAAACATAAAGTCTAATTCTAATGATTACTTAAAGAAAATCATCTCATATAATGCTATATTTCTGAAGTACTTAGCGGTAATTAACTGATTTTTTTCATCAGTTATCAGTAAATAAAATTCACTGAAAATTTTATTTCATCTCTTTTAGGACTTAATAGAGGTTGATCAAAATATGTGTGAAGTTTACCACCAATGTTATGTTTATTTGCCTTGTAAAAGAAAATAAAGCTATATAAAGCCCATTCTGGATTTTTAATTCTTTCCTCATTGTTTTCTTCTCAACGTTTTCATTCATGCAAGCAGAGTTTACTGAACACCTATCACATGCCAAACATTACTGTGAAATGTTTGGTAGAAATGTAATGGTAGAAATACAGTAGTGATTAAAGCAGATGAAAGGACTTGGGTTCCAGTAGAAGCAAAAACAGAAAAAATATAAATAAAATGTGTAGATGTGGCAATAAATGCTATAGAGAAAAATAAGGCAGAGGAGACAAAAAGGAGTAAAAGGGTGAGAAGAGTAGTTTCAATTTTCAATTTTAATTATAGTGATGAAGGTGAAACTTGAGCAAAGACCTAAAAGGAAGTGAGGGAAAGAGCTACAAGGATATCTGAAGAGTTTTCCAGCTGGAGAAACAGCAAGTCAAGGACTCTGAGGTAGCAATGTTCTTGTTATGTTCAAAAAACAGTAAGGAAGCCAGCAACAAGGCCAAGTGAGCAAAAAATATAGTAAGAGATGAGATCATCTAGGACCAGAGCATGTATAGACCCTTATAAGTCATTGCAAAAATTGGTTTTCATTATGGGTCAAATGAGAAGTTCATGAAAGGTTTGCAGGAAAGAAGTGACATGATCTGACATGCCCTTTATAAGGGTCATTCTGGCTGCTCTTTTGAGGATAAATTAAAAGTAGGAAGATTAAATGGCTCTTTTATAAGGGTTGCTGATGGCCTGTGTCAGAATACTCACAGGAGAAGTGGAAAAATAGTAAGGTTCTACATATAATGTAATGGAAGAGCTGCCATGGATTTGTTGATGGGATGAGTGGGGTATGAGAGAACAAATGAAATCAAGAATAAGCATCAAGTATTAAACCCTGAGCAAATATAAGGATGGATTTACCAGTGATAGAAAGGAGGGAAACTGTTGGAGGAAGAGGTGTGGTGCAAGGGGCAGAAGAAAAATCAGGACTTCAGTTCTGAATGTTAAGCCATAAATGCTTATTATACCTCTACACAGAATTAGTGATTTTAATAGGCAGCTGGACACAGAAGTTGAAAGTACTGGGAAATGGATCTAGAATGCCAAAAGATGTAATAAACTCAGGATATCATCAACAGAATCAGTATATATAAGAATGCCCAAATTGAGTCTTGGTATTTAAATGATTACATAATACATTGAGCCTGCGATTTATATGTAATATGCCACACCAAATTTTGTACAACAGAAACAAAAAGGAAGCAGTCCTTAGGTAACTACATTCTAAATATGCATTCCCTGTGGCTTTAAGATCCAAGAAGGAAAGGAAAAGGAAAGGGAGATACCCTTAATGGAAGAAAGGGAGACTAATAAACTAATATTTAATCTCATTCTGATTTCCACCAAAGCATTGATACTGGCAGAAAGGGCTAGCTAGGGATGTACACAGCTCAAAGCTTCTTGTAAGAGTCATAAAAAAATATATTTGCATCATCCCCATCATGTGCCAGGCACTAAGTAAGTGCTGAGTATTCAATGATAAATGAAGCAAACACAAATTGCCTAATTATGAAGATGGATAGGTAATAAGTACACAAGTAAGTATACAACTACAAACTGTGAGAAATGCCATGAGAAAATATATGGGGGACTGTTCTTAGATTGAGTGATCATACAAAGGCAAATAATATAACATCAAAACAAGCTTAAAATTTCTCTAAAAATCTAGCTACTCAGTTTTAGGTAATTACATAATTGCCATACAAACCTGCTTTTCTTAGTGTTCTCTTCCTTTTTCCTTTAATTTGCCATTGTTTAGACATGAAGATTGCTATATTCTTGTAGTAAGAAGATGCTCAAAATATTTTATATAATTTTTATAAATGAGCATAACATTGATAATCTTTGATAATTTTTACATTGATAATTTTGATAATATTTATAGCCACACCCATGAAAAAATATACTTTTAGCTCTAAATGTATTTTGTGAGTACCGAATTTACTCTACTTAACAAAAATATCCATAGTAAAACAAATGGAATGTGAAAAATCTAAGTTCTTAGTGGCTTAAGGACTGACAATAACTAACATCTTAAATTTTATTTCATTAGCACGTTTTCAGTAGCATTCCTACTTCACTCTCAATAACTCAATATGATATAGTTCCATATTGAGTGACAAACTGTTATTTAATAGGCCAGATCATCAAAGTCAATAACCCATTTTATTTGTGAAACACCTTGTCCAGAGCAGCCACCAAAAAAAACAAAACAAAAAAAAAAAAAAAAACCCCACATAAACAAAGCCAGTATTTGTTCTTGAGTGTAAAAATGAGAGAACAGAGAATAGTATACACCACTACCTATAAAAGGAATACTTGATACTATGTAACTAAAAATTAACTATAAACAAAGATCTTAAAATATATATAAACTTGCTGCATAGACATTTTGACATTTCTTTAAAGTAACGTCTCTTTACATATGTAGTTCAGGTAGGGTTACTTTATTATATATATATATTTTTGATTATTTGGAAAACCTCACAGTGAGGAATCTGTATATTAGCAAATACAAATTACCAACTAGAACATAGTGTTATTATGACTATTGTTACAGGAAGAATTTAAGTAATTCATTTTGCAAGTAGATAGTAACTTACCTGAAATGTAGATGACCTTTTGATCACTTCTTTGACCAAGGGAATTGGTCACTTTACAGACATAAACACCAGAATAATTGAAAGTCAATGGATGGACAAAATGAAGAGTATTGTCTGAAGCCAATAAACCATCAGGCCATTGTCCATCCAACCTAGATTTTAAAAAGCATGAAATTATTTTAAATATCTCCAAACTTTATTCACAGACAGCTATTTAAATAAGATATTATACTGTTGAGATGTTAGTGAAAGAACTGGCATTCTTTGGATAAAATTCACTATGAAATGGATAAAGATACAAATTTTTATTTCAATAAAAATAAAGTTACTGTTAAAATCCATTAAGAATACCCACTCTTTCAAAATAGCAACTGACGTAGGTGCAAGCAGGCCAACATATTTAGAATGAGAGTGAAGGAAAGAAAAAAAATTAGATGACTTTAAAGAATTATATTCAGAAAACTAGAAAGGAAAACTGGAAAATTAGAAAAATATATTATTTGAAGACCTACAGTATCAAAAGAATTAAAAATAATTCTCAGTGAATAGATCTATTCATGATATATCTATAAATTTCTTAAGAAATTTAAGATAAAAGCCATTTAAGTACATGATAATGTTTAAGCACCTTCTGTTACATATTTAAAGAACATCACTTCATACTGAGCAAATCTATACCGTACCTCATTCAAAGACGGTTAGTTTCTAAAGCATCAGAAAGGATCTGCTTAATGACGTATCAGATAAGGGGCTATAGTATCCAAAATCTATAAAGAACTTATCAAACTCAACACCCAAAGAATAAATAATCCAATCAAGAAATGGGCAGAGGACATGAACAGACATTTCTGCAAAGACATCCAAATGGCCAACACACACATGAAAAAGTGCTCCACATCACTTGGCATCAGGATAATACAAATCAAAACCACAATGAGATACCACATCACACCAGTCAGAATGGCTAAAATTAACATGTCAGAAAACGACAGATGTTGGCAAGGATGCAGAGAAAGGGGAAGCCTCCTACACTGCTGGTGGGAATGCAAGCTGGTACAGTCACTCTGGAACAGTATGGAGGCTCTTCATAAAGTTGAAAATAGAGCTACCCTATGACCCAGCAATCGCACTACTGGGTATTTACCCCAAAGATACAAATGTAGTAATCCGAAGGGCCACATGAACCCCAATGTTTATAGCAGCAATGTCCATAATAGCCAAACTATGGAAAGAATGTAGATCATCAACAGATGAATGGATAAAGAAGAGGTGGCATATATATACAATGGAATACTATGCAGTCATCACGAAATGAAATCTTGCCATTTGTAACGACATGGATGAAACTACAGGGTATTAGGCTGGGCAAAATAAGTCAATTAGACAATTTTCATATGATCTCTCTCTTCATATGAGGACTTTGAGAGGCAGGGTGGGGGGTTGTGTGGAGTAGGGAAGGTAAAAATGAAATAAGACTGGAAGCGGGAGGGAGACAAACCATAAGAGACCCAATCTCACGAAAGAAACTGAGGGTTCCTGGGGGCTAAAGGGGTAGGGATAGGTTGGCTGGATTATGGACACTGGAGAGGGTATGTGCTATGGTGAGTGCTGTGAAATGTGTAAGCCTGATGATTCACAGACCTGTACCCCTGGGGCAAATAATACGTTATATATTAATAAAAAAATAAAGTGGAAGTTACTAGAAAAATAAAGGGTCTGCTTATAAAATAATCTCATTTGTAAAGTGGGCATCTGGGACAGTAAAAACCAAGGTACAATCTGGCATCAATAAAAACTTTTTAAAAATGGTGTCTATACTAATTTGGCTAAGAGATCTTATCTAGTGTATGCATTACTATATACCACAATAGGAATAAAATCTCACTATGACAATTCTAAAGCTATTTATTGCAATGGAACTAAGTATACTGTTATACATCATACTGCCAACCTTAGGGTACCAAAAAACACATAAAGAAGTATTTATTTTGAAGTTATTTTTAAAGTCCATGAGTTATTTTTTAAGAGAATAAGAAATCAAATAAATTAAGCACTCAACTATTATAGTTTGATCTAAGCAGATTTTCAAAAGGTTCATTTATTCATTCACTCAACCATCCATTACTTAATTGCCAGGAGCTTAATATTAACCATACTTCACTCTGCTGGTGTTGCTGAGTTACAGAAGTGAATTAGATATTGTCTTTGCTTTCAATGATCTAAGTACACAGAAAACTGACAACTAATTACAAAGAGAATAAGAACAAAAAATAATAAACAGGTAGAAAGAAACAAAACACTGGACAATAGAAGGAATCATTTTGTTCTGCAAATCCAACAGTAGTAGGTGGAAGAACAGTCAATAAAATCTTTTACAGTGCAGAACTTCAATTTAGCATTGAAGAAAAAAAGGTAATATTCTCACATGGTTTTAAAAAACAAGAACACCCAAACTCCTTCTACAAAAACTTTGAAAAGAACATTTGTATAAGCACTGACTTTCAAAAGGTGAACTTCTTCTAGGAAGATGAGAATGAATATGGAATATATAAATACTGATTATCTCTCTGCACTTTGAGGCCCAAATTCTAATCCCTTTAATTCTGAGAAATATAAAAATGGCTTATAATTCTTTAAAATTGCTTGTTCAAATAAACCACAGTCAAAAAATTCTAAATATCACATTAAACTCACACAAAATTACATGCTAAGCACCTTCTATACTCTTTACCTATGTTACCTGGTTTATGTTAATCGTCTCTACCCTTACAACTCTATGATGTACTATTATCAGTGAGGAAACAAAGGTCTTACTCAAAAAGACATCTCCAAGTACAGATACTAGGAAGGGAACTTGGAATGACTTTTAGACATAACCTATCCCACATCTTAACCAATGACTGCTTCCCACTTTTAAGAAAATGTAAATTAAAACAAAACAAAACCTGTATTTTTGCTTAAAGACAAAAGATTGACCAAATACAGTTTCCTCGCTCCCACAAAATCCCACCTGAAACAAAAGTAAAGGAAATGAAAGGTATTAAAAACCCACAGGAAGAGAGAGAAAAGGAGGCAGAATTCATCAGACAAGATGTTTCAACAAACTTCTAGAAGACAGAAAACAGATGGAGGAAACAATATATGCCATGAGCCACTGTTTCTCAATCAAGAGTGATTTTGTCTCCAGGTAACAACTGGCAAGTCTGGAGACATTTTTGGTTTCCACAATGGGGTATAAGGCCAGGGATGTTACCAAACATCCTGCAATGCATAGGATTACCTCCCACAACAATGATTTATCCAGCTCAACTTGCCAACAGTGCCAAGGATGAAAAGCTCCCCTTTGAGCTGAAGAAGTGCTTCTAAGAGGCATATGAATGGGAATGGAGCCAATTTGGTCCAAGGAATCCAAGATTTGGAGTTTGATTCACTGTACTAATACAGAAAGCCAGAGTGAAGCAGAGGGCTAGAATTATGGACATTAGTTGAAAGTTGAAAAAATAGACTCCTCTCAACTCTGTACAGACACTAGGCATTTATGTTTTAAAAAGAAGATGAAGGTTAATCCAATAAATAAACTGGCCACCAAAAAAGACTTCCACTCCTCCTGAGTGACATCTGAAGCTTCCCCAAGGAAATAACTCTTTACCTGATCACTCTAACTGTATCTACTAATGAGTAATATAAAGACAGAGTTTCTACTCAGAATTTTAATACATTTTAATATTTCAATGCATCACTGTGAAATGACTGGATAACTGAGAAATTAAGGAATATCTACAAAATGAAAAAACAAAGGAAAAAAAACAGACAAAATAAGTAAGAAGCTGTAAAAACTCTCTGAAGAGGAAATAACTTTAATATTGTGTTTCTAGGGGTGCTTGGTGGCTCAGTGGGTTAAAGCCTCTGCCTTCAGCTCAGGTCATGATCACAGAGTCCTGGGATGGAGCCCCACCATCGGGCTCTCTGCTCGGAGGGGAGCCTGTTTCCTCCTCTCTCTCTGCCTGCCTTTCTGCCTACTTGTGATCTCTGTCTGTCAAAT
Organism: Martes martes; assembly: GCF_963455335.1. Classification (NCBI taxonomy): domain Eukaryota; kingdom Metazoa; phylum Chordata; class Mammalia; order Carnivora; family Mustelidae; genus Martes; species Martes martes. Next base: position 57,358,718 of record NC_137888.1, on the reverse strand, counting down.
AAATAAAAAAAGTCTTTTTAAAAATTGTGTTTCTAGGAAGAAACAAGACATTACATCCACAAAATAAGAAAAAATGCAATGAAATGAAAGAGAAATAAGAAAATGCTCTTAGAAATTAAAAGTATAGAGGCATCTGGGTGGCTCAATCAGTTAAGTTGCCAACTCTTGATTTTGGCTCAGGCCATCCCTGCCAGGACTTCTCTCTCTCTCTCTCTCTCTCTCCTTCTGCCCCCTTCTCCCTTGTCCCCCATCTCCCAAATAAATAAATCTTAAGAAAAAAAAATTAAAAATATGCCCTCAAAATGTTTTGAATCAATTAAGTCAATAGGGAAAAAAATCAAGGAAATTTCCTAGGAAAAACAAAACAGAACAAAAAACTTTGAAATATAAGAAAGGATGTTTAGTATATAATAAATAGGAAGTCCAGTAAAAGCAAATTAAAAAAAGGAGGGGAAATGATCAAAAAAATGACAAAATTATACACAGGTGACAGATACAAGTCTTAAGACTAAAGGGGGGCTCCAAATACTGGGAAATACAAATGAAAACCTTAGTATAACAGTTTGAAAGTTCACAGATAAAGAGAATTAAGGATATTTTTTGAGGCTAAGAATTACTAGCTTCAGGGAAAACAAAGATCTTAGACAAAAGAAAACAGAACTCTAGTATACTATAGTCAGTAAATAACACTTATGTGTCATAGGGAAGCAAAAAATGATTACTAAGTTTAACTAAAAGTGGCTTAATTTCATTGGGATTCATGAAGGTAGAAATATGTATATGGATACCTTTGTGTGTGAAGGGGTAGATATAAAGTTAAATTTTCATCCATCACAATAGAAGTCAATAGATAGTATTAAGTAGCAGCAATTTAAGACCAACAATGGTAACCACCAGAAGGAATTGCTAATTGGCTAAAAAGAACTGCAGGGATAGGAAGGTAGGGGAGAGGTGGGACAGAGAACATTCAGAAATCCTTAATTTCCAGCCATTACTATCATCATGTATTATACTGACTTAAAAAAACAACTTTAAATATGCACTTAATACTTTCCACTTTTAAATAATTTCCCTTTAGAAGTATCTGACATTATTACCTGCTCCACACAGATTTGAAGGGTGGTGGATTTGCATCAGCATTACACTTGAGATTAACACCTTTTCTTCCGACAAACCAATTCCCATCATAGCCTGTCACTGAAACTTCTGGAGCATCTATAAAATAAATGCGTAACAGTACAGTATTATCTTTTGTTAGTGGTAAATGCAATAAATAATGACAAAGCATTAACATAATGACTAAACTTCAAAGGAACAGAAATCGTTTTCCTTCTGTCAATGTACAAAACCAGTGTGGAAAACAGCAGTTAATAATTATTAGTTGATTGAAAGAATGAGTGCATGAATGGAAAATGAGTACCCAAACACTAGGCAACTATAGCATGTATGGTTCTAGTTATTATGGACACTGAATATAAGGATATTCACAAACATATAATCACCAAGAACAAAATATGAGAGTCCTATTATGAGAAGTGTAGATTTATGAACAAAGGAAATACATTACACTACTTAATTTGATTAGACGTGGCATTTAAGTACCAACTCACAATATAACACTGTCTTTAAAGAAATGTCTAATCTGAAAGAGAATATCCCCCAAGAGATACAAAGTCAATTACATAGATTAGGTTCCCTGTATTATAATCAATTAATATTCTATGGGTAAGCAGAGATGTGAAACAAACTTTCTAAAGCTATAATTACAACTAAAGTAAGTTATCTGTGGCCTCAACTGTTCTAAAACATTCAATTTTATCCATTCAATGCATCCAAACGTCTTTTGGTATATGTGTAATATTGTATAATATAGTTTGTTATATAAGCAATTATCCTTATCTACCAGAAATATAAATTTATGCATTTAAACCATACAACCCAATATGAATCATTCATTCAACCATCATATTGTTTTTTAACTCTTAATAAGTGGCAGGTACTGTTATAGGCTTATGGCATACATATAGACACTGTATTCATAAATTTATTTATTTATTCATTTATTTTTAATTTTTTTTTTTTTTTTTTTTACTTGACAGACAGAAATCACAAGTAGGCAGAGAGGCAGGCAGAGAGAGAGAGAGAGAGAGAGGAGGAGGAGGAAGCAGGCTCCCCGCTGAGCAGAGAGCCTGATGTGGGGCTCGATCCCAGGACCCTGGGATCATGACCCGAGCTGAAGGCAGAGGCTTTATTTAATCCACTGAGCCACCCAGGCGCCCATTTTCTTTTAAATTTTTTTTTATAAAATTTATTTTTAATAGTTTTTAATAAGAGGATATTTTTGAAGTATTAAACTAAAACCTGTTATGAGAACCAAGAAGGAGAAGAATAGAATGATATAGAGAAGAAGGGCCTAACTGCGGATGAGGTGGGGGTCATGAAAGCTTCCCCAAGGAAATGTCACTTATGCATGGTACACGGACCCTCCTGTGAGTTACACAGTAAACTAGATAAAGAGTACATGACCAGATGGGAAATTAGAGAGACCAGGTCAGTTTAATTCTGTCAGGGAAGCTTGATCTATTATCAATCAAGGTTTACAAAAAAGGGTGGTAAAAAATTAAACTTTCACTAAGGTACAATTAATTACTTTAGTAATTTAAAGAAAGAAATGCCTGCCTCTTAAATACCAAGAATTAACACTTTTGTAACTAACAATTGGTACTAAAAATTGTTGCTGAAAGAACAATAGAGAGCTCTGTGAGTTTAATTTCTTTTAATTGGGAGGAGGGAATAGGTACTAAGGTAAGGTATCCCCAAATAATACCTCCAAATTTAGAGATCTGAACTTTGGATATAAGATTTTATCTCCTCAAACCTTGTTCACATGTTTTGTAAGTCTCAATTAAAAAGAGGAAAAAAAATCATGAGTACTCTAAGAACATTTTAGGAGCATGCCAATAAATCTAAGCCATAATTATATAAATCTTACATTAAGAGAAATACTTTTATATTTAGGATTGCATTCAAGCAAACAATCAAAAAGGCATAATGTACCCAATACAAATTGAAGAAAATTTCAGTCATTACTAGATATAAGGAAGGACAAAATATATATAAGGAAAATATTAATAGTATTTACAGTTGGGATCTGAATTTTACAAGAAAAAGGAAAAAGTTAAGAGTCTATGAAAGTAAGGTAGGAAAAGGAAACAAATTTTAATTGGACTCTTTAGAGTAGTGAAAAGAAGGTATCTGCACTTAGGAATAAAATGGTAGTAACATTCATGTAAGGTAACTTCCCAAGTTTAACCCAATAAATGTTGAAAAAGATTCTTACGATTGGCTTTAAAAACGATTACATCAAGTGTAATGAATATGTGCAATTTAAAATTCCATATATGTCATATCAAAAAATAAAACACTAAGAACACTGTAATACTTCCTTTTAAAAACCTATTAATTTTCATTATCCTTGTTTTAAGTTACATGCATTATCACTTTTTCTTCTCAAAATTTTTAAATGCCACACAAAGAATGTTTCAACAACTGAGCTAATGTACAGGAAGAAAATATGCACACATACGTATATAAACATACAAACTTTACACAAAAGGGAACATCCCTTAACAAAAAAATAAAAATAGGAGATGGGCTAACCTCTGAACTTTATCTACAATGGTTATTATCCCAATGATGTCTTTAAAATACTCTTATTATATGAGAATCTTAACAACATGATCAGTAAAATGAGATGAGAAATACTATTGGAAAAACAAAGATTTTCAAACTAATTAATATGCATTTAGACAATAAAAGATTCTTGCTGAAAACATCATGGGTAGCATCAAAAATCAATGAATATTAGCGAAATTAATTGAACTGGCAAAGTAGTTGTTTGCCTCTAAGTATTGCACATTTTGAGGTATAAATTTCCATAATTTGCTTAAGCCCAGCTTATTTTTAAGGTCTGAAAAGGAGAAGGCTAAATAATTATAAGTTGGAGAGAAACTTTAAAGTCACTGTCCATCTTCACAAACTAATAAGAAATGTTCTGATTAAATGAAATTTCCACGAAGGTATTTTTAAAAATTAAGGAAAAAAATTTCAACAAGGAAAAGATGTAAGAATATCTGAATATTAAATATTCAAACTAACAAGTCTGACATAGAATCATGTCACAGGAAGAAAATTAAAATAAAATGTTTAAGAGCAAATGTTATTATTTACTTACACTGTATATCTAATATGAAAGAATATCGGATGTCCTTTTCCAAGGCTGGATGTTTTACAACACAGGTAATCCGCCTTCCTCTAGCAAATCTGGTTGGAAACAGCTTGTACTGGCTGACAATTGTTGCCGTTTCATTTGGAAAAGAAGTTGTAGTGGATTCCATTTCACCAAGATCACCTTCCCAGTCAATATGTGCAACTGGTTTTCCAGTGGCTGCGATACAGATGGCTGCTACAGTTTCATTTCCTCCATCAATTAAAGAATCTGGCCCTTTTATCAGGCTCACAGTGGGTTCAACTGTTTACATTAAAAAAAAAAATTAGTCACATTTCAATGAAGAATACATTTATATCTTTCCAAGACATATCTAGCCATAGTTCATAAACTTAGGAGAAAATGCATATAAAATCTCTGCTTTAAACATGCTTTTAAGTAACGCCAACATCAGCTAGATCTTTGGAAGAGAAGATCATGAGCTAAGACAAACAAGAAGCTCAGCAAGACTTGAAAACCTTAAAGAAGGTTCTCCTTAGGAGAGATACCATTTTTCTTTATAAGGACCGATGAGCTCTCCCTGAAGTTAGTATATGAAAAATTTCTGTAAATTGGATAATTTTCATTATAAGATTTTAAGTATTACTCTGAAAGGGGAAAAGATGTAGTTTTAAAACATAGTGCTTCATTTTGCAGCAAAACGCTTACAAAAAATATAAATTAAGTTACTAGTATGGAACCTACACAGTTAAAATGTAATGTCAATAATAGCTACATTTATTAGAATGTGTATTAGAATGTGTATCCCATTATCTTCTTCCAGTATAAGAAAGCTCCTCAGCAAGTGAAAGTAACCTTAATGTTTAGACCCTTTCATCTACTTTCCATATGCCCTACCTCTCTCTTCACTTTTTCCAGCAAATTTCATGTGTTTTTTTCTGCATAAATTCCTCAGTCTCACCTCACGAATTGTCTCAAAAGCCTACAGGTTATTCTGTATATTGAGTTTTTATCTCAATAACTTATTCACTTCCAAAGCTTCCAACTGATTTTTAATGCCACCCACCTGTTCTTGATTTGTATGTAAATATTTTTCATAATTTACTTGAGATACTAATATTTTCCTTATGTATTGTATGGGATGTATTATTGTAAAATAACAAAGGGAAAAGTACATACAACACATGTAATCAATACTTTGTAGTAAACATCTGTGTAAACACCACACATCTTAATAAAAAACATTAGTACCTCCCGGGTAGTTCAGCATCTCTCTCCTTGATCTTAACACCTACCAGCCCAAGTATGAAATCATTATAGTGACTTTGGAAATAAATTTTTGCTTACTTTTCATGACAGGTCTACAAGAAACAAATGTAAAGTTTGTAAAACAAAAATTATATTTTATCTGTTTCTGAACTTTACATGAATGGTACTAAACTATATATATTTTTATACAGTTTTTCTTTGATTCATCTTTGTGCTCCTGAGATTAATTTATTTGAGAACAATCAGACTTTATTTTGAATTCAAGGTTTTTTCACTTTTAATTTTTAAATCATTAAAATTTATATGCAGTTCTATAGATTATTAACTGCTGTACAGTTTATTTACCATTGGATTTTGGTGCTATTTCCTGTTTAGTATAAACAACTTTATAAGAAACATTCTCATTGGTATTATCTTGGTGCATGTGTACAGGTATTTCTCTACTTTGTCTCTTGTAGTGGAATTGCTACTATTTTTATTTTCAACTTTACCAGATAATGCCAAAATGCTTTCCAAAGTAAGAATTTACTACCAATCTTAGAGCGCCTGTTGGTCCAGACACTCACCACAGTTGGTATTGTCTGACTTCTCAATGTCTGTCCATCTTATATGCATATAATGGTGTACTGTCGAGACTATATTTTTTTAATTTCTCATATTATGAATGACGTTAAAGGTCCTTCCATTTTTATAGGCTATTCGTAATTTCTTCTGCAAAATGCCTATTAAAGCCAATTGCTTTTTCTTACTGATTTGGAAGGAGAGCCTTTTTTCTATTACATGTGGTAAAAATATCCTCTAGCAGTTTAGGGCTTATCTTTTTGCCCTATAGTGTGTTTTGATGAAGAGAAGTTTTTAATTCAATTGTACTAAAATTTACCAGTTTTTAATTTCCCTTTTATGGTTAACAGCTTTTATACACTAAAAATTACTTCTCTGCTTCAAGGACAATTACTATGTCATTTTTTAATAGTTTCTTGTTCTCTGCAGAAATTTTATAGATTGACTTAACTCTTCAAATGTTAAACGATGCTGTTTAATATGCTGTGTCTGATAATTCCAACATCCTATATCTTTGCATGTCTGTTTCTGTTGTCTTATTTGTGCTGCCTGCTACTTGTGGGTTCTTCTTTACTTGTATTCAAGAAGACTATAAGCCTGTGTTTGAATAATTAAGGTAGAAATACTGTGAGGTCTAGAATAAAGATAATTTTCCTCTAGAAAAGATCTGAGTTTTCTTCTGCTAAACTCCTGAAATCACTAAGCAGTCTAGGATCTCCTGATTTTAAGATCAAACCACTCAGGTCATTATAAACCTGTAAGTCTATAAGAAGGCTGGTTTACTTCTAATTTCCTACTATTCTAAAAATGTAAGCCTCTGGATAGCAGATGAATAAGAGAAGGGTTATTAGACATCCCCCATCTTAGCAGAACTACACTTAGAAATCTGTCTCCTGCTTCTTAAGGCTTTCAAAATCCCAGCTAAGCATCTCAGGTGTTTCTTCTAAATTATCAGAAGTCCTCAGGTTGAATGCAACTTTCAGTGCTAAGTTTATTTCTATTTTTACCTTCTCCTAGACTTGATGTACTTATATTTCTCACTTGTTTTTACTTCCTTGAAGCTTTCAGTGGTATTTTATTTCACACCCATGGGAGAGTTGTTTTGAACAACTTATACCATCACTAACTTTTATCTTTGAGGAACTTAAACATTTATCTTAAAGTCAATGTTAAGTTATATTTCTGCGGGTGCCTGGGTGGCTCAGTCAGGTAAGCGGCTGCCTTTGGCTCAGGTCATGATCCTAGGGTCCTGGGATCCAGCCCAGCATCTTGGGCTCCCTGCTCAGCATAGAGCCTGCTTCTCCTTCTCCCTCTGCCTGGTGCTCTGCCTACATGTGTTCTCTAAATAAATCTTTAAAAAAAATAAATAAATAAAGTTACATTTCTGTTTCTTCTGAAGGGAATCAATCTCCTGGTTGTAGACTTTATTGGCTTTCCAAAGTTACTTTTCTCATAAACCTCAATATTTTGGTTAACTTCTCTGTAACCTTCACTGTCTAGTTGTTTTGCTGTTGCTTCCTCTTTTTTTTTTTTTTAAGATTTTTTATTTATTTATTTGACAGACAGAGATCACAAGTAGGCAGAGAGGCAGGCAGAGAGAGGAGGAAGCAGGCTCCCTGCGGAGCAGAGAGCCCGATGCGGGGCCCGATCCCAGGACTCCAGGACCATGACCCGAGCCGAAGGCAGAGTACTTTAACCCACCGAGCCACCCAGGCGCCCCAGCTGTTGCTTCCTCTTAAGATGCTATCAAAGGGGGCGCCTGGGTGGCTCAGTGAGTTAAGCCTCTGCCTTCAGCTAGGGTCATGATCTCATGGTCCTGGGATAGAGCACTGCATTGGGCGCTCTGCTCGGCGGGGAGCCCTCCCCCCACCCCCCTCCTACTTGTGATCTCTCTCTCTCTCGTCAAATAAATAAAATCTTAAAAAAAAAAAAAAAAGGTGCTATCAAAGCCCTCTGTGCTCTGAATGGAGGTAACATGGTTTTCCCAGTTCTGTGTGAACATCAGGATTGTTAGTTAGATCTAATGCTTTCCGGTGGTTCTTTCCCCAACCTCTAAAGTTTCCTCTCCCATGGACACAGATCAATACTAACCCAAAGACTTCAAAGGGGTCCTCCGCAGATCTCTAAAACACACACACTCTCTCTGATGTTCTCTGCTTTCCAGAATTCTGCTCCACAAATTCTAATCACCTGTCCTCCCTGAATTCCAGAATGTCTCTTTTACTCCCTGATACCATCATTCTCTGCTTCAAATCCTTGTCGCTGAGTTGTACCCTGAAAACTGCCTAAGGAGGAAGCCAGAACATTATATGGGCTCACCTTGTTTGTTTTCCTTCTTTCAGGGATCATAATCCTACACAGCCTATTGTCCAGTGACTAAAAACTGTTTCTTAAAACTGTTTCTTATTTGCCTGGTTTCTTTTTCTTAGAGACAGGGCAAATCCAGTCCCTGCTATTCCATCATCTACAGCAATGGAAGTCCATTATTTTTTTTTTTTAAATTATGTTCAGTTAACCAACATATAGTGGAAGTCTGTATTTTTATTGCAAAAGCAGTATTTCTAAATATTTGGAAAACAGGGAAAAATTATGCACAACTACAATACCCTAATGCAATTATTATCATCTTCTTCCACTTCTCTTTTTCTAGTTTCTATATGGATGTAATAATCATGGCATACCTACAATTTTTTGGTTCTTTCCTCCCACAGCAACACTTCTCTTAACCATAATTTTAATAGCTATAAAATATTCCATCAAGAGAAGTAAGCAATTGCAAAACAACTGTTCTACTGTGGGGCATTTGTTGTTAAATTTTCCCAAAGCTTTTTTGTTATATCACATTCCCTTAATTTGATTTCTATTACTACCACTCGACTGAAACTCTAATGTTACCATGTAATCTATAGGCTTAGTATTTTTATTTGCCATTCTCTTTGACCAATTTGGTAGAATTTCAAACTTTGACACAGTTATTAGTATTCTGTTCAAAAAGAATTAAGTACTAATAATGCCTTAAGGTACCTGTTCTACGTAATGAATTGCCTTCTAGGCTATACATTAAGAATACTAGCTGTGCACCATTCTTAGGAAAACCAAAAAAAAAAAAAGGTTGTTCAAATCATGTTGAATAAGGCTTAATTCTCACCATGGAAAAAAGAAAAAGCTGCTAAAATAATCTTTAGAATTTCATCTTCTCCTGATATAAGTGGTATTACTTTGCCAGAGTTTTCCTCAAAGCTCTCTTTGAGTTCCTCATTTCTATTTCTTCTAACCTCTGCCCCAATAAATACTGGGTTCTGGGATGTCAGTTACTATTTGCATCTCCCTTAGAAACGTTTATCTGATACACAACTACTATCTAAATAATCCCTAATTTCCTTCATTTTTGATACAAAGCTTGATTCCACAGTTTCTAACCACCTGTCTGGTACTGTTTCCCTATATATCTTCAAACTCAATAAAGCCAATGTTGATCTCATTATCTTAGCCATCCAATCCCAACACCTGGTTTTCATTCAGACATGCCCACTGGAATTTATAGTAATTTAACTTACACAATCACCAAGGTTGGAAACCTTTTAATGCTCAAACCTCCCTTGTTTCTTGTATCCAATCAGTTACAAAGTCTTGACAGATATTCCTCTGTAATAGCTCCCTTCTTCCCTCAAGTGGCAGAAATCAGAAAATTAATTTCAAGCTTTCATGGCCACATGACTGAAGGATTAAGATTTTAGGACATCTTCATTTCTTTATTAAAAAAAAAAAATTTTTTTTATTAACATACAATGTATTATTAGACCCAGGGGTACAGGTATATGAATCACCAGGTTTACACATTTCACAGCACTCACCATAGCACATACCTTCCCCAATGTCCATAACCCCACCACCCTCTCCCTAACCCCCTCCCCCGGGTAACCCTCAGTTTGTTTTGTGAGATTGAGTGTCTCTCATGGTTTGTCTCCCTCCCGATCCCATCTTGCTTCATTTGTTCTTTTTGTATCCCCAAACCCCCCACAATGCCTCTCAACTGCCTCATATCACAGAGATCATATGATAATTGTCTTTCTATGAGTGAGTTATTTAGCTAAGCATAACACCCTCTAGTTCCATCCACGTCATCACAAATGGCAAGATTTCGTTTCTTTTGATGGCTGCATAGTACTCCATTGTAGATATATATCTATATATCTGTCTATATCTATACACCACATCTTCCTTATCCATTCATCTGTTGATGGACATCTAGGTTCTTTCCATAGTTTAGCTATTATGGACATCGCTGCTATAAACATCTGGGTGCACGTGCCCCTTCAGATCACTACGTTTGTATCTTTAGGGTAAATATCCAGTAGTGCAAATACTGGGTCGTAGGGTAGCTCTATATTCAACTTTTTGAGGAACCTCCATGTTGTTTTCCAGAGTAGTTGCACCAGCTTGTATTCCCACCAACAGTGTAGGAGGGCTCCCCTTTCTCCGCATCCTCGCCAGCATCTGTCATTTCCTGACTTCTTAATTTTAGCCATTCTGACTGGTGTGAGGTGGTATCTCATTGTGGTCTTGATTTGTATTTCCCTGATGCCGAGTGATGTGGAGCACTTTTTCATGTGTCTGTTGGCCATCTGGATGTCTTCTTTGCAGAAATGTCTGTTCATGTCCTCTGCCCATTTCTTGACTGGATTATTTGTTCTTTGGGTCTTGAGTTTGGTAAGTTCTCCATAGATTTTGGATACTAACCCTTTATCTGATATGTCGTTTGCAAATATCTTCTCCCACTCTGTCAGTTGTCTTTTGGTTTTGTTAACTGTTTCCTTTGCTGTGCAGAAGCCTTTGATCTTGATGAAGTCCCAATTGTTCATTTTTGCCCTTGCTTCCCTTGCCTCTGGCGATGTTCCTAGGAAGAAGTTGCTGCGGCTGAGGTCGAAGAGGTTGCTGCCTGTGTTCTCCTCAAGGATTTTGATGGATTTCTTTCTCACATTGAGGTCCTTCATCCATTTTGAGTCTATTTTCGTGTGTGGTGTAAGGAAATGGTCCAGTTTCATTTTCCTGCATGTGGCTGTCCAATTTTCCCAACACCATTTGTTGAAGAGGCTGTCTTTTTTCCATTGGACATTCTTTCCTGCTTTGTTGAAGAATAGTTGACCACGGAGTTGAGGGTCTATTTCTGGGCTCTCTATTCTGTTCCACTGATCTATGTGTCTGTTTTTGAGCCAGTACCATACTGTCTTGATGATGACAGCTTTGTAATAGAGCTTGAAGTCTGGAATTGTGATGCCACCAACTTTGGCTTTCTTTTTCAACATTCCTCTGGCTATTCAAGGTCTTTTCTGGTTCCATATAAATTTTAAGATTATTTGTTCCATTTCTTTGAAAAAAAGGATGGGATTTTGATAGGGATTGCATTAAATGTGTAGATTGCTTTGGGTAGCATAGACATTTTCACAATATTTGTTCCTCCAATCCATGAGCAAGGAACATCTTTCCATTTCTTTGTGTCATCCTCAATTACTTTTATGAGTACTTTATAGTTTTCTGAGTATAGATTCTTTACCTCTTTGGTTAGGTTTATTCCTAGGTATCTTATGGTTTTGGATGCAATTGTAAATGGGATTGACCCCTTAATTTCTCTTTCTTCTGTCTTCTTGTTGGTGTAAAGAAATGCAACTGATTTCTGTGCATTGATTTTATATCCTGATACTTTACTGAATTCCTGTACAAGTTCTAGCAGATTTGGAGTGGAGTCTTTGGGTTTTTCACATAAAGGATCATATCATCTTCAAAGAGTGATAGTTTGACTCCTTCTTTGCCGACTTGGATGCCTTTAATTTCTTTTTGTTGTCTGATTGCCGAGGCTAGTACTTCTAGTACTATGTTGAATAGCAGTGGTGATTATGGACATCCCTGCCATGCTCCTGACCTTCGCAGAAAAGCTCTCAGTTTTTCTCCATTGAGAATGATATTCGCTATTGGTTTTCCATAGATGACTTTGATGATATTGAGGTATGTACCCTCTATCCCTACACTTTGCAGAGTTTCTATCAGGAAAGGATGCTGTACTTTGTCAAATGCTTTTTCAGCATCTATTGAGAGTATCACATAGTTCTTGTTCTTTCTTTTATTAATGCATTGTATCACATTCATTGATTTGCAGATGTTGAACCAACCATGCAGCCCTGGGATAAATCCCACTGGGCCGTGGTGAATAATCCTTTTAATGTACTGTTGGATCCTATTGGCTAGTATTTTGGTGAGAATTTTCACATTCTTGTTCATCAAGGATATTGGTCTGTAATTCTCTTTTTTGATGGGATCTTTGTGTGGTTTTGGTATCAAGGTAATGCTGGCCTCATAAAATGAGTCTGGAAGTTTTCCTTCCATTTCTATTTTTTGGAACAGTTTCAGGAGAATAGGAATTAATTCTTTCAATGTTTGGTAGAATTCCCCTGGGAAGCCATCTGGCTCTGAGCTCTTGTTTGTTTGGAGATTTTTGATGACTGTTTCAATCTCCTTACTGGTTATGGGTCTGTTCAGGTTTTCTATTTCTTCCTGGTTCAGTTATGGTAGTTTATATGTCCCTAGCAATGCATCCATTTCTTCCACATTGTCCAATTTCCTGGCATATCGTTGCTCATAATATGTTCTTATAATTGTTTGTATTTCTTTAGCGCTGATTGTGATCTCTCCTCTTTCATTCATGATTTTATTTATTTGAGTCTTTTCTCTTTTCTATTTGATAAGTCTGGCCAGGGGTTTATCAATCTTATTAATTCTTTCAAAGACCCTGCTCCTAGTTTCATTGATTTGTTCTATTGTTCTTTTGGTTTCTATTTCATTGATTTCTGCTCTGATCTTTATTTCTCTTCTCCTGCTGGGTTTAGGTTTTCTTTGCTGTTTTTTCTCCAGCTCCTTTAGGTGTAGGCTTAGGTTGTGTATTTGAGACCTTTCTTGTTTCTTGAGAAAGGCTTGTACTGCTATATAGTTTCCTCTCAGGACTGTCTTTGCTGTGTCCCACAGATTTTGAACTGTTGTGTTTTCATTATCATTTGTTTTCATGAATTTTTTCAATTCTTCTTTAATTTCCTGGTTGATCCATTCATTCTTCAGATGGATGCTTTTTAGTCTCCATATATTTGGGTTATTTCCAAACTTCCTCTTGTGATTGAGATCCAGCTTCAGAGCATTATAGTCTGAAAATATGCAGGAAATGATCCCAATCTTTTGATACTGATTGAGACCTGATTTATGACCCAGGATGTGATCTATTCTGGAGAATGTTCCATGTGCACTAGAGAAGAATGTATATTCTGTTGCTTTGGGATGGAATGTTCTGAATCTATGTGTGATGTCCATCTGGTCCAGTGTGTCATTTAAGGCCTTTATTTCCTTGCTGTTCTTTTGCTTCGATGATCTGTCCATTTCAGTGAGGGGGTTGTTAAAGTCTCCTACTATTATTGTATTTTTGTCAATGTGTTTCTTTGATTTTGTTATTAATTGGTTTATATAGTTGGCTGCTCCCATGTTAGGGGCATAGGTATTTCAAACTGTTAGACCTTCTTGCTGGACAGACCCTTTGCGTATGACATAGTGTCCTTCCTCATCGCTTATTATAGTCTTTGGCTTAAAATCTAATTGATCTGATATAAGCATTGCCACCCTAGCTTTCTTTTGATGTCCATTAGGATGGTAAACTGTTTTGCACCCCCTCGCTTTAAATCTGGAGGTGTCTTTGGGTCTAAAATGAGTTTCTTGTAGACAGCATATTGATGGGTTGTTTTTTTTTTTAATCCACTCTGATACGCTTTGTCTTTTGATTGGGGCATTTAGTCCATTTACATTCAGGTTAACAATTGAGAGATATGAATTTAGTGCCATCGTATTGACTGTAAGGTGATTATTACTTGTATATTGTCTCTATTCCTCTCTGGTCTACTACTTTTAGGCTCTCTCTTTGCTTAGAGGACCCCTTTCAATATTTCCTGTAGGGCTGGTTTGGTGTTTACAAATTCTTTTAGTTTTTGTTTGTCCTGGAGGCTTTTTATCTCTCCTTCTATTTTCAATGATAGCCTAGCTGGATACAGTATTCTTGGCTGCATGTTTTTCTCATTTAGTGCTCTGAATATATCATGTCAGTTCTTTCTGGCCTGTTAGTAGGTCTCTGTGGGTAAGTCTGCTGCCAATCTAATATTTTTACCATTGTATGTTATAGACTTCTTGTCCCGAACTGCTTTCAGGATTTTCTCTTTGTCACTAAGACTTGTAAATTTTACTATTAGATGATGGGGTGTGGACCTATTCTTATTGATTTTGAGGGGGGTTCTCTGTGCCTCCTGGATTTTGATGCTTGTCCCCTTTGCCATATTAGGGAAATACTCTACAATAATGCCTTCCAATATACCTTCTGCTCCTCTCTTCTTCTTCTGGAATCCCAATTATTCTAATATTCTTTCATCTTATGGTATCACTTATCTCTCCAATTCTCCCCTCGTGGTCCAGTAGTAGTTGTCTCTCTCTTGCTCAGCTTCTTTATTCTCTGTCATTTGGTCTTCTATATCACTAATTCTCTCTTCTGTCTCATTTATCCTAGCAGTAAGAGCCTTCATTTTTTATTGCATCTCATTAATAGCTTTTTTGATTTCACCTTGGTTAGATTTTAGTTCTTTTATTTCTCCAGAAAGGGCTTTTATTTCTCCAGACAGGTTTCTCTAATATCTTCCATGCCTTTTTCAAGCCCAGCTAGCACCTTGAGAATCATCATTCTGAACTCTAGATCTGACATATTACAATGTCCTTATTGATTAGGCCCCTAGCCTTCGGTACTGCCTCTTGTTTTTTTTTTTTTTTGTGGTGAGTTTTTCCTCCTTGTCATTTTATCCAGATAAGAATATATGAAGGAGAGAATGAAATACTAAATAAAAAGGTGGCAAAGATCCCAGGAAAATGTGCTTTAACCAAATCAGAAGAGACCCTAAATCCTGGGGGGAAAAAGGGGGTAAAAAGAAGTTTGGGACTATTTTGGTCTCTTAGAAGAAACCATGTCCCAAGATTTTAAAGAATGAAAAACTTATATATATACAGACACACAAAAAATAAGGGTAAACACGATGAAGGGATGGAATATGACTATAAGGATGAAAACTTAAAAAAAATTCTAAAAAAGGAGTTGATAAGATAAGTTGGTTGGGAGAATAAAGAAAAAGGAAGTGGAGAGAATCTGCTCAGGCTAGAGACTAGAACAAAGCCCTGTGCTAGCTTTATGGTATATTTTGATCTATTAGAAGTAGTTGTATCTCAAAATTTTTTTAGAAGAAAAAACCATATGTGTATACAAAAAATAAAGTTAGATACAGTGAAGGATAAAATATGAGTATAATAATGAAGGTTCAAAAAGATCTTTTTTATGAAAAGTATTGTTAAGATAAACTAGTTTAAAAACGTTAACAGAGGAAAGGGTAAAAATTAAAAATTAGCTTAAGGAAAAAAATAAAATAAAAAAAATTAATTAACTTTGCAAGACTAAAGAATCATGAGGAGAAAGCCATGAATTCCATGCTTTGCTTCCTCCTCTGGAATTCTGCTGTTCTCCTTGATAAGTGAACTTGGTCTTGGCTGGATTTCTTGCTGATCATCTGGGGAAGGGGCCTGTTGTAGTGATTCTCAAGTGTCTTTGCTGGAGGCAGAATTGCACTGCCCTTACCAGGGGCTAGGCTAAGTAATCTACTCTGGTTCACTTTTGGTAGCTTTTGTTCCCTGAGTGCTTTCTGTAGAGCTCTGGAGAACGGGAATGAAAATGGTCGTCTCCCAATCTCCAGTCCGGAGTAGTGGAGAACTCGGGGCCCCACTCCTCAGTGTGCCCTCGGAGAAAAGCATTCAATCACTCCCGTCTCCCTGGCCTCTGGCCGCACTTCAAGCTCACCCAGCCTGTGACCAAGCGTCTCTGTCTCTGGCACACAGCTCTGCCTGGAGTCTCCAAACCCAGCAGATCCCTGCCGCTCTTCCGGGGTGGGCGGGGGGGTCTCCCCGGATCTTCTGGAGTCCCTGCTCAAAGAGCAGTGGCCTAACTGTGCCATGGATCTCAGTTTAAGGTAACCCCAAGTTGAGAGCTCACTCCTCGGCTCCGTCTCTGTAGCCAGCTTCCTTGCTCTAATACCTGTGAGCTCTGCAACACTCAGACACCCCTGATTCTTCTGTGACCCGCGGGACCTGAGATCACGCCGTCCCCGTGTGGGCTTCAACCCAGCTTAACCTCTGGAGTGATGTTCCTCAGTGGAGCAGATTTTTAAAAGTTCTGATTTTGTGCTCCGTTGCTCCCCTGCTTGCTGGGAGCCGGCCCCTCCCCCTGCAGTCTATCTTCCCGTTGCTTTGGAGTCACTTCTCCGCAGGTCCTACCTTTCAGAAAGTGGTCGATTTTCTGTTTCTAGAATTGCTGCTCCTCTTCTCTTCGATCTGTTGGATTTGTAGGTGTTCGGAAAGGTTTGATAAACTACCTAGCTGATCTCCTGCTACCTGATATCATCTCAGCCTGCTACTCCTCGGCCATCTTGACTCCTCCCTCGGACTTCTTCATTTCAATCCATCAAAAACACCTGACTGATCTTCATAAATCATAACTTTTATCACATTACTCCCTAAATTAGTCTATTATGACTTAAATATCCCTCTAAGCAAGGTGAGAAGGTGATCAAACCAGTGTTTCTCAAACTTTATTCTGTATACGAATCACTTAGAAATCCTGCTAAAATGCAGACTTATCATTCAATAAGTTTGGGAGGGACCCAAAATTCTGTATTTCTAACAAACTCCCAAGTGATGCCAATGCTGCCAGTTCAGCAACCACACTTCACATAGCAGGAGTCTGAGGGTAGAAGAAGGGAGGCAAAAAGTACAATATCTTATACCAATTTGGCATTTCCTGTAATACAAAGCTCAAATTCTCCATAACATTCAAGTTACTTTAACGCAATCCTACTCAAACTTTCTGCCTTTAGTTCTTATACTTTACATAAATCCTCTGATCAAAAAATTATTCAGTGATTCCATTAATGAGTGATTTCACTAATCACTCAACAATGAGCGATCTCTCCTCTCCTCTTCCAGAGGACCCTTGGCAATATCTGGAGACATTCTAAGTTATCATCACTGAAAGACCCACCAGATGCTAGTAGCAGTCTTTCAGTGATGATAAATTAGAATGTCTCCATAGACATTGCCAAACAGTCTACAATGGACAGGACAGCTCACTACAGCAAAGAACTCTGGCCCAAAATGTCAACAACGCTGATGCTAAAAAGAACTCTGCCTTAATGTATGTTGTTTTCTGCCTCCCCGCACTGGCTCTTTTATTCTCCCTATACTTACTTCCCTCCGCTTACCCCAAACCTACCCAAAATTCAATGACTGGTTCAACTGTTTTTCTATACAACTTTTGTAGACTACTAAATTTTACCAATCCGTTCCTATACCCTACTTAAGTAACACTCACGGTGTATGGCTGCTCTTTACCAGGAATTCTTGTAGGCCTTAGAGAGATAAAGTTAAATTTTAAAGTACAGAGTTGCAGTCCACCACATGTTTATAATGTAGAAAATACACAACAAACAGTAAGGTAACTGCTGCAATAGATAAGCTCGAGATAGAATGGCAAAAGAGCCAAAAAAAAGAAAGAAAGAAAAAAAAATCAAACTGCAAGTGGGTATATATTTCAACAATGGCTTTCTAAAAGGATGTGATTTGATAAATAGCAGTTAAATATAAGAACATAGGAAGAGAGACAGGAAGAAAAAGAAAGCAATCCAAGAAGAAAGAAAAACACATGTAAAACAAAAACAGGTATTATCAGAACTGCAAATAGTTCATCGTGATTATTTGTGTTGTAAACTGGAGAAAGAGATGAAATAGATGAAGCTAGATACATAGGCGTGGCGAAGATCATGACTAGGCTTGTACTATCAACAGTCCTGAGTTTTAAATCACTGAGTATTATATTAACTTAGGGGCAATTACTAGAATTTAAAGCAAAAAAAACCCTTACTCCAATGGGTTCCCTCTTCCACACACGAACTACTGTTTTCTAGCCACTGAACTTTTTTTATGACCTTTTTTTAACCTGATGGCCTGCACTTGATTTTTCAGGTATTTATTTTTGCCTGCTTTTTTGTTTTGTTTGTTTCTGGACCTATTCTTTTTTTTTTTTTCTTCTTTTTTTTGTAATGTTAATGTTAGTCACCATACAGTACATCATTAGTTTTTGATGCAGTGTTCTAGGATTCATCGTTTGTGTAACACCCAATGCTCCCTGCCTTCTAGTCAAAGTTTCTCAAAAGTATCTGTTTCATAAACATGAGTTATATTTTCCCATAGGTGTTAAGGCAGTGTCATAAACATATGAAATTCTCAAAAATTTTTTCTATTTTTAAATAGTATCTCTCAACATGAAAAAATATCTGACAAGAGCTGGACAAAATGGCTTTCCTGCATGTCAGAGACCTGAAATGATGCCTTTAAATATTAGGGGCAGTGCACTTGTTTGCTGCTCTGGAAGCAGACACTAAGACCAAGTGAGGAGCACAAAGGGCTTTTTACTGGGGTGTAACACCCAGAAGTAAAGTGAAGAAAGAGGGTTGAGGAGGGGAGCTATCAGCAGATCCAACCAAGTCCCCAACAGACAAACAGGCAGATGCAAAGACTGTCTGTTAAAGGAGTCCTACTTTGATTGGAAAATGCTAAGGTTGCTATTACTCCTTAATCTTTACTCTGGTATTCTAAAAATACAAGCCAGTATTGCCAAATTGGTATACTTTTCACTGCAAGTGGCTATCTTAACAATAATAAGCTCATTTTAAATTCCTCCATAAATTCTAAGTTATCAGAAAGGAAAAAGCAGAAGACTGCTCATTAGAAGCAACGGCCCAAGGATCAAACAGCTATAAAATCCACAGTGGCAGAAGTAAAATCTGGTTTCAGAAACATGGAAGTATATCAATGGCTCTAAGACAACAGTCATTTAAATAAATGGACAAGCTTATTTAAAAATGGAAATTTAAAGTTTGAAATTTTGAGAAAGAATACCGAAAATGTCAAAAACACTCAGCATTTTAGTATTATGAATAAAAACCAATCTTTCATGAAAAAAAGTAAAATAACTAAGAACCACACAGCATTATACAGATAGGTAGGTAAATACAAAATTTTGTTTAAATTGAGAGAGCCTAGAATCACAGATTTTTAAGAAAAAACTTGAAAAATCATATCTGAATTATTTCAAATCTAGGTTTATGTATATACAGTTAATTATTTTAAAATCATGAAAAAACTTTTATTATAATCCTTGCCAGTACCACCAAAATATACAATTCAAGCATACCTACCTAATACAGTTACAGTTGTAGAGGATTGAGCATTTCCAAGCGGGAATGTAACAGCTTTGCATATGTATTTTCCAGAATCAGAAAATCCTATGTTATGTAGAGTAATTGTTGCATCATTAAGTGAATAGTTTTTAAATAAGACTCTTCCCTGATATTCTCCTTGAACAGAGAATCCATACTGAGGATGATGAACTGCAACAGTCTGTGAACTTTTGCCATGGATCTTCTCCCATGAAATTTGTGTTATAGTTTCATTTACTTCAATTAAACACTTCAATGAAACATTCTTTCCCCATACTGCTGTGACATGTGGCTCCACAATAATTGGCCCAGCTAAGGCACCTATGGGAGAAAAAATAGTTCTTAAAATAGAAAAAAGTTATACTAACATATGATCATTCTCCCTCCCTGCTTGTTTCTCTCTGTCCCTCCCACTTACCCTTCTATAGATGCTCACTTGCATGTCCATGCACATTCACATTCACATACACACATACATTTATGACTAAATAACAAGAAGAGCTCAAAAGAGGTAGATATTCCTGGGGCTGAATGTTAGACCCAAAGAGTGATTCTCAAATAAATCAAATACCTGTCAATATGTGTCGCAGTGGGAAAAGCACTAGATTGGGCCAAGAATAAGCTTGGAAGGAGATCATTCCCCAGTCAAGCCTCCAGATGAGATCCCAGCCCTGACACCTCTGACTGCAGTCTTGTGAAAGACTCTGAGGCATAGAACCCAGCTGAGCCATGCATGAATTTCTGACACAAAGAGAGATAATAAATGCATGTCATTTTAAAGCCACTGAACTTTAGAGTAATTTATAATTTGTAATAGATCACTAATATGTGCAGGATCTGTCAAACCAAATATATTACCAAAGTATCTTCTGGAGGATTCCTCTATCAAGAATCTCTATTAAAAAACTCCATTTAAGATAGATCAACTACCAGTGGGCGCCTGGGTGGCTCAGTGGGTTAAAGCCTCTGCCTTCTGCTCGGGTCATGATCTCAGGGTCCTGGGATCGAGTCCTGCATGGAGCTCTCTGCTCGGCGGAGAGCCTGCTTCCCCCTTCTCTCTGCCTGCCTCTCTGCCTATCTGTGATCTCTCTCTCTCTCTGTCAAATAAATAAATAAAATCTTAAAAAAAAAAAGATAAATCAACTATTAGGAAACATTAATTTAAAAAAATTATGTAAATGTGAAATCAATTTTTTTCTATTTCATGGATGAAGAAAAATAATTCCATAAGCAAAAGTTAAAATGAAATGACATCAAATTTCTCCCTTGTAATACTGACTTCCTTGGTCCAAATCTAAATTATTTTAGGATAAATAAGACCAATATTTATGAATACTAAAGTCAAGCAAGATGCTACTGATCGACAAGTACATTAGAACATATATATAAGCCCTTGGAGAGTTTATGACTCACGTGTCCTGATAAAATAGATATTCAAATTCAGAAGTAAACCAGTATAAACACTCAAACATGGAAACTGTAAAAACAATACACTGTATAAATAGTATCTTTGAAATTTAAGGTCTTATTAATATTTTTAAATAAATACAAAAACATAGAGAGTATCACTTAAAAAATAACCAAGAAAAATGTGTTTAAACATACTTAAAGAGTTCTAAACAACAACAAAAACTTCACAAATTATTATTTCCACTAGCCCTTTTTGGGAGGAAAAAAACATAAATGATAAATAAAATATAAATAAAGAAATAGGCAAACTATGCCATCCAAATTGTAAATGAATTTTAAAAAATAAGTAAACAAACAAGAGTGTATTGTACCATTTAGGAGATGACTGAAGATGTATTACGAAAAAGGATAGACAATTCACAGCTGACTATACTTAACAGTTAAGGAAGAAAAGGGTTTTTTAACCATTGCCCCAAAGAAGTACCAAGTCCTCAAAATTTACCACTGTGTTCTATCATGCTTTCAAGTGTAGATAATTACTAAGCTTTTAAAATTAATCCAAGATATATACATTTTATAAGTATTGTAATGTATTTTAGCAAGCTATCATAAGTCTAGTACTAAACCAGAATATACATATAAAAGGACAATTTATGAATATTAAATTTTTCATATAACATTATGAAATAATACCCAGCTTTTTGTTTAAAGAAAATGACATAATGACAAAGTAGGAAATTCCAAGAATGTAGAGATTTTTAAACTATCACACTGAAAGCTCACAATGACTTCCTCATTTGATGTTGAAAAGGCATTTTATAAAATTTAGCATTCATTATCTCAATTTTTAAAAAACTAACAACTGAGGAAAAAAGGATTTTTATAAATTGTTATTAACATATAATGTATAATATATAATTATATATAAGTAATTTCATATGTAAAATTTATATAACTATAAATTATACAAATATATAAAGAAAAATTTTTATATAAAACATATAAATTTATATATAAATATAAATATGTAATATAATTTTTAATTAACATATAATGCCCCAGGAGTACAGGTCTGTGAATCATCAGACTTATACATTTCACAGCCCTCACCATAGCACATACCCTCCCCAATGTCCGTACCCCAACCACCCTCTCCCTACCGGAAAAAAGGATTCTTTTTTTTTTTCTTTTAAAGATTTTATTTATTTATTTGACAGGGAGATCAAATGCATGCAGAGAGGCAGGCAGGGAGAGAGAGGAGGAAGCAGACTCTCCGCGGAGCAGAAAGCCCTATGTGGGGCTCGATTCCAGGACCCTGGGATCATGACCCGAGCCGAAGGCAGAGGCTTTAACCCACTGAGCCACCCAGGCGCCCCCGGAAAAAAGGATTCTTAATAATAAAGTAGATTCTTCTCAAATCAGTGGCCATCATCACAACACTAGAAAAAGGGGGCATTGCTATTAAAAAAGATCAAGACAAAATGGTGCAGTATCATTATCACTGTTCAAATGGAAATGGAAATTCCAGTGCAATGATGTAGAAAGAAAGAAAGAAAGAAAGAGAAAGAAAGAGGGAAGGTAAAGCATTAGAAAGGAACAGACAGAATTATTATTTGAAGAACCTGTTAACTGAAAAATCTAAGGCGGCCAAGTAAAGGGTGCATATAAAATACCGGTGCATATAAAACATGCAAAATATATTCAAAATATATAATCAACACGTTAGGATAGGTGATAATCTTTACAAATTTATTACAGAAAAAACAATATCTGTAAAACATTAATACTTCAAATGCCCATGAATAAAGTTGTGAAGAACTTACAAACCTGAGCAATTGACTTGAATAAATGTAAGATATGTCATATTCCTATAGGAAAAATTAATGCTATTTAGACATCATATCTCCCCATACCACACAAATTCAATGCAACTGCAATGAAATCTCTGATAAAAATTCTTGAAACAAGACTAGGAACAATAGCTAAGAAATATTTCTAAAACATCAATGGTCCAGTAGGAGGGAGGGGAAATGCTAAAGTAAAAATAATAAAAAGCTTACTATTAATATCTGAAAACAATTTAAAGTACACAAACTGACCTATAAATATATCAGTACTATTATATATATTGTACTGATATACAACAGTATTTTTCTATGAGTGGGGAAATAATGAATTAGTCAAGATGCTAAAAGGACAAGAGCTAAATACTTAGAAATGGATCCCTGCTTCACACTAAACACACACACACACACACACACGACTGAAGGTCAAAATGTAAAAAACAGGCACACGTGCATGCACATATACCGACAATAACTTTGTATATTCTGGCAAATAACATTAGTTATTCCTAGAGAGTAGGATACTGAGGATTAAGGAAAGAACTTTCAGTTTTTACTTTGTGTTCCTCTTTGATGTCAAAATCATTTATAAGTAATGTTCACAATAAAAGCAAATTAAAAATAAGAATAAGCAGAATTAAATTCTCCTCAGGTGGAAATGGAAAAGAGATAGGATAAGGTGTTATGGACTGAGTATTTGCACTTCCCCAAATTTGTTTATTGCAGCCCTAATCTCTAAAGTGATAATGTCTATAGATGGGGCCCTTGTGTGGTAATCAGATATATGAGGTACTGAGGGTAGAGCCCCTATGGTGACATTATTGGTCATACAAGAAAAGGAAGAAAGACAAGCTCTCTCTCTTTCTACCATGTGAGGACAAAGCAAGAAAGTGTCTGTCTTCAGGTCAAGAAAAGGGTCCTCACCAGGAATGGAATCTGCTCACACCTTGATCTTGGACTTCTCAGTTTCCAAAACTATGAAAAATAAGTATCTGTTGTTTAAGCCACCCAGTCCATAGTGCTTGGTTATAGCAAACTGATCACTAAGACATTAAGTATCAGAACAACCTGGGAGGGATTATGCTAAATCATACCTCCTTTCAACTGGTAAGAACTATGGCCTAGTGAGCCACCATTAATGAAGGGGACTATTTGGAGACAGGAAAAAGAAAAAAATGAATCCACTGACTCAAAAATGTATTTATAACATTTAAATATATTCTACAGTATTTAAATAGGGAAATCCACTCTCAGCATAAAAGGTAGAAAAGCCACCTAGAAAAGAGTTTAACAGATTTGACCAGAAAAACTGATCCCTTAGTAAAGAGCTTGAGTTAATTTTAAAAACTACAAATGGCTATTTTTAGTAAGTGTTTAATTTTACTCATAAATAACAACTATCAAGTTTTTCTTTTTCATCTTTTAATATCCAGGAGATAATGAGTAATTTTTACTTTCCAATTTTTCTACAAAATTATTCTGGGTAATTTTTGCAAAAGCAAACTTGGGCATAGTTTTCTTTTGTTTCAATTCTTAAATCCCTGAAGAAGTTTTGATAATTTGGCTCTCCCTTAGATTCTATGAGCTTCTAAAATGTATCTCCTTCTTTGCATTTTAGTCAGCCAAAGTTAAGTGTCTGTTCCCTGCAAATAAGTGTATACCTTTCCAATCCTAGACAAAACCCAAAAGTTAAAAACCACTTCTAAGTAGAATTTTCCCCCATGGAATCTTAAAACTGCAGAGAAAGAGTTTCTCCACCGTGGTTCTTATCCAAAGTCACTATTCAAATGCCTCATTTCTCAAGATCTCCCAAACACTGAGACTACCCCTACCCCTTTCTTCCCCTTTTCCATATGGAGTCTGACAGGAGAGCAGAAGTGTATCCTGAAGAAACATAAATGTTTATTTCTAAAGACCTAAATTATTTGAAGTAACTTCGTCATTAACAGTGATGTAAGTCTAAAATATAAAGAGGCTAAGGAACAGCAAAGACTTGAACCTTTCATATCTAGCAAGACCCTATCTGACATTGTCAGAATGTATGCCTGGTACTCTAGAGACCAAAGAAAAACATATCATTTGTACCATTAACTAATTAATTGTCCTTTCAGAGAGAAAGAGAAGTAAGTGTTTCCCTCCTACCTATAGCTCCCATGAAAACACTGTATCTGTGAAAATAAAGCTGCCTGGATTTTTCATGTATATTTGAACAGTCAGGATTTAGAGCATACAGAGAACACAAATCATTTGGAAATATTCAAAAACAATTGTGACAGAAAAATAAAATGTAATGATTCATGTACTCTAACTTCTATGGGTTATTTAAAAACAAAAACAAACAAAATGACTTGACATTCATATTAGAGATCACATTAAAGTGCTAAAATCCAAGTATAAAGTGACAACAGTTCACTTCCTCTCCCCCTCACTCCCCCTACTTATAGTCTCTTTCTCGCTGCCGTCTGTCAAATAAATAAAATCTTTAAAAAAATTTTTTTGCTAAGGGAAATTAAAGACCTAAATAAATGGAAGATAAACTTTGCTCATAGGTTAAAAGACTCAATATTCTTAAAATACTAATTTTTTTGTATATTTAGCTACTGATTAAACACAATCCCAATATGAATCCAAGCAGATTTTTATAAAAATTGACAAGCTTTTTTTCTTAAAATTCACATGGACATGCAAATACAAATTTTTGTGACTTTAGGCTGGCAAATACTTCTTAGGTATGTTACCAAAAGCACAAGTGGATTTCATCAAAAATTTTCTACTCTTCAAAACACACTCAAGACAAGCCATCAATGGGGAAAAAACTTTGCAGAACATATCTGATAAAGAATTTATATCTATAAAGAATAAAATACATAAAGATCTCCTAAAACTTCATAAAAAAACAAACATGCCAATTAAAAAATGAGCAAAATATCTGAACAGACACATCACCCAATAGCACATGAATAGGTGCTCAAGATCATTAGAAAATGCAAATTAACATCACAATAAGATACCACTACACTTATCCATTAGAGAGGCCAAAAATCAAAAAGACTAACGATATGAAATGTTAGAATATGAAGGTATTGGAACTCTTCTTCATTGCTGGTTGAACTGCAAAATGGTACAATCACACTGGAAGACAGCAGCAGTTTCTTAAAAGTTAAATATACAAGCACCATATCATCCACCCATTTCATTCTTGTTTTCACTCACTAGAAAGGAAAACATGTGTCTAAACAAAGACCTGTACACAAATGTTCACAGCAACTAACTAACTTTCTTTAAGATTTTATTTATTTACTTAAGACAGAGAATGAGTAAGAGAGAGAGCATGAGTAGGAAGGAAGGGCAGAGAGAGGGAGACGCAGACTTCCTTCTCGGCAGGGAGACTGACTCAGGGCGGGATCCTAGATCCCCAGGATAACGACCTGAGCTGAAGGCAGATGCTTAACC
The DNA here is from genome assembly GCF_963455335.1 of Martes martes. NCBI lineage: Eukaryota > Metazoa > Chordata > Mammalia > Carnivora > Mustelidae > Martes > Martes martes. The sequence goes on along the minus strand of NC_137888.1, from coordinate 57,332,565 downwards.
AACTGAGCCACCCAGGTGCCCCCAAAGCAACTTTATTCTTAATAGCCAAAAACTGGAACCAACCCAAATATCCATCAGCAAGTGACTAAAGAAACAAATTGTAGTACGGCCATACAATAAAATATTATTCACCAACAAAGGGGAAAAACCAAACAGAAACAGAGGGGATTATCTTCAACTTGAGAAAGAACACTTATTTTTTAAAAACCTACAGTTCACATTATACTAATGCCAAGAAACTAGCCGCTTTCCCAATCAGATCAGGAACAAGGCAAGGATGCCACCTTCTGTTGTACCTTTTCAGCATTATCCTACAAATTCTAACATAATTTCTAGTATAATTTCTTACATTCTAATGTAAGAAAGAAAAACATAAAATGATTGGGAGAGAAGAAATAAAACTTTGTTCTAGTATAATTTCTAGTATAATTCTAGTATAATTTCTTACATTCTAATGTAAGAAAGAAAAACATAAAATGATTGGGAGAGAAGAAATAAAACTTTGTTCACAGATGACATGACTGTCTACATAGAAAATCAGAAAGAAACGACCAAGAAAACCTCTTCAAACTAATAAGCGGTTATAGCAAAGCTGTAGGATGAAATCACCTTCCTACATGCTAGCAATGAAAAGTGGAATTTCAAATTAAAAACACAGTATCATTTACATTAATACCCCAAAAATGAAATATTTGGACATAAATCTTAACAAAATATATACAAGATCTGTGTGAGGAAAACTACAAAACTGATCAAAGTTATCAAAGAAGAACTAAATAAACATAAACATATTCCATATTCATGGATAGGAAGACTCAATATTGTCAAGATGTCAGTTCTTCCCACTTAATCTATGCATTCAACATAGTCTCAGACAAATCCCAGCAAGCTACTTTATGAATATCAACACACTGATTCCTGGAAAAAGGGAAGACCCAGAATAGCAAACACAATATTGAAAAAGAACAAAGCCAGAGGACTATCACCACATGACTTCAAGACATAGTATAAAGCTATAATAACCAAGAAAGTGTGGCACAAGTGAAAGAATAGACAAATAGCTCAGAAGAACAGAATAGAGAACCCAAGAATAGAGGACTACAATCAATATATTCAGACAAAGGAGAAACGGCAATATAATAGAGCAAAGGGAATATTCTCAACAAATGCTGCTGGAACAACTGGACATCCACATGCAAAAACAGGAATCTAGACCAACCTTATACCCTTCATTAACTCAAAATGGATCACAAATGTAAATGTAACATGCAAAACTATAAAATTCTTAGAATACAAACACAGGAAGAAACCTAGATGATATTGGGGGTGGTGATCATTTTTTAGACACGACACCAAAGACATGATCCAAGAAATAACGGACAAGCTGGGCATCATCAAAATAAAAATTTCTGTTCTGCAAACAACACTACCAAGAGAATGAGAAGACAAGCCACAGACTGGGAGAATAGGTATGTTTGCAAAACATAAAGGGCTAATATCCAAATTAGAGAATTTTAAAACTCAACAGTAAGAAAAAAAAAATTGAAAAATGAGCCAATGACCTTAATAGACACTTTACCAAAGAGATACAGATGACAAAGAAGCATATGAAAAGATGTTCAACATCATATTATTAAGTAACTGCAAATTAAAACAACAACTATGTATCACCACACACCTATTAGAATGGCTAAAATTTAAACACTGCCAATACCAAATGCTCACAAAGTTATGGAGCAACAGGAACTACCATTCATTACTGATAGAAATGAAAAATAGTATAGCCACTATGGAAGACAGTCTGGCAGTTTCTTAGAAAATTAGATATACTCAAACCAACAACTGTATTCCTTTGTCTCTACCCAAACAAGTAGAAAATTTATGTCTACATAGAAACCTATACATGGATGTTTATGGCAGCTTTATTCAGAATTGACAAAACTTGGAAGCAACCAAGGTGTCCTTCAGTAGATGAATGGATAAACTGTGGTATATTTGAACAATGGAATATTATTCAGCACTAAAAAGAAATGAGGTATGAAGCCACAAAAGCCATAGAGGAACTTTAAATATATATAGTTAAGTTTAAAAAAGCCAATCTGTAAAGGCCATATACTGAATGATTCCAATTATGCGATATGTTGGAAAAGGCTAAACTATGGAGACCGTGAAAAGATCAGTGGTTACCAGGAGTGGAAGGGAGGGAGGAAATGAATAGCTTAAAATATCAAGAATTTTTAGGGGAGTAAAACGACTCTGCATAATACTATAATGGTGAATCCATGTTATGAATTTGTCAAAACCCGTGGAATGTACAATACCAAGAGGGAACCCTAATGTAAACTATGGCCTTTGGGTGATGATGATCAAGTGTCAAATCGGTTCATCAATTTTAACAAATGTATCACTCTGGTAGAAGATGCTGATGGGGGTTGCTGAGGGGAAGGGTGACTAGAGTGCCTATGGGAACTCTGTCCATTCAATTTTGCTATGAACTAAAACTACTCTTAAAAGGTAAAGTGTATTAAAAATTTTAAAAAGGATAACTCATATAACAAAATACTACCCACAATAAAAGGAAATAAACTGATAGATGCAACAATATGGTTAAATTTCAAAGTAATTATGCTGAAAGAAGAAAGTAAGAGTACACAAAGTATAACTCCATTTATATAAAACTCTAGAAAATACTAACTACTATACAGTAGTTAGTAGTAGTTCGCTTAGGGGAAGGAGGATAGGCAGGGATGGGACAGATGATTTACAAACACAAGGAAACTTCTGAGAATGACAGATAATATTCACGATCTTCACTGTAGTGACGTTTTAACAGGCAACGTCTTTGTTAAAACTTACCCAATTGTAAACCATTAAGTAGGTGCAGCCTATTATATGTCACTTACACCCGATAAGACTGTTTTATATATAAATGAGACTAGGAGAGGAATTGGAGAACATTTCGTATATAGATAACTTGAGATGATTTTTACTATAAAGACAGAGATCAGACAGTAGCTCAAGAGAGATGATGCATCACGAAAAGTCTTTTCTTAATGAGAAATATTATAGCATATTTTCACGCTGACTGAAATGACCGAAAGGAAAATTTATGAGACAAGAGAAGGCACAGTTGTTAAAAGTGGTTATCTTTGAGAAAAGACTGTGGGATAGGACTCAGGGATATTGTTAAGCCACTGACTGTACCTTAGTTGTAGCTGGCAATCTACCTTTACAGATGGGTAGGTATGGTAGTGAAAGTTCTTTTCTGACTACTTCCATTTGCTCTTTAAAACACAAAGCAGGGATTTCATGTGAGAATAAGAGAGGATGTCTAGAGGCTTAAAAAAAAGGTATAAAACAGCTGTGGGGAAAGTCAATAGAATGAAGTAGTATTCAAAGTGTGACTTCTGAGAGTCCCCAAGACCTTTTCAGATGGTTAATAAAATCAAAACTCAGGTCACAAGTCATTCCAGGTAACTATCTTTTTCATTCCCTTCTGTCAAGAGTATACCATAGATATTCCAGAACATAGGATATTCAGCAGGTAAATTACAGAAGCAGGTATGAAAATCCAGTTGTCACTAAGATAGATGTTAAAAACATTTGCAAAATAAGGAAGTACACTACTCTTATCACTATTTTTAATAAAAATTATTTATTATTCATAAAAATATTTATTAACATATAATGATTATTTTTGAAGGAATTAAAACTTTTTAAAATCAGTTTTAATTTTTTTTTAAGATTTTATTTATTTATTTGACAGACAGAGATCACAAGTAGGCAGAGAGGCAGGCAGAGAGAGAGGAGGAAGCAGGCTCCCTGCTGAGCAGAGAGCCCAATGCGGGACTCGATCCCAGGACCCTGGGATCATGACCCGAGCCGAAAGCAGAGGATTTAACCCACTGAGCCACCCAGGTTCCCTCACTGTTTTAATTTTTAATCAAGTAAATACTGGCAGATAAGATCCACACTAACAAAAGCTTGCTGTAGTCCTCAATTTTTTTAAGAGTAGAAAAAAAAAAAAAAAAAAAAAAAACCACTGACTAGGAAAATGTAGTTTTCAGGGTAGTACCAAGAATCACCAGCAGTTACTACTCTTGAATTATGGTGACATCCAACAGCATTCAGCTGCCTGAGTGGAGGCCTGGAAGAGGCAAACGGTATGTAAGATTTAACCTAGGTTGAGAGTTTTATCAGGCTAGCAGAGACAAAAGATGAAAAAGGGGTTGATGGTACAAAGAAATAAGTTCAGTGATAGACCATATACTTTCAGCTCCTCAAGAAGGGAAAAAAAGGAATTAGGATCAAAGGATTATACAAACCAATGTAGCTAAAGATTATCAGAATTAAAGTTCTAAGCAAAGTAAGGGGAATAATGTGAGATAGCAGGGAAATCAATTTCTCTAAAACTCAGTTTTCACATTAATAAAATGTCTCACCACCTTACAGTTGTACATTCCTGACAATTGTCAGTTTTTACATACCATTTTGTTGGATTTTCATTTTACCATTTCATTTGATCCCCATACCCTATCCCTCTCCCTCCAAAAAGCACATTGTGAGATAGATAGGTAATTTTTTCCCCATATGACACATCAAGAAAAAGAAGAAAAAAAAACAAAAAACAAAAAACAAAACCTTAATGAGGGTCATACAAATAGTAAGAGACAGGGCCATCTAACATAGTAGAATCAGGAAAAGCTTTGCAAGAGGTGGAATCTAAGATTTTCATGGCTAGGAAGGCCAATGCAGATTAATAACAGATCCAGTATTATACCAAAATACAGAAAATAAGACTGGAAGGCTGAATCCAAAATGAGTAAAGGGCAGTAATCAGAAATGACACAGTAGAGAATAAACTAAAACTAAAACTTCTAATTATGCTTTGGCACAGTGTTTAACAATTCCTAGAAGAGCTCAATTACTACATCTGGCTAATAACTACAGTACTGAATAGTACAGCTATATAACATTTGTTACATGGGGTACCTTTCTAGAATGGAAGTTTAATAAAAGTTAACTTCTGACTACAGGTCTGAGTTTTCTATAAAACACAACAAAAAAATGAGCCAAAAAGAATTAAATAATGATTTAAATGTAACCAAACAGGGAATAACGGATGCAAGAGATAGCAAACTTCTACTAAAATATTTCCATATATTAACACTAACTATAAATTTTATCCTATTGTATCATATCATCTTATCTGGAAGTAGTAATTTCAGCCTTTACAAAATGCTCTAAAGTGTAGTTTCCACCATCTACTCTCAATCACCACCTTTCAATTTCAAATAAAGAAAATATCTTGATTTAACCAACATAAAGGTTCTCTTTAGTTATTATGCTTAAAAGCACAGTTTCTTCATATTTTCAGAAGAAGCACAAATCTTAGACCTGGAAGAGAACTTAGAGAACATCTGATCTAATATAATTTTATAGAGACATTTGATGTGATTTGCCCTCAACATACAGCTAGTGGCAAAAGAGAGACAAGATGTCTTCTGGCTTCAAAAAGTAATCATTCCAACTCCATCATGCTGAAAACATTATAAATAAATTCTATATGTTTTGGAGAAAGAATATCTAGAAAGGCTATTAGTGGGGACATTGAAAAGTTCATTGATTTCCAAAATAAAAAGGGCTTGGAGGGCTGTAGTTCTTAAATCAGCGCTACTCCCAACAGAGGTGAAATGCTCCTGGGAGAATGGATTTTCACAACAATTACTAAGAATTTGCTCTTTCAATCCTATTGCAAACTGTGAAATTGTGGCAATTTTTAAACACTAATGAAATTATGAGTTTTAATCCTAATAACATGTATTTCCCCAAATACTACACTAATTATATTAATTTAAGCTTTACTGTTATTCCAGCAGTAAAATTCATAATCAGTATTAAGCAATTTTTCAACCGAAAGAATTGTTTTAACCACACTAATGAATTTGTTTCTGATCCTTTAGTTCACTTTAACCTTATAAGTGATACATAGAAACAGAAGACCTATTATTAAATACATACAGATGAAGTAAACATCTGTTCCGTAAAGAACAGGTACTTAAAAGACACTGATCTATTTTCAATTCTCAGAAAGGACAGCCTTCTATATAGGACCCAAGTAAAAATTTATACATTTATACAACATGCATTAATAATCCAGAAATCTCAAATTTACTGTTTTATTTTAAAAAGACATCTCTAAACAAGTACGTGGGGGCTATGGTTCAGTAGACTATGATACTTCTCAGATGTGAGAACTGAGACTTAAATAGTGAACGATGAGAGGGTAGAACAAAAAAGCAAGAACTTTGGAGCCAGACTAATTTAGATTCAAGAACACACAGATGTCTAAATTTTTATCAGTGTGACTCTGGGTACTCGACAGCCTGTTTCATCACCTATAAAATGGGACTATTCTCACCTAATTAAAAAGGTTTCACTAAATTTTTTTTTTTTTAATTCAAAGCATGGGAGTAGTCATTGATTAAACACCAAAGGAAACTGCTAGAATTGTTTTAGATCCAGTTAAAGCTAACGCCTAATTCTATAGTAGCACCATATACCAGCACGGTTGTATGACTTTTTTTTCTCCCCAAGTACCATTTGTAGCTGAGAGGGAAGCATAAAACATCTGTATACCTGTACTGATTTAGAGTTAAGATTTTACAAAGCTGGTGGTAAGCGAAAAATATTAGGTCAAAGGATCAGATACTACAGGAGAAGTCTAGGTTGAAAAAGGAAGTGAGCTAATATTGACCAAAATACAATAGGTATGGCACATAGTAAGAGTTCAAATATTTACTGAGTTTCACTTACTGAGCATTAAGTACTAGGTACTATCAGGTAGAAAACAGTATACCTTGAGATTTCTAAGAGCTAAGAATCTAGAAGAGAAAATAATGTTTCTAAGGCAATGGATATTATGGGTAGAGTGATCACAGAATTTGTTATCCGAGCCAAAACATAAATTTTTTAAAGTGAAAGGGAAGTGAAAGAGCACTACTGATAGATAATTACATCAGAATAACAGTTACCTAGACATTCCAGACAAAATGGGATATATCACATTTATGAGAGCCACCCCAGTCAAGGGTGCCAATGCATACTAACTTGGAAGAATGCATGAGAGACATGTGTACAGTAAGAAAAGCTCCATCTAAAAAGGGACATTTTTTTTTTTTTAGCTAAGCCTAAACTAGTAATCCTAATTTTATTTCACTAAATTTGTGGGAGAATAGTGGGATTTAAGCTGGATCTTAGGCAAGGTGTTTTTCCAAGCAGAGAAAGGGCACATAAGAAAAACAAAAATAAAAAGATTCACAGAAACAGAAAATGCAAGAAGAGTCTGGGAAACCAGAAAAATCCAGGTATTGGTAAAAATAAAAATAAAAAAATAACAGAGATGAAGCCAGAAAGACAAATTCTTAATTCAGTTTATTTGTGCATCCACCTCATTCACCAATACTTTGACACCTACCTGTATTGACCAGGCTTCATGCTGAAGAAGACCAAGGAGGAAGAACATTCCTTACCCTTCAGAAAGCTTAGAGCCAAATCAGAGAAAGTATAAACAAGCAGGAGGAAAAAAAGAAGTAACGCTACAGAGTGAAAATTTAGGAAGCCTAAATATGAGCTAAGAAAATTCATATAGCAGAAGTTCACATATTATAGTGGAGAAAAAAAGCAGAGATAAAGAAAGAGCAATTAGGAATGTAAAGCTCTAATTATGACCTTATTTGAAAGAAGAATCTCTGCAGATATAATTAAAAATCTTGGGATAAGAACATCCTGGATTATCCAAGTCGGCCCTAAATCCAATGACAAGTGTCCTTATACGTAACAAACATGGAAAAGACAATAGCAAAGACCATGTTAAAACAGAGGCAGAGACTGGAGTTATGCAGCCAAGGAATGTCTGTGGCCACCAGAAGCTGGGAGAAGCAAGCAAAAGTATCTCCCCTAGAGCTTTCTGGAGGGAATATGGACCTGCAGACACCTGTAGGGTGGACTTCTGTACTCCAGAACTATGAGAGAATAAATATGTTGTTTTAATCCACCAAGTTTATGATAATTTGTGATGGCAGCCCTAGAAAACTATCATGGGAAGCCACAGCACTAAACTAAGCATGAGATATAAATGCCCAGAACAAAAGTACTGACAATACAGATGCAAACTGAAAAGATGTTCAGACTTATGGGGGAAAAGTACAAAAGAGAGTGCTTAGAACTTTTATCAGAGCAGCTCTACTCTTACACATGTAAAACTGTTGAAGGGGAAAGAAAATGGAAAAAGTAAGGGAGCTGAATATTACCAGACTATATGTCTATAATCATTTTCACCACTGTTTGGTGATTTGGTCCTTCTGCATTCTGGTCAAAAGATGGACAAAACTAAATTCCCAAGATTTATACTATAAGCCTGCCACCCACCATACTCTCTTCCATCCTAATTTCCATAAAATTTATCTCAGCAGCAAATACTGAATCTAGTTAAGTGCCTTATATACCATTCAATATAGCAAGCAATCCCATTCAATATAGCAAGCCATCTCAAAAAAAGCAGTTTTTAAGTCACTTTTTTCCCCACTGTCTCCAAGATGCAGATCTTTTCTACCTCTAAAATGGGTTACAAGTGGCCTATGTATATGCAAACTTGGTTATTATTCCTGGTGGCATGACTGAAAATAGGCACATCTACAACCTATGACCTTTAAAGCAAGAATGATCTTATCTTTCCAGTAAGATCAGGATAGCATCAGAATGAAAACTTGCAGAATGGATATTAAAGGCTTCTAAGAAAATTCCAGAGATAACGAGTTAACATAGAGAGCCTAAACTGCTATCCTTAGAAAGGCCTTCATGTAAGGATGGCCTCTGACTAATGGTGGGTAACTTAAAAGATCTGAGGAAAGTTCTCACCATTAATTGGTAATAATGGCTCACTGCGCCCCAACTGTTTTGTACAAACAATAAGTTTATGACAAACACCTACTTTCCTTCTAAGAATCTGGAATTTTGATATGTCCTCGGCCTACATGATCAGTCTCCAATAAAAATTCTGTTCTTGGAGTTTCTAATGAGCTTCTATGGCTAGCAACATTTCACCCATCTTGTTACAAATCATTCCTGGGGAATTAAGTATACGCTGTTTTGACTCACCAGGAGAGGACTCTGGAAACTTGTGCCTGGTTTTTCCCCAGACTTTGCGTCATGACCTTTTGCTTAGTGTGGGAGCTTTTACCGTAATAAATCATAACCTTGAGTACAATTATATGCTCAGTCCTATGAGTCTTCTTAAAGAATTACTGAATCTAAGGGTGGTCTTGTAACTCTACAACACATCTTTTTTTGACGTATTATTGACATACAGTAATATATTAGTTTCAGGTGTACAACATAGTTGTTTGACATACATTACGAAATGCTCACCATGGCAAGTGTTACCAGCTGTCATTATATAAAGTTATCAAAATACTACTAACTATATTCCCTATGCTACAAACACATCTTTTAAAAAAGAGAGTATCAAAGAGCTCTTCACAGCACAGGAGGAAAAACAATATAAAGAAGGACTCTGAATTTGAAGACTAGAAATACTTTAACTATTTTTCCACTTACATTTTATTTTTCATGGATGCACACAAGTTATGATGATTTCTAAAAATCCATGAATATAATACTGGTAAGTATGAAATAAAAGTCCAGTAAATATAAAATAAGTCAATACACATAAAATAAAAACTTCAGGTGATAGGGAAGTACTGTCAGGTTGTTTTTTTCTTCCTTAATGGTATGTAAAATAAGTGTCTCTCTTAATCAACGACCTCTGACATTTGATGAAATGTGATAATTGTCAAAATTTGATATGTTAAAGCTGTAAATCAGCATCTGTAGAATAAGTATCACACATAAGTCGGAAGTTAATGAAAATTATAACACTTAAAAATAAGACTAGTAGAAATTTTAAAAGAATTACATTTATATTTTTCTACATTTCATATGCTTTCTAAATATTTAATTAAAATGTTGTATTTACATGAACGGATAGTTCTCAAAATTTCTAGAAAAGCACTAACATAGACACGTTTCATTTCATTTGACTTAAAAGGACAACAAAACACATATTTAGCTTCTAATCTCATGTACCTTAAAGTGCCTTTATATTATGGAGACTAATGTGTTATCAATTTTTTGTCTGTCAACTCCAAATGCACCATCTATATATGCTGATAAACAGAATTCCTTTAAGCATTTCTCCTTTCATGTAAATATGGCTTTCTCAGAAGATGGCACTATAGGAATTCTGCAGGAGGGAGAGGCTTTCCTGGCAGGTCCAATGCAGACCTGAAGTGAAAAGCTTGAGTTTGAGAATATTGGGAAGACCCAGCCCCAGCCATGTGTCCAGAACCCAGTCTCCCTACAAACTGCAGTCTCAGCCAGGCAATCACCATTCCTGGGTCTTCATAATGCAGAAATCAGAGACTCTATGCTGCCCAAATGTTCTCAAAAGTCTACTGCCCCACTAGCAACAGAACTTCCACTACACACTCACACCACCACTCTGACTCCCAGAAAATAGCTTATTCCTTACCTAATAATTCCACACAAGCTCCAGACTTCTCTACTACCAGGCGTCATGAACTATACCTTCTCAACGTAAGTCTGAGTCCCTTTCAAGTTTGTACTTCCTTGAGTACAGTCCCTCATAGCCTTCCCATACAACACAGTCTCCTTATAACTATATAGTTTTTCTTTTATCAAAGTTAATAATTCTTTAAGTTAAACTTTCCCTGATTAACTTATTGCGTAGTTTCTGGCATGAATGCTGAAACTGACAAGGTTACCTTAAATTTACATGGAAATTAAAGTGAGTAGGAATAGCCAACGCCCCCCCCCCCAAATTTGGAAGACTAACACCTTCTAAATTTCAAGACCCTGCAAAACTATATAGTAACGAAAAACATGTGGTAAAACTGTATACAGTAATCAGAACTGTGTGAAACTAGCCTTAGACAGACACAGAGATCAACAGAATAGTATGGAGAGTTCAGTAATAAGTTTATTACATTTAAGGTTGATTGATTTTCAGTAAGGGTGCCTGTACTCTTCAATGGGGGAAGAATAATCTTTCAACAAACAGTCCTGAGACAACTGAATATCCACATAAAAAAGCCCCAGTATCCATAAAAATTAACCCAAAACAGATCATAGACATAAATGTAAAAGCAAAAACTATAAAACTCTTATAATATAGTAGCGAATTTTTACAAACTTATGTTAGGCAAAACCTTTCTAGTTAGATAGGACACCAAAAGCACAAGCAACAAAAGGATAAAGAAAGGAAATAAACTGGACTTAATTAAAAACAAAAACTTTTATGTTTAAGTGGACAACATCAAGAGAGTAAAAATATAAAGCCTATGGACTGGAAGAAAAAAATGGCTGGTGGTAGATCAAAGGTATTTGTACCTAGAATATAAAAAGAACACTTATAACTCAATAGTAAAATCACAAACAATCCAACTGAGAAATGAGTAAAGGATCTAAATAGACATGTCTTGGAAGAAGATATACAACTGGCTAATAAGCACATTAAAATGTGCTCAACATCATTAGCCATTAGGGAAATGTGAATTAAAACAACAATGACTTACCACTTCATACCCACTATAATGGCTACAATCAAAAAGTCAGATGGGGCATGTGGATAGCTCAGTCAGTTAGGCCACTGACTTGGGCTCCAGTTATAACTTCAGGGTCCCCAGAATGAGCCAGCATCTGGCTCTGTGCTCAGCAGGAAATGTGCTTGTCCCTCTCCCTCTGCCCGGCACCTGCTTGTGCTCGCTTTCTCTTTAAAAAAAAAAAAAAAAAAAAGCCAAATAATAAGACATGTTTGTTAAGGACCTGGAAGAGCCCCCTACAATGCTAGTACGAATGTACTGCAGTACAGCCATTTTGGAAAACAAACTGGCAATTCCTCAAAAGGTTATGGTTACCACAGTTCCACTCCTAAGTAAATATCGAAGTGAAATAAAAATGTATGTTAACACAAAAATTAATACATGAATGTATATAGCAACACTATTCATAATAGCCAAAAAACATAAATAATGCAAATGTCCATCAACTGATGAATAAATAAAATGCGATATATCCACACAATGGATTATGTGGCAATAAAAAAGAATGAAGTACCGATATATGTATTACATGGATGAACCTTCAAATCGTTATGCTAAATGAAATAAATCACATATTAGACTGCATATTATATAACATCTACAAGAAATGTATGAAATCTATGAAAATATAAGGTATATTAATGATTGCCTAGTACTGGGAGGGGTGAGGATAAATGGAAGAATGACTGCTTTGGCGGGGAGCAGACAGTGATGAAAATGTTCTAAAAGTGACTGATTAAGGTTGTACACCTCTGAATATACTAAAAACCATGAATTGTGCACTTTAAATTAGTGAAGTATATGGTATGTGAACTATATCAATAAAGCTATTATATATTTTAAAAGAGAAGTTTCAGTCAAAAAAAAATAAAAAAAGAAATTAAGGAGATTCTCACTAAAGAAAATACAAAGGATGTTCTTCAGGCAAAAGTAAAAGGATTCCAGATGGAAACTCCAAGTTTCAGAGAAAAAGAACTATAGAAAAAGTAAACATATTGCAAAAACTAAATAAACACCTACTGCATAAAACAATGTCTTAAAGGATACACATATGCAGGCACAGATGCTAGCACTAATAGCAAAATAAGGATAGAGTTAAAGGGTTTGACGGTTTCCCATGTTGTCCAAAAAGGAATAATATACTATACACACTAATTTTACTGAACTTTAATAAAATCAAGAACGTATTTTATAATCTCTAGCCACTGAATGAACAGTAAAAACCTACAACACAAACAATTTAATAAAGGGGAAAACAGAATGAAAAGTAATATAATGGAAAGAAATGAATGAACAAATAAAATAAAGAACATATGCACAAATAGAAATTAAAATGTAACATAACAGATTTAAGCCCAAATATGTAAGTGATTAATTAATTATAAATAACTAAATATGCCGAATAAAAGACAAAGCTTAGCAGCTTTGATATAGACAATTAAATGCTGCTTACAAAGGATACGCCTTAAATTTAAGAGTGCAGAAAGGTTGAAAGTAAAGGCTGGGGAAAAGAGAAAATGTGACACTAACCAAAATAAACCTAATGTAGCTATACTAAAACCAGACAAAGTAGACTTTAAGGAAAGAAGTATTGCAAGAGATAGTGGGCCATTTAATAATGATAAAAGGGTCAAGTGCCAAAAGATAGAACTATTCGAAATTTAATTGTACTTTATAATTCAGCCTCAAAGTATACATAGCAAAACTTCACAGAATCTATAGAAAAAAAGAAAGACAAATCCACATCATGGAATATCATTCTAACACACCTCACGGTAATTAACTGAAAAAGTAGGGGGAAAAAATCAAAAGGGATACAATGCAAAAGTTGACAAAATACAAAAGTTGAACAATGCAACCAACTTGACCTAATTGATATATAACACACAGAGAAAACAAATAACTGAACAAGCACAGTACATTCTTTTCAATTATACATGGAATTTCAATATTGACCTATGTTGTGCACAAAGACTGATATCAGACACAAGTTCTCTGACACAATGTAATTAAGCTAAAAATAAAAAACTAGGGTCACTAAAATATCTTCATATGTTTAGTTACATAATATTTTTTTTAAGGTTTTATTTATTTCAGAAAGAGAGAGCTGAGTGCCCACACAAGCAGGGGGAGGGGCAGAGGAGAAAGGAGATGGAGAGAATCTCTCAAGCAGACTCCAAGCTGAGTGTGGAGCCTAAATCAGGGCCTAACACCCGCTTGATCTCATAACCCTGAGATCATGACCTGAGCTGAAACCAAGAGTTGGATGCTCAACAAAGTGAGCTACCCAGGTGCCCCAGTGATAATTTTGAAAATAATCTAAGACTCAAAAACAGTAACATGGAAATTTTATATATATATATACCTGCATACAATGACACAAAATCATGACTAAAGGGGAAAAAATAGGCTCAGATGTATATATAAGAAAAAAAGAAAGGCTGCAGATCGATAACCATTCATGTCAAGAAACGGAAAAGTAATAGGAAATAAACCCTCCAAAAAAGGGAGAAGAAAATATGGAACAGAAAATAATGAAATAGAAAAAAAAAAACCCTTAAAATAGAGAAGATCAATAATGAATCAAAGGTGGGTTCTTCGGTTAAGTCTAATAAAATTGATAAAACTCCCTGCAAGACTGATCCAGAAACTAAGCTGACACAAATTACAAATATGAGGAATGAAAAGGGGGCACATCACTGCAGAGTCTTCAGATATTAAAAAAAAAAAGGTACTAAGAGGACATTAAAAAAACTTGTCAGGGCATCCGGGTGGCTCAGTGGGTTAAGCCTCTGCCTTTGGCTCAGGTAATGATCCCAGAGTCCTGGAATTGAGCCCCGCATTGGGCTCTCTGTTTGGCACGGAGCCTGCTTCCCCACCTCTCTCTCTGCCTGCCTCTCTATCTGCTTGTGATCACTGTCAAATAAATAAATAAAATCTTTTTAAAAAAATCATTAAAAAAAAAAACTTCACGTCATTAGATCTGAAAGCACAAAACGGACAAATACCTACAAAAACAGAATGGTCCTAAGTGACACAGATTAAAGAAAATCTAAGTAGTACCATAATTACTAAGAAATGGAACTTATAACTAAAAATCCTTCCCATAAAAAAAATACTCCAGGTCCAGATGGCTTTATCTTTTTTACATCAAACAGTTAAAAAGAAAAATAATAAAATAATACCAAGCTTAAATTCATACACAGGATAGAAAAAGATGCAATACTTCTCAGTTTTTTTGAGCCCAGAATAACCTTGATACCAAAACTTGGCAAGATCATTAGAAAGGACTATTCCAACACAATTGATAAATATAGATGAAGAAAAGAAAATAACAGTCGACTGACTTCAGTGATACAGTAAGAGGTATAGTCATCAAAGCCAAACTGTGATTATTCCAGAAACACAAAGATGGTTTAACATTTTTTTAAAATGGAATTTAACACATTATTTAAAAAGGGGGGAAAGGGGCACCTGGGTGGCTCAGTGGGTTAAGCCTCTGCTTTCAGCTCAGGTCATGGTCTCAGGGTCCTGGGATCGAGCCCCGCACCAGGCTCTCTGCTCAGTGGGGAGCCTGCTTCCCCCTTCTCTCTCTGCCTACTTGTGATTTCTGTCTGTCAAATAAACAAATAAATCTTTTTTAAAAAAAGGGGGGGGGAGGAGGTGAAATTCATCCAATCATCTCAAAATTAAGACATTGTAATTTGGAGGGCACCTGGGTGGCTCAGTCATGAAGCATCTGCCTTTGGCTCAGGTCATGATCCCAGCATCTTGGGACGGAGCCCCACATTGGGCTCCCTGCTCCATGGGGGCCCTACTTCTCCCTCTCCCACTCCCTCTGCTGTGTTCCCTCTCTCACTGTGTCTCTGTCAAATAAATAAAATCTTTTAAAAAATTTTTTAAAAAGATACAGTATTTGATAAAATTAAACACCATTCATGATAAAATTTCTTAGTAAACCAGGAATAGAAACTTTCCTAATCTGATAAGGATTCTATTAAAAAGAAAAAAAAAAAAAAAACTACAGTGAACATCATACTTAATTTTGAAATGTTGACAATTTTTTTTTAAACCTCTGAGATTAGTAATGAAACAACGATGCCTATGATCACCACTTTAATTCAACATCACAGTGGAGGTCCTAGCCAGAGCAATAAACAAAGGAAAAGAAAAAAAAAAAGTATAGGGATTGGAGAGAAGTAAGGCTTTCATTTTTCACAGATGGCATGACTGTGGGATGGAGAATCCAAAAGATTGGACAAAGTGTTAGAAATAAATGAATTTAGCAAGGTCTCTCGATATAAGTTCATGATATCTAAATCATCAGATTTTTATATGCCTGCAAATAATGAGTAATATTTTTTCTTTTTCTTTTTTGTTAAGTATTATTTGTTTATTTATTAAACATTATGTTTTTATTAAGTATTATTTGTTTATTGTATTATTTGTTTCAGGGGTACAGGTCTGTGAATCATCAGTCTTACACAATTCACAGCATTCACCACAGCACATACCATCCCCAATGTCCATCACCCAGCCATTCCATCCCTTTTAAACCCCTCCACTCCAGCAATCCTCAGTCTGTTTCCTGAGATTAAGAGTCTCTTATGGTTTGTCTCCCTCCCTGGTTTCATCTTGTTTCATTTTTTCCTCTCTTCCCCTATGATCCTCTGCCTTATTTCTCAAATTCCACATATCAGTAAAATCATATGATAATTGCCTTCTCTGATTAACTTATTTCACTTGGCATAATACCCTCTAGTTCCATCCATGTTGTTGCAAATGGCAAGATTTGATTTTTTTCGATGACTGTATAATATTCCGTTGTAGATATATACTATATCTTTTTTTATCCACTCATCTGTCGACGGACATCTAGGCTCCTTCCACAGTTTGGCTATCGTGGACAATGCTGCTATAAACATTGGGGTGCATGTGGCCCTCTGGATCACTACATTTGTATCTTTGGGGTAAATACCCAGTAGTGCGATTGCTGGGTCATAGGGTAGCTCTATTTTCAACTTTTCGAGGAACCTCCATACTGTTTTCCAGAGTGGCTGCACCAGCAGTGCAGGAGGGCTCCCCTTTCTCCACATCCTTACCAACATCTGTCATTTCCTGACTTATTAATTTTAGCCATTCTGACTGGTAGGGGTGGGGGGAGGGGAAGGGAGATGGAAAGAATCTCTCAAGCAAAGAACTTATTCAACAAAAACATGCATAAAATGATCCAGCAATTCCACCACTAAAAGAAAGGTACATGATGCTCATAGCAGTACTTTTCAAAAAAGCCTCAAAGCAAAAATATCCCAAACGTCTGTCCAACATTAAAACTGATAAATTATGGATCAGCAATGGACAGAATACTGCACAGTGGTGCTAAAAGAATGCTACATGTAACAACATGAATGAATCTCACAATATCAACAAAAAAGTATTATATAAAGTTCAAAAACAGATAAAACTAATTTATGGTGTTAGAGGTTACAATTGCAGTTTTTACTGGGAAAACAGAGAGATTTGTGACTGGAAAGAGCGTAAGAGTGTAAGGGGGCTTCTGGAATGCCAGTAAAGATTTATTTCTCAACCAGGGTGATGGTTTCATGGACATGCTCACTTTGCAACAGTTCATCCAACTGCACACTTATAACGAATACTTTTCTACTTATGTATGTCAATAAAATGTTTTAATATTTCATGAATCTATGTCTCCAGCCTTGTTCACAAACTAATACCTCACATCTTCTAATGCTGTGTTCACTTGGCGCTTTGATTCAAATCAAGCCTCAAAATCTCAGTTAACACAGTCAAAGCCAAAATCATTACCCCTTTGTCATGAGTTGAGTTGTGTTCCCCTTAAGATACACTGTAACCCTTAATTCCAAGTACCTGTGAATGTGACTTTTGGAACCAAGGTTCCAAAGACCTTGGAAATACGGTCTTTGCATACATAATTAAAATGTAAGTTAAGATAAGGTCATACTGGAGGAGGGTGGGCTTAATCCAATGTGACTATCTTTATACAAAAAGCAAAATGCCATAACAACAAAAAAAGAGACTGTAGTAATGAAACCCATGGAAAGCTAAAGATTGATGGCCACCATCAGAAGCTAGGATGGGACAAAAAAAGAGTTCTACCCAGAGTCTCAGAGGAAATGTGGTCCTTCCGACACCTTGATTTCAGACTTTTTAGGCTCCAGAACTGCAAGAGAATAAATTTCTGCTGTTGTAAGCCACCCAGTTTGTGATATTTTCTTGTGGCAGCCCTAAGAAACTATAATAAACCCTTCCATGTAGTATCTTAATTCTTACCTCAACCTCCCTTTCAGCAATATTTAAACGATTCTCCCATCTGTCTAATATGCAAATTCCAAATGCACTCCTCATATACTGGGATCATCAATACATATTATTTTGCCTTTTAATTATCTATTTTTTTAAACTTTTCCCTTTCATTTCTACCACTGCCATCCTAATTCAGGCCTTAATATCTCCACAACTAGGCTATCCCACTTATGATAAGTAAATATTGCTTCAATACTACATTCCTGTGTCTTTTTTTCTGTTCCCAAATTTTCAGTAACAATTATATCATATTCAAAAGGTACTCAGCACTCTGGCTCTATTCTACTTTCTTCGATATATAAATACAATTGGTCCTCAAGAACATTTTTAAGAACAAGAACATTTTTAAGATTTTATTTATTTGAAAGTGAGAGAGCACAAGCAGGGGGAGTGGCAGAAAAAGAGGGAGAAGAATACTTCCCACTGAGCTGGGAGCCTGATGTGGGGCTAGATCCCAAGACCCTAAGATCATGAACTGAGCCAAAGGCAGACACTTAAACAACTGAGCCACCCAGATACCCTCACATTTTATTCTTTATCAGCTAGCTTTTCTCAGTACCTAGAATAATTCTAGTAGACACAGTGCTCAACTAAATGCTAACCACCAACATAAACTTCTTACTACCTCCACATCATTGTATTTTACAAGTTCATGTTATGCCAACTCATGCTTTCAAATACTGACCCATTATTTTATTCATTCTTAGTTGATATCTTATTCCATTTTTGCCCCCAAATTCTATTAAGTCCCATATTACCATACACTCACTTATTCTCAAAATATATGATTTATATCATGAAGATCCAAGGCTTGCCACAACCTCCCTTTCTTAGACCTTGACATGTCTCTGTATCTTCACCTACCATGTTATTGTCCCCTATCTAGTAGAAAGAAGAGCTGCTCATCATTTCTAAAGCTATTCTCTCTCATCTGTGTTCTTAATCTTTCTACTTACATTCTGTTCCTGGACCTTACCATTATCATTGTGCTTCTACCACTTTCCCTCACCCTCTCACCCCACCAAAGACAGACAAATACCATCATAAAAACTAAAAAAGATTTTAAGAGAGATTAAGGAAACAATCCCACTTATAATTGCTTCAAAAAGAATAAAATATACCTAGGAATAAATTTAATCAAAGAGATGAAAGACCTGTACTCTATAAAAACTGTAGTACATTGATGGAAGTGAAGATAACACAAAATCACATGAAAAGGTATACCATGCTCATGGATTAGAAAAATTACTATTATTAAAATGTCCATATTATCCAAAGTAATCTACAGATTCAATGCAATCTCTATTAAAAAATCAACAGTATCTTCCACAGAACTAGAACAAATAATCCTGAAACTTGCATGCAACCATGAAAGCCTTAATAGCCAAAACAATCTTAAAAACAATCTCAGATTTCAAGATATACTACACAGCTGTATTAATTAAAAAAGTATAGTACTGGCACAAAAACAGACATATATATCAACAGAACAGGATAGAAAGCCCCGAAACAGACCTGCATTTACATGGTCATTAATCTAGGACAAAGGAGGCAAGAATATATAAGACAGGGACAAAAAGTCTATTCAATAAAGGATGTTGAAAAAACAGAACACCTACATGCAAAAAAAAAAAAAAAAGAAAGAAAGAAAAGAAACTGGACCACTTTCTTACAGCATACACAAAAACAAAATGGATTAAAGACTTAAATGTGAGACCCGAAACCATACAGCTCCTTAAAGACAAAGGCAGGAATCTACTGGACACTGGCCTCAGCAACATTTCTCTAGGTATGTCTCCTCAGACAAGGGGAAAAAAAGCAAAAATAAACATTAGGACAACACCCAAATAAAAAACTTTTGCACAGTGAAGGAAACCATCGATAGAACAAAAAGACTACTTACTCCATGGGAGCAGGTATTTATAAATGATGTATCTTGTAAGAGGTTATTATTCAAAATACGTAAAGAACTTACACAACTCAGGACCAAAACAAACAAATAATCCAATTAAAAATGGGCAGATAACCTGAACATGCATTTTTCCAGAGAAGATACAGAGGGACAACAGACACATGAAAAGATGCTCAACATCACTAATCATCAGAGAAATGCAAATCAAAACCGCAATGAGGTGTATCTCCTTACACCTGTCAGAATGGCTAGTATCAAAAAGACAAGATAAAACAAGTGCTGGCAAGGATGTGGAGAAAAGGAAACTATACAGTGCACTGTTGGTGGGAATGTAAACTGGTGAAACCTCTTGTGGAAAACAGTATAAAGGTTCCTCAAAAAGTTAAAAATAGAAATACCATGATTCAGTAATTCCACTACTAGGTATTTACCCAAAGAAAACAAAAACACTGATTTAAAAAGATACGCACCTCTATGTTTACTGCAGTATATTTACTGGTATGGAAGCAACCTGAGTATTCTATCAGTAAATGAATGAATAAAGAAGGTGTGGTATACACACATTCTCCCCCCCCCAAAATGGAATATTACTCACCCATAAAAAATAATGAGATCTGGCCATTTTTAAAAACGTGTATGGACCTACAGAGTATTATGCTAAGTAAAATATGTCAGACAAAGAAAGGTAAGTTCCATACGATTCCACTTACTTATAGAATCTAAAAAACAAATGTAGAAACAAACAGAATCACAAATACAGAGAACAAACTGGTGGTTGCCAGACATTAAGGGGTTGGAGGGATGGGTGAAATAGGTGAAGGGGATAAGAGGTACAAACTTCTAGTTATAAAATAAGTTATGGGGATGATAAGTACAGCATAGAGAATAAAAACGTCAATAATTTTAGAACATTGCATGGTGACAAATGGTAATTATACTTATTGTGATAAGTATAGCCTAATGTGTAGAACTGTCAAGTCACTATGTTGTACATCTGAAACTAACAGAACACCGTATGTCAACTACACATTTCTTTTTAAAAACTTTTCTTCAATTTTTTGTAGTGACACCATTAGAAAATATATTCGCCTGTGCTATGATAACAATATCCAGTTTCTAAGAATAGTAATGCCAGCCTAAGAGGCAAAGCTATAACATCCAGTGTCTCAAGAAGCAAAAAGCAATGACCCTGACAGACTGTCCCTTGACATTATCTTGGCTGTAGTTCTGGATATTGTTCTAGATGCCTAGCTTCTTCTGGATCTTCATTTCCATACCTAAACCACCTGATATCCTTCAAAAAATTTCCTTTTAATGAAAGTTAAGTTCCTAATGTTTCTAGTTCAGGACTTTGATGTCTTAGTCAACTCAGGCTGCTATAGCAAAATACAGACTAGGTAACTTAAACAGCAAACACTTCTCATAGTTCAGAAGATAGGAAGTCCAAGAAGTCCAAGATCAGGCTTATAGATGGCTGACTTCTTACTGTATCCACAACATGATGTAGACAGGAACTCTGAAGTCTCTTCCTCTGCTTATAAGGCCACTAATCTCATCATGGGGCTATAACCTCAAGAATCTCATCTAAATGTAATTACCTCCCAAAGAACCCTTCCTAATACCATCACATTGGGACTTAGAGCTTCAACCGTGACAATTCTGGGATGACAAACATTCAGACCATAATAACTGATATATTATTCTTCCCCTACAAATTACTCTTTCTCTTTTCCATCTTTCCCAAGAGTAGGCCCTACCCTACTACTCAACTACCCCCTCATTTGTTAATTTTTTGGAATTTGACTTCTAACCACTTTTACTAAAATTACTGAATCATCCGTGCACTCCTCTTAACTACTAAATATATTGGTCTATTTATCAAGTAAGTTTTTTTCTCAATTATCCTCCCTCCTTCTTATGCAATTAAAATACCACAATCTTGAAAAAAAGTTCCCAGTCCTCTACCCAATTCCCTTTCCTCTTCTTCCTTTTCTTCTCCCTCTCTCTCTCCTCCCCCTCTACCACCTCTCTCTCTCTCAAACAATTCATCTATTCCAAATACCTCAATCCCAGTAAGTCCCAATTCCACATACCAACCCCACCACCTCATAATAAATTTTCAACTACAGCTCTAAAATATATCCCTGAGGTACCACAATTTAAATGCCTCCAAAAAAGTTAAGGGACGAAAATTAATCAACCCTTTTACCATCCTTTTCCAGCCATTCAAAAGACAACCATTAAGTATACATCCAACTCTCCCTTCTTCACTCACTATGATATCCAAACACCAGGTCCATTCAAGCCTTTTGCCAAATTGCCATTTGTCTCCACAACCTTGTCTTACATGGACAATTACAATAGTTTTCCCTTTTATCTCTCATACCCTCCATATATCTTATACATTGCTATCAGAGCTATACAATACCCTCAAATCACAGAAAGACTCAGTAGTTACTTGGCTTCAAAAGCTCCTCACTGCCTACCAGACAAAGTCTACTCTCCTCAGCATCAGCGAAGTTTTTAAAAATCCACGACTTCCCTACAAAAACTTCATGCTTGAACCACATGAGAACACTCCTTCCAGAGAGTTCTCAGTCCAATAATTTTTTTTCAGGATGGAATGCCCTTTTTCTTTGACTTTACCTCACAAATGGAAATCTAAATTCTTCCTTCAAGGTTCAGCTACAGAATTAGATCTTCTATTAAGTCTTCCTCCATTGCCAATAAAACTGCTCCTTCTATAATCCCACAATACTTTTATATTTCTGAGACAATTCATTTTCCCCTGCATTATTGTTAGTTGTATTTATAATGCACTTTATTGGAGTTTAATAAAGATTTCATTTAATTTTCACAGCAACTCTGTGAATGAAGTATTTAGCCAACTTTACAGGGAATGAAACAGGCAGAGAGGCTAAGTAGCTGGATTTAACACACACGCATGCATGCGGGCACGTGCATGCGCGCGCGCACACACACACACACACACTCACATTCTAATTCCAATTCTAACAATTATATTTTACATTTATTAAGAAAGAATCCAAGGCCCCTTGCCTACATAGTCCTTTCTGTGTAACAGACCTGCTTTGTGTTTTAATATTCTTTTCCCTGTTTGAAGTAACCCTGTTTTACTTGTCCAAACTTAATCCATTCTTGAAGAGAGAGCTCCAAAGTTTCACCTCCTCTAATCAGCTGTCCTTGACTCTTCCAGGCCTTACCGATCTTTTTTAAAGGATGTATCATACTGGTTACAATGTCCTTACAAATATCTTTGTCTATATTTTAGCATGCAGTTAGTTTCACTAAATAAACTTGGCACCAACCACTATGTCTTATTTCACTGAGGTATCCTCTAAACTACCGAGCAGTCAGTTGGTGCTCTATTACCTATTTACTGATTGATGCTCCATAGTCCCCTCATCTATCCCCTGTTCTAATTTCTAAGTCCTTTACTTTTTGCATTGCAGGTATGGATCTACTGTTGTGACTAAACATTATATTTTAGTAGTAAATCTTACTCATCCTACTCCTGAAGTTTAAAGTTCACAGGTCTAGTAAGTATTTTAATCATCTGATGGAAGAAAAATCTAGAGTGACTATTTTAGATGACTGTAGAGGGCAGCAAAGCAACAGTAGTATCCCTAAAGAAAGCTATGTATTTTTCTTAGGCAGTTTCAGATTTGTTTTTATATTTTAACAGATGTTGTTAGGATTAAAGCTTTTAGAAGGCAAGACACATTTTTTGCACGCGCTACACAGATTTCACCAACTACTTATGCACTTAAACATTTTCACTGTCAGTTATAAATATAACAAAACTGTGTCAATGTCCAGATCCTTTTATACATAATATGGGAAAATAAGTTTGACAAACAATCCATGGCTTCAAAAGAGCTACCATAACTGCTAATTCTTATGAATCTAAAAGTTGAAATGCTTTTTCACTTAGAAAATGTAAAAATAATCTTAAATACAGAAAAGAATGTCAATAGCCTAAACTGTTTATTTCTTGCTAAAGAGAGATGTCATCATTAGTGTTTATTCTAGCCTTGATATGCCTTCTTTTTTTAAATTCAAAATCAGTCAGGCAACATAGGAGCTATAACAGTTTTAAAAGAAAAAAATAATAAATTTCTGACATTGCACTAGTGTACAAGAAGCAGAAGGTAACAACTTGAAAGGGAACAGGAGTTCCTACCATTATACTTTAATATTAAAGTTCATTCTGATTTTAATATGAATTAGCCAAAGCTGTATAAATAAATAAGTTAAATAATCATATGTTACAATTATATTTACAATTTACAATGCTTACAAGAATGGTGAAACTACTATAAAAGTTGATATAACTGCATTACTTGCACATATTACTGAAGGCTTTTCTTTCTGGTATTTTTTTTAATCTCTTCTAAGTTTAATAAGCAGAAATCAGAGATTTAGAACAGCTGCTAGAGCCATTAACATATGCAGACTCATGGTTTAGTGAAAAATGCTATGACGCTCTAGCCCTGTGCCCTTAATGAGAAGACTAGACAAAGTACCTTCTCCCACTTGAATCTCTTCAATAAAAAATAAATAGAGAAGCTTTTTAAAAATTTTACATTTAAAATAAAGGATCCGGGTATCTCTAAGCAGATTTAAAAACTAGACAGTTTAATGGTATGACTTAGTCAATATTAAATTGAACTTACAGCCATGAATGATTATCTCTAATCTAAATCAAATTAGAAGGGAATTTGGAGTTCATAATGACAGGACACTTGTGAAATGAATCTTAATCTAGCCCACAATAGCTATGACTAAATTAGAAATCATATTAATAATTTTCAAAAACAATGGCCTAAGATATTTTAGTAATGACAATAATGTCTACCATGGATAACACACAGAAATAATTACATGAAAATGTCTCACAACAGTTTAGCAATACTAACATTTCATTAATATTTTTGTTTTTCCTCTGAAGCCATTAGAAGAGTCAAGTACAC
Source organism: Martes martes (assembly GCF_963455335.1). Lineage (NCBI taxonomy): Eukaryota > Metazoa > Chordata > Mammalia > Carnivora > Mustelidae > Martes > Martes martes. Next base: position 57,307,633 of record NC_137888.1, on the reverse strand, counting down.
TCTTAATTTTATACAATGTTCTCAACACCAAGTTGGAGTCCTCACTATATGCACCTGCTTTTATAATTGTCTCTTGGTTTTTTCATGTCCTTTTCAAAAACAACATTGACATATTCCCATTACAAAACAATTGGCTATCTTAAATTTACCTAATTTATTTCAAAAATTCAAACCTACAGTGAGATGTGTTATACATAAAGTGAGGTATGTCACACAGAAGCTGCTTAAACTACATATGTCCTGGGATAAGTAATACACAACTGATTTTGCAATACTAAAGGAAAAAAAAATTGCATTCCTCCTAGAAGGTCAATTTTGCAAACACCTCAGATTCAAAATGGATAAGACAATGGGGAATAAAGAGAACTAAGGAGAGCAAAAGGAATTTTTAGAAAAAAGAAAAACCAATGAAGAACTACCTCATCAAACAACATCTTTAAAACCTACTAACCTCTTCAAGTTTATTATATGTATAAATATATAAATAAATAAATATATTTATTTAATTTATTATTTATTTAATTTATTATGTATTATTTTATTATGTATTTTATACACACACACACACACATATTCCCTCATCTTGGAAGGTAGGAATAGGTATGTCAAAATAGGAATAATATCAAATATATAAACGTAAGGATGTATTTTCTAGTGTGTTCTGTAAAATATAGTTTCTGCAACATAACAGGTATTACACAAAAAAGAAAGTTTAATTAATTTGCAAAACAGGATATCTGTGGAAGCATTTCTTAGACTATTAACAAACTAAGGCACACAGTGACTTTACATAAGGGGGTTATACGCTTAGTTTTTCCCATTCCCAGGTCTTTTTCACCATGGTACTTTCCCCCAGAAATATATCTTCTGAGACTTAAGGTCCATAGACACACCTTGGCAAACATTGCTCTAAACCTAAAAACATGAGGGGGGAAAAAAGGGAGTAGAATGTGCATGTGCATGTTTAATAATGTGACCACATGTCACAATATTAAACACAGAAGAGAGTAGGCATCCAGGGACTAAGGAATAAAAGATGTCTAGGATCAGATAAGAAATAAAATCAAGTTCAGAAAAGTTTCATAGTTACCTAGTATAGCTATTATTGTATTTTATTATTTTATTTCAACATGAAAGATGAAATCATAAACCAAGTATTCCCTTGATGCCATTTATAGTACAGCAAATTTGGTCAGTTTCTTAAACAGGAAAAAAAGCAAATGTTAAAATCTAGATAGTTTGAAAAATACTTTGTTTATTCTGTGATATGTGTTATGATACACACAAATGAAGCCTGAGGCAAGATCTTCACTGCTAAGAGCACATATCACAAAACAACTTATAATTAAATACTACATAACAAGTATAAGGACTAACTACTTTATAAAGAATTTGCTCATTTTAGGCAGGAAGTGGTAAGAGAAGGCTTCACAGAGAAAATTAACCTTAACCCAGGTACTTCAGAATTTGAGTTGGTAGGCAGGAAGGGTAATGTCATTTTAGGCTTAGTAAGTAAGGACCAAAAAAGGGCACAACCTGCTTCAAAGACATGTACAATTTAGATCTTCACTGACCAATAATGGTAGCCACCAGCCATAACTGACTACTGAGCACATGAAATATAGCTAGTTTAAATAACAATCGGTAAGTGTAAAATACACACCAAATTTCAAAGACTTACTAAGGAAGAAAATGTAAAATATCTCGATTTTCTAATATCAAATTGCACGATTTAGTGATATTTTGGTTATATTGTATTAAATAAAATATATTATTAGGTTAATTTCACCTATTCCTTTTATTATTTTTAATGTGGTTTCAGGATAACTTAAAATTATGTATATGGCTCCATTATAATTTTGTTGGGACAGTGCTGGATTAGATTAATTTGATTTTGCTGTTAAACTCTTGAAATAAAGAAATCTGAGTGCCTACTACACGCCAAGCACTTCTGATACATTAGTGAACAAAACAGTGGAATATATTCTTTCAGAAAAGGGACCATATCTGGTCAAATCATAAATTAAAATGCTGTAATAAATAGCACTCACTGAGGAAAGAAAGAATCATCTGAAGATGTCTCTCAAAATACAAACGCCCCAAATCCCCAGGTTCCATATCCACCCCCCTTGCAAAAATTGTTCCAGGAAGTCCATGGTGGGGCCTAGGATGTTGTTTCAAAAAGATTTCCTAATAACTAAGATATGAACACACCTGCACACCCTACTTCTGCTGACCCCAGCCAGCTGAGAACAGAGATTTATAGCCGCCCCCCAACCTTTAATCTATTTCTTTCCAATAACCCTAGGCTGAGAGCCTAAAAAGCCTCCACTCAGTGCAAAGCCAACCTATTTAAAATAAGAATAACTGATTCTCTTTAACCATTAAAGTTAAAGAAAATCAAAGTTTTTTAAACTTTCCTCTCCTATCTATAGAGCCACATGTATAATTTACTATCTTACACCTACAAAATAATCATCTGAGGTGCTGAAAAGCAAACTGCCAATTCTTAGCCACTTAATCCAGTTATGAGCTGGCATATTTTCACACATGCCTCAAATTCCAGTTTATGAATATCTACTCACAATGCAACAGGTAGTTTTTTTCCTACTCATCTTAATTAGCAGATGACTGACTACTCGGAAATTGCAAGAAATACAACCTCTCTGAATGCTGAAATTAAAGAGAATATGTAAAATTTATATTAAGTCTGAAAACAATATCCTTTCTAAAATAACTACAGTGCTTGCAAAATGGCTGTACCTAAACTCATAAGGAGCAGCTCTCACTAAAATTTTAAATTAATGACCTGTGGTATAATAAGTGAGTCATTTAGGAAAAAACTTAAAAGCTCACCCTTGATAAAGATTCACAACAAATTTTATTTAAATAAATGATTAAATATGTCAGAACCTATTATAAAAATAGAAATCTTAAGTTTTACAAAATTCAGGGAAGGATACAGATTCAAGACTTTAAAGAATTTTAGATAAAAATACAAAAGGTAATCAAAAGTATGACATTTATGGTACCCAGATTTTTGGATCTAAATGCCTGGTACATAAAATTATCTTTAGTAGTCATTCTGTTACTAACTTAAGGATTATTTGAATTTATCCTAAATGTATATATTAACAGCCATTATTAATTAAATGTCACATCTTTCACAACTAGTTTGTCTTTATTGTAAATTGTTATGAGCACCTTAATGGATTATAGAATATGCTATAAAAATTTTACTAATTTTAAAAAGGCAAATTACAAAATGTCAAAATACCCTATTTTTTAACAAGAGTATCCCATTCAGCTTCTTTTCAATAATTTCCAAACAATAGGCAATAAGCCCTAAGTTTTACTTAACTACACTGATGCAAAATGAACATCAGAGTTGCTGAATCATTAAATTAAACATATATAAATATATGGAAGCATAGGTGAAATAAAGTAAGACGGTAAATACATATATGCACACACAAATATACACTTGCCCAGCTTTTTCCAAGTTCTACTTCTGATGATGTAGTTAAATATAAGAATGGAAGATCTGGGTCTTTTGCTTGCTTCTAAGTTTGGTTCACTTTCCAATTATATCTGTTTAGGATGCAGAAAAATTTATATAGGCAGTATGTATTATAGGCCCCAATCTGATACCATCAGTAACTTGATAAGGTAAACTTAATTGTGACACTTTTCTCCAACTCTACATTTTCCATATAAACACTAACATTCCAAGCAACCTTACGGAACTGCCAAATCTTAAAATGCATTCTACATCAAGGAAAGATTCAATCTGGTTCCATACAATTACACAAGCTAGTTAATTTCACTGTATCCTAATATTCTGAAAACTGGTCTTCTGAATATTTTATCTGAAGTAAATTTAATAAATTTTTGAAAAACACTGCATTATATACACAAAATAAAAATATAAAGTGCAAATAGAGTAAGTCAATTACCTTGAAAACCCAGTTATTCAAGATACCAGGGTAGAATTTAAGAATGACAAATACCAGGCAGGTTAGTTTATAAGGAGCAATCTAATAAATGCTAGTATTTGAATGTTTACTATATTCCATGCACCCTAAGTGTTTTTATTTTATTCTTTGACTTAATCCTCTCAACAATTCTATAGGCAAACTAATAACATCTTTTTTTTTTAAGATGAAAAACCTTAAGTTCACTGAGGTTAAACAGCTTGCCAAGGATTCAAAAAGCTAATTAAGTGGCAGCCTTTTTTCAGAATCAAACTGCATATTTAGTACCTACACCATTAAGAGCAGAAAGACAAAAACCAAACTTGTACCACCTACCACAATGCCTAATCTCAATAAGATCTGACTCAACTGATTTTTAAAATTTTTTTAAAGAATTAATTTATTTGAGAGGCGGGGGCAGAGGGAGAGGGAAAGAAGCTGACTCCACTAGAGGAGGAGCCTGATCGGGTTTGATCCCAGGATCCTGAGATCATGACCTGAGCTGAAATCAAGAGTCAGATGCTCAACCAACTGAGATAGCCAGGTGCTCTGCAACTCATTTTTTAAAAAGTAATTTTTTTTTTTTCTCAGTTCACATTCATGTATCTTTACCCAAAGGGTTACGCATCCCTCTTCTGGGCAACCGCAGATTACCTTACGCAGATGTCTATCACAAACACTGGGCTGTTCCATGAGCAACTATTTCCTTCATGTCTCTCATCATAATGCAGTAAGCTCCTTGAAGCCAGGACTCTGCCTTACTCATGTTTTATGTCCCCAAATACCTAACAAGTGCCGAAATACAGAAAGTACTATAAGTGCTATTAAAGGTTCAATATAATATTAGATCTTGTTTTTTATCACCTTCTAACATCCATCTTCAGATAAAACCTTTATGAAAACAGAAAGTCGCAGAATCCTAGATTCAAAAAGAAACTGACAAAGGTCAAGAAGTCTTTACCTTCTCCTTCCTTGACACCATATCCCTGCTAGTATTTCCAACCTTTCAAGAAAAATGGTGGAAGGCAAGTGAGATAAATCTAATCATCTATGAATTAATTACTGCCATCATAAAGAAATATGGCTGAAACTAATGTAACATTGTGCGTTAACTCTACTTCAATTAAAAAAAAAGAAGACAAACGGAATTTCTGAATCATGAGCTTTAAATAAATGAGATTTCTGAAGTCACATGGTATTGTAAATCTAGTGCCCTTGACCTTTATACCCTGGAATTTCTTAGGCTTAGAAAACAAAAAGAAAAAAACCTGGCAATTTATAAATGTTTTAAAAGTTCAGTTCTTCAAATAAGACAGTGTACACCCTCAAAACAACATAAATGATGTCATTTTTAACAGGTTTCAGAATATCAAGTCTACCAGTTGCAAGGATTTTTTTTTTTAAGCAAATGAACATGATATAAAAATTACCTTGCACTAATAGATGATACTGCAGGTGTTAAGCATAGCTAAGGTCATGCTAAATTTACATAAGCCTTATATCAAAAACAGCAGCAGAAAGAAAAAGATATCCATACATGTTGAACAAGCATTCTGATTAACAAATCATCAGATAACCATCTCTCTAAAGCCTAAAAATCTTTTCAATTCTAAAAATGACTACAATAGTACACACAAAACCTTATCAGTAGTACTATGAATATCACATCAACAAACAGGTTACATTAAGAAAATTCTACTTCCATTCTTATTAAGCATCCGTAAGTCAGGGCAACTGTGCCCTGCTCAAAGACTATCTAAAACAGAGAGAGGCTGATGGAAAAAAACTTATCATAAGGGTTCACAAATTAGGGTGTTATTAACACTAGACGCCAGAAAAGGAAGCTCTTTAAAAGAACAGTGCACACAGCAACACAAAGCTAGTGTCTGTCTCTACAACTTTAAGTCAGAGAACTGACTCTAAAAACTTCAGTTTACACCTGCTCTAAATCACAGTCCATTTGCCTATATTACTTGAATTTTTAGGACCTAAAATAAAAATATCAAGCCCCTCCAAAAGGACACTACTAAAGAGGTTTAAAAAAACAAAAACAAAAACAAATAACTCCTTTCTTCTTCCACACGAAAACCAATGCATTCCTCCAAAAGTAATCAACACTTCACTTGTATAAGCACTATGAAATTAATACTCAAATTCTATATCCTTGAATATCTGTACACATCACCTAGTTTCAGCCTTCTATAATGCTTTCCCCAGCTAGATAAGCCTTTATTAGAAATACAAATAATATTCACCAGGTCCTTAACACAATCTAAATCACGCTACTAAGCTGTTAACATCCCCTCCAACTTTGCTCCCACCCAACTGTAATCCACAATCCTCCCTAATGGAAAAGAACAGTACACAAATTCAACCTAGAATCTTCCATCAATTTAAAAAGGTAACAGCATTAAGAATTGTGTTGTGGAACCAAACAGCTGGGGAGTGGAGCTACAGAAACAGTGTAGATTAGATAATGAGCCGTTTGTCAGACTATACTCTGTAAATCAGAAACTTTCATTACAATCCTTGAAACGTGGTGGTGAACTGGTAGAGGAAATTCTCAGCCTATAAGGGGCAGTCAATCTCCTGAAAACTCTGCCTCTCTCATAACCAACTACCCTGACACACCTCCTGGAACAGGACACTCTTTCTTCTAAACCACACCATCCCAGAAATCTACAGGCATCTCTCCTTTTAATAAATACTGATAAAACTTCTGGTTTCATTTACGATTTCATTAAACACAGAGCCAACAACAGCAGCCTTATGTACCAGTACAAATGCCTTGGGTAAACCAATCTTTATGCAATCGTTAAGTTTTTGCTTCTCCACCTTCCTCACCAAGTACGAGTCTTAGAAATTAATAACTTCCTGCAATATTTCAGTATTACCAAAAGACAGGCGGAGCTAATCCCCAAAGACTGGTGACCCTACTTTCTCAAATCATCACCTTCTATTAATGATAACTTATGTCCATCTCTCTTCCCTGAGAGATAAGATTTTTTTTTTTTACACGTTCTTTAACAAGTGGACTTCTAGGTTCCGACACCCAGGAACAGAATTTACAAAGAGACTAACTCCCAAATGTGACAGGAAAACTGTAACATAAAACAAGGAAAGAAAGAGACAGGGAAGAGGCGTGGGGTTTGTTTTGATCAGAACAGCCGGAGCACAGTGGATGCAATCAGGTATTTAACACATCAATCGAAGTCCTGAGGACAAACGGGGTTCGCAAAAATAAACATGGACAGTGTGAGAGACGTCCCACAAACTGGAAGGCAGCGATGATCTCAATGCAACGCGACCCAGGGGCTGCCAGAGCAGAACCGGGCCGGACGACCGTAGAAAACTGACTGTAGGGGATGCGGCAGGCTGGGCTAACATGGTGCCTTCCACAGGGGGGAAGGCGATGAGGGGTTGGGAGCCAAAGGTTCCATCCCGTCGGGCTCTGGTCCCTAAAGGTATCCGGGCTCAGAGCTCAAGTTTCATCGGGGGAAAAAGGGGGCAGCAAACATGCAGCCCGGCACCTTCGCCCCAGCCCCTAAGCCCGCGCCCTTGGCTTCCCCCGCGAAACAGCGAGGAGGTAACGGTCCCCCGAGCAAACACTGAGGAGCTCCTCGCGGACCCAACACTCGGCGTCCGGCAACAGCGCGGCGAGCGGGGGAGGGGAGCGGGCGGCCGGCGCTGCACTCGCCGGCCCCGGCCCTTCCCCGGCCTCGCCCCGGGCGCGGCGAAAAAGTTTCCAGCCAAAGTCCGCGGTACCCGCTCGCGCAGCCAACCGCCGAGAACAACTGCCTCGTCGCCCCGGAGAGCGGCCCGCGCTCGCCGGCCGCGGCGCCGGGACCCTCGGTCGCGCCTCCCTCAGCCCGCGCCGGCCGCCGAGCTTCACCTACCACAGAGCCGGGAGAAGAGAAGCAGCGGGAAGAGCAGCAGCAGTAGCGGTGGTGGCGTCGGGGGCGGCAGCAGGAGTCCGGTCCCGGGGGGAGAAGCGGAGGAAAGTTGGGCTTTACCGCCTCCGGGACACAGTGGGGCCGGCCCCGGGGTCCGCGCCATCCCCCACCCTCCCCCCGGCCCGCTCGCTCGCCCACCCCCTGGCTCCCCAGGCCCCGGCGCCTTAGGCTCTGGGCGGCGGCAGCAGCGGCCGCGGTGCGGCGGCGGCGGCGGCAGGTCCGGCGCGCGGGTCCCCAACTCCCAGTTCTTGAGCCGTCGCGGCCGGCTGACACTGAGCCGAGCGCTCACGGCTGCCTCGACTCCGCCGTCGCCGACGCCACTGCCGAGGCTGAGGCGGGAGCCGCCCGCAGCCGCCGCCGCCGCCACTCCCCTCCCCCAGGCACCCGCCCGCCTCGAACTCCTGGGAACTCGGAACGCACCACCCCGCCCCGCACGGGAGGGGGAGAGGAAGCCGACCCTCAGAGCAGGCGCTGGGACTCGCCCTCCCTTCCTCCCTCCCCGCACAACTCCAGCTCCCGTCTGATCGCCGACTGCAAGCCGCGTCTCCTCCCACCCCGCCCTCCTACACACGCTCCTCCCCCTTAAAAAAAAAAAAAAATCTCTTCTCTCCACTTTGATAACGGGTTTCTCCCAAAGCAGAGCAGAGCTTTCAAGAGGACAGGAAAATCTGGAATAGGTTAGTAGGCCCCGCCCCTTGTTCCTGCCTCGTCCCCGCCAGTTCCCCCCTTCCCAACATTTGCAATGGTCTAGCCCACTCCGCCCCTCGCGGGTCCACCGCTGCCCCGGCGCAGACGGAGGCGGAGGGCGGCGGGACAATCGCGCTGGTTGCTTTCCTCGCCCGGGCCGCGCTCTCCCTCTGGCGGGGAGCCGGGACAGGAGGGGTGAGGGGTGGGGGGAAGTGAGGAGGGGCAGGCAGGATGGGGGTGCCCTTCCGTTGCCCACGCTAAAGGTCCCTGTCTAGGAGGCTGTACATAGCCTGCAGAACTAGTCATCTCCCTCCTCGCCGGGGACGCCGGGGGCTGGAAGGAGAGACTTTCTCCTTCCTGCTTCTCGGGACAGCGGCGCTCTCCGAATCCCTCCCTTCTTTCCAGCTCCACTTCCCCCAGCCCTCCGAGGCTTGTTTGCACCAGGCGTTTTTCTTGCTCATTCTCTTGGGAGGGCGGCTTGGTGGAAGGGTCAGCGAAACCCAGCGAGAAGAGGGGCCCCGGAAGGTTTGCTTTCTCGCTCTTGCTTCTCCGGCCGCCGAGCTGTCCGCTGTCCTCACAGGGCAACTGGCAACAGGAGGACATGGATTTCCCCCATCGGAGCGCCTAGAGTGCGGTGGTGTTTTTCTTCGGTTTTGTTTCATTTGCATGTTCGCACGTGTAATTTTATTTTCATTGCCTGTTTTCCTCTGAACTGATCGCGGTAAAGCGACCTCGGGAAGTGTTAAGCATTTGTCCGTAAGAGGTCTGGGATCCCCCAGGACCCTCCCTCACCCCAGGTGGCTACGCGCCCTACCCTCCTCCGCCCGCCACGCACAGCCGGGGTGGCCTGACCTTGAAGCCACTACCCCTGGCAGTTCTGCAGGGGCGAAGGACAGTTTGGACTGTCCCAAGGGGACTGGAGGCAGAGGACACACGTCCTCAGTCCTAACACCATTAATTTTATATGGGTCCTGGCATCCCCACCAAAAGCAAGAAATGTGCTCCCAATAAGAAGGAAAGTCGAACACGGATTTAGCCGCCTGGCGCAGCTAAACTAATGCTTGCCTGCCGCTAAGATCACACCCCTTCCATCACTAGCCACCACCCCCCCACCCCTCCACCCACTGGTTTACAGTGTTTTACTCACCTGCGAAGCTACACACCATTCTACCCCTCCCCACCGCTCTTTTTTCTTTCTCGACTTGCGCCTCCCATCCTGTCTCCCAGTGCTCGGTTTAGTACCTTTCTCCATCCTATGTCGCTTTCTTTATCTTTCTCTCTCTCTGTCTCTCATCCAGCCTGTCTCCTGCAGCCACTCCTTTCCATCGCCTATCCTCAGGATGCGCTTATGAATAAACCTTGTCCTGCGTCTCTCCCGGAGATCCCCTGATGATGATCATAATTGACGAAATGTAGCTATTGTGACATTCCTCAGCTGTGCTGACACCACCGCTTCCCTTGCGAAAATTTCTTTTCCTATTTTCTCATTCTCTAAACCTAATTTCCCTGCTAAATTTACATAAAGCCCACTGTGCAGCGACTAGCTAATTATCTGTTTAGATAGCACTTCAACACGTTGTTGAGAGCCAGTTAAATGTTAAACAACCAAAATTTTAATATCGTTAGCCAATTTCATTCCCCTGGCCTTCCCCTGATGGTTCCAGTTTCCAGAAAAAGTAATTTAGCCTGCATTTGAAAAGGTGCCAGAGGCTTAATATGGGGGGCCATTGTGCAATTGCTACAAGAGACCATGAGGGATTAGCAGGTTTAGTGCTTCTCAAAAGGATGATATGGAGCTTTAAAAAATATGTTTCTTCCATATTTTCAGAAATTGGATTAGTGACATACTATGATTATATTCTTCTCTGACCTAAAGTGAAGCAAGAGCATAGAAGAGCAGTATTTATAGATATTATACAAGCATTAAAAGAGCACTATGCTGGTATTTTATGTGCATACAGGCATTATGTTCTAATATTAATCATTTGTGTTGATATAGCATCTTTGGCCAGAGATGTCAAAGCACAGGCTTACTTCCCATGGAAGATAGCAATTACTATTATCCCTACTGGACAAGGGGAGGAACCTAGGCAGAGAGGTTAATTGAAAATACTACAAGCCACATGTGGTGGTGTTCCTGCCAGACCCAAGTTCTTGCCTTCCGCTGGGCACCACTGACCTCTCAATATTCCTTTTAACATGAAAAACAAATTTACTGAGGTCACTCAAATTTCTACTTTCTAAGTGTCCAGTCTTAAATTATGTTGTTCTCAAATGAAGACATAGTCACCCCAGGCTTTCCTGTTGGAAATTATTACTAGCTACAGAATGAGATTTTATATGGTATAGTTCATTTTCAAGTACCAGAATTACTGTTGACTTAAAAAAAAAAAAAACACTTTATCATGAAAGTATTACTGTGTTTTATACCATTTTAGTTCTCTAACTTTACAGATAAGTTCACTTTTATTGTTTGAGTGACAAACTGGTTCAGGAATAATTATATCTAACTTATTAATATTTCTGGCACCATTAAATCCAAAGTATGCATGTATTTTCCAAGAAGAAAATTATCTGAACAAAAGGCAACATGATCCTACTGCCAACAATGATTTCATTGTTTTGGGTTAAGAGTACTGATGGTGTCCATCCGACTTTCTGCCTCAAAGATTGTTGGCTAATTACTGAGATTCATTAACTCTTAACTAAAAAACAAAGGTTGACATCTTAACAAAGAAGTAATTATGTACAGTACTGGGCATCTTACATTTACTCAAATAATCCAAATGATAGGTTTGAGACTATTATTAGAATTTCATAGCTGACTCTGAAACAAAGAAAGTATTTTATAGTGAAGGTGGGCCATTATGTACTCAGCTCATTCCTCTTACCATCAGCAAATTTTTTATAACCTGCTGCGTGAAGAAGTATAGCTTTTCCCTCAGTGGAAGAGATGAGCAATGCTTTGTGGAATGTTTGAACTTGGTACTATATTTGATAATAAGTTGATGTCACTCTACTAGAATCATAGTCTTCTAAAGCAGAACTATGCAAATAGTTAAAATCTAACTGCAAACCCACAAAAAGTCCACCCACTTGCAAAATCTTCACCAATGTCACATTTATCAAATGCAACTATTTTCTACTGAAAAGATTCTCCCTCTATATTCATACTGATTTCTCCCTCATATTTCCTTTGGATCTTTGCTCAAGTTTCACTCTATCATTCAGGTCTTCTATCAGTGCCCCATATGAAGAGCTCCCCTATCCCCAATTCCTATCCCCCTTAACTTGCTTTATTTTCTTAATTGTACTCTGACACCTTCTGACACCTTGTGTTTTTATTTAGTGTCTGTTTTCCCTTCACTAGAATGAAAGTTCCACAAGATTGGGCAGGGAGCTATCTATTTTTTCACTGTGGAAGCCCAATCACCCAGAACAGCATCTGCCATGTAAGTCCCATACCAGATAACTAAATGACCTATAGTGACATAGCATACTCGTGTGTCTAATCACAGACAAACTCAACAGAAGAAAATTATTAATTTTTTAAGACTTTGAGCATATGATCGTGTTGAGTTTTTTAAGCTGGAAGATGATTCACTGACTATTGCTTAAGAGTCTCTATTTAGGGGTGCCTGGGTGCTCCATTGGTTAAATATTTGTCTTTGGCTCAGGTCATGATTGTGCCCTGGGATTGTGCCCTGTGTTGGGCTCCCTGCTCAGCAAGGAGTCTGCTTCTCCCTCTCCCCTCCTGCCCCCCCCCCCTGGCGCTTTCTCTCTTTCTCTCTCTCTCTCTCTCTCTCTCTCTCTCTAAAAAAAAATTTTTTTTTAAGATACTCTATTTAATTACTCCTAATGCCGTTTATTCAGCTATCCTCTCTCTACTCCTTCACACTCCAGGTTTGTAATACTGGGGCTGGGGCTCTGGAAACTCTGCTTCCTTTACCAGCTGGCTTTCTGGTGGGTTCTGTCAATAGAAATCCCTGGAGGAAGGGTGGAAGGCAGGAGTAGAGGCAAAGAGACTTGATCTTCTCTGTTTGCTTCCTGCTCCTACCAGCATCCAATCAGCATTAATAGCCCTTTCCATTGTCTTCAGCAGTTGGTTCCAGCCTCCCACTTTTACACTCTAAGAACAGGACCCATCCTACTTCTGCAGAGGTACCGGCACTGGCCAGGTTGTGCCACTTCTCAGAGGTTTGAGCCCTCGCTCAGCAAGAACCCTAACCTGCGAGCTTCTGAGCTCTCATAACCCGACCCTTTCCCTTCGTTTATCCGGCTTTAAAGGTGGTAACGGCTCCTCATAGTTTACATCGCGGGATTACCTCAGTGTTTCTCTTTTTGATGTGGAGACTCCCTCCAAAACCCTGTGTAAAAATACCTATTATTAAATTCCCTCAGTACCATAGTATGCTTCCTGTGTGCCTGATTGAACCTTATTTGGTGCTCTTTTTTATTTCAGTGACTATTTCCCAAAACCTTCCCTTTGTAACCGTTACTTTTCTCTCCGTCAGACTGTCTAAGATAACAGAACCAACGTCAATCTGTCAATTAATATAAATAAAAACAATAAGGTAAATGGACAAAATTTGTTCTGTATCGTTGGCAATAATCCCATTAACAGGTGGGTTTGAAATAAGTAAATTTGGTGGTAATTATGTTGGTATTTTAGTCATATATATATGTGTATATATATATATGACTTATTTTTGTTGTTGCTAATGTTCTTTAGATCGTGGTTAAAACAAAAAGAAATTTCTAATTTTAGGTGGTTTACCTACCACCTTTAGGTGGTTTATTTCTTTCATAGAACTTACTTGCACTTGAGAATCATTATGGAACTAAAAGATAAGAGGATTATTTGGGAAAAGAGGAAATGGACTTCTCTCCCAAACCTACAGTGAAAACAAACATACATTTCACATAGCTATCTAAAGCTTAATTCTATAATATACAACTCTTTTTTAGAGACACCAGGATTCTAAAGAATACAGTTCGAGAAACTGGTGTTGAGGCACAAAGAAGAGCTATGCTATAGCGTTATGGAAGGTCAGGTAAAAGGGTAAGCTAATTTAGCAAAGATGATTAAACTCCAATGTGCTGGGTTCTCTGTTGGGTGTTGGGGATGAAAACAACCCAAGTCCAGACCCCAGATACCCATAACAGTATTCTTACAAGCAATGGAGGGATGTACACTATAGGAGAGAGAAGGGGAGTCCCAGGTCTGCCTGAGAGATACTGGGAAGGCCTAAAAGCAAAGATCTTATTTGAATAGTCCTTTAGGTCTACAGCGATACCACCCTGAATGCACCCAATCTCATCTGAATAGTCCTAAAGAATGACTCAGAATTCTCCATACAGATGGTGTAAAAGCAGCAGAGGGAATAGGAGAATGACAGATGGAAGGATATGGGGGCATGACAGAGTATGATGTGTTTGGGAAACCGCAAGTATTACTGGGCTGCTAGAGGGTTACCTGCAAAGGGGAATTAGAAGGAAGGGGGAAAAATGAAGTTAGACAGGTAGGCAGGAAGTTTTGAGGTCTTATAAAGAAGTTTAGATTGTATCTGGTAGATCATAGGAATAATCAAAGGATTCTGAGTAGGGCAATGACAACATTTGGTTTTCTAGAAAAGTCAGAGACGTGTGTGAAAGTGAGGATGGATGGATAGATTGTCCAGGGTGCTTGGGAAAAATAAGCAGAAATTCCAGAAGGAAGTTACTGTGAGGAGCACAGCAAATAGAAGTCTGAACTCAAGCGGCGATCAGTGGATGGAAAGGAAAAAAAGAATTCAGGAGAATTTTATTATTTTAAGACAAAATCATCTATTCCCACAGTGGTCTGAGTATATGTGGCTAGCTAACAGGTAGTATTGGAGGCAACTGTGGAGGCAAAAGGCACACGAACAAAAGGACGAAAAAGGATGAAAGGAGAGGCACTCGAAAGAAGGTAATGAGCATGTGGGTAGAGGCAGAGGGACATTAAAAGAAGAAAGAATGTGGAGAAGAGAGTGAGGCCAGGGGATCAAGTGAGAGAGGTTGAAATAATATAACTGATGGTTTAATAATTTACTGGGCAAATTTTATAATTCCACTTCATATTATTCCTTTAATTCCCTTGGGTGTAACTCAGATTCATGTAGTGGCCTGTACATTTTCCTTTATATATTATCAGTAATAAATATCTGTTGGATGAAAAGAAGAGAAAGAAGAGTTTTGTGGATGGTTTCGTATTTCGATTGACTGAACTAAAGAAATCTGGTGTCTGTGTAGGTTCAGTACAACGAAGCGCCACTTTTTCCCTCATGGGTGTTTCAACAAATCCTGTCCTAATTAGTTGCCTGAAGCTGTATTTCTAACTTGTACCCTTTGGTATCTAACCCACAGCAGATACTGATCAGCCCTCCACGTCTGCTGACCCTGAGATTTAAGGAGGCCTTGTAACGTAAGGTTAAAAGCCCTGGAGCTTTACTGCCCGGGTTTCAGTTCCAATCTTCTGCTTTGGCAAGTTATTAATTCTGTTTAGAGGAAACGTTGATTCCTTCTTCACAGCATTGTTTAAGGATAAAATTCATTCATACAATGACTTTAGGACAAGTCTGACATACAAACCCCAAGAAGGGTTATTTTTTTGTTGTTGTTATTAGTAGTAGTGTTAGTATGTTTAAATATAGTTTCAGGAATTGTGTTATCAATCATCGGCAACCTGGGAGTGGAATTTTGAGCAGGCTTTCGTTGCCTAGGTGTAATTGAAATCTTGAAACCGGTTCTGATGAACTCTGCCTACCATTAACCAGACTGTGCTAATTCAGCATTCCTCTTCACCATTTACAGATCTCTGCAGTGGACCTTCTGTAGACAGAAAAATGGTCTCCCAAAGATGTCCACGTTCTAATCCCCAACACCTGCGGTTGTGTTAGGTTGCGTGGCAAAGGCCAGTTAAGCTTGCAAATGGTTATGGTTGCTAATTAGCTGACTTCGAAAGTAGGAAGAGTATCCTGGATTATTCAGGTGGGCCCAATGAAGTCAGTCACAAGAATCCTTAAAAGTCAAAGGGGGGAAGGCAGAAGAGTCAGAGGGAGAGGTGACCATGGAAAGTGGTCCAGGGATGCAACATTACTGGCTTCAAAGATAGAGAAAAGGGACAATAACCCAAGGAATATGACAAGGTTTGGAAGATGGAAAAGGTCATGACCTGGATTCTCTCCTGGAGGTAGACTCCAGGAAGGAATGCAGCTCTGCCTGTGCCTTAATTTTAGCCACGTGAGACCCCTGTTGGACTCCTAACCTACAGAACTGTAAGGTAATAAATTTGTGTTATTGTAAGCCATTGAGTCTGTGGCAATTTGTTACAGCAGCAGTAGAAAACTAGTTATGATGTAGTGAGAAATATATACTTAATCTTTGTGTCTCAGGCTCCTGGCACAGAGCTCCCAGAAGCCTTGGAATTTCCTGAAGGGTAGTAGTGAGAAGAGTGTGTTTGTTATTTAATAAACCCCTTTCAACCAGATCTGCATTCATGCTAACAAGGCGACTCTTGGAGGATGGGGCTTAGTCGCTGGAGAAACCAGCCACGTGATTAGAGGGTTGGAACTCTCAGCCTCACTCTCCCTCTCAACCTCCAGAGTGTGGAGAAGGGCTAGAGATAGACTGAATCGCCAATGGCCAATGATTCAATCAATCATGCCTCCTTAATGAAGCCTCCATTGAAAATTCTAAATGAAGTGATTTGGGGAGCTTCCAGGCTCGTGACTACATGGAGGGCCGGGAGCAGGGTGCATTCAGAGAAGGCACGAAAGCTTTGCTCCCCTTCCACAGAATTTGCTCTGGGCATCTCTTTCCTTTGGCGGTTCCGAGCTGTGTCATAATAAACCAGCAAACGTGTTTCCCTCCATTCTGAGAACCATTCTAGCAAATCATTAAATCTGAGGAGGGAGAGTCATAGAAACCCTCAATATTTTGCCAGTGGTCAGAAGTACCGGTGACAGTTTGGGACCTGGACTTGGTGTCTGAAGTGGGTTAGCCTGTTGGGTCTGTGCTAACTCCAGGTTAGAAATGTAGGACCCCCAGTTGGTATAAAGAGTTGGGAACACCCCTCACCACATTTGGTGTTAGATGTTGGTGTGAGTAGAGAAGAAACCTGAGTTTTCTTTTACTAGTACACCTCCCAAGCCCCCTTTTTAAATTTCTTTGACCAACACTCAAGGACCTGAACATAAAACTCAGCACTATGCCTCATCTACCCCATCTAGCTTCCCTTAGCACCACTGTGGGCCAACTTCATTCCTTACCAGTCAACTTGCTGTCTTCATGAGACTCCTTAGGACACCTATTCTGCCATGAGCTAACACCCCTATATCCTTGTTCTTAACATTCTTCCCTTCTCAAACTAAATGACAAAAATGGATTTTCTCTTAATGTTTATTATCTTTTACATTATCTTCTACAAAAAAGCTTCTGGTTTTTTTCGACTTCAGTCTATGCCGCCCGAAGCAGGACAGGATGTATCTACTTCCTGGGCCTTGTTCTGCAGGCCTTCATTCAACAACCCAGCCGCATACACTTTTTATTCTACTTCTACTTGAAGCCCTTGACAATATCATTATTTCCAGCCTCCTGTGACCTTCTTGCTGAAGAGCTTTTCTAGCCTAGCCCCCTGTTTTCCTACCAGTTTATCCTCACTGTTGAATTTGCTCTTCATCTTCCTGTTTTTGTCTTCTAACACTTATCTCCAAATCCATTATTCCCCATCCTGGCTTTTCTGCCTTCCTATCCAGACTGGGCTCCATTTCAGTAATGCACTCACTGGCCCTTGACTGCTTTGCTGACTCTCTCCAACAAGGGCATTCCGGCCACAGATCAGGAGCTGCTAGATGAAATCTCAGTAAGGATACCAGTTGTAATTCCTGAAATTTCATGGTATCAAACTTCCCCTCAGGTTCTCAGTTACGCCACAGACCTTGCAAGCATCCTTAGTGAAACCTTTACGGTCATTGCTCCAAATTTTTTGCTTTCTCTTCAGGTCTCCATCCCTTTCCTTACTCCATGAACTCTCATTGGATAAGGTTGTTTCTTATTTCCCTGAAAAAAAAGTAAAACTCTCTCCTAGATAAATTATATCAGTCGCCTTCTCATTTAACTTATCTTGTCGCCCTTTCCTCTCCCTTGGCATTAATTTGAAAGCTTGTTGACAACAACCTCATCTCCACCCTCTCCCACTAATCAGAACCTTTAGGTTATTATATCCTAAGCAGCTAAAGATGGAAGAGCATAGATGAACCACCTCTTAGAAACAGATCAAACACTTTGAGTATTAGAATTCTTTAAATCCAACTTCAGAATCAGGAACTCAGCTTTAAAGATAATGCACTGCTGATAGCTTTGTTGCTCTCTGGTACCCTACACACTTTCTCTGGCAGAAATGAAAAGCCAAACAAAGGAGTTGTCCTAATGCATAGAACTAAATCAGGGAGCTACAAGTCAGTTTGCCAAGGGAATCAGTTCTGTCCCTTTCATGATAAAAAATGTTAATGCTTAGCTTTTGCCATTTACTGTTTGAAAATATCATTTTGCTACAAATGTTGGTGAGTATTTGGGTAGATAAGCAGGTTTTGTTATTGTTTTCATATGTGATTCTATAACTAGGTGCCTAGAGCCTCAGGATTGGAGCGTGTCTTTGCTTTCTAATTTTCCTTGTCCTTTTTACTCTGACCTTTGTAAATTCATAAGAATTCTATCTATTTAAACCCTTGAATTTGTCTTTTCCTATATATTTCCATAACTATCTCTATGGTTACTTAAATTACTATGAAATATGCTATATTATTGAAAAAGATCTAGGCATTCATACTTCCAATACAACTCACCTGGAGAAACTAATATGTCATTTTTGCCAATCTCTGTTTATAACAGCGTGAGAGGAATTCCTGGGGAACTAACCCTTTTGCCTCATGATAAAATAACCTTTCAGAACTATTAAATATTTTGCCCCTGTAGGGATTATTGCCAATAAATAAACTATGTTTTTGAACGCTATGATAGAAGATACATTTCATTTATTCAATAAATATTCCAGACCGTCCATGATCCACGGAGTGGAGATATAGCAATAAAGAAGAATAAAGAAGACATAGAGATCCTTCTCTTTAATGACTTTTCAGTTTAGTAGGGCAGGCAGATATTAAATGAATAATTGTGCATTTTTTTGGTCATAATTTTATTAATGTTGTGAGGAAAGGCACAGGGTGCCAGAGTGTATATAAAGGGTTCTGAACCCATACATGCAGTTAAAAATAACCACACTGAAGTGTCTAAAATAAAGAACTATACACCTCAACACTCAAAAATAATCCAATAAAAAAAAATGGGCAGAAGACATGAACAGATACTTCTCCAAAGAAGACATACAGATGACCCACAGACACATAAAGATGCTCAGCATTACTGATCATCAGGGAACTGAAAACCAAAACTACAATGAGATATCCCTCCACCCCTGTCAGAATGGCTAAAGTCAAAAACACAAGAAACAGCAAATGTTGGCGAGGATGTGGAGAAAAAAGAAACTTTATGCTCTGTTAGGAATATAAACTGGTGTAGCCACTATGGAAAGCAGTATGGAGTTTCCTCAAAAAGTTAAAGATAGAGCTATCTCATCATCCAGTAATTGTGCTACTGGGTATTTACCCCCAAAACATAAAAACACTGATTCAAAGGGATACATGCACCCTGATGTTTATAGCACCAGTATCAACAATAGTCACACTATGGGAGCAGCCCAAGTGTCCAACAATAGATGAATGGATAAAGAACATGTGGTATATATATACAATGGAAAATTATTCAGCCACAAAAAGGAATGAAATCTTGCCATTTGCAATGCCATGGGTGGAGCTAGAGAGTATAATGTTAAGTGAAATAAATCAATTGGAGAAAGACAAATGCCATATGATTTCACTTATATGTAGAGTTTAAGAAACAAAACAAGTAAGCAAAGGAAAACAATGGGAGAGGGAGAAGAAACAAGCCAAGAAACAGACTTCTAACTGAGAACAAACTGATGGTTATCAGAGAGGAGGTGGGGGGGATGGGTTAAATAGGTGATGGGAATTAAGGACGACACTTGTGATGATCGCTGAGCACTGGGTGATAAATGGAATTGTTGAATCACTATATTGTACTCCTGAAGCTAATATAACACTGTACACTAACTATATTGGAATTAAAATAAAATAAGTAACTTCACTGAGTAAGTGTTATTTAAGCTAAGACGTAGGAAAAAAGTTGGTATCATCCCTACGAAAACTGCGTGAGTGTGTGTCTGCATGCATGTCTTGCAAGGGTCCTGGTAAAGGCCACAGGTGGTGAGTTTTGAAAAATTAGAGTAGGAGCATGTGCCAGATATATGCATGTAGATTTTGCCTTGACTCCATCTTGACTTCCCATGTTTTTCAAAGCACAGGCGGGGAGCTCCCAAACTACATTTTGTGGACTCTTTTGTCAGCATGTTTCCTGTGAATTTCTGCCACTGTGCAGCACTGGCGGGCCATTTAGCATAGGAGAAATGGAAAAGCCATTTTTTTTTTTCTGCTTTTCTTGGAGCCTCTGGTAGAGCAAAAGAAGTGGTAAAAGACTCTGGGCTTTAGATGTCAGTAAAGATTTTTAACAGCATTTGTAGAACAAGTGCCTATTTAGTCCCACCAGCAATAGGAACACATACTATGTCTCTAGCGTATGAAAGAGAAGTGAAGGCTAGTGGACTCTGGCCCAGGGTGCGAAGCAGCGTCCTGATCTTCAGGTAATATCTCCTTCATTGATATGGTCCTTTAATTCTGTTTTCCTAGTAGTATACTGTGTCATAAGAGACTAGAGAGGCAGAAAGGGTCCAGGTAAAGGAGATGTTATAGGTCATGGTAAGTATTTTGGACTTCTTCTCATAGTAATGGCAAGCCACTGAAAGATTCTCAACAGAGAAGCGACATGATCAACTTTCCATTTTTAAAAAGCAATCTGACTGCCAGAGAGAATGGATTGGTAAGAATAAAAGCAAATTCAAGTTAAGTATATATAGGCAACCAAGCAAGAAGTGATGATAGTTAGAGCCACAATGATGAAAGTAGAGAAGCTGACAGAGTTGAAAAGGAATTGGTAGGACTTGAAGATTGGTCGGATTTTGATGGTAAGAGGAACAAAGTCAGGGCTGATCTAAAGTTTCTGACCTGAGCACTGAGTAGGTACTGATACCATTCACTGAGAAAAGACAAAAATTTGTAATTAGTTTCATTATTTTTATCAATATTCTTTTTTTAAGATTTTATTTATTTGAGACAGAGATAGAGAGAAAGAGAGAGAAAGCACAAGTGGGGGAGGGGAGGAGGGCTAGAGGGAGAGGGAGAAGCAGGCTCCTCACTGAACAGGGAACTTGATGCAGGGCTTGATCCCAGGACCTTGAGATCATGACCTGAGCCGAAGGCAGACGCTTAACTAACTGAACTACCCAGGTGATCCTAACTATATCAATATTATTAATAATATAATAAATTCTGCTTATATTAGCCACAGTTGGTTTCTGTTACTTGCTTTATCTGAGATTATCAATGTCCTCATTTTAATCATAATGTTCAACCTAATAGAGTAGTCCCTCTTTCTAGAAACATTCTTGTCCCTCAGTTTTGATGATACCACATTTTTAGTTTCCCTTTTTCCTCTCTGGCAATTCCTTAGTCCTTTTTGCTAGAGCTGCCTTTTCTTCAACATGTCATTTAAATATTCCCGCTTCTCAGGTTTACGGCTTATGTGTTTATTCTATATCATGTCCTAAGTGAACTCATGTATTTACATGGCTTGAAATACAATTAATTTGCTGATTATCTCTAAATTTACTTCCCCAGACTAGACCATATCTGGATATCCAATAGTACAACTATCTTATCTGCATAGAGGTCTCACATATACCTTAAATTCAAGATTATAATATTTGCCCCTAAAATTGTTTTTTCTTAGCGAGCAGCATCTCCGCCTACTCAGTTCTCATTTTATATTAATATAGTAACAGAGTTTATTAAAAGTATTTTGGGTAGTTCATTAAATCTCTAGGAGGTAAATCTCTAGGAGTCTTGATAAATAAGAATGGAGACTAGCAGCCAGAAACAATAGCCCAAATCACACTGCAGGGCTGATCAGGAAAGGAGCCTGGGCACTAGGTGCCACATCTGGCACCAAGAAGACTTGAACTGTGTATTAGACATGTAGGGGAGGAGAAAGTTTTCCTTAATCCTCTTAGTGAGTTCTGAAAATTAAACTGACAAAGACAAATTAACAGAGAAAAACCTACTAATTTACCTAATGTAAGTTTTATGTGACAGGGGAGCCTTCATAAGGAAATAAAAACCCAAAGAAACTGTTAAACCTATTTCTTGTCCTAGTCTCCATGAAGGGTGGACTGTCATAGAGAAATGTGATAAGAGCAAAGATGATAAGGTAAGTATAGCAAATTGCGGATAACAGCACAGCCTGTTTGATTCTTCTCAGCATCCCTTGTCTTCAGAGATAAGGATGAGTCTCTTTTCCAGGTACAGGAAAGGCACCTTCTCACAAGAGGGTCTTAGGACCGACTTTCAGGGAGAAGGGCAGGGGGAAGTTCAGAGTGGTCTTCTTGTTTCTGCCATTATCTCAAAGGTCTCTGGCTTAAAATCTTCAGCATGTCAAGGTGCCATATTTTGGGATAGTTGTGTTCTGAACCCAGTCAGACACCATCTCGCATGCTGCCGCCACTGTCTGAGGTTCTCAGTCTTTCTGCCACCATCACGACCACCAAAGAGAGTTTCTCAAGCACCATGTGTTCCATAGGCCATGTCTCTGACCTGCCCAGTGTGGAAGCAGAAGCTAGACTGAAACTAGCTCAGGAAGGAATGCAAGAGGAGAACGTGAGAACAAGCAGCATAGGTGGCTTTTTCAAGTCATCTGGGTATGAAAGAGGAGCAAGGGAGCTGGAGCTGGAGTGCAGTGTAGTACCCACAGAGTTTTTCCAGACTGGAAGATATTAGGAGATGGGGAGAAGCTGATGATATTTGGGATTAGACGATAATCTACAGCAAAGGATTACCCAAGTAACGAGATAAGAATAAATATGATCACGCTATCGTCTAACATTATTCTGAGGGTACTATGTGGAGAAAATGAAAAAGAGAAATTGGAGGTTTAAACATTAGAAAGGGAGAAGTTGAATTATCACTGTTCGCAGGTAATATAATTGTACACCAGAAAATCCCAAGACAATTAACGGAAAACCCATTACAATTTAAGAATTCAACAAGGTGGCTGATTACAAAGTTAACATACAGAAGTTAGTACCCTTCATATATTAAAATGCGTTAGGAGATCTAATAATAGATAGGATCCACTTATAATGTCAATAAAATGGTAAAATATCTAGAAATGATTTTAACAAGAAATATGTAAAATTTGAATGAAGAAAACTTTAAAACAGAAATCATAAAAGTTGTAGAGGAAACCATAAGAAGTTTTTCCCCATAAACCTAGAGTAAGGAAGGGCTCTTTAAGTTCATCACAGGAGCCGGAAGCCATAAAAGTAAAACTAATAAATCTCAGTATAAAAAATGTTCTGCGTGGCCAAAAAAAAAATTGCAATTCATATTACAAAAGTTGTCTTTACATATATAACTTCTACGGATCAATTTTTTGAAAACACAGTACCATGGAAAAATAAAGGATATGAACAGCTCTTTGAAAAGGAATTAAAGGACACCTGAGTGGTTCAGTTGATTTTAAGCAGCTTCCTTCAGCTCAGATCAGGATCCCAGGGTCTTGGGATCAAGCCAGACATGGGGCTCCCTTCTCAGTGGGGAGCCTGCTTCTCCCTCTTCCTCTGCTCATCCCAATGCTGTTCTCTCTCTCTCTCTCTGAAATAAATAAATAAAATCTTTTTTTTTTAAAGGAAAAGGAACTAAAAATGGCTTCTAATTGTTGGAAAAGACCGTCAATCTTTCTCATAATAAGCAAAATGCTCATTTATATTATGAGATCAGCAAAAAACTTTGCGACACCCTTTCGTTGGGTGAATATTATCACTCTCATGCTTTTTTGGTGGAACCGTCGTTTGGCTTGACATCTGTGGAGGATAATTTGGCAACATCCGTCAAAATTTCAATTGTGTTTTCCCTTTCACCGTGCAATCCCACTAATAGGAATTGAATGTATAGGTATATTTCCAATGTTCAGACTTATCTGTTGCCACATTGTTTATAATTATAAAAGTTTGGAGACAAGCTAAATATTTGTCGATGAGGTCAGCTTCAATAATGTAAGGGTCATTCATAATTAATGTAATGTAGTTAAAAAAGAAAGAACCAGTACTTTTGTAACCGAAACAAACAAGACTTCTTCACCTGATATGCAGCAAGTGAACAAAACTGATACTGAAACTTTGCAGTGAAGAAAGATAGACGATTTATTGGTGTGGCACCACCCAGGAGAATAAGGAATTAATGCTCGAAAGTCCCAAACTCCCCATGTCTTGCAAGGGAGGGGTTTTAAGGGCAAGATTTGTGGCAGGGGTCTCAGGAGAAGGTGGATGCTGGTGGTGGTAGGCCCATGAGGTCATGTTAGCAGGTGTTCTGCTATCACTTCATCTGGTCCTCTGGGGGTCTCTTCCCTCTCAAGAGACTTGGAATCTGAACAAATATCTTTATTCTTTATGTTAGAGAATTCATTAGGTATATCTGGTCATTCTATCTCCAGGTTGCTGCAGGTTAACTACTTGTCCTACAGGTTCCTGTGAGTGATAAGCATTCCTATCTCTTGAGCCGAGGCCCACATGCTCCTTTGTCGGTCCAGCCGTGCCTTGGGTGGTATGACCTCTGCTGTTCCTTCTTCTACCTGAACTGATAAGATGGGCACATCTTTACCTTATGAATTAGTATTGTCTCCAAGATGCATTTTTTTAAATGAAAACAAGATATGTAACAATGTGTACAGAATATTCCTTTTTTTTTTTTTAAGACCTAAGGAAGAATATGTTTTTATGAAGGCCAAGGGTGAACTTCCCCAAGATGAGGCAGGTTGGCATGAACATTAATTTTGAGTTAAAAGCAAGCAGAATGCAGCAGATTCAGGAAAAGCTCTTTACCTCCTCCTCAACTGCTTGCCTGTACTGTTAGGGAGCCATTAACGGAGATTCCTCTACCTAAGACACTAAACTGTATGACAGGGCAATCTTTGTTCTCCAAACATCTCCTCTCACCTTTCTGTTACTGGTCTTCCTCCCCCTTTGTATCCCTATACCCCACTGCTCTCCTTAGTTCCTGTGAGTGTCATGTCGGCTGGCTGTCTTTGTAATTTCGTATCTATGTGGATTCCCTGTACATACAAAATTAAATTTGATTTTCTCCTGTTAATCTGTCTCATGTCAGTTTGATTCTTCATCCAGGTAGAAAGACCTGGAAGGGCAGAGGAAATTCTTCCTCCCTGATGTTTGTGGACATTTTCTTGTGTGTACATAGAACACTTGCCCCAACTAGAAGACAGATACCTGGCACTAGGAAAAAAAAGGATTTTTCATCATATTCCCTCTTATCATTTTTGAACCTTGAACCATTTATATATATTGCCCAATCAAAACAACAACACTGGGAGCACAAAAAACCTATGAATTTCCTGGAAATACAAAAGGAACTATAATCCATGGAAAGTGTGGAGAGATTGGCTTTGAATAATGATTTCCTGCATTTTTAGGGCCAGAAAGAAAAGAGGGAGGAAGTAGCATTGATTTGGTGACAGGAGATTGAAGGGTTGAAGATATTTTCTGTTTGAGGCTTTTTTTTTTTTTTAAAGGAGAATGCAAAGTCCTGAGAGTATTAGGAGTACAGAGGGAATGGAATCATAGAAGATAGAACTTGGAAGTAATTTTTGTGGAGAATAGGAGAAGGAGCTGACCATGGGAATGTGGTCAAATTATGAGACTGTATTGAAGGCCAGGTGGATGCTGGTTATTAGAAATCCAAACCGGTTCCTTGCTATTCAGGTGTCCAGTTTAAGTGCAACTCTTAACTGGTTGGTGTCAGAGATTAGTGAAAGTGAGATGTTTAATTTTTTACTCTTGTGTTCTTGCTAATAGGAAAACTGAGGAAAGGATGGTCTCTGAACTGGAGGACACCATGAGAATGGGCGACGAAGCTGCCTGGAAATGCCACCCCTTCAGGAAAAATAGCTCATTTTTACTCTTTGCAATCATCTGTCACACAAAGACAAGAACAAATTTACAATGATTTGCTTACACAGAAGCAACACGAATTCAATTTGAATTTCTTAAGTTCTCAGGAATTTGGTGAGATTTGGACAAGTTTAAGCTCCATCTATAAAATTATAAACAAGTTGTCAGTTTAGTTAAGCTCTTTTTTACTTATTTATTATTCATGTTAAATCTAGTATAAGAAGAATCTGTTTTGAGAGGTTTTTAAAAGGAACTTAAAAAAGTGTACCGGACTGAATTTTTAAAATAGTCCACCATTTACACTAAACTTAGAAGTAGAACTATATCCTGAATCATGCTGAACTATAACTATGAAAATGTGAAGAGCAGAAAGCTGGTATGGATCACCTATTTCTGACATAATAACCTAGCCATTAAAAAATTGAGGCACAAAAACATAATAACACATTGTTATTTTCTCAAGCTTTTCACTGCAAATATTATACTCTGAAAGATTCTGCTCACTAGAATTGCTTTTTTAAAATCCTAAATTTTCCAGATTGAAAATAAGTGTATTTTCTCGGGAATTTAATCTTCAGATGTAGCTAAGACCCTTCTCTCATTTAAGACTCTTAAAATTATATGTGAGAAGACACAATAGTTTTTGTTATGATAGGATAGTCTACTATAGAAAATGAAGGTAATATTCATTCCCTGTAAGTCTGTTGTTGCAAATCTACTTAGGAAGTACTTTAAAAATCCCTTACGTTCATTCTTTTGCCTATGGAGATAGTTCCTTTCAATGACCAAGCATTACCTCCCATAGTGATCTTTAAATAGCAACAATAAAAAGATATTTTCTTTGAAGTTGTCATTGGAAAAGGTATTATCCTTGTGGCAGGCTCAGAGTAAAGACTGGATTGACAACTGTTTTGTGATTAAGTCTTAGTCTTCCTAAAATAGATACTCTTCAGTGTTAAGGCCAATAGTTCTGTAATTGTATGGGAAAATATAAATTGTACATTTTGGCTTTCTGTGTAAATCCAGTGGAATATTCCCACTGCATTGACTAGAACCCACACTTGTGAAGAATTATGAAAACACAAAATACTTTGCATTAAAGTGATATAACCATTTCAAGAGTAAACAAGTAATAGCAAAATATGTTGATAATATGTACTATTTCATATTCCCATGGTACTAAAAGGTAAGGCTACTTACAAAATGGAAAGGAAATGTGTACAGTATCTTTTTAAAAAATTGTTTCTGAATACAATGGGGCCAATGTACTTTTTGAATCAGAGACTTCCTAGATTTAAGAGTTTAGCCTTCTTTTATTTCATACACGAGGAAACTTAGGTTCAAACCCTTTAAGTAACTAGCTCAAAACTATACAGTGTTATTAATTGAATTCCTTCAGCTGTACATTACAAATAATCTTAGGAATAGTAGCTTAAACAAAGAGTGATTTACTTTCTTGTATGATGCAAGGGCTAGAAGTAACCAAATGCTTGTGTTAGCTCAGCTGGTTAGTAACATTTAAGGCCTAGGCAATTTCAGTCTTTCTGCCATGGGCTCTATAGATTACTGACTCTTGGCCTTCGTTACCTTCAATGTTCGTGGTCACAAAAGGGCTGCAACAGCTCTAGGCATCATGGCCAAGTTAAAGGCAAAAAGAAGGAAGGATCAGAGGTTAATAACTTCTCTTCAACAATAGTGAAACTCCTCCCAGAAACGTCTAAGAGACTTCCCTCATATTTCTTTGGCCAGGACTAGTTCACATGGCCTAGTATGAGCCTTTCTAGCCTTTTGCAAGAATCGTCTTAGGAATGATTATATGATTGACCAACAAATTATGTCAATCAGGCACAGCTATTGTGATTTTAGAAAACAATTTTCCTTGGGGTGCCTGGGTGGCTCAGTGAGTTAAAGCCTCTGCCTTCGGTTCAGGTCAAGATCTCAGCATCCTGGGATCGAGCCCCGCATCGGGCTCTCTGTTTAGGAGGGAGCCTGCTTCTTCCTCTCTCTCTCTCTGCCTGCCTCTCTGCCTACTTGTGATCTCTGTCTGCCAAATAAATAAATAAAATCTTAAAAAAAAAAGAAAACAATTTTCTTTATAATTAGAAATCAGCCATATTCTACCTAAATACTCTGAGTTGGAAAATAATTCAAGAATGCCTAAGTTGCTTGAAGTAGAATTATTTCAGAATAATGGAGACAGAATTAGTAAAGGTGTCCCATTGTCTCTACTACCAGTATTATCATTACTACTACTACTACTACTACTACTATTATTATCATCTTACTTGAGGCCAGGAACTTGCTTTTCTTTAAACACTGAAATTATTGGGATGCACATATCTCTTTTCAGAAGGATTTGGGGTCTCTTTTAAAGAGCAAATCAGGCTTGTGAAGAACCTTCTCCACTAAATATTGTTCTAGGAAGAGATGGTCTCAGCATGCTTTCAAATTCTCACCTAATTCAGAAACCTCCATACTTCTTATTCATTTTTCTTTATGAAAGACATTCATGGCAGAAATGTGCTATGAGAATGTGAGTCTCACCTAAGCCATGTTTGCTTCTGTGGGTGCTAGTCACAAGGCGCCTCAAAACCATATTAAAAGTTAAGATTTATCTGCCCTTCTGCTTTTGGGTGTGAGATCCTATAATGAGTCTCTGAAGGAAACTAGAATGAGATGAGGTTGTGACCCCTTGGTCTCCATGAAGTGACACAGCAGCAAGCATGATTGTCCAACTGACATTTTGCTCTGTGGAATCTGTCACTCCACTCACGACAGGCTCAGGCTATTGGACTTACAATAAGGCTTAGCAGTGTGATATAGTAGCAAGACCACAGGCATTGGGGTCAGAAAATTAACTTATGAAGCTCAGTTTCCCCATTCACTAATACACTATGACCATATTTGAACTCTATTTCTTCTTTAAAATGAGGGATAGGGCGCCTGGGTGTCCCAGTTGGTTAACGTCTGCCTTTGTCTCAGGTCATGATCCCAGAGTCTTGAGATGGAGTCCCACATCAGGCTCCCCACTCAGCGGGAAGCCTGCTTCTCCCTCTCCCACTCCCCCTGCTCATATTCCCTCTCTCACGCACTCTCTCTCTCTTTGTCAAATAAATAAATCAAATCTTTTTTTAAAAATGGGGAATAATAATAATTACTTCAAAGATCTGTTTTGAGAATCCAGTGGGATGTTATTTAAGCATTTCATAAATGAGAAAGTGAGTCATAAATGTATCTTTTTAATTCAATAATTTCATTGGGATAGACACTATCTCATGGATTTATAACAAAGTTCTAAAATCAAGGCCATGCCTAGAAAACTTTTTCCCTCATGTTTGTGTGTTCTTTGCCCTCTCTGTATTCTTATGATAGCAACAAAGGAGAAATCAAAAGAGGGTTTGAATGTGTTCATAGTATTAAGCAGACTCCTTTTCTCATTCACACTGAGCTTTAAATCCTAACATTTTAAAGGACAGTGTGTCTGGTCCACTGCTTTTGTCTTAACTCTGTCACTTTATTTAGTTAGACCCATTGACATCGAATATGAAATATTTTTATCTGGGGTCTTCTCTCATAGTTCTAGAAGATGCAAGATTGCTGGATGAAACCGGTCCACTTCTGGAAAAATGAAGAGACCTTCACTGACAAATAAATGTTCACACCTTTCTGTTATGTTTATTTTGAAGGTATATAGATATGCTCAGAGATTTTTATACCAGAAGACTTAGGAGAACAATCAGATATCTTTCAGATGTTCATATGTGTTATCCCCTCAGACAAGCCTTCTCTGGCCCATCAGTCTAAATTAGGGACCACCCCAGGTTATTTCCTCACATAGCAAATAGTTGATTTACTATCTAACTCAGAAGAGTATAACCTTCCTTAAGACCTTGTCTATTTTGTTGACTACTACACACATACCCAGCACTTAGCTAACACACAGATGCCTCCAAAGAATATTTGTTAAATGAACAAATGAATAAAACCAAAGAGCAGATAATGTTTTCAATGAATATATTCCATATTTATTCACATATGTACTCCTTCCATAACTTATGAGGTAGAAAATAGGTAGGGAGAGAAGACCAAAAAGACAGGGGGAAGAGTGATTTAAAAGGCATTCATGCACTGAGTTTTTCCTTTATTTTCATTTCAGTTGCCAACCCCCAAAATCCCGGTCCAGAAGAAGTAGTGTCAAGCAGTTTTTGAAGGCCCAGTCTGATTGTCTAGTAATTGTGGCAGGGTTTGTCCATGTATGCAAACAGTCCAGATTTAAAGGAAAAAGACAAATAAGGCAAAAAAGAAAAAAAAAAGTAAGAGGCATCTGGGAAGCAGGTGGAAGAGTGAGTGCTGCTGACTAATTCTCCCCTTCCCTGTCCTTCATGGAGAGCAGGCAGGCTAGTTCTCACCCTTTAGATTCAGCTCCCTTTGTCTGCCCTGGCAAGAACAGGGGCACATTCTACCGTATACAAAGTGTTCCCCAAAGAAAGGTGATGCTGCTAACTATGAAATTGATTGATGGTCTTGAAGCTCCCAAGCAGCCTGTCCTGGTAGCTGTAATTATTATCTTGAAATATTTTGTAAAAAGTGTATTTGAAGCAATATTTTCTGGATTATTTTTCTTAAAAATGTGCATGTGTGTGTGTGTGGGTATGTGAAACATTGTGGAGTAAGAAGAATTAGCCATATTTTTGCAAATGTGATTTCTAATTGCATAAATCGCAACTCTGAACTTCTCCCTTCGGTTTGTAAAATAAACAATGTCAGACGTGTTCATTGTTGATGGGATCCTATTTTGAAGACTTCTAGAGATTCAAGGATTGTACCTCTGATTTTATTTTTTCCCCAGAATGTTAGATTTCTTATTACGCTATACAAAATTATAATGCTTGGTAGTTGAAGCATACCTTTGTTCTTAAGAATTCCTGCTGTATGTAGTCTTTGGCTCAGGGCATATATAGGAAGGTACATGTACGTGAAGGCCTTCTCACAAGGCAAGACAGCCCACAGTGACCTACTGTGTTATTAATCTTCACAATGCAGAGAGGTACACAGAGAAGTTAGAACCAGAAGCCAGGAGCGGCCTGTTGGCTGCAGGACAGCTATTCAGCTCCTAGTAGTTTGTTTTTCTCAGAACTGAAGGGTATATTGAAAAGAGGTCTTCCTTGCTTGACGGGGAATTTAAGCCATAGCATTGAAGAAGTACGAGAGAGTTATTTACTAGGTTTTTTGTTTTTGTTTTTTTAAAGATTTTATTTATTTATTTGAGAGACAGAGATCACAAATAGGCAGAGAGGCAGGCAGAGAGAGAGGTAGAAGCAGGCTCCCCACTGAGCAGAGAGCCCGATGCGGGGCTCGATCTCAGGACCCCGGGATCATGACCTGAGCCGAAAGCAGAGGCTTCAACCCACTGAGCCACCCAGGTGCCCCTTTGCTAGGTTTTAAAGCTTCTCTCAGACCTCTCTCCCAAGCAGAAAGGAAGATGAGATCTTATTCCAATTGAGAGATTTAAGGCAACCATGAAGAAGGTAATTATGTATAACTAAATTCACGTGAAATAGGAATGATAGCTTAACAGCTATTTATAGCTTGAATGCTCTGGAAACAAGTAGAAATTTAAGACTGAGTGGTTATGCCAGTGTGTCTATTTTGTGAAATAAAACCCTACTTCTAGAGGAGTAGTTGGTGGAATGTGAAAAGTGGAAAGTTAGTCTACCTGCAAAAGATGAGACCTCGTGAGAGCCTCCTGGTATTTGGGGTAATACACAGGATGACCCTAGAAGTCACTCTGCAGACCAGCTACAGTCCAACTTCCATACCTATGCTGCATTAAATATATTTTCTTTCCTTTTTTTTTGCTTTCCAGTTAAGGGAAAGGAGGGGAAAGCAATCAAAGCTAAATACGATTATGTCCTCCCCACACCCCAAACCCACAGTTTAGTAACTGATAGAATCGTAGAACTGTAAGGGATTGCAGAGATCACCCCATCTTTAACATACTCGTTTTTTGTTGATATACACAAGAGATACACGGAACTGAATCAACTGACCTACCATAATGCAATGTGAAAGGAAGGATGCTGTACAGGAAAGGACAAATAGATTTGAGTGCAGGACCTATCAATACAGAGCTTGGGCAAGTCAATCAATGTCTTGGAACTTGGTTTCTTCTCCTTAAAAGGAAGAGTTTGGGGACACCTGGGTGGCTCAGTCCATTAAGTGTCCGACTCTTGGGTTCAGCTCAGGTCATGATCTAAGGATCATGAGATGGAGCCCCAGGTCTGGCTCCCTGCTCAGTGGCTTGGAGATTCTCTCCCTCCCCTCCTCCCTTGTTTGCATATGTGTGCGTGTGCTCACTCTCAAATAAATAAATCTAAAAAAAAGAAAAGAAAAGAAAGAAAGCTTAAAGTAAAGAGTTTGAATTGCAGTGATGGCTCTCAGGCAGGTAGGCTTGTGCAAGCTTCCCAGTTGAGACCCATGTGAATAAAACAATTAAGTCAATGCCTTGAAACTCTAACACTACAATATTCTAAATCTGTGGCATAACAAAGCCAGTGTCTCATTCATTTCCTTAACGTTACAGGGTAACTTATATAAAGAATATAATAATAAAAAAAGAAGGAAGAGAAAAATGAACTTTTACAATGTCCTTGGAAAGCAAACACAAATGACAAGTCACTCTTTACCTGTTTTAAAGTCATTAAAATGTGATTACATTATTATGTGAACAACTCAGTGTTGATTTAATTACTTTGAAGATAATGACCCAAATGGCCCACTGTATAATCAGTATAGCTTTAGAGATCAATATTTACTTCCTAGGGGCTTGACACATTTAGGTTGGTGATGCTGTGGTTCATTTTGGCAGTGTGGTATGTATATTTTCCAGCCATTTGCCATAGAATCAGTAAGTGTGTGTTGCAATCTACATTATAGTACAAAACCTCTGTCAGGTACAAACACCGATCTCGCTGATAATCTCAATGGCCAACAAGTCAAATTTCAGCAGAAAAAAAATGTCAGAAAACTGTGTATGGGTTTCAAGCAATTCCCCTTTTAAAACTACTTTTCTTCAATTTCATTTACTGATTTTTAAATTGATCTTTAGAACATCCTCACAATTTTTTTTCAGAAACAAAAAGTAATATTCACTTTATTTTATTTATTTGTTTATTTTTAAAAGATTTCATTTATTTGACAGAGACACAGCTAGAGAGGGAACACAAGCAGGGGGAGTGGGAGAGGAAGAAGCAGGCTTCCCACTGAGCAGGGAACCCAATGTGGGGCTTGATCCTAGGACCCTGGGATCATAACCTGAGCTGAAGGCAGACGCTTAACTGACTGAACCACCCAGGTGTCGTGTAATATTCACTTTAAATCTGGGTTGGCATCTAATCATTTGTGTCTTTTCTGAGAATGTATTTGCCAATGGAGATCTACTGAAGGAACAAATTCACAATTTTGATTTTTGTGCCCTCACAATAGATTTTTTGATGGATCTTTCCACCGATATAATTTTAAAAATTAATAGACTTTATTGTTTTGAGTCGTTTACAGAAAACTTGAATGGAAAGTCTGGAGAATTCCCAGGTGTCCTCCCAAAACCCTAGGAATTTTCCTCTACTGTTAACATATTGCCTTAGTGTGGTACATTTTTTAACAGCTGATGAGCGAATATTGATACATTATTATTTACTTTGGGTTGTATAATCCATGTGTTTTGACAAATGTATAGTGACAATTCTTTTTTTTTTGTTAAAGCAGATCAAGTACCATAAACAAATGGACATTAATTTATTGTAGGAATGATCAGAGAAATATATTAAATTGCCAATTTATAAAGATCTTCAATTGCCTAGAATCACCAATTACATGTTTCATTTTGCCCACCATGTTTAAAACTCAGATTTGCTATCTTCTCTCCAAGGAAAATTCTCTCTGTAAGTCTTTACTTCTGTCAGTACTTTGCCATCAACCAGAATAGCAGCTGCTTTATATGCTGGGGACACCACGGTACAATTAGTGTGTATATGGTTATAAGAGTTATACAGTTCTTTAACTAGTTTTGTCTTTCCCTGTTAGTGGCAGCCTCAAAATAATAACATTTCGTGGCAATGACATTACATTAAGACTTGAAAAAACCTAGATGGTGATCTTAACCTTGATGTTAACCAGATGTGAAATTCCAAATATAGTCTTGTACCACCCTGGGCTTTAGCTTCCTATAAAAGAGAGGTGTGAGATTAGATGATCTCTCAGGTCCTTTCCAGCTCTGCTGTAATTCCTCATTCTTTTTGATTTTCTGTCCTGGTGGCTTTTTCTTTACTTTCTCTCCATCCTGCAGCCATCACTCATGCAGGTCAATTTATCTCATGCCCATGTTAGCATAACCAAATCTGGATTAATCTCTCTGGGATCAGGCTCTTCCACACTCTAGATCATTACTCATAACACAGGCAGGCTAATCTCCCTGAAATACTACTTTTATCATTGCATACTTGTCCTCAAAATACTGCATAGTTTCCTATTACTGCCCTATGAGGCATCAAGTATTAATTCATTTGCCTCTCCTAGGGCAGAAGTTACAAACTTAATGCTCACACAGGCCAGGCAGGCAAGGGAAAGTGAAGCCACCAGAATGGGTCCTATAGCAAAATCTGAGAACACACATCTTCCTAAAAAGGGAGTCGCTAAAATGTGCTGCCAAGTGGGTAAGTAGACTCTGGGATGCCAAACAGATCTTTCAATATTTCAAAAGAAATGAAATTTAGATTTCTTTACAAAGTATCCCAATTTTTAAGTGTTGACAACTAAATCAATATTTTCCCTTATGATTTCATTTTATTTGTTAATTATGTCAAAAACATATTCCAAAATATTACAAGTTACAGTCATAGAAATCTTGTTTCCACTCCGGTCCATTCCACCCTGTTTCAGCTCTTCCCTGTGAGTAATGGCTTTAAATAGTTGTTGATTGATCCTCCCATCATTCTTTTTGAAAATACAAACATTTTACATGTATATTATTTACTTCAATTTCTTACACAAACGATAGCATTCTACAAACATTGCTCTGGCCCTTGTTTTTTTCAGTTACTAAATTCTGGATCCATAACAGTAAATAGATATCTTCCTCACTTCTTTGTGCAATTATATAGGGTTCCATTGTTGGGATGTACCATAGTTTATTCCAGAGATTAACAAGAGTACAGCCCAAAAGCCAAATCTAGTCTGTGATCTGTTTTTGTATGTACTTCAAGCTAAGAATGAATTTTATGGTTTTTTAGTTTTTTTGTTTAAGATTTTATTTATTTATTTGACAGAGAGATCACAGTAGGCAGAGAGGCAAGCAAAGAGAGAGGAGGAAGCAGGCTCCCCACTGAGCAGAGAGCCCAATGCAGGGCTTGATCCCAGTACCCTGAGATCATGACCTGAGCTGAAGGTAGAGGCTTAACCCACTGAGCCACGCAGGTGCCCCAAATTTTATGGTTTTAAATGGCTGAAAACAAAATCAAAAGAAGAATAACATTTTGTGACATGGAAGTTACATAGAACTCAAACTTCAAGTATTCACAAATAAAGTTTTATTGAAACACAGCCACACACATTTGTTTATGGTTTCTGGTTGCTTTTATGGTTAGATGATAGAGCTGAATATTACAATAGAGGCCATATGACCACAAAGCCTAAAATATTTACTGTTTGGCCATTTACAGGAACAGTTTGCCTGGTTTGTTTAGTCAGTCTACTGTTAAGAGATAATTTTGGTTGTTTCCAATACTTCTATTTTATTATTTTTTTAAAAATTTTATTTATTTAATGGAGAGACACAGACAGAGAGCTAGACAGCACAAGTTGGGGAGAAGGAGAAGCAGGCTCCCAACAGAGCAGGGAGCCTGATGCAGGGCTCAATCCCAGGGACACTGGCATCATGACCTGAGCGGAGGGCAGATGCTTGACCAACTGAGCCACCCACGTACCCCTCTACTGCTATCCTAAGTGATGCCTTAAGGAGCAGCCTTGAACATAAAGCATTTTGTATTTTTGCCAGTATGTCTGTATAACAGATGCTTACAATTGGAATTGCTGTGTCAAAGGAGTAAATGCATATGTGATTGCACTAGATTTTTTCAAATTCCTCCCTGTGGGGATTGTATGATTTTTGCTTTCCAGCCAACAATGAGAGCACCTGTGTAGCCACAGCCTCACCAAACAGAGCATATTATCAAATGTTAATTTAAACCATTTTAATATGCTGGAAAATTCCAACAAAACTATCTAAACCTAAGATGCAGCTGGGTATCCACTCATTTCTGATCTGCAATATATTAGTCGGGTTGTGCTGTGAAGGAGGGTGCCTGGCCCTGGGGGTGCAAATGGAGACTGACAGCCACCCTGTCCACCTGGTTCTGCCCTAGTGCAGGCCTGCTTGCCTCCCTGGAGGAGAGAGTGGTCTAGGCGGAGAGAGTCACCATCGTCTAGCCTACTCATTGAAGGTGCTTTTTTGCAGTTTATTGCTATGGGGATTGGGGGACAGGACTGCAGTGATGGAGGGTGGGAAATTGGAGAAGGGAGGACCCTCTACATCCAGTGACCCCCGTTGTGGGCTGTTCAGATGCAGAACTCATTTCACCGACCTATTTATTTTTCCTACTTCCCTCCAGTAGGCATTCCCCAAATCCATCCCATCCTTTAAGGCCCAACTGATTAAGATCCTAGCCTCTCAGCAAAGTCTTTCTTAATTACGCCCATTAATCCCTCATTCATTCATTCATTCATTCATTCTGTGACTTATAGTCCATCACCAAACTGGTTCATTTTCTTGATTGTTTTATCTTATCACCTTTCTTCACCCCTTTCTTCTTCCCTAACTCAACTTTCTTTCCATCTTCTAACCCCCCCACCTCTTCCATAGTAGAGTGCTAGGTGTATAGCAGATACTTCATATCCATTGTGGTCAAGAGTGGAAATACACACTGTGAAAAAATGCACTACATTTTCCAAAACTGCATCCAGAAAGCACTTGAAGATTATTTCTGGATTAGCTGTTGGAATGGACTTCTGCTTCGGAATGGGATCTGCTGGTCTCCTCTCAGATTAGCAGCAGGGGATATCACATCAGCGGTAGGTGTGAATTGTGGTTAAGACAAGAAGCTGAGGTCAGAGCCACCGGAGCAGCAGCAGCAATGAGGACATGGGTGAGGGATGAGGAGCAGAGAACTCAGGATGGGTTGACTGGTGGAAGGCTAGCTGCTATGGGGTGACTATTTCTAGATGGAGAGACAAAAATGCCAGGGTCCAGGAACGGTTTCACTAGGTTATGTCTGTATAGTGAGAAGTCGGGACTCATGGTCTGGGGTTAGCAAACTTTTAAGATCTAGACAGGAAATATTTTAGGCTTTGCAGGCCATGGGTCAGCTACTCAACATGCTGTTGTAGCACCAAAGTCACCACAGACACTGGGTCAATGAATGCGTGTGGCTGTGTTGCAAGAAAACTCTGGATGCTGAAATTTAAATTTATGTAATTTCAGATGTCACAAAATGTGATTTCATTTTTTCGACCATTTTGGAGTATATTATAGACAAAACATCTGTATTATAAACATTGCACTTGCTGAGAGACTAGATCTTAACTGTCCCCAACTCTAGAGGAAGTGATAGTGTGACACTATGGAGATGTTAGCTAATTCTACATTGACAGTCATATTGCAGTATAATTGTACTAAATCAACCCTACACTTACACAATATTGTGTGTCAAATATACCTCAAGAAAAGAAAAAAAATCATTCTGGGTTCATAAGTTGTAGAAAAACAGGTGATAGGCTGTAGCGTGTGGGCACCTGGTCTAAAGGCTCAGTGCTGATCTAGCGAGAAGCTGAGTACTCATTTCTGTTCATGAAGCTAAACATTAGTATATTGGAATTGGGCTGTTTTTTGAAATAATTTTCTTGTACAAAAATTGGTATGCTTGGTCATTTGAAAAGTAGAATTATTATTCCTATTCTTCTTCATGAGATAGATAGTAATAATGGTAACCATTTGCTGAGTGCATACTATGTGTCTGAAATCTTTATACATTAGTTAATTCCACAACAAACCTATGAGGCTCAAAAAATTCTGTAATTTACTTGATACCATATAGCTGGTTAGTAACTAATCCAAGATTCAAACAGCAAAACAGAACCAACTGCACACGTACCCATGAAGGTAGCTTAAGATTGGGTAAAGGTCTATAATTTTAATAGGGTCACCAGCTAAAACTCAGGGCAGAATAACAGTAAATCATGCTCTTATTTACCTCCGTGTTTCACAACTTAAGTGCTGACTTTAAAATGCTATTTGTAAGGTGAAATTAGTAGGAAATTTTAGTAAAAAGTCTTAGAGCTTTAGATTACGATGTAATGGTCAACAATGAATTATAGCTTTTCTTGTACAAAATTCTAGTGTTGGAGTGGCTCTAAAAATATATATCTAAAACCATGAAATGTCTATATATCAGTTATCCAGTCATAAAAGAGGATATAATGGTGCACACATGAACTTAATACTTTTTATCATTGATAAAGGAAAATATTCCATGAAGGCTTACTCTTCTTTATACTTCTATGATTTACATAGTGCTCACACATATATTATTTTTACCATGTTATGTATGACTCACCACAACCCTGGATGCTTAGTAGGATAGACGTTATTCTTATTTTATAAATGTGACTCTATGGCTCAGTGAAGTTCCATGAAACATTGAAGATTAAGGAGATGGTCTTCAGAGCCAGATCTGAGACCAGGGCCAGGCTCACAGGTGTGCCACCTGTGCAGGTACACATGACCCTGCACTGAAAAGGCCCTTGTGCTTGGTTTAATGCTCTACTGGCATTGTTTTAAAATTTTAAATGATTTATTAACAAAGGGCCCCACATTTTCATTTTGTACGAGGTCCCTCAATTTGTGTAGTGAGTTCTGCCTTAAACCAAAATCTTGTTATCATGTGATCTATATTCTTCTTTCATTCTCTAAAAATTCTTTTTTTTTTTTTAAGATTTTATTTATTTATTTGACAGACAGAGATCACAAGTAGGCAGAGAGAGAGGAGGAAGCAGGCTCCCTGCTGAGCAGAGAGCCAGATGTGGGGCTCAATCCCAGGACCCTGGGATCATGACCTGAGCTGAAGGCAGAGGCTTTAATCCACTGAGCCACCCAGGCACCCCATCATTCTCTAAAAATTCTTAAGATGCTTATACCTGGGAACACCAAACTAGACCATGGCATGTTTAATCCATAATCTTTGAGTTTATTCATAATCAGTCATTTCCTGTCTTTAGAAGACAACAAAGAAATCCTTTCAAAATCCTGATGGGAAATCATTTTCTACCTAGAATTCTATGCCTGTGTAAATTACCTATCAAATGTGGGGTAGAGGGTCGTCTGGGTGGCTCAATCAGTTAAGTGTCTGCCTTCAGCTCAGTTTATGGTTCTGGGGTCCTGAGATGGCGTCCTGAGATTGAGCCCCTGATTTGGAGTTCCTGCTCAGTGGGAGCCTGCTTCTCCTTCTGCATTTCTCCCTGCTCATGCTCTCTTTTTCTCTGTCGCTTTATCAAACAAAGAAAACCTTTTTTTTTTTTTTTTTAAGTGTGGGGTAGTGAGTAAAAGAAAAACATTTTCAACCAGCAAAGACTCAGAAAATGTGCCTCCAGCAATACTAAGAAATAGAATGACATGAAATTCAGGAAATGGTGGTTGCAGACCCAGGACAGGAGTCAAGGGTGGTCCCAAGATAACAATGCTGGAGAGCAGCAGCCCCAAATGAAGCAGAAGGTTGATGTGAAAACTTTCTGTAGTTGGAGTATGAGAGAGGAGGGACTTATTTGATAAGTACCTGATATGATGGAACTTCAGAAAAAAACAAAAACAAAAAACCCCGAAAAGATGGCTATTAGAAGAAGTTGTGAGAACAAAGCAAAATAATCAGGAATTCCAGGAACAAAACCAAAAGGCTATGTAAGAAAGGATGTGCAATTGTTTGATAGTACACCCACTTGACTCTGCAGAGAAATTTTATATATACTCAAAATAGTCCACTGTTAAATTATTTAATCACAACCAATACAATCACAGAGGAAGGAATTGGGGAGGTGTGTTGATGGTTGCATCTTAATTGCTAACTCCTCGTTTATCATAGAAGGGTATAAAAAGTATCTTTCTAACATCAGTAAATCAAGAGCAGCGATATAAGCATACTATTTATAAATACAAAAGCCAGTAGTTCAGAAGAGGTTGTCTCTAGGGAATTTGGGGTTGGGGAGGTATGGAGAAAGATGTTATCGATATTCATTATAAACCTTTCAGTCCTATTTGATTTTTGTAAGCATATGCATACA
Source organism: Martes martes (assembly GCF_963455335.1). Classification (NCBI taxonomy): domain Eukaryota; kingdom Metazoa; phylum Chordata; class Mammalia; order Carnivora; family Mustelidae; genus Martes; species Martes martes. The sequence goes on along the minus strand of NC_137888.1, from coordinate 57,267,407 downwards.
TTACTTTTATGTAAATATGATATTTAAAACAAAAACCCATTTCAAGGTTGGAGTTCCATGTCAGTTATTAAAACGAAAGGAATGAGTAGACTGGCTGGGTTGTCATCTTTTCGGGTCATTCTGATAGATCTAGTATGAACCCCTATTTCTTAAACTAACCTACATGGTTCTAGTCCACGTGTTCTAATTCTGACTTTCCCAACGGAGAGATTTTAAAACTTAATTTGCTAATGCCTATAAAGAGATTTCATGTGCTTAGATGAAAGGCTTAGTCAATGTTGAAGCTATTTTTTCTAACGAGAAATTTTAGGGTACATTTAGCTATGACTTTTATTTGACATCAAATGACAAAGAAATATAGGAAACTGAACATTAAAACTACCACTGTAACATTCTATTATAGTGTGCTTTACTTTAAAAACTCGAGGTATTTTTACAAATCAAAGGAAAATAGAATTTTTAGACTTCCTAGAGGTCACCAAAATGAAGAAGGAAGAAAGTATCGATAATAAAGTTAAATCAATTTTTAAATGAAATCTAATGCACTCTGAAGACATATGTAAGATTAAAACATTATTTTAACACATCTCATGTCATTACCTGGCATTAGATGGCATTTAAAAAAGATACATTATTTAAATAACATTTATTGAGCACCTGCTATGCCAGACCATTTTGCTAACTTCTTTCAAATATGCAATATCTTTCAATCCATCTCATCTCCATTGTGCAGGTATGGAAATAAGTTTCGGAAATAGTAAGTGACTTGTTGAAAATTAGACAGGTAATGTGATCAAATTTATAGTTTATACTCATGGAACCTAATTCTAATTTGTGCCGAGTCCAACACATTGTGCAATTTTTAGTTAAAGCACATGAAACAGAAATGAAGACAATGAGAGCGATCATATGATTCAGATACAGTGGCAGCATCTCAAATGGCCACCGAATTTGAAAAGCTGTGAGTTGGCAACTTGGGCCTGAGACATTCACAGTAAAATTGGGTTTGGTGTGATCAAAGCAGGGGTTAAAGCTGAAAAATATTTTGGGGAAAATATTTTAGACTCAGGTTTTTTTTAGGTAGCAGGAATAATAATTTGAACTTCAAGATCAGTGGTTCTCAAAGTGTGGCCCCTGGACTAGTAGCATCGATATCACTTGAAAACTTATTAAAAATGCAATTTATTGGGTTCCAATCTAGACCAAGACCAGTGTGCATCTTAAACTTCAGATGCACCTGAACAGCTAGTTACAACACAGAATCTTGATTCCCACCAGGTGTTCTGATTCAGTTGGGGTGGGGACCTAGAACTTACATTTTTTTTTTTAAAAGTAGGCTCCAGTGTGGAACAACATGGGGCTTGAACTCACAACCTTGAGATCAAGACCTGAGCTGAGATCAAGAGTCAGAGGCTTAATTGACTGAGCCACCCAGGGGCCCTGAATTTGCATTTCTAACCGAATCCTTAGGTGATGTTGATATTGCTCTTCTGCAGACCACAGATGTATTTGAATTATAGTTCACTGAATCCCACTGTTAAATTACTAATTAATACTTGTTCAAAGAATGAACAATGAATGAATGAGTGAACTTTTCACCAGAACAAGGGATAGGAACAGGGAAGCGGGTGGATCTAGAGGATATATAGAGATATAGTTATAAAGGATTGTTAAAACTGAAGAATTAGGGGAGATAGGTCAAGTAGATAGCTCCAAGTCAAGAGGCTTGGTAATCAAGGTTATACCTAAAGAAGATAAGGTCCACGTATAGTACTTATGTCCAGGAATGATCCGGAATGTCCCTTAGCAGCCCGAATTTAGTTTCATCTATGCTGCATCTACTGGGTCTCGGACATGCCAAGGGAGGGGAACTTTTTGGGTCAATGATTGCAACTAGTTTTATCCAAAACTCCAATAATGACTGGAGGGAACAAGGAGCACATGGAAATTAATTCCTATTTTTTAACATTGTATTTTTTTTTCTCCAAGGCATTCCCCAAATGGGAGGTTGACCAAAACCCAGACAGCTTCTTCTACAAACTCTTTTGCTTTTATGTCAGCATAAAGCATCAGTGCCTGAGGACATAGAATAATAATAATAATAATAATAATATGAAATTTCATGGTACAAAAAATTTCTGAAATAAAGATTTAAAACTTAGAAACAGTGAAGCATAAAACATATTTTGTCCTTTTCCTTAAAGATTTATTTATTTATTTATTTATTTGAGAGAGAGAGAGAGAGATGGAGAGATATTGAGAAAATGAGAGAATGAGTGGGAGGAGAGGCAGAGGGAGAAGCAGACTCGATTCCAAGACCCTGGGATCATGACCTGAGCTGAAGGCAGATGCATAACTGACTGAGCCACCTAGGTGCCCCAAAACAAATTTTGTTCTTAAAATAAATCTCATACCTCATATAACTTTCCATTACTTCCAATTTTCTTTCCCAAATTCAGAAAGGAATGTTGAAGTCACATTTTCAGATTCCATTGAAAATATCTGTTTTCCAGACTAACAGTTCAGACAGACATGTGTATTTCTTTGTAATTTGAAAGTCATATTTAACAAAAACAAATACCTCCACAACAGAACTCAGAAATCCACAGAAAATTATTGTACCTTGTGGTAATAGGTATAGAACAATGTTTCCTTTTCTTTCTGAAACAGACCAAGAGATTCATAGAATTGTAGAGTGGGGATGGACCCATGAGGAGCTTGAATCCTTTGTATTCAAATCAGAGAAGGAGGAAATAAACAACAAGGAAATGATTAAGTTTGCTTATGATTCCTAAATAGCAAAAGGTAAACAAAAACACAAACCCCAAAGCCTCTGAATTGAGAGAAGCCTATGGAAGAAAGGAGTCTCTTCTGTTGTAGATACTTATTTTTCAATTAGTCAAGGATATTAGAAATCTCTGAAATGCTGGCTTATGAATCTGCCTTACTTTGGGTTTCTCCAAAAGCAGACTCAAGAATTCAAATCCAAGTGGTTGATGTGACAAATGACGTTAGGATTTACCAGTGGGGAAGTAAGGAAGTGAGAAAGAGAAGGGAACTTTATCAAGCAAGTTAGCACGTGGGAACTGGAGCTGAGTCCTGAGGGGGGATCTCTGGAGCCAAGACAAAACCCGTGCTTCATAATTCTCCCACCAATTGCAACAATCAGTCCTTAGTTAAGGCGGGATGAAGGGGGTGAGGCAGAGATTCATTCTTCAGAACTACTGGTCGGCCATGCCTTTGGGCGGAAAGGGTTTGACTCAGAGTCAACTAGAAGATTTGCATGGCCCAGAGCAAAATGAGAATGTGGAGCCCCTTGCTCAAAAAGCTAGAAAAAGGTGGCTCTTTGTGTCTGTCTCATTCTTTCTCTCTCTGTCATGGTTTGAGTGTCTGCACTATGCTTGTGTATGAGGCACATGCGTATACATGTGTGTGCATGTACAAGCATGTGTTTGTTATTTATTTAATGTAACACTTCCTTGGGCACAGGGGCACTCACAGAGCAGCTACAGATGCTCACAGTTGCCTGGTCCCTTCCCATCCCGTCCCACACTTGGGCACATGGTAATGGGTTATAGACACGTGCCTGACCCTGACTCTCACCCCAGCTTGTGCCCAGCCCCCCACCCGCCCCCGGCCCCGCCCTGGGCAGAGAGTGGCAGAACACTCTGTCAGTGTAGGGGAGAGGCAGAAAGGTAGCAAGAGGAGAGTGCTGAGTGAGGTTCTGAGCCTCCTGTAGATGTTCTAATGTCCCACGGGACTTCACGTACAGGACCCAAGAGTTCAAGACATGCTTACTAAGAATTTCAATGGAGCAACTGTGAAGAATGAAACCGCAAGCATGGGACTCCCTTCTGAGGACAGGAACCGGTAAGACTGCAGTGCTCCTACACTGAAGAAGTCCGCCCTGATTCTGCCAGCTGAGTGAGCTCTCCGGCAAAGAGAGGAAGGTGCTCCTCGCCTAGAGCAAACTACAGTGGTTAAACCCAAGGGAATTTTTAGGGGGTGGGACACCAACAGTGTGTGCCCCAGTTTCAAAGATTTAAATTGTAGACTCTTTTTCCTGTAATTAATTTTATCTTGCTAATGAGATCCCAGGAAGTTCTTTAATTGGCTCTGGACAGAATTACTGTAACACTTCCAGATAATCTTCCCTTTGGCTCACCCCCATATATTAGAGATTAACATTGTCGTACATCTCGCCTTAGCAGCCATGCTAAAATGTACAGTTTTCCCAAACAGCCTCAGTCGTGTATGGGATATATTTACGGAGCTCCTTTTACAAGACAGACACTGTGGTAGGTGCTGAGGATGTAGTGATGAACGAGAGCAACAGGCTCCCTACTACAATGGAGATGGTGTTTCAAATTTCTTTCACTCAAGGAAGTGTCTACTTGTATCTCACTGAAAATCTCGCCACATCTTGGAAGCAGTGCTAGTATTTGGAAAGGAGAGGTGATATCCTTATTTCATGTCCATTATAGCCCTTGAGAGTTATTCATGAGGACTCAACAGCGACACTTCCCTACTGTTTAAATCCATTTAGAATCCTTGCTAAGCTGTAAATGCAGAGCAAAGTCCCTTGGGTTAATTATAGATTTTGTAAAAATAGGCCTATTTTATATTACACAATGACAAGCTCACCAGCATATCATCCAGGAAAACACATAAGCAGTTGTTCTTAATCTACTGTGGTTTTTAATTGTCATTAAGTTTGCTCTAAAGAGCTGAGCTTTATATTGAATCACTGGTCGTCGCTCACCGAATTCATGGGGTTCGCTTTTCGTTACCCAAGTAAACTGAACACAAAACTTAGTTTTCCATTTAGGCCTCCATCATTAAAATCTTAAAACTGGTCCTGACCATTTATTTTTTATCTTTTTAAGATTTTATTTATTTATTTGACCGAGAGGGCGTGCACGCAAGAGAGAGAGGGAACACAAGTGGGGGAGGTGGGAGAGGGAGAAGCAGGCTTCCAGCAGAGCAGGGAGCCCCGTGGGGCTCGGGGCTCATGGCTCCATCCCAGGAACCCGGGATCATCACCTGAGCCAAAGGCAGATGCCTAATGACTGAGTCACCCAGGGGCCCCTGTCCTGACCATTTAGATTGTAATTTCTCTTCAGTGCTCTTTTAAAATATGAAAATAGCACTCTCTTGATGGCTCCTTTCTCTCTCTCTCTTTTTTTACTCTATCTTTGGTGTGAAGAAGATTTTTAAGAAATAACTCCTCCACACCAACAAGGCTTTCAGAATTGTGAAAAAAAAAATCACATCATGAAACAAAATAATTCTCACATTGTTCCTGGAAGAAAATGGTCATTGTTTCTTATCTCTGAGGTAGCTCTTGGTATGATGGGTGACATGGCAAGAATAATTGAGAAAAATAGCTGTGTGTATCACAAAAGCCAAAACGCATCTTTTCTATTCCATAAATAATCATCAGCTCTCACTGACAGTTGATATTGTGTACTCAGAGAAGAGGTGTTTATATTCCTAGATCTGATATGAAAAGCCTCTTATCTCTCCTTCACCATATTTGTAGTGATTTAAAATACCATTTGCAGCGTGCACTATGCATACTGTACATATAAAGATGTACTACATCTTAGCTCATACCTATTTCAAATGAGGCTGTTGGCCGACTATCCATCTCCTTGTAGGAGATCACACATAGCTTGCATAAGAAATATCAAAAGTAAAGATCACACAGAAACCTGATTTATGTTGGTAGCTGTATATATCTATATATCTACATATATAGATATGTTATTGATAAAATCATATGAAAAGACAGGTTTCAGACGTTTAAAATGCCACTTTGCACCACTTTAGTACTTTTATTTTCCTTATCATAAGATAGGAAATGAATTGCAAAACATGGCAGCAAGAGAAGCAGTGTGCCATTTCTCATTTAGGAAGTCCCTGAAACCAAAGGAACATGTAAGAAATTCTAGGTTAGCTGGACTCTATTTGAATGAAATAAATATTACACTAACTTTAACCTGTGTTTTGATGTCTCTTTTACACACGGCATTGTGGAAACTTCCAGTCCCTGCAAGACATCTCACGGTTCTTTCTGTAGTCTCCCTGTGGTGTTTTATCATCATGCCCAAGCTATATCAGCAATTATCACGTGGCACCTTCCCTTTTATCTCCAACTTCCCTATCTCCAGCTCGGACCTGCATCTGAGAATGTCTGATGCCGACACGCCTGTTGTCTAGAGGCCACAGGAAGGTGGCCCACGAGCGTCTGAACATCTCACAGATGTCCTGCTCACCTCTAACAGGATACTCTCCAGGGAGTGGTCTTCATTCTTTCAGGACATTGCTTTCTTTGCCAGGCATTTCCTTCAACTGATGTGACGGAGTCCTCCAAGAAGTCAAGATTTCCTCTAACGGTAACAAATCTTCTCTCCCTCCTACCATAAGTATATTCTCTGCTGATCTTTCATTCTTCTAGTGTTCGAGTCTAAAACCCCGAATCATCTGAATTCCTCCCTAACATTCACACCCCATATCTAATCCTTAAGTAAACCCTCTTGACTCTGCCTTTAAAGATATCCCAAATCTTACCAGTTTTCATGCCATCCATATCTATCATCTTAATCCAAGTGTCGGTCACACCTTGCCTGGGCTGTTATAATAGTTTCTACCGGGTGTCCTTATTCTAGCTTTGCCACTAACACAGCAGCTGGAATAATCATTAGAAAACCCACATCACACTTCTGCTCTAACCACTTTAATGTTCTCTGTCTCACTCAGAATGGACTGAGTGAGACCAAAGGATTTCCCTTGTCCTTAGCGATCTGCCTCCTGGCTACGGATACTTCATCATTTCAGTTCCCCCTCACTTACTCGCTCCTCGGCCCCAACCTTTACCTTCAAAAAGCTGCTTTCCTTTTTTCATTTTCTGCTTTCTGCAACTGTTACCTCCTCAGAGAGGACCTTCCTAACTTGGCCAGCTTATAAAAATAGAGGACTGCTCCCTGACCACTTATACTCCTCTCTCCCTCCTCCATTAGCTGAATTTTTCATATCCACACTTTTGACTATCGGATACATTGAAGATTTATTTGATATATTTGTTTATGACCTGTCACTACAAGTAGAAGGTCAATTCTGTGGAAGTAGCAATGTGATTTGTTTTGTTCATTACTGTATCCCTAGAACTTGGCAAATAGTAGGTGCTCAGTAAATATGCATTGACTAAATGAATCTGTCACCCATCGATAGTGGTGGGTGACTACTGGGACAAAATTCTGATATATCTGGATCCTTGACTAAGTATTATAATAATAATATTGCATTCTACTATTACTCTAAGCTATTATATTGAACAATAATATTACCACCAGTGATTGAAAAAAATATATTTGGTGCTGAATGAATAGCTTCAAATATATGGCTACCTTTTAGGGAAAATTTGGTTACTATTCTGGGTAGCTGTAGTAAGAATATCTTAAGATGTGATATTCAAATTATATTTACCATAAAATTTATGTAAAGGAGAAGTTTTAACTATTCATTTTAATTCAATGATATCTAAGTTTTTTCTCAAAAGTTATATTTTATATACTTTTCCTTTTGAAGTTAAATAACTGAGAATTATATTAAAGGGGGCAGAAATTAAAAAAAAGAATATTTCTTACTCTCTTTGTAAGCTTAGAATAGAAAAATGTTTGTAAGTAGAAAGGACTTTGTTGTTTTCCGTAGCTTACACAGTTTTATAGTTAAGTGTGGATATGTGTTTCCGCCTTTGTCTTTAGTGACTTTCTCCTTTCTCATCAAAGTAATAATTTATTTTCTGTATAAATGACAGTGCATTTAAGACCTTCTTTCAGAATAATGTAATTTAAATGAGTCTATTTTAAAATGGGCCCTTTGTCTGCAGGAAGGCTTGATTAGGCCTAAAACTCTATCCAAACACAGATTTTTTGGAAAGTCTTATAAAAGTTTTATTAACATCCTTACCAACCCAAAATGGTTTTCTAACATGAAATTAGCTTCATTAATTCCTGGACAATATTATTAGCCTCTAAGGGCTCTTGTAGATCAACGGGGGGGACCTGAGAAGCATGGAGAGAGATGCAGGAAAAAGAAACAGAGCAATTAGGCCATAAAATAGATAGTAATCAATTGCTTATGTTAACTAGCATTTATAACATCCTTTGGAGTCTTCAGAAATTTCATTTATTGGAAAAATAGGAAGGTAAGAAAAATGAGATTTGAATGAAAGATGATCTTCTGGAACACAGAATACTAGTCTAAAAAGCTTTAGGCCAGAGTAAAACTTAAATCTGAAAATTTTAATTCAAGGTCTTGAATTAAGCAACCTCATTAAATAAGCATCCTCCATCATTACTAGAGTATCATTTCTGCAGTGCTGATTACAGAGAATTCCATAATTAGAGTCTTCAGTAGCAAAAGAAAAATTATTGTAATACTATTAGTAACACTTTTCACCTGAAAAATGGAAACTTGCCTTCTTTTATCTAGAATAAGGTACTGCTTAAAGGCTGTTGAATTGTAATTATTTTGGTTAATCTTCATATCCCAGGCTGAATGATTAATCCATCAAGGCTTAAAAGTACATTTGTAGGTGTTTTGATGCTGAATTCATTTCTGTCAATGGCCAAGATACTTTTCTTTTTTTGATAAAGGTCATCAGACTAAAATGATTTAAACCGTGGTTCTTAAAGTTTAGTGTGCATGTGAGTCATCTGGAAGGCTTGTTAAAATTGCTGGGTCCCACCCCCAGAGTTTCTGATTCAGTTAGTCTGGAGTGGGTCCTAAAAATTTATATTCCAAAAAGATCCTATGTGGCATTTATACTACTGGTCTGGGAATTGTACTTTGAGAATAGAGAGCCTCTAGTTTAGATTAGGTAAGTGGTTCCCTCACAAAGCATTTTGTTTGAACACACGTTCTGGTCTTTAATTGAAAAATCTTGTTTTTTTTTTTTTAATATTTATTTATTTGACAGAGAGACATCAAGAGAGAGAACACAAAGAAGCAGGGGGAGTGAGAAAGGGAGAAGCAAGCTTCCTGCTGAACAGGGAGCCTGATGTGGGGCTCGATCCCAGGACCCTGGGATTGTGACCTGAGCAGAAGGCAGACGCTAACAACTGAACCACCCAGGCACCATTGAAAAATGTTATTTATCATCTAAGACAAAATATTTGATATGGACTGCTCAGATATGATGTTTAAAATGCACCGAGCTCTCTGCTGTGTCTTACTTCATCTTGCTTGGGTCTAACCAACAGTGCATGTTTTCAAGATTGCAAGCCTATGCAGTGTTTAAAAAGCTGTTGGCCCATGGAATATAAATTGGTACAGCCACTGCTGAAAATGGTGTGGAAGTTCTCAAAAAATTAAAATAGAAATGTCATAACATCCAGTAATTCCTCTACTGGGTATTTATCCAAAGAAAATGAAAACATGAATTCAAAAAGATGTATGCATCTCTATGGTTATTTTAGCATTGTCTATAATAGCCAAGATATGGATAAATGTCCACAGATAGGTGAGTGGATAAAGAAGATGTGGTGTATGCTTGTGCCCGTGTGTGTTTGTGTGTGTGTGATCTCTCTATACAGAATAAAAAAGAGGGGCGCCTGGGTGGCTCAGTGGGTTAAGTCCTCTGCCTTCGGCTCAGGTCATGGTCCCAGGGTCCTGGGATCGAGCCCCGCATCGGGCTCTCTGCTTGGCAGGGAGCCTGCTTCCCCCTCTCTCTCTGCCTGCCTCTCTGCCTACTTGTGATCTCTGTCTGTCAAATAAATAAATAAATAAATAAATAAATAAATAAATCTTAAAAAAAAAAAAAAGAATGAAAACCTGACATTCACAACAACATGGATGAACCAAGCAGTTAATATGCCAAGTGAAATAAGTCAAACAGAAAAAGAAAAATACTATATGATTTCACCTGTGGAATCTGAAAAACAAGACAAACAAATAGTAATGGACTCATAACCACAGAGAACTGGTGGTTGCCAGAGGGGAGGTGGTGGGAGGATGGGTGAAATAGGTGAAGAGGATTAAGAGGTACAGACTTCCAGTTAGAAAATAACTAAGTCCTGGAGATGAAATGATAGCATAGGGAATATAGTCTTTATAAACATTATAAACTTGTGACAGATGGTAACCACACTTACCAGAGTGAACATTGCCTAATGTATAGAATTGTCGAATCGCTATGTTGAATCACTATGCTGAAATTAATAAAACAGTGTATGTCAACTATATTCGATTAAGAAAATGGATCAGGAAAAAGAAGGTTCTGGGTCATGACTTCTATCTCCTAATACCTATCAAATTAATTAGCTCAAGAGAAGTATGGGTAATATGAAATGATAATCTAGTTTGAATTATTTCATTGATTGTCTAATACTTTATTTACACTGAACTGATTTCTGGAACTCTTTATTAATGCACTGGACCTAGCTTACTTCAAAAGAGTCCTTGATCTAGTCTGAACTTTTACTTAACTTCCTTGCAAAAAAAAAAAAAAAAAAAATTGTATGATCAGATATACAATGCCAAGCTATTAAGATATGATTCACTCTGGTAGATTCTCATTTAAATAAATTCCTCACATTTTTAACTATCTTTTGTTCAATTAAGTATCCAGTTTGAAAGAAGTTACTGCTGAAATAAAGATGAGAAATAAAAGAGTAGAAAACCCACTTCCAAGGTCATGGCAATAAAAAGGAAATTGTCTTCTCAAAAGAGTTTTTCCTTAATTCGACCTAATTACAATTGTCTCTCTATACATAACAACAGAACTTTTTAGTTCTACATTAGAAAATGGCTTCTATTGCTCATTTTGCACCCATTATCTTCACAGATACACCAAATGTTAAGTCTTCTGTTCTCAGCCTGTCTCTCTCCACCTCAGACATTTAGCAAAGCACCAGACACAGCCTGAGTCTGTCTTGTCTAAAGGAGACTGGCATCATCTCCATGGGCATACTACCATTAAGGTTATCTGGAATTGATGACCTGCCATTGTCCTCTATCGGGATTCCTAGGGTGGCTTTCGTTATTTTCACTTTTCCTGATGGTACTGCTCTTTTGTGTTTACTGGGCTTCTCCCAGGCTTTAGAGTTTGCCAAGATGCTTCTGATTTACAAAGCGGCCCAGATTTTTTTAGGCATATCTTTATGAATAAGCTGTAAAGAAATTTCCATGGATAAAATAATCTGATGAAAATTCAAATGTAATGTTACTAAAAGCATCATATATGAGTATTAAAATATTTATTATACTGAACTTTGGAACATATGCATATTCCCCAAAGTCAAGTCATAGCAGGCCATTGCAATGATTTAGGAGCGTTTAGTATTCTTCCCTTTCTGCCCCACATTCCATCTTAGAGAACCTGCCCATTTCCTATTCTCAGAGCTCTCCCTCAATCCCTGTGAACTGGTGCAGATGACTGACTTCAGGGAGACAATGTGGGGTCTGAAAATGAGACTTAGAATGTTAGGTAGCTAGCTGTAGAAGCCAGTTGTAGAATATAATGTAGATGCCAAGATGGAGGACACCATCTCTTGTGAACAGAAAAATGGAGGAAAACTGTTTATGCATAGAAAAAGAGAAGAGTAAAGCAAATTAGCACAGAAGAGCAGGGGAAAGGGAGCATTTGGGCTGGAGAGCTTCTGCCAGCTTTTCAGTTCCTGGCCATCCCCGATACACTTCCTGTCCTCTGCAATGGCTCTGCCTTTGCTAGCTCGAGTGAATTTCTCTTTCTTGCAACTAAGCAGACAATGCTCAACTAAGACAAGTAGGGTGAAAAGTTCTTTATTTGCAGTTGGAGGGATAATAAAATAACAGAGATAACAGACTTGGTACCAGAGCCACCATGCTGTCCAGCCCAAATGTTTCCCATTGCATTTTCTTTATTAATAACTTAAAATTCAAAACTTAAAATACATTCTTATTATTAAAAAAATCAAACAATGTGAAATTAAAGAAAGTTAATGATAAGTATTCCAAGTTTCACTTTCTTCTGATGCATTCCTCAAGCAAATTCCTGTTAGTCTGTTGCATAGCCTTCTAGACTTATGTATTTACAAATAAAAAATGCATTTATCTATCTATCTATCTATCCATCCATCCATCTATCTATCTAGTCCTTCTCAATTTAAATACAATGTCTCTTTTTATTCTTTTCTAGACACAGGAAACATGTATGCAGGATTCTCCTGTACGGAGCCCTTCATGGGTCTGAGGCTGGCCATCAATTATTTCTTAGTTTCCTTTCTCCAGGTTAGGCAATTCCAACTCCATTATCTTTTCCCTGGTAAAATCTATTTCAAGCCCATTTTTTTCTCTTTCTCACTAGAAAAGAAAAACCAGTCTCTGAATTAAGTGCTCTAATAAAATTTTTACAAATCTTTAATATTATAATTTTAATACTATCTTTGAATCAAAGTCTCATCATCTGTATAATGGGGTCATTGACTTATCTAGTCAGTTCTGAGTCTTAATTTTGTTTGACATTCGGGTGATTATTCTCAGCTAATACATATTATAGTCATGTATAGTGTGATGTCCTTTCAGTTAATTCATTGTCTCTTTTCAAATTTATACTAAATAGAAATATGGTTTTCTTTTTTAACAAAATGTGACCATCTTAAAGCCAAAGATGGAGAATGGATTTTCTTTAGCGGTACACTCCCCCTTTCTCCACAGTCCCCCCACAGTGGTGATCATCTAAATTATCCCCTGCACATCAACACTTGAATACTTACAAACTTGAGAAAGTTCTTTGTAAGTAAAGTAGTTAATTAAAATATGTTTTATAGATTTGGTATTTCTGAGATGGCAGAATAGGAAAAATATCACTCAGTGCTTTCCCTTTCAATTATTTTTTAAACCTCTGTTTTCAAAGAATTTTTGAAATATATATCTGCACAAAGCATGTAAGACTTACCTGTAAAGTTAAAATAATAGTGAAATAAATATCTCTGTACTTATCACCCAGTGTCCGGAGACAGGACATTACCAGCACATTGGAGGCAATTTGCCAAGTGTATTCCTTTATGCTCTCTCCTGGAAGTAACTTCTGTCCTAAGTTCTTATTCCTCTTGCTTTTCTTTGTAGTTTTGCCACCTAGATATTTATCCTTAAACATTATTATATTGCTCAGTTCCCTCAAATGTTAAACTTTATACAAATTGAATTATATTGCATGAATTTGTCTGAGATTTCACAAGATGATTTTGAAATTCATTCATGTTGGTGACTATAGGTTGAGTTCAATCATTTCATTGATAAATAATACTGCATTGTATGAATATTCCACAGTTTATTTGTCCATTATATGATTGATACATTTTGGGGTTGCTTTCCAGCTTTTGCTACTATTGACAATGCCCATGGACATCCTTAGATATTTGTGTAGCAGCAGGATTTCTTGGTTCCATCAAAAAAAATCTTTTTAAACATGAAGCAAATGTCCTTAATATAATAGGGCCTGAGAAATGCTTCAGTGAATTAATTTCAAAAATCTGATAGTTGATTTAAAGTCTTTTTAATATTTCCTAGCAAATATGTACCAAGGAACAATTATGAACTCATTTGTAGATGGAATGTAAGGTGAAGACTTAGTAATTGTTTAATTTGTTTTACCCATTCCAAAAGGAACTATCCCCTTGCTGAAGAAAACATGGTATAAAAGGAAAGGGATAACATTTCTGTCATGTGTGCTCCTTGCTAGGCCACCAAGCAAGAACACATTTGCCCACTAAGCCCTCTTACAACTTCCCAGGACAAGGACAGATGGAGACAAATACAGTAAGTCAAATATTTGGCCAGCTGACTTTTTTTGTCAAATTGGTCTCTGTATGGGTGGCAGTCAACTTTCCCTTCAAGTCTCCCTCTTACCCTGTTATTAACATTCAAAACATTCCCATTCCTATTCCCATGAAAAAGCATTTATTAAGCACTTAGTTATTCCTTGTACTGCAAATGAAATCATGGCTATAAAGTGAATTAATGAAAAAGGGCACTATTCTTTGTCACTGAAGAAAGCTTAATAATTTTGTTTAACCTGTACTTTCTGTTAAGACTCTAGTTGCAATATCAATTCTTTCCATACAATCTGATTGATTTATATGCCAGCAAAGGCCTAGACATTAGGAACACAAGGTCACTTATGATAATGTCCTTGCAATCACAAGCAGCCTCGGGGAAGCCTGAGTTTGCTCACCGTCTTCCCCTCTGGCAGGAAATATTAAGAGGTTAGGTAAATTCTCGCCTTGGAATTAGACCCTTCCATGTTCTCAAATGATGCAGCATTCTAGATTCCAGATTTTCTTGCCGTGACATTGGTAACCGATCTGATTTCTCTCGCTTTTCTTACCTGAATTCCTGGCTTCCAAAAGCTTGGTTTATTTCTTTTGTTTCTTAACAGTCATTATTCTTTATTGCCCAAGTAACAAATGATCATTGTGGATGTAATTGGGGGTGTCCCAATTTACAGTCGAGGTGTGAATAACTGCCCTGGGTAGTGAACCACATCTCCAAATAGTGTGTTTGACTTTGCTCATGTAGATAAGCAGGTTAGCAGAAATCAATCTTTCTCTGACACTCATCTCCTCCCAAAGGTCCTTTTCATATTCCAAGGGTCAGTTCTGTTTGTTCCTACCTTGTTTTCAGCTTTATTGCCTTTGTATTTCTTGCAATTAAACAATGCCTAAAACAATTCTTATGGCGAAATGTTCTTTTAAAAAATTTTAATTAACAGATAATGTATTATTTGTTTCAGGGGTACAGGTCTGTGAATCATCAGTCTTACACAATTCACAGCACTCACCATAGCACATACTCTCCCCAATGCCCATCACCCAGCCACCCAATCCCTCCCACCCCCTCCCCTCCAGCAACCCTTGGTTTGTTTCCTGAGATTGAGAGTCTCTTCTAGTTTGTCTCCCTGCCTGGTTTCATCTTGTTCCTTTAAATCTAATCTATAGACTTCTAGCTCAAGTGTGATGGGAGCACTCTTACTGGAAGAGTGCCTGAGGTCAGCTGCCTTTGGCCATCTTTTCTCTTCTTTGTAATAGTTACCTGCTAAGGCATTAGAGCTGCTGTGAGCTCTCACACAAATGTCTCCTGCTATAATATTTTCTTTAGTAACATTTTAAGTTAGAAAAATGAGAAGTAGCATATGTTTATCTTGTTAGAGCAGGGATTTGGACTCGTTATCTTGATAAAATTGCCAGATAAATACAGGATTTCCAATTAAACATGAATTTCAGATAAAACATATATATATATATATATATATATATATATATATATATATATATATATATATATATTAGTCTAAGTAGGTCCCATGTAACATTTGGGACAAACTTATGCTAAAAAAGTATTCATTCTTTCTCTGAAATTCAAATTTAACTGGTCATCCTGTATTTTAGTTCACTAAATCTGGCAACTCTACCCCCTGAGCTGGCAGACTTCACAGCAGCCAGCAGATGTTGGTTGCTCATTAAAAAGCCACTACCTTCTCCAACACAGGGCTGCTGCCTTAGAGCTGGTGTTGCAGCCAAAGTGGAGGCAACCAGAAGTCTAGTAATCATTTAGAATGGCTCATGTCCAAGAGAGCAAGGATTAGAGTGGACTTTATGCTCCAGTAGATTTTGCATCAGCTGGTACAGATCAGTCTGGTGATTCTTGAAGATCTCAAAGAAGGATCGTCTTTCTCCCTAACACCTTCTTCAGTGCTCTACTAAGATAGTGGTGTTCCATAGTAAAATTACCCTGAGTTCCTCAGTCTAGCTTTTTAGATTTTCTTCTATCTTCCATGCCACTTGGTTCCAGCATTTTCTGCCCTCCTGGCGACTTTATTTCTGTGGCTTTTTTTTTTTTTTCCTTTTCTTGTCACTGGGCTTCTGTGGGGGTTATCCTAATCTATTCTAACAGATTTCAATAATCTTGACTTTTGGGGCAAGGTGGTTTGAGTTCCTGTACTCTTATATCTTGGGAAGCCACTGATCTTTTTTTATTTTTTAATTTTTAAATTTTTTGGTAAACATATAATGTATTTTTATCCCCAGGGGTACAGGTCTGTGAATCGCCAGGTTTATACACTTCACAGCACTCACCATAGCACATACCCTCCCCAATGTCCATAACCCCACCCCCCTCTTCCGACCCCCCTCCCCCAACAACCCTCAGTTTGTTTTGTGACATTAAGAGTCACTTATGGTTTGTCTCCCTCCCGATCCCATCTTGTTTCATTTATTCTTCTCCTACCCCCCTAAGCCCCCATGTTGCATCTCCACTTCCTCATATCAGGGAGATCATAGGATAGTTGTCTTTCTCCGACTGACTTATTTCACTAAGCATGATACCCTCTAGTTCCATCCACATCGTCACAAATGGCAAGATTTCATTTCTTTTGGTGGCTGCATAGTATTCCATCGTGTATATATACTACATCTTCTTTATCCATTCATCTGTTGATGGACATCTAGGTTCTTTCCATAGTTTGGCTATTGTAGACATTGCTGCTATAAACATCCAGGTGAACGTGCCCCTTCGGGTCACTATGTTTGTATCTTTAGGGTAAATACCCAGTAGTGCAATTGCTGGGTCATAGGGTAGTTCTATTTTAAACTTTTTGAGGAACCTCCATGCTGTTTTCCAGAGTGGCTGCACCAGCTTTCATTCCCACCAGCAGTGAAGGAGGGTTCCCCTTTCTCCGCATCCTTGCCAGCATCTGTCATTTCCTGACTTGTTAATTTTAGCCATTCTGACTGGTGTGAGGTGGTATCTCTTTGTGGTTTTGATTTGTATTTCCCTGATGCCGAGTGATGTGGAGCACTTTTTCATGTGTCTGTTGGCCATCTGGATGTCTTCTTTGCGGAAATGTCTGTTCATGTCCTCTGCCCATTTCTTGATTGGATTATTTGTTCTTTGGGTGTTGAGTTTGGTAAGTTCTTTATAGATTTTGGACACTAGCCCTTCATCTGATATGTCGTTTGCAAATATCTTCTCCCAGTCTGTCAGTTGTCTTTTGGTTTTGTTGACTATTCCTTTGCTGTGCAAAGGCTTTTGATCTTGATGAAATCCCAATAGTTCATTTTTGCCCTTGCTTCTGTTGCCTTTGGCGATGTTCCTAGGAAGAAGTTGCTGCGGCTGAGGTCGAAGAGGTTGCTGCCTGTGTTCTCCTCAAGGATTTTGAAGGATTCCTTTCTCACATTGAGGTCCTTCATCCATTTTGAGTATATTTTCATGTATGGTGTAAGGAAATGGTCCAATTTCACTTTTCTGCATGTGGGAAGCCACTGATCTTATGCAAATCTGGTTCCCTCAAGCAATTTCAAAGATTGTCTATAACAACAGTAGCTTCTCTTGAAAAAGAGGGAGGAAAGGAAAGAAGGAAAGGAAGGAAGGGCAAGAGGGGGGAGATGAGGGATAAAGGAAGAGAGGGAGGGAGGAGGAGAGGAAGAAAAGGAAAAAAATAGAAATTGCCCCTTCCTCACTAGCATTAAAAAAAGGAAGGAAGAAAGAAAACGATTGGAGTTTATTTGATAGTTAGATCATAAGATGCGGTGTATGTTAAAATTAGGGAAAAACGAAGCAGGACTGATCCCAAAATTTCGCGATAACCCCTGGAAACATCTCTGGTATTCCAAAGATTTTTCTGTGTGTGGTGTTTCTGGAGGGGTCTGTATATAATCATACATACAAATGGGTTCATACTCTATAGCCTGTTTTCAATTTTTTTTTTCACTTACTAGAATTTTATAAGGATTTTTCCATATGTTAGAGGTGGAGGAGAAAGAGTAAGGTATTCCCCAAACCGAGAGGTCACTTTGAGACTGGAAAACAAAGCAGGCCACCCCATAGGGTTTACAGCGTTTCGTTCAGGGTAACTTACTACACGGCGGGGCGGGATCAGATGGAGGATGTCCACAGCAGCTGCGTAGGTATTTTCTGCAAAATCCAGACCTCAGTCCACAGAACTGACAGAGTGAGGGGACACGCAGAATGGCAGAGAGACCAAAGAGTTCCCACGCACCTCAGAGGGCTTGCATGGACCTACTTGACAGCTAACCTTTAATTAGATCTTGTGGCAACACCAGTGCACTAGGAAGGAAAAGATTATGTTATCTCTAACAGATTCATGGTAGGTCAAAACAAGCCTCCCCCGCATTCTGGGCTTGGTGGGCATTTCTTAGGTATGTATTAACCTCCAAGGGACCGGGAAGAGGTTACTGAGCAAACATGAACAAGGGGGAGGGCCAAAGATGAAGTCAGTCTTGTCAGCACTCCTACACCATATCATTAAAAAATACCTGTAAAATATCACTTTAAACTAGAATATTCCGCTGATTGTAATGCTTAATTATACATAACCAATCACCTATTATGTACATATAAAACGTTTCCTATTAATGTCTTATGGCTAAATCTTTGCAAACATCTTTTTTTTTTTTAAGGTTTTATTTATTTATTTGACAGAGAGCAGAAGAGAGAGGGAGATAGAGCACAAGCAGGGGGAGCAGCAGAGGGAGAAGGAGAAGCAGGCTTCCCACTGAGCAGGGAGCTCTCTGTGGGGTTGCATCCCAGGACCCTGGATCATGACCTGAGCTGAAGGCAGATGTTTAATGCACTGAGGCACCCAGGCACTCCATGCAAACACCTTAAATTATTTCCTTGGAATAAATTATCAACAGAATTTCTGGAGCTGGGTGAAGGGTATATTACCTATACACTTAAATTGATTTTTAAATTTTTGAATAATTATTGATTTACAGAAGAGTTGCAAAGGTAATACAGAAAATTCTTGTACATCCTTCAACCAACTTCCTCTGATGTTGCCATCTTATGTAACCATTGTATATTTACTAAGTTAACACCATAAATATTAAATTAAACTATAGCATTAGTGTCTTTTTTCTGTTCCAGATTCTAAAACATAAAATTATATTGTAATTAGTTCTCATGTCTCCTTAATCTTTTCTGAATTGTTTTTTGTGACCTTGACACTTTTGAAGAGTACCAGTTAGTTATTTTTAGAGATGTTCCTCAGTTTATATTTGTCTGATGTTTTCTCATTATTAGACTGGTAATATGACCATTTATATGGCATTACGGTTTTTGACATATACTTTAGAAGCCCTTTTGCGCAATATAAGTGATAAGCTAATTGAAAGAAGTTGTTTAAAGCAGGAGATCTTTTAAAATGATACATCTATATCCCCCACTTTTTTTTTTTTTTTTTTTTTTTGTTTTAACATTATGTACTTTCCCTTGTCAGTATTTTCATGCTGGGCCAAAGTTTTGTTTGTTTGTTTTGTTATCTGTTTTATAGTATATTCTTGGAATTCCTTTTTTTTAAATTAAATTCAATTAGCCAATATAATTATAACTACAATGAATAAATCACTTAGGATTCTAGTTCCACTTTGCTTAAAATGGAGAGAGAACTTAAGCACTTGAAAAGTAGCTCTTCAAGATTTTTACAATTTTCTTTTGCATTTGACTTACCCTTACCCACATCTAATTTGACAGCAATTTTTTCCCTTTTAAAACTACATTCACTGAGTCTTTGCAAAGCACTTGGCTTCCATTTGAAAAACAAATCAGCTTCTATTTAATCAGATTATACAATTTAATTAAATAACAATTACAATAATGAATAGAACTGACAGAAGTTTAGGGAAAACATAACTAACTCTTGGTGATAAATGCTTTGATTTTAAGTGAAATATTAAACATTAAAAAAGCAGCAGTGCTTAGGTGAATGTGAGAGAAGATCTCTAGGTTCAAGCATTCGGTATGCAGAGGGAGCTAGTCAATGTGCTTTGTAGAGAGAATGGTGAGTGCTGGTTAATCTAGAAAACTGGTTGAGAAGAGACCAGTAAAGGGAGCAGCTGATGTTCAGCCAAATTGTTCTAACCTATGTAAATTTCCCATTACATGTTAGGAGAATCTCAGTTTCCCTACCTTTGACAGCAGTAGATAATAGTATAAAACTTGTATATCCAACTAGATTATATAGAAATAATCTATGTTGGTAGTAGAAAATTCCTTCTTGGTGATGACTAACAAGACTGAATTATTTTTCATCTTTTAGCTTATTGATCATCTGTATTTATTTGTTTATGATCTTAGCGTATTTAGCAGTTAACAGGTCAGTCGCTGACTGCGTTTATTTCAAGGTTTCCAGACTTCGAACGGCTTCAATTATCTGGTAACAATTGTTCTACTAACTGCTGTATCACTAATCTGGGACTGAACTATTGCCTCTTTCTCCCCAATCAATCTCTGGTGACTCCCAGTAGGAACATTATAAGGGTCTGTAATTACAAAGCCAGGTACAAAAAGAGAGGGAACATTCAGCAACAGAAAGGGGATTCAGCATGCCGATTAGAAATATGTCTAGGTAAGCCTTGCTACTTATACGATCTGCCACCTGTCTCCAGCCTCTCTAACATCCACTCCTACAGCTTTCCCCTTTGCTGGTCTTTGTACTGTTCTTGGGACACACCGAGCTTATGCCCACGAGGGGCCTTTCTGCCAGCTGTTTCCTCTGCCAGGAGCAGTCTGGCAGTCATCTGCGTGGTTCACTCCCTTACCTCCTCCAAGTCTTTGCTCAGCTGTCACCTTTACACTGAAGTCTACATTGGCTACCTACCTACCATTGTAACTTGCCACACCCACCACTTTCTAACACCAAAATTGCTTTTTTTTCTGCAACATCTACAACATCTACAGCTTTACTTATTCTATTTCATGTACTTACTTATCACATATGTTGTTTACTTCTGACTCCCATTACTAGAATGAAAACTCCACTCTATAGATAGGCATCTTTGTCCATTTTGTGTTCTGATATACTCCAACATCCCAGGACAGTGCCTGGCATGTTATAAGCATTCAATAAAAATTTGTTAAATGAAGGGCATCTGGGTGGCTCAGTTGGCTGAGCATCTGACTCTTGTGTTTGGCTCAGGTCATAATATCAGGGCTGTGAAACGGAGCTCTGCATTGGGCTCCATGCTGGGCACGAAGCCCGCTTAAGATTCTCTCTCTGTCTCTCCTTCTGCTCCTCCCCCTGCCTACCCTCCTTCCTCTCTTTAAAAAAAATGTGTTAAATGAATGAATGAATGAATTTTACAGAGAAGGCCTTCAGATATGCAATGGAGAGACACTGGAAAGAGAAGTTCCTATTAGTGTACACTATCTGGGAAAATGTAAGTGAAATTTTAGTCCGAGGCTTTTGAAGATATTGCTGCTGTCTTTGTTGACCACCTCATAGGAGTGACTTTGGATCTTCAAACCACATAGGTCCATCCTTTGTAGCTCTTTCAGACGGTCTGGTTTGCCTATGTAAGCCTATGTTGGTGTTATGTAAAAAGCCACTCCGTAACTAAAAGCTCTCTAGATTAGAGATTCCCACACCCCAGTGCCAAACCATAACAGTTTTCACTGGAACATCTCTCAGCTGATTCTTGAATGCTCACTACTGGGTGAGTCAGCTCAGGATGTTATAACAAAATACTGCAGACTCTGTAGTTTAAACAACAGACATTTATTTCTCACAGTTCTGGGTTAGGAAATCTAAGATCAAGGTCAGTTTCATTCTGATGCCTTTTCTCTTGGTTCGTGGGTGCTTGCCATCTTGCTGTGCACTGGACCTCTTCTTTGGATTTTTGCAGTGGGGGTGGGAAGCAAGCCCTCTGATACCTCTTTTTATAAGGATGTTTAACCCCATCATGAGATTCCTACCTTTATGACCTCATCTAACCCTAATTACTTCCCTAAGGCCTCTTTTTAAAAATACTATCCCATTGAGGTTAGAGCTTCAACATGTAAATTTCAGGGGGACATAAACATTCAGGCCATAACACTGAGTGTTCAGAACCCTGAGTTCTGCAGCCCTGAGTATGAGAAGCATTAGGGAACATTTCTTACACCCTTCTCTCCTAGCTCACCTGCCAGATGTCTGAACTAAGACAATAATCTTTTTTTTCCAGCTCTTGGAGGAGAAAGCCAGAGGGACTGCTGTAGGCAAAGGCAATACTGGTCCTCATTTTCTTCCCTCTCACTGAGACTATTACTGTTTTAAAATTTTAAGGAAGTTTTAATAATTTTTTGTTTTAGACAATAACTAGAAACTGGTTTCCATTTTGTTTGGACATAAAAAAACATAAAAAGTGTTGCCCACCCCCCCCCCCCCACTAACAACAGGAATAATCTAGATAGTCTTAAAAAGCGTACTTTTTCTTCAATTTAAACTTCAGAGACCTGAAGCTGCAAGGCAGCTAAGGCGACAGAACCTCAAAGAGCGACAAGCCCCTCTGAGGAGGGACGGGACACACACACACTTCCACCGTTAGCAGAGGCTGGGAGGCAGAAAAGGCTGGAGGCAGAAGCTGGGAGGCTTTCATGTAAGCAGGTGGAGAGAAATCAGTTAAAATGTCAACAAATTCCTGTGGGCCAAGTGTGGGGTAGGATATCACTTTAGAATAACTGAGAGCCCAATTCACAAGGGAAGTTCACAGGGATCTGCAAACTGTTTTCCATGGGCTTACCCTGGATGCTCACAGGAAACACTGGTCCAGGCAGAAGACCTGGGAGAGCTGCTCTTGGAGCCTCAGAAATAAGATGAGGTCTGTTTGCGATGGGGATAGAGGCAGAAACAGGGAACAGGCCCAGCCCCAAGGCCCAGGGGCAAGGACTCTGCCTGACCCTGGGACTGGACCGGGAGAATCAGGAACTACCTCCAGTCCCTAGCAGGGGCCTAACCTCAAATAAAAAGTGACAGAAGTCTACTGCTGACAGAAAGGCAAGGAAGAGCTTGGAGAGAAATGCCCTCGGAGGCACACAGGCGCTGATGAACACCGAGGAGGGGGAAGACGATCACTGAGAAGAGCCGCCCCGCCTCCCTGGCCCTGCAGGCCTCACCTGATGCCCAAACCCTCTGCAGGAAGAATATGAGGACATGTGCTCTGAGATCATGTAATGACAAAGCTCTGACGGGACTTGTGCGTGGTTCATAGAAGGGTTGAGAAAGCAGGTACTTAAGGGGCACATCTTTTCAGTCTTTCCAGCCTTACCCGGCTCAAAACTTCTGATCCTAAAATAATGAGTGTTTGAGGGATGCCTGGGTGGCTCAAATGGTTAAGCATCAGCTTTTGGCTCAGGTCATGATCCCGGGGTCCTGGAATTCAGTCCTGAGGCGTACTTATTGCTCAGTGGGGAGCCTGCTTCTCCTCCATCCCTTGCTTGTGTGCACTTTTTCTCTCTCTGACAAATAAATAAAATCTTTATTAAAAAAAAAAAAAAAAGAATGAGTGTTTGAGATTTGGGGTGGCTCCACCGTCAGCAGCTAGAGAGCCCTGGGAGCCTTCCTAGTGTGGCCGAAGTGGCAGCAAGTTGACTAGGAGGTGTAGAACAGGAACAATTAAGTTATCGTTCTGCTGCACTCATTTCTTGGGTCCTTAGTTTTGTCATAAACCATGAGGTTCTATAATTCAAAATCGAACCTCGTGAGTGGTTATTTGTTCTGCCCACCTGAAGGGAAGACTCTGGTTTGGGGAGTCCTATGCCCACTCCTGCTTCTTGCTATGGTTTTCATGGTCAGATTTTTGTATCCACCTCTTGGTCCCTACACCGCGGTATTTACGCTAGTGCAGCCGGACTAAGTGGTTATAGCCAGGATGAATTATAGGAAAATTCATTTATCATTGTTTCCAGTGGAATAATTTTTTTCAAACATTACACGCTGGAAAGCATGTCCAGGCAATTTGGCTTTATGAAACCGGCTAAAAAAATCAATATAACATCGATGATGTTAAATATTAAGGTTATTTTTTAAAAACAATATTTCCCTAGATTCTCTAGCACATTCTCTAGCAATTCTTGTATGAATTTTATAAACATTCACAAGAGGCTATAGAAAGTTGAAGAGACAATTCACTTTTCAAGGTTAAATTTGCTTCTCAGAAGGCCCTCTACTTTATATTCTGCATGTGAACATAATTGCGTAGTTAGGAAACACAGACTCAAATATGTTGATTACAATATAATTTCCATCACTTCATATATGAATTGCCAAGATTTCAACTTCAAATTTAAATATAACACATACTCAAAAGAGAGAGAAAAAAAGGTAACATTTACTCATACTGTTCCTCAGAATTTCAACTGATAGTATGTTGACGACTGAATCAAACTTGGAATTCAAGATTACCTCGAAAGTGTACAGATGCAATTTTTCTTAAAGCAGCAACCACCTCAAACAACTGTTTTCTTCCTAAATAATGAGTTAAAAGAAACTGACAATTTGGTTTGTTTATAAATTATAACATGGCCCTATAATAAGAAAAATAAAAAAAAAATGCCTTAATCTCATCTCAATTTCCTTCATATTCTGGAGGACCTGGCAAAAAGAAAACACAAGCAAGTATAACATTTCTTTTGTTTGTAGGTGATGATGGTCCTAAAAATAAAGGCAGTTGCTACCTGTATTAGAGCTTTGGTGTGCAAATCTGATGATATATCAGTTTTCCAGGGAATAGTCAGAAGGATAAAATAAATAAAGAAAAGCCCATGGAATTCCTTCTCTCTGTTCTCTTATCTTCTGGTCTAAGTTTTCACAAAACAAAAGTTAGCAGGATTACACATTCTATCTTTTTCATGTCCTCCTCAGGGCAAGGATGATCTTTCTTTCTTTCTTTCTTTCTTTTTTTTTTTTTTTAAGATTTTATTTATTTATTGGCAGAGAGAGACACAGCTAGAGAGGGAACACAGCAGAGGGAGTGGGAAAGGAAGAAGCAGGCCCCCCGTGGAGCCAGGGGCCCAATGAAGGGGCTGGAGCCCAATGTGGGGCTCTGTCCCAGGACCCTGGGATCATGACCTGAGCCAAAGGCAGACGCTTAATGACTGAGCCATGCAGGTGCCCGAAGAGTGGTCTTTCTTACGTCGTTTTTTTTTGTTTGTTTGTTTTTTGTTTTTCAAGATAGTCCTGGATCTTCTTTTATGGTATTTTATTATATTTTTCATTTTTTTTAAAGATTTTATTTATTTGACACAGAGAGAGAGAGATCACAAGTAGGCAGAGACACAGGCAGAGACAGAGGGGGAAGCAGGCTCTCTGCTCAGCAGAGAGCTGGATGCGGGGCTTAATCCCAGGACCCTGAGATCATGACCTGAGCCGAAGGCAGAGGCTTAACCTGCTGAGCCACCTAGGCTCCCCTTTTTAAGGTATTTTAATTTGTAAAAGAATGTAACAGGCACTTGGATGGGTTTGCTGGGGACCACACAGTAGTTTAGAGCTAGCCCTTGTGACAAAGACCATTTGCTTCAAGAATTAGTTTGTTACATACTTTCTGAATTAGGAGAACTTCAATTTTATTCCAGTGTAATTTGAACACCTAGCAAATTCTGTTTCCAGTTTTTCTCAGTTTTTTTTTCTCACATTTTGATCTTTTTTTTCTGAGCATGAGTTATATACGTTCATTATATAAAATCCAAATATTATGGAAATGCATCTGCTATAAGCTTCCCCAAAGACTTTAGTTTAGACCAGTGGACTTTTCATTATGTAGCTTAAAACAGTGTAACAATTGTCCATGTTATGGAGAAAGAGAGTACTTTAGAAAATTAGACTGTAGTTAGGTTTCTCAGAAATTACCACAAGATATGTGGACCCAAAGTTTTGTATATTTCTTCTGATCCTTCTTAGTCATCATTCTGAGTCCGTTCTCTCCTTGTAAATTATGATACCACCATTTTTAGTCCAGCATAAAAAATAGCTCCAAGATCATCTCAGAGATCTCACAATACTGTCAGTAGTTGTCCCAAAGAAACTCATTTTGTTTGAATTTAGATTTAGATTTTGGATCATTAAAAATATCTTTAGCTTACCTTCTAAACGACCACCAAATATACAGACCAAAAAGAAAACATCAGAACTGAAAAAGTTTGGCTTAATATCATTTGTTTTACTAAAGGTTAGTTAAATAATGTTAAAATAAATTATATTTAGTAGTTTTATTGTGTCACTTATGTACAGTAACACCTTAACTATCTGGAATTTAATTAACCAGCAAACTCATCCCCTAAGAACATAGCTTGAAACCAAAAATAAAACCAAAATAGATCATAGGAACAAAAGCTCTTGTTCCTCATGTGTAGAAGGACTTCCAGATTCTCCCTCAAAGCCAATTGCTCTTATGTAGCACATAATTTTATTAAGTTTTATAGAGCCTATGGTTTTAATAAACTTGGCTATCAGGTTTATGACCATCTGCAAGGTTAGAAGAATCACGGAATATGGGAGAGTTGCTTCTCCTTTCAAGGATATTGGCTACTGTGAGAAGAACTCTGAGCTTGAAGAAAAAGAGAAAAGAACAAGAAAAATTCTACAAATAAGAGAAAAATTTCAGTTGGGATTTCGAGTAACAGCTCCTTAAGAGGTCCGTTTTATGCCATATGAATCACACATCCAAGGTCTTTTCAATGTAATTAACCAATTCTTTGCTCTTCTTTGGGGATTAAATGTCTCTTCTGAGCTCTCTCAGGGGTAAGTACTATGGCCCTACTCTAGTCTCCTGTGGGTTAGAGGCGGATTGTCCACATTTTTGACCCTCTAACCTCCTTCTAACCAGCACCACCCCTCCTTTACATTTCTTCTCACTTAGAGCCCAGGCTCTCTGGCTATTAGTATGATATGGTAGAAAGGACACTGACTTTTGAGCCAAACAGATACAGTTCTGAATCCAGGCTGCCATTCACAAATTCTATAACCTGGAATGAATTACTTAACTTCCATGAATTTCAGTTTAATCATCCGTGAATGGTTTTAATCATCTGTGTGTGAGGATGAGGTCTTACTATCATAGAGGTATTGTGAAAATTGAATAGGAACATGCCTGCTTAACTATGCGCAGTATATAATAAGGGTCCATTATGCCATTATAAACTAGTTACCCTCACTCTCCCTGGTAATCCTCAACCGCTAAATTTCTGATTATTCCATAATCATGGAAAGCTTTGGCACCTGGCTCATTGGTTTCTTTCTTTCTTAGTGCTTGATATCATTCATTCGATATTACTACCCCATTATTACTTTGCTACTTTTCACTAGCCCATTTTCAGGAGCTGACTTGTGCCTTGGTGTTGGATCTGTCTCACTATTTCCCAGATCTGTTCTACCTCTAAGATCTTAAATTTCAAAGTATGTTCTTTCTGTTACTTTCTTCTTTTCCTCCACTTTTTCTGTATTTGCTTTCACAAATATAGTCCAAGAACTCTAGTCAAATAACTGCTTAATTGTCTTCCAATATATAAAGTCCACTTTTTTACTTTTCTCTCCTATCCAGTCTACATCTGCTAACCCAAGACTTCAAACATTCATTCAGTGCTTTCTTCTCTATTGCCCCTTGTCCTTCCAATTCTTTATCTGTGTACAATCTAACTTTTCTGTTCACACAGGTCCTTTATCAGATAGATTTGTTGCAAATATTTTCTCTCAATCTATGTTTTGCTTAACATTTTCTTAGTGTCTTTTGATGAATAGAAGCTTTTAATTATGAAGTCCGATTACCAAAATTTCTTGTACTTTCTGTGTCCTGAGAAATCTTTGCCTACTCCATAGTCAAGAAGAATTTCTCATGTATTTTCACTGGAAGTTTAGCTTTTATACTGAAGTAAAAAAAATCACCTCTAATTAATCATTGCATATTGTGAGAAGTAAGGGAGAAGGTCTATTTACTTTTTTCAAATACTTATCCAGATTTTTTAGCACCACCTGTTGAAAAACTTTTCTGCCCCCATTGAATTGTTCTGACACCTTCATGTAAAGCAATTGCTTAAATGTGTGTATTCTTTATTGATGCTCTCTTCTTTGATATTTATTTGTCTGTCTTTATGCCAATACTACTGTTAAAAAACACATCTCTGTGGATTTTTGCAAATCTACATGTCTTGTGAGCAGAGGTACAGATGGCCTTTGTTCTGGATTATTTTTTCAAAGGTATGTGTGTGTATATATATATATATATATATATATATATATATATATATAATAGTCTTGAATATCAGAGATAATGTCTCCCTTCAGAATAAAAGGCAGGCTTGTTTATTGTCAACTATCATAAATACAGTAAAGAGGATGTCTCCTTCCTAGGCAAAGGTCAGGCAGGCTCACTGCCTAACAAAAATATTTGGGTTCCCTAAACTCAGGATTCCTCTCCTGTCCTGTACTGTACAGTGTGTTCAGTTATTGTCTGATGCGTTTTGTGTCACCCTGTGGGAACTGCTGCT
Source organism: Martes martes (assembly GCF_963455335.1). NCBI lineage: Eukaryota > Metazoa > Chordata > Mammalia > Carnivora > Mustelidae > Martes > Martes martes. The sequence continues at coordinate 57,239,108 of NC_137888.1, read as the reverse complement.
CAGTGAATTGGCACTAATGCTGATAATCTGTCTATAACTATTACCATGAGTAATAAGGTCTTTTATCTCTGATCCTGGAGTGTTATATGTTCTGCCAGCATCCTTGAAAAGTGAGGCAGGTTATAGACCCAGCATATGCTCTGTCTTGGTGAACTTTCTATGTGTATTTGTAAAAATGTATATTCTCCCTTTGTTGGATGTTGGATTTTATAAAAATCAATTAGTTTAAGTAGGTAACTACTATCCAAATCTTCCCTATACTTATTTTCTTTCCACCTAGTTGTTTTATCAGCTTCAGGAGAAATTTTAGAATCTAACACTATTTCTAGTTCATGCTTTTCATTTTAGCTTTGCGTATTTTGAACCTCTCTTCACAGGTGCATATGCATTAATGGCTGTTATGTCTCTTTAGTAGATTGATTCATTTTTAAACTATGAAATATCCATCTATACCTGTGGTAATATTTCTTGTCCTGATGTCTATTTTGTTTGCTAATTACATAACCACTTAAACTTAAAGTCTCCAATGGCTCCTAATAGCTTTGACAATAAATGTCAAACTCTTAATCTTGGCATTCAAAATTCTTTATTATCTATGGTCTATGTCTACCTCTCCATCATTAAATATCTTACAGTTCTGCCACCTGCATGGAGTATAGTGTCCAACCAAACTTCTTTGGGTTCCTAAAATTCCTAAGCCCTTCCCTCTTCTCTAGCTGGCTAACTTCTCTTTATCTTTAGAAATCTCCTGTTTGGAAGAAACTTCTCCCATCCGTCCTCCCTAAGCACACATCCCGGCTTTGAATTAGGTGCCCCCTTTCTGTTCACCTGCAATACCTGTGGTTATCTATAGCATAGTTATTATAAAGTTGCTCTATTATTTTTAATTCTCTTGTCTATCTCTCACACCATAGTGTAATTTCATCAAGAAAAGGAATCCTTCTTTCATCGAGGTGCTCAATAAATTGTTATTGAAAAAATGAATAGAGCATGATCCATTAGTTTTTCACAGAGAGGATCATGGATCATTAAAAAGATTTTAAATTATATTTCACATGCTCTATATAAGAAGGCATGAAAGTATGTAATATGGCTTAAAATGCTTCTGTCCAAAATACTTAACATTTTTAACATGATGCACATATCCTCAGAAACGCAGAAAACTTGTTATTTAGAGTAGTAGAAGTTACAAAGATTTGCTATGATTTATTGGTAGTTCTATATTTTTAATAACAGTGAAGGCAGCCATTTTTTTAATATACAGAATAAAAGAAAACAAGATAACCTCTCAGGCAAAAATTACAAAATACTGTCTAGATTTCTCCTGAAGAGGTCTGCCAAAATTTCTTTTCACCTAAATGCATCTCCTTCAAGGAAGGTAGGTTCCTGACTTTTTGACCAGAGATTAGCAAGTCCTGATGCATTAACTGCTACTTCTGGTGTATAAGTTAATAATAGTCTCCATTTATTATTTGCCATGATTTGGTGCCTTTACTTATATCAACAAATGAAGACGTGAAGCAAATTGCCTCAGGTAAAGCAGCTCAGAGGTGGTAGACCAGTATTCAATCTCAGGCCCGTGTGACTAAAGCCTGGAAGTAAGCACCCTGGAGTACCAGAACCCTTTCTGTTTTCACACTGTGAACTGTAGTTAATCTAGACACTAGCTTACTTTTGGTGATAACCATGGACCGTAAATACAGAACTTAAAGTAACTATGTTGTTAGCTGTTTTCCAACAAAACCTTACTGGTGAACAAAATATCCATTATATATTTCAGGTCTTTTTTATCTGTAACATTTTATTGATAATCATTTTATTGATAATCACTCTTATGGGAAGAGTAAAAATCTTTGTAATAAAAGTAATTTCTGAACCATAAAAGACTCTTAATCTCACAAAACAAACTGAGGATTGCTGGGGGTAGGAGGGTAGGGAGAGGGTGGTTGGGTTATGGACATTGGGGAAAGTATGTGCTATGGTGAGTGCTGTGAAGTGTGTAAACCTGATGATTCACAGACCTGTACTCCTGGGGCTAATAATACATTATATGTTAGTAAAAAAATAAAAAATTATAAAAAAATAAATTAAAAGAAAAGTAATATCTGGCATTTGTAAGATATTATAAGACATTATAATAAAAACAAATATCTTAAAACTCCCTTGAGTTGCTTGAAGAAATGTGTAATATTAAGGCAAATCATTAGTGGTTGAAATGTATTTCCCACAAATCCCACCAGTTGTTTTAAACGCAATCTCACAGTAACAGTTTGTTCAGCCAAGATTAACATAAGCCAATATACACATTTGTAGAAAAATTCAACCCAATTACTTTGAGAACACTGACATATTTTAGATTAAAATGCCAAAAACTCAAATTTTCTTAATAATTAGTTTCAAAAATGACATTTTTTAAAGAGAAAAACTGTCCTTAAAAACACCTCCATGCACTTATGTTACATCTATTATACCAGATATTGAGTTGCATAAATGGGCAAAAATAAGAAAAGCAACTCATCTCAACATTTAATAGCTCATGTTTTTTTCTAGTTGACATATGAGGCAAGTTGCCTTAAAGGTCATTAGCCACGTGTTCTGCAGATAAATCTTACAACTGTTGCTGTTTAACTTGGCAGGGCTGTAAAATATTAGAAATCTGTGATTGAAATCCTGGAAGTTTTTGCAAAGTTCTAAAACTTAAAAAATTGAAACTACGGCAAAGATTGTTCATGTTTTTATTGTGTGAAATCAAATGATAGCAACTCCTGGCTTTTTTATCTTCTCAAATACAGCTCTGAGCATCTCTTTCTTGGTTTAGGGAAACATATCTATCCCTATATACCAATTCAATGGGTTTATGTGATTTTTATTGGGACTTTGGGAGAATAGGGAGAAAGGCATCAGAAATACACCTTTTATATTATTTTGTAGTCAGAAGATTAAGGAAAAAAATAAGAGACTATAAGGCTGAATGAGTAAGTGTTAACAGAAAATTTCAATATGAATACTAGATGGGGACTAGCTGAAATTATTATAATTTCGGATGCTGTCTGCATGGAAAATTTAAACTACACTATTACAGCAAATCAAGTAGAGAATTTAAGGATTATGTGTGCTGATTAGTAGAAGAAGGAAATTTAGGAATAGATCAATAGAGCAAATAAACTTTAACCATCAATATGAAATTTGTGCTGGAACTTGGAATTCTTATTTCATCATGACTTGGTATAATCTTTCAGACATGTAGTTCTTGAGTTCTCTCTGTCTGGGACACAATCTCCCTTATTCTTAAATACCCAGAAGAAGAGTATTCTTTTGATAAAGATCAAGGTCACATATCACTCAAACCTTCATCTAAATGACCATCCTACTTCTTGTCTATACCATTAATTTTTACTGCCTTGTGGCTATTCCTGAACTATTAAGTCAAAATGCAGTTGAATTCTTAAAATTTTCTGGGCAGAAACCAAATCCTTTACTGCCTACTAAACTCCCATATGACTAGTATTGTATATACACTTTAAAATTCACAGAAACCTGTCAGGTAAACATGGGTGATTGAACAAATGTGTTCATCTCTCTGCTCTCTCCCAAATTTCCAGTCAAATTACAGGAAGGAATAAAAAAGATAGTGATTTATACAATACAAGATAATAAGAATGGGAGAGAAGACAGCAGTGGACTAGAAAGATAAAAATTAGGGAAATGTAGCATGTGGATGGAAGAAACACTTAATAGTATAGGGGAGGATGAATCTTAAAAGGAAGCAGAGGGAGGTAACAAAGCACAAACCTATTCATTTGTCAAACTGTAGAAAGGCTCACACATTCGAGATAGCAGTTAATCACAAGGAGGGTATTAGGTCTGGAGATCTGATCTGTGTCCCCATTCCCCAAATTCATCTGTTGAAATCTTATCCCCCAAGGTCATGGTATTAAGAGGTAGGGTCTTTGGTAGGTGATCAGGTCATGAGGGTGAAACCCTAATGAATGGGATTACTGCCCTTATGAAAAAGGTCCTAGACAGCTCCCCTGTCTCCTCCACCATGTGAGGATACAATGAGAGGTCCGTGGCCTCCAACCTGGAAGATGGCTCTCACCAGAATCTCACCTGCCTCCAGAATTCATGCTGGTACCCAGCCTCCAGAACTATGAGCAATACATTTCTGCTGTTTATAAGTCACCCAATCTATGGCATTTTGTTATACAACCTGAATGAGGAGGGGAAAGATGGAGACTAAAAACGAATGAATTGGTTTAAGATACAAATTAGGATTAGACAGTCATTTAGGTACCCGTCCTGACCCCATGCAGCATGTGCCCAGCCTTCTGCCACCTCTAGAAGAAATTAAAAATTTGGCTTCAGAAGAAATTTAACCACAAGGACTCTAGACTTGTGGTTGTCAGGCAAAGATTAATGTGGGTAAACTAGCTAACTGAAAGCAGAACAGATTAAGTGCAAGTGTGTACCGTGAATGATGAGGACACCCTCCCCCACAAACATCCCCTGCTCAAATCCCAGAAAATCGGCAGTTACCTCCTCCCTGAGGCAAGAATTGTTAGGATCTTTCTGTGAGGAAGTTGAAGAGCCACGGAGAAAATAACTATACATATTAACATTTTTGTACAACCTAGTAAAAAGCCTAGCTAGCCACCCAAACCCCACAGTGAAGTGCATGCTCTCAAAAAGCTTTGCCCTCTCATGGAGTTTTGAATAATCCTTAAAGTATATCACCTTAACATATGAATGAGCCATCAAGGATCACTTGCCAGTTGGGGAATTCCTTCAACAAACAGAGAAAAAGAACTTGACAAAAAATAGAAGCAACCCAGAAATCAGAGAAAAATTCTCAAAAACACCCTTAGAGAGACAAAATGATGCTATTATCATAAAATAAGAACTAGATGCTAAAAAAATGAAATGATTGGACATCAAGAATAAAATCTTAGAAAATAAAAACCTGGTATCTGAAATAAGAAAAAAACCCACTATACTGATTCGAAGATAAAATCAAGGAAAAATCTCAGAAAATATAATAAAAGGCTAAAAGAAAGGACAAGAAAAATAAAGGATTGATCCACTAGTTTTAATGTTTAAAAAAAAAGACAATCCAGAAGGATAATATAGAGAAAAATAGGAAGAAAATTTCATAACAAAATAATGCAAGACTATTTCCATTAATGAAGGCTATGAATGTCCAGATTGAAAGTGACATTTGAAGGGTCCCTGGGTAGCTCAATCGGTTGAGCATCTGCCTCTAGATTTCAGCTCCAGTCACGATCTCAGGGTTATGAGACTGAGCCCCACATTGGGCTCTGTGCTGAGCATGGAGCCTGCCTGGGATTCTCTCTCCCCTCCTCCCATCCACTCATGTTCACTCTCTCTCTCTTTTTCTAAAAAAACCCCAAGCAACCCCAAAAAAACCCCAAATCCCCCCCAAACCCAACCAGGTGGGTGGGTGGAGGAGAGAAAGTGCCTTTCAGGAGACTAGTATAATTAATTAAAAGAAAGAAAAGAAAGTAACAAGTAAGATAAACCCAAACCAAGGTATGGCCTCATGAAATTCAGACCATGAGAATAACAAAAAAATTCTATAGTTCTCCACAAAAGAAAACAAACAGGTAACATACAAATTATTAGGACTAAGAATAACATCAGATCTTTCAACAGCTATCTGAAGGAGAAATACTTTAACAACTGTGATGAAAATGATGTTCAACCTTCATACTCTATCCGCAATTATAAAGAACTTGAGAGAACAATGCAATGTCACTTTCAAATAAGTAAGGTTTAAAAGTTTCTTTCTCGTTCTCTAATTTTTAGGTAGTGACTCTAAAATTAGTTAATTCAAGAAAAAGAGTCGAAGACATGGAATCTGGAAATAGGAGATCTAACACTAGAGAAAATTGAAAGCAGTTCCCCAGATGATGGCCAACCCAAGTGCCAGGATGAGAGGTGTGCTGCCAGCCGGAAGAGCCAGTTAAGAGGGGTCAGAATGAAGTCAGGTAAAGCAAAGAATGGAGAGGTATCTTGAAAAAGAGGTCCAAGTACGGGGAAAAGTGAAACAAGAGCTGTTGGAAGCTGTGAGAAAAATTAGCAGTGGATAATAAAGTCACTAAAGAAAAAAGAATTGCTAACTGTAGGGGAAATGAAATTTGTTTGTTTGTTTGTTTTCACAGAATATTTGGAAGAAGATGCGGCCCTCTGGACTGATCTTTGAGATCACAGTAGTCGGTACTATGGAAGCCTCCAGTTTCCACTCTACGCAAATTTCAGGGTGAAGAGAGAGCGGGTGCCCTCATTTTTCCACCCATCCTTTAGGGCACTGGAGACCTTCTTCTAAATATTCTCTGTAAAGGCGGCACTGACGTTACCAGGTGCCAAGACTGAGGATCCCTATTGGGAGGAATCCTTCTATACTGGTCCTCTAATTCCCCAGGGGAAGTCTTTTCTCCTAACACTTCCGTTATTCTCTACCCGCCCTTCTCATTGGCTCCTCCCCCAGCAAGGAGAAAGGACTTCATTTTATTGGTGGATCTGAGGGAGGGGAGGAACTGGGCATGCCTGGCTCTGCTCCTTCCGCTCTTCTTGAGTGTGCCCCCTCCAGAGGCTGAGCGGAAGGAGGCCTGCTCCTCTGTGCTGTACCAGGTAGAGTTTCTTTCGCTGGGAAGGCTCTTGAATGGGGAGGTCTGGTTGGTCATCCAGTGCTGTCGGTCAGACTGCCAAATCCTGCAGTTCATAGTTAGGGAGTCCATTGTTGCCCTGTATCTTCGCTTAAGCTTTGGGTAGTAGTAAAGGTGATGCTTTGGTTCCTCCATTAGCCAGCCATCTTGTCTTTAGTTATTATTTATCGGGTTGAACCTAATTCACCGTTAACTCTATCAGGTATCTGGATGTCATTCCTTCGGTGTTCTCAGTTCTGCAGGATTTTGTGTGGTCAGTGGCAGTGTATAAATACCATTTATGCTAATTTTAAACTTAATAACCTTTGTATCAAATTCTTCTTTGCACTACTGGTGTAGTAAGTCAATTACATAGTGAGAAAATGAAGAGATTAAGTTAAATTTCCTTGATTTGTTAGTTATCCACATTGAAAATATGTTATCAACTGAAATATAGAATAACGTTTTGTTTCTCTCCTGAGAAAACATGAAAGTTAGGAATATGAGGATTCAGTAAAGTGAAAATTTGACAAAAATCTTGTATACTTTCCTATTATATCCCAAGAGAATAAGTTCAACTCACATTAGGAATTGACTTATATAACCAATGTGCTTTGTAACATAAAATTATTGTTTTTTTTCTATGTGCCAGGCAATGTTTTAATGTTAGGGATACAGTAATCAACAAAACAAGCAAAAATCCGTACCCTTTTGGAGACTTTCCTTCTTTATTTCTTTTTTCCTTTCTTCCTTTCTCTTCTTTATTGAGGTATAATTTCCCAGTGAAATACTTTCTCACGGATAAGGCAGATAATGAACCATAAATAGGTCAAATACAGAGTATGTTAGAAGGCAATGAGTGTGATGGAGAAAAAATAAATAGGAAAAGTTGAGTACGGAGAGTTGAGATTGCAGATTAGAAATGCAGCTTTAAAATAGTGCATCATTTTAGTAAGGACTTAGAGGCGATTGAGGCAACAAATTATATTATCATCATCATCTAATATGCTATGCATGTTACTAAGGGAGTGAGTGAGTTAGGGAAGAGGCCAAAGATCTCTGCCTCTGGACACTCCAACGGTAAGTATTGGAGATAACGACGTGAAGGGAGCTGAAGAAGAAACAGCAAAGCAGTTTGCAGGAAATGTGGAAACAGCCTTGAGAGGCCTCTTACTATCTGAGCATAAACGAATAGAGGAAGGCCCAGGAAGACTTGATGAAGGTGTTAACTCAGCTTGACATTAGAGAATAAGCAGCATGTTGATGGGCAGAGTATTTTAGATAGGTAAAAATGAACACCAAGGCAGTGACAGAGGCACGTGAAAAAAAATCAGATTTGGAGATTGTTGAATATTTATTTGAGTGTTCCTGGAAAGAGGGTTGGTTGGAATAGAGGCTGGATTAGGAGCAAGGTTTGCTGGGGGTAGAGAGCTGAAAGATGAAAATTAGAAGTCTTTAAAGACCTGGGTATGCCATGATTCCTAATCAGGTAAGTGAACTTTATAATGGAGACATCAAAGCCAAGATAAAGCCATTTTAGTAATATTATTCTGATGACCTTGTAGTTTTGAATGGGGTAGGGCTGGAGGTAAGAAATTGTCTTTGTGCATGACTGTATCCAGATTTGTTGTGGTTTGGCATAGGCATTTGAGCTTCTCATACTTTGACCTCTGGTAATTCCTCTCCTCAGTTTATCATAATTCTATTCACCCTTTAAGTCCTAGTTTGAGTTCATGTGTTGTGTGTGGTTTTTAAAATAGTTTGTTGATTCCAGTTCCTACTGATCTCTCCTAAGGTTTATTGCATTGAAAAGAAAACTTTTAAAAAAAATTTTCACTATGGCTGCACTTTTTTCTTTGTTGTTACTAAAGAATTGTAAAGCCGGAGGACATGTTTTTTAATTCCTTTATATTGTTTTCCAATGTGCTGTCAGTGTGCTTGGCGCTCTATTTTATTATTGATTTATCCTCATGATGATATTTATGAAATCAGGTCACCATCACCTGCTCACTAGAACTCTTTCCTGGGCTCTATACCACATACACAACACTGTTCAAGTCCTTTAAGTACCCTCAGCCTACGCTCATAGTTTTGTCTCCTGTCACTCCATACCATTTCCATGTTTTAAATGGTGAGGTTCTGAAAAGATAGACCTTCAGCCAGATGTGTCATGATCCCATCACCCAAGCTGCCACCTCTTCCTTTGACTCTTAACTATCTGAGATACTTGGATCTTCTTCTTTTTTAAAAAACAATTTAATTGATATATAATTTCCATATTATAAAATTTATCATTTTAAAGTGTGCGGTTCGGTGAGGTTGAGTATATTCAGAGTTGTGCAACCATATGCTATCTATTCATGGAATACTTTTATTGCACTAATAGAAACCCTGTGTTGTTAGTTGTTATGCACTACTTCCCCTTCTAGTTCCTGATGGTTATTAGTCTACTTTCTGTCTCTATGGTTTGGCTAATCTGGACATTTCATTTAAATGGAATAATATAATATGTGGTCTTTTCTGTGTGGCTTCCTTATCATAGCATAATCTTTTAAAGATTTATTCATGTTGCAGTACTTAGTAGTTCTTTTAATGACTGAATAGTATTCCATTGTATGGATATACCAAATTTGTTTGTACAAATACCACGTGATAATTATCACATGATAAACATTTGAATTGTTTCTACTTTTTGATGATTTTGAATAATGCTTTTTGTTGACATTTGTGTACAAGTTATTGCATGAACATATGTTATGATTTTTCTTGGATGTATAACTTAGAGTGGAATTGCTGCATCCTATGGCAACTGTATCATTAACCTTTTGAGGAACAGTTCTCCAAAGTGGCTCTACCATTTTATAATTCTACCAGCAATGTATGAGGGTTTCAATTTTTCCATATTCTTTTTTTTTTTAAAGATTTTATTTATTTGACAGAAAGAAACACAGCTAGAGAGGGCACACAAGCAGGAGGAGTGGGAGAGGGAGAAGCAGGCTTCCCACAGAGCAGGGAGCCTGTTGGGGGACTAGATCCCAGGACCCCAGGATCATGACCTGAGCCAAAGGCAGACATTTAACAGCTGAGCCACGCAGATGCCCCAATTTTTCCATATTCTTGGTAACACTTGTTACCATCTTTTTTTTTTTAAAGTCATTTTAGTGGATACAAAGTGGTATTGTTGCAGGTTTGATTTGACATTCCCTGATGGTTATGATGATATTAAGCATCTTCTCATGTGTTTATTGGCCATATATATCTATATCTATATCTATATCTATATCTATATCTATATCTATATCTATATCTATATATGTGTGTGTGTGTGTGTGTGTGTGTGTATTTTCAAGACATCAGTTCCTTTGCCTATTTTTCAATTGAGGTGTTTGTATTTTCATTATTGAGTTAAGATTTTTTTTTGTATTTTGAATACAAATCCCTTATTAGATATATGATCTATAAATATTTCCTCTCATTTTTGGGTCCAGTTATCACTTTTTTGATGCTGTTAATTGAAACATAAGAGTTTTTAATTTTGATGAAGCCCAATTTATTTTTTCCTCATTGTTTCTGTTTTTGTTGTCAATATTTAAGAAACTCTTCCTTACCCAAGATCACAAAGATTTATCCCCATTTTCTTCCAAGAATCTTACAGTTTCAGCTCTTATATTTAAGTCTGTGCTCTATTTTGAGTTCATTTTAATATATGGTGTGAGTTAGGGATCCAAATTAATTTCTTCTATGTGGATATCCAGCTGTCCTAGCACCATTTTTTGAAAGGACTGTTCTTTCCCCCCATTATAGTGTCTTAGCATGCTTTTGTAAAAATCAATTGATCAAAAGTGTATGGTTTTGCCTTCTTTAGATGCATGTCTTTAAGCCAGTATGACACAGTCTTGATCCCTATAGCTTAGTGAAATATGGGACCTCCAACTTTTTCTCCAAGATAGTTTTGGCTGTTCCAGGTCATTTGAATTTCTATATAAAAATATAAGATCAACTTGTCAATTTTTACAAAAAAAGCCAGGTGGGATTTGATTAGGGATTACATTGAATCTGTAGGTTGATTAGGGAAATATTACTATCTCACTAATAATTGTCTTTCAATCCCTGAAAAATGAGATGTTTTTCCATCTAGGTAGATTTTTTTTTAAAAATTTCTTTCAGTACTACTTTATAGTTTTCAGGTACATGTATTTAATTTCTTTTGTTATATATATTGTTATTTGTGTGTGTTCACGTGATGCTATTGTCAGCGGAATTGTTTTCTCAATTTTGTTTTTAAACTGTTCATTGCTAGTGGATAGAACTCAAGTGATCTTTTACTATTGATCTTGTTTTCTCCAAGTTTGCTCAACTTGTTTTATTCTAATTTTTTTGTGGATTCTTTATGATATTCTATATACAACATCATATGATTTTCAAAACAAGGATGGTTTTGCTGCTTCTATCCAAGTCTGTGAGTCCTTTATTTGTTTTACTTGTCTGTTTGTCCTGGATAAAACTTTCAATGTTGAATATAACTTGTGAGAGCAGATATCTTTGTACTGTTCCTTACTTTAGGGGGATAGCATTCAGCTTTTCACTACTAAATATGATGTTACCTATGGGTTTTCTGTAGATGTCCTTCAACAGTTTCAAGAGGTTTCATGTATTCTGTTTGTTAAGTGTTTTTTCTTAGGAAAGTGGTTGGGTTTTATCAAAATTTTTCCTCTGTTTATTGAGACAAACATGTGGTTTTGTTCTTCATTTTATTAATTAATCTCACGCATTATACTGCCATTTGTGTGTTAAATTGACTTTGCATTCCTGGGATAAATCCTGCTTTGCCATGTGGTGTGATTTTTTTTTTAATATTGCTGGATTCATTTGCTAGTATTTTACTGAAGATTTTTGCTTCTGTATTCATCAACAATATTGGTCTGTAGTTTTCCTTAACTGTGACATCTTCATCTAGTTTTGACATTTTATGTATATGTATATGTGTGTGTGTGTGTGTGTGTGTGTGTGTATATATATATATATATATATATATATTTGGGAGGGGCATGAAATCAGCATTTACTTATTTACTTGTTTATTATATTTTTATTATATTCCATTACCCAGCATATAGTACATCATAAGTTTTTGATGTAGTGTTCAGTGATTCATTAGTTGCGTATAACTCCCAGTGCTCATTACAACCTTGATATCCTAGTTTTGACGTTAAAAACGAGTTATTTCTTTGGGAAAAGTTTTCTCATATTTTTTGAAAGCTTTGTAAGAATTAGCATTAATTTTTCTTTAATTGTTGGATAGAATTTATCACTGAAGTTATCTAACTAGGTGTGGGCTTTTTAGTTCCAGGTATACAACACAATAATTAGATATTTGTATACACTGTGACGTGATCACAATAAGACTAGTAACCATCTGTCTCCTTACAAAGTTGCACATTTTTTTTCTGGTGATGAGAAATTTTAATATTAATTCTCTTAGCAACTTTAAAATACTTGATATAATATTATTGCCTATAATCACCATGCTGTACATTACATTCCCATGACTTATTTATTTTATAATTGAACTTTTGTACCTCTTAACTCCCTTTACCAAATTTGCTCACTCTTTAATTCCCCTTCTCTCTGGTAACCACCAATCCGGTCTTTGTATCTATTAGTTCTGTTTTGTTTTGTTTGTTTATTTTGTTTTTTAGATTCCACTTATGAGTAAAATCATAGGTCTTAGCATGTATATAATACTATTCAATGTCTTTGCTTGTTATATGTCTACTCAGAGTTTTGTTTCTCCTTGAATCAATTTTTATAGGTTGTATCTTTCTAGGAATGTGTTTTCTCTAAGTTATTTTTTTGTTGACAGACTATTTTCATGTAATTTTCTTTTAAGACTTTTATTTTTGACAAATATCCAGGTGATATGGATATTTCCTCACTGCAGAAATCTTGAATTATATCAAATAAAGATAAGCTCTGTGAACGGGACTCTTCCAGGGAGCTGACAAATAAATCTAATATATGGACAGTGTTCTGGGATGAGGCTTTTTTGGCAACTCCAGACCCATTTTGTTCCCTCCAGGGGCTGTTATTCTGCTGGTTTTCATAGCTTCTAAGACTACTCACTAGTTTAAAGACCTATCATGCAGTTGGGAGAGAAGAATAAGAATAACACAAATTCAAATGTCACAAAATTTACTGTTCTTGAGATTTAGCCATTTTTCCTGAAGTAACATTCCTCAGATTGTTGAAAGACTTTGGTTGTTTTACATAGTTACAAAAAAGTTGATATTTACAATTTTTGCCCATGTTCCCATTTTTTCAGAGGTGCTTTTGTGGAGGAGTAGATTTTCAGAGGTACTTACTCTCCCATTCTCCCATTCGAGAAGTGCTTCTCTTGGCTGTTCTTTTTAATCACCACTTTTGCACAGAGCCAGAAAGAAGTCCAAGCAAAGACTTAATCAGCTAAATGTATGTAAACCATAGACACTGATAAGAGAAGACCAGCTTGTATTGGTCTTCTGCACCAAAAACACTTTTCTTGAACACTGAAAATTGTTTACAAAAAAATTAAAGTTTTCCACGTGTCAAGATTTGTGCCATGGTGAACAAAATACAGTTTGGCTTTTTTTTTTTTTAAGTAGCCAAAGGATAAAGTAACTTTGGATAAGAAAGATGATACCAGGCTAACAATTTTGAACTTGAAGACATAAGGAAGAAGTGGAAGATACCAAACAGAAAGCTATAACAGGGTTTGATAAAGGGTGTGATGTCTATCATGATCATGATGTAATATAGCATTGTAGAAGCCAGAAGAATCAAAGTAGCACATTGCCATTTGATATAATTGGTTTTATGCTAATCAGAGGTCTTTTGAGGTAATGTGAAGGGAATATATTTTTTCTATCTTGTTTTTCTAACCATAGATAAGGAAAAGTTTTGAATTTAAAAGATGAAGATATGATGGTGAAATGCGAAACATTGGCTCTACTGCTATCACCTGGAGTTAGTCAACCCATGTGAATTCAGAAATGTCTTAGATATGTGACCTCCTCATTTTAACACTTTAATAAACCGCATTCACAAACGTGAGAAAAGGTTGTTGTTTTTTCTTTTTTAAAGAAAAGATGAATTAAACCACTAATAAAAGAATCCTGGGGGCGCCTGGGTGGCTCAGTGGGTTAAGCCTATGCCTTTGGCTCAGGTCATGATCTCAGGGTCATGGGATTGAGCCCTGCATGGGGCTCTCCGCTCAGTGGGGAGCCTGCTTCTTCCTCTCTCTCTCTGCCTGCCTCTCTGCCTACTTGTAATCTCTGTCTGTCAAATAAATAAATAAAATCTTAAAAAAAAAAAAAAGAATCCTGTCCAGAAAACAGTCCATTTCTGTGCTTTTCCAAAATGTGAAATACTGAATTAAAGACGTTACTTTCTTTCATACTATGGTATGACTCACCTATGGAATTTAAAATGTTTGCAAGCATTAATGGAGAGAACTATTTATTTTTAATTCAATTTTGCTCCTGTTTCCATACTGCAAAGCGATTCTGGAGAGAATCACACGACCGTGTTGACTGGTCTCCCTATTACTGATTTTCTCTGAATGTAGTTATGTTTCGTAGTTGCTCAGTTGTCCCTTATTCATCCAAGTTGACTCAAGTTATCTCATTTCACCTTGCAAATCTTTTTTTGCCCTGTCAAGCTTGTGTACTAATCCCTGATGGCTTAACTGTGAGCAGACATAATTGATTACTTCTAAATTAAGGAAAGGTACATATATATTATGAAATATCCCAACTTTGTTTTCTTTTAAGCTATCCTTGTGCTTTTATACATCATCTAAACTGTCTTTGCAGTTTTATTAACTTCTAATTTTTCCTATTTCAAAGGAAAATGTGTCCCTCTTCCTTTTCACGGCTAGTCTACTTCCTTTGTCTAGAATCTCATAACTGCCATCTTTTTTCGGACTTTGTTTAAACAAACACTCTCTCTTACATTGTGTGTGTGTATGTGTGTGTGTGTGTTTAACTACCTCCTTTTGCATTATTTCCTCCTAGACCTATACATTTTATGAAATTTTCTAAAATATAAACAAAGAAGTACAAACAAAGAACCACTAGCTCAGAAATGTTCTCTTCCATTGTTTCATTATTTTACTTTCTTGCATGGACTAGAAGTCATTTTTAAGAACATGTTATTTTCTGATTACAAAAGTAGTTATGTATAGTTTAGAAAACTTGGAAAGCAAAGAGCTCAAAGGAAAAAAATAACAATAGAAAAAAGCTGTTATTAATATTTTAAACTATATTCTTGCATTATTTTTCTGGTACTGCAGTTTTTTTCCTATGATAAACATCATACTATTCATTTTATATATATGTCTCAGAGCATATTACAGATTGCAATGTATTGGAAACATTTTCCCATGTCAATATTTTTTTCCTTGCAATTTGATTTTAATGGCTACGTAGCCTGGAGTTGTATAAATGTACCAAAAAACACTTGGCAAATTAATAAATTTTCTTATTGTTACTGAAATGATACTGTATACTTTTTTATTTTTTGTCTCCCCTACTACTTATGGAAATAAGAAACTTGATTGTCTTATTTCCCATTGTTCAGTGTCTAGAGCAGTTTGGGTACACAGTGCTCACTGTATAGAGAGTTGTTTGTTATAGGTTAGTGTATCAATACATAATTAAATTATTTCCAATTTTAATATTGTAAATGATAGTGCAAGAAAATTTTAATATTTTTGCACATACTTTTAATGATTTATTTAGCATTAATTTTTATAAGGTGAATTTCTGAGTCAAATTATTCAGAATTTAATGTTTGTAATAAATTGTCTCATATTTTCTTAAATGATTGATTCAGAGTACTCTCCCATTAGCTGTGTGTGAATGTATCTATGCTAGCAGTCTTTTCCAAAATTGTATTTTAGTATTTAAAAAAAAATTCTTTCTGAGTTGGTAGAAAGTTATCTTTATTTTTAATTGCATATCTTTGATTATATGTGAGTTTTAAGGATCTCATTTATATAATTTCAATTCTTTTGTATTTGTTAAGTTAAGCAGAATATGGCCTATCTTGATTCATGTTCCACATGCTCTTGAAGATTATGTATATTCTGCTGTTATTTGGTAATAAATTGCACAAATATAAATGGGGTAAAGTTGGTTGATAGGTCTTCTATATTTTTATTGATTCTTTGCCTATTTGTTCTTTTAATTAGTGAAAGAGTGTTTTGAAATCTCCAACTATAACTGTGAATTCATTTATTTCTCCTTTTATTTGTATTAGTTTTTGCCTTATGTATTTTAAGTTGTGTTAAGTGCATAAACATTTTAAATTATTATATCTTCTTGCAGAAACAACCCCTTTATTATTAGTTAATGTTCTTCATCTCATGGTATTCTTTGTTCTCATGTCTGCTTTGTCTGATATTAATATAGATACTCTGACTTTCTTTAATGTTTGCATGTTATATCTTTTTCTGTCCTTTCAGTTTTAATCCATATATGGCTTTATATCTGAAGTGGGCATCTTGTAGATAGCATATACTTGTGTTGAATTCTTTTATCCAATATGACAATTTGTCTTTTACATTGATGTTCTTGGACTTTTTACACTTAATGAAATTATTTAAATGGTTGGACTAAAATCTATCATTTTTTCAGTTATTTCTATTTATTATTTTCTACATATTTTTTCTATTTTCTGTCTTATTTTGGACTGAGAATTTTTTATAATTTCATTTTTAAACCTTTGATTTATTATTTTTTCTTTTTCCTAAAAATTTTTAATGGTTTCCCTAGCATTTACAGTATACATCTTTAAATAGTCAGAATCTGTATTTTAGCACTTTATATGTAATGTAAGGACCTTACAACAGTGTACTTCCAATCTCTCCCTCTCATTGTGTTATTGCTGTCATACATTTCACTTTTACATATGCTATAAATACAAAAATACAGTTGTATGCTTTAGGCAGTCAGTTATCATGTAGAGCAATTTAAAAAAATGAAAAAATGAATTTTATATTTTCATTCATTATTGAATTCCTAGTGCTCATTTGTTTCTGTAGATCCAAATTTCTGATTGGTGTCATATGCCTTCTCCCCAAAGAACCAACACTTGGTAAGTACAGGTCTCCTGGCCATGAATTCTCTGTGTGTTTATTTATCTGAGGAAAGTTTTATTTCTTCTTTATTTGACAGGAATTACACTGGGTATAAAATTGTGGCTTAAGAGTTTTTCCTTCAGCACATTTAAGATACCACTCAATTTTTTCTTCTTTGTATTGTTTCTGATGAGAAGTTTGCTGCAATTAATTCTTGCATATATTCTTATATTTGTTCATATATATATGAAAAAGGAGATATAGATAGATAGATATCATATCATATATATATGAACAAATATAAGAATATGTATATAGATAGATAGATAGATCTATCTATCTGTATCTCCTTTTTATACCACCTCTGGCTGTGTTTAATGTTTCCTCTTTTTGTCTTTGGTTTTCAACAGTTTAAATATATATCTAGTTATTTTCTTTTGTGTTTTTATATTTATCTTCCTTTGTGATCACTGAACTTCTTGGATCTGTAGTTTGATGTCTGTCATCAATTTGGGAAGCTTCTCAACCATTATTTCTCTAAGTTTTTTCCCTGCTTTGTTCTGTCTTCTGGAATTTTGATTACGCATATGGATTGTTTGATATTATGCCATGGCTCTTGGGTGCACTGTTCACTTTTTTTCACCAATTTTTCTTTTTGTGTTTTATTTTGTTAATTTCTTTTGACTTATCTTAAATTTCGCTTATTCTGTTTCTGCTGAGTCAGGTCTGTTTTTGAGCCCACTGAAGCCATATTCATCTGTGTTAACTTCTGGCATGTTCATTTGATTTTTTTTGTTATGGGTTCAGTTTCTCCATTGAAATGATTATCTGAATTTGCATGTTTTCTACTTTTTTTTACTAGAGCTTTTTATATATTAATCATAGTTATTTTTTTTATTTCTAGTATGCTGTTTCCAACATCTATATCATATCTGAGATTGGTTATGTTTATTGTTTTATTTTTGACAATGTATTGTTTTTTTATTTGCTTTTTTGGATGCCTTTTAAGTTTTTCTTGGCATATGGACATCTTGTGTAGGATAGCAAAAACTATGGGGTGCCTGGGTGGCTTAGTCAGTTAAGCGTCTGCCTTCAGTTCAGATCATGATCTCAGGGTGCTGGGATAGAGCCCTGCATGAGGCTCCCAGTTGTTTCCCCCCCTCCCTCTGCCTCTCCTCCTTGCCCTACTCGTGCACTCTCTCTCTCTCTCAAATAAATAAATAAAATCTTTAAAAAAAAGTAGCAAAAACTGAGTTAAATAATTTTTGTGCCTTTTGTGCCTGAAGATGATGTGACAACCTCTTCTTTTTTTTTTTTTTCTAATAGACTTTTAGTATAGAGGGGGGTTAATTCAGTTAAAGAAATTGAGCTCCATTTGCATTTTGTTGTTGCTGTGGTTTTTGCTGTAATGCCAACTTTAAATCCTTTAGTATATTTTTATATTCAGGGTGGGGACTGGTTTGCCAGAAAGTTTTCCCAATGGCTGCTCCACCCTCTGTTTTAAACCTTATCTTTGAGAGGGCTTCCCTCCATGGTCTTTTTCTTTTCCCAAAAGTACTCTGCTGTTTCTTGTTGCTCAATTTTAGTTGCATCACAGTAAGGATGTGTGTGGTGGTGGTGGTGGTGGTGGTGGTGGTGGTGGTGAGCATTTTCTGTTGTTCTGATTAAGATTTAGTTTAAACAGGCATTGTGTTCTGGGTCATGGGAGTCTCATGGGTCATCTCATGATGTCTCGCACTCAGTGGGAAAGATCCTTTATTGGTCTGGGACCAGCACTTTTTTTCTGCCCCTCACGGAAGGGTAGAGAACTTTTTCCTATTCCAATCCCTTAGCGAGAATGGGTTTTCAACAATGCCCTAAAGGAAGGGAAACAGGTTTCCCTCCCTCCCTTTTTCAATAGTTTTAAGCCCTTTGATTCTAGGAGAGAGAGGAGAAAGGGATCCAAATGGGGTTTTGTGCTTTTCCAGCAGACTGTTCCCTTTCCAGGACTGCATCTCAAGGGAGGCTTTCTTTTTACTCTCACCAGTGTTTTTGTAAGCATCTGGAAGATCTGTAGAGACTGGAGTTGCAACTGGGTGCAAGATCCTCCCATGTTTCCAGCCCCCAGAGGTTCTGTATTCTCTGGCTAGCCCATATTCATCCTGTAGCAATTCTTTAAATATTTTAGTATAATTCTTATTATATGTGTCTAGCAGCATCTACTTGACGTCATCAAGTTCTTGCTTTCTGTCTGTCTTTGGAGGGCATTTACTTAGGTTTCAGGTTAGTTGCTGCCCTGCAACATCAACAAAACGATGGGTTCAAGTATTAGAGATTTTCCAGCATTTTATTTTATGTACCCAGTATGAGATTACATGGAGCTTAAATATTGAGCCACCACACCTTCAGTATAGAATTTAAACAGATAGTAAAACCATAAGGACTCAGGCAGGATATCCAGTCTATCCAGTTGTTCTGTTCATAGCACTTAGCTTTTGAGGTGCTCCCAAATTGAAAAGTCTTATGCCTTTTACAATAGAGGAGACACATCTATATCTAAGAAGTTGGAAGAATGATTCAGGACCTTTTTAGAGTAGCAACAATGTGGTACAAGAGTTAGATTTACAATAATTCTTGTTTTCAAGTGCCTTTGATAGATGATTTTTTTAAAAAGGAAGAAGAAAACTTCTAAAAAGACAGCTGACCTCAGAATAGCACTGAGCAATGCTGGAAATCCTTCTGGCCAGCCCAGCTATCTCATATCACAACATCCATTTACCTCTAATTTTAAAGGATATTTGATCAGTTCAACATTGTTAACATGTAGTAAGTCTACTAACTTTTTGGTGCATACATTTATGTCATCTGGTTACACAAGCATGGAGCCCTGTTGATCATGATGGTACAGCTATTATTTATTACAAATTTAGCCATCTCATTATAGGTAAATGAAATTCAAATTGTCAGAGTATCAAATATAATAAAAGCTTTATCTGCTTTCCTGTCCTGCCTGCCAAATACACATGACAAACACATTTCACTTTAGGAAAAGACTTAAAAGTACTCTGAAGTGCAAACTATTCAAAGGTCTCCAGTTTCTACAGAAAGAACACACAACAGCAGGGCAATTGCAAATCAGGCTAATCTTCAAGGTAATAGGATACTCTTTAAATCTCTTAAACTATGTCTCTTTTGTATATAACACTACAGAATTGTCAGAGAAGAGAAAGGAGAATCCCATAGTACCTTTGAAACTTGAGTGTTAAAAATCATACTCATTTTATAATTCAGTCATTTTAAAATGTAGGTCCCAAAATCCTGATCTGTAAAGTTTTCTTGATGGGATTGTATTGCCACGGAACACTGCCAATGACACTGCTTAAATAGTAGTCTTCTTTGTTCTAGCTGCCCTCTCACCCTTTTCTGTCACACCAAGGCTCTCCCTCTGTGTCTTAAAAATTCTATACAAACTCATCATTTTTATACAGCTTTCACAGATAGATGGCCCCAAGGCCTGGTCTCTCAGCAACAGTATCGCCCTCCTGTGTGATTCTTTGCAAAGCTGAAACTAGCTGTGTGTTTTAGTATGTGTTTTTATATACTTACATATTTATATTTATCCTCTCTGACAGTAAGTGATATGCTTTTCAAATATGGAAAACATATCTACTCCCCTCACATCTCTCTACAGCATCTGGTATACTCTTCTTCTTTGTACTGTGCCTTTGAATTAGGTATAAAATCAAGCTCTGAAAGTAGAGACATTTTGAAAAATCTTACCAGCCAACTATAATTGCAAACTGACTGGGGTATATAATATGCAAAGGAAGAATGCTAATTTTTCTTGAGCACAGGGTTAGGGATAGACAACAATTTAATGTATATATATCTCTTAAATTCATCTATCTATCTATGATGTGTGTGCATGTGTGTGTAATGTAGTGTGTGTGTAATTATTCTAATTTTTATAGATGGGAAAAAATTGGCCCAGAAATTAATAAATTTGCACAAGGTCATACAACTAATACTTTGAAGAGAGTATTTATTTATTAAAAGATTTTATTTATTTATTTTGAAAGAGAGCCAGCAAGCAAATGAGCATGAGTGGGGGAGGGGCAGAGACAGAAAGACAGAGAGAACCTCAAGCAGACTCCTCACTGATCATGGAACCTAATGCAGGGCTCTATCTCATGACCCCAGGATCACGACCTGAGCTGAAACTAAGAATCGGATATACAACCGACTGAGCCCCGGTGCTCCTGAAGAGAGAATTTAAACACAAGTGTTTGCATATAAAGTTGATGATGTAGTCAACCACTGACTCTCCATATAAACTCACCAGTAATTATCTTGACATCAAATGGGACCCCCATGCAGTGAATAACTCATGGACTACCCCTCAAGGTCAGATACTGGTGTCCTTATTTAAGTACCAATTTTAGAAAGAGCCCATATCAGGGTACCAATCATAGAATAATCTCCTATTGATTTTATTGAGAGCTGATGGGTGAAAAAGTCTGTCTGGGTTTAGAAATATCTGCTAACCAGCATACTTAAAGAATTACTGTATTGGATCTTTGGAAATAGAAGTGTTAGTTGACAATGATTAATACTGATTTACTAAATAGCTGTCTTAGACACACATATAATATCCTTTAACTGGGATGGAAAATGCTGTTTAAAATAAGAGCCAACTGCAGAAGCTTTTGTATATAAGGGGAGCGGCCAGGGTCCTTTTGGAGAGATGCCTTTTTGTTTGGAAATGGAAGAGTTGACAGATATGACAGATTCAGTCTTCCTGTATTCATGGTCTAAACCAGAGATTTGGGAACACCTGAGAAACTTTAAAAATCTTGATGTCTGGGACTAGGACCCAGGATCAGTTTTTAAAGCTCCCAGGTGATTCTAGTGTACAGCAAAGTTGGAAAACATGCTTCTAGGATCTTGCTTCTCAAAGTGTGATACCGGGTTCTTATTAGAAATGCAGAGTCTTGGGCCCCGCCTCAAGTCTACTCAATCAGACTCTGCATTTTAACAAGATCCCCCAGTGGTTTCTATGCACATTAAAGCTCAAGAAGCACTGGGCTAGAAGTTTTCAACTCAAGCTGTACATTAGAATCACCTGAGGAGTTATTCAAATATTATGATAGTTTGGCCTCTGTCGCAGAGATCATAGTCCATTTGGTGTAGGGTGGGGACTGGACATTGGTATGCTGCTTCTCAGGTGTTCCCAGTGTACAGTTATGATTATGTAGTAGAAGGAAAAGCTAAGCACTGAATAACTTTACATTAAAGGGAATCTAGAGGTTACTAGGTAGCCTGGAAGATAGAGATTAGGGACACTTAAAAAAAGGGGAAGTTTAAGGATGCTTATAGTGGGCGATACAACAATGTGTTGGGAAGTGGGGCTTAGAGAGAAATTTTCATGGTGGTGGGGAAGAAAGAGTGGAGATTGGTTGAAGGACTTTGAAAACAGATGTGTAATATTCAATTTTAGGTTGTTGGTTTTGTTACAAAATAGAAGAGGAGGTGACTATGAGAATATCTGACTCTAGTAATTCACACAATGCTTGTGACATGTGTAAAACCCTCAGAAGATTATGAAGGAGGATGGAGGTTTGAGCTATTTAAAATATAAACTACAGGAAGAGTAACCCCAGAAAGTTGGAGAACTTAGAGTTGGAGGCATCTGCTTATCAGTCATGTGGGAAACAAACACATCATATAAGGACAGTTTGTTCTTGAACAGCAGCTGTTTCTACTACTTTAGGAATGAGTAATACGTCTCTAGCTTTAGTCTAGGTTGGTAACTCATTCTTTTTGGTTATCTAGCCTTCTCTATGCTCACTCATGCTGCCTCCTTCTTGAGATCCACATTGTCCTTCTAGTTGGAGTATCTTTCTCATGTTCAGTTATTAATGCATGAAGACTTTTCGTCTAACTCTCTGTCTCTGGTTTTTTTCATTATGTCCAGACACTCCTAAGCAAGTAAGAAATTTTCTGAATGCTGAGTGCAGGATTCATCCCTTTTAAATAAGGAGACAGAAACAAAGCAAAGCCAAACAACAAATCCAGAATTCTCTTTCTTTCTGAAATAAGAGGGATCTTTTATCCATGCCTACTGATTTCAGATGGAAGTGTGGAAAAACTCCTCTTGAGGCATCCAGGTTATCTGTGTTCGGCTTGGGGACACATCCACACTGAGTGTGGTTGTACCTTGTACCTAAGACTTTTTAACCGAAGGGAGTATTAGGTGTAGTAGTGAGAGCTTAAGTTATTGAGCAAGCAAATTCTCAAGGGAGGAAATGCTTTAACTCATTCCATCCAACCTCTCCTGTCTCTCCTTTCTGAAAGAAGGAAAAATGGACAAGAAGAAATTGTGGAAGATTTTGTGTCTAAAGAGGTAAAATGTTTTATAAAAATGCTGGTGTGTGTGTGTGTGTGTGTGTGTACATCTTACTTTCGACTGCAAAATAAGCAGGGTTTCTTTAGGGCTTTTGCTCCAGAAATGAAGTAGGAAGGTGAAAAATTGGAAGCTGATCAAGGCTGAACATGGTCAGTCTGAGCAAGGGC
Source organism: Martes martes (assembly GCF_963455335.1). Lineage (NCBI taxonomy): Eukaryota > Metazoa > Chordata > Mammalia > Carnivora > Mustelidae > Martes > Martes martes. The sequence goes on along the minus strand of NC_137888.1, from coordinate 57,215,778 downwards.
AGTTATAAAGGGAAAATCAGAGTTCAAAGAAGGTAAGGTGATAATACCAAGGGAGCCCATTACCCTATCGATCAGGTAGAATATCATTTTCACTGTTTAATATTTAGCAGAAAGTATCTTTAAATAAGAACACAGCCCATGCATGAATCTCATACATTTTGCTACTTAGTAGAGTAGAACCACATTTGCCTTTTGTGACATGGTCAATATGCCATAAAATGACTACAACTAATTTTCCCCCATCTATCTTTACTTCATGTTAAGTTACAGACAGAGAGTGAGCAAAGGATGTCTAGGAAGCCAGCCCAGGGACAAAGGAAGAAACTGATTCAGTAATTGGAGCTATAGAGTCTTAGGTCATTTAGTATAGAGGCTGCCCCCCATACCATTGAACTTACCACATAGGGAAGAGATGCTAAAAACTGGCAACTAGAATAGACTAGTGGGTGGGAGGAATTCAGTGAGTCCTATCTAAAGTCTGAAGTCCTTAGTGGCCTTGAGACATTCAGCACATCAGCGTGAAGCTCATCATAAGGACCTGTGTTACCAAGAAAAGGGTAAATTGTATTCTGTATGTTGATTTGAGCAGAGAGGTGAATTATACATCTCAGCCACACTTTCAACAAAATGATTACATTGTTTTATAATGGGATTTAAGGGGTTACATTTTCATTGTTCTAGATATTCATTTATTTGGAAGACCTTCCTGGGACACCAGTTGAATAACGAAGGTGTCATGATATAAACATAAAGTTTTCTCTTAGTTACCAAATAGCATGCTTCTTCCTTATCTACTGCTATACTGCTTGCATCTATCCTTTTAACCTTGTATTAATATCACCATTGAAGGTTAACTTAAAATTACAAATTTTGGTTGCTTATTACAATATATTGGTATGATCGTCCCTCCCTTCCCTTCCCTTAATCATGCACTGAGCCCACTTTCCCCTCCCCACACACTTCTCAAACGCTGATCAAACATAATTTGATCAGAATGTTTCCCTACCTTCTCTCTAGGCTCTCTGCTCTGTTTCTCATCTTTTTTATTGAAACTAACACCTAGACAATTTGTTTCTTGGTCATTGTCATTGCTCACCTCCAATTTTAGCTCTTCAGATGGTATCACACTTCTCTCTCAACACATGCAACTAATTCAGCCACTCGACATGTTTACTCCTCACATTTATACAAAACACATTTAAACATTCACTTTTCATTTGCAACTGCATTTCATACTGTGTAGAAAAAAGAATTCACACAAAAGAAGCATCTGCCAGAGCTTTAGTTCTTGTTGTAATTTCATTGTGCTTCTTTTTTCTTTTTTCTTTTTCTTTTTTTCTTTCTTTCTTTTTTTTTTTTTTTTTTGGCCTAATTTGGTAATGAGGGGAACTCTAACATGGTTATGTAATACTTGGCTCTTCCTATGTCAAACAAGGCACCAGTATTTCCTTAAATTTACACCTATGTAAATATCTCTGGGAGTGGTCTTTTTCTATGTGTGTGTATTCCACGTGGATGGATGCACATGGTCACGTACAGAGCATGTATTTATAATGAGGTTTGAAGATTGGCAGCTTAACTGTCAATTCCTATCAGACAGGAAACAAACCAGTCTCTTCTTTAGCACAAAACCACCAAAGAGACAGTGCTGTCTGGCCGTTGCTTTCAGGTGAATGATCAATTGTTCCTTTGCTTCCAGTTCTACTAGTGAAATTTCCACCGTGGACCAGAAATCCTCCAAAGCCACAATTTACCCTTTCAGTACTCAACCTCTCGCCCAGGCAAGAGATTTTATCTTAAGCCCTCAGGAGTTTTTCTTTCAGTTAATTGTATCCATATAATAATTTCTTGGTCTCTAACTTCAGCATTTGCTCGAGTGTATTTAAATAACAGCAGATGATGCTTGCCTGCAGTGTAAGGGTAAGAAGACAGTCTGGTTTGGTAGCTAAGCAACAGGCCTAGAAGTGATAATTTATAATCTGCATTGCTTTGTGACCCTCTGCCACTTTTTGCCTAGTTTCATTTCTGGTAAGATGGGGCTAGTAGGCTGATAGTGGCTATTGACATGACATATATTAGATAAATAGACAAAAAAATTATGTACTTCTTAAATCATGGAATCCCATTTTACCTCCAAACTGCAGTGAAACTTTCTTAGACTGTGGGCTTTTGTAGTTAGGGCTCCCTTTGTGCCTGAAGGATATCTAAAAGCCACTATACAGGACATTGTTTTTCCTCTTGAGATGGAGGTTATCCATTGATTCTGATGTTACTAACCTCATCATATGTGACCTCAGGAAACTGATTAACATGTCCCCTCCTTCAGGCTGCTGTAGCCCCTACACAATAAAATAAGCAAATCAATCTTTTTTTATGTACTTTCTTGTAGTCATTTGTCTTTCAAAGATCCTCAGTTTCTCTTTTCCCAGCTCTGCAATTATTCAGAGCCCGTGTAAACTGTTGGCTGGAAGCTTTAACTCCACTCCCATTTCTGAGATATGAAAAGATTCTCTCGTTTGGTAAACAAAACCTATTAGATTTTGTGTTACAAGTATCTATTATACTGAAAAAAAAAAAAAGGAAAACAAAATAAAAAAACCCAAATCCCCCCAAGTATCTATTATACTATTATATCTCGGCTTAGAAAACGATTTGCCATTTAGAAATGCAGGTACCTGATGAACAAGAATTTTCCTGAGGGATTTTTAACATGTCACACTAATGGCATTAATAGAGCTAGGACACAGCACTTTGGTCAAAAGGGAATAAAAGCCTCCCCAGTAGAGCACACTGTACTTTCTACTCAGGAAATTGTTGTCTTGTAGCTCCCAGTGCCTGGCGAACATGGTAATGTGTCTGTAAATTTCAGCTGACAGAAACACATCAAGTAATCAGCAACCTCAGAAAGTAAACAAAGCTGAGACATTGAGAATGATCGCTGAGCAGCCAGAGGGGTTCTTGGAGGTGGTGGGAGGAAAAGCACACCCAGATGAGAAGGAACACGGAAGATAATTCTCCTTATCCTGGGTGGGAAACTGCCCTCCAGTCACTCCCAGAACGCTGAGACATTAAATAGTTGCCTGCCTCCTTTTGCTGGTAATTAGCTGGTAGACCACGTACCTTGATGCTTTGTACTTCGTCATCAAAACCCTTTTCATCTCTCCTTCTCCCTTTTTTCTACTTTGAAGAGTTAAACAGACACCATAAAACTATGGAGAATAACTTAACAAACACCAGTGAACCCACCTGGAATTTAAAATTGGAGCCGTTTTCACATGCTGCTCTGGACTTAAAGCAGAGATAATGTTGACTTCTTTTTCTTCACCTAGTCCCATTCTCCTTCCTGCTCCTCTCCCACAGGGAACTGTTTTATGAACCTGAGGTCAACTTTCCAGTCAGTTTTTTAAAAAGTACTTATAAGTGTGTCCCAGAACCAACGGTGTATGTGTAAAAACCTATACAAATGAGCATCTTACTGGGGCACCTGGGTGGCTCAGTGGGTTAAAGCCTCTGCCTTCGGTTCAGGTCATGATCCCAGGGTGCTGGGATCGAGCCCCGCATCGGGCTCTCTGCTTGGCGGGGAGCCTGCTTCCTCCTCTCTCTCTGCCTGCCTCTCTGCCTACTTGTGATCTCTGTCAAACAAATAAATAAAATCTTTAAAAACAAAAAAAAAACACAAAAAACAAATGAGCATCTTACTCCACTTAACTAATTCTTTCCTCACTCTCAACCTTTATTATACTTTCCTTGCCCTGTCTTTCATTTTTTTCTTGCATGTTTGTTCTCCTCATTTACATCTTTATCTGGCTCATTCTACTGCCTTCACTTTTCCCCCTTTATCTTTGTTCTTGTTTCTTACTTGTGAGATACATATTCACAAGTGCTCATCAGCAGGTGCACCCATCTAACCTGTACACGGCCAATGACTGCACTGCAAACCCTAGCCATCCTCATGCTGGTGGACCTTCCCAGATTTAGCTTACAGTGATGTGGTCCTCACTACGAGAAAAAGAACAGTAAAGTCCACACCGGCAAAGGGGGCTACATAGAAGATCATGAAGTCTTTTACCTCTAGATTAACTCAAGTGTCTGATAACTAATCCTCTTTTCAAAAATGACCCATTTGTGGGTGATATATCAACCTTGTGAATGAACGGTGCATTGAATAATGTATTCAAATTAATGTGGCTACCCCAGTCTTATTTTGCCTCTCTCCTGGTGATGGAAGCAGCTGGAGTTTCCAACTGCAACTTGTAGAGTGTTAAGAGAGATTTGACATTTAAAAGGATCTCGGGACTACCTTGTACCCCGATAGTTTTGTAACTAGGTCTTAGAATTTCCCTAGAGCATAGTGAAATTATTCTCTTTATTATATATACCTCCTGTTGCAATTTTCTATTCCACTTGCTGAACTCCCACTCAGATCAAAGGGCCACATGTTTGACTCACCAGATTCTTGACCAGCTCCTGCCCTTTCCTAGGTTACCTGATGGCTTTGCCATGTGGCTTCTCTACCACATGCTACTGCCCTCAAATACTGACAGTCACTTGCATTTCTTTGCGTACTCTTGATTTACCTCTTCCTCTTGCAAGAGATCTAGAGAGCATACTTGCACTCAGACAAATGTTAAACCTCTTCCAATGAGTGTAAGTCATTATGGATATCCTGCTTTTCATTTTCACAAAACTTTCCTGGTGTGCCACGTGTGCCAAAGATAGGAGGCAGAGGTGATATATCCTTTCCCCCAGTGATCTTATCTTCTTTGCACACTTCTTTGCTATGTAATCAGCCCTTGTTTTATTCACAGTTTGGTTCTGACTGCCTAAATGGACTTAAGATCTTTGAGAGTAAGGCTCATGACCATGTCACTCAGTCTGTTTATATGAAGCAGGCCCCGTCTAAAGAGCTCTGTGCCACAGGCATATTGTAGTTTTTTTAATTTTCTGAATACGGTCTCTATGTGCCCTAGTCTCTCAAACACCTAGTTGATTACCTTTCCCTGAAACATCCCCAATAAACTTGCCCCACTCTGACTTCCATCCCAGTCCACCCCAGATCTACATCTAGCTGACTTACCTTGTATGGTTTATCTCACTGTAGACATTGAGGTTTCTGGGAAATCTTACTTGATATTCCAAGTCTGAGAGCAGTCTCCTCATCACTTACCATGTTCTGTCCTTACTGCTAACAATGGCCATATGCGTCCCTGACCCAGACTGCAAACTGCTGCTCTCATGTTCAGGGTGCCCCTTGAATGCTGGGCCCAGAGTCTGGTATGTGGTAGTAAGACTCTTCCTATGCACCATTATTCTAGATAGAGGGGGCTCTTTTTTTACTTGGTCCCACAACCTCGTAAAAACATTTAACTTTTTTTTAACCTCTCCATTTTTCTTTTTCTAGTCAATTACAGAGGAAGGAAAGTTGTTTTGCTGTTAACATGTTCGTGAGTGAATGCATTGCACAGATTGAACCAAGGGAGGAGAACCAAGGAGAACCAAGGGAGGAGAACATCTTTACATCATTAGCTACTTGAGTTCACCTGGCTAAAACCTTGTGTTTAATGAGTATGAAATTTACCTTGCTAAAATCCTTATCTTAAAGTGTATGAAGCACTTTGATCAGAATCCATATTTCAGTTTAAGAAAATTCAAATAATGCTTCACCAACATCTCATATGTATACTATATATATATAGCCTTTTTATCTTAGGATTTCACATGGCTTTACCAACACTAATTAACCAGTGGAAACAAGGTCCCGTGAGTAGAGGTAAAAGATGGCATCAATAACTCCTTTTATCACTGCGAACTAGGAAACTCGTAGATTCTTATCCACTAATGAGAAAGTATACATTCAAAGTTGTATTAGTCCAAGGCATTTCTTAATCCAACAGACTTTCCTGCCCTTTGGCAATTAGTCGTTCTTATATAGGTTGTCTGCACAATAATGATTTGAAAACTTTTGAAATGTTGACCCCTGAGTGTGTAGCTAAGCTGAACAATTTCTAGAAGGAGTCAAATGATTATTTTTCCCATCCCTTCTTGTATGGTTCTTTCTTTATGAAAGGAAAAAAGAAAAACTGGTGAATCATGTCAAACAAGGAGAGAAAAATGGCCCTGAAAAGTACAAAATGGCAGAATACTGACTCATCACATTTACACTTACATTATAGTTTATTTTAATATAAATTCAAGCTGCTAAAAATTACTCCCACAGACAGCTGTGTAAAGTCACTCCCCACCCCACCCGCACACACATTTTCTCGTAACTGGAGTCTTAGAGTAATTCTTTCAAATGTCTGTAGAAGAGAAGATGAAGATGACGTGTCAGTCTCCAAATTAGGAAACCACCTCAGTATGGTGAGTGTTTCCTGAAGAGGTACTCTGGAGAGCTGCTGTTCCTGTTGGTCAGGAGATTCTGCTCCTGTCCAGCTCCAGGCCAGTCTCCAGAATCTTTGCTCAGATATTCTCTCTGCTGCCTTCCAGCTCTGTCATTTTAATGGTTCATCTGTCACTTACACTTGCTGCCCAGGCTTGAGGTGAGGGTCACATTGGATCATGTAAGTAAGGTGGCCAGCCCTCTGACTGGCACATAGGAGTTACTCAGTAAATGTTAGCTCCTTCCTCTCTCCTCTGTGCTCTTGCACACTCTCTTTCTCTCTTGGCAGATTCCCTTCTATCTTGTCACCTACAAGGAGCAGTACTTAGAACACTTATTTTGAGAGTTACTTCATCATTCTAGTTCATACTGATTGGCATCTGGATTTAAGTTACTCTTAGTTGGGGTCACCAGTTTGTTATTACATTTCCAGTTATATGGGTAAGTATATTTTGCATAGTCAACAAAAATGTCTGTGGACATGTTTTGTTTTTATATAGCTGCCCTAGTACCTAACATTGCAGGTAGGTAATCAAGGGGCTCCAAACTATGTAATTGGTTATTATTAGCTAGGACCCAGCAGATATGTAAGATGTCGATAAGGCTAATCTCTAAAAAGACAAACACAGTACTTTACCCACTTTGGGGTTTCAAGCTTCTAGTTAATTAAACAGTCATCCTTTCATCCTGTGAGCTGACCTACTTTTTAAGATAAACTATCAGCTGGGTGAGGTTTCCCCCCTACATTCTTCTCCTACAAAAATCAAAACTAAACTAAAATTTCTCACTCTGTTATTGCATTTGAATTTCAGCGACTTTGGAGAGCTAAGCACATATTGTACAGTCCCTCACTCTATTCTTAAGGATTTAGACGATAGGTTTAATGTTGGTGACTCAAGAAAACAAGATTCAGGGAAGATAACCAGTATCATTTCTGCCAGATGTGATCAAATATACTGAGGGAAGATGACATAAGGACTGTTCTTTGGGAGCTGCTAACTAGCATGCATTGAAGATGAGATTAAAACTTCTGTGCAGCTAAGTCTCTATTTATAAGTACCTGAAAAAATTCAGAGCCAAAGCAGCTGCAGATTATTAGATAAACAAAAGTGTCTCAATGTTTATAAATAATTTGTTTCAATAAATTAGTGTCACTCAAGAGAAATTATTATCCATCATTAAAAGTATAAATCCTCACTGTGTCTCACCCTAGAGCACTTTATATGGAATTCCCCATTTGAAAAGCAACTCAAATACAAAATAATATTTTCAATTCGAGTCTAATATTGTGACTTTTCCCTTTAGGGCTAAAGTAAATATACATTTTACTTTGTTCAGGAAAGTGCTGGTTTATGCCTATTGTCCTGAAATAATTTTTCATTGCACTGCTCTCACTTTCAAAAATCATCTTGGTTTGAATAATAAGTTTTTCTTCATCCTTTTTGGGGTCCTAATTGCAGTTCGTTTTGTTTTCTGTGTTCATAGCATTTTATGGTCTGGGGCCTATCTCTCCAGATTGATATTTAGTGCCTGGCATATTGCGGTTCTCCACCCATGTTGGCTAAATGGTTCTGTTGTTTCTTCAGTTGTGTCCCTCTGCAATATACGTTGAAGTTTGAACCTCTGTTCCCTTATTTGGAAATATGACCTTTTTGGGAATCCAGTATTTGAAGATAAATCAAGTTAAATGAGGTCATACTGGATTTGAGTGGGCCTGGGCCCTAAATCCAATGACTGGTGTCTCTATAAGGAGAGAGTGATTTGAAGGCACAGAGGATACACAAAGAACAAGGCATATGAAGACTGAGGCAGAGGTTAGATTTATGCTACTACAAACTGAGGAGTGGGAAGCATTGTCAGCAACTACCAAAAGCTAGAAGAAGCAAGGGGGGATTCCTCTCTAAGGCCTTCAGTGGGAGTGCGGCCCTGCCAACACCCTGATTTCAGACTTCTAGTCTCTAAATTGTGAAAGAATACATTTCTGTTGTTTTAAGCCACTCAGCATGTAGTAATTTGTCACAGGAGCTCTAGGAAACTAAACTAGCACATTTTCTCACTTAACCTGTTCTGGAAGATGACTGAAAGGTTTTTTGAGTTCACAAAGTGAATTAAGTCTCTGTAACTCAAGTCTTTTATTTATTTATTTTTTTAAAGTAAGCTCCATGTCCAGCATGGAGGCCAACATGGGGCTTGAACTCATGACCCTGAGACCAAGTACTGAGCTGAAATCAAGAGTCAGATGCTCAATTGACTGAGCCACCCAGGCATCCCTCTATGACTCAGGTCTTAAATCATACCACCCCAAATATGTACTTCAAATGAGGTAAAATATATCCTCAGTTTTAGCTACCTTAGAAAATCTCACAGACTGAATTTTACATTTAACATAATAGAGTCTATATTTTAAAGAAGGATCATCCCAATCATATTTTTCAAATTTGATGAAAACTTATGTAGCGTGGCAACCCATATGTAAAATGATGAATTGTCAGAAACTCTAAAAATGTTTGTGTAGGTAGATGAATATAGATATAGATCTATCTATTATAACTAACAGGTTATCTATCCTGTTGTTAGTTTTTAAAAAAAAATTGTGTCTTGTATCTATGTAGTTGTAGTTGTAGAAATGGATATTTATACATTCTGTTTCTATCTCTATCTCTTTTTATGTGTATTTATCTCTGTCCATATATGGTATTTTTCAGTTTCTGTCCATCTGTCAGTCTGATCTATCTGTCAGTTGATAGATGAATCAATGGATGTTGATAGATATAGATATAAAAAGGCCATTTACACTTGCAGGAAATGCCGTGAATGAGAACTTTGAGAACTTCACTATTGGACCTCACTCATTTACAAAGATATTGTATCTTTTCTGAAGCTGTCTTCCTTCTCTTGCTGAGTCTATTCAATGGGAATAAAATCTACATGCTTTACTAAGCTGCTGTTAGGATTTAGGGAAAATGTTCAAGGCCTGATGGCACTAATGGCAGAGAGACCAGGAAGGGGTGGATGCTGCTGAAACCCTGCTGGAGAATAAGGAATGAGCCATCTGGACCTCCAGCTGAGGCCAATTGGATCCAGACAAGAGCTGCCAGCAGGAATGGTCTGGATCTGGATGAGGGCCCTGCCTGCCGAAGGAAGTGGGCTGGCCCTGGAGCAGAGGGAGCAGGATGCTCTTCTCAAGAGAAAGGACTTAGAAGATGGGTTCTCTCAGAGGTCACAGTAAGGGACAGACATGTTATAATTATTAACATTGACAGAAGGCCAGCAAGATGATGAGTACTGTTGAGAACATGGAAGCATTCTTGATTTTTGTCCAGGGAATCATTTATTCTGGTAAAGAGGTCAACTCTGTGGCGTTCTTGTCCCTTATATTGTAACTCTGCAGAGGAGTCATTTACTTGAACCAAAGAGACCACCTTTTTCTTTTATTGATCCCACCCTGGGTATTATATTTCTATTGAAAATTTCTTTCTTCTGGTGCTGCTGCTCTCATCCCTTTACTCTCAATTACTTAGGCATCAACTGTAGAAGGAAAGAAACATCCCTTGGTTCATCACATCTTTTCTAGTAGTATCTACAATATTTTCAAATAATGTAACTTAATAATAGTATTGCTTTCCTTCATAGATTTCCTAGTTGCTAGATTTATATCAACACCTATTTAAATCTAGAGTAGAGAAAGGGGAACACCGAACCAACTCTCATTATCCACTGTAGTTTATTCATTTGTTTTAAAAATAAGCTCTTGGTGAAATTTTGTCTAATTATGTGATTTTTATGGGGCCTAGTTTAGATAAAAAAGATTATTCAAAGTAATTACTATATTTATTGACTGTTCTCTTGCAGAATGAGTCTGTGCTGGTCAATACTTCTCTGTCCATCAGGATCAGGAAAAGCATAGTAACATTGTTGCCATGAGCACCGTGACAGAGAATCCAGAGAGTTTTTGTTCTTTAACTACCCTAAATCCTTTTATGTATTTTCTCCATCAAATTATTTGGTTTTGGCATGACCTGGAAAATAGTTTAGAAATGACTTATTATTATCAGAAATGTGCATCAGACTCAAGAGTCTGATTGTTTTTAAGATGCTTGTGTCAAGGTTACCTCTGGAATTTTTGATTAATTCTTTGTGTCTAATTTTGTAAAACCATCCCAAGTCAACCTGATGCATATCCTAAATAAGTGTCACTATTTTTGAGAATGTTCCATTGTGCATCATACACTCAGCAATCCAAGGGTTTCTTGTACAGCCTAGTTTTGTCCCCTTTCTGCCTTTGTCAAAAGTGTGCTCTGTACATAATGACAAGTTGTTCAGGTGTCTCCACACACATAGGCCTGCAGACTCAAGCCCATCAAATTCTGTATTCCTGGCAGCAGACTTTTCCATAGCTACAGACACCAAAGACATTTATTTGTTTGAGAGTCTTGACCTTGTCCCCAGTTTGACCTGCTGACAATAAGCAGGATGAGCTAATCTAGATGTAATCTTCTCTGTTTCTCATTTACCCAGTACTGAATAGTAAAAGGGCCAAGAGGGAGGTTGACAGCAGTGAGCTGAAGCAAGGGCCCTCGTCAATCAGATAATCAGTCGTCAGACATCCATCTTCTGGGTGATGGAGAGTAGACTAAGATCGTCTGAGACAGGCGCAAAGTCAAAAGTGAGATGGCTTACTCAGTCTTTATGACTGTAAACACAAAACCAAATAAAACAGCAACAAAGGATTAACAAAATAAGAGAGGGTTAAATAGTACTGTATCAGACTATATTTCATTTGAGACTATTTCTGCTGGAACACATCACAGGTCTAAATTGGAAATAAAAGCTATTAAGTTTCAGCCAACCCATGAAATTATTACTGCAAACATTCATTATTTTTTGAAGCTGCCTATTGACAGCCCCTTGCCAGAAGAAAGAATTATATACCCAAGTCACAGTGGAACACAATCACTGAATTTCAGATTATAAATTCATCACTGTGCTCATAAGCCCATGCCATTGTTTCAAGTAATATTTAGGTAAAATATGTGTATATTTTGTATTTTTTCACACTTTTGGTGCAATATGCTGCTTGATGGAAATCAAATGCTGAAAGTCAAAATGTGCCAGATTATACACAGAGGCCAAAATTAGAAGGCCTTTGTATATTAAAATATAGGACAGAGAATAAATAGAAAAGTCTGAAAATGCAATTTTGGACATATGTACACATTGATCTTCTTGTTATAGGAATAGAGATATTGTTCATTTGTCATTTATTCATTCAAAGAAGCATACTGGACAGCTACTCTGTCCCAGATACCAAGCAAGGCAATGGGAAAACCAAGTCAGATAAGACATCATCTTGTTCCAAAGGACAAGCAGACAAGTCCGTCACAGACTACCAGGTAGGGTAAGGAGCTGCGGCTTTAGGGTTGGGCACGAGGGGCTCTGGCAGCACAGAGGAGAGATAGTTAAGTGGAACTGGATGATTCAAGGAGGACTTGCCAGAGAGGTGACACTTGAGCTGAGTTTTAAAGGGGCATCAACAGAGCAAAGGGCAAGAGGAAATGAAAGAAAGTTATTCTGAAAGAATGGTACATGAACATTCGGGTTCCTAATACCCTTTTAAGTTTTGTGCAAGGTCACGGTTTTGATGGAATTGCTAATCTTGGAGTCTCAATACCCTCAATGCCTTTAGATTCTTTATCTTTTGGCTGCAAGATTGTACAAAATCCACTGTGAACATTGTTTGGCATTTTTATTTCTGAGGAATGTATTTTTGAGAATGGCAACTTCAACAGATTTTGTCTTTGTTATGATCTATCTTCAGAGAGATTTATTCCATTTTGTAGGATTTAAAAAATTCTACTTTCTTTATTCCTTTTGAGTTCAATGGAGTACCATATGCTGCAGTGTAGACAAGTTGGGGAGTGGATGATTCTCCTGTGTAACAAGGACATCATTAAGTGATCTGATACATTAGTTCTGATTAGAACAAAGTAAACTTCAGTTCAAACTGAGATATCCCTTTACATAGGGCTCCTATTTTCCAGAGCAAGACAGATACTTTTTATAGGTCAGTGTACTTTCAGAGTAGAATCTGATACATTTTCAGCATAAACAATGTGAAGAGCCTTTGGATTTCTGTCTTACATTTACTGGGTCAATAGAAACCCAGTAAATTTCTGGATTACTCTCCACTTAGGGAAATATGCAAAAGCACTTTTGTTCGCTATTTTATAAAGACAATGAAACATACAAACAAGAACATCTATATTCTGGAACCAATGAGGTAGTACTAAGGAAAAATGTATTCGGATTTAGTTCTTTGAATAAAAAATGTGGTCTTCAAAAAGGAAAAGTTGGACATTTGCTGAGTTAATTTGTTTATCATGCAGTGAAGGATTTTATCATGTAGTGTGGCTCTGGTTGACTACCGCCATTACATTATACTAAATGCACATTTTGTAGACCACATATTTTGTGTAATTATGGTCTGAGAATAAATTTAGTCATGAGATACAATATTTTGAGAAGTCTAGGGATTAGGCTGAAATTTGAAGTTTCCATAGAAAGTTCAATTTCTGGGTGCAGCCAAAAGAAAGATTCATTTTTCTGATATTTTTGGTACAAATTATGTACACAAAATGTCTTTCTTCCTCCTTCCCCATTTTCTAAAGCTTTGGTAATGGGTTTACATGTGCCAGTGATAGAATTTCAAGTGCTTTAAGGGCTCCGAAAGTAAGAGTGGGTTTAGGATAATCTATGGATTTGATTTCACTAGGCTCTCTTGTCCTATTCTCATCTTCCTGCTCCCTTTTCTTTCTCTATCTTCAAGTCATATAATAAGTCAAGCCTTAAAATATTCTATTCATCCCTCATCTGAGTCTTAAAACACTCACGATTGTCACCTCGTGTGAGAATCGAGTATCTTAAGTGCATGCCCACAATGCCGTGGCATTTTCTAAAATCAAGATTGATCTGAGGGAAAGGAGACATAGATCAGCAACCAGAAGAGTGCCCTGGGATTTCTATTTTTCTAAGATGTGACCCTCTTGTATCCATTTGTCATTTTAAAATGATTCTGACCTCATCTTCTGTATATACTTATGTGTTTGATGTTGCAACCTCCTTCGATTTCTAAAAGTTCACCAAGTTTGCAATGCCCTTTCACCCCATGTGGATTTACTCAGGTTGATCTTTCTGTCTCCAGTTACTAAAACCCTTCACTCCTGATGGATCCATTCAAGGGTTACAGCCTAGGTATGATGGAAGGATGTGGCATACATAAAGCGGGCTGGGCACAGTTTCTGTCTCTTACAGCATAGCTATCCTGGGAAATTTATTTAATCCCTTTGAAATTTCATTTCCTCATCTGCAAATTGGGGATAATATAAGATTATTAAGTAAGAAAAAGTATATTTTCCTCTTCGTCTTTCTCAGTCTCCTCCTTTTGCTAAGCTTTCTCTTATAACCCTAACTAGTCCCTCACAGTCAGAATCTTTCTGTCCTATGTGTTACTATGCTCATTTGCTTTGATATTAAAAGTACTCCCTTACTATTTGTACTCTATTTATTAAAAGTACTCTGTTACTATAATTGGATGTTTAATGTACATTTTCTCTCATAAGCTGAAAGCCCCTTGAGGGAAGTGACACTATCTTGTTACATACTAAAACATTCAGTTAAAATGTAGTGGCATTTGAAAATGGGAATTACATGATTCCCCCTCTCTACACCCCTGCCCTGACCCTTCCCTGAATCATCTTTTGACCTCTTCTCTTCTTTCTATCTATCTATCTATCTATCTACCAATCAATCAGTCAATCATCTTTTGGCCTTTTCTAAGACTTGATGTTATAAAATATATATGATATTAAAGTTGTAATAGAAAGTAACATAATGTCAGCTCAGTTTGTCTACTTGGTGGTTTATTTTGTTTTTGTTTGTTTTATCATCAGGGAATTGAATCGTTCCTCAGTGAACGTATTCTTATATTGTTGTTATACTTCAGGATGCCTTGGTTTCTTGTGTAGGTTTCTGTCCATGACTTCCTACAGATAGATCAAAATTGGGTACATGTCAGGGCAATGATGAGTTAAAAAGCCTGACTGGTCTTTTCTCTGGTCTCTACCTTATGGAGAGCTATAACTATGAACAGTACCAAAGCCTTCTTCCAACCTTTATCTATATAGGTCTTTCTAGAAGCACAGGGCAGGAGAAGAGGTGTGTTGTTGAGTGTGCGTGTGCTCGTGTGTCTGAGAGTGTCAGGGAGCATGCTAGCATGGCGGGTGATGCTGGCAACAGAACATTTGGCATGCTTCTTCTACATCTGTTGGAAAGAGCCAGCCAAGCCACCTGTTGTATTTCAATTCCCCATTCCTCGGGGACCTGGCTGCTTGCAGCAAAAGGTTTAAGATAGCAGAAATCCACAAAAATAGAGAAGTTATAGGTCACCTAGTTCTTTACACTGGGGATCCCCATCAGACCATTCTCTGCGGTATGCTCTTTAACACAATACAGAACATTTCTAAAACAGTGCGCTCTTTGTCTATCTTAGTTTAAAACATTCTAAGGGACAAAGGTTTCACTCTTCTCTAAAGGAGATGAATCCCAAAATCCCATTGTTTACGGGGTCAAGAACTGTGTCCCTGATTGTCAGCTGACAGAGTAACTTTCAGAACTTCCTAGTGTTCTCCACCTCATTCCTTTTGTACATTGGGTCTTGAATGGAGAAGGCTCTGTCTTATTTTGGCCCATAAAATACCCTGCAGGATGTCTCAACACATTGAAGAAAGGTTTAATCTATTTCTGTTAAAACCTGGAGAAAACCTTTCACCTCTCTCTAGGAGCTGCTAACCCTGGGATGCCTTCTTTCTCTCTCATTTTCTGTTACCTGTTCTATCTTTCTTACCACAGTTTCTAAGTATTATCTCCATCGGCTCGTTTTTGAATTTTCTTTCTCTCTCTCTCTCCCTCTCATTCTTCCAGCATGAAAGTTTAGAGTAAAAATGTAAAAGCTGCTTTCCCAATTTTCTAATTCAGAGTCTTTCTTAGTCCAACAGAGAAATTCAGAGGTGATCTGTTCCAACTATCTCATAACACAGGTGACTAATACTCAAAGAGCAAGGAAGTGATTTTCTAGGAAAAATAAGGAAAAATTTCAGTCCTCCTCCCCCACCCCCCACCCCTGCTTAGCCCAAAAAGTACCAATAATAAGCCTTCCCAACATGCATAGTAGGACACTGTCTTAGTCCCTCTCTGTCCACATTATGGAGATAAGAGCTCTGCCAGTGTGCTAACCTCTGTGAGCACGTAACCACGAAGCTCAAAGACAGTGTGGCAACAGGCAGCTTCAGGAGTTGTCAAGAATCCCACACCTGCCTCAGCTTGTCTGCGGGATGTCAGGCTGCCTGCTCCGGGATGTTCTCTTACTAGGTTATGGAGATTCTGTGGCTCATTTTAGAGAGTGGGGTCCTGATCGTGACCTAGCTGTAGTGTTCTCAGCTAATGTTAAATAGTTGCACTAATTCTGGCCTTTGCTGGAACAACGAATTTATATTTAGCTTTCACAACAAGAACAAGCCCACATAGCTCCCTTTGTGGTGTAACTAAGTAGCCTCTATACCTGAGTGGTTACCCATTAGGCTCTGGAATCTCACAGCATTCAGATAGTCTGAATGCCCAGGCTCTCACTGATCAGCTCGTAGCCTGGGGACCAATCACTTAATTTTTTCAAGGGTTGAGTTTCTTATTTATAAAGTGAAAAAAAAATATTAGTATCTACCTCATAGAATTGACTTGAGGATCAAATAAACTAGCAAGTGAAAAATACTGGCATGTTCAAAACATTCAGTAAACATCAGCTTTACAGATCGTCCTCAACTACATGGGATTATGGCCTGATAAATCCAACATCAATTGACAATACCGTAAGTTGAAAATGTGTGTAATATACCTCACCTACCAAACATCATAGCTTAGCCTAGCCTACCTTCAGCGTGCTCACAACACTTCAAGCATTACTCTACAGTTGGCAGATGAGGTCACACAAAGCCCATTTTATGTTAAAGTGTTGAATATCTCATGGAATTTATTGAGTGCTGGACTGAACGTGAGAAATAGAATGGTTGTATGAGTACAGAATGGTTGTGAGTATTTCAGTCATTCACCCTGGTGATCTCCTGGTTGACTGGGAGCTCTGGCTGGCTGCCACTGCCCAACATCACAAGAGAGTATCTTACCGCATATGACTAGCCTGGAAAAATACCAAAATCTGAAATTCAGATTATAGTTTTACTTGGACGCGTATAGCTTTCACTCCATTGTAAAGTCAGAAAATCATAAGTGGCACCATTATAAGTTGGAAACCATCTCTGTTTTTTCAATCCAAGGCACCCTGAGTGAAAATGGGGTCACTCTGAGAGCCATCATTCCCTGGCTGCCACTGGCCACTGCTGGACTCTAGTGAAGTAGGGTGGGGAAAATGCCTCTCTTCCATTTGGGGGGTTGTCCTTTATTAGAAGTTCTCCCAAAGTAGTAGTCACTTGCTCTCCAATGTCTTTTAGTTTCTACCCACAGCTTCTTAGAACCCAAATATGAGTGCCTGGCAGGCTGGAATGGCAGAAACCAAGCTGGTTCATCAGCTGAGCCTTTGGGTCTGATTTCCTCTTAGGAAAAATTACATTCCAAGAGATTCCACAGTCCCTTGGACAAACCCACGTTGGCAGCCATGTCCCTAGTCCATATCTCCACAAGCACGTTTGAATTTCAGCTGTGGGGCCCCTGCCAATGTTCACTTAACCTGAAACAGCAGAATTTGTACCAATAATGCTCATCTAAGTGAAGTTAAGGAAGATGTTCACTCATCTAAGTAAGGCACAGTGTATGCAACCAGCCACCATCCGAGTCATGACTTCTCCTAGGCACTAAAACCTGCCGCACAGGAAAGCTATGGGACTTAGCTTTATTTATTTATTTGTTTATTTATTTTTTAAAAAGATTTTATCTATTTACCTAACAGAGAGAGAGACTGCAAGTAGGCAGAGAGGCAGGCAGAGAGAGAGAGAGGGAAGCAGGCTCCCCGCCGAGCAGAGAGCCGGATGCAGGACTTGATCTCAGGACCCCAAGATCATGACCTGAGCTGAAGGCAGCGGCTTAACCCACTGAGCCACCCAGGCGCCCTGGGACTTAGCTTTTTGATCTTAACGGAAAAATCCTATCTCTGTCTCAGAATGGCTATTTTAAAAATCTGGTCTGCCTAAGGCCTGTCAGTATTTAAATGACTGGTATTGCCTTTCATTCTTTGCCTCAACTTTCAGCATCTCTTAAAGCTGCCACTTACTAATGGGCTAGGTGTGGGAGATGCCAAGGATAACAAGGAAGTGATTTGTCAGCTTAAGGGATGTCACTGGTCATCAAAGAGTGTGAGCTGTAAAATCCTTCTGAGTCACAAAGTCAGACAGGTGACACTTGGCACATCTACAGAAACTGAACATTTATGCCAATTACAGACTCTGTACATGAGGAAGAACAGAACTGATTTAGCCCCTAGACAGGTAACTCACCTTAAGGCTCTGAAAAACAAAAAACAAAAAACCGCATAATGTTAAGTAACAACCAAAATAGAGGCTAATCTGCTCCCATCACTCTATTTATTCCTTAAGGGTCGTGGAGACAAATCTTCAGAGAGGGATGAACTACCTAAAACAAGCTAATTGGAATTTTGTGAAGCAGACATATGAATATTTATATATAGTATATATATAGTAATATGAAGATAAATAGATATAAAAATATATAACAAGTGCCATAAAGGATTAATAACATATATGATGTAGTTTCTGCTTGCAAATTTCTACAGTCTGGCTCAAATAAAGAGATACAGATGGAAAAGGAACTGGTAATTCCACAAAATAATTTTGTGTCAAATTAGTGGAATAGACTCTTGACACTTAGGGTGGACTCTTCCTTTAATTTGAGATGATGGGGGAGTTGCCTGTAGGAAATGGGATCTAATCTGAACTTTGAAAGACGGGAAAAGTGAATAAAGGTTGATAGTGAGAGGGAAGGAACTTTTTTGTTAGAGAAATGATAGGATAATCCAAGTTGCTTTGGGGGGGGACTGTGAGTAGACCATTTAAGCTGAAGCAAAGGAATGAGTTGGGGAGACAAGCAATGGAAGGAAAGCTGGAAATGCAGGTTGGGCTCTGTTGTGCTTTCTCTTGAGTATTAGGCTAAGGATTTAAAAATTCTTGAATCACCACAAAGAGCACCGTTGAACCCGATTACACAAAGTAGTGTTCTGGGGAGATAGTCTTGGAATTGGATGGGATGGATCAGGGAGGTGATACTAAAACTAGGCAGGCCAATGAAAAAGCTCGGAGCATTGTGTGGGAGTGAATTTGGTGGAATTTGTAATAACTGATGGTTGATACAGAAAGAAAAACCTCCTTAAGGTTGTGGGATGAACGAAGGAGTGAATGCATAGTCAATCACAGGCTTTGATGGCTTACTGACTTGATGGGTGAAGGAAGAGGGAGAATGAGAGGTGACCTGAAAGATTATTAACTCAGCTGACAGGGGGCAAGCATTGGGGGACCACGATCAGAAGTGGGGGATCTATAGGGGCAAGTCGTTTTTGCCCAGACTGTTGCTAAGGCTTCCT
The DNA here is from genome assembly GCF_963455335.1 of Martes martes. NCBI lineage: Eukaryota > Metazoa > Chordata > Mammalia > Carnivora > Mustelidae > Martes > Martes martes. The sequence continues at coordinate 57,196,744 of NC_137888.1, read as the reverse complement.
AAATGCCTTTGTTAGAAATCAGCGTCTTCAAGTTGGCAAATTAAACTTTAGCTCCATTCAAATATCCAGGCCTGGAAAGGCCATCTGTTGAAGACAAGTAAAATTGAGTATGAGAGAGAGGATCATGCAGTGTAATACAGGAAGATGGGTGATGTGTTAAGTGTATGGACAACATCATTGACTCCCCTCAGAATCTGCTAGAAATTATTCTCTGAAAATGTAACTTTTATGTGGAACTGCATTCATTTATCTCTCATAAATCAGTACTATCTCTAGGGGATTTATTTTAAAAGATTAGGTAGCTAACCCCTTAAATGAACAGGGCTTTAGCTAATTATTATTTTCTTTACTAAGAGATTTTCATAATAGCATTTGGAATTTGAGATTGGTAATGCTAGCTGAATTCTTCTAGATGCTAAGCTGTTACTGAGAGAGATGAGACTGAGTTTGAATCCTTGTTCTCCCCTTCATAAATGTGCGATCTTTTGTCAAAGCGGGTTCCTTTCTAGAGTAAAACAGGGTGAAGATTGAGTTAATATGTGCGAAGTGCTTGCTGTAGTATATGGTATGCTTTGAATAAATGTTAGGTGATGGTTTTGTGTGTGTGTGTTTAACAGACTCTCCAGCAGTTATGAACCCCGGAATAAAATAGGGTCATAATTTTTTTTTTTTTTTTTTTTTTTTTTTTTTTAGTATTCCATTTGATAGGCCTGGAACAGCCAGCTTGGCATTGTAAGAACATCTCTGTCCTTGCAGAGCCCAGGAACCTGGAGGCTATTCTCAGATCTGGGGTCAGTTTGGATTATAATCAAATCCCATCAAGAAGAAATCAGTTGTTTGGTTGGTTGTCCACAGCCTCAGGCCTCCACTGAGAAGGTGTTGGCTGTTGAAAATGGTACCCTCTTCCCACTTCACCCTTAGGGTGCAGGTCCACAGGGGGAGAGAGAAAAACCTTCCTAGGTAGGGTCACCCCAGACACAGTCACCTAGTGCTGGAAGACAGCTGGACCTCAAATATCACTGACCTCTAAGGTTTGTATACACACACTTAAACAGACGTGTGTTCACCCAGCTTTTTTTCCTGTGACAAACCCTCTGTACTAGGGCAGCTGGTTCGGGCAAGCTTTCCACAGAAGTAATCCATGTCTGAGACAACCCAGACCTTAGTCTAGAGTCTGGCTCTTCAGTCTAGAATCTTTCTCTCATGGTGAGATTTCTCTGAGCAGCTCCTAAGCTCCTAAACCACCAGCTAATCTCAGCCACGTCAGTTAGAGGTGTGTGAATAATCTGCAACCTTAAAGGGAGCAGGGGCGCAATTTTCCATCCCCTTCTTTCCAGAAACACTGTAAAAATTTGCCCATTCCCATTCCAGCATCCTTTGAGCTCCCTATTCTAAGGATTTGGGGAGAGCATCTGCAGTGGTGGGGGAAAAATAAAAAGGCAACCTGTAATACCTTTGCCCCATAACAATGGGTGCCTGTTTGTTTTATGCCACATAATTAAAAATGGTTCTTTCCACAGCTAATTGACATCTCCACTTGTAGAAGCTGAAGGGATTGGCAGTTTTTGAAATGCATATTCTCTCATTAGAAGACTTAAATTTCTGCCTCACCAATCATCCCTCTCCACTATTATTTTTCTTCTTATTATTATCATTTCAGAATTTGAGGAACTAAAAAAGTCCCTCGAGAAGACAACCTGAGAGAAAGAGGCAAATCTGATTCTTTCAAAATCCTGCACTCAAGTCAATTACCGTGCTAGCTTTGGTCTGAATATATAAGAAGATACCTTAACTTTCTAATGAGGTTTTCTCATATGATTTATTGACCTTTTAGGTCCATTTCAGATGACCACAATTCTAACTTTTTTTCAATTAAAATTTTCTTAGTAATTTGTGCCTTTAAAAATGTCTCAGGAAATTTTCGTTTCTTACAGTTCACATGAAAACTGGGTAACCACCTCTTCTACCTATGACTTAAAGCCTCATTGTTACAGTGTGATCACTGTTAGTTTGACATCCCCATCAAAGCAAACAGCTCTCCAAGCAAGGCTGTCCTTAAAGCCAGAGACAGACTTGTCAGTAACTCAGAGCCAGAAAAACTAGATTTCCAGAACTGTGATCAGACTGTCAGGACAATGCTGCTTCCACGGGGATCAAGCCGAGCCCACCTGTCTGAATTTTTCCCAGACATAACTAAGAACTCTAAAGAGGAGCCCTGAGTGAAAGACATCAAACAATTGCATCACTGTTTCCCTTGAGGGATTTGGTCCTGAAGACTAAGAAAACTCTCTTAAATTAGCTCTAATTAAATGCTGTGAATCTGCTGTTCCACCATTCAGAAAATGGATTGCCTCATTGTGTTTTTTCTCATGTTACTAACAGAGTGGGAGGATGGAGATTCTTTAAAAGAAGATTAAAAGCACAGAAGGGACCTAGAAAAAAGGAGTTAAAAAAAAAAAAGAAAAAAATGACAAGGCTATTTTGGATCCCCCGTGGATAAATGGATGGTGGCTCTAGATAATCATTCAGTATGTGTTGACAGAATCTGTTGATGGGATCACTCAGGTGGTACGCAAGCCGTATTGATTACGGAGTGATACATATAGATTATTAAGACGACTACCAGCGCCTTTCACACCCCAGTGGCTGACTTTGTATACAGACAAGAACCAGTTATTTTGTACAAACTATTCCTTAGGGTATGTGTGCAGGGGAGGCGGGGTGGGGGGGCCCACCAGACACTCTGCTTTAAGTCGTCCTGACAAAATAGAGTTATTTTAAGATTTACCATAAAGTGTTTCTGCACAAAGGAAATGTTTTGTGGAAGGAATTCATGACACCATACAAGCATGTTTCTTTAATTGGAAACTGGATACACTCTACTAAACATTTTATTGGAGAAATACTTTGTGATTAACTGTGATTGTCCATATATGAAAAATGAGTAAAGGGACAAGAATAAATACACAATTAGTAGGGCAATCTTCCAATCCTTTATTCATTTTATGCCATTCCCAGCAGTAACATTTCTCCCAAAGATATTTTATATTAGGCTAGACATCCAACACCAAACCTGGTTTGGTGTGCTATTATCTTTTATTGTTATTTTAACCTTAAATACGAGTTGGGTGTAAATAGAAAGCTAAAGATTCCATATAATCCTGCAAGCAGTTTCATTTGAACAGAGGGAAAAATGAGACCCAAGATCTGTGCTGTTTTTAAGGTCTTAGATCATACTCCTGACTTAGAGACAAGTGACTTTTGTTTGGCTCTAGATTTTGTTTTCATAATGGGTAGATCCTGTACACTCCCCCGGTATGGTCCTCGTGTAAGCAGCATCGACTTCACCTGGAAACTTGTAAAAATGCAGGTTCTCAGATCAACCCCAGACCCACTAGATCAGAAAGTCCGAAGTAGGGGGTCTAGTAATCTCTGTTTAACAAGCCCTCCAAGGTGATTGTGAAGCCCACTAGGGTTTGAGGACCACCGAACCACGCTATCGAATTCTCCCCTCTCCTTGCTTTGCACCCCAAGCCCAGTATGCAGAGAGTACAGCCATGACCCAGCACAAAGTGTAGTTCAGTGCCTTTAACTAAACCTGCTGGCTTTGTAGTTTCATAAGCGCCAAACAATTGAGCTAAGCAGACATACATAAAAGAAATGTGTGAGTCCCCCCCCCCCACTTCCTTTTTTGGGTATTTAAAGGTCTCATTTCCAGTTCTGAAGTGTCTTAGTAGTTTTTGGGATTGAAGCAGGTAATTTAACTCCTCTCACCCTTGTGGACTTTGCCTATAAGCACACACTCTTGATGGAGTTGTACTGAGTCTGAAATGAGACCCGGCTAACATTAGCACATATAGCGCCTGTATGCGGATTAGAAACAGGAGCTCCTCTTGGGGGACCAATTATTGGAAAGTATCATTTGTTAGGGTTTCCACTGTACGTGGATTTGGCCTGGAGAGTCTGGGCTGGATTTCTGCCTTGCCTTCTGTCTCCTCATCTGGACAGGTTTGTCCAGGGTGCAAGTATGTGCAGAGTTCATGAATGAGGCAAATGTAGGTAAAGCAGCTGACCTCTTAACAGTTTTTTTCCATACAGCATATTAATATCTGACACATATTACACATAAACATACTTTTCGTGGACATATCTGTCATCCTTCATGGAGAGAAGCATACTTGGTCATCATTAGGTTATCAATAAAGATGCTTAACCTGCCTAGTAAAAGTTTAAAAAGAATTATCATATTTCTCAATGCTGTGATGCATGGACCAAATTAAGAGGGTAATTGAAAGCATTTCGTTTTATCCTTAATGCAGGGTAGATGTATCTTCTCTGGACCGTTAAAAAACGAGATCTGGAAAGAAAACTGGTTTCACATTTGCTTACTCAGATACCATCCATGACTTCTCTATGGACTGCTGAAATAATTTAAATAGGGGACTGACATTTCAGAGTAAGAAGTAACCCTTAGATATACATGAAATGTGGAGAAGGTATTTCCTGACATGGTATCATCTAGGTGCTAAAGACTGGTTTCAGGTCCTTTTTAAGGGCAAAGGTCAACAGGGAGGAAAGCCTGGACTCCTGGGAAAAGAGGATGAAGAGGAAGGGAGACACAAGAAGGGGAAGAGTGAAGCATTTGGCTTCTTCACAAGTTCACCTAGGGTCGACCCTTCCTGGAGTTTTCCATTTAAGAACTTGAGTGTCATCACCCTAGGAAAGACCTTCAACCCACTGTTGTGTTTGGTTGTCTTAGATTTTGATATTCAGTTTTAGCAAAGCTCGTTACTAACTTATTTTCAGGTCCCTGGTGTAAGGAGCTCGTCTCCTGCCTCACACTCATCATTACATATTAAATTGGCACAGTAAAAATGATGGAACAAAGCACAGGCTTAATAAAAGCAACAAATTCTTTAAAGGCTACACTAAATCTTTGTGCCTCTATACAATACTAGGTTACAGTACTGCTACTGTAATTAAATACTGTATGAGGAAATGTAACAAGATACGTGGCCAAAGTAAAATGCTAACCTAAATAAGATTGTTAAAATGTAACATAGGAAATAAAATTGGAAATCACTATTAGAACACTGCTCATGTTACAAGATGTCAGAATCATGCATAATGCAAGAGTGGAACTGCTTACAGAGACTTTACACAAGAGAATTTAAACTTGCTTCTGTGGACATGAGGAACTGCTCTTTGAAGCATGGGCTCTGATGAGATTCTGCTTGGCTCTAACGACATTCCAAAGGAATATTCCATTTCCATTGGATGCATATATATTTATAGGGTGTGGAATGAAGGAGCGCTCATGCTATGTGGCAGATTGCACCTCCACCATATTTTTCATTAATCACCTTTCCTTTGGCATCTTCACCATTGCTTTATTATTGATCTGTTTTTTGAAACCTCTATGTGAATAAACCTACGATCACAAAATTACCCATTGATCAATGTCAGCAAACACATTCCTGCAAACACAACCTTTAACTCTTTTCTCCCTGAACCCTCATTCCATTTCATCTCTTAGGCAAAGGCTTGAAAAATCAGATGATCCTTGTATTATTCCCTGAAGGTCAACAAATCCAGACTTTGCTAGGTTTACAAGGCTGAGCATAAAGCCTGTCTTAAAGAGAATACTCTTTCTCTGTTGCTGAGATTTTAAGTCAAAAGGCCTTTCTTGCAACACTCTAACATTCCCCTCTCCTCTGTTGAAGACTGTTGATCACATACTGGTCTTTGTTGTCACATACTGAGAAATCACCTTCTTTGAATACTTGGGCCAAATACAAACATATTTATCCACATACTAACCTCTCTAATTTGGACATAATTAGAGAAAAGGCTATTTAATTAGTGAAAAGTCTTAAATTATAGATGGCTGATTACTTTTGAGTACATAAAGTAATAGCAGGAAATGACTAACAGAGTGTTGCCAAGTACAGGACCTGCCAGGCCTGTTTTAATGAATAGCTAAAGATCACTGAAATTAGCACATTAATTGTATGCATGTAAATTGCTTCTGCTAAGTGCATTAAAATGTTGTTCTCTTTGTAATCATGTTGAAATTATTTATTTGGTTAGTACACTTTTTTCACAATTATTCATGAAAGACAAAACGCACCCTTCAACAGAGTCCCTGCCTAAATTGCAACACCACCAATTACATGCTTCCACATTTTATCGTGCATACCAACGACTCATGACCCATTTCTTAAAAACCCCAGATGTGCATCTAACGAAACCCATCTTCAGGTTACTCGTTCCCTTGGTTTGTATCGTTCTTTCAGAATTCCATGGAGGACAGGTAAGATCTCAGGCTCCAGACGAAAGCTCCCTGAGTGGGACTCCCTGCTTTGCTACCTCATCACTGTGTGACTTTGGGCACAGTGTACAGAGTTCTGAGCCTTACTTTCTCATCTGCCCTCCAGGATCATGGTGAGAACTGAATGGGTAAAATGATGTTTTGGAAAGTTTTCTCAAACTGCCATGATGACAAAAATCACCTGGGGCACTTGTAAAACCAACAGTTCCCAGGCCCCTCCTCTGAGGTCTCTGGAGCTCCTGATTCAAGGGGGGGGGGCCACCAGCCACCCCCAGAGATTCTTATCAGCTGGGAAACATCATTGGGAAGCTCATGGTTCACAGTAGCTTTTCCTCGCTCACATGTGGTGCACTATGTATTGCATTAGTGAGCCAAGAAAAACAAAGGAAATGTAAACTGAAGATACAGAAACCAAAAAGTTATCAGAACATCCTTGACAGTCCCCCAGCCCACTCCTCCCAGTGCAATGGAGTTCACTGTCTTAGAGGGAGAGCAGTTTGCTCCACAGTTGAACAGTTCCATTGGTTCAAAAGACATTGTGTAGAAATCTGTTTCTTTTGAAGTTCTGTGCATTGTTCTTGTCTGATATTTGGAGCAACATGGAACAGGTCTGCTCACCTGTGCATTTGACAGTCTTTTTAAACATTGAAAGAGCTCTCTTATCCCTTTTTGATTTTTTTTTTTTTTCAAGCTAAATATACCAAGTCCCTTCATCCATTATTGGTCATAGAACATGGTTTCTCTAGTTTTCACCTTCCTCTGGAGCCAATTTGAGACTACCAATTTTCCTCTTAAAATGTTTTGTGATAAATTGGATAGAATGCTGTAAATTTCTAAACAGAACAGAATCTAGACAAACTGTATTTCTATAAAAGATGCTCAAAATATATGGTCTGAAAACAACAGTGCACTTAGGTTAAAAGAAAATTTTTACCTCCACTTCTTTGACTTTGTATGTGACCTTGGATGAGTCATTTAACATTTCTGGGTTCTGAATGACCTGATCTCTGAAACCAGCATAACAATATTCCTCTGCCTACTCACTCACCTCATAGGATTTTTCAGAGGTTAAAATACAAAAGAAAAATGTGTTGATGATTATGGGCTACTTTTATGACAAAATCAGCATAGCTATGAAGCTATGTTCAAACGAAGTTAGTTAAAAAGTAAGATATATTTAAATATTTAAAAATTAAACAAAAGAAAATGATTTGTCACCTGTAAATTCCATATAAAGTAAAATGTATCTGATTTTTAAAGTTTCTTTTCTCTTGCTCTTATAGGAAGTATACCACACATTGGTTCATATCAAGTTCATGTCAATTTAATAAAAATCCATGATTTTTTTTTTTTAACATAGATTGTGGCCAAGCCAGGTTATCTTGAGTTTGCAAACTGGAATTCTGAACTTTACTTAAAAAACAAACAAACAAACAGCAACCAAAAAAAAAAAAAAAACAAAAAAAACCCCACTTTCTTGGTTTCAGGATGAGGCTCAATAGCCAGGAGACTAGACTACTGTGAAATCTTAAAGAACTGCCTGTTAGGTCGGAAGAGAGAATTGGACACCACCTTCACTTCCCTTGAGTTTGCTGGAATTCTCTTCAGAGAGGAAGGCGTGGTTTGCAGAGCGTCTTATTCCTCAATTCATTTAAGAGATTTTATTATCAGTACTTTCTTCTCTTTTTTTCTTTTTTCTTCAGTGTGATCTCAACATCAGGTTTAGAGTAAATGATAAGTAGGCCTTTCACAGAAGATCAGGGCTTAGATAAATGGGAGAAATAAGCTCATTATAAGCATGAAGACTAAGCCTTGCTGATGTTTTCAAATAATAATTATAGAAGACCTTTTTTTTTTGTCTAATGGTGAGAATAAAAAGTAGGATACAAAATTATATACATACAGCATGATCAGAGGTATGCAAAATGTGTGCGTGTACACCTATGCACACCAAAAAATGAACACTGGAAGGAAGTAAACCAAAATATCAAAAGTGATTATCGCAGTCAGTGAGAATGCAGGTGTTTTCTTCTCTTCTTGCATGCCTGTATTTTCCAAATTTCCTATTACAAGCATGTATTGGTTTTATAATCAGAAACAAGTTAGCAAGAAAGTGAAAGAAAGAATTTTGCTGCTAGGTGAAAAGTTGATGTTTGTATTAGAAGCAAAATTTCATGGATGCGTTTTTGTTTTACTGGTGCCAACTCCGGAAGGTGGGAAAAGGACCTTCCTTTATTCTTCTCCCCATTTAATCTGACATGTAGGATCCTCTTTTAATGATAGATTTCAGTGAGGGAAAGGCACCTGGGGCAACCATCAAGGGAGATTGCATTACACTGTGACAAAACCTTTAGAAACGCTCTTCTGTCTGGGCCAGTGAACAGACTGCAACAGGTGTAAGTCCTTTTTCTTTTTTAAAATCATTTTCAAGCAGACTTCTTACACACTGAGATACACACTGAATGTTAAACAAAACAAAACAAAACAAAAAAATGACAGACCGCCCCCCCGCCAAATCCCACCCAAACCCTCTGTCCTATTTCTGAATAGTATTAGGATTCTCACTTCACATTAATTTTCTGGTCTTTTATCTAAATGTAGGAATTCAGGTCAGCAGCCCCTGATCATTAGAATGAAAGCTCAGTGGAAGTAGGAACGATGTTTGTTTGTTATTTTTACTTCATCTCTATGTCCTCAGCAACTGGCCTAAGGCGGACCCTCATACGTACCAGCCCAGCAAGGTAGAAGCAAGCCCTCACACCAGCTGGCCAGCTTCCCTTCTCCCTGAGTGACAGTGCTTGGATCAAGGACAGAGGAAGCCAGAAAGATGTGGGTAGAAGGGGACTGAGTAGATTCTGCCATCATAGGAGCAGGCTGGAGAGGAGGGCATAGAGGAGGGCTGGGGATTGCCTGGACTCCCCTCCACAGGGAACAACTTGTGGAATTCCGGACTTCAGACAATGGACGCCGAATAACAAAGACCATTGTTTAAGCCCTTTGGCCTCTTGCTGTGTTTTGGAAAGGGATGGGGTAAATTAAGGATAGCAATAAAGTAAGTCACTCAGAAATGTTTGAGAAAGTGTTGGGATAGAGGCGGGCCTGACAGAGTGACAAGTCCAAGTCGGTAGGTCCCACGTCCACAAGAAATAAAGACAGAGACTTCGACATACACTGTGACTTACCAGAACAGTTGAGCAAACCAAAGAGAGGCCAGGTCTTGGGGACAAGAAGTTCAGTGTGACTTCAGATATACCCCCTATTACTGAGCTTGAACTCTGTAACCATCTGACAGAGGTTAGGAATAGCCTGTGGGTTTGAGGTGTGAAGGGCAGACAGAGTCAAGTGGCTAAAGCTCTTAAGCCATTTGGCCTGGGAAGCTGAGAAAAGAGGTGGATGGTGTAGGGTGGTGCTGAGCAGCCTTGGCTGGCTAACCGGAAACAGTAAAGTGGACGTCCTTTGAAGGAAAGCAAGAAAGTCTGCTTGGTAACCACCACACGCCTACAATTTGCTGACATGCATAGAACTCCCCTTCCAAATTCCTCTCCATGTAGTAAAGCTGCCGAGATTCTTATGTCTTCAATTACTGGCTGAAATGTGTGAGGATCCAAATGACTCACTATGAAAGGGCTGAGTTCATAAAGCTGGAGTTTTAAGAGAAAAATCACTTTTGTCCCCCTGGGAGTGACAGAGGAGTGAGAGATCCTAATTGAGGTGCAGGATGACACACACACTGCCTTTAATAGGCTTTAGGGTGTCAGCACCTTAATCTAAAGTAGTGACTCAAATGGTGGGATTTCAAGTACTGGGAGCAACTTGAGAGAAATACGAGCAGAGGCTTCTGAAGGACTCCTGCCTGAGTGATTTGGACAGCTCCAAATGAAGGCCAGGATGCAGTTTCCAAGGGATTCTTTCCCATCTCCAGAGCGATTCGGACACAGCATGGCTAAATTAAATTCATCCAAGGTTCCATTCTGTGCATCGGGAGTCCTTTGGAGCTAAAGTCACCAAATAGCCCATTTGCTAGTCAAGTCAATTCTGTGCTAGTCAAGCTGATCCTTTGTTGAAATCCAAGTCCTCCGGCCTTGACTGTTCCCCTCCCCGGGGCCTGTTGTAAATGTGTTGACCTCCTTTTAGTTGGTCCTACCTACCATCTCTAGATTAACTGTTCCAAAACATTGCTTCCCTCGTGGTTTTCTACTGTGCAGTAGACTGTGATGGCTTCCCAATGAGCCCTGGGTCTGAGGATGTGGTTCTTGAACCAGCAACATTAGCGTTACTTGGAAAGTGGTGAGAAATGTAAATCTGGGCCCTCCTCCAGACCTACTAAATTGGAAACTCTGGTTGTCAGGCCCACTGATTCGTTTTAACAAACCTGGAGTTTCAATAACCACTGCTGCAGAGCTCTGCAACCTGGCGTTCAAAGCATTCTCTCCTCTGTGGTCTTATAACAAGCAGCCTAGTATTTGGCACTTCCTGATCCTGCCTTGTGTCAGGGCTCTTTTTCTTTGCGTAATCTGGTCTCACTTTCAGAAAGGTAAAGTCCTTGAGGTCCTGGTCTGTGTTTTCTAGACTTACCAACTTGTAAAATTATAAAGTTGGAAGAATCTGGAAAAACACTCTACTCTCTTTATTTTGCAAACCTTTGAACAGTACCGCGCGTGGTGAACGTTCAGTTAGCAATTGCTGAATGAAATAACATGCCCGCAGGGGCCGTGGAGGTGAATTAGGACTGCTGAGACCTCAGTGTCATTGCCTTAATTTAAATTGTGCCTTTTGGCATCCTCTAAGGGCTTGTGAATGCCCGGGGAAAGCCTTGGATGCCTTTGCCAGTTTTTCCCTCATGGCCCCCTTGTATGGGCTTTGGAATTTGCTCCCCGAATACAAGGCAACACAGTGTTTTGAGATACAAATGGCAGAACAGTTGAATTAAGAAAATAAAAACAGAACCAAAATTGATGTTGTTTTTCTTATTGCTGCTTTGAGACTCAGCATGAAATATGAATCTGTCATACCCAAGAAATAATATCTTGCCTGAATATCTAAGGCATAAATAAAAATTAATTGCAGCACACAGCTGTTAATTATCTGGCTTTGGAGCATTCCAGAAGCAGTTGCTCATGAATACCTATAAGCTAAAGATCCCTCTCTTACTAGGACATGCTGACATTGACTATGAAGTTGTTGATTGGTTGCATCTGCACAGTCTGGAGGTCCAGGCTGCCAGTGGTCATTACGCTCGTAAGGGATAGGCTGCTGCCACAGAAATGGGACATGTTTGACTTATGAAAGTACTCTTTCTCCATCTCATGATTGTTCACACGCCAGAGGGAGATCCTTGACTTCCAAGGATGGCTTTGTGGTGATTCTTCTGAATGCTTTGGGCCATGGACATGGCAGACATTTGTGTGGTTGTCACCATACCAAATTAATATGACCGACTATATTCCCCAGACTATACATTATATCCCCATGGCTTATTGATTTTAAAACTGGAAGTTTGTACTTCCTGATCCCCTTCACCTATTTTCCCACCTCCAACCCCAATCCCATCCTTCTGGCAACCACCAGTCTGTTCTCTGTATCAGGAAGTCTGGGTTTTGCTTTGTTTTGTTCGTTATACTTTTGAGATTCCACATTAAATGAAATCATGCTGTATTTGTCTTTTCCTGACTTATTTAGCATAATTCTGTCAAGGACCATCCATGTTGTCACAAATGGTGAGATTTCATTCTTTATGGCTGAGTGATATTCACACACACACACACACACCCCACATTTTCTTTATCCATTTGTCCATTGATGGACACTTAGATTGTTTCCATATCTTGGCTATCATAAATAATGCTGCTGTAAACATAGGGATGCACATATCTTTTTGAATTCAGGTTTTCATTTTCTTCAGATAGATATCCAGTAATGAAATTGCTGGGCCAACTGGTACTTCTATTTTTTTTTTTTTTTTTAAGCTTTTGAGGAAGCTTCATGCTTTTTTTCCATAGTGGCTGCACTAATTTACATTCCCACCAACAGTACAGGAGGGATCCCCTTTCTCTACATCCTTGCCAATACTTGTTATTTCTTGTCTTTTTGATAGTAGCCATTCTGACAGGTGTGAGGTGATATTTCATTGCAATTGTGATTTACATTTCCCTGATGATTAGTGGCTTTTTTTTTTTTTTTTTTTTTTTTTACTATAGGTCAAGTTCATTAAAAAACAAACTCACATGGAGTTTCCTAATTATTTTTGTGGTCGTTGTGCTGGGATTTGGTTTAAATAAGAGTGCTGCTACTTGTTTGTGAAGTTTCAAGGTAATTATAGTGATCGTAATTTTGGAACTGCTGGCTCTTGTTATTGTCAAGTCCTTCCTGTTCTCCTGTTTCTGCTCCGCACCCGTCCCTGATCCTCCCATCATGATCCTCATGACCACAGCTTGTTCACCGAGCCTTCTCAGCTTTCTGTGACCAGATCTGAGACCCAAGATAAAAGGCATTGAAGGAACTCTAACTCCACACTTTTTGTTCCTCAGAATCACCTTAATTAGGCTTCTGGTCTGCCTTTGCCTTATGACATCTTTCTAGAATCATGTATGTCTCTTGTTCTTTGGGTTCAGGATTGGTCTTGCACTACAGTTCTTGTACTGAGTTCCCGTCTCAGGAATTTGCCAAGTTTCCCCAGGTCGTTAAAGAAACTCACTCTTGCCATTACCCCTCTCTCTCGGCCATCAGGGCACTGTCCCTGCGCCATAGGCTGACTGAGGCTCTGCTGTCACAGATCAGGCTGTCTGATGCTGCCTGCCTGCACCTTGGAGTACTTTTTGCTTCTGAATTCCTTGGCATCACATGGTGCTTTCATACTGAGTGAACTTCCGCTCTTTCATGTTTGCCTCCTCATGCCAGTTTCCTAGCTGCATTATCAGCTCTTATGTACTGCCATATTTTTTAGCTACTTTGTTCTGCCTGCCAGACTGGACATTGTCCCAGCACCTGCAGCTGGGCCATCCTCCCTGGTGGCAGGTCTAGTTTCAGGTCCCAGTGTCTTCTATTATGACCTGCCAAGACCTGGTTTAACAAATTCAGAAAATGTAAAATATGTCCTTCAAAGTGTTTATGTTTCAAATACTGTAGTTTAATTCTCTTTACTCCAATTATGTTATATGTTACATTTAAATAATTATTCCCACACTTTTTTAGTATTCTGTGTGGATGGTGAAAATGGTTGCCTTTCCCCGTTTGCAGGTCTTTTAAATAAAATGCAGAGGAACTTTGCTCTTAATGGAAATTATGAGCAAAATTCTTTTGAGAAGAACTTTATATTTAGGGGTGCTATAATCTGACAAAATTTTTCCTGTTTCTGTCCTGATGTCTAAGGCAGGAACTTTGGGCCTAATTGTTGCGCTTATTATCCTTAATGTTGATCTAGCTATGAGGAGCTGAAGAGTGGGCAAAAGCAAAGAAAATTTATGTGTGCATGAGTGTGCATGTGTTGTATTGGAAGAGTGAATGGTAGGTGAGGTAAGCAAAGACAGGGGAAAGCAGCTATGTCTATTTGACAAGTGTTAAGGGATCCCTATTAATGTAATAGATACTGATGATGTGAACACTTATGGTGTATCAGACAATGTGCTAAGTACTCAGTGAAGCCCTCTTAAGTAGGTACTTTGTTTTTTGTTTTTTGTTTTTGGAAAGAGATAGATAGAGAGAGGGAGAGAGAGGGAGATGGGGGAGCAGAGGGAGAGGGAGAGAATCTTAAGTGTGGGCATGGAGCCTGATGCAGGGCTCAATCTCATGTCCCTGAGATCATGACCTGAACTGAAATCAAGAGTCAGATCCTTAACTGACTAAGCCATCCAGGTGTCCCAAGTAGGTACTAATTTTGTTTTCACTTCGTATAAGAGAAAAGTGAGGTTTAGAGAGGTTAATTAATTTACCTGAGTCCACACAGGAAATAATTGCTAGATTAGAGAGTCGAACCCCAGCAGTGTAACTCCAAATTAGTATCACCAGTTATTCTGTTTTCCTGTTCTTCACTATGATGTTTCCTGTTTATTCTTATAGGACCAGAGACTAGAGAATATAGGAGGAAAATAATTAACATGTATTAGTTATAATTTTCAAAGGATTTTTACATTAATCCTCAAAAAAAGATAAGATAAGTAGTATTGTTGTCTCCATTTAGAGGGCAAAAGAGACTCTGAAACAGCGACTCTCTATTATCATAAGTAGCTGTAGGTTTCTTCATTTGGCTCTTGTTTACTGTTCCATTGTGGGAGTCTACCACATTATCCTGATGGTGGACGTTTGGATTTCTTCCAGGCTTTTTGTAGTATATAATATTTCTATAAACATATACATATTTTTAATGCACATTTTGTGTGACTTTTTCTCAGGTGTATACCTAAGAGTAAATATGATAAAAATGACATTTAAGACCATATATATAACCATGCATATAGCAATGATGAAAGTGTGTCATGAACCAGTAATTTTGATTAAACTAATTCTGTAAACCTGGGATAAAAAAAAGTTTCAGTAAACCTGAAGTCTCACCTTCTCCTTCCCCAAAACAATCACCGGGCTTGATGACTTGTCTAGGGCAACCAAATGGTGGGCTAACTCTTAAGTTCTGTAGTTACAGACAGTTCTTAGTCCTGTCCTGCTTCTATACATGAACATTATTCTTACCATTCCACTTGGGTGGCCTGAGAAATACAAACTTCACAGGTTCTTAGGAGAGATTATACACCACTGAGTTGCAAGTCTGTTTTTGCAGAAGAGATTTGGTTTTGAGAAATTACTCAGGAGTGTTTATATTGCTTCACCCATGGGCCTGTGTGCTGTTAAGCTTGAAATGAAAAGAATGGCTTCGTGGTTTAGTTTTATGAGGGAAGCAAAGCCATAGAGTTATGATCCAGTGCATATAACATTGAAGGATAACAATTTAAAGTCCAATAACTCTTGCCATTTATCTTCACCAAAGGATCTCCAAGAGTTTTATGAGAAATTATAGACTAAGAATTTGGAAGAGTTATGTGCAATTTATGGTTAAAAAAGGAAGTGCTAAAGTTTTCTGGAATGTTCCAAGTCTGTCATTAGAGAAGGCATGAAGAGAGCCCAGGGTCATTGACTCTTTGGCGAGGTACCCTGGCAGGAGTAGATGTAACCAAACGATTCAGTGGTTCTGAATGGCTTCAGTTTCCTTTGAGTGATGATATTCCTTTTCCAGGGGCCTTGCTCATTGAAGGAAGACATAGAGGAGCCAGCATGAACCGATTCCCCAGAACCTTTAATAAATGATGATATGGTGGCAGTCATATTAATACAGCTTTTGTAATATGCTCTCTGATTAGTGTTTCTCCCACTTTAATTGGAATTTTAAGCACCATAATGATGTGAGCCAGCTGAAGTTTTTAAACAGTACAGATATAAATGGTTATCCTAAATTACATCTAGGAGAAACTCTACTTGAACTATTTAGGTTAATAAATAAAGACACCAAATTAATATAGGCTATTTTAAGACCAAGAAATGTAATACTATAAAACTTTGGTGATCTGTATGCTTTCTGTTGGCTGGCCATAAGATTTTTAATTGAATTACTACAGAAAATTCAGCACAAAATATTATCAGATTTAACCACCCACTGAGTGTGTTGTTATTGTTTTATTAGGCTAAATCAAAGGTTACCACAGCTCTTTTCTGCACTGACTTTCAGCCCAGAGGGGTAAAGTTTTAAAAGGAGATGATGAAATTTTAGAAAAGAACAAGAACTTAATAACGGGATAATAGTCACATATTTTCTTTAGAAAAATGAAACTATTTCATGGCTATTTTATTTGTGCATCCCTAGCCTTTTAATAATGAGAGAGTGTCTGTGACATTCAAGTTTTGTAACTTATAACTGGTCTGAGGTTGAGACTGAAGGAGAGTTGTAAGGGGTCAGAGGTGCTCCTGGAGAAAAGACCCGTGGGCAAGTCCAGTGGCAACAGTATCCACATTCCAAGTGTACTGCCTTCCGGCCATATCATCCCAAGAGCTCAAGAGGTAGGTGGAATGGCAGCATGGCTGGAGGAGTCAACCCAGCAGATAATAATTTCAGAGCCTGTACATCTTCATCTGGTCAAAATGGTTAGGAATGCACCCTCCCCCAATCTGTTCTGAGTCTGTGTAACTCCTCTTTCAACCTGAGATGATCAAATTCGGTGTTTCTCAAAGTGCAGTCTCCAGACCAGCAGCACTTCCCAGGAACTTGTTCAAAATGTATGTTTTAATGTGCTCATCCAGACCTACTGAAACAGAAATACAGGGGTGGGCCCAGCAATCTATGTGTTAGAGGCCCTCCATGTAATTCTCATGCCTGCTAACATTAGAAAACAACTGACTTAATTTATGTTGATCAAGTGCATTTTTTTTAATCAAAGAGCAACTTTCCCAATGTCTGATTCTTAGTAGGCTCTCAATAAATGTTACTCTGAAAATGAAAATATACTTAATTTGCCATGCAACATTCTGCAATGTTTATGATCATATTTTAGTCTCTTTGTTACTGTATACTCAGGAATGAGTAATTGCCCTCAAAGATTATTCATTTTCTTTCCCTTTGAGACTAACTCTTTGGCTTTTCATTTAATATGAAAGGTCATCTTCAAAGAAAATTGTTGTCTGATGCTTCAGTTATTTAATTCTCCAGAGAGTCACTGAGAAGTAAAGTGAGTTCATGCCAATCATTTCTTTCCCATTTTTAAAGAGGGATATTCACTTCACTGTCAATGATGATTAGTGAAATTTTTCTCTCATCTATTCTGCAGGATGAGCCAGAAATTCAGTGGCCAAGAGTTTGTTGTTTTAAGACTTCTCAGTTGGCTTCGGGTCTGCTTAGGCAGCGGATTCATCCAAGGGCTTTAATGCTCTCAGCTTTGCTTCAAATCATATATGAAAGGGGGGAAATCTATCACAAAGAAAGCTGAAGTGCAACAGGTTTATGGAGACAAATGGGCTCGAAGTGTAACATGTGAATTCACTTGTATTATATATCCAATAATTTCTGATGTGTGAAATCCAGGGGAATTATGGGCTCCAGAGTCAGTGAGATTGATGTGATATAAACCTCTTTAACCTCTGGTCAGGGAAATGACTTCTGTGGGTTGAGCAACATCCCTGCATATGAGCACATCTAGCCCCAGGGACAGGTTCCCAAGGTAGGGGAAAGAATCAAGACCTGGAGTTGGGTGTATGTCCTATGGGAATGAGAATGCTGATTGTGGGTGAAAACTTGCGATGCAAACATCACTGAAAGTCTGGAGCAGGGTGGGAAGTAGAGATGGTTAAGGGATTCTGAGAATCGACCAACAAGACGGAGAAGTTTGGTCCAGACGTCAGGAAACCGTGCTAGGGATCTGACTCAGACCCCGTTTGCTAGCTTTCCTTGTAATTTTCATGAGGAAGTGGGTGGAAGGAGGCTCCTAGGATAGAATTCTGCCAAGTAGTGCTAACCACTCCTGAACAGCTTGTTCTTTCCTAAGTGAAACCTGCTACTTATGATACGGCTTTGAATTGGTAGCTGGATATATGGCTCTGAGTCCTGGCTATAGCTTCTTAGCTTTGTCCCCCAAACTTCAGCATATTTGTTCATTCAGAGAGAGGGGGGTGAATTGGCCCCTGGAGGAAGACCAGATAACTACATTTAGAAGTCCATAAACCCTGACCATCTCATAGGAGCCAAGTACCACAGAGACACTAGGAATCAAGTGAGAAGCAAGAATGCTTGTTTTTAGGGAGCACCAAGTCTAGTGAAGGACATAGATAATCTAAATGGCTTAAATTCAATGGGATAATTTTTGTAGGTACAGAATAAATTGAATGTTTTTGTTTGTTTCTGCTTGAGGAGGTCAGCTAAACCTTCTAAGAAGAAGTAATACTTAGAGCTAGGCCAGGTACTAAAGAGGGAAAGGGCATTGTACGCAAAAGGAAGAGTGTTTAAGAAAGCATGGGGCTGTCAGGAAATGGCAAGTGGTGTGTCTTCCCTAATATCATATTCTCTCTGAGGGTGAGTGGTAGACTTGAGGT
The DNA here is from genome assembly GCF_963455335.1 of Martes martes. Taxonomy (NCBI): domain Eukaryota; kingdom Metazoa; phylum Chordata; class Mammalia; order Carnivora; family Mustelidae; genus Martes; species Martes martes. Next base: position 57,178,350 of record NC_137888.1, on the reverse strand, counting down.
GGGATAGGAGACATGGAGTCATGTCTCAAATGACCAGTCACAAAGACCAGTATCTTGTTGGGAGACTAGGGAGAAGAGCTTTAAGTAAGAGGGTGACAGGTCAGATTTGTTTTTGAAAGATCATTCAAGCTCTTTTGTGGAGAATAGGGTGGAGGGAATAGAGCCTTGTCAAAATAGAGTTGAGGCATGATGAGGTCCTGGCCTAGATCCACTGCCAAGGCGTTGAAGAAGCCAGGTTGACTTTTAGAGGCTTGAATTTGCCCAGCTAACTTCTTTTAGAATCCTCGCCCACCTCTTTGGGGGCATCTAGGGCTGCTGCTTCTGTAGTTGCTGCCCACACAGTTGTTTCTGCTAGAGGCTACAGATTAAACCTGAGCCTGCATTCTCTCATTTATCCCATGGATCTTTCTTCTCTCAAAGATTTAACCAAATTCTCCTCACAGTGTGGAACTGAAGCTAATTACAAAGAATTCCATGTTAATATATTAGTAAATAATGCTGAACTTAGATACCTTTTGCGAGAGAGAGTGTGTGTGTGTGTGAGAGAGAGAGAGAGAGAGAGAGAGACAAGCAGTATAACTTTGTACTTGACATGTGATTTAAGTAGCTTACATCAAATGCTTGAATTCATTCATGAAACTTTTATTGACATTTACTGTGTGAAGACACTACTAGCTTCACTGAGGGGTAACTTAAAAAAATATTAGACTTCCTCTTGCAGAATGTACTAACTCTGGTTTATTTTTACAACCACAAAACCAAGGAACCTTCTTTTTTTTTTTCTTTTTATTTTATTTTATTTTTTTTATTTTAATAAACATATAATGTATTTTTATCCCCAGGGGTACAGGTCTGTGAATCGCCAGGTTTACACATTTCACAGCACTCATCATAGCACATACCCTCCCCAGTGTCCATTTCCCACCACCCTCTCCCATCCCCCCTCCCCCCAGCAACCCTCAGTCTGTTTTTTGAGATTGAGTCTTTTATGGTTTGTCTCCCTCCCAATCCCATCTTTTCATTTTTTCTTTTCCTACCTCCCCCCAAGCCCCCCGCATTGCATCTCCACTTCCTCATATCAAAGAGCTCATATGATAGTTGTCTTTCTCCGATTGACTTATTTCGCTAAGCATAATACCCTCTAGTTCCATCCATGTCATCGCAAATGGCAAGATTTCATTTCTTTTGATGGCTGCATAGTATTCTATTGTGTATATATACCACATCTTCTTTATCCATTCATCTGTTGATGGACATGTAGGCTCTTTCCACAGTTTGGCTATTGTGGACATTGCTGCTATAAACATTCGGGTGCACGTGTCCCTTCGGAGCACCACGTTTGTATCTTTAGGATATATACCCAGTAGTGCAATCGCTGGGTCGTAGGGTAGCTCTATTTTCAGTTTTTTGAGGAACCTCCACACTGTTTCCCAGAGTGGTTGCACCAGCTTGCATTCCCACCAGCAGTGTAGGAGGGTTCCCCTCTCTCCGCATCCTCGCCAGCATCTGTCATTTCTGGACTTGTTAATTTTAGCCATTCTGACTGGTGTGAGGTTGTATCTCATTGTGGTTTTGATTTGTATTTCCCTGATGCCGAGTGATGTGGAGCACTTTTTCATGTGTCTGTTGGCCATCTGGATGTCTTCTTTGCAGAAATGTCTGTTCAGGTCCTCTGCCCATTTCTTGACTGGATTGTTTGTTCTTTGGGTGTTGAGTTTGATAAGCTCTTTATAGATTTTAGATACTAGCCCTTTATCTGATATGTCATTTGCAAATATCTTCTCCCATTCTGTCAGTTGTCTTTTGGTTTTGTTAACTGTTTCCTTTGCTGTGCAAAAGCTTTTGATCTTGATGAAATCCCAATAGTTCATTTTTGCCCTTGCTTCTGTTGCCTTTGGCGATGTTCCTAGGAAGAAGTTGCTGCGGTTGAGGTCAAAGAGGTTGCTGCCTGCATTCTCCTCAAGGATTCTGATAGATTCCTTTCTCACATTGAGGTCTTTCATCCATTTTGAGTCTATTTTCGCGTGTGGTGTAAGGAAATAGTCCAATTTCATTTTTCTGCATGTGGCTGTCCAATTTTCCCAGCACCATTTGTTGAAGAGGCTGTCTTTTTTCCATTGGATATTCTTTCCTGCTTTGTCAAAGATTAGTTGACCATAGAGTTGAGGGTCTATTTCTGGGCTCTCTATTCTGTTCCATTGATCTATATGTCTGTTTTTGTGCCAGTACCATACTGTCTTGATGATGACAGCTTTGTAATAGAGCTTGAAGTCTGGAATTGTGATGCCACCGACTTTGGCTTTCTTTTTCAATATTCCTTTGGCTATTCGAGGTCTTTTCTGGTTCCATATGAATTTTAGGATTATTTGTTCTATTTCTTTAAAAAAAATGGATGGGATTTTGATAGGGATTGCATTAAATGTGTAGATTGCTTTAGGTAGAATAGACATTTTCACAATATTTGTTCTTCCAATCCATGAGCATGGAATCTTTTTCCATTTCTTTGTGTCTTCCTCAATTTCTTTCATGAGTACTTTATAGTTTTCTGAGTATAGATTCTTTGCCTCTTTGGTTAGGTTTATTCCTAGGTATCTTATGGTTTTGGGTGCAATTGTAAATGGGACTGACTCCTCAATTTCTCTTTCTTCTGTCTTGTTGTTAGTGTAAAGAAATGTGACTGATTTCTGTGCATTGACTTTATATCCTGACACTTTACTGAATTCCTATATAAGTTCTAGCAGTTTTGGAGTGGAGCCTTTTGGGTTTTCCACATATAGTATCATATCATCTGCAAAGAGTGATAGTTTGACTTCTTCTTTGCCAATTTGGACGCCTTTAATTTCTTTTTGTTGTCTGCTTGCTGAGGCTAGGACTTCTAGTACTATGCTGAACAGCAGTGGTGATAACGGACATCCCTGCCGTGTTCCTGACCTTAGCGGAAAAGCTTTCAGTTTTTCTCCATTGAGAATGACATTTGCGGTGGGTTTTTCATAGATGGCTTTGATAATATTGAGGTATGTGTCCTCTATCCCTACACTTTGAAGAGTTTTAATCAAGAAGGGATGCTGCACTTTGTCAAACGCTTTTTCAGCATCTATTGAGAGTATCATATGGTTCTTACTCTTTCTTTTATTAATGTATTGTATCACATTGATGGATTTGCGGATGTTGAACCAAACTTGCAGCCCTGGAATAAATCCCACTTGGTCGTGGTGAATAATCCTTTTAATGTACTGTTGGATCCTATTGGCCAGTATTTTGGTGAGAATTTTCGCATCTGTGTTCATCAAGGATATTGGTCTGTAATTCTCTTTTTTGGTGGGATCCTTGTCTGGTTTTGGGATCAAGGTGATGCTGGCCTCATAGAATGAGTTTGGAAGTTTTCCTTCCATTTCTATTTTTTGGAACAGTTTCAGGAGAATAGGAATTAATTCTTCTTTAAATGTTTGGTAGAATTACCCTGGGAAGCTGTCTGGTCCTGGACTTTTGTTTGTTTGGAGATTTTTGATGACTGTTTCAATCTCCTTACTGGTTATGGGTCTGTTCAGGTTATCTATTTCCTCCTGGTTCAGTTGTGGTAGTTTATATGTCTCTAGAAATATATCCATTTCTTCCAGATGGTCAAATTTGTTGGCATAGAGTTGCTCGTAGTATGTTCTTATAATTGCTTGTATTTCTTTGGTGTTGGTTGTGATCTCTCCTCTTTCATTCATGATTTTATTTATTTGCGTCCTTTCTCTTTTCTTTTTGATAAGTCTGGCTAGGGGTTTGTCAATCTTATTAATTCTTTCAAAGAACCAGCTCCTAGTTTTGTTGATTTGTTCTATTGTTTTTTTAGTTTCTATTTCATTGATTTCTGCTCTGATCTTTATGATTTCTCTTCTCCTGCTGGGTTTAGGCTTTCTTTGTTGTTCTCTCTCCAGCTCCTTTAGGTGTAGGGTTAGGTTGTGTATTTGAGACCTTTCCTGTTTCTTGAGAAAGGCTTGCACCACTATATATTTTCCTCTCAGGACTGCTTTTGTTGTGTCCCACAGATTTTGAACCGTTGTGTTTTCATTATCATTTGTTTCCATGATTTTTTTCAATTCTTCTTTAATTTCCTGGTTGACCCATTCATTTTTTAGAAGGATGCTGTTTAGTCTCCATGTATTTGCGTTCTTTCCAAACTTCCTCTTGTGATTGAGTTCCAGCTTCAGAGCATTGTGGTCTGAAAATATGCAGGGAATGATCTCAGTCTTTTGGTACCAATTGAGACCTGATTTATGACCCAGGATGTGGTCTATTCTGGAGAATGTTCCATGTGCACTAGAGAAGAATGTATATTCTGTTGCTTTGGGATGGAATGTTCTGAATAGATCTGTGATGTCCATCTGGTCCAGTGTGTCATTTAAGGCCTTTATTTCCTTGTTGATCTTTTGCTTAAATGATCTGTCCATTTCAGTGAGGGGAGTGTTAAAGTCCCCTGCTATTATTGTATTACTGTCAATGTATTTCTTTGATTTTGTTATTAATTGGTTTATATAGTTGGCTGCTCCCATGTTAGGGGCATAGATATTTAAGATTGTTAGGTCTTCTTGTTGGACAGACCCTTTGAGTATGATATAGTGTCCTTCCTCATCTCTTATTATAGTCTTTGGCTTAAAATCTAATTGATCTGATATAAGGATTGCCACCCCATCTTTCTTCTGATGTCCATTAGCATGGTACATTGTTTTCCACCCCCTCACTTTAAATTTGGAGATGTCTTCGGGTCTAAAATGAGTTTCTTGTAGGCAGCATATTGATGGGTTTTGTTTTTTTATCCATTCTGATACCCTGTGTCTTTTGATTGGGGCATTGAGCCCATTAACATTCAGGGTAACTATTGAGAGATATGAATTTAGTGCCATTGTATTGCCTGTAAGGTGACTGTTACTGTATATTGTCTCTGTTTCTTTCTGATCTACTACTTTTAGGGTCTCTCTTTGCTTAGAGGACCCCTTTCAATATTTCCTATAGAGCTGGTTTGGTGTTTGCAAATTCTTTCAGCTTTTGTTTGTCCTGGAAGCTCTTTATCTCTCCTTCTATTTTCATTGATAGCCTAGCTGGATATAGTATTCTTGACTGCATGTTTTTCTCGTTTAGTGCTCTGAATATATTATGCCAGTTCTTTCTGTCCTGCCAGGTCTCTGTGGATAGGTCAGCTGCCAATCTAATGTTTTTACCCTTGTATGTTATAGACTTCTTTTCCCGGGCTGCTTTCAGGATTTTCTCTTTGTCGCTAAGACTTGTAAATTTTACTATCAGGTGACGAGGTGTGGACCTATTTTTATTGATTTTGAGGGGCGTTCTTAGCATCTCCTGGATTTTGATGTTTGTTCCCTTTGCCATATTAGGGAAATTCTCTCCAATAATTGTCTCCAATATACCTTCTGCTCCCCTATCTCTTTTTTCTTCTTCTGGAATCCCAATTATTCTAATGTTGTGTCGTCTTATGGTGTCGCTTATCTCTCGAATTCTCTCCTCGTGGTCCAATATTTGTTTGTCTCTCTTTTGCTCAGCTTCTTTATTCTCTGTCATTTGGTCTTCTATGTCACTAATTCTTTCTTCTGCTTCATTTATCCTAGCAGTAAGAGCTTCCATTTTTGATTGCACCTCATTAATAGCTTTTTTTTATTTCAACTTGGTTAGATTTTAGTTCTTTTATTTCTCCAGAAAGGGCTTTTATCTCTCCGGAGAGGGTTTCTCTAATATCTTCTATGCCTTTTTCGAGGCCGGCTAGAACCTTGAGAATTGTCATTCTGAACTCTAGATCTGTCATGTTACCAATGTCCGTATTGATTAGGTCTCCAGCCTTCGGTACTGCCTCTTGTTCTTTTTTTTTGAGGTGAGTTTTTCTGCCTTGTCATTTTGTCCAGATAAGATTTGCTTTCTCCTGCTGTGGAATTCCGCTGTTCTTGGTGAGTGAAGTTGGTTTTGGCTGGGTTTCTTGTTGATCTTCTGGGGGAGGGGCCTGTTGTAGTGATTCTCAAGTGTCTTTGCCGCAGGCGGAATTGCACCGCCCTTGCCAGGGGCCAGGCTAAGTAATCCGCTCGGGTTTGCTTTTGGGAGCTTTTGTTCCCTGAGCGCTTTCCGTAGCGTTCCGGAGGACGGTAATGAAGATGGCGGCCTCCCAATCTCTCGGCCTGGAGGAGCCGAGAGCTTGGGGTTCTGTTCCTCAGTGCGCCCTCAGAGAAAAGGGCCCAACAGGCCCGCCTCCCTGGCCTGCAGTCGCGCCTTGAGGAAAGCAGTCAATTGCTGGAACCTGGAGAAAAGCGCCCGGTCGCTTCCGTCTCCGTGGCCTCCGGCCGCACTCCGAGCCCACCCTGCCTGCGACGGGCACAAGGTAAGCCCGGGCTGAGAGCTCACTCCTCGGCTTTGTCGCTGTAGCCGGCTTCCCCGCTCTAATACCTGCGAGTTCTGCGGCACTCAGACACCCCCAGTCCTTCTGTGACCCCGCGGGACCTGGGGTTATGCTGACCCCGCCTGGGTTTCCCCCCGGTTTAGCCTCTGGAGCGATGTCTCCCAGTGGAGCAGACTTTTAAAAGTCCCGATTTTGTGTTCCATTGCTTCGCCGCTTGCTGGGAGCCGGCCCCTCCCCCCGCGGTCTATCTTCCCATCGCTTTGGATTCACTTCTCCGCAGGTCCTACCTTTCAGAAAGTGATCGATTTTCTGTTTCTAGAATTGTTGCTCTTCTTCTCTTCGATTTCCCTTTGGATTTGTAGGTGTTCACAATGGTTAGATAAGCTATCTAGCTGATCTCCTGCTACCCGATGTCGTCTCAGCCTGCTACTTCTCCGCCATCTTGACTCCTCCCCACCAAGGAACCTTCTAACAGCATTTGGTTAAGTCATTCATTTGTTTACTCATCCATCTATTAATCCATGAGTCAGCAAATATTTGATAATCCCTTCCTTTGTGAAGGAAGAGTAATGACATGAAGAACATATTAGGGGTGGAAATAAAAATAGAACAGAGAGTTCTGGATGGACCTCAGAGTTCTCAGAAAGCCCAGAATATAAAATAACCTCAAGGCTTTGGGTACTTAATCTTTAATAGTAGGGTCACTCTCATTATTAAAGATCATCTTGGGTTAGGACAAAAGGTTTTTGCTTCTTAGATACCCTATCCTATCTCTGGCCCCATGTTCCTCTGGTAATTACATGAAACTTTTGGTCACTGGGTTGTGTATTGCAGAACTTACTCACTAGGCCACAATAATTTCAAGAAATGAATGAGGAAAGTATTTTCCATTACCTATATGTAGGGTTTTTTCTCAGTTAAAAAGGGACCAAATAGTATGCTTTCCTAGGCAGGTATGATAGAAAATATTCAGTCTACTCCACCCTCTTCCCAGTTGTGGGTCTGTCTGAAAATTGGCCAGTTTCAGAATTCAGCTACTAGTTGTTTGTATAAATGACTAATGGTCATCAGAAACCATCTGAGAAGTACACCACACCCAGACATATTTTGATCTCTTCCTCCCTAAAGGCCCCCTTTTAACTGAAAAAGTTCTTTCTCATTCTATAGTAGTCTACTTTGTAGAAAGAGCACTTGCTGGGAATCAGGTGACTTAATTTCTAATCCAAGCTAACCTGCCAACTAGTTGAATGACTTTAGGCCAGGGGTTGGCACACAAAAGCCTGCTGCCAAATCTGACCTACCACCTGTTTTTTGTAAATAAAGTTTTATTGGAACAGAGCCACGAGTATTTGTTCATTTATTCTTTTGGCTAGAGAGGAGTATTTGTGACAGGACCATATGGCCACAGGGCCTAAAATATTTACTATCTGGCCCTTTACAGAAAAATTTGTCAACCCCAGCTTTAGGCAGGCCATTATCTTACTGGAGCCTTAGCTTCCACATCTGTAAACTTGGGGAATTAGATTAGGTTGTCCCCAGGGCGTATGTCCTTTTTAATATTCTGTTGCTCTGTAACTCTTACTATAGAGCAGCCTCATATCAATCATTGTACACTGGGATATAAGACCTATACACATTTATATTCACTTCTTCAATTTATGAAGTACTAATAATACTGGCAAGCCACTGTAGAAAACTAACCACTCTAAGAGGCTCTGCCCTTGCGAAGCTTATACTCTGGTTAGAAGACAGAGTTACAAGGCTATGGAGTTAAATTATAATAGAAGGTAATAAAGGACAACATACCAAAGTGAGTGTTGATAACTAAATGACTTCAGAGGAGAGAGATCATTATGGGCTGAGATGATGAGGGAAAACCCATAGGAGAAAGTGGCATTTTTTTATGAATAGTTATCCCCATGGCCCCATAGAATATTGAATTTAGTGTCTTTCTACAGCAGTAGTTCTCAGGTTTTAGAGTGCAGATTTTAGAGTGTAGGTTACTGGGAAAAAATACAATACTGGGAAAAAATACAAATACTGGGGAAAAAATTCCTGCCACCCAGCTTTAGTTTAGAGGTTCTGATTGTAGGTCTGGGGCATATCCCAGGAACCTGCTTTTTCAAAGAGCACCCCCTGGTGATTCTGGTATACATGGAGAATTTTCTTACTTTAAAAAATATTTCTTTGGAAATTTTGTTAAGTTGCTAAATATTGTTTCTGCTGAGAAATTCATGCTATGTTTGACAGAGTCTTACTAAACCGTACATTTTGTGTGAGCAGGAGGAACTCCACTATCCATGGAGCAATTACTTCAATGATTTTCTCTCTCCTTTTAGGAAATCTGTGATCCCCCAGGCCAAGAAGAATAAACTGAGGACTATCTCTGGAGGCCATTGAATTCCTTTTTAAGTCTAGAGGGGAAATCCGAGATCAGTATAGTGTTGTGTCTATGATAGCTGAAGATAAATTATTGGAAAGAGTCAGGGTACTAACTGCTTCCATTTGCATTTGACTCTTGGTCCTTTTGTGGTGAGCTTTTTGTTTGTGCAAAGCTGGCTGGGGTCAGTCTAGTGGGTCAAAAAAAAACCCTCAATGAAAGAGGTTGGGAATCTCCAATCTCCATCCCAAAACATGTCACTGATGACTTGAACATATCACCAGATACTCAAGGTACAGAAGAGAACTTCCACCTGTGGGGGAATGATCCTCTGAAGAGAAATTTGGAGTCATCATCAGAGCCATTGGAGGGGACATCTGAGAGTCAAATGGGTGACATTTCACAAGAGCCTGTCATGCCTCCAGTCCAGAGGAGAAAGTTAGATCCAATTCCAAAAAAGCATAGACATCTTAGGAAGGCTGTAAGGACAAAGAGAGTGAGGAAGAACAAGAGGAAGGAGAAAGTGGAGACCCTCTGCCCCCCGATCCTTCCAACACCTTTGGTACCACCACAAAGTGAAGAAGATGAAGTGGTAGATACAAAGCCGACTGTACTTAGTGCTCGCAAAGATGGTCCTGACCTTCCCAGTGAAGTAAGGATAAGGCATGGGGTGTCAAAAGTCTGGGCTTGCCACATTTTCCTAGGAAAAATAATGGCAACTCTTCCCCTGCAGTGGGAGGAGGTAGGGGTAAAGAGCTTGAGGAACAAACTGAGATCCTTAGGCCCAGATAAAGCATGAACTGACTCAGAGGGTGATGCCTTTTTTGTGTATGTGTGTTGGCGTTGAGGGCTTTGACTTCTTTCTTCTCCTTGCAGGACCAGTTACAGAGTCAGCAGGGTGAGGGTGCCTGTGTGACACATCTGGAGTGTCCAATCCAGCCCTGTGAGCAACCAGCATCCCCGGAGCCTGGGCCCTCTTCTCCTGCAGTGACATCCTTGGCATCACCACCACTCTGCTTTGGTCGCTTCTTAAGCTGTGTCTGCCGGACCTTCTCGAGGTCTAGGAAGCGGAAGCCCCCCAGGAGGCAGGGTACTGAGCTGACTGAGGCAGGAGTTGATGCCAAGTCTCTAAGACCTAGCCTGCTGAGGGATCTGGGCAAAAACAGAGTACAGCCTCATGAGGGCCTGTAGCAAGTTGGTACCGCTATGGGTTCTCCCTGTGTTTAGTTTTGTAGTTTTCTCCATATTGTTGTTCCTGTTGGTTGAGTTCTTGTTTATCAAAAAGAGAGCTGCTTTTATGCTGAGATCCTTAAGCCTAAAGATGCGGTAAAAGCAAAGTAACTGAAATTTTTAACACTTAACCCCAGTAGTGGGATTATTTCCTAATTCCTCCTGTTAGGCTGAAGTAGCATTCACTCTGGAGCAGTGGTTCCCAAAATCCATGCAGATGTCACTCGTGTCTTCAGTTAGCTCAAGTCTCACTGCCTTCTCTGAGGATGGAAGCCAGTCCATCCCATCATTTCGAGTAAAGTCTCCAGATATTAGCCACTAAGTGGAGACGTATCATGTCCAGCTCATCTCATTGTCTTTTATCTTTGGCTATAGATTCCTTTTGAATTCTTCATCCTCAGTACTTTGTAGAACTTCTTCCACTTTCTAACTGATTCAGCTATGCCTCAGAGGGTGGTGGTTGCTACTTTCCTTGGACAGGGTAACACTACCACCTCCTCCATCTCTAACCGTTGTTTGGTTTTCTTTTTGTCACTTGTTGGTAAGCTACCTGGCTCTTCCTTTTGAATGTACCTCTGGTGTTCTCTAGCCATATGTATTAAACCTAGTCAAATAAGTTAATAGGCTCCTTCCTTGTTATTCTTTAGCCAGACTCTCACTGAATCCCAAGTTCTTCTGAGAACCCTAAAGAAAATAAGTACTTAAGAAAAGTTCAAGGCTATTTCATTTCCCCCATTGTTTTCCCAGCACACTAGGTTAATACTCTTCCCAGGATGTAAACTAAGAGTTTAAACTAATCTTATGCCCTACTTTGAGAGAGTAGGTTTAAGAAGAGTTTGAGAGTTTCCCCTGTAACTTTAATTACCTGTTGTTATTTCCTACTTGTTCCAGTTTCCCACTTCATATAAGAATAATAAATAAAGGTGCAAATAGAAATAAATGTGTAAAGTATCTGCGTTAGAAGGAAATTTTATACTTTATTGTCTCCCTTCCTTAGGACTGACCCTGATGGTTACCACACTAGAATTGGAGAAGATAACCAATGTGTTTGTTTTGTTCTTTTTTGCCTAGAATAGGGTTTTGTAACTGTTGGAAAAATGAAGTTGGAAAGGGAATAGAATGATTTGCAAGAGCAGTGGCAAAGATCCTTAAGGCTGCCTTGGGGGTGATTTGTAAAAACTGCCCTGGATTAAGTTTTGTGATGTCATGTGGATTTCAAGTTGGGATGAAGAATTTTGTAAAACATCATACTCCATGCTTGGAGTAAAATGGGAGGGCTTTCTCAGGTCAGTCAGGCTTTGACACCTTTAGTTGTCTAAAGAGTGATTGATTGTTTAGAGAGTATGGCATTTTAGTAGAGCTAACTGAGCATTATAAATGGGCTCAAGCTATTACGTGAAATTTCAAATGATCTAAACTATATTTATGCACATATTTTCTCAATGTAATATAAGAAACATACTGCCAGGCAAGGCATAATGTACAAAAAATCTTGCATCATGGAGCCTATTACTAAAAGTTCAAAAGAAGGTAGATATTAGCGTTGTCATTAATGCTTTGTTACTGTATCTTATCATAAGGTGTTTCGGGATGAGTTGTTCTATCATAGAAAAACTGTTCATTCCAGCCTGGTTAGCCATATGCCCACTCCCATCTACAATGCTGATTTTCACACAAAGTTTATTTATTCCAAATTTAGAGTATAGATTTCAGATAAGGGAAGATCTGGATAAGCACTTGGTTCTGAAACTCTATTGCTCATATGTCTTGACCCCTCCCTCACAGACAGGGGAAAAAGGTGTCCATGTCTCCTCCACTGTATTTGTAAAGAAGAACTTATGTGTTCTCAGGTTTCACATTCTGTGTTGCTATCTTTATAACTTGAATTATTAAACATGGTTTATGTCTTTAAATAAAGTTGTTTTTGCAAAATATATTCGGAAAAATAGTACAGCTGTATCAAAGTAAAAACAAATTAAAAATAAAACCTACCACAATTGATGAGAGATAAAGCTTGGGGGTCATTTAAAAAAAATTGTTTCCCTGCAAGGCAGAGAAACAGATACTGTTGGTGTGTTGTAAACAGAAATACTTGATGGGTATAAAGATGATCATATTTAATGTATTTTGTTCCCTTTTTTTCTCATGGGAACGCACATAGCTAGGTAGGTGGTGGGATGCTAATTGCTACAAGTTGAGTAAGCTGAGATTAGGCAGGCTGATTAAACCTTTCCATGATTTTTTTTTAAGAACATTTGTTACATCTGCTAGGGAGTTATAACACAAGTTCTTCAAACAGATTATTTAATCACTCACCTGTGGTTGTATTTTCTGAATGTGATTGTTTTTACTCTGGTTCTTGTCCCAGTGTTCTGCATGGGAACACTCCTTGGTGGACATTTTGTTTTTGTCATCTTGTCCCCACACTATTACCCAAATTCCGACCAATGCACCTTTACTCACCTGGAAAATTTTAACACAAGAAAACTCTGGTTAATTTAGAATTACAGAGAATAAATAGAGAGGGTTTATTTATTAACTGAGTTTTAACAGAAAAAGTAGAAATGATCTAGTCCTTATTTATCGGAGGAACCGGAAACACAAAGAAATGAAGTCACTCCATCTCAAGATGGCCTAGCTGGTTAGTGGCAAAGCTAAAGCAAACAACAACTAACATTAGATTCAATATTGTACTTTATATGGATCTTCTATAATCTTCAAGCTGTTTGCATGGGGTTGATATTAATATTTTCATTTTACAAATGAGACCATTTAAGTTCAGAAATGTCCTGGTAAGTCCTGATACAGAATCCAAACCCAGGTTTGTTAGTCTCTGAAACCCGTACTCATTACATTCCATCTCCCAGTATTTATTACAGTGTTATAAAATCTCTTTGTATCCAGTCTAACCCTGTAATGTCAACAACAGACAATTTCTCTTATTTGCCAAAATTTATATTTTAGCCTTAACACATATATAATAAATATAGCTCAATTAAAGAAAAAGTTTAGATAAAAAGATTATTTCTTCCAGGTAAAATTTCTCTATTGGGCAGTAAATAATCAAATAGTTAGCCTAAGTGTCATTGATAAAATAGAATTGCAGTGTAATATAAACAAAGTTTTAATCATTACAACTAATTAAACTGAGACAATTACTTAACTGAAAAGTGATCAAGAGAAAAAGGAATAGCATGTAATCAAAGCAGGGCCCTCGACAGGATCACAAGACAAAGCACAGCAAAGATGAATTAGGTCCCATAGAAAGCTAATAGACTTTAGAGTGTTTCTAAACTGTTTTCAGGGGAATGGTTTGGGATTTGGGTAGCAGAGACACAGGCTCTTCTAGGTAATCCACTGACCCTTGAAATAAGTAAGTCTACTCCTGCTAATGAACTCCAGGATTTAAATAGAAAAATTTGAATTTTCTCACGCTTCAAAACATTCTTTTCATTCTGATTTGACAAGGCCTCTTTCAGGACAAAATAAAAGAACAACAAAACTGGTAGATTCAAATCACTACACTGAGTGGTCAAGGAACGTTCTTCATTTTTTTTTTTTTTTTTCCAAACTCAAGACATGAGGATCGCTGTTGTACATGGAAGATTGGATTGGGGCTTTCCTGAGCTGGATTCCGTCAGCTGTAAAGAGTTGCAGCTGTAAAGAGTTTTAATAGTGTACATGAAGAGGAAAACTCAACACAGATTAAAAGAATTTTTACACGAGTTACATAATTTTAAATTTTGAAATTCTATTTTAAATGATTTCTAATGTGAACTTGACTTTTCTTCTAGTTGTAATTACCATTTTGATTCTAGGATGCCTGTGAAAATACACAGTGTTAGATCATTACAATGGTAGCCCTTCTGGTGAGCAGAACAATAGATCCATTCATACATAGTGATGAAACAGTAACTGGGATTTTTATTAACTACTGTGAGAAATATCCCCTGAATATCTGTCTCTTTACAGGGAAGAAAGCAGAATTATAAAGATGGTACACAACTAAAGAAAAGAACACATTTCAATGAGCATTTAGTACCCAAACTCCTACGTGGTCTGTGATGCTCAATAAAATTCTCTGGCTAAAATTTATATATAAGATAATAGATGAAATAGAAAATAGTCATCCCATCATCTCTTTTCAGGAGCTACCATTCATCCTAATTTAAAATTTGGTTTCATTTTAAGGTTAAAATTATGAAGCAAAGTTCTGTGTGTAATTCAATGTGTTATGTAATTATATAATAAGTAGTTAGATATTTGTTTGAGCCTGGACTTAAAAGTTAAAAAACTTAAATATGGAATCCAAGTTTTGCCATTTGGTATTGTGTAATTTGGCTATTTGTTGAAACCCATTAATCCTTGGTCTCCTCACCTAAAAAAGGAGAATATTAACACTCCGTAGGTGGTTTGGGAGATTTCTTGAGGTTACTTTCCTGAAAAAGCCCAGTGGCTCTTTTGTAGTAGGGAGCTTTGACATTGTGATGCCTGTTGAATTCTTAATAGACAAAACAAGACAACTGCTTAAGTGTTATACAAGGGTAAGTTACTCATGTCAATCTTTATTTTGAAGAGAACTAAATTTATTTTGGGGCACATTGTGTGGAGCAAAAAAAATTAATATTTGTTTATTCCCAATTTGAGTGTCTCTAGAGAAAATTTTACCCCAGAACTTGGCAAGCCAAAGCCTCTGTACTATTATAACCTGTGAAATCAATATTAGTTGGGCCTTTATTCTTGATTTCTAGAACAGACATTCATCTGGTCCTAAATTGCCACGGTTTAATGCAACATCTTTTTAAATAAGTCATTAGCATTTTCTAAGAAAACTTCATTATAAAGGTAATTTATTCAATGACTGTAACAGAGTAGTGGTTCTTAACTTTTCCTGCTCAAATCCTTCTGAATGATAGGAGATATACTAATGCATCGCTGTGGTAAGGATTGTTAAAGAAATGATGATTGAAGCACCTCCCAGATGGATTAGAATTTTGGAGAGATTGTCTTGGTTAACCCTTCCCTGTATCTTGATAACCCCCTCACCATTTCTCTTACCTACCTGTGAATATTTCACTAAGATTTAGGGTCATTAAGTTCCAGTGTTTTGTGATCTGGATTTCATTTTGTCCCACTCAATAAGCATGGATGTAATATCTGTACCTAAACTGAAGCTATTTTATCTCGAAGTGAAACAAAGGAAACACACATAAAACATAGAAGAACCGCTTGGTGCTGTCAAGTAACTTATAGCCGCTCAGAGAAAATAAGTGAAGCAATCATATAATGACTACTGAGTACTATCAAAAGTATTCAAATGAGCTCCAAAGAGTGGCTGTGTTAAGTAAGCACTAATAGAAAGGGAAGATTATTGCAAGGTGGAATGTAGGAGGTGCCTTCTCAGAATAGGTGCATTTTGACGTGGGCCTTGAAGGCAGAACACAGTCTAGACTTATCCAGTCCCACAGACAAACAGGTTAAAATTACTTTACTCTAAGGACTCCTGGAGGCTGCCTGAAACCAGAGCACAAGTGTAACCAGATCCAATAGAATGTTGGCAGAAATGCTGCAGCCCTTATGGATGAGTCCTTGTGCCCAAGGGTAGGCAGTTCAGGAGTTGGGTCAGGAACAGAAAACAGAGCTAGAAAGTTAAGTGCGGAATAAAGGCAGAGATGGTGCAGAGACAATCACAAGGGAAAGAGTAAAGAGAAGGGAAAGGATGAACAGCAGAAAGACCTGTGGGGGTTAGTCATGTAGTGTTTCAGGGGGAGGGTCCCCTCCAAAGGAAAATGGTGGACAACATTGAAGGACATGAAAGCAGATGATTCTGATGGAGAACATCATGAAGAAAGGTACAGATGTGGCAATATTGTTATATGTTGGAGACATGGAGTAGCTTAGACATGTGGGTAGTAGTGGGAAATAAGATGGGGCCAGTTGAATTCTATATTTGTATTTTATACCTGCCTTTGATTTATAGTTGAGAGGGAGATCACATTCTTGATCTTCTTTAAAGAGATAACATTCCCCAAATTAGCAAACCCCAAAAGGAAAAAGTATAGGAATAGAGATGTGCAAGGGCATCAACCTAGATTCAGTAGTGACATTTAAGGATATGCTGTTTGGTTAGCTGCCTTCCACTATATATCTGGGCTACATGATTGCCATTTCTTTTTCTTTTTCTTTTTTTTTAACCACTTGCTTACAAATAATATATTTTTGTAAAATAATGGATAAAATTAAAGGAACAATTATAGGAAACCCTTATGTG
The DNA here is from genome assembly GCF_963455335.1 of Martes martes. Classification (NCBI taxonomy): domain Eukaryota; kingdom Metazoa; phylum Chordata; class Mammalia; order Carnivora; family Mustelidae; genus Martes; species Martes martes. Next base: position 57,162,087 of record NC_137888.1, on the reverse strand, counting down.
AAAACACATAGTATTCTGTTTCATGAAGAATGTAGAAAGTCATGATCTGACTTACGGTTCCACATTCCACATTAGTCAAAAATTAAACATGAAAGTTGAACAGAATAAATTTGATGGGAACTTCTAAATTCTTGTCAGTTCTTATGGCAACAGAGCAGTATAATCTAGTATTTTAGAATACCTCTGCAGACAGTGTCTGGGTTCAATTCCTGGCTTTCCCATGTAATAACTATGTACCTCAAACAAATTATATTTTTTTGGTGCTCCAATTTGCTCATTTGAAAAATGGGAATAGTTTACCTGCCTCCTAAGGCTTTAGTGAGGATTAAGGGAGGTAATAACATGTGTAAGGAATTTAGACTAGAACCTGGCACACAGGGTGCAACTACACATCTGTTATCCTCAGGTAGGGAGGACACTTTTTTGCAATACTACTTTGTGCGGAAAGAGGTTGTGAGGTCTCGAAAGGGAAGACTCTATGAGGTACCTGGGGAGTCTGACCTTAAATGTTGGCACTTTCAGCCTCAATATTGTGAGCATGGCTCAGAGATAGTAGAATCACCATACCTAAAGAGATTCTGTGTGGTAAGACAGAGGTTATTTCTGTATACAGAACCCAATTATTACATGACGATGGGGCATGTTCTTAGCATCTAATTGCGAAAGAGTCTAATTCATCTTTTGTCTTCAGTGCTTAGCATGGTGCCAAGCACTCTAATAAGCACATAACAACTTCTCAGTAAATGTCTGTCAAGTAAATGAGTAAACAATTCAGTGAAGACCAGAATTCCAATATATGTAAAATTAAATGTACCATTCCCGGAAACAACATTTTGTTTCATGCTCTTACAGCTTTTGCAGAGCTCTGGTACTGAACACAACTCTCAGATCATGGCAGAGGAAGAGAGGCTCCAGAGGGACTGAATAGGAAGTTTTCCTCAGTTAAGTGGGGCAGGGCGTGGGATCAGCATTAGGCTGATTTTAAAAAGGTAGATTCAGAACTGCTATATTCAGTGATTAAGAAGTAACATATTCCCCTTTCAGCAGTCTCAGTACTGTGCATGCGCACGTGCGCACACGCACACACCGCCCCCCCCCCCAAATATATCAGTTACTATACCGCCTTACTCATTTTGGGTAAGTGCTGCCTAATAGTCTACCTGAACACTTAGTAGTCTAAAACAATGACATTCATTCATTTAGCCTATGGATCTGCAGTTTGGTGGGGGTTTGGCTGGGAAGGCTCATCTGCACTCCATGCGGTATAGCAGAGACAGTTCTATTTTTGACTGAAAGTTTCATTCAAGATGGCACATTCACATGATTGACAAGTTAGTTCTGGCTGTCATCTGGTTGCTCAGTCATGCTGTGGGGAAGGGACTTGGTTTCTTTCCACATGGGGCCTCTTCATAGACTAGAATCCATTCACAGCGTGGCAGCTGTGTTCTAAGAGCGAGCTTCCTAGAGAACCAGACAGAAACTAGATTTTATGATCTAGTCACAGAAAGCAGATAGTGTCAATTCTGCTATAGTTACACGCCGCCTATACTCAAGGGAAAGACCCCTTCCTGCCCCAGGGAGGAGTGTCAATATCACAATGGATTGTATACAATAGGGGATATTGTGACCACTTTGGAAAATATAATCCCTAATTAAAGAAATGCCAATTCAGGTACCTTTGAAGTTCCCCAGGGTGACAAGACTGTTCTGGTATGCAGGAGATGTTTTCTGGAAGAAGCATATTCAAAGAGAGGAGATATTTTTGTGAAAGTCTGGAAAAGATGGTTCTAATTACATATAAGAGGTGTCATAATTCTTGTCTTAGAAAAATTATAAACAATATAAATGGGACAAAGGGATGGATGGGGGCATTAGCTGATTGAGGTAATTTAGCAGGAAGAACTGAGTGTCAACAATTTAAAAAAAAAAGGAATCTTCACTTTATCCTATTGATGCCAGTAGAAGGAGATACTCTGAACAATCATGGACCTTTAGCTATTTGCCAGCTGAACCTAATCTTTCTCTCTCTGTGACTGAACATCATGACTGGAGGCTCAGAAAAACTTTACCCAGCAAATTGAAAGTAGACAGAAAAATCGTAGGAAAATCTATAGCTGAAGTATGTATCAACATTCTTTGTTAGTAAATATTTATTTAGCTCTCACAGGTGAACTATAATGGCTGTAGTTCTCCTTCAGGCAGATTAGAGTTCAGCTGAGAACGATATTCAACAAATCAAATGCCAGCAGCTTTGCCCTCTCTGCTAGAGAAGAGGCACTTAAATGGTTTTAAAAATTATCTATTTTAGGACTTTGCATGGAAACCCAGAAAAATCGGTTTGCTAAAATCTATACCAGCTGGCCCAGGTGACTTCTTAGTCTCTCTCCGCATCCGTCCTATTCACAATTGAACTGCTATTGATTTGTATGATGAAGCAATAGCACACAAGTGATCGAGCTTCCCCCAAAGCCAGAACTTCTCTCTGTCTAGGGTTTGGGATGGGAAAGAGAGATCATAGACAATAAATTTTCTTTCTCAAAATATATTTGTTACTATCAGCTTGCTTCCTTCCATCCAAAGGAGACTGTCAAAGCCCAATTAGTTTTGAACATGGCAGTTCTTTTCCTTCTGGAATGTTAATCCGGCCAACAGAATCCTCCCAGGCAAAGGAGAGATGATTGGTCTTATACTAGCCTCTGAGAAGTACTCCAGCATTCATTTCCCACAGTTATATTGTTTTAGCTGATCCAATATGCTTCAGTAATTTAATTTAATAGTTTGGCCTTCTGTTGAAGATTCAGGTAACTAAATGGTGATGCATTTGTGACAACTATGTGTACCTTATGTCTGAGCACTGTTGTCAGGATAGGGACTTTTTGGGAGTTTGACTGGAATGGAACACGCTAAACCAAAGAACTGAGGACACAACATAAAAGCAGGATTTTTATTTCTTTCCCTGGACACTTCCACGAATGGGGCCGTGGACTCCTTTACCTAGGAGAGTTGAGGCAGAGCCCCAGGAATGAGGTCATTGTCAGGACTCTATGCCATGTAAGCCTTCTTGCCGTTTACTGGTTAGTATCTGATAACTTATTGAGACTAGACAACTTCATGTGCAGGATTAAAGGTGTTGTCCTGATCACGGCACCTCAGTTTCCATCCTACTCATGGGACCTAGAAATCTCGTGACCGCTTTTTGCAGCTGGGGTTACTCTCCTTGACGCTAGGCAGAATTTGAAAACAAACTTGTTTTTATTTCATCTCCTTGTAGGGATGACAATCTATGGGGCTGAGAATGGACATTTTCTGTGAGTTCCATAGGTTCTTCGACCTATGGCTGGAACTGTTTAAATACACTTAATACTGTGTTTGGAACCATGTTTTGAAAGGCATTATTCTGAAGCTTGGTGCTGTCTCCCTTCATCAAGTTTAATTCTTTTTATATCCTAAGTTCCATTTCTGGTTTTGAATGACTACCATTGCTTTCAGAAAATTCATTGTAAGATGTCTCGAGATACTAATATGACATGTACCTCATAAACAGGTTAGTTTTGCATTGTGTAAGCTCTTCTTTCTGAAGAGATGTTAAATGAACCTGCTACATTTTACTTTAAGGAGTTAAGCTTTGAAGAACCCTTCAAACAGCAAGACTTCTTTAGACAGGTGGTAATTTATTGTTAGGCATTCTGAAATGGTTTGTCTTGCAGAAATAAACATACGATAAAATTACCCAAAAAGCATTCAGGTGAGTGTTTTGATTCAACAAATGACAGGAAAGTTTGGAATTTGAATATTTTGTGAATTGTAGTAGTAACATTAGCAACTGAAGGGCTATGCAGACAAATCAGATGGAAAGCAATTTTGGTTTTAATATGAAAAATGTGCAGTTATGTAGAAGTTACTAAAGGTACTAGAAAAAGACTTCAACAAGGAAATAGGAATTATGTTTAAATAACCAAGAAGATCAAGAACACATGGTGATTGACAAGAATTAACAGAGCTATTAAAGATGTTTTTGAGGCAAATGCACATGACATATTTTAGTATTTCTCCAATGATTTCAACATAATTTTTTGTTGTTGTTGCCTGCTGGTTGAGGTTTAGCAGATGATATGTAAACAGCCAAAATGCTACACAGTGAGAAAAACTTCTTAGTTGTCAAGCTGCCAATCTTTTTTAATGCCTTGTGTATTCAAATACATATGTATATAAACACCCACACACCTAGAAAATAGATTGACAAGAAAGGTTATAAATCACACAGCAAATAAATAAATAAATAAATACATACATACATAAAAATGGAGTAGTACATTTATCTGTATCAGATAGGACCAGACTTCTTTAAATTGTAATTGGACTTTTATTTGATATTTTGTGGGGAAAAAAAAACCACACATTTTTTTTAAAAGATATTATTTATTTATTGGACAGAGATCACAAGTAAGCAGAGAGACATGCAGAGAGAGAGGAGGAAACAGGCTCCCTGCTGAGCAGAGAGCCCTATCCAGGGCTCGATCCCAGGACCCTGGGATCATGACCTGAGCTGAAGGCAGAGGCTTTAACCCACTGAACCACCCAGGCGCCCCCATACATTTTTATATTGGGGAGCCCACGCTAGACTTTTCTTCAAAGAGGTATGTAAGTAGTGGAAAATTAAGGAAGATATCAGCACAAGAGTCAATATGAGTAAGTGTTTAATGCTGGAGTAGAGATGTCATCAAGACTAATTATCTGAAAAAAAATTTTTTTTCTTTTTAGTACCTACAGACTATTCCTGTATTGGCCAGTCCTGAAAGTCAAATATATACCCGTATTTCTCAAACTTTGTGGGCGTCAGAATCATTGGAGAAGCTCCTTCAAAATATTATTGCCTGGGTTCTGTCCTCAAAGATTCTTTTTTTTTTTTTTTTTTTTTTTTTTTTAAGATTTTATTTATCTATTTGACAGACAGATCACAAGTAAGCAGAGAGGCAGGCAGAGAGAGAAGGGAGGAAGCAGGCTCCCTGCTGAGCAGAGAGCCCGACGCGGGGCTCGATCCCAGGACACTGGGATCATGACCCGAGCCGAAGGCAGCGGCTTTAACCCACTGAGCCACCCAGGCGCCCCTGTCCTCAAAGATTCTTGAGGCTAGTCCTCAGGAAGCAGAATTTTTAACGTCATTCTTTGCCTCACTGCCCAGGTGTGATTCTTATGCACACTGAAATCTGAGAATTATTGGGGCAGATAATATACATACAGTAGGATAGGAGACCATGCTACTTGCACGGTAAAACATTTATACCTTTAAAAATGTCAGAGCCCGGGATGCCTGGGTGGCTCAGTCAGGTAGGTGTCTGACTTCAGCTCAGGTCAAGATCTCAGGGTCCTGGGGTCGACTCCTGTGATGGGGTGTCTGCTTTTCCTTTTGTCTCTGCTCCTCCCCCCAGCTCATTCTCTCTCTCACGTAAATAAATAAAACCTTTTAGAAAAGTGTCAGAGTTCATCTGGAGTCTATGGTCCACATGAAACAGTTTAAAACCCATTTTGCTTCTGGGTTAGTTGTTTCATATTTTACTTTTTGCATAATTATTCTAAGAAATATTCCAACTTGACTTAGATTACACATTTTTAATTTATGAAATAACCAAATTATTAGGATTAGGAATTCTATTAATGCCCCCCCCCCCCCTTTTTTTGAACTTTGGAGCCAGAGGGAAAGAATCATAGCTTTCTGTAATGACAAAAAATTTGTAAGTATACAGGTATTTAAGTCAAGAGAAATAGTATTGAAAAATGAAAGGCATTATATGTAAAGTGCTGTAACTTCTTTATTGTTTATCAGCCCTAAATGTTATCATTCCCTTCCAACTGACTGTTTGTTTTCAGTTCACTGTGCCCTATTCTTAACTGGTAAGACCTGAAGATACAAAGGACTTTTCATAGGCTTGCACAAGCAGGGCTGGTGAAGGTGGGAGGAAGGTAAGCTAATCCTTTGAAGTGGTTGTCGAAAAAATTTCTGGCTGTGGTTGTGTAGCCCTAAGTGGTAGAAGCGTGGGGAGAGATGGTAGAGTTGATGTGGCCAGGCCAGGTCTCGAGGTGTACATATGCTGGAGGTTGGAAGGGAAAGAGAAATTGACTGTAGGCCTAGGACTAACCTACCCATGTACAAGGTGTTGGTGAGGGCTATGGAAGGTCTGCCTTGGGAGATGGTCTGGTGTGTTTGAAACTGGTACCAACTTCAGAGTCAAACTCTCATAGTTTGAATCATGGGTTTGTCATTGACTGGCTTTCTGACCACGGACATGTCACCTGTTCTCTACGCTTAGCACTTTTCTTCGATCTAAAATGTGAATAATAATAGTACCTACCTCAGAGGAGTTTTATGTGGCTTAAATGAATTGGCAACTGTTTTAATTGGGATAGAGTAAATGATGGATATTCCAAGATGTCTTACATCTATTGAGGAAGCAGAGATTATCTGAGATGGAATCACCACCATTAAACAAAAGATTGTTCCTATGAAAGGTACACCTAACATGATGCATACTGGAATTCTTTTATTCACTGAATCATTTATTTGTTTATTCAGTAGACATTTACTAAGCACTATGTGTTCATTTACTCAGCAACGTGTGAAGCACTGGGAATAAAAAAGTGAATTAGACTCTTTCATAATAAGGTATTAAGGTACATGCCCTATAGTCATATTATAACTGAATACCCTGTTATTGAGAGGGTGGTCTTTTAGTGAATTAATTAATTTTTGTTTATTAGTCCTAAAGGATATGGCCTTTGGCACTAATTTTATCATATGACTTAGAGGAATGAGAACACAGCGTCTCTCTGGGCAAGAGCAGGGGGAAATAGATGTGGCTGGGCAGTGCATGTCCTGTGTTTCTCCAAACTCACCAGTGAATGACTTTAGCTTACTCCTGATTCCTTAGGGAGCAGTGGGGGAGAGAATCCTGGTGGGTTACATGGAAGGATACATCGGAAGTGGAAAATGAATGCCTCACCCTAGCATTATCATTTGCCAGAAATATTCTATCACTTATTCTCTTTGCCATACATACTCTTATAAAGTAGGTTTCCTTTTTCCTTTCTCTCTTATCCACATTTTAGATTTTTTTTTTTTTGGAAAGGGAATTTTGATTCTGGACATAATGGAGTAAACACACTCCACCCTATCTCCTCCGTTAGTTATAACTAAAACACCCCACAATAAAAGACATTAAATGAATGAGTGACAGGTGGACAAAAGCAAGCAGAATGGATAAGGATCTCAGGACTGGAGGAATGATCTGGCAAGTGAGTTTCTGGTTTAATTTTTGTTTTCCAAAAGTTCTTTCTCCCTACCAGCACATAGTGGCACAGTCTGTGGAGAGGAGCCCTGTGGATTCTCCCCACCTTACATCAAGCGAGTGGCAACAAAGAGGTGAGATCACTTCACCTCCCTGCTAGCATGGCAGCAGAAACACTGTGAGGCCAAGCCTTGTAAAGCTGCCTAGATCAGTTACCCCTCAGAATACCAGTGAGGAGATGGAGTCCTTTCTCCTCCTCACTGCTGTGACAGAGGCAGACTGGCAGTAGCGTGGTGAGGCTAACTTTCTATCTTTCTAATAATAGTACCAGGAAGATGGAGCCCTGGGTACCAGAGTGGGGAAGGGATAATGGAGATAAAGTAGCTGAAGGAAGTGACCATTTGAATCTACGTTTAAAGTCCTGGATTAACTCCTGAGTTTACATGCTTGAAACTATATGGAATCAGCTCAGCAAAGGTTTTGAACACTGACCTATGGTGAGGACCATGCTCAGGTTTTAATCTGATCTCTGGGTGGTTCACAAGCTGGGAAAACCAGGTATCACTGCAAATTCTTTGAAAACCAAGTTAACACTTAAAGACAGTGTATAGAAAGTGGGCCAGAGTGTGTGTTGACTACCTGTTAGAATAAAACAAAACAGGGGCGCCTGGGTGGCTCAGTGAGTTAAGCCTCTGCCTTTGGCCCAGGTCATGATCTCAGGGTTGTGGGATCAAGTCCCGCATTGGGTTCTCTGCTCGGCAGGGAGCCTGCTTCCTCCTCTCTCTCTCTGCTTGCCTCTCTACTTGTGATCTCTCTCTGTCAAATAAATAAATAAAATCTTAAAAAAAAAAAGAATAAAACAAAACAAAAATCTGTGTTTCATAGAAGATTTAAATAAGATCCAGAGTCTTATAATATAGTACTCAAAATGTCCAAGATACTACTCTAAACTACTCAACATACAAAGAAGTAGGAATATCTGAACAACTATTAAGGGAAAAGGAAAACAACAGACACCAAGATGACTCAAGTGTTGAGATTATCAGAAAAACTCTCTGAAGCAGCCATTATAATCATGATCCAAGAAGTAAGGTAAAACACTTTTGAAAAGAATAGATACATGGAAGCAAAACAATAGAAACTATTAAAAAAAATCAGAGAAAAATTTTAGGACAGAAGAATATAATAATGGAAATTTTAAAAAATCACCAGAGGGGCTTATTAGCAGAATGCAGATGGGAAAGAAGGAATCAGTAAAGTCAGTGAACCTGAAGACAGGGAATAGAAATTACACATTTTAAACAATGAGAGAGAGAGACAGAGACAGAGACAGAGACAGAAATAGAGACACACACATGGAGAAGCAAAACCTCAGGGATCTTTGAGACAATATCAGCAGGTCTAATATTCACATTATAGAAGAGAAAGTGTGTGAAAAAGCAAACAAAAACCAAAAGTACAGACTTGAACAACACCATTAACTAACTTTATTTAATTGACATTTATGTAACGCTCCAGGTCACAACAGAATACACATTCTTTTCAAGCATGGATAGAACACTCACCAAGAAAGTCCATATTATGAATCATAAAGCAAACCTCATTAAATTTAAAAGAATTTAAATTATTGAAAGTATGTTCTCTGATCATAACAAAATTAGACTAGAAAGCAATAACAGAATCATATCTGTAAATCACTAATTTTCTAGATATTAGAAAATTAAACAAAACATTACTAAATAATGTATCAAAGAGGAAATCTCAAGGGAAATTAAAAATGATTCTGAACTGAATAAAAATGGAAATATAACCACCCCAAATTTGTATGACACAGCTAAAGCAGTGCTTAGGGGGAAAGTTATAGCATTAAAAATTTATATGAAAAAAGAAAGTTCTCAAATCAGTAATTAAATATTTGAGAAAAAGTATGGTCAATACTTATTTTTTTTTTAAAGATTTCATTTATTTATTCGAGAGAGAGCGAATGAAAGAGAGAGCATTAGAGGAAAGTGATCAGAGGGGGAAGCAGACTTCCCACCAAGCAGGGAGCTGGATGCAGGACTCAGTCCTGGGACTCGATCCCGGGACTCCAGGATCATGACCTGAGCTGAAGGTGGTCGCCCAATGAACTGAACCACCCAGGTGCCCTTATGGCCAATACTTATTAACGTGAAGTTGACTGATTAATCTTAAGAATTAAAGTGTAGAATAAAGTTAATATCCACATTCAACTTTGTAGTTTGCTTTTAGTTACAAAATTTCTAAAATTTCTTTCCCTAAAACATTCACAGCAGAGGTGTTCATTTTACTTGCCTATTTCACTTCTACTTATCACCACAGTCACTGGGATTACCTGAAGAAAAGGAATAAACTCAATGGCTATTAGCTCAACATGGCTATGTTTATTTACCTACAGAAACACAAAAAAGAGCAAAATATACTGAATACAAATAGAAAAGCAAAGTCAATGAAATTGAAAACATAAAAATCAATGTAACCAAAATCTGGTTCTTTTAAAAAACAAACAGTAAAATTGATAAAACTCTAGTGCAATTGACCAAGAAAAGAAGGTATGAATGGTCAACACAAATGATCAGAAATGATCGGGAATAAAAGAAGGAATATTACTAACAACCCAAAAGACATTCAAAGGATGATAAGGAAATATTATGAACTACTTTATGCACATAATTTACAACTTAGATGAAATAAATCAATTATTTTTAAGACACAAATATCAAAATCAATTAAGAATAGAGATAACTCGAGTCATCTTTTACCTATTGAAAAAATCTTACTCATAGTTAAACACTTTCAAAAAATATTTTCAAGCCCAGATGGTTTCACTGGTGAACTTTACTAAATATCTAAGGAGGAAATAAGATCAACTTTTCAAATTTCTTATTGAGTTAGAAAAGGACAGAATATTTCCCAACACATTTCATAGAGCTAGCATTACTTTGACGCTAAAACCAGACAAAGACAACATGAGAAATAAAAACTACAGACCAATATTCCTCTTGAACATAGAAAAATCCTCAAAAATATTAGTAAGGCAAATCCAGCAATATATAAAAAGAATAATAAATCACAACCGTGTGAAGGTTTATCTTGGGGAAACTCTCAAAGTAATTAGAAATGACAGATCATTCCATCAGTCCTGGATTCACAGTCTAAAATCAGTTAATGTATGTAGCCACATTAACAGACTTAATGACTGAAAGAACAAATGATGGTATCAGTAGATTCAGAGAAAGCATTTGACAAAATTCTACATCCAATATATAATAAAAGCTCTCAGCACACTCGGAAGAAAAAAGAACATGAACAATCAGATAAAAGGCATTTATGAAAAACCTACAGCTAATGTCATACTTAATGGTGAAAGCCTGATTGCTTTCTCCCCGACAGAAACTAGACAAGGATGTTTAGTCTCACCACTTTTATTTAATATTGTACTAGAATTCTAGTAAATACAATATGTCTAAAAATTGAAATGCAAGTCATTTTCCTTTTCTTCCCAAATGATTGGACAGGAAAAAATAAAAGAGTTTTTACTTGTAGATGATATGACTGTCTATGTAGATAATCTCAAGGAATCTATTTAAAAAACTTGTAGAACTAATAATTGAGTTTAGCAAGGTCATAGGATAAAAGAACAATAAATAAACTTCAATTATGTTTTTATATACTATCAATGAACAGTTGGAAATTGAGATTTAAAAAAAATTAGTAGTATTTATGGTTGTTCCAAAGTGAAACACTTGGAATAAATATAGCAAAATGGGTGTAGGATCTATATGCTGAAAACTATAAAATACTGCTGATATTAATGGAAAAACATATGTTCATGAGTTGGAAGACTCAACAGTTAAAATGTTAGTTGTCTCCATTATTATTTAGAGACATAATGCAATCCCAATCAATATCTCAATAGGATTTGTTTTGTAGCTATCAATAAGATGATCATAAAACTAATGTGGAAAGACAAGAACTAGAATAGTTAAACAGTTTTTTTTTTAAAGAACAGAATTGAAGAAGCACTCTATTGAATTTTAAGCCATACTATAGAATTATAGTAGTCAGAGTAGTGTGGTAATAGAACACTAAAACAGAAGGGATAATCCAGAAATAGATCCAGTGCTCAGAAGTGGCTGAGTTTCAACAAAGGTGCAATGGCAATTCTATGGATAAAGGGCAGTCTTTTCAACAAATAATCTAGAACACTTGGAAATTCACATGCAAAACAATGAACCGTCTTCTATACTTTAATCCAAAAGAACTTAACTCAAAATACATCAGAGATGTAGATGAAAATGTGAAACTATAAACACTTAGAAGAAAACACAGGGAAAAACCTTTTTTTTAAAAAATTATTTTTAAAATTTTAATTCCAGTGTAGTTAACATACAATGTTATAGTAGTTTCAGGTGTATGATATAGTGATACAACACTTCCATATGGTATAGGGAAAAATCTTTCTAACATTCAGTTTCAAAAGAGTTCTTAGATACAATGCTAAATGTATAATCCATAACAAGTAACTGATTAATTAGACTTTATCAAAAACTTTTATTCAACACCTGCCATTATTAAGAAAATAGAAGGATAAGGAGAGAAAGAAAGAGAGAGACTAAATAGACAACCCACAGACTGGGGAAAAATTTTTTTTCAAATCACATATCAAACAAAGGGTTGTATCAGAATATGCAAAGAACTCTCCAAATTAAAAAAAAATTAGAAAATAACTCAATTTTTGAAATGGGCAAAAGATTTAAATGGGTACTTAACCAAAAAAGATATACAGATGGCAAATAAGCACATGAAACTATGTTTTCCATCATTAGTCACTAGGGAAATGAAAATTAAAACCGCCATGAAATAGCATTTACACCAATTATCTTGTCTAAAATAAAAACTACTAATGAAACCAGGACTGATGAGGACGGTGAGCAGCAGGGACTGTCCTATGCTGCTGATAGGAGTGCAAAATTGTCCAGCCGCTCTGGGAAACAGCTTGGCAGTTTCTCAGAGTTAGGCATACATTTACTCTACGACCTAGCAATCCTACCTTTAGGTATATATATTTAAAAAGGGAAAGTTTACATTTACATGAAAACCCATGCATAAATGTTTATGGGAGCTTTATTAATGATCACCCAGAACCGGAAGCATCGCAGATATCCTTCAGTGCGTGAATGCAGAAAGACACCACAGTGATCCAAGTAGGGAAACATATTTACCAATAGAAAGGAATAAGCTGATACACACCAGAACTTGGATGACTCTCCTGAGATTTATGCTGAGTCAAAGAACTCAAAAGTTTACATATTTTATGATTTCATTAATATAACATTTTGGAAATTCCCTTTCCCCTTGCAAAAAAAAAAAAAAAAAAAGAATAGAAAACAAATCAGTGTTTTTCTGGGGCTTTGGAGTGAGGAGGGTCAGAACACAAGAGACACTCCAGGGGACCTCTTTGGGGTGTTGGCACTGCTCTGCATCCTCTCCGTGGTCATGGTCAAAGAATTTATACATGTTAAAATATCACAGAACTGTACATCAAAAAAAGTGAGTTTTACTGTTTGAAAATAAAAAATAAAATAGAAATTCATCTGGTTCCTTGTCACTGTTTCATGTAATAACTTAGTGTATTCTCAGCTCTATAATCTGTCGTTATTCACTGAATGAAAAGATTTGATATTTTGTTTTCTTACTAATATATTTTAATTTTCAGCTAGGAACTTAATAGATGGCTCAAAAGATAATATGAAAACTAATAGCTTTAAATTCTGATGTTTTGAAGGATTGTAAGCATCCAGAGTTCCCTTTTCATATACTAAGTTCTCTAGTCTGCATCTAAATTAAAATGGTAATTTCTATAAAATATTTAATCATTTATCTTCAGTAATGCTTTTTAAAAAATAGAATAAGATGAAATGTTTGTCTCTTCTCAATGCCCATTTCTGCATCTTCCTCAATTTATTCTGACACATAAACTTTTATTTCTACCAGAGGAGACTGGAGTTGGAAGCTTTATTTAAATTGAGTAATTGAGTGACTGTGTTAATGTTGCTTTGGGAAAAAAAAAACAAAAACATGTGTATTTGAATTTCTGCCCAAAAAAGCAATGCTTCCTGCAAAACTGTATATTTTTACAAATTTCTAATAAGAGGATTCAAGATCAATTGGGGGTCATAAACTGTGAAGGACCTAAAATTTTCTTCCACTTGCAAGTTAACAAGATAGCCAGCCATGGTTTTAAAGATGCCCTTTGCCAGAGGCTCCAATCAGCAAAATCACCAGTAAAGAGAGAAATGTATCTCAAAATAGTCATTATTATTTGGGGGCCCTCAAAGTAGAGAATGGGCTCCAGTCTGGTGTACAGGGCTCCAAGTCAGCCTATTGGTTGTTCCCCATTCAAAGGATACTTGAATGCAGATTGGCAGATAAAACAGACAAGTGAGGCACGTACAGTCTCCAATGTTCAGAGTATCATGAAGTGCAGAGCCTTCTTCGGTAGGGGGAGAAGAGAGGCAAAGAGACAACAATTTTCCTTGACTGCCAGACAGATTGAATATTGAGAATCTGTTCACTTAGTCATGAGAAGGTTTACTTGGTGACTAAGCTCTTGAGTGTCTGTGGTGTTTATCAGCTACCCCTACTGGTGGAGGTATGATAACAGTGCAGTCAGGGACATTGAGACTGAGGCTTTTGTTTTGCTAACCCACAGGACATCAAGTATAGAGTGAAACCTTTGGACGAATGGGATAGAGGTACTTAAGCTAAATCCTGACCCACTCACTCATTGGTGGCAAATAACAGTGGAGTTTAGGTAGCTCTGGTGGATCTCTACGTGAATGAGAATTGGTCTTGGTAATCAGGTACCAGTGGCCAGGAATAAGGCACTGGTGACATCCAAGCAGCATACCAGGTACCATCAGTCTATGCAACAGGATTGGTTCCAGTCACAATGTCTGCAACAGCCAGGGCTAGGAGAGTAACTACTGGATTCACTCGTGATGAAGTCATTAGAGAGTGACTCACATGTCTCTTCAGGGTTTCTCTACATGCAGTAAGTAGTTCCTGAATGGGAGAATTCCTTCTGGCACTTATAACCATTCACAATACCGGCATGTCAAAAATCAACACCAATTATACATTTATCAATGTAAACCACAATAGCAGTACATTGAACTGTCCCAAAGGGCCCCACCTACACGGTTGGGTTAGCTTCCCTTCCTCACTGTAAATGTGGCCCAAACCCCCTGAACTGAATCTGGGCATTTCCTCCCCTCTTAGGATGGGGTAGAATGGTGACTTATCCTCCTGTATTCAACAGAGCCTTCAAAGTGTGAGTCCTACCTTCTCCATAGTTTCTCAGCATTCTTGGGCAGGTGCATATGGCATCTGGTGCTCCTTGGGGACAGGGAGACTTTGGCTCCACCCCTAACTGGTTTTTTCTTTAAAACACTTGAGGTTGTCTTGGAGGAGAGAGGATCAGGGACCTTGCAGGGAGAGGGTGACATAGCTTCAGTAAATGGATCATATTTACTTTCCATTTTGAGTGGTGCAGCAGATGCTCATAGCTCAACTAAATGAACCTCCAATGTTTTTGATCCAATCAAAATCCAATCTCAAATAGCAAGGTCATCATAACCAACACCTTCAAAGTCAGTTTTGGAGACCCCTTAACAACTACAGCCACGTTGATTTCTATTTGGAATCTCAGGATTTATGCCTTCTCTCTGACTTGGTCTTTACTCTTACGAGACAGTTTTTATAATGGAGCACACATTATTCTGGAGTACTCCACTGCCACATCACCAAGTTAACAGCTCTTAAATACTCATGTAATTTCAACATAGGACTAGCGTTGTTTTCCAAGGCAGCAGCGATGACAGCAAACGTTTATCCAGATCTAAGATTGCCATGCTAGATCGTGGGAGGGGCTGAGCTATATGCCACCCAGCAGTTGCCATTCTTTCTTAAGCATTGTGTGTTTCCCTGTCTCAGCTCCCAATTGAACCAGCCAAGGTCCCAACAATTTGCCTGCTTTCTCTCTATAGTGGTTGCAATTTTCCCTCCTTTCATGTTCAGTATAGGTGTGCTTCTCTGAAACCTGTCTCACAGGGGACACAATATTACACTTACCAGAATGGATCTTACTACTAGTTGTTATAGCGGGGTAGACCTGAGGTTGACTTTGAGACTGACCAGGAGGTCCCTCCCTCCTAGAGGCAGCTGTCTTTGAACCTACTTTCTTGTCTTCTGTCGCAACCATCTCTCCAATTTATCTTCATTAACAGGACATAAAATGGAGGACCATTTAATGCCTACTTGACTGTACAATTTGGTTAGATATTTCATAGTGATCAGTTAGAAATTTTCCATTTCAACTACCTTCCCCTATGATTTAATATGGAGATAATTGACCCTGTTCCCCTGTTAAATCACCCCAACTTCTGTTTAAAGTAACTAGTGGAAGGAAGGAAATCTTAAGCTTCAGTTTCCAGGAGGAAGAAATCACTTTTGCCTAAAATAATTTAATCAAAAAGGAGACATTAAACTCATGTATTTCTGGAAAAAAAAAAAGAGGTAGGAAGGAGAAGGCACTGAAGCTTGAGAGGAGCTTAATAGTCTCTAATTGGCGCTGAAATATTTGGGTAAGTTCTGACTAAATTTGCCATGGGCATAAGTATCAATGGAAGAAAACAGGATATGAGACATTGGACAAGTTATAAAGAAAGGGCACTTTGTTGTTTCTATGCATTTTCTCAGTGTGCACATGTGAAATACTTTCTATATACCAAAAATTCAGGAGCCAATAATGCTCCTCTAAACAATTCTTAATGGATAAGACTGATTCCTGGAATTCCATGAATAGAATTTTATCACACTGAATTAAGGTCTCTCAAATGTATATGAAATAGTTGGCAGATGATAGATGCTGCTTTTCTTCATTGTAGTTATAAGAAACCTGATTCAATTTGACCCTTTCCAGAGAATAAAAGAGACAAGAGGAGAGGTAGCAAACAGTAGGGAGCTTAACCATGAAAAAAGGTTGTCCTTTTTCTGATAAGACAGTGGAGAAAAGGAGGTGCAGTTTATTTGAAGACAAATTTTACCTTTCATAATTTAGTCAAAGTTCAACCCAATTTCGAAAGAATTGATATACACGCTTATGCCATTTAGCCAAAGGATTCAAGAGCTAATAAAATTTCACCATTGTTCAATTAGTGCTTAAATCTTTTAACTTCATGTAAGTAAATTTCATGAGTGAAATTCTGAACTTTCCATATTTTTCAGGTAATATCAGTTAATTATATCCTTGGTAACAATATATTGCTCTGATTTTCCTTCATGCATGCAAATCAGGCATGGAATTGTATTATCTTTCTCAGCCCGCTTGGATGACACACTGGACAACTTCTAAGTTTTCTTTCTTGCATTAGGTTATCTCTCTGCCTTGGTTTGAGTGTAGACTATTTACTAATGAATGAGATTCTTGGTATTACAAAACCAACAAGAAATCATAATTTTTTCATAATAATAGCCATTTGTAAGTTATAATCTTCTAAGACTCTTAGGAGCCATATATAAAATTTCTCACTCATTGTGGAAAAATCTCACTGAACACAACCTTCATCAGCTTGAATGCTTCCAGAGTATGAGAAGAGGACCGTGGCAAGGCAACCTCTTCTGTTTTTGAGCAGCTCTAATGAGAAGCTCTTTTCGATATTGTACTTGAATCTGCTTTTCGGAGCAGGAGAGAATAAGCCTCTCGCTCTGCTACATGCTGGCCCTTTGAGTAAGTTTATGTTGCCCTCCACTGGCCTTCAATACACACAAATACACACACATGGTCTCAAACTATCAGTTTGACTATGTGCTCATATGATTTCCAGGACCTTAGGCCTTTCATGGATTGATTTTTTTTTTTTCCCTAAAAGATAATTTACCTAGGGTGACCACATGCCTGGATTTCCATGGATAGTATAGTTGTCCAGGTGTAAATAATAACAGTGCTCTCTTTTACTCTTACAATGTTCTTGTTTCAATGATAAATTGTAATGTCTGTGTTTTACAAATAAAGATGAATTGCAAAACAGCCATCACACAAGGCCTACCAGATTAGTGTTCTGGAAAATTCATTAGTGCAGGATCAGTAACAGATGTGTGGGCTGTGCCCCTCCCACAACCGTAGTTTTTTGGGCGGTGCACAAAAATCTATCCGAGTTCTTCATCAGACTCCATGAGAGGGACCATGGTCCCTATGGTTGTGGATTTCTAGGCTGCATGATCAGATCTGTGTGATCAGAGGCTGACCTACCAAAGCTATATGACACGGCAGCACATGGTTCTACAGCCTTATTCTACCACTTCTGTGAGTTATAGGTTGGATATACTTTAGCCCTTCCTCCAACTTGTTCAGGGCCTAGGGTCCTGGCATTGCAGTTGATCAAGATTAACTGCCTTAATCATTGGGTTATAGACAGTTTCCATGGAGCTTTGCAAGAGATCAGCATTTTTTATGAGACTAGATTTTTCTAGATCAGTCAAATTTACCTTTTACTCAGCTCTTCCCTCTTTCTCTAAATGAAGAAGTGGCCTTTAGGCAGTATAATCTACCATTTTAACCTGTAGGAGTTGTGTGGCTAGTGACGGCATCACTGTGGTTGACACAATAGGAATGAATGAATAACTACTGCCAAGAGCACTTTGTGTTTATCTAAGGCAGAATGGAAAGGGCTATTAATCTGAATAGTCCTGGAGGTATCTAGCTGGAAAGTGGAATAGGACAACTATCTGTACGTCACTGTGGTTGCTGAGGACAGGCTAACCATGACTAACAGCGTTGTTTCCTAGTCATAGAAAGAGACCTCTTTCTATGGGGTCCTCTGGCAGGGATCCTCTGTCATTACAGTGACATTGTATTGTAGTTCTTGATCACACCAGGGAGGGACTGACACATCCATAATCATGCATTTAATCTTGCGTAGTCAAGGACTCTGTCTACTACCCCAGGAAAAAAAAAAAAGGGCAATTCCTGCCTTTGTGAATATTTCCCAATGAACACTGCCCCAACAATCTTATGCCACTGCTGCTTTGGCCATTTTCCCTTATGTGCCAGACAGTTATCCTAATCATACCTTATTCCACAGGTATGGGGGTAAAGAGCAGGTGAGGTGGAAGAGACATTTTCTTATTGTTCTTTTTAGAGTACTTCTTTTATGCCTGTCTTTTCTTACCTAGTTATGTGGCATGGTGGGAAATTTCTCCTGATGTTAGATCTGGTTTAGGCACTTTCACTGACTTGCCATCTTAGGTTGGACAAATCATACAAACTTTCTTTATCTATAATATGGGAGATGTGGTACAAATACCCCATGATTATAACTTCTTGAGATTGGAAATATGTCTTTTTATTATTGCCCTACTCCTGACCCAGAGAACATAATATGTAAGTGTGCTCTATAAATATCTAGTAGATGAATAAACAAATAATGGGTATCTTTTACCTTTCTTCTTGTTGGTGTTTGTATGCTGTTCCAACCTATTGAAATAATTCTGAATTTGGTTCTGTCTTTCATCATAAAAACTAACATTCCCAAGGTGCCTGGGTGGCTCAGTGGGTTAAGTGTTTGCCTTTGGCTCAGGTCATGATTTTGGGGTCCTAGGATTGAGCACCTCCCCCCGCCCCACACTGCCCCTTTGTCTGCTGCTCAGTGGGGAGTCTGTTTCTCCCTCTCCCCCTCTCCCTGCTTGTGCTCTCTCTTAAATCAGTCAATCAATCAATCAATCTTAAAAAAACTAACTTTCCCCACTTGGTATCACCTATAGAATGGATATACCTTCTACATAATCACCTTAGTCACTGATGAAAAGATTGAATAGGATGTCATTACATGCATTTTTCTTTGTGCCATAGGATACACAGGAAGGAGTTTGGTTCCTCCATATTCTTTAAAATCTTCCTATGTATTAAAAGCACCTGTGAAAAAAGACAATTCAACGTTTTGGACTGACTGAACTACAAAATCACCAAGAACTGATCGCTAAGATTGCTGTTCATATGGAAATTTATTGAAAATTCATTTGGTTCTTACATTTAACTGTCTTGGTCAATTCTGTTTCTTAAGGATGGAGGATGGTGAGGAGGACTTTCACTCTCTGGTCTTCTGGTATCTTGATCCCAAAGACATACAAGACCACTCTTAAATAAAGAAGAAGAAAAAGAACATTAACCTTTTATTGGCCTAACTTTGTCTTCCAATATATAAAGTGATAGCAGACTGCTAGACACTATTAAACTAGAAAGATCTAGACGATAAGTACTGATCAACATTGAAAGGATAAAATACTTAGATAAGTTTAAGAAATTTATTTATGTCTAAAGGATGAATTTAATAGGTCTTGAAAGTTGTAAAGAGGTGGCAGTACTTGAATCCTATATAGTTGTCCCATTAAAAAGGTAACAAATATCTTTCATTACCAGAGCTTAAGCAAACACTTTCATTCACAGTGAGTGTGAGAGTCGCATAAACAGTACTAGAAGCAAAGAGGAGATTTCTCTGGTGCCCCTGATTAATGCCAAATCATCAAATTTTAGGATTGAGGGGACTTTTAGAGACATCAGGCTAGGCAGGGGATAGCATAAGAATCATGACCTTTCCAAATCACAGTTGTCCTTCTATATTTAAAGTTATTTAAATTTTTGTGCTGTTAGTCTTATAGTTATAAAATAATTGGGTATTTCTAAAATTTTAGAATAGGAAAGGGGCTCAAACTATCTCCCACTTAACTCACTGTCTTGTGCAACTAGAAGATGGTCCAGAAATTAAAGGTAAACTGGGGCTGCAAAGGAACAATTGTTTTACTTCTTCCTGTTAAAAAATGCCCCAGTGACTGGACTTGGTGCCCAAGTGGTTAGACTCTCATACTTGAAACTGCATATTTTTGGCAAATGACTTAGCATTTTGAATCTGTCTTCCCTCAGTAAGGCTAAACATGGCTTGTGGAAAATCAAATGAGAACTAACAACAAAACAATAATGATGTCACAGTGACAATAATATCTAATACTTAATTTAGCTCTTCCGTGTAGGTACCATGCTAAGTGTCTTAAATATGTTTGAAAATTTAATTTTTGCATAATCATTCATACAAGATGGGTGTTATTTTCATATGTATGAAATCATTTTTAAAAAAGCAAAGAGCTATAATGATGTGAGCCATTATTATTACTAGTGTCATATTTCATCCAAGTAAAAAGACTGGGTTTTTAATGTTACGCGTCCCCCCAGCTGCCATGTATTTGCGACTTAACCAGGGTTCATTTGGCAAACAAATACGCCCATTAAGAGCTACATAAGAAAACATGGAAGCGTGGCATCTTAGAATAAAGCTGGTATAAAATAAAATTTATTTATATATCTTTTTATTCATGAATAAAGCAGAGGATTTAGTGGTCACCAAATATCTATATGATTTCCTATTTTTCTAACAGTCTAGCAATTAGGATAGGAATCTGTAATTAATTTTAGCCAATGAAATGAGAGCAGAATTAAGTGTATCGCTTCTGGGTAAAGCACTTGAGTTGTTATGTCTCTTGCATTTTCCTTTTCTCCACTGTCATAATCCCAGATGACACATATTATAGAAGGCATAACAATACAATGGAGGAGGGTACCTCTACTTACCTTGGTTTGAGTTGGATTAGGTCCCTGAGGTTATAGCATAGCCTGGCCTATTCTGACTAATGTAATTCTGCTGTGCCTTACAGCTGTATCCTCCTAAGGTTCTAGAATAATGTGATAAATGAAAGAACTGGTTGGTAAGTATTTGTGCAAGTAATACGGTCCAAGCTCATAACTTTACACAGGAGGTGTCTGAGGTATAGCCAGGTTAGATTTAATTGCCTAAAGTACTAAAGACCAAGTTCTTCCCAATCCCTTCATATAACTGCACTAATAGAAGACGAGAGCATTTGTGTGGCACACTTGGATAAGTCTTCGTGTTTGGTGGTGACACACTCAAGAGTTCAGGCTGTCTCAGCTCCTTTCAGGCATGCTAGGGCCTAAAGGATCAATTTCTTCACCCACATATGCCATCTTGTTTGGAAGAATCTAGCCCCAATCCCCACAGTTTATTAGCAATAGTTTCAAGATTAGAATCCAGGTGGCCTGGCATGCTACTTTACTACACTAGTTTTAAAAAATTCAATTGAGATGATTCAGATTCCAAAAAGTGTTTTGCTTCTGATTTAGCTACACTGATTGAATTGGGTACATCTTAGTCCTCTATCTCTTCATATGTTAAATACGGGATTATTCTCTAAGGTTCCTCTAGCTCAAAAATTTTATAATTCTTTCAGAACAAGGAAATATGCCATATGCTATGTGGACCTGACACAAATTGAAATTGGTATTTTATGATAATACAGTAAATCTGACAAGACGGAAAGCCAAACGAGATGAAGTTGTCCCTGAAGTGAATTCTTTTCAGTTTGGCCTTTTATATTTAGTCATATACATTGAGTGATTAGGTAACCATGCCCCTATGTGAGAAGTCGGCAATCTGCCGTCCAGTTGTAGATTCTGAATGGAGTGACCCACATTTCGCAAGGATCACCACACTTGATGCTTATATATGTGAAGACCATATGTATATTAAGCTTATATATACATTAGTCACCAAGTGCTGGGAAAACTTGTTTCAGATACTTACAAAGGAAAATTATGTAAAACAGTTAGTTTAATACTGTTTAGAAAGTTAATACAACATTTTAGGGCTTGGCAAAATTTCTTTCCATAAATATATTTTTTATTTTACCATCAAAACTTAATTCCTAATAACCACTTCTAAACTAGCAAAATATTTAAATAATTAAACACATTACTATTTTAAGTGTTCATCCAGGATTTTTGCTGCCCAAGAAGAGTTTTTCTGGGGGGGGGGGAATAAACTTATTTTCCCACTACCATCTTAGCTTCATGGGCCATTGCCCAGAAATTAGACTGGGAAAAGAAAAAAAACAAAACCAAAACCAAAAAACCAAACGGATTAACAAGAGAAAAGTAAGCAGAAGTTTAGTAACACATGCATCATGAATACACGTGGAAGCACTTTGTGATCAGTAACTCAAAGGGGTGGTCACAACTGGGCTTATGTAGCATTTTAATGAAGAACAGTAATTTTGTAGAGCAGTGAGAAGACAAGGAAAAGGACTTAGAACTTTCAGGTTCAGCGAATTTGGGGAAGAAAATATATGGGGAAACTAATGGTAAATAAAGGCTGGTTTTAGCAAAGTTTGTTATGTAGATTCATTTGGGCTAATCAGGGTGGAGAGTTCTCTCCACTGATTAACTTCTCTCCTCTTGCAAGAGAAGGCGAGGAAGAATATTTTTCCAAATTTATGTCCCACTTTCAGGCAGCGAGCTTTTCTTATATCTGTTTTTTTCCCAAATTTTTTCAGCTCAAGATAAGCAATGGGCCAAAGTAGCATATTTTGGGGTGGCATATTCTGCTACCCTGTGCTGATTTGTAGGGAGGCTAGAGATTTCACCCAGGTTAAAAACCTACTGACACCGCTTGTGTTCTTTTCTCAGGTGCAGTCGGTGACTCCATTGCACTTGTTCCGTATGACCAACAGACCAGGAGAGTATCCCCTGTTCATAGCACTTAATCAAAATACTTATTTTGCTTTGAAGGATATTCAAGATGGCTAATGTTTCTCTTCATAAACTAAAAGGCATAGCCTCAGCTGATGTATGAGCTTTAATTGAGACACGTGAGTTTCCCATGGTGTTTTCTGTCCTGACAAGGATGCACCACATGTCGCTCTGAATGGTCATCCCCTTCCTCTGGCAGCTTCCTTCTCTCTGTTCAGTGACACAAGCGGCTCTCGCAGATGGAACCGTGCTGGTGCGCTGAGAGTTAATCCAATTAAAACAGCATAACTAAATAATAGAAAAATGTTTGCTGCATATGGAGGGAAAATGACATTTGAGAACTCGTTTATTAGATTGATGAACTGAGACATCTAACGCAGTGTTTTCCTGACATGCTTGGCTGGTGGGGAGGCCTCCCTTTCGGAACCAGTTGACAGACTATGTCCTGCCTCATTAAGGCGGCCTTAACGCAGACGACATCTGGAGAGTCTTGTATTTTTTGTGTTTTAAGTTCAGTGTGAAGCATATAACGTGTTTGTGAGATTTCTTCTGGATATTCTTTCTGAATATGCAAATAAATGTGGGCACGAAGCGAAAGCTTCTCATCCGGGCCTCCTATGGCTGAGGCAAACTTTTCGGACGTCTATTCCCTCGGCGTGGTTACTTTCTTTCTTTCTTTCTTTCTTTTTTTTTTTTTCAGGTTACTTTCCTCTTTTATTTTTTTTTAGTATGAGGTTGATCCTTGCTATTTCCCTACAAACACCTTATGCTGGAGTCACATTGATTTTTCCCCTCACTGCCTGATGAGTGCCTATTAGTTCATGATGGAGCTGAAGCATCTTCTCCCCTGTGAAGGCGGTTCCTAGCATGACAGCCATGGCAGCACCCAGAGTGCCACCTAGGTGCCATGACTCATGGTTTATTGCCTATAATTTTATTTAGTCTTTCACCTGTTTTTATTGTTTCTCCATTGGTCTTCTTTTAACTTTATCTTTTCCTTCACTCGTATCACCCCAGCCCTTCGGCTAAGTCCATGCATCCTTTCCCCTGAATATTTAACTGGACCCTACCCAAGACATTGCTGACAAACTGGCCCAGCTCTGGGCTCCACTGAGGACCTCTGCTTTGACATTTTGATTCTCGGGACCAGGTTTCTGGTTCAGTTTCTCATGGGTGGCACCTGTTCCTTTCAGTTTCCTTGCCTGAGGAGGTCACCCGTGGCAGGCATCTGCCTGCCTGACCTGCTGGTGCTTGAACACACTCTTGGGCTCTTCCTGGCCCCTCAGACTGTGTGCTCTGGTATTGCTCTGGTACTGTGGAGACGACATAGCCTCAAAGACTTATTTATATACAACTGCCTTTGAAAAGAGAAGTGGCCGGAGAACGTTCTTTCCTTCAGGGTACTCTTGGGCCCTAAAGTATGGTTTTTAAGTGAAAGCAGTTCTAGTGCTCTAGCCAGAGAACATTGAGTTAGAGAGGCAGCATGAGGTAAATGGAAGGGTGCACGCGAGGAAGTTCAGGGCCCAAGGTGGCTTGGGGGTAAATTCTGCCCAGTGGGTGCACTTGAGGGAATGATGGTGAATCAGCCTAATTGCACTTTTATTTTGAGATGTAGAACTTCTGAGAGTGTCTCACTATTCAGGATTTCCTCTACCAGAAGCTGAACATGTTTTCTGGGTTTCTATGGGCTTCCTGGATGTCCTAGACATCTGAATCTCAGAATGGTTATTAGGTTGGTGGGGTAAATTTCTTGTAGCTTTCTACATCCTGGAATAAACCTCCATTACTGAAGGCAAACCATGAGTATTTCTGCCTTGGATTTCGTAGGAGGAAAAGTGCATACTTATTGGAAACTTATGACCTTCTCTTGGCAGTAAAGTACTCACAGTTGCCTAAAGCATGCTGCCTCTTGTCAAGCCCTATGAATTTTGGGCCGCACAGTGATCTAGACATGTGTCGGGTCCAAGTTCCATCCTTTGTCTTCTGCCTTGCTGCTCTAAGGGAAGACAGATTTTAGCTTCCTGTGGGTCTGAGATAGTGTTTCAAGCCTCCACCTCATGTAACACAGATAATATATAGATTTTTAAGTAAATATTCTTTGATCCAAAGTCAATGAGGTCGCTGTTGTCCAAGATATGTTCTTGAACAAAAGTGAGTTTTCATCCCATAAATATGTACATATATGCAGCCTGTGTGTAATTCTATATTTATATTATAAGTATAATCTGTATTTTGTACAATATAAAATATAATATTTATAAGAATAGTATTTATATGATGAATTCTATGCACACACACATCTCCAATATTTTAGTCCTCATATACTGGCTATTGTAAACTTACAGTCAAACTCAGCCTCTTTATCAGAGTTTTTAGCAAAGGAGACTCAAATTTCTTGTTATTCAAAGCTTGTCTCAGGAAGTCTTTCCACCCGTGATATATGCAGACACAGTGTTGCTAAGTATAGAAGACAGTCCTTGTCCATCCAAAGGATTTGTTGTGTTTTTTGGTGTCATGGTACCTCAGCTAAGCACTACTCAAGCATTACAAATGTAGCTACAGTTGTCAAGTGGTTTCATTATGACGGTAGTTTTAATAATACTCTAAGGGGTACATTGAAAAAAATAAACATGCTTCTATATATAATTTCAGCTGAGGGGTAATACTGGATGTAATTTTGCTTCTGAAGTGTGAAATAGCCTTCTTTTGAGGTAGGGAGATTTGCTCTTAAGGAAGTTATATCCCACAGTTTCTTCACAGCTGCCTTCAGGTTTTACCGTGTGATAGCTCCATGTCTCGTGTCCCTGACATGGAGTTTCTACTTCAGAAAAACAAATGTGTGGTTTTATACATCTCAGCTAACTGGCCCCTGGCTTGCACTGTTTTATTACCGTTGGCTGGAGTGCTCAAACTTCTTCTTGCCTCCCAATCTTCCTTAAGAATTTGTCTCAAAACTCACTCCTTCTTGTTCCCTTTCTGGATTAAAGCCATGCATATATGATTACTCCAGTCATCCCAGCACACTCCTGGCACATGTGGGAATGAATGCTAACTACAAGTCTTATGATGGCTTCAGTTTCCATCATTTGGGTATGACTCTGAGTCATTTCAGTAATTTGAGGTTTATAAGAAGGGTGGGGATGATGGAGTGCTAATGGCTTAGGTCAGTGAAGAGGCTTTAGGAGATTGAGGGTTGGGCACTTTGGGAACATCAGGAAAAAGTATCCTTGGAATTCCCCTTGCTGGTTCCTGGCAGAAGTGGCAGTGATAATCTCGTCTCCTCAAGAGTCTTAGCAAGACATGATCGTCAGTATGGGAGCCATGAGGAAAGGACAGGAGTAGATGATCCATCAACACACATGAGAGATCTTCACAGAGAACTTCATCTCTGAATTGAAACTGAATTGAATCAATTCATCTCTGAATTGATCTTCACAGAGAACTTCGTCTCTGAATTGAAACAGGTGCTAGCAAAACATGGATGATTTACTTGAATGTGAGGGTCACTGTGGTCCTAGCAGGTGATCTACCTCCTCTCATTACATCAAAGGTAGTACACAGAAATGGAGTGTACTTCAGGAGGACCACCTGGACCCTCTCTTTGTCCATTCTATTGTCTCTCCTCTTAACAATGCTGTGACCTTCTGTGTTGGTGTAGAACTCCTCTTTGTCGCGCTATTGTTCTAGATTCATAAGTGAATAGTAGTTGCTCTCAGTGTGTCCCTACCTTATCTAAAATAACTACTGTTGTCAAGCATGGAGAAGGTTCTTACCTTCTACTTTAGGGCATTAAAACTCTTGTTTTAGCCTTCCTTTGTGGTCTGAATATGCTTGGCTAAATATGCTAATGAAATTTAGAAAGATTATCTCTTTTTCCAAGACAGTTTTCAAGCCTATATATTATCTTGCTTCTAAAAAAGTCAAATATTTGCACTCTCTTTGCATGAGGCAATAATACTCAAGATTCCACACTGGAAGTTGGAAGATCATTAGGAATTCTGAGTTAAGAGGACAATTAAATACATATGTATGCTATTTGTATATATCATTACAATCTTAATATCATCCTATTACAAACTGATTTATTTGTTTCTAGTACTTGGCTATTTCTGAAGACTTTATTAGTCATCCTATGAATTTATATACATAAGAACATTGTCAGATTCACTCACTTAACTGTTATTTGTTGAGCACGGATTAAATTCCAGGCACTATTCTAGGCATTTGGGAGACATCTTTAAATGATAACAAAGGTCTATACCTTACAGGACTAACACTCTAGGCAGGGAGAACTAAAATAAGAACACAAAAAATATAAAAATTATATGGTATCTTATGCAGTATTTCATGCTATGGGTACAAAAGTGGAAGAAAATCAGTATAATCATGAATGTGGATTAAAAGGAAGATATGGCTCAGAAAGCAACATTTGAGCAAAGCCATCAGGCAGTGAAGGAGATGGCCATATATGAGTCTGAAGGAAGAGTGTTCAAAAGCTAAGAAGACCACCAACAAGAAGGCCCTGCTGGGTGTGTGTGCCTGATGTGCTCCAGGAACAAAAAGCAGTAGTATACCAGGTGGGGAGGGAGTGAGGAGGAGAAGAATAGATTTTCTTTTTCTTTCTTTCTTCCTTTCTTTCTTTTTTTTTTTTTTTTTTTAAGATTTTATTTATTTCTTTGACAGACAGAGATCCCAAGTAGGCAGAGAGGCAGGCAGAGAGAGAGGAAGGGAAGCAGGATCCCTGCTGAGCAGAGAGCCCAATGCAGGGCTCGATCCCAGGACCCTGAGACCATGACCTGAGCTGAAGGCAGAGGCTTTAACCCACTGAGCCACCCAGGCGCCCCAAGAATACATTTTCTTGACATCAATGTTCAAGTTCACAAATAAAGAAATGCTTAAATATTAAAAACAGTCTTTAAATTGATAAAATAAAAATTTAAAACAAATACATCAATGAAAAAGTATTTTTTGCAAATTAAAAAGGATTTTATCAGCTTGTTTTTAATTTAATGCTAACTAACAGACTTCCAAAAAGATTTTCACATCTTAAAAGGTCTGAATCAAGTTTCTCTCACCATTTTGTCTCTCTGTGCACTCCAACATGTACATCCTTGACATATAAGCAGAAACACGTGTGTATTTTTACAAATGTGTGTTCCTCCTGACATGTGGATCAGCCCCTGGAGAGCATGCCACTTGTCTAAAGATACTAGCTTCTTGCATAGTGGTTGAGGCTATCTAATTAACTAATTTGTGTGAATGTAGACAGCTAAACTGAATAAAATTCACTACAGGGATTAAATTACCTAGTGTGCTGTCTGCAATGATTAGATCAACTCTATAATTACAAAATAGTTGCTTCATTTGGGGTTCCTTCAACACCGTGTTGGCACCACACACAGCATAGTGAATTCTCCTGCTAATAAAAAATTATAAGTGTTAGAGCTGAAAGGATTCCTACAGATTATCAAAACCTCTTCATTTTGTAGGGGAAGAAATGCAGGCTCACACACAATTCCACCTGTGTAATTAATTATAACTCAAAATAACTAGAATCTGAAATATTTTATTTTTATTTTTTATTTTTTAAAGATTTTATTTATTTGACAGAGATCACAAGTAGGCAGAGAGGCAGGCAGAGAGAGAGAGGAAGGGAAGCAGGCTCCCCGCTGAGCAGAGAGCCCGACTCGGGGCTCGATCCCAGGACCCTGAGATCATGACCTGAGCTGAAGACAGAGGCTTTAACCCACTGAGAGACCCAGGTGCCCCTCTGAAATATTTTAATCAGTTGTCCAATCAGTGTATTGGAAAATATGCCAGACCCAAAAACTTTGGGTGTTGGGCTACCTGGCTTAGGCTATTGTGAATGCTTTGACATTTCCAATGGGGGGAAAAATGGGAAGCCACTGCAGACCTTGAGCAGAGGATTAAAACTATGTTAATTGTATTTTGAAGATTACTGAGGATTGAATGGACCAAAGGTGGTTAAGGGTAAAAGCAGGAGATCAGTTAGAGATATTGTAGGAATCCAGGGGAGAGAGATGATAGCTCCATTCAGGGTTATAGCCATGGGGGCACTGTGCAGAAGAATAGATTTTGGAAATATTTTGGAGGTGGAACCAAGAAGACTTTTGAGAAGATTGAATATGGAATATGTCAAGGATAATGTCTTCAGTTGGGTTGCCTTTATAAAATATTACAGATTGGTGGTTTCAACAACAGAGATCTATTTTCTCACAGTTCTGGAGCTAGAAGTCTGAGATCAGGGTGCTGGCACAGTCGTCTGTGGCTTGCAGACAGCTGTCTTCTTGCTGTGTCCTCAGGTGGTGGGAAGAGAGAACAAGCAAGCCCTTTGTTTTCTTTTCTCAAAAAGGCACTAATCCCACCATGAGGGTGCCATCCTGATGACCTCATCTAAACCTAGTCACCTCCCAAAAGCTTGAGCTCCCAAATGCTGTCACACTGAGGGTTAGGACATCAACATACAAATTTCTGAAAGAAATAATTCAATCTATAGCAGGTGGCACCAGAATTTGTGTCCTAAAAACCAAGAGAATGGAAATATATCCTAACAGGAAGGCTGCAAGGGACTATGTTTTGTGGGGAGAGATTAAGAGTTCAGTTTTGGACCTGTTGAATTTGATATGTTTTTAAGACTTCCAAGTAGAAAAGTCTGTAGGGAATTGTATAGATGAGTCTGGAGGATGGAAAAAAGTTTTGGATAAAGGTGTAAATATGGGAGATGCTGACATAGAGATGGCATTTAAAACTATTACTATCAGCTTACTTAGAGACTGGTTAGTTTGTCAGGGCTCCAAGCACAAAGTATCACAAACTGGGTGCCTCACACAACAGAAATTTATTGTCTCACAATTCTGGAGGCTGGAAATCCGAAGAGCAGATGTCAGCCAAGTTGGTTCCTCTGAGGCTTGTAAAAAAGAAATATCCCAGGCCTCTCAGCTTCTGGTGTCTGCTGGCAATCATCAGTGTCTCTCGGCTTGTAGTGCATCATCTTGATTGCCGACTTCATGCTCACGTCATGTTCTCCCTGTGTATGTATGTGTCTGTTTCCAAATTTCTCTTTTGTAAAAGGGATCAGCCATATTGGATTATGGCCCCACCCTCTTCCAGCATGACCTCATCTTCACTAATTACATCTACAACAACCTTATTTCCAAATACAGTCGAATTTTGAGGTACTGGGGATTAGAACTTGAACATGGATTTGGAGGGACATCATGCAACCCATAGAAGGAACGAAGTATGTATTTTTTAAAAAGAAAAGAGGCTCCGGATCTAGGAAAGGAAATTGAAAATGAGTGATCAGTGAGGTAAGGAAAAAAAACTAAGAGACAGTTTTATTCTGGAATCAAGGGAAGAAGTGGATCTTATGTGCACCTATTATGGTTAATTGGTCTACATCAATTTATACCTACCTGACTGAGCTCCAGAATACCAAGACCGATTCTTTTGCCACTGTTTTATAACCATCGTATTTTTTATAACCATAATGGATACTCAGTATTATAATGTTTATTGAGAAAGTAATCAACCAATGGGTTTTCTATCCCTATGACTAATAGTTTGACCCTCGGGTCTCTTCATTGTTCTGGGATGCCTAGTTTTATTTCACCCATAGGAGGGTAAACTCTGAGTACAGAGATTGTGCCTGCTGCTCATGTTTCTCATAGTGTCTAGCACATACCAGGCACATAGTAGACATGCAATAGACACTTGTTAATTGATTTCTAGTATGCAAATTTATGCTTGCTAATACACTAGTTCACAAGTTCTTTCAATCCTGTTGATAAGTATATTATTTCTGTCATAAAAGAGATTACTCATAATTTGGAAGACAGGCTAAAAACATCAATTATAATTCTAATATCACAAAACAAATTCTTCTAGAATTTTAATCTATTTTTTCTAGTCAAGTTTTTTTATCCTTGATTTTGTACATAGCTTCCATTGTCTTTTTTCCATCTGCATATGTCTTGTCTTCTTTAATAGATTCAGCAGCTCTCTCCCTCCCCCTCCCTCTGTTCCCAACTTACATATTTTGGATTTGCAATAATCACTCACAGTGAACTAACAACCTGATTCCCATACTCTGAAGAAGATTTCCGCTCTCATTTCTCACCTCTTGGATATTGCCATATCTATAATCCTTTCTTGTAATTTTAGCAACAAATCAACACTTTGCTAAAATCAGGTGAAATTCAAGATGACGTTATCAGGGCCTTGTTGTTATATAATGTTCAGAGAAGCAGTCTCCCCATTTAGACCAAGTACAGACTCTAATGCATCAGAAACATGGCAGCTTTGGACTTGTCTTTCAGCACCATGGTTCAGTGCTGTGATTGAGAATCGAGTGAGAAACAGCAAAGGGAATTAGGCAGCAAGCCTGGATCACTACAACAACTAGCAACAAAAACTCCTTTCATGAGAAGCAGTTTGGGAGAATGAAAGGAGGTGGTAGAGGGTAGGAAGTAAATATTTTTCTTTTTAATGAATGTCGGTTGTTTTATTTATCAGAATGTGCCCACTGAAAATGTTTTGAAATTTTTGTAACTATAATGATAGACTACAAATTAATGACTATTTACCTCAAATCCTGGCAAAATAAGTAAAATATCATTGAATGCAGTTCTGTGACTAATTGAGCCACACTTTGGACAGAATACCCAACACAAAAATGTCTTTCAATTTGTTATATGAAGCATCCTCCAAATCCATAGCAACAAAGTTTCACATATTTGCCAAAATTCTCACAGTAGACTTTAATTTAGTCCACTGTTGGCAGAGAGAGAGATAATTACCTTCTTCTAAAAGCAGCCATAAAAGTTTCTAGGTGATTTTCTTAGAAATCTTTTCTCCATACCAATATGAAAACTAGGGAATGCTTGACTACTGGGATAGATTGTTAAAAGTGATGTATATGTGGAAAAAATTTTAAGCATTTATAGGAGATCATAATATAAAGTGATGGAGTAGTAGAGAGAGGAAAAAAGATCGTCATCAACAACAACAAAATGAAATAGAGCCCTGGTGACCTATTTCACACTATTCCTATGGGATATCAGGAACTATAATATACATGTAACAGGAGTCCCAGAAGAAGAAGAACAAAGGATAGAAAAATATAAGAAATAATTTGACCAAACTTCCCCCAAATTTGGTAAAAACATTAACCTACAGATGAAAGACACTCAGCAAACCCCAAGGTGGACACAAAAAGAAAGCCACACCAATGCATATCATATACTGTTGCAAAGCAGAGGTTTTCAAAAACTTTTGAAATCATAAAAATAGCCAGAGTGACTTTACATACAGGGGAACAGTGATAAAAACAACATCTATAATGTGCTGAAAAAAAAAAGATATATTGTCAACTCAGATTCTATATTCACTGAAGACAACCTTCACAAATGAGGGTGAAATGAAAACATTTTGAGATAAAGAAAAGCTGGCAAAATTGGTTGCCAAAAGACCCGTACCACGAGGAATGCTGAAGGAAGTCTTCAGGTGGAAGGCAAATAGCACCAGATGGAAATCGTATTGTAGGAAGGAATAAGGAGTTTAGGAAGTAATATAAATACATAGGTGAGTTTAAAGGGCAATCTGATTTTTTTCTTGTAATTTCCTTAATGGACAACTGATGGCTTAAAGCAAAAATAGAATATTTTCTTATGGAATTTATAACATAGATACAAGAAAAATATATCAGTAGCGCAAAGAATGATATGTAAATAAAATTATATTGTTGAAAGGTTCTTATATTTCAGGTTAAGTGTTACAATTGTAATTCTAAATACACTATGGTAAGCAAAGAATACATATCATAATCCCTAAAGAAACAAATAAAATGATAATTAATACAAAGAATTATAGTGAAAAAGCCAGAAGAGAAAATAAAATAGCCACCAAAAATTAAAAAATAAAACCAAAAACAAAAGCAGCTTTGACTTCACCTATGGCTTCTCTCTTTCTCTGGCACCTCAATCCAGTTGTTAGGGGATCCTGCTGGTTTTACCTGCAAACTAGAGTCAGAGTCTATTTTTTGCCACCTCCACTGTTACCCGCCTCACTTTCCTCTCTTAGCAAAAGCCACCTAAGTGGTGTCCCAGATTCTGTCCTTATTTTCAGTGAGTCATTCTTAGCACAGAAGCCAGTGATGCTATTAAATACTAAAGGTCTTACAGTGGTCTGCAAGGTACAACAGGCTCTGGCCTCAGGGCTTGTGTCTACCTACAATTCCTATATTTCTCCCTTTTGTTTCTTCTCCTTCAGCCACACAGGCCCCCTGACAGTCTTCACAGCACACCAGACATACTCATGCTCAGTGCCTTTGCACTGGCCATTCTATCTAAATACAGTTTCCACAGATGTTTACAAGGCTAATTCCTTATCCCCATCTGACTTTGCTCACACCTTAACCACTCAATGAGACTTAGTTTGATCAACCTATTAAAAATCACAACCCCGGGGCACCTGGGTGGCTCAGTGGGTTAAAGCCTCTGTCTTCGGCTCAGGTTATGATCCCAGGGTCCTGGGATCGAGCCCTGCATTGGACTCTCTGCTTGGCAGGGAGCCTGCTCCCCCCCCCCCCGCCCCCGCCTGCCTCTCTGCCTACTTGTGATCTCTCTCTCTGTGTCAAATAAATAAATAAAATCTTAAAAAAAAAAATCCACAACCCCATATCTACTATCCTGATCTTTTTTTTTTTTTAAAGATTTCATTTATTTATTTGACAGAGAGAGGGAGAGATCACAAGTAGGCAGAGAGGCAGGCGGAGGGGGTGGGGGAAGCAGGCACCCTGCTGAGCACAGAACCCGATGTAGGGCTTGATTCCAGGACCCTGAGATCATGACCTGAGCCAAAGGCAGTGGCTTAACACATTGAGCCACCCAGGGGCCCCCACTATCCTGTTCTTTTATGCTTCTCTCTTCTAGTCTCTATTCCTTTCTTTTCTTTTTTTTTTTTTTTTGTTAGCACTTAACACCTTCTAACATACCATGAAATTTGTTTACTTGTTATATTTATTGTTTATCTTCCCCTAATAAGAAAAAGTTCCTTACATACCTGCACCTTTTTCTGTTTGATCACCATAATTTATATATGTCAAGCACATAGAGCAGATGTTCTGTAAATTATTGTTGAGGAAATGAATGAACAAATAAGGAAGAAGAACTAGCTGTCTTGCCATTGAGAATATATGTATGTATTTTCATTACATGTCCATGTCCATAGTGTCTGGACATGGTTCAGTAAAAATTTCTGGGCTCAGTTTTATGAGACTTATTGTGTGTGAGCAATTTTATGAGACTTTTTTATAAGATTTATTGTGAGTGCGACTTTCCCTAGTCAGTTACAAATGTAAGTGATAGAAAACTACAGATAAGATGGAGACAAACCTGTTTTTATCACTGATACGACTGACATTACTTTTAGTAGTGGCAAGACTGATATTGCTAAACATGGCTTTTGACTGAGGGCACTGTTTGCTAATAGTGAACCCCACAAATTGACAGACCCCTCAGCCTGTCACAGGCAGTGCTATAACCCTCATGGGTATATTCCGTGTTCGGAAACTTACAGAAGAGAAAGAATATACACTCTTTTGTTTGGTTTCTAAAGAAAGAGAGAGAGAGCGAGAACGAGAGCAAGAGAGCGAGAGCAAAGTGTTGACCTAAGTATTCCTGGTTAATTCTTCTGAAAATTAGCACTTGAAAAATAATCTCTCCTTCTTTTGGGAGGAACAAGAAAGGTTTATAGGGAAGATGGGAGTGTACTAATGGACATCCTCCCTTATGGAAGAAAACAAAAGGAGTGAGAATTATGTCCTTTATATCTAGAACATAAGCCACAATGAATCATCAGTGTGAGGATGGTATTTGATTCTATGGTCTTGGACAAACTCACCTAGGAAGAGAATATAAAGAAGGCTGAGCCTCAGTCAGAAGGTTGAGAAGCCACCTGTACCCAGAAGATAGTGTAATAGACTAAATTATGTCATTTCCCCTGCCTCTATCCAGATGTTGAATCCCTAACTCCTAATGTTCTGTATTTAAAGATGGGGTCTTTAAGGAGACAATTAAGGTTAAAAGAGGTCATAAGGTTGGGACCCTAATATGATAGCACTGGTGTCCTCATAAGAAGAGGATGAAACATCAGAGCTCTCTCTCCACAAATACCCAGTGGAAAGGCCCTGTGAAGACACAGCAAGTATGAAGCCATCTGCAAGCCAGGAAGAGAGCTCTCATCAGAAACAGAATCTCCTGGCACCTTGACTGTGGTCTTCTAGCCTCTAGAACTATGAGAAAGTCAATTTCTGTCTTCGGTTGTCTAAGGAAGCCAGTCTGCGGATTTTGTTGTGGCAGTCCCATCTAACTAAGACAGGAAGCTGGCTAGTATAGGAGAGGAGAGAAGTGCACACAGGCAAGGGTGTGTCACAGAAACTAAGGGCAAAGAGTATTTTCACAAGGAAGGTGCAGTTGACAGCTTCAAATGTGGCTGACAAGTCAAGCAATACGAGAACTAGAATGTCCGTTGATTGATGACATGGATGATTTTGCTGTTGCATGGATTGATGGAATGGCTGGCAGGGTAGACTTGGGACAACAAGCATAGACAACTGCTCCAAGACGTTGGCTTGGAAGCTCTGCTACAGACTGGAAAGGAAGGAAAGGGAAAAGGGAGGATAGCAACGGGGAAGACACTGAGGTAGGTGTTAATCTGATGTGTTTATGGGCACTAAACAACCAGACCAGCCTGATCAGAACAGGGAACTTACTTAAGAGTTGATAGCCCCATAGTTAGATAGAATAGGGCTAGACTGATTGTCTTTAATCCCCAATGGAGAGAATGTTATTCGATGGAGAGGGAAATGGTTAGGCTGAGAAGGACTTTGACAATTTAAGGTAACATTCTTTAACCACTTATTGTTAGTTGGTAGATGCTTTGACTCTTTCAGAAATTAATATGTAAAATATACATATGTATTTTTTCAAAAATCAAAATAATGTTCATATTTTTTGTAACTTTATTTCAAGTTATTTTCCAATGATCATAAGGGATGCACTCAAATTAGTTTAAATAACAATATGTATTGCAAAGATTCATGTGCAGTCATAATGAGGATAGATTGTCCCAAAAATATGAGAACAGTAAACAGTGCCTGTAAACCAAATACTCTGGAATGGTTCATTCAATCCCTCTTGCATTATACTTCCAGAAAACAAAATTAAAAAAACTAAAAACTACACCCTGTCTTTCTTGCAGCCAAAAAGCTAAAATTCTGGATGAGAAATAGGTTCTTCCAGTTAGGTTTATTAGCACAAGATTTGAGAGGCAGAAGTGAAGCAATGCTATCTTCTACAGTGCTGTCAAGCAGTGTTCCAGAAATGGACAGTTTTAATGCATCAGCTTTCCCGTGTCTGTTCTTCAACTTCCTCTCTGTTTCTGAGAAAACAGCACAGGAGCAGAATCGCCTTATTTTGTCTGTCAAAGCTCTAGCTGTAACCTCAGAGGGAGTTGCTTCCTAAGTTAGTTTGTTCTAGATCTTATTGGAAACCATTCCAGAAAGCTTAAACCAGGAATAGGAAAATTGTTCTATAAAGAACAAAGTAAGCATGTAAGGCTTTGCAGACCATAGTTGTTGCAAATCAACTCTGCTATAGCTCACAAATAGCCACACACAACATGTAAATAGATTGGCATGGTCATGTTCCAATAAAACTTTATTTACAGAGATAGGCGGCAAGGATGAATTTGGTCTTCGGGGCATAGTTGGCTACCCTGTGGCTTATACCCTCTCCTTTAAGCTTTCTAATGATTTTGGAGCACCTAAATCACTTTGTTAATAATGCTTCTGCCAAAATAATATGCAGAGTAATTTCTGGTTCTTGCATTGAACTCTCATACAGTTATAGGGCTGCGAAGCAGTGGGGGAGGATTAGCTTATACCACAGTAACAACAGGCCCACGTCTCAGTGACTTAACATGGTAAAGGATGATTTCTCATTCACGCAAAGCATCTAAAGCAGGTGTGCAGGGCATACTGTTCCATCTCCTTACTTAGGGTCCAGCTCTGAGAAAGCACCCAGCTGCAAAGTATTGCTGGTCTCCCTGACCTAAGAGAAAAAGGAGAACCTGGAAAATCGCACACTGACTCTTAAAACTTAAAAATGACTATGTCGCGGGGGGAGACAAGATGGCAGGGAAGTAGGAGGAGGCGCCTTTTCAACCTGCACCCTAAAGTGAGCTGATTACCTACCAAAGAACTCCGATCACCCATGAAATCAGCCTGAGATCAGAATTATACACGTCTGGATCTCTACGGGGGCCAGAAGACGCCAGTGGGCAGGTAAAGTGGAGTGGGAACGTCGGACTGATATTGGAAGATAAACAAAAGGGGGAGGGAGCCACCAGAGGCGACCGACTGGAAAATAATACCCCAATAAGAGAGTGCCCGGCATCTGGGGACCAGCATTAACTTGGAGTCTTGTTGAAAGCACTCAAAAGAGCAAAGACTCGCGCGGGGAAATTGTGGGAATCGGGGCGGATAGGGATAGGGGCTTAAGTCCCCAGACCCAGGGCAGCATCCCCTGGCGCTGAGCCGGAGAGTGCGGCGGAGAAACCTGGTCTTTGTCCCGGAGCCGCCAGTGCGCCCGAGAACGGGTGGAGTCCGGCTCCCGTGAGGGGCTGGGGCCACGCCAGACGGCAGAACGCGCACCTTCCTGGAGATGTGCGCGTGCCTCAACCTCCCCTGAGAGAGGTGCACGAACGCCCAGCCTGGTGTTCTGGGACCCACGCGGTGATAGACCCACGCGGCGATAGAGCCGATAGAGCTGGAGGCGCCGCGCCCCAAACCATCCCCTGGGAGAGGTGCGCGCAAGCCCTGAGCTCTCAGCCCCAGCCAGCGGGAAAATCTCAGTGTGCGACCGCTGCTTGGAACGTCTCTGGCGGTCTGGAGCTGCCCAGACAGCCACAGCTGCCTTGGTTTTGCGTACAAGCAGGAGATCCTGCGTCCCCAGGGACCGTGACTCAGAACCTGCTCTGCCAGCGGCCCAGCGGCTGCAGCACCTGCAGGGGAGCAGACTGAGGCTTCTCTCTGAGAGGGAGGTTGGGGTGCAGTTTTCTTTCCTCTAAACCTCCAAAAACCATCAAAAGCTGTCAAGGCGAGAGAAAAGAAGTGAACAAACATAAAAACCTCCAGAGAACAAAAACCTGAAAAAAACGTTTTTCTCAGAGCCCACCCCCTTGAGGGGGTTGGGGGGACTTAACTCAGGGAACATCATTGACTGAAAACCCACGTGGCAGCCCCCTCCCCCAGAAAACAAATCAGGAAAAAAAAAAAAAAAGACTACAAGAGAACAACCACCACTACTTCATAGATACAACTTTTATTTTTAATTCTTTCCCACTATTCTGGTTCATTTTTTTTCTTTTTTTATATAGATAATTTTTTAACCTATTTACCATCACAGTGAGATGTCCAGTACATCAAATTCCATGATAAACTTCTAACCTGAATTTTTTGATACATACACATGTGTTTTTCTTTTGCTTTTCTATTTTCTTAATTTTTAAAAAAATTTTTAATTTAGTTTAGTCCAGTTTATTCCTTTTTTATTTTTATTTTCTAATATTCATATAGAGTTAAACTTCAAGGTAACCCCCTTTCTCCAAGCAATGCTACCCCTATAGGTGAACCAATTTTTAATCCCCCTTTTTCTTAGGAAAGTTGAGTCCTTTAACAAAGATATCAAGATACATCCAGGAAGAATCAAAATAACCTTCCTCGCCCACACCGAGAATCTATAACCATGCTCCCATCTTTTTCTTCTGCCACTGTCTCTGTGTATTTATGTTTGTCTGGATAGTATATAAATCTTATACTTGGGGTTCTTCTTGACGAGGCTCCTCCTTTTTTTTGCTTATATATATATTTTTTTTCTCTCGTCATATACTTTTATCAGTCTTTTTGTTTGTCTGTTTTTGTTTGTATACGTCATAAACCTTACCCTGGGGCCCATTTGGGCTGAACCTTCACTTTTATCTTCCCTTTTTTTCCTGTCTCTCTCTCTCCCTCTTTTTTCTTTTTCTTTTCTTTTTTCTCTCATTTGGGTGGGGAATCCTGAGTGCTCAGAAGCGTTCCAGGGTGCACCTTGACTGCACCACGGTCAATACATCCAGCTACATCTGTCCAGTCATCTCTCACCAAAATGACTAGGAGGAGGAATCCCCAACAGAAGAAAAATACAGAGGATGGGCCTTCTGCAACAGAGCTAACGGCTATCAACATAGACAATATGTCAGAAAGAGAATTCAGGCTAACAATTATCCAGGCAATAGCTAGGTTGGAGAAAGCCATGGATGACCAAACAGAATTGATTAGGGCAGAATTGAAAGCGACCAGAGAGGAGGTTCATAATGTTAGGGCAGAGCTGAAGGCCACCAGGGATGAGGTTCACAACGCTCTCAATGAGTTCCAATCTAATCTAAATTCTCTAAAAGCTAGGGTAACTGAGACAGAAGATAGAATTAGTGATCTGGAGGACAAACAAATAGAGAGAAAGGATCAGGAGGAAGCCTGGAACAAACAGCTTAGAAGCCACGAAAACAGAATCAGGGAAATAAATGATGCCATGAAACGTTCCAACGTCAGAATTATTGGAATCCCTGAAGGGGAGGAGAAAGAAAGAAGTCTAGAAGATATAGTGGAACAAATTTTTCATGAAAATTTTCCCAATCTTGCGAATGGAACAAGTGTTCATGTACTAGAAGTAGAAAGGTCCCCCCCCAAGATTATAAATTCAAAAAAAACATCCAGGCACCTCATAGTAAAATTGAGGAATCATAATTGTAGATACAATCTCTTGAAAGCTGCTAGGACAAAGAACCTCCTTACATACAGAGGAAAGCCCATCAGAATAACGTCAGACCTGTCCACAGAGACCTGGCAAGCCAGAAAGGGCTGGCAAGATATATTCAGGGCACTAAATGAGAAGAACATGCAGCCAAGAATACTTTATCCAGCAAGACTGACATTCAAAATGGATGGAGAGATAAAGAGTTTCCAAGACCGGCAAGGCTTGAAAGACTATGCAACCACCAAACCGACACTGCAGGAAATATTAAGGGGGGTTCTATAAAAGAGGAAAAATCCTAAGAATAGCATTGAACAGAAATATAGAGACAATCGACAGAAAGAAAGACTTCAAAGATAACACAATGTCAATAAAAACGTATCTCTCAATAATCACTCTCAATGTGAATGGCCTAAATGCACCCATAAAACGACACAGGGTTGCAGATTGGATAAAACGACAGGACCCATCCATATGTTGTCTACAAGAGACCCATTTTGAACCTAAAGATACACCCAGACTGAAAGTGAAGGGATGGAGAAGCATCTTTCACGCCAATGGGCCTCAAAAGAAGGCCGGGGTAGCGATTCTCATATCAGATAAATTAGATTTTAAACTAAAGACAGTAGTCAGGGATACAGAAGGACACTACATCATTCTTAAAGGGACTATCCACCAAGATGATCTAACAATTGTAAATATCTATGCCCCCAATATGGGAGCAGCCAATTACATAAGAAAACTATTAATCAAGATAAAGAGTCATATTGATATGAATACATTAATAGTAGGAGATCTTAACACGCCTCTCTCAGAAATAGACAGATCATCGAAGCAGAAAATCAATAAAGAAATAAGAGCATTGAATGACACATTGGACCAGATGGACCTCATAGATATATACAGAACATTCCACCCTAAAACAACAGAATACTCATTCTTCTCAAGTGCACATGGAACCTTCTCCAGAATAGACCACATACTAGGTCACAAATCAGGGCTCAACCGATACCAAAAGACTGAGATGATTCCCTGCATATTCTCAGATCACAATGCTTTGAAACTGGAGCTCAATCACAAGGAAAAGTTCAGAAGGAACTCAAATACCTGGAAGCTAAAGACCACCTTGCTTAAGAATGCTTGGATCAACCAGGAGATCAAAGAAGAACTTAAACAATTTATGGAAACCAATGAGAACGAAGACACTTCACTCCAAAACCTATGGGATACAGCAAAGGCGGTCCTAAGGGGGAAATTCATAGCCATCCAAGCCTCCCTCAAAAAAATTGAAAAATCCAGAATACACCAGCTGTCTCTACACCTTAAAGAACTGGAGAATCAACAACAAATCAAACCAACTCCACACGTAAGAAGGGAAATAATCAAGATTAGAGCAGAGATCAACGAGGTAGAAACCAGAGATACAGTAGAACGTATCAACGAAACTAGAAGCTGGTTTTTTGAAAGAATCAATAAGATCGATAAACCATTGGCCACACTAATCCAAAAGAAAAGAGAGAAAGCCCAAATTAATAAAATTATGAATGAAAAGGGAGAGATCACAACTAACACCAAGGAAGTAGAAACAATCATCAGAAGCTATTATCAACAGTTATATGCCAATAAGCTAAGCAACCTAGATGAAATGGATGCATTCCTGGAAAACTATAAACTCCCAAAATTGAACCAGGAAGAAATTGACAACCTGAATAGACCGATATCTAGTAACGAGATTGAAGCAGTGATCAAAAACCTCCCAAAAAACAAGAGCCCAGGACCTGACGGATTCCCTGGGGAATTCTATCAAACTTTCAAAGAAGAAATAATACCTATTCTCCTGAAGCTGTTTCAAAAAATTGAAGCAGAAGGAAAACTTCCAGACTCTTTTTATGAAGCCAGCATCACCCTGATCCCCAAGCCAGGCAAAGACCCTACCAAAAAGGAGAATTTCAGACCGATATCACTGATGAATATGGATGCTAAGATTCTCAACAAGATCCTAGCAAACAGGATCCAACAGCACATTAAAAAGATTATCGACCATGACCAGGTAGGATTCATCCCTGGGTTACAAGGATGGTTCAACATTCGCAAATCAATCAATGTGATAGAACAAATCAATAAGAGAAGAGAGAAGAACCACATGATTCTCTCCATTGATGCAGAAAAAGCTTTTGACAAAATCCAGCATCCGTTCCTGATTAAAACGCTTCAAAGTATAGGGATAGAGGGAACATTCCTGAACTTCATCAAATCTATCTATGAAAAACCCACAGCAAATATCATCCTCAATGGGAAAAAGCTTGCAGCCTTCCCATTGAGATCAGGAACACGACAAGGATGCCCACTCTCACCACTCTTGTTCAACATAGTATTAGAAGTCCTAGCAACAGCAATCAGACAACAAAGAGAAATAAAAGGTATCCAAATTGGCAAGGAAGAAGTCAAACTCTCTCTCTTCGCAGATGACATGATTCTTTATATGGAAAACCCGAAAGACTCCACCTCCAAACTACTAGAACTCATACAGCAATTCAGTAATGTAGCAGGATACAAAGTCAATGTCCAGAAATCAGTGGCTTTCTTATACACTAACAATGAAAATACAGAAGGGCAAATTAGAGAATCGATTCCATTTACTATAGCACCAAAAACCATAAGATACCTCGGAATAAACCTAACCAAAGAGGTTAAAGATCTGTACTCGAGGAACTACAGAACACTCCTAAAAGAAATTGAAGAAGACACAAAAAGATGGAAGACCATTCCATGCTCTTGGATGGGAAGAATAAACATCGTTAAAATGTCTATACTGCCCAGAGCAATCTATACTTTTAATGCCATTCCAATCAAAATTCCACCAGTATTTTTCAAAGAGCTGGAGCAAATAATACTAAAATTTGTATGGAATCAGAAGAGACCCCGAATTGCTAAGGAAATGTTGAAAAACAAAAATAAAACTGGTGGCATCACGTTACCTGATTTCAAGCTTTACTACAAAGCTGTGATCACCAAGACAGCATGGTACTGGCATAAAAACAGACACATGGACCAGTGGAACAGAGTAGAGAGCCCAGATATGGACCCTCAACTCTATGGTCAAATAATCTTTGACAAAACAGGAAAAAATATCCAGTGGAAAAAAGACAGTCTCTTCAATAAATGGTGCTGGGAAAACTGGACAGCTATATGTAGAAGAATGAAACTTGACCATTCTCTTACACCGTACACAAAGATAAACTCGAAATGGATAAAAGACCTCAACGTGAGACAGGAATCCATCAGAATCCTCGAGGAGAACATAGGGAGTAACCTCTTTGATATCAGCCACAGCAACTTCTTTCAAGATATGTCTCCAAAGGCGAAGGAAACAAAGGCAAAGATGAACTTCTGGGACTTCATCAAGATCAAAAGCTTCTGCACAGCAAAAGAAACAGTCATCAAAACAAAGAGGCAACCCACGGAATGGGAGAAGATATTTGCAAATGACAGTACAGATAAAAGGTTGATATCCAGGATCTATAAAGAACTCCTCAAACTCAACACACACAAAACAGATAATCATATTAAAAAATGGGCAGAAGATATGAACAGACACTTCTCCAATGAAGACATACAAATGGCTACCAGACACATGAAAAAATGTTCATCATCACTAGCCATCAGGGAGATTCAAATCAAAACCACATTGAGATACCACCTTACACCAGTTAGAATGGCCAAAATTAGCAAGACAGGAAACAACGTGTGTTGGAGAGGATGTGGAGAAAGGGGAACCCTCTTACACTGTTGGTGGGAATGCAAACTGGTGCAGCCACTTTGGAGAACAGTGTGGAGATTCCTCAGGAAATTAAAAATAGATCTTCCCTATGACCCTGCAATTGCACTGCTGGGTATTTACCCCAAAGATACAGATGTAGTGAAAAGAAGGGCCATCTGTACCCCAATGTTTATAGCAGCAATGGCCACGGTCGCCAAACTGTGGAAAGAACCAAGATGCCCTTCAACGGATGAATGGATAAGGAAGATGTGGTCCATATACACTATGGAGTATTATGCCTCCATCAGAAAGGACGAATACCCAACTTTTGTAGCAACATGGACAGGACTGGAAGAGATTATGCTGAGTGAAATAAGTCAAACAGAGAAAGTCAAGTATCATATGGTTTCACTTATTGGTGGAGCATAACAAATAATATAGAGGACAAGGGTAGATGGAGAGGAGAAGGGAGTTGAGGGAAATTGGAAGGGGAGGTGAACCATGAGAGACTATGGACTCTGAAAAACAACCTGAGGGTTTTGAAGGGGCGGGGGTGGGAGGGTGGGGGAACCAGGTGGTGGGTATTAGGGAGGGCACAGATTGCATGGAGCACTGGGTGTGGTGAAAAAACAATGAATACTGTTACGCTGAAAATAAATTAAAAAAAAAATGTTATCAGGTTAAAAAAAAAAAAAAATGACTATGTCGCTTATGTTCCTATTTGGCAAAGACCAGTCA
Organism: Martes martes; assembly: GCF_963455335.1. Taxonomy (NCBI): domain Eukaryota; kingdom Metazoa; phylum Chordata; class Mammalia; order Carnivora; family Mustelidae; genus Martes; species Martes martes. The sequence goes on along the minus strand of NC_137888.1, from coordinate 57,117,762 downwards.
CGTGGCTCTGCCTAATCCAGGGGATAGGGAAGGGCAAGCCTATCATGTGAGAGAAAAGGGGGAATCAGAGTATTCTCTGGAAGAGTTCTGATGACTCCTGAAAGTTGAATTTCCAGAGAGTATAATAGGAGGGAAATTCCGGATCCAACTGGGCCAAAAGAGTTTGTGGAACGTTATACTGCGTTTTGCTGTCAACAAGATTTGGTTGCATTACAACTGTCTACCCCGTTTGTTATACTTGTGTGAATAGGAAATAGGAAGCCTCAGCTGACTCAGTTTAATCAGAATAATAACAACGGTGAGAAATACTTTTGGAAAGTGCATGAATTCTTTGATGCCACTGGTTATGAGGATTCACTGACGTGAGTTCATGTAGCTCTCAACAATGCCTCTGAGTCCGCGTAGATCTCAACAGTGCCTCACTTACAAGAGGAAGGCAGTTTGGAGTCTGAGAAAATATGGTTTAGTCTCTGCAGAAGTCTTTCTGTTGTCCACTTCTGTCATCATATTTTTGTTATTGTCCTGTGAAAGTGGCAGTAATAATACGTTTGGTTTTGGGTTCTGAAACCAGACGGGGTCTGTTTGAATTCCGTCTTTTAAAACTTACTGACAGAGTGTTATTGAGCATATTAGGTAACCTCTTTTGCCTACATTTCTATAAAATGGGTTGAATAATAGTCGCTATTTCATGGGTTTGGTGAAAGATTAAGTGAATACATGTAACCCACTTAAAACAGAACCTGGTGGATAGTAGTAGCTGGGAGGTGTTTCTCCTTCTAATCTTCGCTCCATAGCTTTATAGTGAAGATTACAAGATAAAATGTGTATAAAAACATTCCGTGTTAACTCTAAAGCCTGCCCTAAATGTTATCAAGGGACACAGAAAACCTAGGGAAGCTAACTGACTTGTGGAAGATGAAACTGGTCTCAAAGTCACACAAGAACTCCAGAGGCTTTTTGTGCCTCCACGATGGCTCAAATCCTTCTATGCGATTGCCTTGCAAGGCAAGGTTTGAGTCTTTTTCTTCTACTTAGCTTTGCAGTAATTTTATTTAGCTCACTTTCGTATCTTCTCTTCTCTGTGCCCATTTCCACTCCAGCATTGTTGTTACTCTCTAACTCCGGAAAGAAGAGTTTAGTTCTGACACCTCCAATTGAATTCCTGGAGAATGGGGATCCTCTCCTCTCCTGGCTTCCATGGATGAGAGGAGAGGTGGTACAGGTGCCTGGGAGGAATGGGCTCCGCTATTGGGAGCCCTCAGGGAGGCTCATTCCAGTTCTGAGCCAACTAGCTCTCATGCGTGGGGACTGGCCCAAAACAGAGTTCGCAAAGAACCTCTTCAGAGGAGCCCAAGTCCCTGTGACGTGGCCCACTCTCCAGAATTCATTCTGAAGCCCTTGAGAAGGGCTGGCTCTTGGCAACGTGACGGCATTCCCAGCCCTCATGCCACATCACGGGCTGAGCCCGAGTTTTCAAGTAAGCGCTCAAAAACAATGGAGCTCCTCCCTACGTCCGAGCCCCACCTTCCAAAATTCCGGGCCCGCCGACTCCACGCTGGTGCCGCAGCACCCCAGGGCATCTCATTATTAAGTACTTACAGCCAGCCAAAAGAGGAATGTGACATTCATTTCCATCCCATCCAAAATACTTGAGCTTAGAAGGGTGGGTAAGTTCAATATTTGTCTAGAAGAAGACGATGAAATTTGTGGGTGGTTCCGTAATTTCAAGATGTGGTACAAACGTGCTCAGGAGATGAATTGCAAATAAAAGAGCAGAAAAGAATTTCCTGAGTGTCATTTTAAAAGGCTTCATGCTAATAGGAGCCAAATTCATCCTTTGATATTTTCCAGCTTGCTGAGTAAATAAATCATAAATTTCTCACAATGATTATATGCATGCTACTTGTGTGCCTCAGAGTCTGACCTATTTTGCAGGTTGACATTAGAGTTGGCGAAAGCTGTGCTGGTACCCAGCACCCCAGCTAGCTCCCCGGCTCTCTGTGTACCCCTTGGGTCTGGATGGTGTCTGTTGCAGGAGACTAGCCTGATATCCCACCTGAAATCCGCTTAAGTGGTATTATTATTATTAGTTTTTAAAGATTTTATTTGTTTGATAGAGAGAGAACAAGTAGGCAGAGAGGCAGGTGGAGGGAGAGGGAGAAGCAGGCTCCCCACCAGGCAGGGAGCCCAATGTGGGGCTCAATCCCAGGCCCCTGAGAACATGACCTGAGCTCAAGGCAGACGCTTAATGACTGAGCCACCCAGGCCTCCCCGCTTAAGTGGAATTATTTCCCTTCCTTTTCTTTCCTTCAGATTCATTTTATATCTTTTGTTTTCCTCTAGCCAAGTGGAGATAAAGAGGATGTGTGTCATAGAACGTTCCTGAAATTCCTCACCTCTTACAAAAGACTTTAAAGGTGAGGCACAGAAACACCTTCATCTAACATTTTTTAAGCTCAAGAGCTTGTTGAACTGTCAGGAAGTAGAGGACAGGTAATAAGTAAGGAGGCAAGTGTTGCCACAGGGTGCGTTTCCATACGCAAATCTCCTTTTTCCATCTACTCCTGTATTTTGATTGGTTGACCAAGCAGTGGGAGCTGTGAGCAGTGAGTGGACCCAAGGAGATGGGGGAGGTGGGGCTCCCGGGGAACACTCCTGCTAATACCAGCCTCAGGAACAATACTCAGAGTGTCCCTGGCTTTGTTCTTAGGTGGGAAATTTTACATATTCGAAGTCTAGTTTTAACTGTGACACTTCCTTAAGATAGCATTTCATGTGAAGCTCATTGCATGGCTTCTCACGGTAGAAATGAAGTGAATGTGGTTATGGTTCTCAGTCCTACTTTCTACCTAGATAATAAAACACTGATATTAAACTATAATAAAGAAAATGACAAAACTAACATCACCATTGAATAGTCATAGGACCAAAGCTACGGAAAACAGTAATTTCACAGATGGAAGCTCAAATTAATATCAACCAAATGCTTCAGTGCAAAGGAGAAGTCTGAAATAAATAGACCATAATGTGTTTTTAGAGGGTGCCTGTTTTTATTTTCAATGTCGCAGACGCAGTGTCCTGTTTTTACGGTAGCCAAGCTGGCAACGCAAACTCTTGGAAAATAAGAGCTGCTTTCATTCTCCACTGGGGTGCTGCTTAGGCATTAGGGCAATGTTACATTTTCTTTGTTTATTTTCTGGAGACTCTTGTTTCAATTTAAATTTCTGGCCATCCTGTCTAGAAAAAATTTTTTCCCCTCATTTGAAACAATAACGAAAAGGCTGGTTCCTTTGTCTTTTTACAACAACCCACATAGGACCTTGGGATGTGAGTGTGCAGCCTTGGGCACAGCCGGGAGGCGCACGAGAAGGGTACCCTGAGAGGTACTCTGGGGATAGGAAAAACCCAGCCGTTGGCGGATTCAGTTCTTCTAGTCTCTGTGGCTTCCATTTATCTAATCTTTAAACTGCCTCAAAGGAGGTCATGTTACTCTTTTCAGCCTCCTGCTCCCTTTGGATCAAACTCAACTTTTGTCTCCTCTCCAGCTCCTCAGCCTGGAACCATAGGGACCCCGCTTTGGATACCTGCCTCCAATTCCTTTGCTTCTGCTCTCTCATCATCACTGTCTTCTTGCCCATCTCCACTGCCACTTTGAAACCGAGTTTGTGAACAAACTCCCTAAATTGAAAATGACTCCACCTTGGGGAGGCCTTTCAGAATGGATTAAGAAGCAACATTAATACCAACATCCCAAGGATGCCTCCCTTCCCGGTGACTCTTTGGCTTTTCAAATTACCATTTCTGCTTTATAGATGGTAGAAGACAGGTGGAGAGAGGTCTAGTCAGTCAGTTGGTGGGCAGATGCAACGGAATTTAAATTCACAGGATCTATGCTTTCTCAGTGAATCTACCAGCCTCTAGTGGAGGTCATAAACAACCGTCCTTGAAATATAATTCATGTAAGTATGTAAAATGATCCATCTTTTCCTTTATCCAGCTACCTCTTTCCAAATATTTGAATTCCCAAACCCTAGATACTTCCGCAATGCTCTTAGGTCCAGCCGCAGACCTCATAACCGGCAATGCACCGTTTCTAAGGCTTCACCAGTGAACCTAGCCTAAAGACTCCTCAGTCTTGGTTTTAGGTCACTTTCTATCCTTGGCGGCACGTTAGAATCATCTGGGGAGCTTCAAAAATTATAGATGCCTGGGTCCCACTCCAATTCAGTTGCAATCTTTGGGCTTTGCAGTTTCTGAATCTAGGTGATTCAGGTATAAAATCCATGTCTTAACTAATACCCAGTAACCATATCAATTTCCTATCACCCACAGCCCAGAGAGGTAATTCCTATTCCCCTCATCTGCAAACTCTGAATTCTCGCCACAGTATTATACTCACAGTGCTTTTACATTCACATCTTTGGAACCTGAACTGTCCTCCTAAGACCAGTATTGTGAACTCTTCACAAGTACATCCTCATTTCTAAGGCCAAAGGAAACCTGATCTGGTGACATTGGACCTCTCAGGCCTCGGCTTATGAAATTCCTGGAGGTCATGCCGGTCTCCATCACAGGCTTGGGTCAGATCTCCTCTAGGCTCTTAAGCACTTACACTGGAGGCCTATAGATCTCACTTCCATCCTTCCTCCATCAATGTTTCGAAAGGACCTAGGGCAGACACCAGAATGCATCACTTATTAACTGGAATATCTTTTACTTCTAATCCCTTCAGTGTGCTATTTATTCCGTCCTTTCTCCTTTTTATTTATTTATTTTTTTTAAGTCTGGTCATTCAACATTTAGTATTTTTTGAACATCTTCTGTCTGCTAGGCTCTAGGTATGCAATGATCTTTTTTCCTTAAGGAAGCTACAATTACTACCTCTTAGTAATTCATATTCAATTCATGCTCCAGATTTAGTTATTAAGACCGACTTTGCTGTTAATTTCTTTGCCAGAATTATTCTTTACAACAACATGCAACAAGTTAGGGTCCCATACTTTCCCTCTTCTTGTAATCCAAATAGGACACATTCTCAAAGAAATGGTTCTGATACTCAGAAGAATCATCTCTGCAGCTAGCAGCCTGTGCTCCAGCAAAGGAAATAATATTTATTTTATTAAAAACAAACAAACAAGCAATTTGGAAAACCTACCAACAGAACAATTAGGCATAGTAAAATGTTCCACGCTGTTTAGTGTAATAAGCTTAAGCCCACGTAATTAATGGCTGGTATATCTCAAGGGAAGCCCTTAGAGCTCTAGGTGGGTCTCTTCAGTCCTCATTCAGCAGGGCTGTTTTGCATTGCAGGACGCTTGTATTCCCGTCCCTGCCCAGTGAACACCTGTAGTGTTTTCTAATCATTGTGAAAACAAAAACTTCCCCTCAGGAATCCAAATATCCTAAGGAAAAAGAACCATCTTTGGTGGAGAATCACTTAGTGTATCCACTAAATATTATAAGTGCAAAGTTTATGGCCATCCAGCAGAAGCATGGCAAAGAAGTAGACATAGCTCTATTGTACTGGGCTAGGTTTATTGTAATAGTTTTTTAAAGAGGTGGCACACACATGTTCATACCAGCATCATTTGCAGTAGCCAAGAGGTGGAAGCAACTCAAATATCCATTAATAGATGAATGAGTAAACAAAACATGGTAAATAAAGACCATGGACTATTAGTCTTAAAAAGGAAGGAAATTCTGACGCATGCTACAACATGGATGAACTTTGAGGACATTATGCTAAGTAAGGCAGTCACAAAAAGGCAAATATGGTATAATTCCACGTATTTGAGGTATCTAAGATACTCAAGCTCACATAAACAGAAAGTAGAATGGTGATTACTAAGAACTGGAGCTTGTGTGAGGAAGGGAGTTATTTAGTGAAAAATAGTTTCAGATTTGCAAGATGAAGACATTCTAGTAATTTTAGTAATATTTAGTAATATTTCATAATCTAGTAATCTAGTAATATTTCACTAGTAATCTAGTAATATTTCACAATATTATGAATATCCTTAACATTATTGAACTATATACTTAAAAATGGTTAAGATGGTATTTAAAAATAAAAACAATGTTTAAAAAGGCAAAAATAAAGATTGTTAGGCAAAGCTGTATTCATCCTCATGATCCCTTTCTAAAACCTGAGTGTGTGTCTATTATGTGTCATCAATATATGTAATATCTTGATTTTTATATTTCACTTCATTGCGGTAACAATGCATACACTCTTATTATGTATGAAATATGAAACACTCATATTTTAAAGTAAAATCTCACTTTCTGGGTGTATTCATCAATATATCAATATACATTAGCAAAGAAAAATCAGAAAATGAAAAAAACTAATAAGCCAATGTAAATAAAATGAAATTCTAAGGGATAAATCTGATAAACTTTCCATGACCTGTATTCACAGAAAGCTAGAAAATACTGCTGAGAGAAATAAATGAAGACCTAATAAGTGGAGAGAATACTGTGCTCAGAGACTAGAAGACTCAACATTGTTAAGATGGCAGTTCTCCCAAGTTGTTCGATGGATTCAACAGTCTCTATCAAAATTCTAGTAGGCATTTATTTATTTATTTATTTAAGAACTATCAAGCTATTTCTCAAATATATATGAAAATGTAAAATATATAGAACAGACAAAACAACTTTAAAGGAGAGCAATGCTGGAGGACTTACACCATGTGGTTTCAAGATTTATTCTGCATCTTCAGCAAATACAATGTGGTTTTAAAAGAAGAATGGACGTATAAATCAATACACTAGAATAGAGTCCAGAAATACACACATATAAAGTGCATTGATTTTTGCACAGCAATGTTAAGGGAAGTCTAAAGTAAATGGAAACACTATGTTCTTTGATAGCACAACTTATATTGAAAAGGTATAAATTTTCATAAATTAATCTATACATTTTGATTATAAGCAAAAAAGGTATAAATTTTCATAAATTAATCTATACATTTTGATTATAAGCAAAATTCATTTGGAAAAGTCAGTCTATGCCAATAACCAGGGATTTTTTTAAAAGAAAAATGCATGCAGATTGATAAGGATCAGTTCTATCTGATATGGAAACTTATGAATCTCTATGGAAATAATTTAATAGAGGAAATATGTAGCCACAGGTCAGTGAATGTAAATTCATAAAATTCACATGAAAACTTAACAAATTACAGTAATGGAAATAATCTAATCCTAGAGACAGACTTATATCCAGAGAAATCAATAGATATAAAGTCAATAAAGAAGATCTTCTTTTAATGATGAATGCACTAGGTGAAATCACTGATGAGAACAGGGAGTCAATAGAGTTAAAATAGCTAGTTAATTATTTGAATAAAATATCTGGAATTTCTAGGGCGCCTAGGGTTTTCAGTCGGTTAAATGTCCAACTCTTGGTTTCAGCTCAGGTTATGATCTCAGGGTCCTGGGATTGAGCCCCACTTTAGGTTCTGCATTCCGCACAGAGTCTGCGGGAGAATGTCATCTTCTCCCTCTCCATCTGTTCCTTTCCTACTCATGTGTGCTCTCTCTCTCTCTCTAAAATAAATAAACACATCTTTAAATAATTCTGGAATTTCAATGTGGTTTTGATTTGAATCTCCCTGATGGCTAATGATGATGAACATTTTTTCATGTGTCTGTTAGCCATTTGTATGTCTTCTTTGAAGAAGTGTCTGTTCATGTCTTCTGTCCATTTTTTGATGTGATTATCTGTCTTTTGAGTGTTGAGTTTGAGGAGTTATTTATAGATCTTGGATATCATCCCTTTGTAGTGTCATTTGCGAATATCTTCTCCCATTCCGTGGGTTGCCTCTTTGTTTTGTTGATGGTTTCCTTTGCTGCGCAGAAACTTTTGGTCTTGATGAAGTCCCAAAAGTTCATTTTCACTTTTGTTTCCTTTGCCTTTGGAGATATGTCTTGGAAGAAGTTGCTGTGGCCAATGTCGAAAGGGTTACTGCCTATGTTCTCCTCTAGGAATTTGATAGATTCCTGCTTCACATTGAGGTCTTTTATCCATTTCGAGTTTATCTTTGTGTATGGTGTAAGAGAATGGTCAAGTTTCATTCTTCTATACATAGCTGTCCAATTTTCCCAGCACCATTTATTGAAGAGACTGTCTTTTTTCTACGGTATATTTTTCCCTGCTTTGTCAAAGATTATTTGACCATAGAGTTGAGGGTCCATTTCTGGGCTCTCTACTCTGTTCCACTGGTCTATGTGTCTCTTTTTGTGCCAGTACCATGCTGTCTTGGTGATCACAGCTTTGTAGTAAAGCTTGAAATCAGACAATGTGATGCCCCCAGTTTTGTTTTTCTTTTTCAACATTTCCTTAGCAACTCGGGGTCTCTTCTAGTTCCATACAAATTTTAGGATTGTTTGTTCCAGCACTTTGAAAAAATGCAGGTAGAATTTTGATTGGGATGGCATTGAAAGTACAGATTGCTCCAGGCAGTATAGACATTTTAACAATGTTTATTCTTCTGATCCATGAGTACAGAATGCTTTTCCATCTTTTTGTGTCTTCTTCAATTTCAAGTACAGATCCTTTACCTCTTTGGTTAGGTTTATTCCCAGGTATCTTATGGTTATTGGTGCTATAATAAATGGAATCAACTTTCTAGTTTACCTTCCTGTATTTTTATTATTAGTGTATAAGAAAGCAACTGCGCATTGATTTTGTATCCAGCCACATTACTGAATTACTGTATGAGATACCATGTTACACCAGTTATAACGGCCAAAATTAACAGGACAGGAAACAAGTGTTGGAGAGGATGTGGAGAAAGGGAAAGCCTCTTACACTGTTGGTGGGAATGCAAGTTGGTGCAGCCACTTTGGAAAACAGTGTGGAGATTCCTTAAGAAATTAAAAATAGAGCTTCCCTATGACCCTGCAATTGCACTACTGGGTATTTGCCCCAAAGATATAGATGTAGTGAAAAGAAGGGCCATCTGTACCCCAATGTTCATAGTAGCAATGTCCACAATTGCCAAACTGTGGAAAAGAGCCAAGATGCCCTTCAAAGTCGAATGGATAAAGAAGATACAGTCCATATATACAATGGAGTATTACGCCTCCATCAGAAAGGATGAATACCCAACTTTTGTATATGGTGGACCAGAGGAGATTATGCTGAGTGAAATAAGTCAAGCAGAGAGGAGTCAATTATCAAATGGCTTCACTTACTTGTGGAGCATAAGGAATAACATGGAGGACATTAGGAGAAGGAAAGGAAAAGTGAATTGGGGGAAATCAGAGAGGGAGATGAAGCATGAGAGACTATGGACCCTGAGAAACAAATTGAGGGTTTTGGAAGGGAGGGGGTGAAGGGATGGGTGAGCCTGGTGGTGGGTATTGTGGAGGGCATGTATTGTATGGAGCGCTGGGTGTGATGCATAAATAATGAATCTTGGAACACTGAAAAAATAAAAAAAAATTAAAATTAAAAAACCTTCTGGAATTTCTACCTTATTCCTTGCATCAGCATAAAGTTTAAATTGATCAAAATTTAAGAATTAAATTGTAAAGTTTAACCAAAAAAAAAAAAAAAGAGAGAGAGAGAGAAAATGTATGTTTGAAGACGATTTGCAGAGAAGAGTACAAAACTCCACAAACATAATGGAAAATATTGAAAAATTTGATTGCATAAATATTTAAAACTTCTGTATGTCATAAATAACATAAAGTTAAAAAAACAGAAAAACAGTTACAAAAACATAACAAGGAACTTTATTATGTATAATTAGCCCATGCATATTAAATAAGAAAAATAGTCAAAAGCATGAATAGTCAGTTAACAAAAGATGGAAATATATGGCTGATAAAATATAAAATATGTCCAATCTTACTCATAGTTGAATAAGGGAAAACCAAACAAAAGATACATTTTCTTTTAGATTGGTGGAGGTTAATGTTCTTCTGTTGGGGAGAGTATGGAGATGAGTGGCATTAATTTTGTAATTTTTAGAAAGGAATTTGGAAATATTTCTTTTTGCATAACTCTCAAACCCTTTGATCCAGAAAATCTATTTTTAGGAAGTTAGCCAGTAAAATAGAATATATGAAATTACTCTGTGTTATAAGCATAAAAATGCTTAGTTTTTTTTTTTTTTTTTTTTTTAGATTTTATTTATTTGACAGACAGAGATCACAAGAAGGCAGAGAGGCAGGCAGAGAGAGAGGAGGAAGCAGGCTCCCTGCTGAGCAGAGAGCGCGATGTGGGGCTTGATCCCAGGACCCTGAGATCCTGACCTGAGCCGAAGGCAGAGGCTTAACCCACTGAGCCACCCAGGCGCCCAAAAATGCTTACTTTTTAAATAGCAAAATGCTGGCTATAGCCTGAATGTCCTTTAATATGGTTCCTATTAATAAATTCATTGTATTTATCTAATGGAATATTATATACATGTTACAAATGGGTTAGTTTAAACATAATGATATAAAAAGTTAAGAATGAAAACGTAGACTTCCACTTCTGGCCATAATGCAATAATAGAGAATAGATGTTCCTCTCAGCCTTAAACAACTAGAAAATTGAACAAAGTATATGAAAGAATGGTTTTCAGATATGGGACCACAGACCACACATACTTTTGATCCTTAAGAAAAGGGAATTAATGAGGTAGGTAGACGCTGTATGCTTTTGCTTTGTGTCTGGAGGTAATTTCTAGGCTGAATAATGATAGGCAAAATCTAAAGGGACCCTGGGAGTTTTACTGAATATGATAGGCAGAGAATATAGTTTCAGAAGGCCTACATGGCCTAAAGGTGACCAGAGCTACACACAGACAGAGCTTCAGATATCTGTAGTGAAGTTCTTTTAAGTCTTTGGCTAAGTACTAACCTGTGCATGTACAGGAAGAAGATTACCACAGGCTGGGGAAAGAATCCCAGAGACAGTAGGCTTAACGATTCTTGGAGCTCACATAGGGCTGAGAAAAATGTGTGATTCCAATAGCAAAATAGAAAGATGTCTTAATATGTAAAGCACTGGGGAGGTTTTCAAGAGACACTGCTACATCACTTGAGCTAAAGTCTCCTAGACTATAATGAACCTAACCTAATGAACCTTATAAACAAGCCTCGGAAGGGTACAGCAGATTCTAAATAACATAACAACATACAACAAGAAGGTCAAATGCTATTTACAGAAACACACCCAAATCCAGAACCCAAAAATGTAACATTAATATTAAAAATGTATATTATCCAATAAAAAATTACCAGACATGCAAAGAAGCAGAACAATATGTTCTATGCTAAGAGAAATCAAGCAATAGAAACAGACTGAGAAATAATACAGAGGATGGAATTAGGAGAGAAGGACGTTGAAATATGAATTATAAACATGTTCCATTTGTTCAAGAACATGGAAGAAAGCAGTAACATGATGAAGAGAGAAGTGGGGGGGAAAGAACTCAGTAGAACTTCAACAGACAAAAGCTACAATATTTAAAGTGAAGACTAGTTCTGTTGATGTATTAGTGTGCTAGGGCTGCCATAACAAAGTACCACAGACTGGGTGGCTTCTACAAGAGATAATCCTGGAGGCTGGAAGTCCAAGATCAAGGTGTTGGCAGGTTTGGTTTCATTCTGAGGCTTCTTTGGGTTATAGACAGCCATCTTCTTCCGGATCTTCATGTAGTCTTCCTCTATGTCCTCATCTCTTCCTACAAGGATACCAGTCATGTTGGATTAGGTTCCACCTCAATGACCTGATTTTTTAAAAAAAGATTTTATTTATTTATTTGAGAGAGAGAGAGAGAGCATGAGAAGGGGGTGGGTCAGAGGGAGAAGGAGACTCCCTGCCAAGCAGGGAGCCTGATTTGGGACTCAATCCCAGGACTCCAGGATCATGACCTGAGCTGAAGGCAGTCGCTTAACCAACTAAGCCACCCAGGTGCCCCTCAATGACCTCATTTAACCTCAATTTCCTCTTTAAAGTAATTTCCTCCCAATACAGCCACATTCTGAGGTGCTAGGGGTTAGGACATCAACATATAATTTCAGGTGAGACATAACTGAGCCCATTACAAATGGAATAAAATAGGAGACAAGACACTGCAGAGAAAAGATCAATGAATTTGGAGGCATAGCAATATAAACCATCTAAAATGAAACACAGAGAGGAAAAATGACTGAAAAAAATGCACACAGCATAGGTGAGCAGTAGAATAAAATCAAGCAGTTTAATTTATGTGTAATTAGGTGGGGGCATAGAGAAATACCTAAACAAATATTGGCTAAAAATGGTGAAAGCAATAAACTCTCAGATTAAAAAGCTCAGCAAATCTGAACAAGAGAAAACCACACCAAACATTAGAAACAAATGGCTGAAAACAAGTAACAAAGAGAAAATCTTAAAAGCAGCCAGAGAAAAAAAGAATCATTATATACAGATGAACAAATTATTTCTTTTCAGAAATTTTGCAGGTCAAAAGACTTGATGGCAACACCATTAAAATTCTACCAACATTGAATTTTGTATGTAGCAAAGTATGTTCCAAAAATGAAAGAAGAGTAAAGGATTTTTTAGACAGATAAAAGCTGAGAGAATTATCAGCAGACTTGCACTATCATTAACTTCAAGTTAAAAAAAATGATACTAGATGTAAATTTGGATTGATATAAAGGAGAACACTGGAAATTCTAAGTATGTGAGCACATATAAAAGATATTTTCCTTATTTTTAATTTATTTTAGAGAAATATAATGAAACTCAATAATACAGGAAGGAACAAAATGTATAATTAGAGTAAAAAGGCAAATGGGGAAATTTACAGGATGCGTCCCATTGTTATTTGGTACAAACTAAGATATAGGAAAATTATATAGTAAATACTAGAGAACCCGCTAAAAACATGAAACAAAGATATGTGCTAATAAGCAAACAAACAAAAATTCAAAGTGCAACAGAGTATGTATTTCTTTTGGAGAAATACTGTTTTTGAGAGTTTCAGAAGATGTTAACAGTGATTAGAGTAGTAAACTCTAGGTATAGAGGGAAGTATTTTTTACATTTCATTATATACCTTTGAGGTACTCTGAATATTCTTCCAATACTGAATGAATCAGTTTTAAATTTATTTATTTATTTATTTTTTAAAGATTTATTTATTTATTTTTAGAAAGCACAAGAACAAGGGGAAGGGAAAAAGGGAGAGAGAATCTCAAGCAGACTTCCTGCTGATCACGGGGCTTAAAACCAGGGGCTCAATCCCATAACCCTGAGATCATGACCTGAGCTGAAATCATGAGTCAGACGCTTAAGCCACTGTTCCACACAGACGTCCCTTTGACTTATTTATTTTTAAATGCTAGTTGTTGGCTGGACTTATGGGCTATTTTGTTTTCTTTATACTTTTCTAGCTTAAAAAGGAATAATTATTATTATTTAAAATAAACATTAAAATAATTATCCACACCTCACATTTTAACACTCATAGTATAACAAAAGCATAATTATAGTCCTACTTTAAATGTTAAAATTCTATGTCATTTATGAATAGATTTATTTGAACAAATTTTCACCATATGTGTATTTGTTGACTTTCTACTTAATGGCTTTCTTTTTATGAGGTATCCAAAAGGAAAATAATATAAAAGTTTGTATGTGTAATTAAACTGGATTATAGAATATTTTTTGTCTATAAAATGCAATAAAATTCAGTTTGAATTAAACAAAGTCCTACTGAATTACATGTGAAATATCCAATTTACCATTCTGAAGCTACTTCCTGGGAAAGCACATGTTTTCAGATGACTAACATAAAGCTTTCCAGGAAATGTGTAATGCACAAGGATCTGTTCCGTTCCAGCATCCATTAGGTAAGGGAAACGCCACAATGGGAACTCTAGAATCTAAATGCCATTCTAATGGAAAGAATATTGTCTTGGGTGTATTTCCTGTTTCAATACCACATCTAATTTTGATAAACGAAACTTCTATTTTGTCTCTACATTTACAATGACATATAAACCCATAATACAAAGAGACAGTATTTATTTGATTTGATATATTACAGTAACTAAATTTTTATGATGGTCTCATCAGATCACATGGTTGCAAATGGAAATAAGTATGCTATTTTAATAGACCAAGGTATAAATGCTGCATCATTATAAGTAGAATTATAAAACACAGAGCAACCTTAATTTTTCCCTTTGCACAGAAAATGAGGACAGTTTTTTGTTTCTCTTTAGTTTACCTCCTGTTCATAAGAGAGCTTGAGGAAGGATGAATGTTGACAATGGACAGTTGTGTAAGGCTGTTTTCAGACCTTCTCCAATTAAGTTCTGAGGGAAGAAAGTTAAAAAAAAATATAGTGTGGGTTCCCTGGGTGACTCAGTCAGCTGGGCATCTGCCTTTAGCTTGGAGTCATGATCCTAGGGTTCTGGGACCGAGCCCCACAATGGGCTCCCTGCTCAGTGGGGAACCTGCTTCTCCCTCTGCCTGGTGCTCTTCCTGCTTGTTGCACACTCTCGCTCTCTCTCTCTGACAAATAAGTAAATAAATAACAAAAAAAAATTATTTATTTATCAGAAGAGAGAGAGCGAGAGAGCACGCACAAGCAGGAAGAGTGGCAGGCAGAGAGAGAAGCAGGCTCCGCGCTGAGCAAGGAGCTGGATTCGGGACTTGATCCCAGGACTCTGGGATCATGACCCCAGCCGAAGGCAGTGGCTTAACTGATTGAGCCACCCAGGTGTCCCATAGATAGACTCTTTAAAAGAAAGAAGAAGAAGAAAAAAGAAGTGTTAATAGGATCTAGGACAACATTGTAAAGAATAAGTATAGTTGAGACACAATGTTACCATTAGCGTCAGGTGAACAACACCTGATTAGATGAGTCTACACACTATGCTCACCACAAGTATAGCCGCCATCCATCACCATAAAAAGTTACTAAATACCTACGAATATGTACTCTATGCTGTGTCTTTCATCCTGGTGACTATTCGTTCTGTAACCGGAAGCCGATATCTCCCACTTCCCTTCACCCATTCTGCTTATCACCTCACCTGCCTCCACTCTGGCAGCCATCAGCAAACAAGAGCTTTTAAAACTTTTGATTAATTAAAAATTTTACATGCAGTGGAAATCACTCATTCTGATGGACAGTTCTGTGAGCTTTGACAGAAGCATAGAGTTGAGCAACCACCACAATAATTAAGATACAGAGCCGTTCCCTTGCCACCCCAGCGAACTCCCTTATATGTCTTCTTTGTAGGTAAGCCCTCCACCAGCGCACTCCCACCCCCTGCCAAACTGTCTACCATTAATTGATCACTAAACAGTAATCATCATGTTGTTCTTTCCTATAATATCACATACTGGAATTATTTGAGATTTATTGCCGAGTTCCTTTCTATTGCTGATTCACGTTTTACTCTATGAATGCACCAGAGTTTCTTTTCTTTTCTTTTTTTTTCATATTATTTTATTTTATTTCTTTTCAGTGTTTCAAAATTCATTGTTTATGCACCACATCCAGTGCTCCATGCAATACGTGCTCTCCTTAATACCCACCGTCAGGCTCACCCAACTCCCCAAACCCCTCCCCTCCAAAACCTTCAGTTTGTTTCTCAGAGTTTCTTCATCTGTTTACCAATTGAAGGGCATCTTAGTTGCTTCCAGTTTTCAGCAATTATGAGTAATGATGCTCAAACATTCACACCGGTTTTTGTGTGAACGTAAGTTTCATTTCTCTCAGGTAAGTACCTAGGAGGAGGAGTGCTGGATCATAAATATTTAGACATAAAACAGCCTAGCAAGATATCTTCCAAAGTGGGCATTACCATTGTACATTCTCACTAGTCAGGTATGAGAGTTCTGATTGCTCTCCATCCTCATAAGCATTTGATATTATCAGTATTTTTAAACCAAGTTAATAGGCATATAATGGTATCTCATTTTGGTTTTAATCTGTGTTTGCTTGGTGAGTAATACTGTTGAGCATTTTTCATGTGCTTATTTGGGTTCATGTCTTCTTTGATGAAGTGTCTATTCAAACCTCTATCTCATTTTTAAAAAAGGGCTGTTTGTTTTCTTATTTTCAGAATTCTTTATGCATTCCAGGTCAAGTCTTTTGTCACATATGTGATTGGCAAATATTTTCCCCAGTATGTGGCTTGTTCTTCATTCCCTTAATAAGACAAAGTTTATATTTTGATAAGATCAGTTTATAATTGTTTTTATGGGTTGTGCTTCTGCTGTATCCAAAATCCCTGTCGAACGACGGTCATAAATTTTTTTCTTTTCTTCTCCTATAAGTTTTATTTTTTAGGTTGTATATTTAGGTCTATGTATTATTTTGAGCTAATATTTTTTAAAGATTTTATTTATTTACTTGACAGAGACAGACACAATAAGAGAACGAACAAACACAAGCAGGGTGAGTGGGAGAGGGAGCAGCAGGCTTCCTGCCAACCAGAGAGCCCGATGTGGGGCTAGATCCCAGGACCCTGGGATCATGACCTGAGCTGAAGGCAGATGCCTTCACCCAGGTGCCCCGAGCTAGTTTTTATATAAGGTATGGAGTATGTATCAAGTTCACTCTTTTGGCATATGTGTATTTAGTTGTTCCACCAGCATTTGTAAAATAGACTACGATTTCTCCATTAAATTGGCTTTGCACTTCTGTCAAAATCAATTGATCGTATGTATAGGGGTGTATATGGTATATTCTGTGCTCTTTATTCTGTTACATTGACATATTCTTTCACCGATTGTAACCTGCTTTGTTATTCTGACTTTTATAGTAAGTCTTGCAGTCAAATCATACTCAACCTGAATGATTTTCTTTTTCTTTTTCTTAAAGATTTACTTATTTATTTATTTGAGAGAGAGAAAGAGAGAGTGTGTGCACAAGCAGGGGGAGAGACAGAGGGAGAGAAAGAGAAAGAATCTCAAGCAGACTCTCTGATAAGTGGGGAGCCCAACATGGGGCTTGAACTCATGACCCTGAGATGATGACCTGAGCTGAAATCAAGAGTTGGATGCTCAACTGACTGAACCACGCAAGCACTCATGAATGGTTTTATTTTTCAAGAAAGTTTGTTCTTGGGGAACCTGGGTGGGTCAGTTGGTTAAACAGCTGCCTTCAGCTCAGGCCATAATCTCAGGGTCCTGGGATTGAGCCCCACGTTGGGCTCCCTGCTCAGTGGAGAATCTGCTTTTCCCTCTCCTTCTGTCCCTCTCCCTGCTTGTGCTCTCTCTCCCAAATAAATAAATAAAATCTGAAAAAAAAAAAAAAGTTTGTTCTTCCAAGTTCCTTTGCCTTCCATATAAAATTTATAATCACCTTGTCAATAGCTGCAAAATAATACTTGTGGGAATTTGGGTTTGTAATGAATTTATTGATCAGTTTGGGGAGAATTGACATCTTAATGATATTGAGTTCTCCAGTTCATGAGCGACATAATTTATTTCTCCGTTATTTCAATCTTTGATTCTTTCTTCAGTGTTTTATAGTTTCAAAGATAGTGATCCTAGACCTAGATAACCTTGTAATTTGTGATCTAACTAAACACACTTGTAAGTGGCAAATGATTATTAGTCAGTTTCCTGATATTATTTTATGTACATAATCATAACTAAAAATCGTTTAATTTCTTCATCTCCAATCTGTACACCTTTTATTTCTTTTTATTACTTGTTTGCACCACCTACGACTTCCAGTATGATGTGGAGTAGAAGTGGAAAGATGGACATTCTTGCTTTGTTTCTGATCTTAGGAGAAAGATATTTAGACTTCAACACTAAGTATTATGTTAGCCATAGTTTTTAAAGTATGCAGGTTTGCATGAATGAACATATACTATTTTGTTAGATGATTGTATTAGTCAAGACTCTCCAGAGAAGCAGAACCAATAGTTTGTATATATAAAAAGATTTATTATGAGGAATTATGAGATTATGGAGGCTGAGGAGTCCCATGATTTGCTGTCTTCAACCTGGAAACTCAGAAAAGCTTTGGATGTAATTAAAGTCCCAGTGTGAAGGCCTGAAAACCAAGGCGGCCAATGGTGCAAGTCCCAGTCCTAGGACAGGAGGAGACTGATGTCCTATCTCAAGCAGGCAGCCAGGAAGCAAAAGGGATGAAATTTCCTTTCCCCACTTTTTTGTTCTATTCAGGCCCTCCGTGGATTGGATGATGTCCACACGTTGAGATGGGATCAATCAGGTGACAGAAGATAGGAATCCAGGGTTGGCATGACCTGGGTTTTAGATGACCCAGTCAGTCCCGGGGAGAATAAAAGTTGCTCACTCAGAAAGTTTGTGAGGGAAGTGAGGCAGTCACAGCAAGCCCAGGTTTCAATAGTGGTGAGGAGATAAATGGCATGGCCCATGGAAAAATTTAAGGAAACTGGAACATTTCTTTGGAGTACTAGGACATGGTGGCAAGGAATATGCTAATCAAAGGCAAAGGGGAGCTCTAAAGCAAATGGATATGGGGAAATGGGAGGAGGCAAGTGACTTCAGTAGGAAGTTTGAGATGGAAATAAAATAACACAATTAAAGTTGAAAAACTCCACAATCCAGTGGATCTGTGGTTGAAGGCATTTCCCAGTGGATGCCATCTTGTTCCTCAGATGGCTGTAAGGCCTTAATGTCTCCACAGGAAGTCTGCCTCTGCTTTGTAGTGAGGTCACTGGCAATTTACTTTGCCTTTTTGAAAATATTCAGTCTATCTTTGTTAATGAGCTAGTAACTATTTCTGGTTCCTAAACTCCTCTCCCAAATTCTGTAATCTCCTTCCCATCCATATGCTGAAATTCTGTCACCCACAAATGCTTTAGTGGCTCTTAAACATCACATCTGGAAGGTTGTGTGACTTTGGTAAATTGTCCAACCTCCCCAGGTGAAGTTTCTTCAGCTGTAAAATGAAGAGACTGAGCTAGATGATCTCACAGTTTCTTTGTGGCTCATTCTTTAATTATATCCTTAGCATAATCATTTCTGTAAATCTGTTTTATATACATTTGGAGAATATGAATAACACAAGCAGCTTGGCAAATTACTTATTCAGTCCTTGATCATGAAACAATTCCATGTGCATTATTACCAGATTAAGCAAGAGCTTGCAGACCAAACTATGACGATTAGATACTACTCATGGGCAAATTGTGGGTTAGGAATTGTGGATGGTGAGGTGGAAGCTGTGCTAAATCTTTCCAGTCCAAGCGCTATTCCCTAACTGATGATTTTGGCATTGGCAGCTAATGGTACCTGTTTTGCAAATGATCAGTAAAATTCCATAGTGGAGGCAGGGCTCATGAAATTTTGAAACTTTAAAATCTAATTTAGGGGTAAATCAGACACCATGTTTATGGAGTGATCATGTAATGAGTGAGTGGAAAAATAAAGATCAATATACTATTGTGGAAGCAACTCAATTATTTGGGTTTCAACAAAGACACTCTAGAGGTCCTCATGAAGCATTCCTTGTATGGATACCAGGACTGACTGATATTTAGGAATGGCGCTCCTAAATTAGAATATTGAGATGCTTTTAGGTATTTTGAGTGTCCTCTCAATATCCTGAATGCCTGGCCCCCCTTTTAAGACTTTCTGAACCTCGTTATAGGTTCTGGACCTCAGTAATTAATAGTATAATACTTGGAATGCCCTGTTCCCATGCACTGACTAACACTGATGTCAGTGTCTGAGCTTTATAGGTGATTACATATTTAAGTTTTTATCTCTTGTCCATACTTAAAATATTTTGGTTTAATTTTTTTGAAATTAGTTTCCAACATTAAAACACCTGGATATTTCAGATAAAATTAAGATTTCCTATTTTTCTTGATAGATCAGAAGATCTGATAAGACTGGCTCTCTATTCCAACATGGTACAATTGCTTGGACCTGTATGGTTCTTCCAGATCCGTAGACTGTCCTCCATGCTGAAGAAACCAAAAACCAAAAACCCAGACATTCTTGTGATTTATTTATTTATGTTCTCTGTCTTGCTCTCAGGGGAGTATTTCCTGGTATGCCTGTAACAGTCTTAGTTTATTCCATTGACTTATAATTCATTAATATTATGCCCTGTGCAGTCAAAAACATCCTAATGTAGATGAACAATTATATGGTTATGTTATCCAGGAGAATCGAGTCTGTGTTCTCTGATATAAAGAAAGGATAGGATTAACTATAAAGAATTTGTGTGTTTAAGTGATGTTTTTATTTAGGATGTGTTCATTTTATATACAAATTTTATTAAATACCTACTAATTGTAGGGCAATGTACTAGAACCCAAGGATAGAGTGAGAGCGAGAAGAGACATGCTTTATCCTCTTACAAATTCTGAGCTCTATTGAAAAAGACAAACAAGTATACAATAATTAAAATAAAGTCTGATGAGTAGTAACTCAGAAGAAATACCAGGTTTAATGGGAATATATAGAAGGAAACCTAAATTTGTTTATACAAACCAGGGGGAGGCTTCCAGAAAGAAGCAGAGATATATTTTATAGATAGAAAAAATCATGATATAGTGCATTAAGGGTTGTAATGAAATTTATTAAGTACTAATAGAACATTATTTGATTAGGCAAATACATACTGAGTATTTATTATGTATAAAACACAAGGAAAATATTTTCAAGAAAAATTGACTATTAAGAATTAGATGATCAGTGGAAGAGGTCGTGAGGTTGAGAGGGATTTGCTTGTTTGTTTTAGACAATTGACACATCAATCATGTTTAAATGTTGATGGCAAGAAACCAGTAGAAATGGAGAGGCTGAAGAGCCCCGTGACCGAGCAGGAAGAAGAACAGGTAAAAGGAAGCTGAAAGAAGTTGAGAAAATAAAATTAGCAACTCCAGATATTGAGTTTAAATTCTTGTTTTGACCTAGAGGGACTCTCTCCTGTTAATTAGGAACTACGTGATTAGCTTTTAAAGTAATGCAATACAAGACACATTCTCTAGTACGTTTAAAATCCATTTACAAACAACCATTCCCCTGTCAAAAAGATATTTCTTCATCTGAGCTTGTCTTCTGGGTCACCACATTAGTGGCATCTTCAATACTTCATAAAGTTAAATACGTTTACTTGGAATATTGCTGGGTCCATTAATGGTAAGTCCCCTCCCCCCACTTCAGTTTATGCCCTGGAAGCTTGAAGCATACCTCTCAGATTTCATCAGGGCTATCTCTCTAATGTTCACAACATCTGCTCTTACCAATAGCTTCTGAATTCTTGAATTAATCTGACATCATTGTGTGAGACCAGTCCACATACACACTAAAGCTATGAATTAAAATTTCTCCTTCTGTTCCTAGAAGGCTAGAGGTAGGATTTAAATCATTAACTGATCTCTGTTCTTATTTGGGCACTGAAGGGTGGCTTCATTTTTCTGGAAACTAATAGACTCAACAAGCCACAAACAGCTCAGGCAGGATGTCAAATGAAGGGGAAAAAAAGAGAATAGCATCACTTTCATACTTAGCCATTTCTTTCAAGGAACTCAAAGGACATCACATGCATGAACTCATTAATACTTGAGAATTTTCTCATACTGTGAAAAACATTTTATAGTTAAAACAAGGAGATTACTTGGATAGTCTTAGGAAGGTTTATCAGTAAAAGCTGAAACTAGAACAAGAATTCTTACTTTGGTGGACTAACATTGGTTGTGTTGAATGAGAAAGTTTCCATTGTAGGACATAAAAATCATTACAAGAAATAATGAAAAAATCTGTAATTTGAATAAAACATCACTGAGTCATTGAAGAGTAATCACATTTCTTAGTTTGTTTAGAGTCTCCTGAAACAGCATACAAATAGTTCTTACATTCTGGAATAATCTGTTCTTATCAGACCCTCTTCTCCTATCTAGAGGGGCAGGTTCTTGAATCATACAGATGTGGATTCCATTCATATAGTTTGATCACTATGGGATCTTGAATATTTTTATTTAAGCCCAGTTCTTTCATCTGAAAAATGGGGAACAATGCTGTCTTATACAGTTGCCATTAACATTAAATAAGATTATGATAGGTTGCGACACATGGTGGAAACTCCATTATGACTTGTTTTTTCATCTTTCTTCGAAATGGAAATTTAACTTTCAGGCTAATACACACTATCCCTTCTCTGATTTCTTCCTTCCCATTGTGCCACTGATAATCACTATCCTTTAAGCATTCCCAAATTCCCTATTCCCTACCTATCCTCTCTGATCCTTTTATCTTTCAGCTTTTATGTAGCATCTGCATAAAGAAAGTAGGGAATATTACTTTCAGGAAACCAGAGTTCAATTTACTAAAACAGTCATTCATCTTTCTAAAAGCATTTCAGCAATAGGAGGTCATGTCTCTGTTAAGGTATACCACACCAATAAATGAAAAAGAAAATTTTTCTTCAGAATTTTAAATTTTTTAACTAGAAAGGTTATATAATACTGTATTTGTTATCTTGATTTGGCACCGATTTTAAAATCTGACAATACATACAAAATAACTCAGAGATGGATTTGTGAATTACCCATACTTTCTCTAACTCCCTGCCCCCAACTGGATAGTGGAAAATTGTTACAAGGAAATCCATTCTGGGGTGATTTCCAAATTTATAGAATGATTGCTTAGGCAAATGAGGGTTTTTTCCTGACTTATATTGAAAGGAGTTAATTTTACTTTTGAAATATGATCTCCTAAGATGGAAAACAAGGCTACCAGGGAAGGGAAAGAGGGTACTTTTTCTAGTTAATATAAATATCCCAGGGCACCTGGGTGGCTTGGTTGGTTAAGCATCCAACTCAGGATTTCAGCTCAGGTCATGATCTCAGAGTCCTTAGATGGAGCCCAGCATCAGGCTCAGTGTTCAGCAAGGAGTCTGCTTGGTATTTTCTCTCTCCCTCTCTCACTGCCTCTTCTCTCTGCTTGTACACACACACTTTCTTTCTCTTTCTCTCTCCCTCTCAAATCAATCGATCAATCAATCACTCTTAAAAAAAAAAATCTCTTTCAAAACAGTGATTTGAGGAAGGGGGATGGGATGCAAGACAGAGCTGGCTTACCAGTGATGGCTCACTGAACTGCCCGCAGGAAAAGAAGATTTATCATTGATCCCAATCCATGTCATTGCCATCACTTAAGTGGATTGTTTTGAAACTCACAGGCCATAAGACTGTAACCATGAAAAATAATTAAATGTTAAGGTATTATTTTGGGGTTTTGTTATCCTTTTTCCCCCTATACTGGTGAATCTTATAGAAAAGTCCCTGATTTAATTCTTCAGTGATTGGTAGTATTTTTCAGTTATGTGCCTACTAGAGTGTGAGTTTACATCACACTCTAGGCATCTTCTTGGTCTTCATAACTTTGCGTATATAACAGATGTTCAGTAAATATTGGGGGACTGGGTGGACAGATGAATGAACAAGTAAATGAAGGCATTAATGATATTAGTCCTGAATATTTACCTACTAGCAGTAGGAATTCCTGATTAGCAGGTGCCTATTCTTTGTAGGCACTCCAACCCATTAAGTCTCCTGTTTAATATTCTTAGTAAGGGAAAGAGGAAGAAATTAGGGAGATGAGTTACAGGTAATAGCAGAGCCAGCACAATTCTGAATATCTTTACATTTCTAGAGGCTATCAGCTCTAACTGATGACCTTTTCCAGAACAGAACATGTTTGCAAGTAGTTGTATTCATTAAAGCTGTTATTACAGGGTGGGAAAAGACATATATTTCTACCTGTGACACCTGTACATCCGCTCAGTCTATCTGTTGGACTTACTCAATAATGCTTTCAAATAATTTGCAATCGTTGCTTTATCTTCAAAGCACATGTAGGCACTTAATTATAAAGTATAGTGATTTGGTGATTTTGTTTTAGTAAATAACTTGGCAATCAGGGGATGAAAACCTGAAAATTTAAGTCCCAAATGGTTTATGATATGGGAAAAAATGAATTTTATAAGAAATACTTATAACAATTACACAAACACTTGACTTAGTAATTAGTTTCAGACAATCATCTGCTTTAAGGAAGCATACATTTGTCTAATTTCTCACCATATTAAGAAGACCATATATTCAGTGAATCAAAGTGTATGAGCTATAAATTGTCTTAATAGTTACTGCTGCCTTTTCTCAGGCAGATTGTTCTAATGCCTATCCAAGTGTTTCTTTAAGAGGAATATCTCTTCTTGAAAATTGCACTAAAATAATATAAAATTGAAAAGAGAAATGTGCGTTCTTTAATTTTTAGATTTTTATATAGTATCTACATCTGTATCTATAGAACTTTATGTGTTTATATAGACCTATAATTCATATACAAGTGTATGAGGATTTGTGTGTGTGTGTATGAACTTTCCATTTCAGTGATCTACTTTTTTGAATGATTAATTTCTTAGATTGAGTGATGTCTCTGTTTTAAAGAATACAGTTTGTGTTTTCATAATAGGATGCTTGTCTCAGAAATTGATAGAATGTATTTAAACCTATTGTAGTACTTACATAATTCTGGAGTATTTGGAGAACATTTAAACACATTTTTCTATATTTGTGATTGTAAAAATTTCCTTTGATATGTGTACTGGTATATTAAGGCATACTATGGTGATTTCTTTTAAATATTTATGAGAGAATTACTTATTTTGACTTATAAGGAAACAATGCTTAGCATAGCAATTTGAAAGTTTTTCTGGGCAGATGAAGTAAACAAAAAGCAAAATCTTTAATGTGAATGCAAATCCTTGTTCAAAGTGTTTTAATGTAACAACTGCACCTTACTTATATAGCATTGTTGGGGCCCAGCCTTTGGTTGTGTCTTCAAATAGTAGCCCAGTTCCCTGTTCTCTTCCCTGCTTTCTAGCAGCCCTAGAGGTGCAACCTCCTTCCCCTTTCTTATTAAAATGCTCACCATGTAATCTATTTTTGGGGGGTTGTCTCTACTCATAATGGCTGGTGAATGTTGGCCTTTCTTGTACTCTAATTTATTAAATTCTATTGAAAACATTCAGACCTTTTCCCCTTTAAGACTTAGGCTGCAAATCTTCCCTCAAGGAAGAGCTTTGGGCAAAGCAGAACCCTGGAGTGGTTGCCTTGGGGGTCTTTTCTCTACAGCTTTACTGTGTAGGTAGTAATTAAGCACACTTTATCTTACTTGATTATCACAATGGGGGGTGATTGTTTTCCCCCACTGTACAGATAAGGAAAAGAGAGCAAGGGCAGGCAATTGATTTGCCCAGTAATCTCTTATTTATGAGAATTTAAACCCAGTTCACTGACTCTTAAGTCTGAGACTCATTAAGATATATGTACATTTACTTTCTTTACTTTTTTGAGTGTGATTTAGAAGCTATTCCTCTGAAGTGCAATCTGTGGTTCCCAGCAGTACAGAATGTTTTCCAGATTTCAGGAGAACATGCAAAGTATAGCCACTTCTGGAAGCTTGTGACTGGTCATGTGGTTTCCTATCTGCATACGCATCCCTAAAATCCTACGTGAGCAAATTGTTAGATTTAGGGGAAATTTTGGATTAGGTCCAGGCTGGGAAAGAGAGAGAACACAGGGAAACACAGCCAAGGTCAGTGGATGTAAGTTCTTTTATAGGATACATAAGAGGTGCTTGCTTGTGTTAGGGAGCGTAGGGGCTAGCACTAGCTTCTGCCTTTTGGTTCCTTGATAAGTCTATCGCCCTGGGTTCCTACAGCAGAGGATTATAAATAGTGGTATGGATTGTGGGCCTGAAGAGATGTGTTTAATCAAGGTACAGTGCCAGCCTTGACCACAGAACAAGATCTTTTCTCCCTGAAAAAACAGAGCTTTCTTTTCTGTTGCATTCATACTTCCTGGCAGCACCTGAGCAGCAACTATGGGGCTGGCAGCATTGCTAGAAGAACTTCCCCAAGGGCACGGGAGAGGCCTGGGGTTGGGGAGCTGGGTTGAGCAGGGCAAGGGCAGATTCTTCAGGACAGCCCAGTGTCCAGGATCAAGGCCATTCTTCTCTCTCATTGCTCACAAACTGCTCTCAGAAAGTCACGTTAATTTAATTCAACCCTCAAGCCTTTACACCAAATGTTTACTATTCATGGCAATTATTATGCAATGCAGCAACCAACAGTTTCATATACCTTTAAAAATTGACTATAAAATTTGCATACCATGTTCAAACATTGTAATGGTGTTGCAGATGATGAATTTATTAAACGAATAATTATTAGTAATACTGTGTTTTCCTGTTTTTCTAAAAGTAATACCTGGATCCACTTAGGAATTCCTAAGTGCTTCTTTGTTCATAAAGAGTTATTTTTTCTTGTTAAGTATTAGGATATATAAAAATAATAGACATACAAACTGTAATTAATAAAGATAAAAATTTAAAAATATGATTTTTAAACATTAAAAAGTAAAAAAAAAATGTCTATGGCTCAGGGTCATCTAGTTTGTGTATTAACTTTGTCTTTACATATATATATATATTTGTATTTTGAAGCTTTGACATCTGGGACCTTTAAGGGGTTGCTAGAGATAGTAAACAATTTGCATATGAGTGTCTTTTTCAAGCACAAACTAACCAATACAGGACCCACACCCCAACCACCTCGTTTCTTGAGTTCTTACACTCTGGGTCACTATCCATCCGACCCAGTCACCCCAGGTACCAGATAGCTAGGTATCTAGCTATCTGGTTTATGTTTATGTTATGTTTATGTTTCAGAGCCCACTGAAATTATTTGAACTAGCCAATTCTACCGAAGCCTGCTTACCCTGTTTCACTCCTTTCCCAGGGAAACCACAATAAAGGCTCTTGTCCAGAACTCCTCTCTTTCCCTCTGCCTCCTGATCCACCCTGGTACTTCCCTGTGTGACCCTGAGTGATGTAGTATAACCTCCGTTCTTGGAAACTCTATGTAATAAACTATCTTTTAAATGGCAATCATTTCCTGATCTGCTGGCCTTACTCAAATTTTTTTTTATTAATACACTATATTTTAAAATAGTTGGCAATGTAAAGAACTGTTACTGTGTTTCCAACTTCATTTTTTGTACCCCAGATTGAGTCATTAGGCCTTTGATTCTTTTCCTCACTCTGGTGTCTGAGTCTATTATTATGTTTTTCTTTCTGAGACCAAATTTCTTCAATGGTGGGAATTTCTCTCACTCCATTCATGCAAGAGAAGAGGATGAACAGAATGTGTACCATGTAATCAACATAAGACTCTTAAGGAATTTCAGAAACCTTTGTCTGTGTCTCCAATGATTGAAAATGAATGAATATTGATCAACATCAACAAAAACTAATATTGAAAATTTGATATTTAGAAGGAAGAAAGGAACATACTGAAGTGAAGACATTCAGGCAGGGCCCTAATTATTCAATATATTGATTCAAAGTAGAGATTGGGTTACAAGGAATAAGAAAAAATGAGCTTGGTACCTGGAAAGCAGAGAAGAAAAGCATTAAGTCACCTTTGAAGAAGGCTACTTGACAACGGGTGAAGCCGTTCTCATATTTGTTCTTTGTAAAGATCACCTCGGTTTAGGGACAGTGTGTATAGGAGTGGTAAGTAACACCAACGGGAAGATTGAAGAAAAGAATGAAAATTACTGACAACATGAACAGGACGTGTTGTCTTAACTCTCCAAGCCTCAGTTGCACAATCTTGAAAAAAAACAAACAAACAACATAATCATGACTTACACATACAACATTAGGAGAAATTAAAGGAGATAACTTATGAAACTAGAATACACAGTGTTGTGTATGCAGCAGGTACTTAATAAACACCCCCTCCCTTTTTTTCATCCTGATTAGAACACTATTAGCTGTATGACTATGAGTAAATTCCTCGATCTCTGTGCTTCACTTCCCACAGGATAATCACAGAACTCACTTCATAGTTTGTTGTAAGGATTAAATGAGGTAACACAGTAGATTTGCTTTTAAAAATAACTGTCAAAAGTATTAAATAATGTTTGCTATATATTTATGCTCTTATTTTGGCATTGCCTCAGGAAATTGTGGTACATTCTTTTTAAAACTCAGAACTGGTTATATTTAGCAGGGATCTGAATTTTTCTAGATAGACAAATGTTACCATAAAATCACGTCTTACATATCTGTATGGTTTACAAACAACTCTTAAATCAGGAGATGAAAATGCTGATGCTGAGAAAGAGTAGTAGCTTCTTATGCCACAAAAATGTGTAATTTGGAATAAGTCAGAATGTTTAAAGGAGATGACTTGGGTTACTGGCCAATGATAAAATATTGAGACAGAAGCACTGATATGCTGATCAAGACTCAGAATTTAAAGGTCAAAAGGATTCCTGTGACTCTCTTCCCAGGGTTCATGTTGGGGGAGGGAGGAAGGGTAAGGACACCCTTAGCAGAGGGTGTAAGACTCCTTGTATTTCCTCTCATATAGTTTGCTAAGGCTGCCATGATAAAGTACCATAAACTGAGTAACTTTAGAGAAATTTTTTGTCTCACAGTTCTGAAGGCTAGGAGTTCCAAGGTCAAGGGGTCAGCAGCATTGGTTGCTTTCTAAGGAAAATGTGTTCCATGTATCTGGACTACCTCTGGGTCATTTGCTGACAATATGTAGTGTTCCTTGGCCTAGAGAAGCATTTCCGCACCTCATCTTCAATCTCTGCCTTCATCTCCCTGTGCTTTCTCCCTATGTGGGCATCTCTGTGTCGAATTTCCCCTTTTATTAAGGAATCTGGTCATAATGATTGAGGTCCACCCTAATGACTTCATCTTAACTACAACAGTTTTATTCGCAACACACCAATTTCCAAATAAGGTGATATTCTGAGTACTAGAGGTTAAGACTTCAACATGTAAATTTTGAGGGAACACAATTCAACCCATTACACCCCTGTTTAGAACCATTAGCTAGTGGTGGTACTGGAGGTGACTGGAATCTGGAAATTAGGCAGGAGATGACTTCCATAGCAGGAACCAAGTGAAAGTCAATGCTTATAGAAGACACAGATGCATTCTTAACTCACGGCTGGGTGTATGTCATCCTCTTTCCTAGAAAACACCACCCCCCTTTCTTAAATCCAAGTCTTGTTTTTTAAAGCTGACATTAATTACTATTCCATGAAACTTTCTTTGAGAACAGCTGTCCCTTGTCCCTTTCTATCACCTCTAAGTTATTATAGCCTAGCTGTTAGGAGAACTGATTTGTGCATGGAAACCTATATGGTTGAAATTGATGATATTAAACCATTCTGACCAATAAAAACTGCAGTTTCATGTTTCAATGTAATAATTGTATTGTGGTAGTTAAGAGCCTGAGACTTTCAACTCACAGTTTATGCCAAATAATAGATTTGGGACCTAGACCCTAGGCAAGGCTGTTAATAGTCTATGGCTCAGTTTTCTTACTTGTAAAACGAGGATGATAATATTAACAATCTCATGAGGTTACTAGAAAGATTAATGTATATTTAAGATCAATTATATATACAGCTCATTAATACATTTAATGAGCTAATATATATGTATATTATGACAGTGCTCTAACTGTGTATGACATTCCATAATTGTTAGATATTATTGCTATTTACTTAAGATTCATGTTTCACCTTACATAATGTTTTTAGTATTGTAGACATTTTGTAAATATTTATAGAAAGACTGTCTCATTAAATGAATATGTAATGTCTTCCTGACTACATGTACTCTAACACAAATCAATATATAATGTAGATAATAAGTGCTTGCTGATAATTATTAATTGTTAATAATTCATTATATTAATAATTGGAAAGATAAACTAAAAATACAACTTGGCATAAATTTTAACTCCCATAACTTCATTCTGACTTGTTTTTCTTCATTTAAAATTTTTCAAAGTTTTAACTCACTTTAAATAAAAAGTTTTCTCTGGGTTGCAATCTAAATTAACCAGTCTGTCAGGTGCAGACTCTTGGCTCTCCCTTTTTCTAGATTTCTCATGGTTAGTTTTCAATCATCATCAAATTAAAGAACAAGGACAAGTCTTTAGGCAGTTGCTGCAGCACTTATAATGGAAGTGCCCCATAAGCTCACTTACCTGGAGTGTTTACAACATTCTCTGAGGTTTCACTGTGGTCTTGTCAAACAACTGTCCATCAGCCCAAAACTAACTCCAAATTGGTCCCCTGACTCCTTACACTTAGTATAATTCTCTCCAGGGATAGAACCTGTGAACCTGATTGGAGGAAATTTGAACTGAAATTATAATATTTCTCAGAACATTTCTGTACAGTTTAGAGTTGATAGGAATCTGGTTTTAGTGTCTGAAGACCATGTAGTCTCTTATTTTATCTTGCTTCTCAAAATAAGCCTATTCAAGATCCAAGCTGCTGGGAAATGGACGGCAACGGTGAGAGTCTCCAGTCTCCTGTTTCTATGCAGAGTTCAGGAGCATCTTAAGTTCAGAAAACAGGATGGACTCCACCAGAGAGCCTTTTGAGATCATGTGGTCCAGTGTTTTCACTTAATACGTATGGCAACATGGGGGATGATGATCTGTCAAGATGACACAGTGTCTGTGGAAGTTGAACTAGATTTGGGACTGGTGGTTATTCTGTGGCATTTTTGTGTATACGTGTTTCTCAAATGGTTAAAATAAAAGATTCAGACGTGCAATGCTCCAACAGAGAGCATATTTCTGAACTGTAATTACTGGAAGATCTTTCGATTATTAAGACGAATGAGGGGATGTGAAGGACAGCAGTGTGGTGATCTATAATCTAGACAATCTACAAGGGAAGGCACTTAAAGGAACTCCAGGGAATGCTGTAAAATCAACCACCATAAAAACACTTACTCATATTTTAATGAGATTAATATAAATATTTTGATAGGTAGAATATAATCAAATTAAGGAGATACAGATAACTTCATTTTGTGCTCTTTTTCAAACATAAAACTCAAATCTAGGACAAGTAAAACACAAACACTTTTTGTTATTAAAGCACTTCATTAGGATAGGTCACACTGTCAGAGAGAAACTTGATTATGGAAGGAGAGGAGTTGATAATAAAATACCATGGCACATAAAATGTGTTTCTAAATCATAATCATATTCACTTAAAGGAATATTTATTGGCAGCCAAGAGCTATTGGTCTATTTCTCAATGTTTCTGGAAGATTTTTATTTAGATAAAAACAGAAAATCCTTCTCCCTTTGTCTCTTTTAACTAATTCTAGTATTCTTGCATCTGAGAAGATGGAGGAAGGCAATACTGTCCTGATATCAGATGGCAGAATGGTAGCAGTGTAGGCTAAGGGTGTGGTGAGACGAGTGATGGGATAGCCAGAATAAAGGGCCATCATCTTACGTTTGGAAAACAAAGTCTGATTTTGTGTTAGCTGGGAGAATCCAGAGGTTTACAAGGGAGGCTGGAATAAAGTGTGGACAGAAGTAGACTGAGTTTCTATCAAGGTTTTCTTTTCAAGCATTCTAAAAGTCTATAGATGTGACTCATAAGCCATATTTGCCTTTGACAGCATTATTTTAATTAAAAAAATTCATGCTCATTGTATAAAATTAGAAAATACAGAGAAAAAGGAAATCCAGAATCACTTATAATCCAATCACTCAAAATACCTCTATTTGCATTTTATCATGCTTTATTTGCAAATACTAATTAACGTAATTGAGAACAAAATCCATACACAGTTTTGGTGTCATTTTTTATGACACTGACTAAATATTTCTCAACAACTGTGTTTTAAGAGCATGCTTCATTTTAACATTCGGATATAGCCACATTTATTTAGCTACTTAGTTTGCATTCAATTTTTTTGCTGTTGTGTTTAGAATTGCAGTAACACTTGCATCCCTGTATTTTCTTTCATATAGATTGCTGGGCTGGAAATAGTGGGCAGAAGGATGTTTTTAAGGGCCTTGATAGATTTCCCCCAGGTTTTTCTCCTGACAGGTGATAACAGTTAATTCCCTACAACAGCATGTGGAAGATCAACCAATTTAGGGAACTATAAAAGAGGAAGCAATGGATTTGAGCCAGTTGTGGGCAGAGTTATGCCAGGGTCTCAAGAAAGAAAGCTTGAAACAATAGCATAGGGATGGGCTCAGGATTGTCCTCAGCCAGTGTCATGTTTGTGTTTCTAAACTCTGGCTGTACAGGGAGGGATTTTTGTAACTTTCCATTTTGAAATACTTACAGATTCATAGGAAGGGGCAGAGAAGTATAGAGTAGAGAGAAGGCCCACATATATGTCCCAGTTTTCCCCAATGGTTTCATCTTATAAAATTATGGTATAATATCCCAAAAAGGAGATTGATGCTGGTACCATCTGTGCATATGGTTCCATGTCACGCATCATGTGCTGATTCCTCTAACCACCACCACAACTAGTACAGAGGAACATTCCATCATCACTAAGATCTCTTTTGTGCTGCCCCCTTATAGTCACTTAATCCCCCCAGTATTTTCAATACTGGACAATACTAATCTGTTTACCATCTCTACAATGCTGTCACTTCAAAAATGTTAACTCAGTGGACTCAGATGGTATGTGGGCTTTTGAGATTGGCCTTTTTTATTTAACTCAGCATAATAACACCCTTGAGATCTATCCAAGTTGTCTTCATCAACAGTTCACTCCTTTTGATTGCTGAATAGTATTCTTTGATACAGAGATATCACAGTTTGTTGAACTGTTCACTTGTCAACGAAACATTTTGGTTGTTTTCATTTTGGAGCTATTAAAAATAAAACTGCTATGAACTCTCCTGTACAGGTTTTTGTGTGAACATATGTTCATTTCTCTGGGGTAAGTGTTCTGGAATGTAATTACTGTAGTGGATGTTAAGTGGATGTTTCGTTTTTAAAGAAACTGTCACAACATTTTCAAATCCCCTCAGCGAAGTATGAGAGATTCAGTTTCTGGCCACCACTTGATATTAGCACCATTTAAAAATATTTCCTATTCTCATAGGTGAAGAAACATCTGGGACATTTAAAGAACAGTGTATGATGCCCGGCCCCTACCCTAGCCTCGCATCTGAATCAGAATCTCTGGAGAGTTTAAATATCCTTATTTTAAAAATCTCTTTAGAGGACTCAAATAGGTAGCCAGGGTTGAGAATCACTGACCTAGAGCAGCGGTTCTCAAAGTGCAGCTGGGGCACCTGGGCACTTGTTAGTAATGCAAATTCTCTAGCCCTACCCTAAAAGAACTGAATCTTGAAAGTCTAGTGTTGGGGCTCAGCAGTCTGTTTTAATAAGCTCTCATTCTAATGCATGGTGAGTGAGAGAACAACTGACCTCCAAGCTAAAAACAAGAATGAGCTGTTTTGACAGAAGATGTCCTCAAATCTGAAAGGAGGAGTGGCAATCAAGAGGTAAGCCTGGGCTTGTTGGTGGTAGGTAATAGCTGTCTAGGATGGGGAGACTAGGGGCTCCGAACACAGACTGTCCCACATCTTTAGAAAACTCAAGGGCCCAGGGTCTGGGTGTAAGCAGTGGCTCTGGGAACAAGCTACAAATGGTTAGAACTCTGAGGAGCAGCTGTGCGGATCGGCCATGGAATATGTCTAGAGGGATGTTCTTTAGCATTAACTAGTTTGCATCTTAAAGTTGAAACAGTCTGGAGAACTAAACTTTTTTATTTTTTTAGAACTAAGCTTAATTCTGTAGGGGCCTACTTAGCCAGAGCGACTCCATCTGGGTTAAACAGCCATTTTGTTGTTTGTGCAGTAAAACTTAAACTGGCCCTGGCCCCCCACCCCCACCAAGGAACTTACTTAAAAGCAAGTCTGGGAAACCAGTAAAATATGGTCGACCAGTCCCTGATAACAGAGCCCAAATACAAGGACCGATCAGGTCAGGTGGAGATAACAGAGCCCAGAATGCAAGGAAGTCAGGCCAGGTGGAGACAATCTCATTGGCCAGGCTCAACCACACGGCCTTTGCTCTATACAAGCTAGTCTATGAAGCTGGGGGTGGTCGCTCTCTCCCTAAGAGATGGCCCCGGCCGGTAGGTTTGATTCTCGGTGCTGGCTCGAAATAAAGCTTTGCTTGACCTTTGCTTTGTATCAGTCTCGCTCCTTTGATCACAGACCCCATCAATTCAAGTGATACTTAACTGCAAAAAATCTTAGCCATCCTTATAGTCTTCAGGTTGATGTTTATAGTTCATGGTGGATTTGTGTAAGTGCACTAATACTTGCTCAGAATAGTTATAGATGAAGGTGGAGAAACGGGGGATGAACAGAAGGAAGGAGTAAAGGGCTATGGGGTCCTGGCCTGAGGTGGAAAGATGCACCATTTTACTTGGGAAAAAGTCTGGCCTAACACGTGGTGGCTGGATGATCTTGCACGATTATATCCCTTCTTCTTCCTTCTCTGTAGAATGGGAATGCCTGAGTCTGGCTATGGTGAGATAACCATGAATCACCCACTGGCTTTTAACTGAAAGTTTTGTTTATACCGTATTAAAACTGCTTAAGAGCTCCACGGGAAGCCTGCTTCTCCCTCTTCCACTCCCCCTGCTTGTGTTCCTGCTCTCCCGCTCTCTCTCTGCCAAATAAATAAAATCTTTAAAAAAATAAATAAAACTGCTTAATAATTTTATTAATAATTTTATTAATAGCCATTTTGGACTATTTGCTTGCATTTACACTGCATGGCTTGTTTTATCATTGAACTGGGTTCTCTTAAATATGTTCTGAATGATTCAGATAGAAATATCTTTGGATATAAGACCATTCTTTATATGGACCTAAAGCTTTCTTTAGGGTTACTAGATAAGCTCCAGAAATATTTTTTTTCTTGATTCATTTAGCTGCAGAAAAGGTCAGTTTTGTTTAACAATGTACCTACAACACCTGTAACAATTACAGGCATGTAGCACCATGTGCTTAATAAACATTTGCTAATCACTGAATGAACATCACGGCAGCCAATGTTTCTTAGGTAACAACATTTACCTCTGACCTGGTACAAAGTTGAAGTTAAAATATTGCTTTAATTGGAGAGATTTTGTGCGGCTAGACCTATTGATCTCACCCTATACTATGACGCTATAGCTAGGTATTCAAGTACCCCTATCAGTCTTTCTTAACAGGAAATCTTTGGAAGTTTCTGCTTCCTGACCCATAGAAAAGATGAAGATCATGAAGTTGTTGTTTGCTTAGCACTAAAGCTGTTTCAAGGCCACTGTTCTGCAACCAAGCTGAACTGTAGGGTTGTCTGTGGAGGCACCTACCTTTCTCTTAGAGAACAGAGTAAACATTATTCTCTATACCAAAGAGGTTGCAAAAGGGTAAATTCTTCCTAGATGCAAAGAGAAAACCACCTGTGCATGCTCTCCTTGATCTTAGAGTCAGAACTGAACTTTGAAAGTAGGTGGAATTTGACACTTGAGTGAAGTTTCTCTGTTGTTGTTTGTCCACCCCCCTATAATGCCCTGCAGAGCTTCATAGACTTGAACCATCATGGATTTCATGTCATTTATGATCGATCAGAATGTAAAGGGGGGTACAAACTTTCCTTTATCCTTTACCTTAAATATTTGTTTCTTAAGGTTGCACAAAATTCTCACAGGTACTGAAAGTCCTCTCTCCTTTTGATTTCTTTCCTCTGTCTACTCTTTCTCTAGTTAAACGTGTAGCAGTGCCCTGTGCTGCTGCTGGCAACCCCTACTTCAATTGACCCTCTCATTTCCCAGAATGGAGACTAATACTACGAGGCAAATACACACTTCATCTCACCAATATCCATCAGCTCTCACAGAAAAATTTCTAAGAGTTATTGAGTTTAAAATCACCCTCACGACCTGGGCTGAGGCTAGGGTGGGACAAAAGGCTGAAGCAGGCAGAGACCTGCGGTTACCCTCTCCTTACCTTTTGGGCAGATTGAGATTCTCTTCATGCTCTGATAGTAAGTAGTTTGTCATTGCCACTCGGCATCACCTCTGAACCCATCGAATCTTTGAGGGGCCTCCAGTCTCACGTGCCGTGGAAAATGAAAGTTAATTTCCCCTCTCACTTCTTAAATCTGATTCTCAGAGAGAAAATTATTTTTTAAATCTCACTCCTAATGCTGAGTTTACCCACTGACACATTAACTAACTATGACAACTTAATAGGGATTTATTACGAACAGTAAACGACCCGTTGTCAGGCCAAGAAAGGGACCCTGGATGGATCAGTACTTGTGGGTGCTCTCATGAGCACATAGGAAACACTGCCACTGCAGACCTCTGGGAGCCACCAGTATGACTCTATCAGTTTCTCTTTCTTCGGGAAGCAGATGAGATTAACTGCCTGAGAGTACTGCCATCATTCTTAAGTGAGTTATTGTGAGGATCTATGTAGTAGGCTGTTTGCAGGAAAGAACCAGGATGCCAGAGCAAATGTTTAAGAAATGAGGTTTCCAGAAACTGAATTCCTGGGAGTTTACTGGCTTTCTCAGAAGAGGAAAATTATGCAAATATGGGCTGTTTATTCAGATATTCAACTTAACTTAAGATTTCTTTGGTGTTACTATGCGAGTTCCAGAGATATTATATATCATTTTGTCTTTAAAAACATAAACAATCATGCATACATGTGGGGGACACTGCTGGTTTCTGTTGGCTTTCATTCTTTCTTCCCTTTCCTCCCCTTCTTTTAAAAGAAAGAATCTTTTAAAAAACTATTTCTAGATATTTGCCGCTTCCCCAACCAGTCCTGTACCTCTGGAAAAGCTGATCACACCTCCAGTTTCTGTAGTGGACCTGTTGGATTTACAACAATCCTAGGGACTCTTTGAGTTAAGGAACCAATTTGGCCAATGAGATATGAGGACAGCTTTTCTAGGAGGATCTGGAATGAGTTTCCCTCTCTTCTAAGACAATTCCACCACAGAAAATAGTATTTCAAAGCATTGTCACGTCTGGATATGTTTTCCAAAATTCTGGTTGCCATACTGTTCTGTATCTAAGGTAGAGCCAATATTGGGGACAGCTGAACTGAAAAGAGGAAGGAACCTGGCATCCCGATGTTATCATTGATCTGCTGCATCGACCAGTCCCAGAATCTCCCCACCTCCGGACATACTGTTATGTGACATAATAAATGTTTTCATGACTGAGTTAGTCTGGGAGAGGATTTTAATTCCTTATGGCTAAGATAATCCTAGCTGAATTGATATCCTAATGTATAGTTGATTGTGATATTAGTTAAACTAATGTATGTTTAATTTATTTTTTAAAGGTGAACAAAGAAATTGATGTACTTATCCAATTCCCTATAGGACCAATAAGAAGAATAGGATGCAGGTGGGTGGGAGAGCAGGGCTCAGAATGAGAAAAGGATTTGGGTATTTGGTGTGACATTTATGTGAATATTTGGGACACCTTTTCAAATTCCAACCGTAGGGGGAGTCTTTGAGATCCAAACATTTGAATCTTCTTTTCTCCTTGGTTATTTATACAAGAAAATAAGAAATGTTCCCCTATCATAGACTTTTTCATACCTTCTTTTCTCTTTAACATAACTTTGCAAAATAAATTACTCGTTGCTCGAATACTGGTGAAGATATGGGAAGAGACATCAAGGATCCATTGTGCTCTGAATTCGATAGAAGTGGACAGGGAGAACATGTGGTCTGTAACTTCCCGTCCTAAGCCAGAGAGCACCTTTATATTTTATCTCGTTGCTAATAAGGCACAGAATATTTAAGGCCCTAGCCACTCTTTTCCCTGCCTCACAGACATGTCCGGCTTCTCTGACTCTTTCTGTGCTCATGTTGCACCTTCTTTTACTCTCACACCCACTCTTCGATAAAACCCTCCTCCTCTCAGCTACTTTCAAATGGGTCAACTCTCCTATGCCATCTGTCAAGTCATTTTGGAAGTTACTGTTTCTTTAAATAAATGTTTATGTTTGAATATGACTGTAGTATAGTCAAAATTTTATTACAAAGAAAGGTATCTTCAGGAAAATTCTGTGATATATGTAAACTTTAAAAGGATTATAAATTATGCATAATATTTCTCAAAATAGTGTCTATAACCATAGATGCTGTTTCATCTCATTTTAGAGAAAACAGATAAGACACCAAATTTTGAGATGAACATTTTCAAAGGATAGTCAATATCTGTAACCAGATTAGGGTCAAGTACACTTTTAATTCTATTCCTTAAAAATTGGTGAAAAATAATTACAAAAAAACTGTATATTTTAAATGATTGCCTTTATTTGGGATGCTAATAGAAGATTAAGGGTGGTAAAATAGCCAGATTCTTTTTTAAGTTCTGATTTACTTATGCTTTATGGTATTTTTTCCCATTTCATGCATTTTTCTTCTGAGCAATTATGTTTTTAAAATAGGTCACTTTAAATTCTGTCATGTTTTAACTCCAGACAAAGTTCTACTTTCAGAAAAATATTTTATTACTTGCGTGATGTTTAAGGAAATTAAGAAGAAAGATGGAAAAACATGCTTCTTTTAAAAATCTTATTTTTTCAAACTCAAATGTACCTTGGCATTGAAGAATTTGTAGTTTCAGTGTAAATTAAAAACACCACCACAAAAAACCCTCACATTGTTTAAGTGGACTCACAGTGAGCTGCTTCATATTTATGGTTTCGTGTTTTTCTTTTCCCCCTCTCTTTTTTTAAAATGCTTAAATCAGACTTCCTGGAAATTTACCCTACACCCTATTAAAATGAGTTCTATTGTTAAGCAAATCGGGAAAATGCCACATCCTATTCCCTCTTGATTTAATAATGCACATTGACATAGGAAGGAGTCAGAGAATCCCAGTAGTACAGACATTTTAGTCACCCAGCCTTTAATCACAGGGTTATTTCTTCTGTCACAGCTGGGGACATTCCATGGAGCTGTTTCATTTGACACACTTTGGGAGACAGCATTATACGTAAGTCTTCCTATTGATCTGAAGGGCCATTGGAGCTTTTCTGGTTAAAAAAAAAAAAAAAAAATCTAAAACCAAAAACAGCACATAATTTGTGTAGCCACTAAATTGCTTTATTTATTTATTTATTTATTTATTTTACATGTTTTCCTTGGGAATTGCTGTCTCACATTGTCATGGGAATCCTTGTTGACAGATGAGTGCCACAATACTGCTGTTGACAGCTCAGCCCTGGAAAGCCTGAATTTGACTGGTTATGGTGTTCTTTTAACAAAGATCTTAATTCATTAATTGCATTTCCTGTCACTAACTTCATAGGTGGGAAAGGGAGAGGTTAATATTTTCCTTTCACCTTAACAGTTTTTGCTGGATGTTTCATGTGTGAGAGTGGAGAATTGGCTGAATGATTAGTATACGTTGAAGGATAATGATTACTTCAAAAAGGCCAAGGGAATTTTTTCCCCATGACAGAGGTCATTTTTAATTTTTTTTTCTCACATTGTTACCCACAAAAGTTTCTAAGCTAAGAGGAAACAAAGGGCACAGTGCCACATGCTGACCTTCTTACAGCCTTGAGATTCTGAAGATGTGCCCTGTGTTCACATGGGCTGTCATTGCATGATCTATGGCTTGATAAAGAAAGAGTCTGTATTCTCTGACCCCAATTCCTTCAAGCCTGGAACAACGCTTCACATTAGAAACTTTAAATTGACCTATCAGGTTGCCATTAGCTTCCCACACATACATAGGAAATGCTACTCAATTTATTTAAAAGAAAATACTTAGCGTTCAGCTTTCTTTTCCCATTCAAATTGTGAATTCAACTTGGTCCTTTATGCTTTTCATACTTCTTTAATGTTATGTATTCTTTAAGAAAATTTTTCTAAGTTTCAGCTTCGATAAGGGGTACTGTTAGTTTTTTTTTAAATTAAAACCATAGTGTGACTGAAATCAGAAAAATTTCATAAAAGGAGATAACTAAAATAGCACTTTCTTTTAGGGTTCTGGGTGTCTGATTTGTGGGTGTTTTGAAATAGTCCTAGTCAAAATATAAGGTGTGCTCCAGTGATGTTTTTTGTTGTAGGTTTTTCACTTCTTATCATTAAATTTAAAGGCATGGTAAAAAGGGAAGAAATTGAATTTAAAGAGAGAATTTAATGTTATCAATTGGTCTCTTTGTAATTTTGGAAATATGATCATCATGTACTCATCCACTTACCCCTTGATTCACTGACTTGGGGAACATTTATGGGGCACCTGACTTTCTTGTCCACGGATAGATGTGCTGCCTATCTTATGACTTCAGCTTTTCATGGTCCTGGGCATGTGGGACTATGTCATGCCTTGTTTTTCTCTTGGGCTGTAAAAGCCTTCCCTTCTATTTTTTGCCTAAACTATATGCATGATCCAAAGCAGTTCCAATTCCATTATATTACACTTATACATAGTCTCTTATGTATATATTATAGTCATATCACTTATCTGTAAAATATTTGTCTTCTTGATTGCATTATTATATTGTAAAGTCACAGATGTCAGGAGTCCCTGTTCTTTAGTACCCTGTGGTCTGTGGAGAATACTAAAGAACACAGCACATGGCCAATTAATAGGTGTTTATCAATGCACTGATTTTTTTAAATTAATTTGGGAGATGCAATTCACTTTAAGGAAATGGGCTATGGTATCAGACTATCTGGACTAAAATCTCAGTTCTAACATTTATTAGATATACTTTGGGGTAAATTGCTTACATAAATGTCCCTCCCCCCATCAACTAAATGAGGATAAGAGGCCACTCCCTCCCACACCATATAGGTTTGTTGTGAGAAATGAGTGATAGTGCATATAAAATGTATAATCAATGGCGCCAAGAACTTGATAAGAACTCAATGAATATTAGTTGTATTATTAGTAATGCAGCTAAAGCAATACTCTTCTTTCCATCTGAAATGCAACTGCTGGAAAGAACACTACAGACAAGACTCAGAAGTGGGGACTGGGTAGATTAGGTGAGACTGGGAAATGGGAACTCTATAATCCTGGCAAATCTCTTGCATGTCTAATTGTCTTGACATCTATTTCTTAGAGGACTCAAACTTACACAGCCACCTAATTGGTCATTTCAAAAACACACTGTCACTTCCATTTACCTGTCATATATATATAGATTCTTATATTCTGCTTAGTTCCATTATTTTGATTCAGAACATTCTGCTCTTTATGTTTCAATATCATTGTCAGCCATTATGTAATAGGAGACCCCAGTCAAATTCCCCTTTATGGGGCTAAAGAAGCTATAATTAACATTAATAGACTGGAGACCCACAAAAAAGTAAGGCTTTTTTTCCCCATGGGAAACAAATGGATTAAGAAACATTAAGTCAACCCCCCCCCAAAAAGAATCATTTAGTCACACCAAGATTTTATGCCCCTTCCTTTGTTATTCAGCAAGAAGACGTGTGATGCCTGCAAAACTCCCATGATAAGATCCTCATTGTCCAGAAATTCTGCCTATTTATGGTTTAATGTTTCTACTAGAGAATATGGAGAAGTTCTTAACTGAGCTTTGGAGGTTGTGTGTGGATGTCACATGAAACCCACCTCAAATGCGGTAAGGGTAGTGACTGGATATCATCAAAGGATCATGACCTCTGCCATTGGGAGGTAAGAAAAGTGGCAGATAACCACTTGTCCTTGAAGCATCTGCTGTCCATACATCAGAGCTTGTCTTTGGGGTGCATCATTTGTCCAAGCAGGTTTATCAATCTAGGGATCTGGACTTAAGATGTCTGATGTAAAGCCCATCTTCCACTAACGGCTGGAAGCAATGTGCATGTTATTTGAATGTCCTGGGTAGGGAACAAAGGAATACGAAAGAAATCCTTCGGGTTTTTTTTCTGGGTAGCTTGAAACTTTTCTTTGGTGACATTTAAAAAATCACAGCAAATGCCTAATCCAAACAGGGGAGTTGCTATTCACTTTCACAAAGTTCTGAAACACTTTGATCTGTTTCATTTTTCACAGAATGAGCCCCTCACCTCCTTCAGCCACCAAACACAACTCATGAACACAAGCAAAACTTGTTAGGAAATTAGGATTTGGGAGGAAGAGTTTGTGATAATACCTGCTAAATAAAATCACAATGCTGCTTTAAAAATCAGAAAATTAGGTGAGTTCTCTCAAGTGGCTTTGGACAGTTTGTTTACTGTCTCCTTCTTGAAGCATCAACTTTACTAATCCACGAGTCATCCCCAGAAGAGGTAGGTTGAGGTCAAATGACTTATCCACTTCGACAATTCTATGAAAACCATGCAATCCACATTCTTTGATGATGTGACAGTGGAGGAATCTAGAAAGGGGTTGTTTTATTTTTTAAAAAATGGTTGCTAATAATTAACAATAATAGCGTACTTTAAACCTTCCTTTAAATAACGAGCTGTTTGTTTTCATAACATCAAGCTCAAATGAGGAGAAATAAGAATAAAATAAAACAATATTCTCACAATCTTGATTTTGTGTGAGCGAGATACAAAATGCTTATATTGTGGTCTGTGTTGCTCATCTCTTCTTGTCATACTTCAAGATTCCTTTGACTACCTATAAAAAAATGATGCTGGAAGGTCCGAATTCTCTCAGTTTCCACAGGTTTTTCAAAAAACCGCTACAATACCAACAGGAGATGTGTGCACTTAATTTTTTTTTTTTTAAGATTTTATTTATTCACTTGACAGAGAGAGAGAGATAGAGAGATCACAAGTAGGCAGAGAGGCAGGCAGAGAGAGAGAGAGGAAGAAACAGGCTCCCCGCTGAGCAGAGAGCCCCATACGGGGCTCGATCCCAGGACCCTGAGATCATGACCCGGGCCAAACGCAGAGCCTCAACCCACTGAGCCACCCAGGCACCCCTGTGCACTTAATTTTAAGAGAATGCCAGACTATTTTGCTGTAAAATGATTTGCATGAAGAAGATGTTCACTAAGTATTTTTCAATTGTCCAATTTGTCCAACCTTAAAAGAGACATAAATTACAAAAACGTGGAACAGCTCTTAACCATTCCCATGATCACATCTCCATGTTTTCATCGTGTAGTATTTTCATTTTGCATTTGTACATGTTTTCCTGTGAATTTTTGCAGATGGTAAAGCGAGGTAATGGTAGAATATTAGAGAAGGAAGGGAAATCTTCAATCATCTAGTGTTCAAGTATGGCTCCAATTAATAATCAGCATAAATATCACCTGGGAAACTTGTTAGAGATGCTGATTCACAGGACTCACCCCAGACCCACAGAATCTGAAACTTTAGGAAGTGAGGCCAACAACTAACATTTTAGCAAGTTGTCTGGGTGATTCTGAGGCACAGGGGTTGAGAACCACTGATCATAGCCAATCCTTTCATCATTATGAGATTGAGACTGGGACTCACTGAACCCTCTTACTCCATGCTCTCTCCTAGGTCTCCTATCACACATGGCTTCAAGTCCTTTCTATATGCCGCTGTCTTCTAAGTTGGTATGTCTGGACTTTTCCCCTGAGACCCAATCAAGTGCCTACCTGGGTGTTTCACAAGTACTTCATATTTAAAGGTACAAAACCCTTCTCTTCTCCTCCGGTGTCACACATCTCAGCAAATGTGCATGCTTTTGCCCAGCTGTTCGAACCAGAAGCCCGGGAATGTTCTTTCACACTCCTTTCTCCCTCACCCTCCTTTATGTAATTCATCAAAATGTCAGTTCTGCTTCTGAAATAGCTCAAAGCAATTCTCTCTCCATCTCCATTGCTACAGGCACAGTGCAAACCATCACTGTTTCCCTTTACCTCTTTAGTCCCCTGTTCCTCTTTTGGCCTTTCCAGTGCTTTCGATAGGAGGGAGCCATAGCAATCCTTAAAATCTGGTCATGTCAGTTCTGTCTAATAGTTTTCCACTTTACTGATAAAATCCCAAATCTTTCAAGTTGTTTACTGAGGGGCCCAGAACCAATGTCCCTGACAAGCCTGTCTCCCAGCGCCTTCCTTTTCTTACTGTGGCAGACTCTTTCTAGGGCTTTGACAAATACCATTCTTTCTGCCTTGAGGACTTTTCCCTCCAACTTTCTACTCAGCCTCTTCCCACCTTCCAATGTCAGCTGAAATCTCTGGTCCTCAATGCTGGCCACAAATTTTAGTCACTTCGGTGAGATTTTAATAGATAACGCTACCTACCCCTCGTTCTTAGAGTCAATTCTTTTGATCTGGTGGAGGGCCAGGCACTCAGTTTTTAAAGCTTCACCAGGTGATTTCAATGTGCAAAATGAAGAACCATTGGCTTAAATGTCACTTTTTCAGAGAGGCCTTCTCTGACTCCCCAGTCTCCCTGTTAGAATCCCTGACTGTTTTTGGTTTAAGTATTTATTGTACATTATATGATTATATTTAACATTTACCAGCCCTG
This sequence comes from Martes martes, assembly GCF_963455335.1. Taxonomy (NCBI): domain Eukaryota; kingdom Metazoa; phylum Chordata; class Mammalia; order Carnivora; family Mustelidae; genus Martes; species Martes martes. Next base: position 57,073,455 of record NC_137888.1, on the reverse strand, counting down.
CTAGATTGTAAGCTTCACGAGGGCAGAGATCCTATGTCTTTTGTTCCCATCTATCTCCAGCACTGAACAGTATCTGGCATAAAGTCGGTGTTCCATAAATGATTGTTGAATGAAGTAATTTACGAGGTTTTCAAGCTAGCTCATGGCAGAACCCAGGAAAATCAAGCCTTCATGACTTCTGCTTCTATAATATTAGAATGCAGAGAATCCAATGCATTTTTTAATCTCCAAGGCCCCCAGTTCTTCCCTTTCCCCAGCCTTTTCTGGTGACAGATGATATGGGCTGTTAGCTCAGTTCCACTCTTCTTCATAGCAGCCCCACACCAAATGGCTACGTTTTGCTTCATTTCTGAGCCCTAAATTCCAGATCGGTTCTAATGTCTCCTGAGAATATCCTGGACTCTCTTAATGAAAGAAATACTACTGAATTTGTGTGATACTTACATATGCTTTGACATGAATTTCAGTTCAGATCTTGTGATGTGGAGAGCTATTAGGAAATAGTAGCTCTTTGGTCAAAAGATGGTAGAGATGATTTAAGGAGTTCATAATCTCATATGTACTATTTTCCTCTTTAATGTACCAACTTATACTCTATTATATTTCATGAGTATGTAGCTGCAACAAAAAGTAAAAGAAATTCAAACAGTGACTACTCCATTGGAAAGGACAAATTCATACTTTTTGAATAATAACCCCCCTTCGCCCTGCAAATAGCATACCCAGTTGGCAAAAGTTGGTTGGCAGATAAGCACTAATTGTGGATATTAATTATTTTTCAAGAAGTTATGGTGCTGCTTCTTCTTCTTCTTCTTTTTTTTTTTTTCCCCCTGAAAAAGGAATCTGGACTCAGTGACTAGCTCTGAGCTATCTTGTTGGCTGCTATTGTGAAGATGTCCCTACATCATATTATTTATTTTTCTGTTTGGGTTGTTGTTCTTAAATCAGATCCACAAATTTTCCAGGATAGTCTGACTTTAAAGATCCTACCTTAGTAGTGCCTTAAAAACATCAAAATGCCCCAGGGATCTTTATAATTTGGCAATAAAGAGGAATGACTCAAGTCAGAAGAGAAATAGAACATTCACAAAACCAAATATAGGAATTCTGCATGCTTTCCTAATCATACTCTCTGCAAACACCTCCCTGGTATTAAATGCTAGAGCAATTGTTCCATTTGCCTGAGCAAGGCAAAGCTGAGTCACAGATTCAAGGTGATAAGAATGGCAAATGTTGCCAAGTGTAATTGAAAGCAGTTACTTGCCTACATTGCTAGCATTCTTTGAAGTGCGTTCAAAAGGAAATTATATTTCATTTTAATGTCAAAATGAAGGTAAAATTCAAGAAAACGTGTGCTTTCAAGGCAATAGGTAAAAGGAATATCCCGTTAAAAAAATAACCAGTAATCACAAGGGATATTGTGCACATTGTAGAAGCCAGATAAATTTTATTGCTCGCATTGGGAATTTGATATGCCTTTATATACTCAGACAAAGAAAAATTGATTTATTTTAGTCTTTATTAACTTACAGGTAGAAAAAAGGAGACTTCATTTATTTTTGGGGGGTAAATTCAAAGAAAGTTTTCTTACTTTTAAGGAAATGATCTTCTAAATAAACATGTTCTAAAATTACATTTTAAAGAGAGTTTGTGAGCAGAACAAGGCAAGTAGAAAGACTCCACAGAGCAGTGATGGCTAAGAGGGTATAAAGATGTTTGGCATGAAGACATAAGGATTCCAAACACAAAGAAATTATGTAAATTCATTGCCTCATTGTTATGTACAAATGCTACAATAGCAAGTTTGTTTTTCCTAAATAATAACTTTTAAACATCAGCAATACATGTATCCTTAAAATGGGCATAATCCAAGTAAAAAATCACAGACTTGCCAATATTTTTAGGAAAAAGAAATTGGAAAAAAAAAACAACCCAGAATAAAGTTTTTACTAAATCTAATAAGATACTATCGATCCTACTCGTGAAATAACTAAAATTATAACCTACATTGAAGTGGTTATATATATTGAATTTTGCATTTCATATCATTTTATTTTTTCAGGAAAGAGTAGTCATAGTGATGCAATTTTATATTATTATATGCTCTTAAATATTAAAGATACGGAAAACAGTTTTTCATAATGTGTCTCAAACTTTGTCATGAAACATATAGATAATAAATAACATGTGATAACTTTCCATGTTGGCTTCTGTTCTGAATTAGAGTAACTGAATTTTTTCAGTTTGGAGTTGAGTCTTTTAACCTAGAGGACTTGATTATCAGCTCTAGGGAGTGGCCATGGAGCTGGGATTTTTAGATGTTGGTGTCTAGAGTTACTTACTCAGGACTGTGTGCTGTATTAAGTGTTGGAACACACAGAAATGTCCAGATAAGGTCTATCTTACAGAGAGGGATTTCATCTAGTGAAGAAGGCAGTCAGGAACACAATTAACCACATAATTAAGTCAAGTGGTAGGTACTAGTGTTGAGCAATAAGGAAAGAAATTTGGGGCAAATAGGCAAATAAGGTTAATTCTGACTGAAAGAAGCTGGCATCCGACTAAAAAAAAATTAATCTTTCTATTCCTGTGTTGCATAGTAGTATATTTGCACATAGCAGGTGCTCAGTTGTTGGACTAAATTATATCAGTACAGACACTTGAGCCATCATTCAGTGGGATGGAGAAGGTCTCTTTTATTGTTTTCGAGATAGGAGCCTGATGTGGAACTCGATCCCGGGACTCCAGGATCATGACCTGAGCTGAAGGCAGTCGCTTAACCAACTGAGCCACCCAGGCGCCCTATTCTTCCTTTTCTTATTTAAAACGCAAGGTTAATTTCTTTGTTAAACTCTAAACTCGTTTTGAATGCAAATGTCCCAGGGGAAGGGTCACACATAAATCAGTTACAATATCTGAATATGAGTCAACAGGCTCCTTTTCAGTTTACAGATGTTTTTTTCTGGACAAAGTCAGCAATGTATGTAAATGTTCCTGGAAGGTAGGGGCACCTGATACAGTGTGAGACATTGATAGGCAGACCCAGAAGAGGGAAGCAGGATTTTGGAAAAGAGAGAAGCCATGTTTGCCAAACCTCACTTGTCCTAACTTTCAGGTTGCACCACATGTTATGATTGTTTGATAAATCTAGTCACTGCATTCTGCAAACCTAAATCCTTCCAATTCCTTTCATCGGGATTTAATTTAATGTAGTTGAAATTGAAATGACTGAAATTGGAAACAATTGGACCTTCTTCAGGTTGTGAAGCAGGTCCAGATCCCTGGGCAGGTCAGACTCAGAGGCTGCCTCCAGAGAAGAGTGATGCTGGTTAATGACAATATGCTGGGTTAGATATTCATAGTCACATGGTGGGGGTAGGAGTCCCCTACCATACATATGGAATAAGGTGATGCCCCAAAGGCACAAATGTATAACCTACTTAAAATAGCCCACTCTTCCTATTTTTATCCCTTCTTATTATTAATGCTAATTCATATTATATGATACATGCCATATATTTGATATTGAGAATAAATAACATAATTTATATAAATAACTGGCATTTATGAAACATCTACCTGTGTGAGGCCCGGTGGCAATACCTGTCATGTGGTGTCCTAGTCAGTCCTCAGCACTGAGGCTCAACTCAAGTGACCTAGATTCACACATAAAGTTAACAGAAAGCAGAAGCCAGATTTCAAAGCAGGACAGTCGCAGTCTGATTCAGAGCTCTTAACCATTCTATAATATCACTCTCAGAAAGGGATGGAAAGAAAGACAATCGGGGCCCAATTCTGCCTCTTCTCCATCCCACGTTTGCGTGGGCCGCTTACTCTCAGCGGGCCTCCTGGATGGGGAGACCACCATACATCAGCACAACAGCTCTTCAAGATCAAACATGCCACACTTTTCTTTACCCAGGGATTTATTAGAGGTGGTTATGGGGTGGGTGTTAGTTAACCCAGAGGGAACTTTATCCCTTACTTCATGATAAGCACATTTGGCAAATGAGAAGAATGAGCCATTTGCTCTCTTGCCCATGTGGAGCTCAATGTTCATGACCTGTGGGTCTCCCAGAGCCTGCTCTCTCTCTGCTGAGCCACTTGGCTGTTAACCATGAGGCATGCCTTTGCCATATAAGGATGCGGCCTCCGGCTGCAGGGGTTAACTGGGATTACCAACCACTGTACTGCTGGTGTCTTGATCCTCAGCAGCTCGGCTTTGAAGCTGAAGGGCAGGGCACAAGCATACTTACGTGTCTTAATTTGGTAATAATAGCATGCTTTTCTGATGACAAGGCAAGCCGTGAATATCCAAGTTTATACTATGCATACTGTTGATATTTGATACAATATTAAGTTAAACCATGGCTTGTCCATTTGTCTAAATGTTGTCGCTTCACCTCCAAACACTTGTCATGAATAGAATTGGGATGAGATGGAGAGTAATTAAGAATTGGACCTTTTACTTTTCCAGGTTGAATCATGCTTTTGTTGTCTTCTTAGAGATTTTTGGATGATATTGCTTATCTTTGCTTACCCTTAGTTGTTAGATTAAAATGGATATAAATTTGAGGTTGCTTTGAAGTTACTGAGGCCATAGACCGACAACAGACATGGATTTCTAGACCCATAGAATATTAGTGCTGAAAGCAATTTTAGGAATCATTTAGCCTAACTCTTTTATCAGGACATTTCCCCCTATCTCTAAAAGAAGAAGTATACAGATTTTTAACATCAGAATTGGATTCAAACTCTTGCCTTGCCACATAATAGCTGTGCATCCATACGTGAGTCCCTGGACCTCTCTTAGCCTAAGTAACCTCAGCTATAAAAGAGGGGTCAATTACATCTAGCTTTAGGGATCTGTGCAAAGTAGAAACAGAACATGTAGGAAAGTGCTTAGCTTTAGGGTCTGAAACAGAATATTAGCTTAATAATTGTTTTCTTTTTTCCTTTAAAGATTTTTATTTACTTATTTGAGAGAAAGAGAGAGAGAGCACAGGGGAGAGGGTAGAGAAACCCAAGCAGAATCTGTGCTGGGCTTGGAGCCTGACACGGGGCTCCATCCCACAACCCCTTCATCACAACCCAAGCCAAAAGCAAGAGTTGGCAGCCCAACCAACTGTGCCACCCAGATGCCCCATTTTTCCTTTCTATTTTAATTCTATAATAATGTGATTTGTTTCCATTTTAATGGAATAGTTATATCATTAATAAAATAGTTATATCATGAGTCATTTAAATAAGGTTATAAGATGTGTCATCCTTTATAATAGTTCTTTCTTTCCTTTATTCTGAGGATGTAAGGCTAGCCATGAGATCCAATATAGGGGTCTAGATGGAAAAGGACACTAGATAGGGGAATGAATGAGGATCTGCCTTCATTTAGATTTCCAGGGGAAGTGAAGTGCAGGAGGGAGAATGAGCTCCTAAAAAAATTTCTGGGGTGGAAATGGGAATGACTTTTTATATAGAGATCAGAAGTATACTTTAATAATACTATGAAGAGTAAAGATGTAAGATAGACTCCATGACAATAAAAAATAAAATCCCTTAATATGAATGGTGTAAGCCTCCTCAAAATTTTTCATATTCTAAAAACCGTTGTAAGAGACAGAGGGCAAAAACCTGAACTAAGCTAAAAATAGATTCTCCAAACACGTTGTCTGGAATTCAGTGAAGAAGGTCAGTGGCAAATGTTTCCCTTGCTGCATCTTTTTCTGGAATAAAGATGTAAATTGTCAGATTTAGAAACATGGCTTAAAAATTTTACAACATTTATTAATAATGTCTCTACTTACGGCAATATTAACCAATCATTCTTTCATGTCTTCACATAGTATTTTATTCAACACATATTTATTGAACATTTGTTGGGCAATAGGGGAGATATAAGCTGGGTGATAGTGGGGAGTAAAAACTGACAATAATCCCGGTCCTTTTAGCATTAACAACCTGGTAGGAAGAGAAAGGCAATAATTATACACATACATAAAATTATGGGGATAGATGATAGGTGCCACACAGAAAGAGAAACTTAAATCAGGGAGGAGAAATAGGGAGTAACAATAAAAGAAAGAACTGTGGTTTGTTTTTTAATTTGTGATTTAAAAATTTTTTAAAATTAATTTAATTTTATTTAAAATCAACTAATTAACATATAGCATAATATTAGTTTCAGAGGTAGAGTTTAATGATTCATTAGTTGCATATAACATCCAGTGTTCATCACATCATGAATCCTCCTTAATGTCCATCACCCAATTACCTCATTCCCCGCCCCCCCAACAACCCTCAGTTTATTTCCCAAAATTAAGAGTCTTTTATGGTTTGTCTCCCTCTCTGGTTTCATCTTGTTTTATTTTTCCCTCCCTTCCTCTTTCATACGATTTCACTCATATGTGGAATTTAAGAGCTGCGGTTTTAAGCAGTGGAGTGGGTAGCTCCCCAAAGGTGAGAGTTCCTTGCGCTCCTGAGGAAAGCACAGAGGCCAGCCAGTGTGGCTAGAGCAGAGCTGGTAGTGAGGCATTAAGTAGTCTTAGGGGATGAGGTCAAAGACGTGACAGGAACTCTATCATATAGGCTTTATAGGGCATTGTAAGGATTTGGGCTTTTACTCAGAATATAACAATTAATTTATAATATTTTTAAGAATGTCAGAAAATTAATCCACGAAGTTGTCCCAGAAAACCCTCCAACCTTCATTACTTTCATCTTTTCCAACCAGTTTCTGGGGCTGCGTTTCCCCTCTCTATTCTCTCCAACACTGGCTTAGTCCAGACTCTTGCCATCTGTCACCTGGACTCTGAGTGACATTAACCTCTTAACTCCTTTCTCTGCCTCTGTCTCTCTGTTATCTCAAACCCATCCTTCTCACTGCCAGCTGATAGCTTTTAAACCACAAAACTGTTTGTTGTGCTGTTCAAATACTTTCTGAGGTTTGTACTTTTTCTAAAGTCTGGCTCCTTACCAGGCTCTACAATCTTGGATGCACATGTCCCATCTCAACTGTGCCACTCCTCTGTTTGTACTCCATGCTCCTCCAAATCGTTCTGAGCTTTCCCACCTCCAGGCTTGTAGGCAACGTTGCTCCACTAGAATGTTCTCATGTTTTGAGTCTACTATTCTCTTATTGAACCTCCAATCTTGAGACCCACCCATAATTCACCTTCCTAAAGGGCAGTTCCTACCTTTTCCAAGTGGAACCAATGCGTGTTTTTTCTGGGTACTCATAAAACTCTTTCTCTGTCATAGCATGCGTTACTCTTTAATTCATTTTTACATATATTTCTCTCTACCAGATTTTAAGCTCCTGAAGCATAAAAGCTATGTCTTCTTATTCCCTTCTGTATCCACAGTATCTAAGGGCCATGCCTAGTAGTTAGGAAATGTTCATTAATTTTTTAACATAAATTTTATAAAAATTTGTATATAATTTTTCATATTATTATATGAACGGGTATATGTGGATAGCTGGATATAAGTATGTTAAAAACATTAATATGAGCAAAAGTAGTCAGAGGGGGTTATCAGATATTTCTATTATTAAAGCATTGGGAAAATTAATTTCTTTGGATCAAATATTTGATCCAAATATTTGGCCTTAGGATTTTTCTTTAATAGATTCAAAAGGTTGAACTAGATGGTCTTTAAGAACACTTGCAACACTTCATTCATTCATTCAGGTATATTTAAGTGTCCATTATGTACAAAGCATATGAATTCATCAGGCCACAAATCCTTCTTATTTCTTGTTCTATATTTGACCAATATTTTGATGAGGCTATAAATAAATGTATGGTATTTCTTGTTAGTCGTCATAAGCTCATAAGATTACATGTTCAGGTGCACCATAAATATACAGCATTAAGGGAATTCAAGCCAGAAAATGGATACTAGGAATTTAAAATAGCATTTGATACTGACTGACATCTTAATACCGCTAAGATGTGGAAAAACCCATGTCATCCTTTCTGCATAAGATAAACGGATTTGGAAGAATATCTTGTTACTATACATGCTGGAACATATCCATAGAATTGCTATAGTAGTGTTTCAGGATTCTCAAACAAGTTCTTTACATTTAACAGATGAGAAAATGCATTGATATCTAAACTACTTGAACTTGAAATCTTATAGGGTGAAAGCAAAGACTGAAATTTTAATTGAATTCACTAACTTAAAATAATCTGCAGTCTGTCAGTATTTCTCCAAAAGTAGAATCTCTTTTCTAAACAAAGAATCCTCATGAAGGCTGTTATCAATATAAGGCAATGAGAAACAAACTGGAAATTTATTTTCTAGAAGTGAATGGAATTGATTATTTTCAGATTAAGAAATAGTAATAGATTATTCATTTTTTTTAAAGATATTTATTTATTTGACAGAGATCACAAGTAGGCAGAGAGAGAGAGAGGAAGGGAAGCAGGCTCCCAGCCGAGCAGAGAGCCAGACGCGGGGCTCAATCCCAGGACCCTGGGATCATGACCCGAGCCGAAGGCAGAGGCTTCAACCCACTGAGCCACCCAGGCGCCCCTAGATTATTCATTATTTTTTCCCTTAACTCTCATCATTATGATTTTCAAGTTTTTAAAACAGAAAGAGATATACCATCATACAATGTCTCTCAAAAGATGATTTGAATCCAAATTATATATTTCATATATCTGCCTTTACTTACCCATCTTTATATTATATAACTGCCTTTATGTTACTGGGTATGACCCCTATGTTAACCAAGGAAATGATTCTTTCATTATTGACTATGGAGAATTTATCCCCATGTACTGCTCTGTAAGTGAAACTATGCGGGATTTTTATATCGCAAAAAGGAGATCTATAGAAAATGAGGCAAATTCCTGTATGTACCTGCTTTCTGAATTTTATACTAGAACTCCTTGCCCCCAGGCCACATCTTCTGCATTCTAAAATAATCCACAAATATTTCACCATTATGGAGCTTTTAAAAACATGTCAGTCCTCATGGATACCAATATTAATTTAAAATGATAAAATTTAGAATTAAAAAAATTTTTAAAAAGATTTTATTTATTTATTTGAAAGAGAGAGAGATCACAAGTAGGCAGAGAGGGAGGGGAAGCAGGCTCCCTGCTGAGCAGAGAGACTGATACGGTGCTTGATCCCAGGACTCTGAGGTCATGACCCGAGCTGAAGGCAGAGGCTTACCCCACTGAGCCACCCAGGTGCCCCCAAATTTAGAATTTTATACTCATGTATGCATATATATAAAAAATTATATATATATATATATAATTACACATGTAATTCTTTTCAAAGTAGTCTTTAAATAATAACTCATTTTCTCCTTCTTTTAAACTAAGCAATTGTGTAGACTTCCCCTTGTCTTTCTGAGCCTATCTTTTTTTTTTTTTTTAAGATTTTATTTATTTATTTGACAGACAGAGATCACAAGTAGGCAGAGAGGCAGGCAGAGAGAGAGAGAGGAGGAACCAGGCTCCCTGCTAAGCAGAGAGCCCGATGCAGGGCTCGATCCCAGGACTGTGGGATCATGACCTGAGCCGAAGGCAGAGGCTTTAACCCACTGAGCCACCCAGGCGCCCCTTTCTGAGCCTATCTTGACCATGTTTTTTCTTACTTACTAGTCACCAGCCTTACTGTTCTACTTTTTCTTGTTTGAGTCACTGAACTGCATCAAATGTTTTCTTGTGCTATAACTTATGCCTGGGTTATTCCTTATGTAGATTAGTGATTATGTAGATTAGTGATGTAGATTAATCAGCTTGGGGTGACTGTACCCTAGTAGGTATTTGGCAATGTCTAGACATTGTTTGTGATCATGACAGGAGTGGGAATGCTACTGGTATGTAGCGAATAGAGACTAGGAATCCTGTTTAACATCTTGTACTGCACAGAACAGCATTATCTCTCTTATTGGCCCCAAAATATCAATATCGCCAAGGTTAAGAAAACTGTCTTTGAATTTTCTCATCTTTCTAAACATTTAGTGTAGGTAGGTTTTAGCTCATATGTTACCTATCCAGAAGAGGTTTGCTCTAACCATCAGAATAAATAGCTCCACCCCTCCTATTGCCCAATCACCTTTTATTCTATTAACTTGTTCTTATAACATTTTTTCAGATTAAAACTTACTATTATGGTTGTCCAATATAAGTTGTACATATCAGAGCTTTATCTCATTTGTTATTATATTCCCAGTGTTTACAGGAGTGACTGGCACGTAGTTGACAATAAATATTTTGATAAACACTAGAAGACAGATGAAATCAGTAGGTCATAACTCAAGGTTATATATACTTAATTCATAAAATTTCAGCTTAAAGAATAAAAAACTCAACTCTCCTATGTAATACTATGGCAGAAAATATGTGCTTTCTACAATTTTGAAACATACTAGAGAGGTTATACTTTCAATAACAGTAGAATAGCTTGTATTAGTCTATACTTCCAGTCTATACTTCTCACAGATAGCAATTATAACCTTAAAATAAAATTTTTTTAAAAAACCAAATAAACATGTAAATAACTATTTGAAAGCAATGGAGAGTGACAAAAACCCAGAAAGTGTAGCAGGGTTGATCCTTAAAAGAAAGGCACTGAATTGGATGAGTTTGACTTTTATGTGGATTTTCACCTGGGGATATTTCCCAGTTCAAGTGTCATGGTGTGACTAAAACTCACCCTGCAAGGTACAGTCATGATGGCTTGAGGAGTCAAACAAAGGCCAGAATTCAGGACTGCCAGAATATTGGAGAGTGAGGGAGGAAAATCTTGGAAAAGGAGGTGATGCTAGAAGATGAAGTTTAAAATATGTATATAAACTTGGCTCAGATTTTGGCTGATTCCTAAAATGCAGATGCACAGGAAAGATGACAAGAAGATGATTGGGGAAACAAACAAAATAGCTTGAAGACTAAAAGAATACCACAGGGAGGCAGAAATTGGAATTTTAATTCAATCAAGGTGACTGCCTCCAATAAGAAAATCAACCCTTTTCCAATGATAAGGAAACCAATCTCTACAATGTATTACCCACAACATCTAGTGTAAAATAGAAAATAACAAACATACTAAGAAAGAAGAAAAAACTAAAATAGTATTCATGGTCAAGGAAAATAATAGTCAGTAGAAACAGATGATGACTGAACCAGATGTTGGAATTAGTAGACTTTAAAGTAGCTTTTATAAATATGGAAAAGAAGTAAAAGGAACCTGGCCATCATGAGTGAATACATGAGAAATTTTAGCCTAAAAAAGAATCAAATGGAAATTCTGGCACTTAAAATTGTGATGTTTAAAATGGGGAAATTTACTGGATGGGCTTAACAAAAGAGAGCAATAGAAGTTACTCAGTTTGAAGGGCAAAGAGGAAAACAGCCTCAGTAATTTACAGCAGTGGTTTTATTTCTCTCCTCTTGGACTCTGAGCTCTTGGTCTCACACATTTTCATTCTCCTTATGTTATAATGCTTATATTGTATTGTTATTTTTCTTCAATTAGCTTTTAAAATAGTTATCTTTGGGATGCCTGGGTGGTTCAGTTGGTTAAGCCTCCAACTCTTGGTTTCGTCTCAGGTCATGAGATTGAGTCCCATGTTGAGCTCCTGGCTCAGCAGGGAGTCTGCTTGAGATTCTCTGTCTCCCTTTCCCTCTGCCCTTCCCCCTTCCTCCTCATAAAATAAGTAAAATCTTTGGGGCACTTGGGTGGCTCAGTGGGTTAAGCCTCTGCCTTTGGCTCAGGTCATGATCCCAGGGTCCTGGGATCGAGCCCTGCATCAGGCTCTCTGCTCGGCAGGGAGCCTGCTTCCCTCTCTCTCTCTGCCTGCCTCTCTGCCTACTTGTGATCTCTGTCTGTCATATAAATAAATAAATAAATCTTAAAAAAAAAATAAGTAAAATCTTAAAAAAAATGTTAATTATCTTTTAAAGAACTTCAAATAACAAGAGAAATTTATATTTACACAGAGTTAACATTTCTGGTGCTCTCCATTACTTTGCATAAATCCATATTTCTATCTTGTATCATTTTCCTTCTGCATGGAGGATTTCTTAAAAATTTTGTCATATGGGGGGTGCCTGGGTGGCTCAGTGAGTTAAAGCCTCTGCCTTCGGCTCAGGTCATGATCCCAGGGTCCTGGGATCGAGCCCTGCATCGGGCTCTCTGCTCAGCAGGGAGCCTGCTTCCCCCTCTCTCTCTGCCTGCCTCTCTGCCTACTTGTGATCTCTGTCTATCAAATAAATAAAATCTTTAAAAATTTTTTTTTGTCATATGGATCTGGTAGTAATGTATTATTTCAGTGTTTTTATGTCTGAAAAGGTTTTTATTTTGTCTTCATGTTTCATAGACTTGGCCTTTTAGAAGTTCTATTATCTACAGTAAAAAGAAAATATAAAGAGTTCCTGTGGTTCCCACACCCAGTGTTCTCTATTATTAACATTTTACCTTAGTACCATATAGTTGTGACAATTAGTGGAGAAATTACCACATATTATCATTGACTAACGTTCATTCATAATTTCTTTTTTTTATGTAATGCCCTCTTTGTTCTAGGGCCCCATCCAGGATATCAAAATATACTTTGCTATTATGTCTCCTTAGACTCTCTTGGCTGTGACACACATGCTTTCATTATTTTTGATGACTTTAATAGTTTTGAAGGATACTGGTCAGGTATTTTGTCAAATGCCTGTCTATTGGAATTTGTTTGGTGTATATGTATGTGTGTGTGTTTTTTTCATCATTACACAGTTTTTACATTACACAGTTGCTTTTATTTTTGAAAGAAATTTTCACTAGAGGTGTATATATATATATGTATATATATATATATATACACACACATACATACATACACATATACTTTTGAATCTATCAATCCATATAGATACGATTGATAAATTTTTTAATGTATTTTCCAGGCATTTTCTACTTAATATATTGTATCATCTTAGGATGATTTTAAGATTTTCTCTTTATTATTAATTTTAAGCAATTTATTTAAAATGTGACTTAGTGTAATTCTCTTCACTTTTTTTTTTCCTTTCTACTCAAGGGTTTTATTTATTTATTTATTTTTAAATTTTATTTTACTTTTTCAGTGTTCCAAGATCCATTGTTTATGCACCACACCCAGTGCTCCATGCAATATGTGCCCTTCTTAATACTCACCACCAGGCTCACCCATCCCCCCCACCCCACCCCTCCCCTCCCAAACCCTGTTTCTCTCAGAGTCCACAGTCTCTCATGCTTTATCTCCCCCTCCAATTTCCCCCAATTCACTTTTCCTTCTTTCTCCTAGTGTCCTCTGTGTTATTCCTTATGCACCACAAGTAAGTGAAACCATATGATAATTGACTCTCTCTGCTTGAGTTATTTCACTCAGCATAATCTTCTCCAGTCCTGACCATGTTGATACAAAAGTTGGGTGTTCTGATGGAGGCATAATATGCCATTGTATATATGGGTCATATCTTCTTTATCCACTCATCTGTTGAAGGGCATCTTGATTCTTTCCAGTTTGGTGACTGTGGCCATTGCTGCTATGAACGTTGGGGTACATATGGCCCTTCTTTTCACTACATCTATATCTTTGGGGCAAATACCCAGTAGTGCAATTGCAGGGTCATAGGGAAGCTCTATTTTTAATTTCTTAAGGAATCTCCACACTGTTTTCCAAAGTGGCTGCACCAACTTGCATTCCCACCAACAGTGTAAGAGGGTTCCCCTTTCTCCACATCCTCTCCAACACTTGCTGTTTACTGTCTTGTTGATTTTGGCCATTCTAACTGGTTTAAGGTGATGTTTCAATGTGGTTTTGCTTTGATTCTCCCTGATGGCTAATGATGATGAACATTTTTTCATGTGTCTGTTAGCCATTTGAAAGTCTTCTTTGGAGAAGTGTCTGTTCATGTCTTCTGTCTATTTTTCAACATGATTATCTGTTTTTTGGATTTTGAGTTTGCGGAGTTCTTTATAGATCCTGGATATCAGCCTTTCGTCTGTAGTGTCATTTGTAAATATCTTCTCCCATGCCACGGGTTGCTTCTTTGTTTTATTGACTGTTTCCTTTGCCGTGCAGAAAGTTTTGATCTTCATGAAGTCCCAAAAGTTCATTTTTCCTTTTGCTTCCTTTGCCTTTGGAGACATGTTTTTTCACATTTTTTGTTGTTGTTTGGTTTCATTGAGATTCTTAGATTGGTAGATTAAAATATTTGGAAAATTTTGGCCATTATGTCTACATATATTTTTCTACCCCCTCCTCTGTCTTCTTTCCTTTTGTTAATCCAATTACACTTGTTTTAGGCTACTGGAATTGGTTTCACATCTCTTTGATATTCTGTTTGTTTTTATTTGGAATCCGTTTTTGCTGTATTTCATATTAGATAATTTTTATTGTTGTGTCTTAAAGTTCATTAATATTTTCTCATGCAATGATTAATCTGCTTTTAATCCCACTCAGTGTATTTTAATTTTATTTTTGAGACAATGCAGTTTTCACTTCAAGATGTTAGATTTTAGTCAATTGATGTCTTCTTTGTCCCTATTATCATGATCAGTCTTCTATCTAGTTTGTTGAACAAGCAGGATACAGTTGTAAGCTATTTTAATGTTCTTGTTGGTAATTCTAATGTCAGTGTCAGTTCTGGTTTGGTTTTGATTGAACTTTCTCCTCATTATGGGTTGTATTTTTCTGTTTCTTGCATGTTATGTAACTTTTGATGAGATATCAGACATTGCGATTTTTTACTTGTTAGATGCTGGGTATTTTTGTATTCCTAAAAATATTCTTTAACTTTGTTCTGAGGTAAGGGTAAGTTACTTGGAAGTAGGTTGATTCTTTTGGTTCTCACTTCTTTAATTTTTTAGGTGGACCAGAGCAGTATTGAATCTAGAATTATTTCTCAATAATGAAACAAAATCTTACTCTTCTTAATGTCCACATGAAGGTTTTATAGTCTGAGTAATGGGGAGAGGTATTACTAGCATTCTTATGCAGACTTTGAGGATTGTTCTGTTTTATCCTTTTGGGAAAATTTTCTCCGGCTTTTGTTAGTTTCCTTGAATGCATGCACTGGTCAGTATTCTGTAGAATACTTGAAGGGGACCCTCAAACTTAGAAATATATATTCATCAAAAGACACATTTAGGCAAATAAATGATCTGTACACTGGGAAAAATATTTGCTAAACATATATTTCAAAAGAGGACTTGTATTTAGAATACATTATAAATACTATGATACAACTATAAGACAACCTAATAGACAATAAGCAAAAGACTTGAATGGATGCTTCAAATAGGTACCTGAAATAGCGATCAACATTGTTAGTTCTCAGAGAAATGAACATTGGAAACACAATGAGATAATTCTACATACCCACTGTAGTGACTAAAATGAGAACAACTGACTATCAAATTTTGGTGAGAATTTAGTTGAAATAGAATTTGGTGATAGAATCGATGGAATGAATGGAACGATCATTTGGGAATGCGCAAAGATATGATAACTTGGGCAAAAATGTATGGCAGTTTCTTATGGAGTTAAACAGACCTACTCTCTGACACAGCAATTTATTTTCTAGCTATTTCTCCAAAACAAATTAAATCATATTTCCAAAATAAGACTTGTACATAAATGTTCATAGCAGCTTATTCATAATAATATTCCCCAAACTGGAAATACTCCAGATATTCATTAACAGGAGAATTGAGAAACAAGTTATAGTATAACCATATAACAGAATACTACTCAGGAATAAACTGCTGATATAAAATAATATATATATGAATCTCACAGAAATGCTGAACAAAGGAAGATAGACACAAAAGAGTGTATATTGTGCAATTCTTTTATGTGAACTTTTTAATGTGAAGTTCTAGAATAGAAAAACTAATTTGTGGTAAATAAAAGCAGAAAAGTGGTTGCTCTGGGAGTAGGAGATTGATTTGAAAGGAGCACAAGGATCTTTCTGAAATGGTGGAAATATTTTTTAGATTGATAAGGGTGGAGGGTTATAGGAATATATGCATATGTCAAAACTCATTAAATTATACACTTAAGAGCTATGCATTTCATTATGTACAGATTTTACCTACCCCTCCCATAAAAATACTGAACTCTGATTGGTAGGTTTCCTTTTTTCCTTTTTTGCTATGGTCTAACAATTCTGAAACTACTTTTTGTGAATTCTAGAATTAAGCAAATGAGTAAGGACGATGATGATAAGGGCAGTCAGTTAATCACAGATTTATAAATATTTAAAAGCTTGTGATTTGAATGTATACTATAGTTTTAGATTGGAATTGATAAAGTATGAATCCATAATTTTAAGTGAATATGTATTTATAATATTTAAAAAATTATATGTATATTATACATATTCTAGCACTGTCTGCTGCTGAGAGAACCTAGAAAACAGTGACACAACAGTAACAATGGACACAACTAGTGCCCAAATTTTGGCTGATTCATGCAGTTCTGCATTAACAAGAATGAGGACTTTTTGGTAAATGACTGACTCTGGGACTGGGGCATGAAGAGTGCAAGAAGAACCTGGAATATCTGTGTGCCAGGAAGTGAGGGGAGACTTAAAGAATTGTGCAGATATATTAATACATCTTGAGAAGGCCCACTAGCCAAACCTGAAACAATCTAAGCATAAAAATCAATAATGATAGCAATAGACCATAGCTCATTAAATAAGAATACATGAGTTCAGATTTACATCAATAAATAATTAAGTAAATAAAAGGGGAAGAAGAGAAATCTTTTTCAGACTGTATGTAGAATGGCAGTTAAAGAAGTTAGCAATCATCCATGGATGCTACGACTAGCGAGGGAAAGTTTGATGAGGATCAGGATAATTATCTCCCCACAAGTATTTTTTGGTTGCAAAGAAAAAAATAATAACTTTTTGAGGAAGAAATCTGGCAGATATCATTTTATCTAAGTGATCAAAACTGGAAGTGTTCAGTTTTAGAATGAATTTCATGTGCCTCCTGACCTTATACACTAAGAAGAAATAGTACCAATTCTCTTATTCCTGTGCAAGATACCCAATCTAAGCTGAATTTTGGAGAAACATTGAATAAATCAGACTGAGACATATTTGACAAAAATAACTACTTTCAAAGTAGAAAGTTTGAAGAGCTTTCCCAGATTAAAGGAGACCAAAGAGACAATAAATGCAATGTGTGATCCTGAATGGATTCTGGAACAGGAAAAATAAAGTAGTAAGGGATATTATTGACACAATTGTCAAAAATTGAACATGTACTATGGATTAGATGATAGTAATATATAAATGTTAAATTTCTTGATTTTGATTATTGTATTGTGGCTGAGCAAGAGAATGTCCTAGTTCTTAGGAAATACATACTGAAGTGTAGAGGGACAGAGGGACATTTTATCTCCAACCTACTCTGGAATGGTCCAGGATGATAGAGTAAGTGGGGCAAAATATAAACCATTGGTGAAACCAGACAAAGGGTGCACAGGAGTTCCTTATAACTTTTCTGTATGTTTGATACCTAACCAAAATAAAAAGGTACAAAAAGATTTAAAGTAGCTGCATGCCCCCATGTCCATCTTGACCCTGGATGTAGGTTCAGGACTCCTGATTGGGAATCACTGGTCTGGTTTGTGTATGGGGTGGCTCAACTATAGACTCAGAGCTTCTTAACTTCCAATACTATCATGTCTCTTAATGGAAATTGGCAATCTTCTTTTCTCAGGGAGATGTTGACATCAGTCATTTTTAAGACTCCCTGGAACATTGAGAAGAGTGTGGAGATTGTTCTTTCTGAGATGATAGAAACACTGTATGTGTATATCAATAAGGACAGGTCCTTTCTCAAGTGCTTTGTGTGTATTGTTTCTCCCTATTCTTACAATAATTTAGGAGTTGAGTTTTGTCATCACTATTTTAAACATGAGACAACTGCGCCTTGTTCAAAGGATGTAGCTGGTGAGTGGTAGAGTCATAATTTGAAATCTGATTTATTTAAAAATAAAACCCAAGACCTCCATCCAAAGAAGACTTTTCTCCCCTGACTTCAGGTTCCATTTCTCACACCAAGTTGTAATCAGTCATCTCTTTTCCCCCTGCCAAGGGTGCCAGGCAGATGAGGATGGCTCTCACTTTCTAATTTCCTTTTCCTTTGTCTCCAGAATCCAGGAGATTGCTTTGCCCATAACTGCTTAGTCATTACATGTAGTATAAATAATGTTTTTGAGTCCCTCAAAGGCAAAGATACTGTATTTATATTTTTTGTATCACTCCATCTATCCAGTTTTATGCTAGAAATATAGCATCCCTACTCATAGCAGTGGTAAGAGAGGTACTTCGTTGAAACTGATTTCACTTAGCAGGTGTAAAAGGAACCTTTCTATTATTTATAGTTTAATTTTGTCTATTAAGGAAAATGCAGTGTTTATTTCACTTGGTTATTTATACATTCATTTTGAAGAACGTAATGGGATCCTACTGAAGAGAGGCCATTGGGTCTGCTTCATTTCCATCACTTTGGCTGTATGTTTTATTCAGACCCCTTAGCTGATTCTTCATCTGACCTCCTGTCATTCCTTCATGCAGGCCTTAGTGTGGTGGACAAGGGTGTGGTGGACATTTCCAGTCGTCTACACAGCACACACTGCTATGTTTATCACACAGTGGGCATGACTTTCTGTCCTGCTGTTAAGACTCAGTGTTGAAATTCTCCCTGCGAGTCAAGACCCTTAGCACATCTGTACACAATGTGCAGAAATGCAGAGATGTCAAAACCCAGGACACAAGCAGCCCAACACTTGACAAGCTGAGTGTTATTAGCATTGGTAATAAGACTACCTGGGTCTGTCTGCAGAGGTCCCTCAGCTTGGGATCATTTACATTCGCTGCACACCACATTCAAACCTGGTTCTTAAATGAGCCAGCTTCAGTGAATACAATGGAAACCCTGACAGTAAGCTGAAAAATTTGGGTAGAAACCATTCATCCTAATTAAGAGAACCTCTCAGACCTGCCTTCTGGCAATTAACGCACTTGTGTGTGGTCCTATTATTTGAACTGACAACAGCAATCTTTGGTTCCACAGGCTCAGAGAGCCCTCTTTTCCTATGAGTTCCGCATTCCAGCTATGCTCTCTGTAAATAGATTCTCTTTGACTTGCAACAGCAAATACTTTGAACATTTGCATTTCACTTATTACTTGTGCTGCTACAGGCTGAGCTCGACCCTGTCATAGAAACAAATCCAGCTGAAAACCACCTAATGGCATTGGTTATATAACTATTAGACTTCCTTGAAATATACTTCTTAGGACCAAAAGAAAGAAATGGGATACTTGCACCAAGGGATTAGCTTGGTCTGGTCTCATTTTTTATTTATCTTAGCAAAAAGACTTTCTCTGTAAACCCAAATTATAAGAACCCAGCTCTTGTCCATAGTAAGAAGTCAGTGGAAAGAATGTCAAACTTTGTATTAGAAAGCATGGTGGGAATTTACAGCAGTTTCTAATGCACTTTTTTCCTTTGATAATTATCATTTTGACAGCTGGAGATTGGGGTATTTAGGAATGGTTGGCAACTAGATTTTTTTATGTGTGAGTTAAAAAAAAAATCTCAAATTGAGTTTCAAGATTTCAACTGGCGCCCTTCCTTTGATCTGTCACATTGTGTTACCTTCCATCACATTATTGCACAACTCCTCAAATTTAAAGGAGCAGCCTTTTCTTTTTCCAGGTCAGATACTAATTTAGAAATTTGGTGTGAAGTAATGATGAATAATGGATGAACTGGCTTTCTGAATTGGAGCCCCAGATTCTGAGGAACTTGGGAAATCTTCAAAGCCAGCTCAAATGTGTGAACTTGATGCCAGGAAGAGACCCACCTGAAGGATCCATTAGCTTCTTCTCCACCTGCCTAGTCCTCTACTCGCTGCCAGCTAGAGTTTGTTTCTCTTGGTTTTGAGAGCAAATTGTCACATGTGAAAAAGGTGACATGCTTGGTTCTACATTCTATTTTTATCTAGAAATCTTGCTTTCATTACCTGCTAATGCACAGATCTCCTGGCACAGGTTGGGAAGGTGTACCATACTGCTTTCAGGAATCTTTGGCTTACTAGTAATATCAACTGCAATCCATTTCTGCTTTCCATGATTGTTGTTTGAGAAGGTTTCACTTTTCTAAAAGAAAAATTTATCTACTTCTTTGATGAACAAATGATACTACATTGAGATTTTTTTCCTTCAGAAGACTTGCAGTAGTGCAAGGGAGTTGAATAAATACTAATTACTAAATACATATCCATAGAAGAGGATTATTGAAGTTTGACTGTTTAAAAGTTCTGCTGTAAAGGATATTAGGTGACTTAGAAATTTCCACCCAATCATAATTTTTTTCCCAGTTTTCAAAATTTTCTATAGCTATATTTCTTCTGGAAAAGGCATTCCATAGTAATCTCCAGGACATGGTGGAGAAATAGAGATGAATGTTGGTACAATTAGAAGATTTGTAAGTGGTTATATTTCTCACAAAGGATAATGATCTGTGGCTCCAAGTTATCCTTCTGTGGAACTTTTAGTAATTTTCTTAAGCCTTGTCCACTCCAGATTGGTATGTGGCAGGTTTAATTAATGAGGGAACTTACATACCAAGATGGTCTTGGGCAGTCATAAGATGAGTAGATCTCCATATGTGCCTGCCAGAATCTTAAAAGTTTACACAGAGGTCTTATGACATTCGGTCCAGATGGTGTCAACAACATATTGCTTTCTAAAGGCTATGTCCTTGAAAACAGTGTAGCTGTGGGAATGGTGGGCAAAATGTGCATTTCAAGGACAGGGAAGCTGGTGAAGAGCCCTCAATTGCCTGGGTCCAGCTAGTGCATCGACCAGAGGTCATGTCCTCTCAATGACCTCCCCCAATAGCTCTCTTGGGATATTATTGGGTTTTCACAATTTGTAGGACACAAAGAAACTAGGATGTGATAAGCAGCAAACAACATCATATAAAGGAAAGAGGTAAAGCTACTAGAGAAATTTAACCAGAGTAGAAGCTTCAAATTGAGCTGATGGGTGTATTTGTAGGAAATGGCAAGTGGAAGAAGAATCAGGCTTTGTCAGGATAACTTCAGGGAGTTGAACTAGGAGCAACGGGTGAAAGTTACAGGAAGACAGACTTGTTCAACTTCAAACAAGAAAGGAGAAAGTGGCAAAGATGTACAGGCTGCCTTGCTGAAAACGTCCAAGCCAAAGCTAAATGATGGTCTTGAAAAAATCTTATAGGGAGAATTCAGATGCACAGTTAGATTTGACAGCTGATTGTAGCCCTTTTTTCCCTGAAATTCTTCATTGTCAAATTTATAATGAAAGTGTGTCCAAATGAACAAACCTAGTTAATTTTGAACTTTGGTAAGAGATTATATATTCAATACATAAGAAAAAGTTACGATATAGAGGTCATAGGACAGTAATCCCAGGGAGTCCTTGGCTTTGGAAATCTTTAGGAGTGACAGTTACTGTTCTGACTTAGAGACTTTCATGGGTACAGACTTGCATGTGAAGCAGGTAGTTTCTTGAGATATCTGTGTCCCAGAAATCTGTATTCTCTCCTTAAAATTGTTGTTAGTCAGACTTTTTCTACAAAACTTTAAGTTCAACGGACGATGCAAAATTTCACTTTATGACACGGAATGGGTTTCTTGACCTTCTGGTTCATGCTAAACAGAAGAAAAACATGATCTGTAATTGTTTGTCTTCTCCCCAAGGGTTGCTTCCCATTCCCTCTTTTCTTGTATGGTTTGAAGGAAGTGAGTTAAAACACACCATTTGATATTTAATAATATTATACATTATATCCATTAGAAAAAGGCCCTCATAACTCTAATATTAAAAATTTTCACCTTACACCATAAGAGGAAAATAGTGATACAATTATTCCTATAGCATAGATAACCAATTTAAATTAAAGTGATATGCTTTTGGATCCCTCAACTTGATATGTACATATTAGGAGAAGGGACAATAGGATACAGCATCAAGGTCAAAAAAGGTCACAGAAATATTTCGTGGCAGCTCAAATGTACTCATCATCAAAATTACTTGGTAATTCAAAATTCTCTGGGAAAGTTTCTGATTGAGTAGCTTTGTAATGGGGCTGAGGAAGCTGTACTGGGGGTTCTTACGATCAGACGAAGAGAATGTTGTTCTAGAAAATTTCAAGAAAAGTAAAACTATAGATAAGGCAGACAGCCATAATAGGCAGTCCTAGTTTAAAAAGGAGTTAAAAAAGGCGTTGCTGTTTTTCAACAAAGATGTCACAGAACTGATATGCTCCTCCGTGCAAATGGTGCTTCCTAAAAACATTATGTTTAAGTCTGTATGTTTTATTTTAGAGACGGGGGAAAAAGAGAGGCAGAGGGAGAGGGAGAGAGAGAATCTTCAGCAAGATCCACGCTCAGCATGGAGCCCTACACAGGGCTTGACCCCACGACCTTGAGATCATGACCTGAGCTGAAATCAAGAGTCAGACACTTAACCCACTGAGCCACCCAGGCACCCGTATCTTTAAGGCCTTATATCATGAATAATTGAATTGGCTCGTGTGTTCTATCTCTGCCAGAATATTCCTTTCCAGGTGCATTTTGGAAAGAGTCTCAGGTAAATCATTTGCCTTGCATGAATCCATCTTGTTGCTTTCAACACAAACAAGTTTTCTTTTTCTGAAGAAACAACCAGGCCACCAGTAGATGATGTATGTAATGAGCAAAATGTGCCTTTTCCTTGTGGAAGAAGAAATCGTCAGCTGTACAACTGCGAAGTGTGGGAAGAGATTCCGTCAATACTTTCTTCTCTGCTCTTACCAACTACTCCTCATATCCTTGGTCCTCCATTTCCCCTATTTTTCATAGACTGGCCATTTGGTGTTACCCAATTAATTCAGCTCTATCCACATGGGCACAGTTAAAACATTCAACTGTGCTTGAGGTGCTGCTAGTCCTTTCCCCCTTTAGATAAAATTTGAAACAAAAATCTGAAATTTGGTAAGATACACTACAAAACTACATTTCAATGAATGCAAATGATCTTCCCACCATTGTTTTTCTCACCAAAATATCCACGAGATTTATTAAGCAGATTTTGCCTTAAAGGCATAGGTGGGATTTCCAGGGCATGTAAAAATGTTATAAACTCTGGATGACTGTGAACTTTCCATCAATAATTGTTTAATTCTCATGAGCCCTTGCTAGTCAGTCAATGAAGGAACTCAAGGACTACTGTAATTTCAAGGGTTGACAGTAGATGAGGGATCTATACATGAACAATAATTTCCTCCTTTTGTCCTACTTTTAAGGAGCAAACATTCAAAAGAATAAGCTGAAGAAATTATGGAATTAAAGAGGGTGGTTCGTATTGAGAAATGATACAAAGCTGAATCAGGGGGCTATTTCAGTTAATTTCCCTAGTATTTGAATTGAGGTTCATATCACTCAAGGAAGCAGGGAGGATCTAGAGGTTTCCTCTGTGACTTTTCTGGTTGTGACATTGCATGCATAAGGTGTTTATTATTTTTCTCTTTTTATCTACATGGTATTCCTTGTATTTGAGGACACAATCTGGCAATGTCATTTAAGATTATTTGAAGGTTAAAAAGAGCTTGAATCCGGGGCGCCTGGGTGGCTCAGTGGGTTAAAGCCTCTGCCTTCGGCTCCGGTCATGATCTCAGGGTCCTGGGATCGAGCCCCGCATTGGGCTCTCTGCTCAGCAGGGAGCCTGCTTCCTCCTCTCTCTCTGTCTGCCTCTTTGCCTACTTGTGATTTGTCTGTCAAATAAATAAAATCTTAAAAAAAAAAAAAAAAAGAGCTTGAATCCAGCTCTGTGGTTCACAATATTTTATGGAATTCTTCCTTTTTTACTTTTATTTCTCACCATGCAAAGATGTCTTTTGAATAGTTTTCAAACTATGTATTGTGCAGCCATATCAAACTGAATATTTCCTTGCAAAAATTTGGTAGCATTGTTTCAAGAAGTCTTGCTTAAAACATACTACAATCCCTGAAGTAATTTCATTACTTTCTAATAATGTCTGTGAAGAATTCTTTGTATTTGACTATTATTTTTTAAAACATCTCATTGATAGAGCAAGCTTTTATATTATTCTCTTCCAGAAACTCTAATCTTTCAATTAATATTTATATTAGTGTTTAATATTAGTTTTTAATATTTAATATCCCTTTATACTTTATAAGTCAAACAAATAGACATGATGCATGGAATATTATTATTATATTTTACGAGGAGGCAAGTTGGGTAAACAATATACACTTATATACACACATGCAAGTTAGGTAACAAATCTTATAGATGGCAGACTGGAGACTTAGAGAAGGAGGTAAAGTGACTGTCCTGTGTCATATAGTTAGGAAACAGCTCAGCTGGCTGGTATGTCCAATGCCGTCTTTGCTTTCATCATTGTGTCTAGTGGTAACTCCTGCTATTGCTTTTCTTTTTAATATAATGTTTATCTTAACTGCATTTCCCTTTTGTAACTTTCTGGCTTTTGTTTCTTTTCTCATCTACTTTCCAAGACACCCATGGCTTATAGAGTGAAGTAGGAAATTTCTTCAAAACCTGTACTTAACTGTATTTAGTCGGTAATCACCAAATTGGTAATTTGCCTGTGAGGTGCTTCAGGTTTGCAACTATTTATTTAACTGATAGCTGCAGTCCTAATCAGTGATGCCTGGTAAATCAGATGCAGATGTTTAAGAAAATTAGCCTCAGATACAAAAGAGCATAAGCTAACACACATTTTAGCTTATTAAGCTCACTGAGCATTTACCAATTTGGATAATATAGGGAAATTATGAAAAATTGTTAAATTTTTTGAAATATACAATATTAATTCCCTAAACATCATTGAATGCGTAGTCTGACATGATAAAATATGCATATATTAAAATAAATGGGACTCATTTGTATGAAGTAATCAGAACTGTCAGAACTGTTTACTGAGTGACTACCATGAGAGAGGTAATGAGGGGCAATGAAAAGGAATGGGTTTTTCCTTCCAGATGTTCAGGATTTGAATCTGAGCAAGTTCTGGAACTCTCCAACGAAATCCACTTTTCCCAGTTTTGTTCTATTTCTGAATGTAAACTCTTTCTTTATAAAATGATATTAAGGGTGCCTGGGTGGGTCAGTAGGTTAAATGTCTGCCTTCGGCACAGGTCATGATCCCAGGGTCCTGGGATCGAGCCCCGCATTAGGCTCTCTGCTCAGTGGGGAGTCTGTTTCTCCCTCTGCCCCTCTCTGCTGCCCCTGCTCACTTTCTCTCTCTTTCTCTCACTCTCTCGCAAAAATTAACAAAAAATTAAAATCTTGAAAAAATAAATAAAAAATAAAATGATGTTAATAATACCTGCTACATTGGAAGTTGAATGAGATGTAAGTAAACTGCCCATCACAGTCATTGATCAATCAATTTCTCTGCCATTACTCATTTGCTTTTCTCAGCACTGTTCTGAGATACAGCAGAGGGAAAAAAGAAGCTACAGATCTGAATTAGATGCTAGTTGAAATGCACCTTTTTGATAATGCACCCTTCCATTCTCCCTCTTTGTTTTTCCCCATTCATTCATTTATCTGTCATATATTTATTAAGCGCTTGTGACATGCCAGGTACTTTGATGAATGGAAGCAGTGAGAAACACAGGCCTTGAATCACTGGCTGAGATCCTAGAATTAGTTTGTCTGACGTGAGTCTAGGCCTTTTCTTTTTAACGCACGTGCTGTATAGAAGAAAAACAAGAACCATACAAAGGAAACAACAATTGCATAAAATAATATGTAATTAAAACCCAAACTCTTACCCATAAATACTTGAGGAATCTCAGCAAACAGTGACCAATCAGGCTGAAGGTGCTGTACTGGGGGTAGGAGAAGAGCCAGGGAGGCTTTGAGGGATGGGAAACACAGATATTCCTTGGAGGGAAGGCAGAGAGGCAGGAATTCAGATCTAATGATGAAATGGCCCAGGCTAACGTATGGAAGTTCATATTATAAAACCACCTGAAATAATTATATTAAGAGGTGAAGTTCACATAGAGACCTTGGAAATTAAGCAGAGAAGTTTTGCCATAATAATAATACCTAATATTTAGCTAAGAATAGTTAATATATTGCACACTGTGCACCAGGCATTGTTCTAAGTGCTTTTAATATATTAACCCATTTAATGCTTGCCACAACACTATGCTATAAATCTCATTATTACCCCTGTTTTACAGAAGAAAAAAACAAAGCACAGATGGTTTGAATCATTTGCCAAAGGCCTTATAGCTAAGATGTCACAGAACTGGGGTTTGAATGCAAGCAGTCTGGCTCTAGAATCCATGCTCTTATCACCTTTGTTAACTGATAAGGTGTGGCAGATTTCTGGTAGGAGAGTGACACAGTCAAAGCTATAGATAAAGTGTGTCCTGGGGAAGAGTAGGAGTCAGGGACCCCAGGTGGCATTCCAGTATACATTAATGGGTTTATAGCCTAGGCATGGAGAAATTGGGAACTTAGTACACGTGAGCTATGAGGAGGAATATAACTCTGAGTTGCTTCAAGATGCTACAACTGACTTGTTGGAAGGATGATGGTGCCATTGACAAAACAGAAAGGTAGGGCAGGTGGTAGTTTTTCAAGAAAAACACAATGCATTTGGCTTTGTGCACATGGAATTTGATCTGGGTTTTGAAATTCTGAGACTAGCACTTGGAACGAATAGAGAGAGAGCTACGTGTGTTTGCGCGTCATCAGCAAAGTAGTGATAGGGAAAGTCACAAGAATAGATGCACTCTCTTAGGGAGAGACTGTGAAGAAGAAAGAGCAGATGGCAGAAGAAGTAAGTTAATTAGTAACACCGATTAATGGCTAGCCAAGGGTTGCCAAGCAAAGTACCTGCCAGATTTGTTTAAACAGTATTTTTTAAATTGTATTTACACTAGTGATTTGCTTAGCAAAACCTGTCTTCCACGTAGTTTGTAGGGAATGGGACAACTATGAATCAGTTTCAACAATCCAAAGTTAGAGATTTTAGGGAGCCAAATAAATGAAGTTTATACAAAGCGCACCCCTCCTGCCCCTTCCTGGTCATCACCTTTCTTTCCTAATTGAGGATGTTCTCCTCATCTTCCCAAGGGGATCATATCATTCTCATTTGCCCCTTACCTCTCCTGAAAGGCTCTTTTGCTTTTTTTTTTACCTAAAGGACAATTAAATGAATTCAATGGCTCCGCATTTTACCCACCATGGATTTACTAGTCCTCACTTATTAAAGAGCTCACATGCACTTTTTTTTTTCTTTCCCCGCTTAAAATATTTATAACAATCTCTTATTCATTCTGAATTTTAAATCTTTTAGCTTTCCTTGGAAATAGCAATCCACTTCCTGAATCACTTTGTTTACCACTATTTATTCTTCATCCTCCAGTCTTTTTTTTTAAATAATTTTTTTTAAAGATTTTATTTATTTATTTGACAGACAGATCACAAGTAGGCAGCGAGGCAGGCAGAGAGAGAAGGGAGGAAGCAGGCTCCCTGCTGAGCAGAGAGCCCGATGCAGGGCTCGATCCCAGGACGTTGGGATCATGACCTGAGCCAAAGGCAGCAGCTTTAACCCACTGAGCCACCCAGGTGCCCTTCATCCTCCCGTCTTAAGACAAAAAACAAAGAAACTAACAAAAAACCAAGTTTTTTTAAACTCAGCACAAACTTTCTTTGTACATTCTATATGTTATTTCATTCCAAGATATAATTCTTTAAACTGTGACTTACTTCAACATTTCTGAAATAAGTGTATTCTACTAAGCAAAGCTTAATTTGCTAAATGCCACCCAAAACTGTTGCCCTCAGATTACTTATATCTTTTTTAAATTATTATTTTTTTAAAGACTGCTTATTTCTTGATTTACTCTTTGTTGTTGTTGTTGTTGAATGCTGCTTTTTTACAAATGACCCTTTTTTGGTGACCCTTCACAAATCTTTGATGATGCTCAGTTAATATAACATGTGGCTCAATAATTTTATTAATAAATAATAAACTAACGTAACATATTGCTATAGTTTTGAACATAATTACTGAGCAGTAAACTCTATATTCTCATTCTTCTTTTCAATCTCACAGACTGACTTTTAACTCCTTTTGATAGAGCTTTAGCCAAACATCTGCCTCTTCATAATCTAATTGCTTATAGGTTCCATGGCATTCATTTCCTTTTTCATCAATTCCAGATGGCGAGTATTCCATTTTGCCAACTTTTCATGAAGAGCTGCCTTAATTTCCCTTCGGACCTGAGATCACGGGGCTGGAAGTGCTGACAGCAAGGCCATTCTAAAGGAACAGTACTGCCATTAGCACTCCTTTGCCTGCCGCAAATCTCTGCAGACCATGAAAAGACAGATTGGGACAGAGCTTGGATATCTAATACATTAGACTTTGAAAATTTCATGGTGGATCCCAGTTAATGGTTAGAGTACTATGGTTTATGGCCACATTTCCCAAAACATACTCCTGAATACTACTATATATTAAAATGTTAAAAATTTTAAAAAGTATTCCATAGTCAAATATGTAAAACCCTGGGTTAATCAGTGCTGAAAAGGAGTCTTTGCTCTCTGACTTCTCAGAGCCCTCAAATACATGTGTTAAGAATGTCCAAGGAGATATTGTATCTTTTGCATCCCCAACTTTTTCTCCCTTCTTGCATATTATTGGACCATTTAATCAAACTACATTTTAGGAACTGCAAGTCTAGTTATAGATTTCAATATAAACATTTTTATTTTTTTCTCATTAGCTTTCCTTGGTCCCAAGATCATATTTTAACTTTGAATATTTTGTTCCAAACTTGTTTTGATTTCCATATTTCCCAATGAAACTGTTGACAACCAGTTTAACTTTTATCTTTGCAAACTATTTTTAAATTTCTTTAATATTTAGAGCAACATGGAACTTTCATAAAGTTAGTTTTTTTTCATGATAAGAAATTATTGTGCTCAGTATTCAAAAATTATTTTTGCTGAGATTGTCACTAAATGCATTTTTTGGGGCAACATTTATCAAGTACCTGTACTCAGTCATAGGATGAACAACTTTCCAGTCTGCTGGGGTCTGGGGCAGTTCCTAAAACATGACTTTTGGTATTAAAACTGGGGAACTTCCAGACAAACTGGCACTAACATGTCACCCTTGAGAAGGATTTAACAAGAGACAAGTTTCTTCCTTTATAGAGCTCAGTGGAGATTGTGATTGACAGACAATAAACAATTAAACAGCTTAGAGAGTAGCATATTATATGGAAAAAAGAAAACCCAGATAGATCTGATTATAGAGTCAGTGCGAATAATGTAGTAAGAAAGTTGTCATTGAAACTACCTTAGAAAGATGGACAAGGAAGGGATCTCTGGGAAGATGACAAGTTCACTGAGACCAAAATGATGAGATAAAAGCAGCCATTAAAAACCAAAGAAAACAAAAAACTAAACATACAAACTGCATAGCAAGGACATTCTTGGTAAAGCAATTGGCATGTATCAATGTCCTGAGGCAGAAACAAGCTCATTGTAGCCAAAAATAAAAGTAATAAAGAAGGTTCTGTCAGAGAGATAGGAAGAGGCCAGGTCAAGTAAGGCTTAAGTTGTGGTATGGGATTACGATTTTATTTTAGGGACAAAGGGAAGCAACTGAAGGATTTTAGTAATGACATATGTTCTAAATTTAAAGAAAACCAGTTGGGACATCTGGGTGGCTCAGTGGGTTAAAGCCTCTGCCTTCGGCTCAGGTCATGATCTCAGGGTCCTGGGATAGAGCCCCGCATCGGGCTCTCTGCTCTGCGGAGAGCCTGCTTCTTCCTCCTTTCTCTCTCTCTGCCTACTGTCAGATAAATAAATAAATTAAATAATAAATAAATAAATAAAACTCTTAAAAAAAAAAAAAAATGAAATCCAGTAGGGTGCCTGGGTGGTTCAGTTGGTTAAGCGTCTGACTTCAGCTCAGGCCATGGTCTAGGAGTCCTGGATTTGAACCCTGCATTGGGCTCCCCACCCAACAGGGAGTCTGCTTATCCTCTGCCTTTCCTCCTCTCCCTGCTATAGCTCTCTCTCTCTCTCTCTCAAAAAAAAATAATTTTTTTTAAAAGAATCATCTGGTGAATGAGTGGAAAATAGACTATAAGGTAAGAAGAGGCTATTATAGATATCCAGGTGATAGGTAGTGTCACAGAGAAAGGGAGTAACTATGGAGGAGGATGTATTTTGGAAATATAATTGACAGGACTTGTTTATGGATGTTATCTGGGTTTTAGGTAAAATGGATGGATGGAGATATCATTTACTGACATGAAGAATATCAGAATAAATATACCTTTAGTAGGCAGAGTATCTGCGGACCGAGGTTTCTGATTTGGAAATATGAAGTTGAATTGCAGGGCAGCAATCAAATGAAAATGGGGAAGTTGGATATGGAAGCCTGACTTTATTGGAGAGGTTGGACATAGTGAAATATATTTGTAATCCATCAGCATATAGATCATATTTACTGTGGTAGGACTACCTATGTAGAGAGCTTAAAAAGTGAGAAAAGGACTGAGGACTGAGCCTCTAGGTTCTCCAACATTTAGATGTTATCTTAATTCTTTTGAAAAAAATGACTCCCTCAGTCTGAGGTGAAAATAAGGATTAACCAAGGTCTATTGGGAACCATCCTGAAGAGAGTACATTCAAATCCCTGATGACCAGCTTTGGTTTTTAAACAGAATTATCTGTTGAATGGAAGAAGTGACCTGTCAAGCTAGAATAGCTAGATGGAAATTCCCCTCCCCCACTCTGAGATCATCTTCTTTATATCCTCTGCCCATATTTGATGGTTACATTTTAGAAAGAGAGAACTGGTCCCAAGAATGTGATGGATCCAAAAGAGCACCTGTGAAGTCATAAAGCACAACATAACTAAGTCTGGAGAGGTCTACTCTCATTACCGATGTGTATATGTTTGACAAGTTCCAAATATAATGCATTAAAAAAAGTGTGATTAAAAATATCTGTATCATTCTTGAAGTACATATATGTAATGGAGGGAAAGAAACTAGCTTTAAAAATACATAGTTTCTGTACCCAATATTGGCAATTAGGAGTCAAGGGAGGGCTTTCACGGAAGGGACCTTTGGGGTCTATTGCAACAATTACTGTTCTCTTGGCAGATACATCTTGGCAGAGAGAGATAATTCATCAGAATGTTATAGGCTGATGAAGAATTCCTTAAAGCCATGTAATTTCCTGTGTTTTAGTTTTGTATTCACTAATAGCTTTGGAAATTTATTTAGTTTTCTCAAGTAGTTTTTCCCAGTGGGAAGAGAAACCATTATTTTGCAGTATATCTCTCACAGAAAATTAATAAAGAAATTGAAATTCTTGTAGAAATGAGACTTTGGGGCCCAAGAAACATGAGAAAATTTTCTCAGGACTGTGTAATCCTATGGGCCAAAGGTCCAGGTTGTGAATCTGAGAGAAGTGAAGGAGCCATCGGTGAATGGCGGAACTCAGGCAATGAGGCTGTCTGAAAGGGCTCCGGTGTCCCGCAGCTGCCTTCACTTGGTGGGCTCAGGTGAAGTTTCTTCCTTATCGACATCTGCCTCAAAGAATATTTTGAGGATTTGCCTCCTAAACCTGTTTTCTCTTTTTAGTCTTTGATGTGTTATGCATTTTTTATTCTGGCCGTTCCCTTTATATTGAATTTTAGATCTGCCCTTGTTACTACAGATACCTTCTCCCCACCTTCTCATAGGTCTCAACACTGTAGCTACCCAGAGCAACTAAACTGCATTCTAGAGCTGGCTCTGTCTCTACGCTTGTCTTCCTCAGATGTCTTGAGACTCAGCATAGAACTCCAGCAATGTAGCCCCAGGAGACATCCCGAGACAGCCTCGGAATAGGTAGGCAATTATTTCTCGTAAATCTGGGAAGGGTGCAAACAGTAGCTGACAGGGCAAACTGGTTGACTTGATGAGGTCTCGAGGGAAGGATGACTGTGCAGGTGTCTGTCAGATGGAAAAGTGGTGATCCTGCAGTTGCTGGTGTAAGGGTATAGCAATGGCAGAGGAGACAATGTGATGATAAATCTTTCAGAGAATGCCAGAGTGGAGAGATGGCTCCCAAGGACCAGACAACTCTCCTGCCCGGATAGCTTAATGCTATGAAGTCCAGGGAAGGAGATGAAACTCCATGGAAGACAGTGAGGGAGGAAACCAGAGATGATAGGGATATCACTCCAAACTAACCAAGACTGCCTTTCACTCCCTAACAGAGTG
Source organism: Martes martes (assembly GCF_963455335.1). Taxonomy (NCBI): domain Eukaryota; kingdom Metazoa; phylum Chordata; class Mammalia; order Carnivora; family Mustelidae; genus Martes; species Martes martes. The sequence continues at coordinate 57,041,101 of NC_137888.1, read as the reverse complement.
AGGTCTCAAGATAGAAACTAAGTTCCTTTGTAGAAAATTAAAGTTACCTTCTTTTGGTCCCTCCTGAATTTATGGTCTGAAATATACATACCCACTCAACATCTTTGCAGTAAACAGCTGAGTAAGTAAACACCTTCTCATCTTTCCTGAGAAAAAGTAAACATCTTTTCCCAGGAAGCAGCTGAGCTCCAAGGTACTCTTCCAACAGGACAGACCCGTACTTGAGACAGCAATCCCCGAGGAGGACAAGGCCAGAGTTTCTGCCATGAATATATATCTCAAGTGTGTGGCATAGGATGCCCCTATAGAAGGTGTATTTGCTGAATAATGAGAGATCAAATGTTCTTTAACTCCAAAGGAATCCTATGGCATGGTAAAATGAAACTTACCACATAAAGGAGAACATTTAAGACAATGATAAATGAAACTAGTTATCACCATTTTCCTTCAGGCCAAAGTAGCCAAGACTCTGGAGTATTGTAAGCACCAGCTCAACAAGTAATAAAAAGCTCTTCGACATTTCTGAGTCCTGATTGTCTCACATACATCACAGTAATTGTTTTATATCTCTTTCACTCCTCTCTAGCTACCCAGTTGTAAATGATAATATAATAATAATAACTAGTATTTATGATAAGTACAAATTTGCTCAGCTCAGCGCTTGATGTATTTTATCTCATTTAAGAGACACATTTCTATGAGGTAGTAATTACTCTTATTCCCACTTCTCAGATGAGGAAAATGAGGCTCAGAGAGGATAAGTCACTCAGACACAAAACTCGGGCTTGCTTTTAGCCATTATGTTCTATTGCCTCCAGATTGTGGAACTATATTTGGAAGCCAGTTGTTTTTAATTTGTGATTTTTAATATGAAGTATTTAATTTTTTTTAAAGATTTTATTTATTTGACAGAGAGAGATCACAAGTAGGCAAAGAGGCAGGCAGAGAGAGAGGGGGAAGCAGGCTCCCTGCTGAGCAGACAGCCCAATGCAGGGCTCGATCCCAGGACCCCAAGATCACGACCTAAGCCGAAGGCAGAGGCTTAACCCACTGAGCCACCCAGGTGTCCCTGAAGTACTTAATATTCTAAAAATAATTTTGTAATATCCATCTGCTTCAGTATTTGCTACCACCCTCTCTTTTCCAGTCTTTCATTATGGCAGAGAGGGGAAGAATAGTTCTGCCAAGGAACTAACTTTAAACCAGAGAACTGATTGAAGCCATTGAGGGCACAAAGAAAATCTGCTGCAAAGAGAAGTCACTGAAATCCATCTTTGATTGTCTTCCTCCAATGATTGCAGAGCTGGGTCTTTCTGACCATATCTGGGCTGCAAAGTGCTAAAGAAAGCATTCCATTCCTGCAAAACCCCTTGGATCACACTAGTTGCTTAGGGAATGTATTGAACAAACACGTCTTTTATTTTTTGCCTTCAGCTCTTCCAATGCAGTTAGGGTGGCTGCTCCAGTGGGGGCCCCTGTCTCGCTTTCATACTTATCACACCTGGTTTCAGGGTTATTAGACACTGAGTTTCTGGTTTGCGGAAATGGACAGAATATCATTTCAGCATACTACTTCATGTAATATTTATACCATCTTTTCCTCCCTAGCTCAAAATAGGACTTTAAAATTGCCTACTGCATTGTTTTCTAACTTTACTTATGAATTTATCTACCACTTTCTCTACAATATATAACTCCCAACATAGCTAGATATGCTGTAGCTAGATATGAATTTGTTGGGCGTACATTTCTGAAAACCTGCCCCTTCTAAAACAGTGTGGTTTTCAAGTCCAGTCTGCTGAAATGGCCACTTTCCTTCTGTGCCATCTCTTTCCTAACTATTCTGAGGGGATACACGCATGTTCTCAGGGTGGGGTCTTTATTGCTAGAATAAAAGCCCTTTTCTGAATACGAGGCTGATGACTTAAAGCTTAGTGGTTGACAGTTGCAACCAGGCTTAAGGTTCCCCTAGCTATTATAGGGCTCTACTTCCAATGCTCAGTGCTTGGTGTGTATATTTGGGATGATTACCCTTTCCAACCTGCCTCAGCCCCTTCTTAAAGACCTCTCCAGTTTACACTATAGCTGTAGACGAGGAGTCAGCAAATTATAGCCTGTGAAAGAAGTCTGGCTTAAAACTTATTTTTGTAAATAAAGTTTTATTGGAACACAGCCATACCTATTCATTTATGGATTGCCTATGGCTGCTTTTGTGCTATAACATCAGAGGTGAATAGTTTTGACTGAGAAAACTTGGTTCCCAAAGACTAAAATATTTACTATATGGCCCTTCACAGAAAAAAAAAAACTTTGCCAGCTCTTGATGTCAACTATTGCCATGACCCTCCTCAAGCACTCCTATCATAATCCAATAGCCAACACCCATTGGACCGTAAGAACCAATCTGGAAGCTTGTCTCCTCTAATCAGATTCTCTCCCCAGGAATTTATGATGACATTATTCAGGTGGTTAATTTGTAAGCAGAGTTAGGAAGCAGGTCCATGTCAAGACTGAAGAATGAAGCCAATCTGCAGAGAGAAAGGGAGATGCTAGATCTTGTTTCCCTGAAACAAACATGTTGGAAATAACAGCTGTGTTGGCTCCTTCTGACTTTCCTGTTCTTAGTCCTAGTCTCTCAAAGGCCCAGCTGCATATTTTGACCCTGGATTTCAGAAGATAATCCTCTATGTTTCCAATAAATTTCCCTTTTCCCTTAAGCTCATTTTGTGACCAAGTCAGTGAGTTTAGGCTTTAGGTATGCTTAGGATTTTCATTCAACTTCCTTTCTTTTATAAAGTTTGCTTCATCTTCCTTTGGCTGTACAATTCTCTTCTTGAACAGCTAAGCCCAGGGATAGCCTATGTGACAACAACATGAATTAGACTGGCTGTTGATTCCTGTCATGGGAAGGGAGGGTACCGGTGGGAGAATAGGGTTAGGAGATGACTGTCCTATGATAATTTGGCATTTAAAAATGAAAAGCATTTCATTCTCTTTACTCAACGCTGTTGTGACAGTAAAGGTGGAAAAATATTTTTTATTCATTTTACAATAACATGGACCTTCTTTTCCAACCTAATGTTTTTGGCCTTGCTAATCATGGGATGATTTTTTTTTTAGTAGTATTTGATTTTTTTCAAATATATTCCTAAAAACACAGAGAAGAGAAAAAAATCCCTGAACTTTGGAGGGCTTCTCCAAACATCTAATCAGCATGGGAAACAGCTGAGAAGTGATGATGATACTTTGGTTAAAGCAGGTGGACATGAAGTCCTGTTGCTAGGTCTCCCTTTTCTTTTAGCATCGATTTGATTCATAATTTACTTTGAAATTTGGGCTTCATTCACTATTTTAAAAATAAACAATATGCAAACAACCAAACAGTAAGGTCATTGTGAGGCACAGTCATCAAAATTTCTCTATTAGGTTTATTTATTCTTTAAAAGCTGAGTGCTATAGTCTTTTGTTCCTACATAGAAGCAGGCATCTGATGAAGACATGGCCTGGGAAAAAATGATAGCGTTTAGGGGAGATAGCACTTATTGATCTCTGGGCACTTTCACACTTTTGTAGGATTTATAGAACTTAGAATTTTTCTTCTCTGTGATCGTATATGGCACTGTCCTCCTAGAATGCTTTGAATACAATTAACGGTTTCCTTAAAAGGTTTTAGGCAATATTTCATGGGTTGTTGAAGACATCAAACTTAACTTCAGGGAAGACACTCTGATTATACTAAGAATCATGAGGGTTTTTTAACTTTATCCAGTGGAATACTTTATAATGCAATAGTCTAGTGACCAAAAAACTATAAAATTTTTATGTCTATATTATTTAAATTTTTCAAGAAATCTGAAATTTATTCCCTGCTACTTCATATATACCTGATAGATTCTAAGATGATCTGTTGTTGTTTGGATTTATCTTTACTCAGTAACTTTGGGTAATATTTCAAAGGTATTTATATACTTGTATTTATCTGCTAAATTTACTTTATTTATTTAACAAACATATAATGCCCTTTCTGTGGTAGGAACAGTACCTAAAAAAAAACCCAGCTCATTTAATCCTCACAACCATATGAGGTAAGTGCTATTATCTCTGTGTATAGTTGAGGAAACTGAGGCACAAATTGATTAGAATAGCTTGCCCAATGTCACATAGTCAATGAAATGGAGGATCAAGTACTTGAACCCAAATCATCCAGCTGCAAAGTTAATGCTTTCACCACTCTTATGTGTTAACTACTTGTATTAACTTCATTTTGGACAAAGATACAGATATTACCCCCAGGAAATGACCTCTCATAGTACTTGGCCTGTAGAGTCAGAATCAGAATCTTGAAGCTTGTGTGAAGGAAAATACACGTGTGAGTCGGTGAGCTCTTTTGGTCAGAGGTACAGCTATCAGCAACTTTTAACCACACCACACCGGGCACTGAAGTCAGTGACTTGCCAAGGTCAATGCCAATTCTAAACACTGTGCAATGTCAGCCCTCTTCTCTTTGGAGGCTAGATTTAGGTTAGGACAAAATGAACAGTTCTCTGTTCTAGACTACTTTTCTGGGCCTGATGAAGAGATTTACTTCAATCAACCCAGATGTTTTGCATTACCACACTAACTTCAAATTGCCATATGAATTAAAGGTAAATGTGCCCAACATCTTAAGGGAAAACTTTGTTTTAGAAGATTTTCTTCCCTGGGCAATTTTCTTTCATTGTTTCATTAATTTATTTGATTTTTTACCATTATAAATTTAAGAGGATGCTATTGACTTAAGTCTGAGTTGAGCAGACTTATTATTTCCTATTTGTCTTCCCCCCCCCCCCAAAAAATGAAGATGTTGGAATAATTTCAATGTTCTTTTATTTTTAATTTTTTCTCCCTCTTTCTTTTCTCCCTCTTTCCCTTTCTTTCTCCTTTCCTCTTTCTCTCTGTTTCTTCAACTCAGGAAATAGACCCACCCAGTCCCCATTGTGGCAGGAACTCCTTTCAACATCAGGGATAACAAGTAGATTTAGGTCATAATCTCCGCTCTAAGGAGCTCAAAGTCTCATGGGAGTGACAGATGTCAAAACACAGACCTGGAAATCAATGAAATGAGCACCATAGTGGGGATAGGCCCAGAGCCCGGTATGTCAGAGGTAAGCTCCTTAAAACTGTGTCAAGCATCCTCACTAAAGAAACAAGTTAAATGTAGAAAACACTGGTAGGCAAGAGGAGGGTTGAGAGGAAAGCCTTCACCAATGCTGAGTATCAAAGAAAACCCACAAATGGAGTAGAAGAGTAATCATCTCCAGATCCTAAAATGATCCCAAGAAACAAGTATGAGCAATGAAAAAAAAAATGTGTGGGAGATGCATTTTAATTTTACTTGACTGAATCTGGCTACCACAGACTCCTTTGAAAGGAACAGGAGTGACAAGACTTCCACAGAGGACTTCTGTCTGCCCTACTGATGCTGGGCTGCTTGGGACACCAAAGGAACACAGAGAAGGTAATGATTTATTCTGCCTGTGGGCACTGAAGAAATGCTGCTAAAGAGACAGTTCATTGCTTGAGCTTGGCCTCATTGATTGATAAATTGCAGTTCTCCCAGAAGAGAGCTGGGAGGTGGAAAAGGAAAGAATGGCAGATTATGGAGGCAAAAAATGCAAGGTGAATTTGAAAAAGACTGACCTTCCTGTCCACTGTGACTGGAATATAGAATATGTACAACGCCCTGTCTTGTTTTGAGCTGCTGGCACCCCCTGTTTCTCTTACTCCAGTCATGTCCTGTGATTCTCATGGGGCTGTCAATCATAGTACTGACTCTGTCATGGGGGTGGACCGGTGATTCAGGCATAGCCATTTCAACTTTCTTTTCCTGACCACAGTGATTATTCTACAGATGCTTGGATACTAGGGTCTGCCTATCTGACTTCAAATTCTAATCTTGCCACTTCTTAACTTGGTGATCTTGAGCAAGTTACTCTACCTTTCTGTGCTTTAGGCTTCTCAACTCCTTTTGGGATGATGATAGGGTTTTTGTGAGGATCCCGTCACTTAATATAAAGCATGTAGCATGGAGGCTAGAACAGGGTACACACTCTCCATGTGGTAGCATTCATTTTTTTATTTAGGGTGGGGGGAAAAGGTGACTTGTATTTTTGGTCAAGGGATTAGAAGAAAGTGAGGTAGGGGTTGATAGTAGACTTTCATTCTGCCACATAAAGCAAGTCTGTCTGCAGCAGGAATGAATGAGACCAGCACCAGAGAGCAAGAGAATGGAGAGAACTGTCCACCCATATATTTATGAGTTTATATCTCTATTGATATTAACCTATTGTTGGATCAACAAATTCCTTGACTAGTTTGGGTTGGATCCTGTCACTCGCTGACAGAGGCCTGAATGAATTAGTGTATATTGGAGGGCACTGGAGACAGTTGAAACTAAATGGGATTAGTTAGGGATGGCTAATTGATTTGGGTTTCATCCTTTAAATAATTCTATATTATTAAAGTTTGCCAACATGGAATGACATAGACATATGATCAAAAGATAACTCTGGTTACTGGATGGAGAATACAGTGATATTCAGGCTTTTCATGTCTATAGTTCCATCTGTGCTTATTTCAAAATTATGTTATGAAACTGTATTTGATGGACTGTTACTATAATAAAGGGAGTTCTATCCCACATAACTCTCTACAGCGATAACTACACTGATTCTGAGTTTAATCCTCTCTTAAAAGTAACAGCGATGAACTTGGGTGCATTGAGAGGTAAAGTTTGACTCAAGAAGGAATTGCCTTTTACTTGCAAGCGTTGACTATTCTCATGAGAACACTGAACATTTACACAATGTCATGCCACTGAGCTGAGCTGCTTTGGAAGGATTTGAGGGGCTTTGGGTTCTACTTTATTACTGCAATATACTTCTAACCTAACTTTAGTTTCTCCTCTGTTTTAATTACTCTTCCAGATGGAGCCTCCGAAAATAGTACTCTGAGCATGTCACTTCCCCTACTGAGAAGTTTCTGTGGTTCTCTTATCTGTTGAATAAAAGACAAAATTTTCAGCCTGACTTTGAGGTTACAATCTGGTTCCTATTACAGTTCGTGAGCAAATATTTTATTGAGTGCCTACTGTGTGCTAGGAACAGGCTAGAACATTTCCAACAGAAATATAATGAGTCAGTACATAACTTAAAATTCTTTAGTAGCTGCATTAAAAAAAAGTAAAAATAAATAGGTAAACTTAATTTAAATAATACATTGACTTAATCTGACATATATAAAATGTCAAATGTAATTAATATTAAAGTTGTTAATAACATATTTTATGTTCTTTTTTAATAAATTTTAGGAATCTGGTGTGTATTTTATACTTCCATCACATCTTCATTCAGATAGTAAATTTTCATTGAAAATCCTTAACTGGTACCTAGATTTCATAAGATACACAGTTGGAAAAGTAGACCCACACATCTAAGTTGCTCTAAACATACTTAAAATTTTTCCATAACTGAATTGAGTATCAGCTTTTAGATTTAAATTTTCATTAATTGCAATGAAATAAAATTTAAAGTTCAGTTGTGTAGTCTTTCTAGCCACATTTCAGGAGCCACCTGTGTCTCACAGCTGCTGTATTAAACAGCACAGTTCTAGAAACACAGGCCCTATATTCATGGGGTTTATATGAACTCGCCTTTCCAGCTCTTTCTTCTACTTCTTCCCTGTATGTCAGATGGATTATACTGTCTCCCAACTTTTGTTCGTATTCTTCCAGGTAAACTTGTTTTGTCCTTCAAAAGGGGCACTTCTCACCTGTTGAAGTTCTGGCCACCTTCACAGCTTAGCTCCAACATCAACCCACCCAGGGCAATCCTCCTCAGTTATCTAAGGAAGAAGTGCTCTGCTTTCTCTGAACATCTTCAGCACTTGGTTACACCTTTGTTTTGTTACTGATCACATGTTACCCTGGGGGCTTGGGAGTCAATAAACCCAGGTTTGATATCTGTTCCACCACTCACTGGCTGTGTGACCTGGAGTGACTTCCTTAACTTTTCAAAACCTCCATTTTATCCTTTGTAAAATGGAGTTGTTGGGGTGAGATAATGCTGACACAATGCTTAGCTCAGCACTCAATCTACAGTAGTAGTCATTGTATGTGGTCCTTATCTCCCTAAGAATGATTTACAAATAATATTATTAGTAATAATGATAATCGTAACAATGATAATAAATTTGTGTTAGGTACTATTCAATTGCACTACCTGTCATATTCAATCCCGCCAATTATTGTTGGCATCAAGTATTGTTAGACTCATTTTATAAATGAGGGAACTAAGCAGACAGGAATTAAGTGACTCACCTAATGTCACACAGTAAGGAAGAAATGCAGTTGGATTTGAATAATAGAAACGATGGAATATAGTTTGAATACATTTCATTAATATTTATCTCACGTACTTTGGGAGGTGATATAGAGGAGATGGCAAAGGATCTGGAATCAGACAGATCGGAGTTTTAATGCTATCATTGATCAGGGGTTTGGGAAACCCTCTTAACCCCCTGGACCTCCAATTTCTGCTCTGGAGAACGGAGATGATGGGACCCACAAAGAACTACATAATGTAGACACTAAGTACAGAGTATCTGGCTGTTAAATTCAAGTTTCACCTTTGAAATTCCTAGCTTTCCAACAGTTAGCAAGTTATTTAATTGGCATGCATCAATTTCCTCATCTGAAAAAATGGGAAAAATTATAATACTAAATTCATATAGTTGTTCTAAAGATTAAATGATGCAATTCATATGAACACTCACAATTACATCTAGATGTAATAAGCACTCAGTAGGTATTAGTAATTACTGTTACTATTCCAAGGCAGGGCTTATCATAGGTAGAGCACTAAATATATTTAATTAACTTTCTGTTTCTTTTCCCCTGTCTTTCCTTCTTGTATTTATATCCTTATATTTGTATCCTTTTTAGAATATAGTATTAAATCTTATATAGGCTATGCACTTGATAGATATTTAAGTGAATGAATGGAATGTCTTAACCAGCATTTTATATTATTTGTATTTTACACAAGTACATCAATATTATTTTCAGAAAGTGAAAAATAATTGCATGTGAACTAGAGATCATAAACTGTTACTAGTACATAATATTTTATATTTCCCTAGGGCTTGCAGTGATTTTAGTTATGTTTGAGGCATTTGGAATTTCATATGCATAAGACATTCTGTTATTCAGTCAATATAGTCGTCTGTCCAATTCTGATAATCTTAAATTAGAATATCTTTCAAATTCAACCATAGTACAAGGCTGTATTGAAAATGAATTCATAAGGGAGGCAAATATTGTCATAAGCAGTGATAAAAAGACTTGAATAATGTAAAACCTCACAGCAGAAAATGTAGAGGTGTAATGAATATTATATATATTGTGCTTTATTTCTAGGTCTTAGATATGACCTTCCTGTCTTGAATCTTTTTTATTGTGCTCCCAATTTCACTTAGCAATTGTTATGATCTGTTCCATCTCTGAGCAGAATCATTCCCCTCATTTTTAAGAACCTAGATTTCTCCTTCTCTTTCTCATCAGACTTTTATTTTGACTCAGCCTTTCCTAAATTAAAATTATATACATTACGGTGTGTGTCTTGTTCTTATATACTGGTATGAGGGAAGTTGTAAAAAACTCAATGATCACTTTTTGACCATAAACTAAGTGTATAACCCTTTACCCGTCACTGTGGATAAGGAAGAGGCCAGTCCCTGACATTTTGGAACCCACAGCCTAGTGATGGTGACATCAGTGCATATACAACTCTAAAACAAAGTAGGTGACAGTATGTTCTATCACAATAAAATCAACAAGTCATTAGGAATGTGAGGAGGGCAAGATCAGTTCCATTGGCAGTGAGTAAGTAAGAAGGAGGCAGACTTCGCAGTGGAATTGAGCTATGTCTGGCTTCTCTGGTTAGACTTTCACCTGAGAGTCAGGCTGAGGGAGTGTCTTGAACAAAGACGCATAAAAAGGGAAGAAAACAATAAATAGACAGTCAGTAAGATGAGGACAATAAGTGAGATCAGGTCACCGGTTGGGAAGAAAATCAGAATCCAATTGTGGAGAATTGCCAGGCTGTATTCCACAGTTTATTTTGATAATTTGAGATGTTTTGAAATAGAAGTCAATATTTTTGAAACATTGAAAGTTTTTAGTTTATTTCATCACAATTTACCAACCCTTAATCACATCTATTATTTGGTCCAGCATGTCACTTAATTAAGATATTCACACATATTTTTAAAACTGAAAATAATTTGAAACCTGTGCAACTTTAGGGCCCTTTCTTTTCTTCCTCTTTCCTTCTGGTTGATATGTGAATTAAATTAAACATACTTTAATAACATGATTCAACATAGTAAATCAAGTGATTATTTTGAAAATTTATCTTTCCCACTAGTTATTATATTATAGTGTTGTTTTTTCATTGGGAATGCACAAGTGTTTCTGTATTATGCTAAATGACTGTATTCATTTTCTATTATGTAACAAGTTGCTACAAACTTAGCAGCTAAAATCAGCATTTAAGATTTCACGGATATATAGGTTAGAAGTCTGGGTACAGGACAGCTGAGGGTTCTGCTCAGGATCCTTCTACGCAAGGCAGAAGTCAAGGTGTCAGCCTGACTGCATTCTCATCTGGAGCTCAGAATCCTCTCACATCCACTCAGGTCATTAGCCAATATAATCCCTTACGGTTGTAAGAATGATGTTCCCATTTTCTTGCCGACTGTCAGCAGTGGGTCACTCTCATCTTCCAGAGGTCACCCCCAATTCCTCACCACGTGGCAGGTAGTGTCCCTTCTCACAGCAATGACAGCACACGTCTTCCTACTCCCCAGGGAAAACCATTGCGTTTGTAAACTTCCAGATTTATATGTATAAAAATATAATCATATAACTCATTATGAACATTTTGTATGCCAATAAAAAAAGGATTGAATTATTTTAATGACTCTATAGTATCCCAATGCTGTAGCTGCACTATGATTTATTTAATTCACTACTTTGCTTTAATTTTCACTATTACAAATAAAGCTGGAATCCTCATTTATATCATAAACATCCATGTGCATGCCGACAGGATAGATTTTTTTTTTAAAGAGTTTATTTATTTATTTGACAGACAGAGATCACTAGTAGGCAGAGGCAGGCAGAGAGAGAGGGGGGGAAGCAGGCTCCCTGCTGAGCAGAGAGCCCGATGCGGAGCTTGATCTCAGGACCCTGAGATCGTGACCTGAGCCGAAGGCAGAGGCTTAACCCACTGAACCACTCAGGCACCCCCTGGCAGGATAGATTTTAAACTTAAATGCCAAACTGGCCAATGCCAGTAGGCACCACTGGTATGGTATTACCATTATGGTAACTGTCACATTTAAGGCAATCTCTATGTTAGTGTTGAGACAGGTTGCAATAAAACCTAATACACTTCTATACAGTTGATCATATTGTTAGGAAAATCCACAGTTTGGAACAGTGCCTGAAAGGATACAGTGTGATATTAATGGTCCCACACATCTGGCATGTTCATGTTGGTCAATTTTATGTATCGACTTGACTAGACTAAAGAGAGCCCAGATATTTGGTCAAATGTTTTTTCTAGGTATGTTTGTGAGGGTGTTTCTGGATGCAATTAACCTTTGAATCAGTAGGCTGAATAAAGCAGAGTTCTCTCCCTAACATGTGTGGACCTCACGAGATGGGTTGAAGGCCTAAATAGAACAAAAAGGTGGAGAGGAAGGGAATTCCTCGTGGGCCTGCCTGCCTGCCTGCTTTTGAGCCGAGACGTTAGCTTTTACCTGCCTTCAAATTTGAACTGAAACATAGTCTCCTGGGTCTAGAGTCTGCTGGCCTCCAGACTGCAACTACTCCAGTTTGTGACCACAGACCTTGAACTCGTCAGCATCCATAATCATGTGCGTTGATTCTCTATTCTCTCTGTCTTTCTCTCTCTCTCCTTTTCTTCTTCTTTCTCTCTCTCATTCTGTCTCCCCTGCCCCACCCCGAGCCTCTCCCTATTCTGTTGGTCCTGTTTCTCTGAAGGACCTTAGTGCAATGTGCTTCACTTGTGGGTGGAGTAAGTTCTTACTTACTGCCAACATTTAGAATTTCACAGACAGACAGAAACACCGTATAACACAACCAGAGAAACTTCAGTTTCCTTTATTTAAAGAGAGAGTTGAAATCTCTTGTTCTATTATCTGAATAGCATGGAGTCTCAGTTTCCTCATCTGTATAAAAGGGGCTTAGTTGTAAAGTTTAAATGAGATACTTCTATGGACCATGGTGCATGTTAAGTGCTTCATAAAATTTAGTGTTTTTCTTTTCCTCTTCTTTTTAAGAATCTTAAAAAGCAGGCATATTTCATATGTCCTCAGAAGCTGGGCTTCTAGATTCCTTCATTAGAGGCCATGTTCACTGTGTGCCAACAATTCTTGACCATGAGTTTACACTTCCTACTGTTGCTGAGTAATTTTGTAACAATATCCCATTCTCAAACACATGGGGTGGTACTGACTAACTGCCACGGAAATAAAGGATGACTAGATCTCCAATAAAAAGAGAGTTTTATTGCTGTAAATATAATCTGGCTTAACACCACCCTGAATCACTGCAGTGTGTTTAAGAACACCAAAGGTGTATGAGTGCCAACCCTAAAGTGGGGAGTCCCCAGCATTTATGTATGATGTAGGACCATAGGTCAGATCATGCATGCATTTTTATTTAAATGCATGTATATTTTCAGGCTCTCTTCCCCCAAAACAAATGGAACGGTGAAAAGTCTTTATTGCATGTTCAGCACAGAAGAGAAAATGACTCCTCATTTGATTGAATTAAAAAATAGTTTGCTATGTCTTAAAAAAATGGAATGCAGAATTCTTGTTAAGAGATTTAAAAACATTTCAGTACATTTAGAATTCTATTTGTTAACTTAAAGTCCTGCAAAAAGCTCATCTCCAGATGCTCTGCGTTTCTAGAATTTTAATTTGATTTTGATTTTAATATAGTTTTGCTTACATTGGTCCTTACCTTTTAACTATTAATGCTTGTTAGAAATGTCAAATATTATGCTTGCAGCAGTTACAATGTCTTTTTTTTTTAGAATGATCCATTTTAATTGCATAATTGCCAGATAAATGGCTTCGTGGTTGTGCACATGTATTCAGTGATTGGTTGCTCTGAAACGTTGATATTTGCTTCACTCGTTTACTCCTTCAGTCATCAACTAGGCATTTCTTCCTTTCCTTGGAAGCTGGAAATATGACACAAATATTGAGTAGTAAGTTAAAAAGGCCTTCCTTCTTTTTCACCCATCTTTGGGTTGTTGGAGTCTAAATTTGTCTTGCTTTAGTCCTGCACAGGCTCTTAATAATAAAGTTTTATCTGTTATAGCCACTAAGATCCGCTAAAAGAAGTAAGCATTGGTTAACAAAAAGAACAGGGAATTGATCTGAAGAAAATTTGGGATTCAAAATCCAAGCTCTATTTCTTTGTGGTTATATTACTTTGGGCAATCATTTACACTGTTAAACTATATGTTCCTTCAACTATAAAATGGACTGTTACGGCTACTGGGCAGATTTTTGGAGTATAAAGTAGTATCTGTCTGTCTGTCTATCATCTATCTACCTCTATCATCTATCAAAACGTGACACCTGACTGTGTGTAAACACTTTACTCAAACTAAGGACAAGTTGCCAAAAGCTTTGGCTAATACCAGTGATTTTTTAGTATCTAAGAAGAGTCTGAACTAAAGGAGGATCTATTGCCCAAATGTTGTTTGAGACTGTACGACTAAGAGATCCAGAAGTAGCTAAAGTCATCAGTGTTCCATTTTTTCCAGGAATGACTTCCACGTCCAGCATAGGCATTGTCTCTCCACAAACTTCTTCCAGGTAGTTCCCTGCCTCACCTTTTCTCTACCAGACAACCGTCTTGAATACATAAGGCTGTTTTTGATCTCCATTCTCTCAGCAACATCCTAAACTAAATTTTAAAGAGCTGCTGACAGGATGTTCTTTGCTGATCTCTAGTCCTACCAAGTAACTTAGGTAGGAGCCTATTTTCTTTTATGTTGCTATTGATATAATTGTATTTAGGTCTGGGATCTTGCTCTTTATTTTTTTGACATTTCTTTTTTGTTTCCTCTGTTTTTCTTCTCTGGCATTCTCTTATGTTAAAAATTTATTTTAGTATACTATTTTTATTCCTCTCTGGGTTTGTTTCTGTATATATTTCTTTTATCTCTTCCCGGTTTATGTAGGGATTATAATATATATCTTTAACTCATTATAGCCTTCCAAAATTTAACACTGAAGGCTCTAGTTCTGGTAAGATGGAATAAGTATGTTAAAGTTCTTATTCCACTGCATGCAGCTATGAAAACCTGAGAGAAAGGATGGGTAGCCTTCCTTGAACAGACCTCTGAAAAGTAAATATTAGCATGTCAATTGGGAAAGAATACCAGATTCTAAACTACTACTGAGTTGGCAGAGAGTCTGCCATTTTTCCCCTCCAGGATCTCCCAGCCCGAGCTCAGCAGCAATCTGAAACCCTGACATAGCACTGTGGGACATAGAAGGATCTTGGAGAAATCCTCCAGTTCTGGCTTGAGGAGCAGAAAATGGAAATGTTAAAGCTCCAGAGAGAGTGGAGGGGGAATCCCCACTGCCTTGTCTATTTGGGTTTCTATAATAAAAATCCCAAAGATAGGACAGCTTATAGACAGCAGAAATTTATTTCTCACAGTACTAGAGGCTGAGAAATCCAAGATCAAAGAACCAGCAGATTTGGTGTCTGGTGCAGCCCTCTTCCAGATTGCAGACTGCTGACTTCTCTCTGTGTCTTCACATGGAGGAAGAGTCAAGTGAGCTCTCTGGTGTCTCTTTTATAAGGGCACTGATCCCATTCATGAGGCTCTGCCCTCATGACCTACTCGCTTCTTCAAGGTTCCTTTATCATCCTCGAAAGCTTCTAATACCTCCTCTTGAAAGTTAGGATTTCAACATATGAATTTTGGGGTTATACAAACATTCAGTCTGTAGTGCCCATTTTTCCCCCTCCCCTTACTCTGGTCTTGAATCCCCAGGACCAGGCTCTTGGGCGGTGAGGACAGGGGTATGCTAAGAGAAGCAACCTTCCTCTCCTTTTGATATAACTGTGACTCCATGAGGACGTGGCTGAATAATGTTGTTTTTTTAATCTTCCTGTCTCTGTGGCCTTCCTCCATGTAGGACAGGATGTAGTACAATTATAGATATGGGAAGTCTCTGGTCAGTGGATGGAAAAGAGGAGCCACAGGAAATCAGAAACTATTGGAGATTGAGCAGAAAAGGGGAAGCATGAGAAGATGTACTCCTGGGCTTCTCCTTGACCTGAATTTGTAGGATCCTGACCATTATAAGTCCATTATAAGTGCACCAATGATTTTGAGAACTAAGATATAGACATATGTTATTTCTCAAATATAGTTCTTCTCTTATTTGAGAAATAAGTTATAGACCACCTACCACATGTAGGGCAAATCCCAATAGTACTACAAATAGGGTTGTTAGACTTAACAAATACAAATACCATATGCCAGTTGAATTTGAATTTCAGATAAACAAAGAATATATGTTTTTTAGTACATGTATATCTCATGCAATATTTAGCAGTCTGCACTTCATATGGCAGCTCTAATTGCACAGACATTGTTAATTGAACTGACTTTGGAACTATAGACCTAGAGGAACTTGTGGAATGAAACTAACCAATTCAAGTGCCTGCTAACACAAAAGTAACAGTATTTCCCACAGGGTTTAAACAAGATGTAGATTTTCATAAAGGAATATTCAAAACAACCAAAATACAATAAAAAAAAACTTCTCTTGTGTTCTTTAAAATACATTTGACAGTTGAGAATAAAAAGGATAAAATTGTCTGATGGGGTTTTCAATATATATAAATACAATATACATGACAACTATAGCATAAAGAAGGGAGAATAATAGGACCTGTATTATGGTAAGATTTCTATATTACAATTGAAATGGCAAAATAAGATGCTAAATAGAGTGTGAAAAGTTAAGTATGTGTTTTTCAATTACTAGAACAATTGCTAAAAGAAACAAAGACAGTCAAAATCATAATAGACAAATTAAAATGGAATACTAAAAGCACTGAATTACTTACAGTGAAGTATTATATATACTTATAACATAGATATAGTTTTATGGCAACAATATAGGGTTATAAGTTTTCTTTTAAGTATCATATGACTTTTAAAGAAATATAGAGAAGAAAAGAAATACATACATGTGTATACACATACATATGTGTAGTCTTTTGTATTTACCCATGGAAGAGGTTCAGATTCCTATGGTTTGCACCAACCTAGAAAAGAAAAATCAAAGAGCTTCCTAGAGGAGGTGATAAAGTCAAAATGTATGATGATGTACTTGGTGAAGCTTCCATTAGTTTAGTATGAATGGGTCAAATGTACTGAGTCAGGAGGGATGAGAGGTAAGATAAGAGAGATGGACAGAAGCCAGAAAATGAAAGAACTTTGTGGGATTTTCCTGTCTTTTTCTTCTAGTAAGGCTTTCATCCAAGGTTTCTGTGAAGAGTTTCCTTCATGTTGTAACCTGCGCAGTTAACACAGTGCCTGACATATGAACAAATGTTGATTGAATGAACAAATGAAATGAGTGTTCTGAATGAGGATACCTCTCCCATTCTGACCTTATACTCATCTTCTCATATGATGCTATATAACCTTTTCCTTTATTCACAATCCCTTCTTCTTCCCTATATCCTTAGTCGATGACATGTAAGGTATATAGTCTCAGCTTCTACTCCAGAGGTGAGATGTCTCCCTATATGGCAAGGCATGCTCTTGGGAACAATGTATGGGGTGCCATTTTTTAGAGATCCCGTTGAGACTTGATAACTTTCTTTTGGGGTTAGGGTCAATAATGGTTGATGCTCCTATTTTCCAATAAAGCGGCTAAGCTCAAATGCTCCTCCTGCCTGCCCCCAACTACACACCTGCACACACACACACACACACACACACACACACACACACACACTTTATTAAACCAGCTTTCTTTAAACTTCAGAGTAGCTGATCTGGAAGAGAGTAAGACAGAAAAAGAGAATCTGGGAAAATAGGAGTCAGCGAGAGAATGATTTTAAACAAAGTTATAAAACAATATTTTCCTAAAACTTCCTCCTAGCATGGTTGACTGTGACAAACAAGTTCTACAAAACTCCTTCAAATCTCTTGCTATACTTATCAGGCTTCAGTATTTTTCAGGAATGCTAATTGTGCGGAGCAGAAGGTCTTGCCTCTGCCAGGGTCTAGTTAATTATTAGTGACTAGCATTAAAAGTATTAACTTGATTTGAAAAGTTTCAAGTTAGTTTGGGATACAATTTCCTCCAACATTGAGAATATCGTGTTTGAATAGTTCGTGAAATTTTTTAATTAGTTAATTTATCATTAAAATTTAATTTGTAAAGTCATTTTCTTTTGTCTTTTTTTAAAAGGTTTTGTGTATTTATTTGAGAAGGAGAGAGAGAACATGCAAGTGGGGAAAGGAGCAGCGGGACAAAGGGAGAGAGAGGGAGGCAGAGAGAGAGAAATCTTAAGGAGACTCCACATTGAGCACAGATCCAGACTCAGGGCTTGATCTCACAACCCTGAGATCAAGACCTGAGCTAAAACCAAGAGTTGGATGCTTAATGGGCTGAGCCACCCAGGTGCCACCTAAAATCATTTTATTTTCTAGGGAAAGATCTTGATTTAAGATCTTTCTTCCTGTCTTTAGTCTCAAGGACACTAAATAAGTAAATACTATACAATAAAAAACAAAACAAAACAAAACAAAACAAAACAAAAACAAAACAAAAAACAAAACCCAGGTTTGAAGACTGTTATAAAATCTGGTTATAGAGTAATGTGGTCCTAGGTCATTTAGAAATTAGCTATCTTCAACTGGGAATGCATGGCTCATTTTTATTTCTACCACCTGTTTATAGAACAGCAAAAACAAAGAAACAGAAAAATGCTAAGGCAATTTCCTTTAATTTGTAAGGTTAAAAAATAATTGAGGAAACTTAACCAAAAAATCAGTTCCCTTAAATGTGGTTTATTGCAATTTTAATATTTTATGGTTACATTTTAACTTTTATCTCATAAATTAAATATTAACAGTTATGCCTAAGCTGGAATATATTTTATCCACTTATGAAAATGCATTGACTAATGCTAATTAAATTTGCTTAATCAAGCTTAACAATGCTGCATGCTGTTACCAGAAAGTGAGTACCATACACATTTCCCAAAGTGCTCAAGCTAGAACACCACAGACTTTTTCTATTGGGGTATCCAAGGGTACAGCCATCTGTTATTTACTCTAATTTTTAATAAAAGTTATTATTCGTTTTTATTGCTAATCATTTGTATTGCAAACAAAACACATTTTATGATTATTATTACCATTTTAACTCCACTATAGCCAAGGAGACACAAAGGAAAATGGTTTGCATTCAACAGCACAACATTAATGTTTGCAAATGGTTTAGCTTCAGTGGCACGAAGACATAGGTTTTATGCAGGTAATACCTAATATCAAATTATACGCAGTAACATTTAATCACATTGCCCTAATACCTTCAGCACAATGAGCTTTTCCCCAGTGAAATAGGACAATGTGATCACCCTTAGTGCCCTGAAGGACAAGACAGTGGCTGGTCATTCTTTATCATGTATTGCTTTTGTTCATAGCTAATCACATTTAGAGTATTTTAACCCAGGCCCTGCAGATATACAATAAATCATACCTGATAGGGCAAGACTAAAACCTGTTGATGGGATTGCCTGCACTGAGCACAGAAAGAAGAGCCCGTGGATTGAGATAGCTGACATCCACTTCAGAATGAAGAGAGCTGAAGAAAGTTCTGTGAAGAGAAATTGTACGTCAGGGACATTTTGTGGGATGTAGTTGTGCAGTGTCTCTAAAGATTCTCTCCCATACCTTGGTATGGGGCAACTGACTCCAGGGTCACATTTTGAGATGGTTCCCAGGAAGGTTCACAATGCTGGCAAAGAGGGATATGTCTGGAGCATGTGGCTTGAGCATTAAGGGGTTGGAAGGGAAGATAAGAAAGCCTAACATTCACTGACTATTCACTATGTATAAGACACTGTGTTAGGCACCCGAGGTGCCTCATCTTACCTTCCCATTGACCCTCTGAGATAACTTCTTTCATGCAAATGTTTTAGATAAAGGCACAGGCTAAGAGGAGTTAAATAAGATCTCCACAGTCCCATCAAATTGAGATTTATAGCCTGCAAGTCTAAGGCTGGGTTCTTACTTTGGTATTCAAGTGAGCTAACTAGGAAAATAAGTCACCAACCAACATTTTCTAAACTTATTGGAGGGAAGCAGCCTGTCTCACAGATGATACTTAAAGGCTGTACTTCTGGAAATTACAAAACTTAAAGTTGAGCTTGGTAATAAGAGTCCATAGCAGGTGCTATACAGAGATCACAACAAAGGGAATGACCTGGATTTCTGAAGATGAAGAAATGTTGCAATAACTTCAATCTGTCTTGCCAAGGCCGTGGGACCAGAGACACCCCAGTTTCAGAGACAGCATTTATTCTGGAAGGAATGGGTGTCCCAAATGTTCATGGGAAGAAATGGTTGGTTGAGTCGGGCCCTTTAACCTCTTGCCAGTGCTGGGGTTTAGCGGGGCTGATGCTCTAAATCTCTGGGGCATGAGATATTAAGTGTTCCCAAGAAGCGTGGATAGCATGAGACGAGCCAGCATGACACACAGTCCAATAGCCTAAGCACTCCAAAGGAAAAAATTGTTGGGTGAACCAGAGTCATTTCCTTAAGTTTCTTAGTGAACAGGAACCCTTTGGACATTCTTAATAAGGATTCATCTATGCAGACAATTTGGAACTCATGTCAGAATGTGTAATCCCACTCGACATTGTCTGCAGCCGTCTCACAAGAGACTTGGATTGAAGACACCTTCTAATCTTGTTCCATATAGAAACTGAAACTGGAGAAACTTCTCTGACTGGTGGAGTTGGATTTTGATACCTAGAATGCTAAAGGCCATATAAGTTTCTCTCACTTATACATGTTGTTTTAATGAATCTTATTTCCGTTGGAATGTGCTCAAGCAATGACTGAGCAGAGTAAGGTGGGGGGAGGAAGATGGGGAGAGGAGGGACCGCCTCCTGTGCTTTTCCTTTAGTTTGTTGGCGTTGGATAAGAGATACCGAAATGTGTATAACTGTTTCCCTGCCCTTGAGGAGCTGATAATTAGCTAGGGAGATAGGAGGTGCATAGGTTGTAAAATAAAACAAGTGTAGCATAAAGATGTCAATTATTCCCAGAATTTACTGGAATTTACTTTCAGGTCTTGCTTTGCAAAAAATCACTTTCCTGGTGTTTTAGCTCTATTAGCAGGACTTAGAGCATCTTCCATTGTTAAGACAGTTCAGTTTGAGTTCCTGATGCCAGGAAAGCTGCTTTTCATTGTTTTTGTTGTCATTCTGATCCAGTTCTTTCTCTTTTCCATCTTTCAGCTTTCTGGAAAACAGAGAGCTGCCAAGTAGGCCATTCTCAGCACAGCTGCCCATGTTTAGAGACACTCTTATTCGACACTCAACCCACAACAAGTTAATCCTCTTAGGAAAAAGTGAGCCTCTGGGTCCTGGGTTTTCCTTTCAAGGGGTTGAGCTTGTAGAGGGACCTGCACTGGAGAGAACTCCCCACCCTCTGCCTTCCTCTAGCGGACCTGCTGGAAACTGCCCCTGCTATCTATTTCACTGAGGTCCTGGAAAGGAGTTTGGGAAAGCCCTTGCCTCCTTTCAGCTCAGCATAGCATGATGGTTGAGAGCTCAGGCTCAGAGCCAGCATGTCTGGACTTGAATTCAGGCTCCGTGATTTCTTACCTGTGTCTGAGTAAGCTCCCTGGGCTTCAGTGTGTTGGCCCCCCAAATAAGAACCTTTGTTTCTCCTCTTCGGTTTGCCATAAGCATGAAATGAAGTAATGTATACAAACCAACTAGCAAAAGTCAAGTAAATATTCCATAAAAATGATCTACCAGAGTTTTCATTATTATTGCAGGATATATTGATTGCCAATTGATATGAGAACTCATAAGCCAAAATGTACATGGATCTTAAGCTGCAATTCTGAGGATTTTCTAGGATTCTTCCTGTCATCTACATAGTACCCTGTGGATCTAATCTCAGCAAGTTTTTTCCCCAATGAACTCAACATTAAATGATGCTGGTTTGTAGATGAGACATATTAATTTTCTCTTGTATTTACTCACATGGTTCATAGGATATTAATAGTAAAAAATATCTTCTTGACTTTTCATACACAGCAGATGCAGAACAAACCCAGTTAAATTAAGAAAAAAGAGACTTCAATATTTTCTCTTTAAAAGGTAACTGCTAGAATTTAAAAACCTCTTTCTTACTAACTATGCATACCTAAAACCATAAGGACATGTAAAAATACAAACCTTTTTTTCCACAATCTCAGCACTTAGTTCTTTAAAAAAATATTTGTGCCCAGAGAATCAGCATTACCAGAAGGCAATATTTATAGAAGTGGCAAGTCAGCCAGCCCAGCTGTCATTAACACTTATCATATCATCTGAGCATAACTTTCCTTAGAGCACCTGGCAGGGAAGAGAATTATAATTACATAAATACAATGAACTACATATTTTAAAGTGTGTGTATGCCTGCATTATTTGAGCCCTTTGATATAGTTTGGCACCAACTGTAGTTCAAAACTCAGACTTCTGAGGACCCATGCAACTAAGGTTGATGTGGGTTAAAACTAAGTTACATAGGATGACTGATGGTACAAATGGCATTTTACCAGAGTCCACTTTTTATCAGGTGGTGCCTTTTATCAGGTTATGGCCGAAGGCAGGATGGTGGCCATTACAGGCAGGGAGCTGTGGCCAAAGCAAGGACTGCCCAGCTTTGCCTCAACATCGTGCTCTGGAAACTTCCAACCCAGCTTTCTCCCTGATGTCAGGAGGCCCCTCATGCTATTACTACAAAATTCACATCCCCACCCTAGCTCATCCCTTTGTTCCTGCCTTTTCTGTCTCTGTGATTGACACCATCTTTATCATACTGCATTGGTGTTGGAGGCCTTTTACACCTGATCTATTGGCATTTGCTCTTTTTACAACCACGGGCCCCTTTGAGTCGCCTATCAGAAGGTGCGTTCTCTACTGATGGTAACTGTCAATACAGAGCCTGAGGCCTAGGACATTTTTCTTGGTTTCCTATTCATCTGCCTCCGTTTGGACTGGTTCTGAGTTATATACACTTTTTGGGAGTTGCCTTGTCCTGAGAAGAGATAGGGATACAAAACTGGAGTAGTAGAGAAGGATTATCTGAATGAGACCAGACGAGATAATTCATATAAAATCCCTAACCCAGAGCCAGGCACGAGGAAAGATTTCTGCGAAGAGGGAATAGTAGGTTTTAGAACAGTACATTTGGTTGTTTTGGTTGTTTTCTGCTATAATGGCGTAGTAGGTTTGCAAAACGGCAGATAGGCATGGCAGCTCTTGACGTAGGCTTGTTGCAGTGCAAAAGCTTGTTGCTTAATTGATGTTGGGGAATATTAAATCACACCACGTAGTCTGATTTTACTTCATTTTCCTGTGAAACCAGTTCTCATTTTTCCTTATAGACGTTCAAGTATTTGCTATTATCTCACGGAAGCCCAGCCCAAAAGACAGTAGGATTTATTTGCATCTTTTTTGTGGACTGAATGCTTGTGTCCCCACCACACCCAGCTTCATATGTTGAAGTCCTAATCCCCATTGTGATGGCATTAGGACATGGGGCTTTTGGGAGGTAATTAGGTCGTTAGGGCGGAGCCCTCATGAATGGAATTTAGCACCCTAATAAAAGAGACCCAAGATCTTGCATTCTCTCTGTCCTCTGCCATGTGAGGATCGAACCAAAAGACAGCCATCTGCAAGCCAGCCCTCACCAGACACTGGATTGCCGGTATCTTCATCTAGGACCTTCTAGCTTCTAGAAACTTGAGAAATAAATGTTTGTTCTTCAAGCCACCCAGGTCTCTGGTATTCTGTTATAATAGCCCAAAATGATTAAGATACCTATTTTGATGCTAAAGCATGTTTCTCAAATTTGAATATGCTTGTGATCACCTTGGGTCTTGTTAAAATGCAGATTCTGATTTAGGAGATCGTGGTGGTGAGGCCTACATGTCTATCAAGTCCTCTTCCTCTATCTACAGGATGCTGCTGATATGTGGGTTGCACTTTGAGTAGCCAAGTTCTAGAAGATTCTAAATCATTCTGGTATAAGGCAAGTGGGGCAAATGATATATACAGTATTCCTGCTATGTTGGGAAACTGAACCATAGACAAATGTCTTTGAGCATTACATTAGGAAGTAGGACTAATAGTAAGTACTTTGTACTGAGAAAAGAGAGTGAATATTCTCTTATTTCTTTGGAGTCAAGTTTTGAATACTTTTGAGAAACGGCTCTACAGTATATTCTAACTTCCGATGAAGCCAAATGTCCTCTATTTAGGCATCATTTTAGGATTTAGATGATTGCCAGGATTAAAATTGCTCATACTGACTTTGGGGAAAGAAACAGAATGAGCCCATTGACAGTGAGCCCCTCCTGGTGTCACAGGATTAAATAACGTATAAATTCCAGAAGTTCTAACTTATTCACTGAAATAGAGACTGGTAAACTGCTTTTTACAGGTAGTTCTAAACAGAAGAACAATCAGGTTGCACATGAGCCCTGCAAAACAACTAAAGATGATTTCCAGCTGGTTCGATATGGTGTAACACGCTTTGCCAAGAATTTTCTTCACTGACTCAAAGCACAAAGATTTCCAAAGAACGCTAAATTCTGTGCCTCTGGTTCCTTCTTACTTATCGCATCAAAAATATCTGTTTGCAGGGGGGAGGAGTCAAGATGGCGGAGAAGTAGCAGGCTGAGACGACATCGGGTAGCAGGAGATCAGCTAGATAGCTTATCTAACCATTGTGAACACCTACAAATCCAATGGGAAATCGAAGAGAAGAAGAGCAACAGTTCCAGAAACAGAAAATCGATCACTTTCTGAAAGGTAGGACCTGCGGAGAAGTGAATCCAAAGCGACGGGAAGATAGACCCTGGGGGGAGGGGCCGGTACCCGGCAAGCGGCGGAGCGATGGAGCACAAAATCGGGACTTTTAAAAGTCGGCTCCACTGGGAGACATCGCTCCAGAGGCTAAACTGGGGGGAAACCCAGGCGGGGTCAGCATAACCCCAGGTCCCGCGGGGTCACAGAAGGACTGGGCGTATCTGAGTGCCGCAGAGCTCGCAGGTATTAGAGCGGGGAAGCCGGCTACAGCGACAAAGCCGAGGAGTGAGCTCTAAGCCCAGGGTTACCTTGTGCCGGTCGCAGGCTGGGTGGGCTCGGAGCGCGGCCGGAGGCCACGGAGACGAAAGCGACCCAGCGCTTTTCTCCAGCTCCAGCAATTGACTGCTTTCCTCGAGGCGCGACCGCAGGCCAGGGAGGCGGGGCGGTAGGCGCTTTGCTCTGAGAGCGCACTGAGGAGCGGAACCCCAAGCTCTCGGCTCCTCTGGGCCGAGAGTTTGGGAGGCTGCCATCTTCATTCCTGTCCTCCGGAACTCTACGGAAAGCGCTCAGGGAACAAAAGCTCCCGAAAGCAAACCCGAGCGGATTACTTAGCCTGGCCCCTGGCAAGGGCGGTGCAATTCCGCCTGCGGCAAAGACACTTGAGAATCACTACAACAGGCCCCTCCCCCAGAAGATCAACAAGAAACCCATCCAAAACCAACTTCGCTCACCAAGAACAGCGGAATTCCACAGCAGGAGAAAGCAAATCTTATCTGGACAAAATGACAAGGCAGAAAAACTCACCTCAAAAAAAAGAAGGCTGGAGACCTAATCAATACGGACATAGGTAACATGACAGATCTAGAGTTCAGAATGACAATTCTCAAGGTTCTAGCCGGGCTCGAAAAAGGCATAGAAGATATTAGAGAAACCCTCTCCGGAGAGATAAAAGCCCTTTCTGGAGAAATAAAAGAACTAAAATCTAACCAAGTTGAAATCAAAAAAGCTATTCATGAGGTGCAATCAAAAATGGAAGCTCTCACTGCCAGGATAAATGAGGCAGAAGAAAGAATTAGTGACATAGAAGACCAAATGATAGAGAATAAAGAAGCTGAGCAAAAGAGAGACAAACAAATACCGGACCACGAGGAGAGAATTCGAGAGATAAGCGACACCATAAGACGACACAACGTTAGAATAATTGGGATTCCAGAAGAAGAAGAAAGAGAGAGGGGAGCAGAAGGTATATTGGAGACAATTATTGGAGAGAATTTCCCTAATATGGCAAAGGGAACAAACATCAAAATCCAGGAGATGCTAAGAACGCCCCTCAAAATCAATAAAAATAGGTCCATACCTCGTCACCTGATATTAAAATTTACAAGTCTGAGCGACAAAGAGAAAATCCTGAAAGCAGCCCGGGAAAAGAAGTCTGTAACATACAAGGGTAAAAACATTAGATTGGCAGCGGACCTATCCACAGAGACCTGGCAGGCCAGAAAGAACTGGCATGATATATTCAGAGCACTAAACGAGAAAAACATGCAGCCAAGAATACTATATCCGGCTACGCTATCATTGAAAATAGAAGGAGAGATAAAGAGCTTCCAGGACAAACAAAAGCTGAAAGAATTTGCAAACACCAAACCAGCTCTACAGGAAATATTGAAAGGGGTCCTCTAAGCAAAGAGAGACCCTAAAAGTAGTAGATCAGAAAGAAACAGAGACAATATACAGTAACAGTCACCTTACAGGCAATACAGTGGCACTAAATTCATATCTCTCAATAGTTACCCTGAATGTTAATGGGCTCAATGCCCCCAATCAAAAGACACAGCGTATCAGAATGGATAAAAAAACAAAACCCATCAATATGCTTCCTACAAGAAACTCATTTTAGACCCGAAGACACCTCCAGATTTAAAGTGAGGGGGTGGAAAACAATGTACCATGCTAATGGACATCAGAAGAAAGCTGGGGTGGCAATCCTTATATCAGATCAATTAGATTTTAAGCCAAAGACTATAATAAGAGATGAGGAAGGACACTATATCATACTCAAAGGGTCTGTCCAACAAGAAGATCTAACAATCTTAAATATCTATGCCCCTAACATGGGAGCAGCCAACTATATAAACCAATTAATAACAAAATCAAAGAAATACATCGACAGTAATACAATAATAGCAGGAGACTTTAACACTCCCCGCACTGAAATGGACAGATCATCTAAGCAAAAGATCAACAAGGAAATAAAGGCCTTAAATGACACACTGGACCAGATGGACATCACAGATCTATTCAGAACATTCCATCCCAAAGCAACAGAATATACATTCTTCTCTAGTGCACATGGAACATTCTCCAGAATAGACCACATCCTGGGTCATAAATCAGGTCTCAATCGGTACCAAAAGATCGAGATCATTCCCTGCATATTTTGAGACCACAATGCTCTGAAGCTAGAACTCAATCACAAGAGGAAATTTGGAAAGAACACAAATACATGGAGACTAAACAGCATCCTTCTAAAGAATGAATGGGTCAACCAGGAAATTAAAGAAGAATTGAAAAAAATCATGGAAACAAATGATAATGAAAACACAACAGTTCAAAATCTGTGGGACACAACAAAGGCAATCCTGAGAGGAAAATATATAGCGGTGCAAGCCTTTCTCAAGAAACAAGAAAGGTCTCAAATACACAACCTAACCCTACACCTAAAGGAGCTGGAGAGAGAACAACAAAGAAAGCCTAAACCCAGCAGGAGAAGAGAAATCATAAAGATCAGAGCAGAAATCAATGAAATAGAAACTAAAAAAACAATAGAACAAATCAACAAAACTAGGAGCTGGTTCTTTGAAAGAATTAATAAGATTGATAAGCCCCTGGCCAGACTTATCAAAAAGAAAAGAGAAAGGACGCAAATAAATAAAATCATGAATGAAAGAGGAGAGATCACAACCAACACCAAAGAAATACAAACAATTATAAGAACATACTACGAGCAACTCTATGGCAACAAATTTGACAATCTGGAAGAAATGGATACATTTCTAGAGATGTATAAACTACCACAACTGAACCAGGAAGAAATAGATAACCTGAAAAGACCCATAACCAGTAAGGAGATTGAAACAGTCATCAAAAATCTCCAAACAAACAAAAGTCCAGGACCAGACGGCTTCCCAGGGGAATTCTACCAAACATTTAAAGAACAATTAATTCCTATTCTCCTGAAACTGTTCCAAAAAATAGAAATGGAAGGAAAACTTCCAAACTCATTTTATGAGGCCAGCATCACCTTGATCCCAAAACCAGACAAGGATCCCACCAAAAAAGAGAATTACAGACCAATATCTTTGATGAACACAGATGCGAAAATTCTCACCAATACTGGCCAATAGGATCCAACAGTACATTAAAAGGATTATTCACCACGACCAAGTGGGATTTATTCCAGGGCTGCAAGGTTGGTTCAACATCCGCAAATCCATCAATGTGATACAATGCATTAATAAAAGAAAGAGTAAGAACCATATGATACTCTCAATAGATGCTGAAAAAGCATTTGACAAAGTGCAGCATCCCTTCCTGATTAAAACTCTTCAAAGTGTAGGGATAGAAGGCACATACCTCAATATTATCAAAGCCATCTATGAAAAACCCACCGCAAATATCATTCTCAATGGAGAAAAACTGAAAGCTTTTCCGCTAAGGTCAGGAACACGGCAGGGATGTCCGTTATCACCACTGCTGTTCAATATAGTACTAGAAGACCTAGCCTCAGCAATCAGACAACAAAAAGAAATTAAAGGCATCCAAATCGGCAAAGAAGAAGTCAAACTATCACTCTTTGCAGATGATATGATACTATATGTGGAAAACCCAAAAGGCTCCACTCCAAAACTGCTAGAACTTGTACAGGAATTCAGTAAAGTGTCAGGATATAAAGTCAATGCACAGAAATCAGTCGCATTTCTTTACACTAACAACAAGACAGAAGAAAGAGAAATTGAGGAGTCAGTCCCACTTACAATCGTACCCAAAACCATAAGATACCTAGGAATAAATCTAACCAAAGAGGCAAAGAATCTATACTCAGAAAACTATAAAGTACTCATGAAAGAAATTGAGGAAGACACAAAGAAATGGAAAAAGATTCCATGCTCATGGATTGGAAGAACAAATATTGTGAAAATGTCTATGCTACCTAAAGCAATCTATGCATTTAATGCAATCCCTATCAAAATCCCATCCATTTTTTTTAAAGAAATAGAACAAATAATCCTAAAATTCATATGGAACCAGAAAAGACCTCGAATAGCCAAAGGAATATTGAAAAAGAAAGCCAATATTGAAAAAGAAAGTTGGTGGCATCACAATTCCAGACTTCAAGCTCTAGTACAAAGCTGTCATCATCAAGACAGTATGGTACTGGCACAAAAACAGACATATAGACCAATGGAACAGAATAGAGAGCCCAGAAATAGACCCTCAACTCTATGGTCAACTAATCTTCGACAAAGCAGGAAAGAATATCCAATGGAAAAAAGACAGCCTCTTCAACAAATGGTGCTGGGAAAATTGGACAGCCACATGCAGAAAAATGAAATTGGACTATTTCCTTACACCACACACGAAAATAGACTCAAAATGGATGAAGGACCTCAATGTGCAAAAGGAATCTATCAAAATCCTTGAGGACAATGCAGGCAGCAACCTCTTTGACCTCAACCGCAGCAACTTCTTCCTAGGAACATCGCCAAAGGCAACAGAAGCAAGGGCAAAAATGAACTATTGGGATTTCATTCAAGATCAAAAGCTTTTGCACAGCAAAGGAAACAGTCAACAAAACCAAAAGACAACTGATAAAATGGGAGAAGATATTTGCAAACGACATATCAGATAAAGGGCTAGTCCAAAATCTATAAAGAGCTTATCAAACTCAATACCCAAAGAACAAATAATCCAGTCAAGAAATGGGCAGAGGACATGAACAGACATTTCTGCAAAGAAGACATCCAGATGGCCAACAGACACATGAAAAAATGCTCCACATCATTCGGCATCAGGGAAATACAAATCAAAACCACAATGAGATACCACCTCACACCAGTCAGAATGGCTAAAATTAACAAGTCAAGAAATGATAGATGCTGGCGAGGATGCGGAGAGAGGGGAACCCTCCTACACTGCTGGTGGGAATGCAAGCTGGTGCAACCACTCTGGAAAACAGTGTGGAGGTTCCTCAAAAAACTGAAAATAGAGCTACCCTACGACCCAGCAATTGCACTCCTGGGTATATATCCTAAAGATACAAACGTGGTGCTCCGAAGGGGCACGTGCACCCGAATGTTTATAGCAGCGATGTCCACAATAGCCAAACTGTGGAAAGAGCCTAGATGTCCATCAACAGATGAATGGATAAAGAAGAGGTGGTATATATACACAATGGAATACTATGCAGCCATCAAAAGACATGAAATCTTGCCATTTGCGACGACGTGGATGGAACTAGAGGGTATCATGCTTAGCGAAATAAGTCAATCGGAGAAAGACAACTATCATATGATCTCTTTGATATGAGGAAGTGGAGATGCAAGGCGGGGGGGTTGGGGGGAGGTAAGAAAAGAAAAAATGAAAAGATGGGATTGGGAGGGAGACAAACCATAAAAGACTCAATCTCAAGAAACAGACTGAGGGTTGCGGGGGGGAGGGGGGACGGGAGAGGGTGGTGGGGAAATGGACAATGATGAGTGCTGTGAAATGTGTAAACCTGACAATTCACAGACCTGTACCCCTGGGGATAAAAATACATTATATGTTTATTAAAATAAAAAAAAAATATATATATATATATATATATATATATATATATATATCTGTTTGCAGTAGCTGTATCCTGGAATATTAAGGTTTGAACTGACATCCACTTTTTGCTAAATATAAATCCACATTCAAATACAATTGTTAGTATTTTCTTCATATGAAGCGTGAGATGTTTAAAAAAGACGTTTCTCTAAGTATATCTGCTCTAGTCATCCTTAAAAATGGAGTCTGTCAGGCCCTCTGAATGTTTGAAATTTCCTCTGTGGGGATGGACGTGTGGGGT
This sequence comes from Martes martes, assembly GCF_963455335.1. Classification (NCBI taxonomy): domain Eukaryota; kingdom Metazoa; phylum Chordata; class Mammalia; order Carnivora; family Mustelidae; genus Martes; species Martes martes. The sequence goes on along the minus strand of NC_137888.1, from coordinate 57,010,757 downwards.
AGAGGAGCTAATCCTTCCTGAGTAATCTTTCCTGAGCCCTGAAGTACCATCGCTTGTCCCATTTGCCTCTTCTGGTTCGCTGTTCCATCCCTCCGTCCCTCCAGGGTCAGCAAACAGGCTGTCCAAATCCGCAGGTATTTCAAGAGCTGACAAACCTGACGTGGAAATCCCTGACAACCACTTAGCATAGGGGCTGATTTTGTACTTCTGCTGACCATAGCGAGTTTCCTCATGTGATTCTGATGCTAATGCATGCTCTGTACATACAGAGAGAGACAGGAGTATGCGAGGAAATCTGCTAGTGATGCAGAAAAACGGAGAGAGATTAAGAGGCCAACTCTATCATCCATTTCCTTATCTCAAAATGAGGCAGGGATGCCTCTGTCAGACAGAGGCGATCAAAGAGATGGATATATTTGTCTTTTGATCTCAGAGAACAAAACCCATGTTTCTGTTTTTCCACAGCTTCTGGAATGATAAGGAGAAGAATCTATCTCTTTGTTGGGGGGTGGGGTGGGCCCTGAATAGTTGATGTCCTTTTATTTCTTGCCTTCCAATTGGGAACAGTAGTTTTTCTTGGTTCATTAAATTATCATATAAAATAATGTATGTGAAAAATGGGCACTTAATATGTTTATTGAAATTGTATGCATTCCTCCTTAATGAATAATTAAATTTCATATCATGTTTATAGAGCGGGCCTTTACAATTGTGGAAAGGGAATAAAAGATTACAACCATTACTTTTCCCCGAGATGACCATGACTGTGATGGTCAGAGAAAATCCTGTTGCTGTAATGCAAGAGGACACAATTTCTACTTACTTGGCTACTCTGCCTAGATCCTATATTGACAATGATTTTTGACCGAGTCTATTCCTGTGCACTAAAAAGTGTTCTGAACTTTGAGATGAAATGCTCTGTCACTCAGCCGACTGGGAGGGCAGGTGAATTGGGGCAATTTGAGGAAAGGTGAGAAAAATTATTGTCTTTTCCTTCACGGAATGGGGATAAGAATTATTTACATGGGGATAATAGAAAGCCTAAATTCAGTGGTCAAAAAGGCCAAATAGTGTTCTTGACTCAAACTTTCATTTATTATGTTTGTTCACTCATTCATCATTCCATTTCCAAATTGTAGTTATTAAATGACACTGACACTTTTTGTGTCAGATATTGTGCTAGAGATACAGAGAAAAATGAGACATAGATGTTACTAATTCAATGAGCTCACACTCTGGTAGGAGAGAAGATAGCCTTATTAAGAAATAATGATACATGGGGAAACTGGGTGGCTCAGTTGGTTAAGTATCTGCTTCAGCTCAGGTCATGATCCCAGGGTCCTGGGATCAGGTCCGTTGTTGGACTCCTTGCTGAGAGGGGAGTTTGCTTCTCCCTTTGCCCTTTCCCCTGTTCCTGATCTCTCTCTCTCTCTCTCTCCCACAAATAAATAAATAAATCTTTAGAAAGAAAGAAATAATGATGCATTACCGTATTATTTGTATAGTACGTAGATGCAGCTATACGGTACATAGTGAAGAGAAAAGAAAACAATGCTTTTCCTGCCTGGGGCTGGGGTCAGTAAGGAGGTGACAGAGGCCATGATGTGTGATGTGGGTCTTGAAGAATGGGTAAGAATGTAAATTTAAAAACTTAAAATTATTTGTATCCTGTACAGGATCAGCAATCTTACTTCTTATACTTAGGGTAATTTCTTAAGGAAGTAACCAGGCATATACATGTTATCACAACAATGAATAAAAACAAAATGCAATTCTGAACAATAGAGCATTGAGTAAATACATTATAGTGCATCCACACTGGGAAATGTAGCTGTTAAAAATTTTGTTGTAGAAAATAGGAGAAAAATGATCATTACATCGTTGAATGAAAAACAGTACTTATAAGTTTGTACATGTTATTTCCAAGTGTGTGCATATTTGTGTATATATATATAAACATACATATATATGTATATAAACATGCATATAATGAGAAAAAAACACAAGCTCCAGAATGCTAGCTCTCATTATCTTCATTTGTGTTCCCAGGTTTGTTGAGATAAAATTGACACGTAGCACTATATAAATTAATGTGTATAGTGTGTTGACTTGATATACTTCTACGTTGTGAAATGACTGCCCTAGGAGCGTTGGTTAATACTTCCATTACCTCACATAATTCGTTTCTTTTTTGTGGTAAGAGTATTTAAGAGTTATTCCCTTAGCCAACTTTCAAGAATACAATGCAGTATTGTGAACTATACTCCCCGTGCTGTAATCAGATTCCAAGAACTTATTCATCTTATTACTGGAAGTTTGTACCCTTTGACCAGCACCTCCCTGTTCCCCCACCCTCAGGCCCTGGCAACCACCGCTCTGCTCAATGAGTTCGGCTTTTTTAGATGTTGCATATAAATGAGATCATGCAGTATTTGTTTTTCTCTGTCTGACTTAGGTATTCGATAATCCTTTTAAAAATCAATAAAGTTTTTCATCATCCACCTTCCTCCAAGGGCAAAATTCCTTGAAGAATTTTGATTGTGCTCTTTATTTTCTGTAAAAGAATAATCACCTGATTTCTAGTAAGAATAAAAACATGGCGAGCTGCCCTTTCCAGATATGGCAACTTCAAACTATTATCAAAGGTATGGCAAGAGAAGTGGCGAAGGACACATAGGCCAGTCGTTTCTCTAAATTTCCTCTGCTCCCTCCTTGGATCCAGACAGCCTCCAGATCCAGGGGACAAGATGCTGTCCTCTTGGACCACTGCCTTCACCAAATCGGGCAGCAGTATTCTCTTTTAGGTTCACTGATGCTCCAGGAAAACATGAGACCTGTTACATTTCCTAACGGAATATTTTGAGAGGATTGCATCTCTCAAAAAGCCTACACGAGAAATCGCTTTTCTAGAAAAAAAAAATGTACTGGAAAAATGCGCTGCTTTTATTTCATCAATAGAAACTGTATAACTTACTCCATTTTTTTTTTGGCTTAGGCTAGTAAGCTTAGGGCCAAATTTGTGGGGATTTTGTGGTTGTTGTTATTTCTTTTTTGGGGGGGGTTAGCAGCTATTTACTACTTATGGTGGAAGTCTGGGATCTCGAAGAACTTTCATCCCGCGTAGCAGAAACATCTGGAGCACTGGCTGAAGGGCTAGGTGACAGCACCCAAGCTTACAGGGAGGAGAGCTGGGACCCATTGCTTACTCTTCCAGTGGCAAGAATGGAAGGGAGGTGGTGCACCTGTGCATTTGCTGGTCATGAGCTAGGTATTCTGTTTAGTTACCCTAACTTCACTTTTGACTCTATTTAATTTCCCTTGGCTCCAGGGTTTGAATTTCTTTTTTTAGCATCATAATCCATGTAACTTTGTATCAATTTCTCCAGGCAGTTGGTGCCATGAAGTATTTTAAGGTGAATGAATCAACGTTCCCCAAACTGGATACCATTTGAAACAAAGAGCAAGTGATCTTTCTGTAAAATAATATTAAGAAGTTTAATTCATAAAAACACTCAAATTAATACTCTTTATTATAGAGGGAGAATAAACAAATACTCTAATATTATATATAATATATACTATAATATGTAAGTGGTATATATTATGTATATGTATATATTATTTGAAATATACCAAATTTAGGAGCACATGAATAGTACCGAGGGGTCTTTAGTCTATAAAATCTATTCAAATCATCACTTCATAATCAGTAACTCTTAATTTCTTTTCCTGAAAAGCATGGAGTTTTTTATCTTGCGTCTTCCATCCCTCTCTCAAGTTCCCCAAGACTCATGAGTATGGGCTAACTTTTAAATTCTTTCTTTCTTTTTTTTTTTTTTTTTTTTTTGAGAGAGAGAGAGTGTAAGCGGGGTGGGGAGGTATAAAGGGAGAAAGAGAGAGAGAGAATCTAAAGCAGGTTCCATATCCAGACTGGAGCCCAATGCGGGTTTCAATCTTACCACCCTGAGATCATGACCTGAACTGGAATCAAGAGTCAGACACTTAACCAACTGAGCCACCCAGGCACTATGGGCTGACTTTTAGAGGAATTATTTCTCAGCGTTGTCTGGGTAAAACCGGTCTCCTTCTCCTCACTGTGTATTTATAGCATGCCCGGCCCTGTTCTATGTGCCAGGAATTTAGTAGTGAAGGCAGATGTCCATCGCCCCTGCTCTCTCAGGGATTCCAACCCAGATCCTGTCCTTTGAGCCAGATCTCTTGACATTTGTCTTCAGGAAGCCATCCATGATGGTGGGTAGCTCTTCCTGTTGAACTGGGGATCATACGACACAACCACGCTTCTTAATGTCACCGTGCTGAGAGGGCATCAATTCTCACCTTTCTTGTCTCTCATCCTTCTGGCTGTCTATGCTGACTTGGAAGAAGAACTGCTTCTTACATTCTGATCCATGGCTAACCTGTGTGCTCAAAGAACACTCTCTCTTCCTCCTCAATTTTACCCATGCATTTAATGCATTTATAGTAAGCAGTTCCATTTTTTCTTTATAATGAGACAGTTGATAGACAATTGATATTCTAATGAAATCTTGGCATCAGAGGGGTATGTGTTTTCTATTGATACATAACATAAGCTTGTTAAATATGTGGAGATTGTAAGGCTCCTGGAAACTGATGATTTATTTAACATAAACCTCCAATGTTTAAATCAATTCTCTTCTCTTGTCTTTGCTTTTCCTTTTTCCCTTATCTTCTGTCTGTACTCTTTCTTTCTCTTTCCCTTTCAGTACTTTCTGACACTAAACAATGTTCACATCAGTGGATGAGATTTACATTTCCCTCAGCCACTGCCTGATTTGTCCTTAAAGAGAAACAAAGGTTGTTGCCCTACATGATGATGATAACTCTTCCTTGAAAATTTATAGTCAGAGTTAATGCTGTTGATAGCTGAGGCATTTCTTCTCCTATGGCAATTACGCTGAACTTGGTCAATGTGGCAGCTGGTTGGATGAAGCCAGGAGGCTATTAAATAACAAACAACAACAACAACAACAACAACAAACAACACCTGGACTCTCAAAACATTTTCAAGCATAAATTTAATAAAAAAGATGCCTCAACTTCCCATACTTCTCATTAAACTTTGATATGCTATTCCCTCAGGCTTGGGGATTTGTTCTACTCTAAATCTCTGCTGAAACAACTTCTGAAGTATATCTTATTCAGCCGGGGGTTATTGTTCAAGAGGGGCCTCTGGTCTATACTGTCTTTAGGAGAGTTGGCTCCTAAAACACCACTTTTTCCTTCCTGACTGAAATGTGTAAGGAAAACACAACAAAACGTATAACTGCCTGTGAATTGCTGAGGCCCTCCCAAGCCTGTCCAGGTGAGTCCCATCTGCTGTGGGACATTAAACTCTGTCCAACTCCAATAGAACAAGAAAAGGAGTTGACAAAGGAAATAGCAGCTCTAAGCTCTGCTGGTTGGCATTCTTAGACGAAGTCCAGATCAGCTATTTAAAATACCACCAGGAGACTCTCCAGACTGGCTCTAGTAAACTTTGCTAGAATGGTTTAGGAAACTGCCCAGTTTATTACCGCTTCATAGAAGAAAAGCCGGCCATGGGTAGGGGACAATGGGGCATGCCCGGTGCACAAAGGGGGTCTCTCAGTTACTAATTGTCCAAGACCAGAGCAGCAGTTGGCTGCCTCAGCTTCCTGCAGTCCAAAGTTCCACTCTGTTTCCTGTGACATTTGAAGGAAACGTCTGAGTTTGCCCTTCCTTTCTCTTCGGTTCCTTCACAGCTGGGAACATCAGTGAAGTTTTCAGCTGAAGGTATAAGTTTCTCTTGTTATAGAAGCAAAGTAAGATTCAACAGAGTATGAGGTGACTCTAAGGATAATGTGTCAATTTTGGAAGCCATCACTTCTCACCTGGCTCAGTACACCCTCCACCCTAATTTTCCATAGCTGTCATAGCCACAGAGATGGAAAAGACCTTGAACGACTACTTGGCTCAGGTTCGTGCCTTCAGCAAAGTCATGGTCCCTCTCTGCCTGGTCCCCAGGAGGTCCATCTCAAGAAGCAGCCTCCGAAGAGTGATTTTCAGTAGCAGCACAGCTGGCCAAAATAACAACGCAAAGGGATTCACATTTATCTTTGGGGATTTTCACTTCCCTTCTGAGACCTTTTCCATCTCCTTAGCCACCTTTCACCAGTCCCTTAGTCCTTTGATGTCCTTTGAATGACCAGAGCAGGTCATTTGAGTGTCTACGCAGACTCTCCTTCTCTTCTTTCTATTCTTGGGGCTCTAAGTTTTGAATGTTGGTGTGCATCAGAATCACCCAGAGTGGTTACTAAAGAAATTCAGGGCGTGGGTTACTTCTGGGGAATACTTGGAGGGGTGGGAGCTATAAAAATACCAATTGAAAGTGGGAAAAAAAACCATGCACAGACACTTTGCTAAAGAGGATATATAAATGACAAGTAAGCCCATGAAAAGGTGTTCAACATCATTAGCCATTAGACATCATGCAAATTAAAGTCACAGTGAGATAGTAATCTATACTTTACCAGAATGGCTGAAACAAAAAATAGTAACATCAAATGCTGGAAAGGATGTACATAAACTCAATCACTCATACGTTGTGCGTGGAAGAGTTAAATACTATAGTCTCTCTAGAAAATAGTTTGGCAGTTTCCTTCCAAACTAAAATGCACCTGCCATAAGACCTGGCAATTATGTGGTAGACATTTATCCTAGAGAAATGAAGACTTTCGTATGAAAACTTGGACACAAATATCTCTAGCTTGTTTTTTCATAATATTCCAGACTTGAAGGCACCCAAACCTCCTTTAATGGATTGGTGGTTAAATAAGCTAGTATGTTCATATCATGGGATATGATTCAGTAATAAAAAGGAATACTTTATTCATAACACTGTAACTTAGAAGGTCCTCAAGAAAATCTGCTGAATGAAAAAGGCTAATTTCAAAAGGATACATACTTTATGATTCCATTTATGTATTATTTGTGAAGTAGCGTAATTACAGAAATGAAGAATCAACTTATTGTTCATGGTGGTCGGGAATTGGAGGAAGAGGGATGGGTAGGTCTGCGAGGGAGTAACATGAGAGGTCTTGTGATGTTACATTTGAATATCTTGATTGCAGTGGTGGTTTCGTAAGGCAACAGATTTGATAAAATTGTATAGAGCTATATACACACATAAACACAAATACACACACAATGCATGTGCCATTGGTGAAAATGAATAAGCTCTATGGATTGTATCAGTGTCAATTTTTTGGGTTAGACATTGAGTTACAGTTGTTTAAGGCATTAATATTGGGGCAGGCTGGAGAGAGGTATATGGCATTGCTCTGTACATTTCTTTGCAAACTCTTATGAATCTAGAAATTTTTTATAAGTAAAAAAAAAAAAAATAGCTGTAAGCCCAATCCAAACGCAAGGGGAGGATTTATATAAGAGTGAGGAAATCAAGAATTAGAATTGATGAGAGGGTCATCTTTGAATGCTAATTACCAGACATCTCCAACAAGTCATCTCAGATCATATAATGGCCACTTGGCCTGTAGACTTGTGATATTGAATAAATGCTTACACTGAATGCTCTGAGACTTAGTGGTTGTTATACAGCATTAATATGGTCATGATATAGGTAGGATCTGTTTTTATTTTAGTTTTAATTTTGTCCAATTAAACACTCAAGACGAAGGTGATGAATTGTATTTATCTGTGTTCGCTATAATTTTTGATAGTATGGTCAGAATATAGTGAGACTCAATAAATATGGATTGCTTTCTGAATATTGATAATTACCAAGTTCAAGATGATTTTGATGAAAATATTCCCCAATCCTTTATCCTCTGTGTCATCAGTATGTTGGAAATTTTTAATCACGAGAAAGCAATGGATCTTGCTCTTGAGGCTTTGGAACACTTCATGTTCAAGATATATTACTCATATGATAAATTTGTTCTGGAACTAATGCCATCATCTTTTCTGATAAATTGGTAAGTTTTGTGAACATTTTTCAAAAAATGCAAATATATAAACCATCATGTTTCCATTTGTCTCTTGGCAGTCATGACACTCAGAGCCAAATTTAATGTTCAGTAATATCAAATTTCATATTATTTTCATCCAAAAGCCTCACTTCCCACTTATGCTCTATATTTTTAGTCAGTCAACAATTGATAACTTAATAATTTTAACCTTTCATGAGTCAATAGAAAGATGTTAGAACATACAACGCTTTGTTTTCTGCAAAGTTCCTCATTTAAGCAAATTTAATTGAAGTATAACATATATACAAAAAAGGCTACAAATCGTAAGTACACATCTTAATATACACAAAAAGAGAATATCAATTCAACACTACTCCCCTTAGGAAATAGCATTGCTATCCTAGCAGAAATTTCTTAAGACATCTCCCCCCTCAGACTCCTCAAAAATTCTCCCTAATTCTAATCTCACAATTAGGGTAGCATGTTTTAGAACTTTCTATAAATAGACTTACACAATATGTACTTTTTGGGGGGCTATCTTATTTTAATCAAACTTTGTGTGTGAGATTCAGCCAGGTGGTTGTGCATAGCAGCAGTTCATTTATTTTCATTGTCATATGGAATTCCTTATGTATATATGCCACTGTTTTGTATTATTCTACTTTTTTTTTTTAAATTTATTTGACAGAAAGAGAGACATCACAAGTAGGCAGAGAGGCAGGCAGAGGAGGAGGGGGAAGCGGGCTCCCCACAGAGCGGAGAGCCCGATGTGGGGCTGGATCCCAGGACCCTGAGATCAGGACCTGAGCCGAAGGCAGAGGCTTAACCCACTGAGCCACCCAGGCGCCCCGTATTATTCTACTTTTGATGGACATTTGTAACATTGTACAGTTTAGTGTTACTATGAGTAGTAGTAACAGGAACATTAACAGGAATGCACATATTTATGAATTGCCATGGGACGGATACCCAGGAGTGCAATGCCAAGGTCAACCAAGAGCATGTCTAGGTTCAGTGTTCATAGTTATCACCAAGCAGGTTTCCTAACTTACACTCCCAGCAGCAGTATGTGTATTCACCACAGTCCATCACATTCTGGCTGACCCTTGGTATTATGAATCTATTTAATTTTAGTTATTCTGGTTGGTGTGAAGGGGGATCTCACTGGGTTTTAATTATTTTCCAGAGGAAGCTGAAAAACTTTCATATGCCTAATGGCCATGTGGATATCTTCTTTGGTGGAGTGCCTCTATGGACACTGTTGGTTCTCTGCCCAGAAGCCCCTAGTCCTTATTGTGTGTATGCATTTCTCCCCCAGCTTCTGGGCACAGTTCCTTCTAATGATCATAACTGAGACTGACTCTTTTCAGGGGAGCATCTTTGGGTTTCTGGAGTTTGCTTATTCAGTGTGCTGGTTTAGATTTTTCTTTAACATCTTTAGCAGATTTTAGAACCTAGGCTATGCTTGACTAACAAAAAGAGTTAGAAAGTTTTTCTACTTTTTCAGACCCTGGAAGAGTTTGCCTAAGATTGTTCTTTCTAGTTTATGAAAAGGCATACTGAAAAAGTACTTTCTTTTCACCTTGAATTACAATTTTTTCTTATTTCCACATACTACCAATGATCATAATTCTGAAATTGGGGTCTCTGTATTTCTAAGGGGATCTCTAGAAAAGTATGAACACATCATATGCTCCAGGACATCCATTTACATAAAGACATAAATTTACTTGTATAATAAAACAAATAGGAAAGTATTATTGAGTAGGAAACAAAACTTGTACACATTTTTAAGATAAAACTTGCTATCACTTCTGGCTAGATCTGTAGTCAGCTCTGGATTATTGCCTACTCTCTTTTACATTAAGGGGACTTTGGGGTGGGAATTTGGAGGAACAGTGAAATAATGTGTCTTTCATATTGACGGGAGGGTGTCATGATACAGTAGGAAAAAATGTGTCTTTTCTAATCAAAAGACATATGGTTTCAAATCTCAAGTCTCTCTCTTTCTGGCTCTATTACCTTAAGCCAATCCTTTATTTGTTTAAAGGTTCAATAACTATAAATTTGATATAGCACAGGATGATTATATTGCAATACATGTACAGTGGCTAGATATAAAAGTTACTTCCCATTATTTTGCCAAAGGTTTGCAACGGACATCTAGGTGTGGAGCCTTTGTCAAGAAAGAAAATGCTGCTTGGGGAAGGGAGACCAGAAAAAACAGAACTGGAACGTCTGGTTGGGGTGGAAGTCACCAGGATAGATGCAGGGATATGGATAAAAGAAAGTCATGAATTCTGGGTTCAAGGCTTCTCCTAGTTGCTGAGCAGTCTCTTGGAGATGTATTGACCTGTTGGTCCTCAACTTGTAGTGTAGGCGAATGAATGTTCCATTAATTCATATTGTCTTTGAACTTCAGCAGCACCTAGTTGCTTTAACTAAGCACCTGCTTACAGAATAATCTTGTTTCCAAATGCAATCTTGTTTCCCCAAGGATGCTGTAAATTCCCCTGGGAAGAAGCCCCTCACCATCTTGCGCACGGTAGTCGCATACCCAGTAGAGATTCAGATGGTCTTGTCAGTTACGGAATGTTTGACAGTACGACACAAATCACAACATGATATAAAGACTTGGTTTTCCTACTGCGAATGAACACGTCTTCTTTCATTGGCCAATAGTTTATTCAGAGGAAATGTGCGGCCTTTATAATAAGATGTATCTGGAATATTATTATTTTTTCTGTTTTTAAAGATTTTATTTTATTTTAGAGAGAGAGAGAGAGAGAGGGAGAGAGAGCATGTGCACAAGCTGGGGAGGGACAGAGAGAGAGGGAGAAGCAGGCTTCCCACTGAGCTGGAAGCCCAGTGCAGGACTGGATGTGGGGTTCCATCTCAGGACCCTGGGATCATGACCTGAGCCAAAGGCAGATGCTTACCCGACTGAGCCATCCAGGTGCCCTTATCACTTTTTCTCTAATTGGTGTGAGTGAACTGTGTCTCTCAGTTTAGGAACTTGTCTGCATGTTGCCCTCTCTCCCCCACTGAACACACCAGTACCCTTGCAGGGAGTTTCTGCCTGTTGCCGGTACACAAGAAGACCTTGTCACCAAATCTGGGCTAGGAATAAGTCATCTGGTTGCTGTTGTGGTGGAAGACTTTTTATTTCATTTTTTTTAAATGAAATTATCCTGAGTAAGTTTCTGTTTTGCTGCTTCTGAACAAAATGTTTGATCTGGTCTCTCATCATTAGCAGAAAGTAATTATTATGAACGTTCTTCTTGCATCTCACCTAAGCAGGGCTGGCTGATGGGTAGGCCCACTTCTTATGACAAAATATTTCCTTTTCTGGTCTGCCACAATTTCCAAAATTCTGAAAGTCCTTTGGGGGTAATAATGTGTGTTTTGTTCTACTTCAATGAACTTATCTGAATGAGGAAAACATCAATGTATTCATATCTTGTATATTAATTTATCAATTTGAGTGGTTTTTGGAAACCAGGGGCTTAGTTTGCTTAGGGATTAGGACAATGGTCCAATAAGTTTTATATGGAATTTCAGAGCCAGGAAAGGCAAAAAATCAAGGACCCTGGGGTCTGGGTATTTTGAGACAGAAAGGAAAACATACCTAAAGTGTGTATAAGCATAGAGGATTAACATTTCATCTCTTTGACCATTTTCCCTCAAGTTTAAAAATATCTCTAGTACCCACATTTATCTAAGAGTATTTAAATCTAGAACTCAGAGGAGGAGGTCTGCACATTGCTGTAGTAGGAATCACCAGTGAAAATGTCCATAGGCAGCAGGCATGGGTCATGAATGGATTGGATTTGGTGAGGCCAGTGGTGAACTGGAGATGATAAACCCAATAAAATAAACCCAATAAAATATTTCTCCATAGACCAAATTTGATTGGTAAACCAACCAGTTTCCACTGCTTGCTTTCAATAATTATTACTTCACTTGTATGGATACAATTAGAATAGCAACAGATTTTTTTTTTTTTCTTTTCCTGAGCTGAAGGGACCTTCACAGGGCATCCTACTATTTAAAAGTCAATATTCACAAAATTGGAGGCTAGATTAGGAAGCAGTAAATGGCTTCTTTTGTTGGTTTACTGCTTAAGCCAACTTAAGGCACTTTTATTAAGGTCCTTCCACAAAGCCAGATTTCTCAAACATGGTTTTAATCAGACCACAAGATAAGAGCATAGAATGCTATAATAGAAGAGATAATACTGTTTTAAGAACTGGTGTGTTTGGAAGTATTAGGTGTACCTAGACTTTTCAAGAAGGCTGCTCGACACCATCTGATATTTCATGTTCCATGAGGCTGCATTTGAATCAGGTATGGAGATACCTTTGCTTTGCTTTCTTGGAGGCATTGCCAACCTTGTCAGTCTCTTTTTCTTTTTTTCCTTCAAGCACTCTGCAGCAGATACATCGACATTTGAGCTGTAAATGTTTAGTAGCACAACCCAAAGCCTAGCAGAGAATTTTGAAGGGAAAACTTTTACTGCAAATACTTTGGTCAGGGATTCTTCATGCATTTCCCTGACTATTCTGCCAAACTCCAGTCCATCTGTCTCCAGCACAGAGAGACAATTGCATGAAATCTCTTTTAATTCCACTGCATTCTCCCTTTGTTTTTTCCTTTTTTTCAAGGAGTAGTTTTTCCAAGGTCTTACTTTAATGTATCTACTAAATCGATTGCAAACTGTCCACAAATTTTTCTTGAAGTGGAAGATTGCATGGGCATTGCAGTGGTTAATATTGTCAATAAAGAGCCACTTAAGGGTATTTTTGAAAGAGTAATCATTGTGATTCCCTTGTGTTTATTTGTCGCTTTAAAAAAAAAAGATTTTATTTATTTATTTGACAGAGAGAGAGATCAGAAGTAGGCAGAGAAGCAGGCAGAGAGAGAGGGGGAAGTAGGTTCTCTAGTGAGCAGAGAGCCCGATGTGGGGCTTGATCCCAGGACCCTGAGACCATGACCTGAGCTAAAGGCAGAGCCTTAACCTACTGAGCCACGCAGTCACCCCTGTTGTCGTTGTTGTTGTTGTTGTTGTTTGATGTTTCAAATTCTTATGTATAAATACGGAAGATTTCACCATAATTTTTTTTTATTGATGTGGTAACATACTTTAGTAAGTAAAGCCTCAAGTGTGAGCTGTGTTGTTGAATTAAACCACCAGTTTAAGAGCATCATGAGCTAGGAGTCAACGCAAAATGCCTGGATTGAATTCTTGACCTTGTGTTTGAATTTTCTTGTATATGAATTACCCCTCAAAGTTTCACTTTTGGTTCCAACCATTAGTAAATTCCAAGAAGTGTTTCTTCAAAACTGAAGACATCTGAACAACAAATAATCTAATTTTTTTTTCCTAGCAAGCTGGGAAGATGGAATTTTTTAATGTATGTGTGGTGCTATTGTATATGGGAGGCTGTGGTACCATTTGGTGCAGTAATTTTCCATGAAATCTCATGGCTCTGCCAAACATGAAAGTGTGGTGGCATTAAATATCTTTAGATCCTAAGTTAACTTAGTATTGAGACTTATAATTCTGGCACTTCAAAACCCCAGATGGGCTACAGAGTCTCAAAAAGTTTAACATTTTCTGACCTTCTGTGGTTGAAAGAGAATTGGACTGGAAGCCAGAATACGTGGGTTCTAGTCTTGGCTCTGTTACTAACCAGCTGTGTAATTTTGGACAAGTTAATTTTCTTCTGTGATCCAGGCTCTATCCCATTATAAAATGAAGCCATTAGGCTAAATGACTTCATAGGTCCCTACCGATCTAACCCTATGTTACACAGGTGATATCAGGGGTCAAATACTACATTTATCATGTGCTAGTCAAATCTGCTAAGGTAAATGAATTTCTCTGTTCCTCAATTTTATTAATGGTAAAAGAGGTATAATAATAGTATAAGGTAAGGAATAAATGAGGGGTATATACAGCTTACCACATAGTGTTCAATAAAGGGTAGATATCATTATTGTGGATCTGAGCCTATCTAGCAAATTGAACACTGAATTTGAGTCAAATCACTTGTATTTGAGATTTGCATTCTCCACTGAGCATGTGACCTTATCAGAGGTCATTTGATTTTTAGAGAAATAGCTACACTCTTCCAACCTCCTCCACTTAAAATTTAGATAAATTAATAAAAAACTGGAAGAAATTTGAATCTTTAAGAGTCCATGTGCTATATAAATAAAGAAATAGCGGTAGCACTACCTCTATGCTCTTAAACACATTTCTTTGTCAGGGTTTTAGCATAGTGGAATCACACCTCATTGCAGAGAAGCTTTGTGGGGGCGGGGTGGGGGGGTGTTGGAAGCACAAATTGATCTGTAGATCTTGAAAGTTTTACCCTAAATGCAGTGGCACCTCTAACCTCAAACTAAAATTAGCTCTGTCTTTATTAAAAATCAGAAATCTATGAGTTTTTTTTTTTTTAATGAAACAATTCAACCATGCACTTAATGTAAATGTTATAGACGTCACCTAGAACTCTCAGAAAATGGTCTTGGGTACTCAGTTTCTACTTCAATGGTAATTGTTCACCTGGATTTCTGTTGAATGTATGGAGTAAATAGCCAAGGACTTACTGAACACATCTAGTTCCATGGCTAGTAAATACAAATAATACAGAAAATTTTATACCATGAAATAGTAGTCCCCTCCTCTGTCCTCCAGTCCCAGCTCCACACCCCTGAAGCAATTACCTCCTACCATTTCTCTACTTAGTTCATCTGGTGGTTGCCTCTGTAACTCTATTAACCATGCTGCCAAAACTACTGATCAACATACTAACTTTAGAAATTATTTTTAGATGTCCTTCCTCTGATGTGAAATATAAATATTCTCATTTCCCCATCTCTGGCTCTGACTTATTGCTAAATGTATGTATTACAATACTCCATTCTTTCACTTCAACTTCTATCCACATCACTTAAATATTTATTTCTGATGACATCAATCATATGGAATATTTTGATCTTCACGCTGGAACATGAGGACCTAGTTCCTTTGTCTGTTCTCAACCCTTTTACCTAGAAACTTACAATGACCTACTCAAGGTGAAGCTTAATGACTCCTGCAATTTGTCTCTAGATTGATCTTAAAACTTGAAAAAGGAAAACTGTGCTTACATCAAAATGAGAAATAAAAATTGTTCACAATATACCTAAGTCATTTACAAGGATTGCATATCTTTTTCTACAGTTCCAGTATCACAGCCTCTGTGACTCACAAAATAGATTAGTCTTGGTATCAATTTCAAGTTTCATTTTTTTTGGGGGGGGGTGGTAATATATTTCACCAATCACCCACTCATGCTGCTGTGTTATAGTTTTCCCTTTTATTTGGACCATGCCTTTCTTATGGCATTATGGTTCTTTTCCTGGAGTTCTGATTGATTTATTTTATTCCTTTTCGGTCTTTGCACTTACGGGATTTTTCAAAGTATTTTGGATAAATATTAAAAGTCTGCTATTCTCTCGGTCAGAGTTGTGACTATCTTTCAAATCATTATGTTATATGGCAGTATGACAAACTGCCATCTTAATGCTCTGGTAACTGGATGGTTGAGTAAGGCCAGGGGGCCAGGACCAAAAATAGGAGACAAGAGCAATACTTGAATCCTGGACTCCCTTTGCATCTTGTTGCCAAGACAACGGAGTACTGTCTTACTCGTTGTGGCTACTCTGCCTATCAAAAATGGCTTTATAACTCTGAGCCACTTACTGCTGAGAAGTCAGAGGTGAAAATAAATTCCAGAAGACATCATTGTGAAAACTCGGTGCTACAGCTATTATGACAATACAAGATGCTTAGGGGTGCCTGGGTGGCTCAGTGGGTTAAAGCCTCTGCCTTCAGTTCAGGTCATGATCCCGGGGTCCTGGGATGGAGCTCTGCATCGGGCTCTCTGCTCAGCAGGAAGCCTGCTTCTTCCTCTCTCTCTGCCTGCTTCTCTGCCTACTTGTGATCTCCATCTGTCAAATAAATAAATAAAATCTTTTAAAAAAAATACAAGATGCTTAAAGGCTTGTTGTTAGTTCATAATATAGGCATAAATGGTATTATTGTCTCTTAGGACTTCTGAACTCTAAGTATTTGGGTACAACTGTGGGCAAATATTTATCTCTGATCTCTGAGTTCTTTGGTTCATCTTGAATCTTTCTAAAATGCCTAATTAAATGATGTCTGAGAAGAAGGTAGTGATGGATTAGATGATTACAGCTGTCTGAGGTAAAATTGCCACCTGAATTCAAGGGACATTTAAACCTATTACAGTTGCCAGGTGGTATGTTGTTCAGACTGATACATTGTGGTAGTAGGTAGGTGGGGTTGTGGATGGGCTTGAGTATATTCTAAAACATTTTACAACTTAAAGGTTGAGTCGGGATCTTATTCAAATGACCGCAGATTAAAAGATTTCATAGTTTTTTTTTTTTTTTTTTTTGCTCAAATATTCCCAGTTTGTTCAATGGAGGTGTGAACAGGTGAGTTCAGACACTCCTCCATACTTTCTGAGGTAGAGTTCTTGTCTGACTATGTCTTCTTCAGCAGATGGTAGACTTGGGAGGGAACATGTATGGAGTAGTGTGAAAGACATAGCATACCTAACAGTCAAATACACTGAGTTACAAGGCTGACCTTGTAAGCATGACAGATATCAGAGCCGGATCATGCTAACATCTAATCCCTGCACATAATCCCCTTTGCCAGATTTTTAAAAATAGGATGTTAAACAGTTTCAATGGAATTCTATCAAGCTAGGAGAGAAGATCAATAACTACTCAAGTCCCTGGAAGTGAAATGACTCTCAATCTATGCAGGCTATGTGGATTACTAGAAGGAAATGGAAAAATGAATCCTGATCTCACCCAGGTCAGGATAGAAAGTTTTCAAGGTGGACTTTGCTATAGCCATGGCGTTATTACTGTCAATTCCACTATTCACCCACACGTGGCTCAATTCCATGTAAAAATGTGTCTTACTTTAAAAAAAAACAACAACAAAAAACAAAAACAAAAAAAACACCCCAAACTTAAATAGAATGAGGTTAGGCAGTCAAATGCCCTAGAGTCCATTAACATAGAAGCAATAGGACAGACTAGAATTTTCACATAAAGGTGAAATAAATTAATAATGTTTTCTGGGCAATAGGTAATACTATTCATTCTGATTTAGCCTAGAGGACTCAGACATTTTTTTGCATATTTGAGGGACTTCCTTGTGGAAAAGGGACTTGATTTATTATAGGTAGCTTTAGGGAGCAAAAGTCAGACCAATGGGTAGCTGTTAGAAATCTCAGAGGCAAACTGTTGTCCCATTTTTAGCAAATGTACAAGATCAAGGGCAGCCTTGTATGCAGTAATTTACTTCCTGGTTTTACCCTGTTTTCCCTTTCATTTTCTCGGATTTTTTTCATTTGCTTAATTTAAATTTTATTTTATCCTATTTAATTGATTACATGTTCCTAAGTAATGAGAGAGCATGAAATAAACAAACACATAAATAGCCAATGAATGAAACCTGCAGTGTAGCAGATTTTCTCTTATATTAGGGGAAAGAAAAACACAAAGGAACTTAGTAGTTGTGTGGCAGATGCTGTTAGTTGCTGCACCATATACCCATGACCACAATGAGAGAGGTACTGGGGCTGTACCCTTTGGGATTATTCAAAGATTTAGCAATTCTTTTATGCTGATGCAAAGTTTTAAAGAATGTCCTATTCTCTATAAATTCTTGACATAATGAGAAGGAAGAAAAATCTTTTGGAGTATAAAAAGAATGAAAAAAAGACATACCATCAAGATTCCTTCTTGGACATATCATTACTGATTTGTGTCGCTTCTGTTAAAAATGGAAGGATAAGACTGACTTTTTCAGTTGCTTCTAACTGCCTGGCTAACAATCACAAATGATTATGCTTAGAATTTTGAGGACAGCTGTTTTATAGAGAACGTGTGTTACATCAGCTCATTTCTGTTGCAGGCAAAAAATTGAAGCAGAAAAAGTTGAAGGACTTGACCACAGTGACAGCCAATCAGTAACCAAGATGGGAAATAGATTTTCAGCTTCCTGTCATTCAGGGTAATTTGCCATTCACCAGATATGTACTAAGGTGTGGCCAAGTTCTAACTGGCTGCATACCTAAAGTGATTATTTTGATCAGCACTTTATAAAACAAGCCAAATTCAAGGATTCTCTACAATCGCTGCTAATGGAAGATACATAATCTCATTTCTAATTGGCATTCAGTGGACACACAGTCCACAAACAGCCACGAGATTTGGTTTAAAAATAAATCCAGTCCAAGCCCTACCTTAGATTTAATCTCTATATAATCCTGACATAATTATAGTATTTTTCTGATACTCCTTTTGCAGATAGAGAAGTTTTTCAGGTATAGAACTATCTGTCATCCCATCAGGTTTTCCTTTTTCTCCATTAGTTTTGAGTTAATAACCAGTATAAGAAGCTCATGGCCCCAATTTACTGAGAGGGAATTCAATGAAAGGCAGCTGCTGTTATCTGAGGGAGGGATGCACTGACAGGACAGAGACCAACCATGGATGGCTACTTGCATCCATGTTGTTTGGAGAGGAATTAGGAGGATGCTGTAAGAGAATCTGGGCCAAGATATAAAGGATCAAGCAATAGAGGGGTGCCTGGTTAGTTCAGTCAGTAGAGAACGCAACTCTTGATCTCAGGGTTGTGAGTTCAAGTCCCATGTTGGGTGTAGAGCTTATATAAAATAAAATAAAATAAAATAAAATAAAATAAAATAAAATAAAATAAAATATCAAGCAATAGAAAAGAAAAGGGAAATTGAGAGAATGAGGTTTGAGAGAGTTTAAACAATTGGATATGAAGAAAAATTTTTTGAAACTTTGAATATTCTAGGGGCAGCTGGGTGGCTTAGTTGTTAAGCATCTGCCTTCAGCACAGGTCCTGGGATTGAGCCCACTTTGGGCTCTCTGATCAGTGGGAAGCCTGCTTCTCCCTCTCTCACTCACCCTGCTTGTGTTCCCTCTTTCACTGTCTCTCTCTGCTAAGTAAATAAAATAAAATCTTGAAAATTTGAATATTTCACCACTTCCCCCAAATAGAATTATGAGAATTTAATTACAATTCAAAATTCATTTATATTATAATTTTGAAGTTAGAAAATAGGTAGTGCTTAAGAATAATGAGACAAATTTTTAAATTATCAGCTTTCCTCAAAATTTCATGTGTTGTGAGGAAGAACCATTCAACACAAATTATGACTACTCAATTTTTTATTTAGTTTTAGTTTTTTTCCTTAGTTTTTAAATTTTGTTTCATTTTATCCTTTTAAGAGCTGTTTTAGGTTTACAATAAAATTGAGTGGCGGTACATATATTTCCCATCTCCTCTCTTCCCTCACACATGTATCCTCTCTCCCATTATCAATATCCCCCACCAGAAGGGTACATTTTTACCAAGGATAAACCTACCCTGACATGTCATAATCACCTAAAGTCCATTGTTAACCTTAAGGTTCATTCTTAGTATTGTAAATTCTATGGGTCTGGACAAATGTGTAATGATATGAACCCATCTTTATAGTCTCAGAGTATTTTCATTGCCTGAAAAATCCTCTGTGAGTTGCCTATTTAGCTCTCCTTCACTTATCCCTGGCAACCACAGATCTTTTTACAGTCCCCATAGTTTTGTTTTTTCCAGAATGATTGGAAGCATGCAGTATGTAGCCTTTTAAGATTGGCTTCTTTCACTTGTTGCATTTAAGGGTCCTCTGCATCTTTTCATGGCTTCTTTAGGTCATTTCTTTTTAGAGCTGAATAGTAATGCATTGTTTGAATGTACCACCATTTATCTATTCAGCCACTGAAAGGTATCTTGGTTGTTTCCAAGTTTTGGTAGTTATGAATAAAGCTCTATAAATGTCTGTGTGCAGGTTTTTTGGTGAACATAAGTTTTCAACTCCTTTGGGTAAATACTGAGGAACGTGATTGATGGATCGTATGGTTAAAGTATATTTAGTTGTATAAAAAAACCACTAAACTGTCTTCCAAAGTGGCTGCATTATTTTATTCCTACCAGCAACGAATGAGAGTTTCTATTTCCATGGCTCCACATCCTTGATAGCATGTGGTGTTGCTAGTGTCCTGGATTTTGGCCATTCTAGTAAGCATGTAGTGGTATCTCATTGTTATTTTAATTTACATATCCCTGATTACTTATTTTTGTGGGAGCACCTTCTTAAAAATATTTTTGGTCATCCTTGTGTCTTCTTTGATGATGTGTCTATTGAAATCTTTGGTCTATTTTTTAATTGGGTTTGTTTGTTTTCTTATTGTTGAGTTTTAAGAGATCTTTGTGTATTTTGGTAACAGTCCTTTATCAACTGTGTTTCTTGTGAACATTTTCTCCCAGTCTGTGGCTTGTGTTCTCATTCTCTTGATATTGCCTTTTACAGGGCAGAGATTTTTAGTTTAATGAAGTCCATTTATCATTTCTTTCATAGATCATGTGTTTAGTGTTATACTTAAAAAGTCATCATCATGCCAAGGGTCAGTTATATTTTCTCTAATGTTATCTTCTACGAATTTAGTAATTTTGCATTTTAAATTTAGGTCTGTGAGGGACGCCTGGGTGGCTCAGTTGGTTGGGCCGCTGGCTCAGGTCATGATCCCAGGGTACTGGGATCGAGTCCTGCATCTGGTTCCTTGCTCGGCGGGGAGCCTGCTTCTCTCGCTGCCTCTGCCTGCCTCTCTGCCTGCTTGTGTGTACTCTCTCTCTCTCTCTCTTTGGCAAATAAATAAAATCTTAAAAAAAATTAAAAAAAATTTAGGTCTGTGATACATTTTAAGTTAATTTTTGTAAAGGGTGTAAGGTCTATGTTTACATTCATTTATTTGCTCAGTTTTCCTGTTGAAAAGACTCTCTTTGCTCCACTGTATTGTCTTTGATCCTTTGTCAAAGATCAGTTGACTGTAATTATGTGTGTCTATTTCTGGATTTACTATTATGTTTTACTGATCAACTCATCTATTTTTTTTTAATACCACACTATATTGATTACTGGAACTTTATAGTAAGCCTTGAAG
Source organism: Martes martes (assembly GCF_963455335.1). NCBI lineage: Eukaryota > Metazoa > Chordata > Mammalia > Carnivora > Mustelidae > Martes > Martes martes. The sequence continues at coordinate 56,989,659 of NC_137888.1, read as the reverse complement.
TTGAGTAGCATCAGTCCTCCAACTTTGTTCTCCTTCCATATTGTTTTGGCTATTCTGGGTTTTCTGCCTCTCCCTATAAATTTCAGTAGCAGTTTGTTTATATTCATAAAATAACCTGCTGTGCTTTTGAGTCTGTCTGTATTGAGTCTACAGATCAAATTAGGAAGAACTGACAACTTGACAATATTGAGTCTTCATGTCCATGAACATGGAATGTCTCTATTTGTTCTTTGATTTCTTCCATCAAAGTTTCATAGTTTTCCTTATACAGATCTTGTGTTTATTTTGTTAATTTACACCTAAGTATTTCATTTTTGGGGGTGCCAACATAAATAGTAATGTGCTTTTACTTTTAATTCCACTTGATCATTGTTGGAATATAGGAAAGCAACTGACTTATACACTAAATCTGTATCTTAAAACCTTGTATGGGCACCTGGGTGGCTCAGTGGGTTAAAGCCTCTGCCTTCAGCTCAGGTCATGGTCCCAGGGTCCTGGGATCGAGCCCCACATCGGGCTCTCTCCTCAGCAGGGAGCCTGCTTCCCTTTCTCTCTCTGCCTGCCTTTCTGCCTAATTGTGATCTCTGTCTGTCAAATAAATAAATAAAATCTTTAAAACAAAACAAAACAAACCTTGTAATCCCTTATTAGTTCCAGGATTTTTTTGGTCAATTCTTTTCAACTTTCTACATAGGTAATCTTGTCCTATGTGAACAAAGGTTATTTTATGTTCCATCCCAATCTGTATACTTTTTTTTTTCTTGTCTTTATGTATTAGCAAGGATTTCCAGCACAATGTTGAAAAGGACTGCTAAGAGGAGACATCCTTGCCTTTGTCCTGATCTTAGTGAGAAATCTTTGACTTTCTCACCATTAAATATGATGTTAGCTGCCAGGTTTTTGTAGATAGTCTATATCATGTTGAGAAAGTTCTCTATTCATAATTTACTGAGAGTTTTGGTCATGAATGGGTACTAGATTTTGTCAAGTAGTTTTTCTGTATTTATTTATATCATCACGTGATCATTTTTCACTTTCTTTCTTTCTTTCTTTCTTCCTTTCTTTCTGGTTATTGATGTAATGGGTTACATTGACTGATTTTCAGAAGTTTAATCAGCCTTGCATACCTGAGATAAATCCTACTTGGCTGTGGTGTATTATTCTTTTGATACATTATTAGATTTGATTTGCTAATATTTTGTTGAGGATTTTTTCCCTGTATGTTCATGATTGGGAGTTGTTTTCTTTTCTTGTTTACTATTCCATAATAAACATAGGACTAGAGGAGAATTTTCTCAACTTCATATAGACTGTCTTTGTTTGGCGTTGGTATGAGGACAAAGCTAGCATCATAGAAAGAGTTAGAAAGTGTCCTCTCTTCTTCCATCCTCTGAAAGAGATTACAGAAAGTTGGTATAATTTATTCCTTAAAGATGCAGTTTTCTAAGATACATTCACCCTCCCCCCCCATACTTATCTGATCATGAGAATCATCAGGAGCATGTGTTAAAAATTAAGGTTTGCAGAATGTACTCTAGCTCCTGAGACAGATTCCCAGGGAAGTTGCTTGGTAATCGACAATTGTTTTATTTTAAAAAAATATGATATTAAAGGTGATTTTTAAGATCTGACAAATTTGGAAAACAGTGCTTTAGAGAATGTTGCTTAAGAGCCAAAGTCATGGGTCTAAGTTCTGTCTATGGAGGGAAATTACTCTGAGTGGATGCCTTGGCCCAAGGTGACCCTCTCACTTCACTGGTCCCCCAACATAAACTACTGGTCCTAATAGGTTTATCACCAAATTCATAGAACATTGATGAAAACCAAATCGGTTCCAAAATGCACCTTCTATTGGTTCTCATTGTTTTTGGAAGAACTGTGTTAAAATGACTATCATTGTTACTATAGTCACTCTTTATAGTCCCTATTTAGCTAGAAAGAGAAAGTTAAATTAACTTTACAAGTCTCATGAAAGACTGTATTTTAAGCCACCACCCGTGGCTAATTAACAGCATATGTTGTATGGAGTCCAGTGACTGCAGCCACAATAGATAATTTACGTAACAATGAAAAAGAGAGTCACTTTGAGGCCAATTTAATTTCTTTTCTAGGGCTAAGAACAGAGGAGTAAGTGATGCTATTAACTGTGGTACCTTCATTTGTTTTTGTATATTTTTCCACTTTATAGCAAAACGATTCTACCACCTGCAAAATCTCAATTTTTCTCTTTTTCTTAAACTAGGAATATGAGTGTTATAAAAGGTATTGGTGCTGTTATGAAAATAGTATGGGGTCTATGAAGTCGAAACTACACCTTATTCAAATTCCTGCTTGTGTTTTCATTTGTTGTGTGATTTGGGGCTTTTTATTTAATTTGTCAGAATGGCAGTCTACTCGTGATTATAATTGTGGTACTAAAATCTCCCTATATGGAGAATAAATAACATAAACCCCGTGTTGTGGATTGCATTGTTCCCTAGTCTTCATTCTCTTCTACCATGTGGTCTTGCAATGTATAAGGGTAAGTGACATATACTTCCCACCCCTTGATCTGGGCTTTATCATGTGGATCATTTTGGTGGATGGAATAAGGGCAGACGTGGCAGTGTGGTAGTGTCAAGCTAAGACCTTAAGAGATCTTGGAGTTTATTCTTTCACTCCCGAGACCTGTCATAAAAAGAATATGCCCTAGGAAACCACTGTCTCTCAGCCTAGGATAATCCAGAATGAATATATGTGGGGAAGTCATAAAAAATTCCAAACTATCTTGAATCAGTGATGGCCCAGCCAACTTGGAGACCCATTGGTAAGAAAAGTAAATAGTCATTAGTCACTGAGTTTGGGGTAGTTTGAAATGCAAGTTTATTGTAGTAGCAGAAGTTAATTTGTTATGTAATACTTCTGATGTAGTGGGCTCACAAAAGTATTAGATCTCCCTTTAAATATTTCATTTAGTATTGTTTGAATTTAAAATACAAAAGCAGGGGTGCCAGGGTTCAGTGGGTTAAGGCCTCTGCCTTCGGCTCAGGTCATGATCCCAGGGTCCTGGGATTGAGTTCCGCATTGGACTCTCTGCTCAGCAGGGAGCCTGCTTCCCTTCCTCTCTCTCTGCCTGCCTCTCTGCCTACTTGTGATCTCTGTCTGTCACATAAATAAATAAAATCTTAAAAAAAGAAAATAAAATACAAAAGCATATTGTCTAAGTAGGTATCATCAGTAAATGTTTATCTAGTATTATAGGAATGCTGGTGAACAAAACATGAAAGTCCATATGAATGCCCAGGTATTAGGAACATAGAGGAAATGGGTGGTTTATTGGGGCTTTAAAAGGAGAATCTGACACAGAATTGATAAGGAGACTATAGAGACAAATAAAAAAAGACAAAAGACAAATAAAAAAAAATTTAAAGGAGGTAATGAAAGCAATTCATTGAGCACTAGAAAATAAATCTTCGTTTGGAAAATTGTCCATCCAGATTTACTTACTTTGCTAAGGTACCATGGCATCATAAAGAATTTAAAGACAGAAGTCTATCAGCTCCCCGGGAAGGTAAGACCCACAGCCACGTAAGCTAACACTGTAATGGTGTAGTGCATAATAAGCCCAGTAGCAAATGAGAAATATGTCCACAGTACCTAGCCAGTGTCAAGCACAGAATGAATGTTCAGTACATTGTGGTTGCTTTTCTACTGGCTTGACCCAGAAATGTTGATGGTTTCTCCCCAGTCAGGGATAAAGTTCTTTTTCCCATCTGACTGTGGTTCATTAAAGGTAGGGCCAATATCTTCCTAATTTTTGTGTCCTGAGCACTCCATGTAAGAGACAAGCATGCACAGAAAGAACCTTTTTTCTTCAAAATAAAAGCTGAAAGGAAAGAGGTAAAAGTTTCCGAAATACCTCCTGAATTAATCAGTGGCAATATTTACTGTGTAAGAAAGAGAATTTACTCTCTTAAGTGATCACTAAGGGTGAGTTATGCTTTCTTATAGCTTTGTTTTTGACACCTGAAACCCACCTGCTGGACATTTCTGGCTCCTGATACTGTATTCCACCTTCTTGTCAAGGTAAAAGAAAAAAAAAAAAAATCCATTCATTATGGAGTAAAGTCCTTTAAATAAACACAAGATTTATTTGTTTGATTGATATCCGTATTTTACCTAGACTTAAGAGGAATTATTAAGTCTGTATTCTTCAGTCTTATGCACTTTTATAATAGAAGACAAAAACCTCAGGCTTTGCCTTAGGTAGGTCCTATAAGACACCTGACAGAACATTGATCATGATTTGCACAATACACTTCACTAACACCTTTAGTGAAAGACCTTAAGAGGAAGCATAAGGCACCATCCCTCCTTTCAAAGAGATTACAGTCTAGGAAGGGGATTGGAAAGATACACAAAGACCTAAACACAGGAAATTGAGGTAAGGGCTATAAATGGCTTGCAAACAGAGACAGCACTTTACCTTCAAAGAAGGTCCCAGAGAAACCCTGTACCTGCAGTCAAACAAAGCCAAAGAAATAAATGAATTTACCTAAAATTAGTGCTTAGCTTATCACTCAGAAACTTGGCCAGAGGTAAGTGTGAAAATTCAATCTTGAATATGTGCTCTTCTAATGGGGGTTCTGAGAGTCTGCAGGGTAAATACCGAGGAGCGTTCTCTGCATACTTTAGCAACGAAATGCATATTAACCTGATGTGTTAACGAGTTCTTCAGAAGTTCTTCCCAGCCTAGCTGCAGTACTGGAGTTTAAAAGGCAGGCATCTCAACCGCCTGTCAGGGAACAGAGTCTCGGGAATCTGGAGGGCTTTTATCTGATCAGGTGGCGGGAAGAGAGTACGAGGTTTTCTGGAATTGTGGGTCTGTCAGTCTGAAGGCTGCTTATGTGTGAGGAACGAGCCCTGCCTGCATCTACACTGTGCATAGATGGAAATGAAGATGTTTTAATGTTAAATACACTAAACACTTTCCCTGATTCCCTTTCAAATATCATTCATCTTCCTAAATTCAAATTGCTTATCTTTATCTTCTTCCTTTAGGATTTTTCACATGGGAGAATGACAAATAAAACCATATTTGAAGAACTCTACCTATCATAGCCGAATAGATATTAAGCTTACGACAGAACAGATTTTTTTATATATGTCAAAACTCATTTATTTTTCATATCCACAAAGAACAGAATAAAGAAATAGGAATATAAGAGATTGAGGTAAAAAAATATTCATAACCACATACAAGGCTGTGACTTTTTGTTCACTAAATTTAGTCTTCTAGCAGTTCCTTTCTGCATGGATCTGACTTCGGTATAGAGGTGGCCTTAATGACAGTTATCTGTTTCTTTAGAAACCAAAATAAAAAGAACAGTGTCCCTCCGACTGCACTTAAACAATATATGCTGATCCCAGCCGTTACGGGTTCACCAGATTTTCTAAACCAGCTGTTAATCATAATTTCATTACTTGAGATGAAATTACACAGAGTTAAAGTAAATTATACCAAAAACAGAGGTAATAAATTCCCAAGCCACATTGCTTTCTAATTATTTTACTGACATCGTAAGGTCATCTATACCTTTGAGTGTGGAAATGCCATCTAACAGTGTGCTACTGCACACGTCTTTCCAACCCTGAATCAATGATGTCATGTTGGTAGGTGGAGGCTAGGTGCAGTGAGAATATTCATCCCGTGGAAATCAGCAAATGCTATGATAAAGGTTTAATTTGTTGTTTTGTTGATTGTCTAGACTTAAGGAAGGGAGGAAGAAAATATTAATAATGAAGACTAAAGTTAAAAGTATGTCATGTCTGGTGCTGAGGCTGAAAGAGATTTCAACTTAATGGTTAGCATTTGTACAAAAGGGAGAATTGGCTTAATTATACATCACATAGCACATCTAATGACAATAAGATTATTAAGAAAATGGTTCCTGGAACGGGATTCGATTCTATTTGTCCAACCATGGTTGAATTGCACTATAAGTTGTCTATGTATAAAAACTGGTGAAAATCAATGAAAGCATTCTGCAAGAACCAACTGGCTACATGAAATTTGTAATAAGTAATATTTCATATGTTCTTATTTTTGTAAATTGTGTGCTACACATCTTTCATATCATTAAAACTCATAGTAAAATTATACACACATGCATATGCACACATTTCTGCTTCCTGGGAGCTGCTCGTTAAACACTTACCAGCACACCAACTGCAAAAGATTATATGAAAGAAAAATAAAATTTCCTCCCACTCAAAATTTTGAATATTTGAATAAAATACTTCTTAACCAAGTCATTATTAAGCTGGGGAATTCTTTGACTTTTTTGATATTGGGAAAAATAAGGCATAAGGGAAGGGGAAAAAAATCAGAGTGGATTAGAAACAGTATTTAAAGAACACTGAACCAGTGACCCCTCAAGGTCGTGTTTAGTTCTTAACTAAGTGACACCAGTGGTTTAAGTGTGAGTGGATTACAAATTAGATTCAGTACAAGTTTTTTTCCCCCCAAGTACTTATTGTCTTTCTCGTGAAACATGGCTTTATTTTAAAGGTTTTGAATTTTGAAACTCCCCCGGAGTTTGAGTCAAAGCTTTTAGGCTTAGGGTGGGATTTGGAAGGATAAAGGGTCTCCCTTTCATTCACTGGAAGGATGTGGGGAAAACTGACATTTGTGTTTCAGAGAAAAAAATAATTTTCGCCAAAGCCAAAACATGGTGTTAAGCAATAGACTAATTCTTTTAGGCAGGGCAATCAATAAAGAACTAAAGTAATACTGTTATTTCTTTATTAATTCTTGATAAGAGTAAGGTCTAATATCTGGCCTATATCTGACATTGAATGAGAACATTGATTGACCAGTCAACACAAACATGTCTATTAATTTGGGAGGCTATTCCTGACATGGTTAAACTTTGAAAAGCACTTTTAATCTATGGTATTTTGGTGCTAGGGCAATAAGAGCAAAAATTATTTTTGCATTAATTTAATCCATTGATTATCCATTGCTGGATAATAAATCTTCCCAAAATGTAGTGGCTTAAAACAATGTTTCATTATGCCTTACAAGCCTGTGGCCTGCTACTATTGTCTGGCATTTCTCATGCTTTTTGTTCATCTGAGGGGTCAGCTGGGCTGGGGTTGGAGGGCCTACTATATCCTTACCTATGTCTGGGATGGCTGAAGTCTGGGGCCATTCTATCTGTAGGATCTGTCATTATTCTGTAGTCCCATCTAAGTTAGTTTTCATAGTGCTGTGTTTGGTCTCAGGACTTAAGGTTTCGGAAGGTTCCAGGCTGTTTGCGGCATAGGTTTGGAATCGGCAGGGCGTGACTTCCGCCACATTTTATTGGTCAAAGAAGCCAAAAATCCAGTATAGCTATAAGGGAAGCAGGAACAGGATGGGAAGAGCTGCAAGGTTGTATAGCAAAAGGAAAGATTATGGTCACTTTCTGCAAGCAGTCAACCTCAGTCACATCCCCTGGAAAATCTATATAGGTTGCTTGGTAATATTATTTTATGTGACCTTCCAGTCCTAGTTGTATCTTAACAATTAAAGCAGGTATCCTACTAGTGTTGCCTGAGAGTACATTAAGTAATCTAATTTGCAATCATAAAAAATATACAGCATATTAAGGATGAATTGTTCTGGCTAATAGACAAGACGAAGACTCAGTGGTCACCCTGATAATGTGTAAAATGCACCTCTGTTTTAATTTCAAGTCTCTGGCACTGCTGATCTGGTAAGGCTGGCTCTTAGTGATTCCGTAGCTGAGCATTCAACAGACTAGAATGTCTTTTCTGCCCAAACTGGTTAGATGTTTCTACGTTTGGAATGTGCCTACCATCACTTCTTTTTCTAAAAGCCAAATTCCCTGATCTTCTAAATAAGAGGAAAGTAAAATGCAGTGTCATTGCGTGGGCTTGTACATATTTTGAATATTTTCATAAGAAAATTAAAAAAGAAAACAAAACAAAAAAAACGCAAAAGAGAAGTTTGGAAGTTGGTAGAGTTTTGTTTGTTTGTTTTTGTTTTTGTTTTTTAAGATTTTATTTATTTATTTGACACAGAGAGAGAGAGGTCACAAGTTGTTAGAGAGGCAGGCAGAGAGGCAGATGGGCGGGGTGAGGGGGGAGCAGACTCCCTGCTGAGCAGCAGAGAGCCCAGTGTGGGGCTGGATCCATGACCTGAGCTGAAGGCAGAGGCTTAACCCTCTGAGTCACCCAGGCATCCCTGGAAACTGGTAGAGTTTTGAGGGATGTGGTTGTGGTTAGAGTTGGCATGGAACTAACAGTCTCCCCCCCCCCCCCCCAGCGATAATAAATTCTGATACTCCTTAAATCCTGAGTCCTGGATCCAGGAAGATCAAGACTGCTGATGCAGAAGGCTGTGCGCTTGTTATAAGGGAGAGAGGAGAGGACTGCCTTCTTTTCTTGGAGGGACAGAGGGGGAGAATTGGAAAAGGCAGAATCAGATTCAGCCATAGGGCCTTCTTGACTCTAACCTGAGGTGTGAAGGGCATTTTAAAAACAAAAGTTTTGATGCTGTGGTTCACGTAATTGTACGCAGGAAGTTGTTGTTGAAGGGCTCCAGAACGTAGGTTTTTGGGCCAGGCAGACCTGCCTTGGAGGACTGGTTCTACCAGCTGTGGGCATTGGGGCAAGTTATTTAAGGTTTTTTGTTCTAGAGATAATAAAAAATAATAATATTTACCTCAAAGGGTTACTTGAGGTTGAAGTGAGACACTGTTAGCAATTTGTAAAGCAACTTGCTCCATTGAGCTTTAAAGAGCTGGAAGCTACAGTTATTATTAGCTGTAATTAGATATTAAAATTAAAAATAATTTTTTAGAAATAAAAAGGCCAAGCATAGCTCCAAATGAAACTATTAAAATGGACTTAGGAGACATTAGAGAGCATCATATTTTTGTAGGTTTTTCAAATTTGTATTCGTTTTGCAAATAAATATATAATTTTCCAATTTGTATTACTTAGTAGGATTAGGGTAACAAAAAGGAAAATATAAAATTATTGTACCTACTTCAAATTCCGAATATCTCAATTACCTACCTTGAAATGCGATTTTTGTGTTGGAGAGTCCTCTTCTATAAAGGGCATGCTCAGGGTGGGGTGAGGGAGGATTACTCACAGCTTTTCACTCGATTTTAGATGCCATTCATTTCAGAGATCGTTCACTTCCTCTTCCCTTATTTAAAATACTCTCTCAGCTTTTCTTTAATTGTCTGCTGTAGGATCCTCTTGCTGGTGCTTTTTCTTAAAGCAAGAAGAGTTTTTTCTATAATCCTCCCTTCTCAACTCACTAAGTATTAGCTTGGTAGCATGGGAGCTTTCTAAGTGCTAATAAAATTCCTGAATTTTCTTCTGTTGTAGCCCTATAACTTAAACAAAGTACATTTCTGACCAGGAAGTTTTTCTCTCCAAGATCTGTTTTATTCATATTTGTATTTCCTGGTCATTTTATTTCATGTAAAATGACATTACTACAACAGAGAAGGAAATCACAGCCTCTTAGAAGGTTTCTTTTTCAGAAGTGGTTTATAAAAAATAGCAGAAGTGGGCTTGGGCCTGAAATAGGGTTTTGAGTCAATATGGTTATTCCATCTGGATTTATGGACCAGTTCCTCAGCTCTACCCCCAGTCTCTGGGCATCTATTTACATGAATCAAAATGCATGCAGGAGAGGAATCTGCTGGGAGGAAATGCAGGGTTAATATTCCTTGGGGAGAAAGAGCGAGATGAGGGAGGCAGTGTGGTGCCTGGCCAAGGAAGGTCAGCTGCTCCTTATTTAGAAGTGTCTAGAGCAGAAGGTGAGAGCCACATTATCATGAAGGAATATTTAGTATTTGGGCAGGCATATGCTTGGAATTTATGTCCAAAGGTCCACACACAGCTGAGGATGTTGCTACTCCCCTCAGTTCTGTGCTGAGATACGTGTGATTGTTTTAGCCATGTAGCACTGCATAACAAATCACCCCAACATAGTGGCTTAAAGCAATGGCGGCATTTCTTGTACTCACTTTTTTTTGGCAATCGGGGCAGAGTTTGGCAGGGATAATTCAAGGCTGCTCAGCTACCTGTCAGCTGGAGCATCTCCAAAGCTGGGAGTTGGAATGGCCTTAAAAGTCTCTCTTTTCACACATCTAGCAACTGATGCTGGCTGTGGGCTGGCAGCTTAGCTAGGGCCGCTGGTGAAAACACATGGGCTCTCCATGCGTTGTGTTCTTCCTCACAACATGGTGGCTGGGTTCCAAGCACCCAGATCCCAAAGAGCCAAGAGCCAGGAGGAAGCTATGTCCTTTCTATGATCCAGTCTTCGAAGTCACATGGTTTCACTTCTGCCTTCCTCTGTTGTTTGAAACATCTGGAAGCCACCTAGGTTCAAGAATCTATTTCTTGATAGGGGAGTGGCAAAATCATTGAAGAGCCCGTGGGACCAGAAGTAATGCTGTGACCGGTTTTGAAAAATGCAGTCTTTCCTAAAGACTCCTGGGGTTGCTGGAGTTCGTTAGGGTTAAACAGTTTTAGAAGAGCTGAGGAGACATTAGGTTTCTCGGGAATCATCCAGGCACCAGTCCTGGTAGTGAACTGTGCTGTTCTCCTGGCTTTTAGGCAGAAGATACCACAGGGGAACCACATAAGAACCCAGGAAAGGAATGATGCTAGTCTTATACCCAGCACCCCAAGAAACCCTGATGTATTTGAGGCAGTTATGCCTCAAATTAATTATATAAATTTGTGTATCAGTTTGAACGTGAATTCTTCTGGGCCATAGGCTGGTAAGGCCTACAGCAGTACAGGCTAATAATATCAGTCATTGAATAACTTTCCTGCAGTATGGTTTTATACCAGAAATTTTGTTTCTCAGTATCATGGAATTATTTCCCTTAGCCCTGAATCTATCTTTATTTTATTTTATTTTTTTTTAAAGATTTATTTATTTATTTGACAGACAGAGATCACAAGTAGGCAGAGAGGCAGGCAGAGAGAGAGGAGGAAGCAGGCTCCCTGCTGAGCAGAGAGCCTGACTCAGGGCTCAGTCCCAGGACCCTGAGATCATGACCTGAGTTGAAGGCGGAGGCTTTAACCCACTGAGCCACCCAGGCGCCCCCTGAATCTATCTTTAAAGTGACTTCTTCTTCAAATTGAAACCAGAAAGTATTGGATCCTTTTAAAATCAACAAGTAATTGTCTTTGTTACCATAATTTCAAAGATATTCATGGGTAACCTGTTAAATTTCTTATCCGGACAACTGGCTTATGTTACAATTGCATTCTTATCTTATCTCTTGTCCATTCATGTAGATACTAGATGTTCTTTTAACTGATTCACTTCTCAAAAAAGATTTCAGGGAAGTTTGACTTAATTTATGCTGATACAACTTTTGGTATAAGTTGACTTAAGAGTGCTTTCATTTCTGCTGAAATCCTGAAATGCTAAAAACACGTGATAATGTTCAAGGCTCTTGACTGATTACCATCGTTGACCAAAGCAGAGTCACTGGCAGATTTGGCAGTCAGATTCTATTTCCCTATCAACTCACCTCTTAGTTTCTCTTCCTTTGCATTTAATACGTTGTACTGAACAATGCTAAAACCAATGCTAGACCCCTTGTGTCTAATTATTACCTTTGTTCTTGGCCACAGCTGTTCATAAAAACTGCTGCTATGACCTTTCATGGCAAACCTTGACAATATCCTACCCTTTACCTTCTGGTGACTTCTTTCCTCTCATAATCTATTATAAGGAAACTTCTTGAAAAGCTTTTTGAAAAACTGAGCAAATTATACCTACTGGGTCACTTATATAGTATGCTACAAGTAGATCTTACTTAAAATGGGGAAATTTAATAGATTGGAAACAATTTTTTTTTAAGTGCTGTTTCTTTGGTTCTGCAAACTTTTACTATAGGCATATTGGTTTGCCCCTAATTTAATTCTCAATCTATTTACTCAAGAAGGAAAATTAGTTTTGTTAGTATATGGTTTCTTGAAGTCCTTTGGAAGTTCTCATATTTTTATGATATATGCCATATTAATGGTGATTTCAGGCACACTGGTTGTGTGTTTGGGTAACAAAATATATTGTATGATCTACCAGACATAAAAATTCATCATAAAGACTAGAAATACAGGTGTGAATATATTCCCATGTACTTGCTGGCCCAAGTCGGCTCAGGTTTAGTATGTTTAAGTTTACTAGGTGTGATGGTTAATTTTACGTGTTAGCTTAACTGGGCCACAGAGGGCCCACATATTTGATCCAACATTATTCTGAATATTTCTGTGAGGATATTTCTGGGTGAGATTAACACTGAAGTAGGTAGACTGAGTAAGGCAGTTAACTCACCCCAGTGTGGGTGAGCTTCATCTAACCAGTTGAGAACCTGAACAGAATAAAAAGACTGACCTTCCTCTGAGCAACAGAAAATCTTTTCTGCCTGACTGCCTTTGAACTGGGGCATCGGCTTTTTCCTGCTTTCGGACTTGAATTGGAATGCCATCTCTTCCTGGGCCTCGAGCCTGCTGGCCTTGGCACTGGGACCCCACCATCATCTTTCTGGGTTCCAGGCCTTTGGAAGTAGACTGGAACCACACTATCAGCTCTCCTGAGTCTCCTGCTTGCTGACTCACTTGGTACATCTTGGGGCTCACTGGACTCCATATTCATGTGAGCCAGTTCCTTATAATACATTAAAGAATATGATGTGTGTATATACCCTATTGGTTCTGTTTTCCTGGAGAACCCTGACTTATTAGTGACACTAACACACTAGGGGACCTCAGAGTTGGAACCACAGCTACAAACAAATCCCTATTCATTCTTCAAAGCAATGTCTTGAAATATATACAGTTTAAGAGGTAACAAAACAGGCTGAAGGAGATTGAAAGGATCTTGCAATATAATAGCAAGAGTAAAGGATGGGCTCAGGGTATGATGGAGGAAAATTCAAAAACCATGTGAGTTCTCCCCACACAGATGGCATTGATAAGGAGAGAAAGTAGGGGGAGTTGGTCCTGTCAATGTTGACAGTCTCCATCCTGTCTCACCTGCAGACAGGAGAGGCAATCACATGGGCTCTGCCGGGACTGGGATGGCACAGTGAGGAATGCAGCATGGACCAGATCTGCTTGAATCTGAACGAGATCAGGTAACCCACACCTGACATGCTACTTGCTGTCCCAGTGCCTTTTCAAGTGATGAGAGCGGTGATACTCAATCCAACGTTGCAACAGAGAAGAAGAATCAAAGCAGGACCTCCAGAGAGCCCCAGGGAACACTAGGCTTTTATGCAGCTAAGTGCAGTGATTAAGCATGCCCACAGCTTCCTCCGGGGAATCTCCCATTAATACAAAGGAAGGAGGAGTGGGAGGCCATATCTAGCACACAGATACCATATTGACCAGGAAAGGGGCTCAGGGGCCATGGTATCTCTGCCATGACTTGTTCAGGGTCTACAGGAAATAAGACCATGCCTGGAAGCAAAAGAGATGAAGTATAACCAGAAAAAAGACGAAGCAGCTAAGTCAGTAGACTAAGTCAATCACAGGAAGAACTGTGACTGGTGAAAGTGAGGTACTCGGATCTATTCGATCCTCCATGTCCCTCCATGCCACCATGGGAAGGGTGGGGGGCACCGGGTTAAACCACGCCTGGGGTCCTCTGACTCCACCTGCTCCGGCTCCTCACTGGGGCCATAGAGGGTCCCGGCTGCCATTTCTCTGAAGCTGCCTGCTCGGAGTGAGAGCTTCAGCCACACCCTGCAACAGGGGTTAGGATTATGTTCTATTACTAAGCGTAGGGTCTGGTGATGCCGAGTCCCTGGGTTGCCAGATCTGTCCCAGATCCCTCCCTTCTCCATGATTCCCTTCCTTGGGTACTTCTATCTCTTTCTTTCTCTTTTCCTCTTTCCTCTCTCCTTTCCTTTGTAACTCACTTTGAAAAATTAGCCTTGGTCCTTTCCCTTCAGTTCTTACCTTACTTATCAGGTGTGGCATGGCTAAGATCTGGCCAGCCCCTCACAGTAGCTTAGGTCTCCATTTCATTTTCCATTATGCCCCCCATTTGGATTGGGTGCATTTTATTTCCATCCGACCTGCCCCTCGGTTGATTCTGAGCCAGAGGCACTGGTCCGAGCTGAGGTCTCAGGAGCTGGCCCTGGAGGAGGAAAGGGATGGGAGTCATCCCGGGCAGGAGCTGACGGGAAGAGGATCTATTATCTGGGGAGTTAGGGCTGAATTGGAAACCAGAGTAGGTTGAAGCTCTGAAGTCAAGAGCTTGGCAGTCGCTTGAAACAGGACAGGTTTGGTAGCCAGAACCTGGCTAGATGTGCTGAAACTCAGTGTACTGGAGGCTGAAGGCCTTGTGGAGAGCAGCAGAGGGTCCCGCCTTCTGCTGGGGTGAGCAGTGAAAACACCCCCGAGGACCGTGCAAGTACAGTCTGAGCCTCACCTTGTTCTGGCTGTGTGAACTGTGTGACCTCAATGATGTATTTCCTCTGAGTTTCCATTTCTTTGTAAATGGACCATCCTTGCTCACAGTCCACTGTGAGGATTACAGACAGAGAATGTAGAGTTACTAACAGACGTGGCATGCGTAAGTGCTCATTATACAGTCACTGTCACTTAACTGCATGGCCTTGGGGAACTCATTTCACATTTCTGAGCTTCCGTGTCTCCTCCAGCAAAGGAAGCGGTCAGGTTACATGATCTCTAAGTCCCTATCCAACTCAAGCATCCTAGCCTCTATCCTAAACTCGCACTTGACAAAGGAGTCCTGCTTTCCAAGGCTATCGTATAGCCACCCGGAGACTCGGGCCCAAACTCACAAATTAGATTAAATCCCATTATTTTTAAAAACCACTTTTGAAACATTAAAGCCCACATATATGTTTAAATAACCTTGTCAAATTTGCTCTCCCTGCAGAGGGCTTTTCATTATTCTTTTTCATTAAAATAAAAATCCCTCTGGTTGACTTTCTAAATGTGTTTTCGTTAGACCTTCAGCCTGTTGTTAACCATTTTCAACCTAATATTAAACTCTGTCCTCCTAAATCTGAGTGCTCTGCTACCCTCTGAGAAGTCACCCACGATGATGATAGACTGGGCACTTAATATGCTAAATAATAATAATACAAAATCTAAATGTGTAGTGATCACTGGCTGCCCAACAGGGGTCTGTCACTCACTTCCTTTATCAGTAATTTTCACTATAAAATTCTTCACCGAAAGGGGAGGGGAACAACCCTGCACAGAAAATGTCTCCAGGCTACAGGCTGTGGTAAATAGGGTATCTAATATCCAGAAAATGAATATGCAGCCTCCAGAGAAACGTACGCGGAGAGGGGAAATGGATTCTCAGATTAGGAAGTTCAGTACCAAGGCAGAAAAGGAACTATTTTGCAAGAGAAAAGATCCGATGTAGTCAGTTTCACTTCTACTGATAAACTGCCCTTGGTATCGTTTTCCTCTTCTTTCTTTCAAAAGCTTAAGTCAAAGGTTTCTTGTTTCGTTATGTTCCATAAACCAAGTCATTCAGATAAACAGCCCTTTGCTGTATCCACTAATGATCGAGTGATTTGCTTTGATCTATTATTCAGGCGGTAAATTTCAGCTTCCTTGCCCTCATAATGTATAAACCCGAATGTAACCACCGTTGCCAAAGGAGATAACATGAAGTTGTCGATTTAAAAGAGGCATTTCCTTTTCCTCAAGAAGTCTGGTATGGGATATGTACACTTCCCATGTCATTCAGGCAACTGGGCTTGTTGCAAAGCCAGTCCACACTCAGGGGCTCTTTTTGCCAGAAAACAGTGATTTATCATGCTTTGGAATTTTAAGATACATGGGACACTATTATGCTATTCCTGTCTGTTACGATATGCTCCTGTTCCTGAATTAAGATGTTTTTTTCTTTTCCTTTCTTTTTTTTTCTTTGAGTGTGGCTTATGGAATCAGTACTTTATAGTACAGTGTTTATGTATGTTATCAGCTTCACCACAAAGTTCTTTCCTTTTTTGGCTCAGCTACATTGAGAGATATTTCTGCCTAGGTTGTGTTTTTGTTTTGTTTTGTTTTGCCTAATTCATTTGAACCAATTGGGCTTGTAAATTAGAATTCCCTTGGAATCTATTAAATCCGCATCAGTCCATATGTTCAGAGCCAGGAGAACCATCAGTGAGAATGATATGGGCCACCATGACTACTTTTACTTTAATCTTTGTGAAATCACGATTCACTATCCATTTGGCTTTAGGAAAAAAAAAATCAATTTTTTCCCAAAATCCCATGTGAACAAGAGTTTAAATTTTTCAAATGATTCTATACAGTGAAAAATATTATGACTATTGGCTTTTCATTGAAATGCATTATTTTATCATCCACTCTCTTTCCCTCTCATGTTTCTCTTCCCCTTTATGTACTTGCATATATGGACAGATGGACCATACCCTAGTCTATGCTCTCCATTAGTTCTGGGTGTGGAAGGGATCTCGTAAGACATTAATTCCAAAGCATTCAGATCTTTTATGGGCATTTCTCCTCTAGTCACTGCCTGGGTAGCTTTTAAGATTCTAGGCACAGAAAGAGAGCAATCAATCTTATTAGATTAGCTCTTCATTAAGCAATGTCCTAACATACATTACTCAAGCTCTATCGTCTGGCCTTCGATACAACTGATCATCTACTCCAAATTATCTTTCCTTGTGGTTCTTAAGTAATTTACTCTACCATGTCCTTCCTTCCCACTCCAGACCCCATGTAGCAACTTTTCTTTTAAGTTTTACCTGGTTTCCTAAATATATCTGTTATTCTAGAGCAGCAAGTTTAGGTCAGAATAAGACTGACATTTCTCTCCTACATTATTTTACCTGGAAAGGACTTTGGAGAACAGTGACTTTTGGCCTCCTTTTGAGAGCTAGGGATTTGATAATAATTAACTTCCTTGATAAACAAATTAGTGAGGAATTTGAAGGCCATGGTACCCGTTGTGTAAACGGGCCAGTAGCCTGGTCACTTGTTCTTTTATGAAAAGAAAGGAATGATTACATTGTATTCTGGTCTTGTCTATTGCGAAAGGGCTCCTGGTTTAGAATTGAGTCGGAAGGATCTAGCGCGGCACGAATGAAACTGGATGTTTGTGGTGGCGTGTGAGTTTTCTTAGTCTTTGGCTCCTAGGAGCGGAATTATATGACTTTGCAAATAAAGAGGTAGTTGGTATTTAAGGGCAGTATCACTACCATAAAAACTAACGAGTGTTCAGATTTTTGTATTATGGGTAACTCCTGGACTGACAAAATCCAACCTAACTCAATTGCTTTCAAAGTTCATTGCAAAGTGCTTTGGGATTTGCCTTGTCTGTCTTCTTACTGGCAGGGATCACCCTTCTGGCTGCCTGATCCTTAACTCTCTGAACAGCTTCTTCTCCAGTAAAATGGAAATATGTATAGGTTCTGCCCATGAGGTTGTGTTAGGATTAAATGAGGTCATACAGGTGGATTTGGTGAGATAATATATGGGATCTGTTTTGGACAGCACCTGGTATATAGCAAGCCTTGGATACACATTGGCTATCATGTCAGCCTCATCCTTACCACCACCATCGTCATCTGAGTCATTTAGGTCCTGAGGAGTTAATTTTGGAAAGAAATTGCTCCTCTAAACTTTAGTAATTCAAGGGTGGGAGACTTGCTGGGAGTTGTACTTTTATTTAGCTCCCTACCATCAGTGTGGTCCATCTGATAATGTGCTCACAGTCGAAACCATTCTTGACCCCTCCTTCTAGGTGGAAAACTATCTTCCTTCATCCATTTCCCCAATTTTATTTTCTATTGACTTGCAGAAGGTAGCATAATGGCAGAGCCTTTCCTGATCCTTCTGGCCCCATGTCCACCTTCTAAACTGTTAGAGCATTCTTGGGTATTTTTATTTTCACCCAATCCAAATTTCCTAATTGTGCAGTTTGTGTAAGAGCTCACAGAGCACTGCCTAGTGCAAAAGTGCTTTTGATGGCAGCACCTGTTTTTGTCCTGTTTTGACCACCCTGTAATGTTTTCAGTGCTCTGTTCAGGAATCCTTCAGTGCATCCTGTGAGGTTTATCAGATCACAGGACATAGTCTCCTACTGGTAGTAAATACAGTGCCTTTGAATGGTAGAGCAGGGCTGGGATATGTCTAGTTCTTGCCACAAGAAGTCACATTTCCTAGTAACACCACGGTATTTTACCCTCCACTAACTGGGTACAGAAGAAGAGGTTACATTTACTGATATCTACTATATACAAGTCACTTTAATAAATGCTAATATCCACTGGGTTTTGTATATGTCTTACATGACCTAACTTATTGAATCCTGAGATACAAAGTCTGTGAGGTAACTACTCTTCTTTCTGTTTCACAGAAGAGGATCTTGAAACAAAGAAAAGTCACACAACTTTCTTCTGTTCCCCCAGCTAGGAAGAGGCAGAAATGGGACTTGAAGCCAGAAAATCTGGCTCTTCCCAGCGTGCTGGTTAATTCCCAGAGCAAGCCATTGTGTGGATGTCACTTTCTTAGAGAGGAGGAATTAGAACTCAGGGACATGAAGTAACTTGCACTTTCCTTCTACCCTCTAGCATACGGAGGAAAGGAGGTAAGTGTCATATAACACACAGTAGCGGCCAATTCTTTACTGGTTAGAAGGAAGCCAAAAGCAGGTATGGATGGGGTTATGCCTGCCTATGGTTGTTTGCCAGAATCCTGCATGTTGTCCCAGGAAAGCAGGTCCATGAAGATGCCCAGGAAAGCTGAGGGAAGTGTGAGGAGCCAGTGAGGTCTCTGTCTGGAAGCACATTGGAAAAATATGTTTGCAATCCTTCTAGCGCACCTGCTGGCTGATTCAAAAGATGGACTGAGTTTGTTCTCAGAAACTGTAATCCTCCTGGGCCCATCTCCAACATGCTGGCAGGAGAGGCAGGTTGGCCTCCCCCTCATCCTAAGGGGAGCCAGCTGAGGAAGCTTTCTCTGCAGATGGTTCTGCCAGACCAACACGAAGGTAGAAGGGTGTTGGGGAAGAGAACCAAAGCAGGGGAAGCAGAAAGAGAGAAAGGACAGGAAATAAAAGGGAATGAGGGGAAATAGGGTAAAGGCAAGAAGCCCAGCACTGGAGGGGAGAGTGAGCCTACAAGGGACCCCAGGGTCTCCTGTTTTCCTGCTTCTGGGGAGAAAGCCGATTTCTTCCCCTCACAGCTCAGAATTCTACACCAGCCTCCCCAAAAAACTCATTTGAAAAATTAAATTATGTCTGAGAAGTAAGCACCCCACCCTCAAAGGCCCTGGAGGTCAGAATAATCAGGATTTAAATTAATTGCTTAATGGAAGAAAAAAAAAACGATTCTGAGAACAATGCTGATAATGTGCTAAAACTAGGGTATGTTTGTAACTCTTTGAAATGAATCGAATTGCTGGTTACAAGAATTAATGCTTATAGAGAAATTGTGATGGAAATCCCCGAAGTTAAGTATTAATTCCTTAAAGCAATTGGTAATTAGTGAAGAATTGTGCACTTACAGTCAGTATTACATTCAGCACTTAATTATACACTGTCTCCAATTGTTTCCAGTCGTTGCCTGTATGTTACTCTTGTCTCCCCAAACCTGATCATGAACTCGGTGCAAGCCGTGCCCTGCCAGGATTCCTTCTTTCACTGGTGTGTCTCACCATCCCAGCACAGCCCTAAACATACACAAATACTCAGAAGTGGATGGATGCTGATTGGGCTCAATCTTGGAGCTTGGAGAAAGGTGGCCTTTTGAAAGAAAATGTATTTCGTTATCCCAGCATGCTCAGAACTGGGCATATTCCTCAGGAAAGCCAAAGAAGTAAACACATTAGGTAGCTTGAGATTGCATGCGTTGAATGGAATAGAAGATTTGAAAGCAGCCATCTTAGTGGAGTGAAAAGAAATTGTAGACCACTCGAGATCAGGTGCTTGCTGTGGAGCAGCTGGATTGGGGTTTTGTTGATTTCACATTTTACAAAGACTGAAAATAGTCATTAGGCCTGGAAGGGGATCAAGAACAGAGGGCTCCAGTGCTGCAAGGCTGCCTCATAATTTGGGGTGGGGGGGAACCTCTACACTTTCCAAAAGCTTTAGCTGCGATTTGTTTATTTAAAAAGCAACTGAAAAAGCATAACGTTGCCACGTTCCATTTGTGACCCAAAGAAGCATTTACTGGGGCGCCTGGGTGGCTCAGTCAGTTGAGATCTGCCTTCAGCTCTGGTCATGGTCCTGGGGTCCTGGGATCGAGCCCCATGTCAGGCTCCCTGCTAGGCAGGGAGCCTGCTTTTCCCTCTCCTCCCCACTCGTGCTCTCTCTCTAGCTCTCTCTCTCTCTCTCTCTCTCAAATAAATAAACAAAATCTTTAAAAAAATGAAGTATTTACCATTATGTTGACTAGGTTGAAATTGGTTTCTCCATGTGGCGGACATAAATAGTCACTCTGCTTTTAGGAATATTCACTCGTATTTTCACATCTTTCTGAGTTAAGTCACATTTAAAAACATTTAATGTGTGTGTCTTAATGACAGCTTTTTTGGAAAGAATCTGAAGATTAGCTTACGTTTCATATATGTTCACTTTCATTTTTTATGAAAAGGGGCACTGGTGATGGAAGGTTGGGAAAGTACAAACAACGGTATTTTGGAATAATTATCAGGTAACCAAGAGATGAGTGCAGATATTACTTTCCATCAGTTCCAGGTAATACTCTTACACTAAGGAAGGGACTTCTAGAACTCGCCTGTATCTATTCTCAAACCTCTTTCCCACTGTTCTTCATGTTACCTGCTACATTCTAGTAACTTCAAATCGCTTATGGCTCCCTGCATATGGCATGTTATTCTAGTTCTTTGCTTGGCCTAGAATGCTCTTCCTTCTTCCCACTCTTCTTGCTCTTACTTATGCTTTAAGACTTCTCAGCAAACCTCCAGAAAGGCCCTCTCCCTAACTACACAGATTGGATTGGTACTCTATTGATCTATGGTGCTGAGGGTAGCCTAGCATGACTCAATGTCATTGCCTTCCATATTATATGGAAACCCTGATTGTATGTCCCCCTGGTCCACTAACCCGCAAACCTACACCTTTCTTCTCCTTCTTCTTCTCTCCCTCTCACCTACATCTCTCTCTTGTTCTTCCCTCCAACGACTAGCACAGTGCCTAGCAGCACACAGAAAGAAGTACTCTCTAAATTTTGGTAGTCACAGCTATTGTTGTTATCAAAGGGCTAAGAACAGAATCTTTTTGTGTGGTCAAGGTAAAGAATATTTCATCTTAGGATTTTTCCAGATTGGGGAGGGTACAAGGTCCTTTAATTAGGGGTGTGTGTGTGTGTGTGTGTGTGTGTGTGTGTTATTTTATCCAAGACAAATATATGTCTTGAATATTTTCCTCTAACAGGATTTCAGAGGAAATAGTGCTATTGGAATTTGAGGCTTTGTGGATGCTAGTATTCTCAAAAATTTGAAAATATTTTTATACTTGAAACATGGAGTTTTACATTAAGTATGATATTTTATACCTAGTGGGATATGGGGCTATTTAAATGCAAGAAGCTTAATAATGACTAAAGGATTCTTTTCAAATCTGCAAAATATAACACAGTTGTTAATTATTTCAGAAGAATAAATGAGTCAAGCAATGTGATATAGCAGAATGTGTCCTTGCTCAAGAATTGGGTGCCATAAATTTTCCTTTAATTGGCTCTGTGATTATTCCAAGCTGCCTAACTTCTCCAGTCCTTATTTGATTAAAACAAGAAAGATTACCAGAAAGGAGCTTAAATTCCACCCTAAATGCCCTGCTGGTGTTATGATACTATATTAAAACATCTAAAATTATCTAGCACAAATGGACTATATGAATGCAAGGGAGGACGTACAGGACGACAGATTAGAATAGAGTGTGCCTCATCAAGGAAAACTTCTGGAAAGAGGTGAGTTCCTAATTCAGTTTTGAAGGAAGAAGTAAAGAGAAGCCTTACAAAGTAGGATAAAGGGGAGCTGAAATGTTTCTATGGTTTTCATCCTTTCATGTATCTCTCACCTGTGGGAAATAGAGGAAGCAGAAAAGCACACCTTAAGTCAGGCTCAGATGTGCAGACCTTATTCACTAAGGGTAGAGGGTAGAGAGGAAGCTCGGTCAACAGAAATGGATTTCCTGAGGAGGCAGGAGACTTATGATACTTTGGGGTTCTGTGTTCTCCCCTTATATCTTGTAGAGGAAAAAAAAAAGTATATATCTGAATCTTCCTTATATAAAGTATTATTTTCCCAAGTCTGTTCTTGGCCCTTCTTCCGCCAATCCTCATCTGACCTAAGAGCTTTTCTCTTCTGTCTCTCCTCTAGTCTCTCCCACTCCTTTTTTTCTTCCTATTTCCCTTGCTTTTGGGGTGACTGGGATAAATATAGCAGAATGGGCTTAAAAATAAGTGTCCACTTAAAAATGTAATTAGCTAAAAATGGCTTTATCTTGTCTGTTCCTACATCTGTCATATTCCTTTTATATTGTTAGTGACTTCAGTGCAAACATTCAAACATATGAGGGGCTTTGATTTTAGGTGCTAGTAGCAGTAAAATATGAGACATTGTTTTAGGTTGGGGGGAGATAGAAAATTATTTTTTTTCCTCATTGACCTGATCCACAGGGGAGAAAAAAAATTATAGGGTCTTGGCCTTACTCTATTTCTTTCATAAAAGAAATTCAGCATTTTCTCTATGCCCTTCAATCCCTTTTTAAAATAAGAACCAAAGAACATAAAATGTTACTCAATAAAGAGTGTAAATTTTTAAAAATTTGCATAGTGGTATTTTTTAAGGAAATCAGAGACGAAGGAGATAGAAAGAAACAATGTTAACATGGAGAGAGATATAGAGAGAGCTGTCCATATACAGAAAGAGACCAGTGGGAAGGCAGGTGTGACATCCTGGCAAGACTATATGCTTTGTTTCCAAATTGATGTCTAGTTTTCATTCCAATTTGCTACTTTTCTGCTGCGAGACAATTTACACAATCTATTCCAACATCGTTTTTTTTTTGTTGTTGTTGTTGTTTATTTATGAGGAAGGAAAATACATATTCTACTGGGTTACTAGTGAGATTAAAATGAAATATCCATCCTATAACTATGTATTGAGTCCCTGTAATATGTCCTTGTTTCTGTTTCTAACCATTTGTTTTTGGTCCTTATCCCACTTGTAATCGATACCTTTTCTTATGGCTCCTGCCTTTCCCCATCTGTCATGTCTTGATTCTTATCTCATGAAAATGTAGGAGACCAGAATATGACTAGTGGGGACGAGAGCATGCCGCACAAAATATACCTTTTTGGCATAAGGAATATTTGGAGAAAGAGCAGATGCAGGAGAAGCCCTGCAAACAGAGTAGACCTTACCCTGGTGTAAGGCCATCTCCCATTTGTAAGGATACCAAGAAGAGAAAGAGGGCTGTAAACCACAAGACAACCTTAGAGTCGGAGAAGACACTGCTTCAATTTGGATGAACAGCCTTACTTTTGTTTGCCATACATTTTCCTGACTGCCCTTTCGTAACTGGCCTCCAAAGACTTTGATTTAGCTGAAGATGGAATTTGAGCCTGACTTCTTAGCCACTTCCTTGAAAGTCACTCATTTCCCTGAGGGTCTCACATGTATATATGAGATGTACATGTTACTGTACTTCTGTTTGTTTTCCCCTTGTTAACTTGTCTAGATAGATAGAGAGAGAGAGAGAGAGAAAGAGGTATTTAAAAAGATGAACACACTCAAGGGCCTGCACAGAGAGGTAGTATTCCTGCACACAACGGAACAATGGAACAAGAAAAAACAGACATAGGAGACACGCTTTGTAGGTGATTACTGCATCTTTTAACACAAAATTTTGGAAGTAGTATTGCATTTTAACAAATGCAATAATGACATCCTTTCCTTTCATACCGTGTATGGATGTTGGTGTGGAGGGTATAGTATTTAGCCAGGGGCTGCTGATTTTCTATACTTGCCGGGGAGAGACAAGGGCAGTACAGTAATGAAGACCGGGATTCCTCAGTGGGTCCTTTATCTGACCTACTGTTTCACATGCCTTCTCCAAATTAAATGTTGATATCTGGATGGGATTATTAATATAGTCAGAGTAGGTATGAGCCAATAAAAAGATCAGGAATCATTCTGCATTCTATTTATTTATATCTTTCAATTTCTCATGGTATTTTCACAGTATTTGAAGGCATTTTTATGGTAGAATGAATATCTGTGCAGAAATCAAAATAACAGAAATAAATGGAAGAACATCTGGCTGATTCAATCATGTTAAAATCTGAAGTCAAACTTGGCTTATTAATAGTTATGACTTGAAAATATGTCCTTGGGTTTTGTCTAATGGTATCTAGCATGATATCTAATGATCGAAAGATTTAGCTTTTTTTAGTTATTTAAATACCGTGGCTTAAATTTTTTGTTATTTGAAAGTAAACAAGTGCTTGAAAATTCAATCTATCACTTCATACTTTTCCCTTTAGGATAATAACACATCATTTACATATTTACTTACATTTACTTAAGGCTCAAGCGTGTGATTACAGTAAACTTGTTAGAAGTCAATACTGTTTTGCTCATGTTAATGTAATACCTTTAAAATTTAAGGTGGTAGTAAGTGAAGGTGATGTACCATGTAAGTCTAGAAATATGTAATTAGTTCCTTGGTAATTGAAGCTGTGGGTGTGAAAGTTTGTGTCTCGGCCACAACCTGCACTAGCTTCAGATGAGATCTAAAAACAAAGTTTAAAAATACACATTTTAAGAGAAGTATAAATAATAATTACAGTTACCTCTATTGAGTACTTACTTTTTGGCAGACAGAATCCTAAGGAGGTATGCGTATTATCTATCTCATTTCCCACTCTCAGCACATCTTCAAACTAGCTATTTGTTTTTATCCCTGATGAAGAGGTGAAGAAACAGAAGCTCACTGACTTGACACAAATCGCAAAGTTCTTATAGCTACTGAGGGGAAAGGCCAGAATTAAAATTTGTATTTGTTTGATTCTAAAACTTTGAGACTTCTACGTATTAGGTTAATTGATGTTCTATTCACTTTAACTAGATAAAAGGGATTTAGTAACTTCCTTGGCATTTGTCCATTATTGAATTAAAAGTATTGTTTTAAGAAAAAAAAAAAGTATTGGGGCGCCTGGGTGGCTCAGTGAGTTAAGCCTCTGCCTTCGGCTCAGGTCGTGATCTCAGGGTCCTGGGATTGAGTCCCGCATCGAGCTCTCTGCTCAGCAGGGAGCCTGCTTCCTCCTCTCACTCTCTGCCTGCCTCTCTGCCTACTTGTGATCTCTGTCTGTCAAATAAATAAATAAAATCTTTAAAAAAAAAAAAGTACTAAAAAAAAAAAGTCCCAATGCGGGGATGGATCCTAGGACCCCAGTATCATGATCTGAAGACAGATGCTTAACTGAGCCACCCAGGTGCCCTGTACCTCTTCTAAATGGGGATAAATTGCTGCCACTTGGCAGGTTGGAATTTGCCTAGAATGCCTGAAACTTTAGTGCAGAGAATCAACAAGATGTCTGTGACCATACCTCATGTAAAGGGTTGGGCGTGTGTTAAAGGTCTACCTCCAGTTTGCAGAACTACCCACAGCACTGCCCTACTTGACTTGATTTTAGCTTGATCCCGTGGCTTGTCCATCCATTTCTGGCCTCTTACTATCCGACTAACCTGGGGATCTTGGACTATACATTGGATCACTGAGATAAGCAAGCCACACATTTCATAGTTTCTGTTTTTACTTTATTTAAATTGTGCAGATTGCATAGGTGTATTGGTGAACAGAATGATGTGTACTATTAAAAATTTTTTCTCACTTCCTTATCTTTTTTATTTTATTTTATTTTTTGTTATTTACTTAAGGAGAGGCAAAATGAAAAGTAAGTAAACAAGTAAAGTTGAACTCTCCTGAATTAAATGGTTACATAATAATAACAGATGCATATTTTTCAAATCTTGCCTCATCCAGACATAACATTTAAAAGTACTGCTTCATGTATTTTTCCAAGAAGTTTCAATCAAGGTTTCTAATTTCCTTTAACAAAGAAAATGAGAAGAAAATCCATGGTTAAGTCTGTACCTTTGATCTGTAGTTCAGATTAGTGCTCAACTGGTAAGATTCACTTATGTTGTTGCAAGCAATGTTGCAAATCTATCAAAATCTTGCAAAGACAAACCTCTAAAATGACAAATACCGGTCTTGTTATTCAATTCTGCCTCACTGAGCTTAAAATAATGATTACACTTGAACTGTCACCTCTCATTCTATTTCCAATAGCTCCTGTCGTATGTATCTTTATACATACAAATCTGAGGCCTCCTCTTTCTGTTTAGTGACAGAAACAAGCCTTGTACATTCTGCCTGGGCTCTACGGCCCCACACCCATAGGTTGATGGGACCAGAATTTTTATACAGGTGTTTTAGGTTTGTCAACCTGTTTCCAAGTTGAATTGGGTTATTTTTTCTGAAGCCATGTTTGTTAAATTAGCACATTTTATTTTCTTAGTTCCTATGTTTCCTTGGCGGGGCTGGGGAACCCAAGGAATCAAACGTGAGGGGCTACATTTGTTATATGCCTGGACTAAAATTCAAATGGCCCCTTAAATCATGGGTTCCAATTCATAGAGGTCTCTATTCCCATTCTTGTTCTTTGTTTTGTTCCCACAACAAATATTTATTGAACACCAGACTTGTTTTAAGCATATTATAGTTAATCTGTTTCTGATTAGTTAATTGACTTCTTTGAGGTTATTTAAATCCTGAAATATGGATCGGCTTACACACTCTCTTCTCTACAACCGGAAGTTTTGTTGGCTATAGTTACGTCTCTAAGTCTATTTCTTATTTCTATTAACATAGAATGCCCAGTGCAGTAATCTTTACTCTATTGAACAATAATCTTACTTTAACAGACTTAGATTTTTTGCATTCAGTTGCTTAGCCTGTAGGAAAGGCATACCAGTGTAGTCTATTGAAAGAGTCGAGAGTAATAATAGTACACAGATTGAGGACCAGCTGTACATCAAAACGTCATCAGCACTTTATACCTTATCCCATTTAATCCCGACTCTGGGCAGGTTATTGTTGGCATATTATCAATGAATTCACTGAAACCCAGTGAAGTTAAAAATTATAAAATGTGAATTGCCAGTACTTATTTACGATTATGTATTTAGCTTTTCCATGAAGCTAATTATACATTATCTTTTATTACCCCTTAGAAGTTTTGTGCGTTTGGCTTTTTCTTTTCTCCCAGTTATATTCAGTTTGAGGGTAGAGAGCATATTTCAGACTTTTTCATTTCCTCACATCACTCAGTTAATAATTTCCTTCAAACAATAATTATTAAATCAAATTATTGTATACAGTCACAAACATTTTCCTCTAATCAGCATTTTTGCCACTTCAATAGAGCAAATATTTACTGGATGCCATTGCTGATTGTTTCCCTGGGGATCAGGAACTTAGTTCAGGGTGATTCGCTCTCAGATGGACCCTGCAGAAGAAGGATTAGAAGAAGTAATCACTGTTTACTCCCTTACTTTACTCTTAACAGGAAAAGGTATTCATATTTCTTAATTTCTATAACCTGTTTTTCCAAGGCGACATGAGATAAACATGAATATCCTTTTCAAATTTCCCTTTCAAATTTTAGAAGGGGGCATAGATGGAAGAAACATGTTTTTGAAGGTTAGTAAGTCCATCACTGAGATGGGAATTAAAGGTAGCAGCTGGCCTAAAATAAAAAGGGCCTCTTAGCTCTATTTGCCTGAGCTCTTGCAGAGAGAACACTTGTTTTAATAGGCTTGGGACTTTAAGGACGCAGTTGAGACCATTACAACCTGAAGATCACAGCCCTATTATTACCAAGGAGGATTTAGGGCTATGGTTATAGATAAGTATGTCCCGCCGATGAGTTAGCTAACCACAGAAGTCTCAGATTCCACAATGTCACAGAATCCCCAAGTGCAGGTTGTCATAAGGACTCAGCACATATTTTTGAAATGATTTTTTAGTTTTTTTTTCCCATTGGAAGTTGTCCGTATTGAGTCAATACCTTGGTTATCCTTTGTCTGTATGACTTCCGTTCCCAGCAGGCAGCCTGGAAAGAATGTTATTTTTTATTTGGGGGGGTCATGACATCAACAATTTGAGAAATCTGAAATTCTTACTCAAAAAAAGCAATGGTTTTCCTGACAAGACTCTGACTGTGGGGAACGAAAAAGAAAGCCTTGACAAACACATACCTGTGTCTCCATTCTCTTTCGTTTTGTTTAAGATTGACTATTGTTTCTACTCACCTCTTCCTTGATGAGTCAAAAGAGTATGTATAGCTTTGGGCACAGAAAAAATAGCAAAGATTTTGCCTTTTCGAGGTTAGGTGTTTGTAGCAGGAGAAAAAATTGTGGACATCATGTTAGAAACGTTGGGGTGAGAAAATACATGAAGAACAGCACTCCTGTTTACCAAAACCCAACTCAGCGCTCTTAATTACTGGAGTCCAGCAAAAAAATCTTATGGGAGCATAAGTAATAAGGGAAAAAAAGGGGTGGGGACAAAGGCAGCTCTGGGGATTCGAACTGGGGACTTGACCACTGTCAGGCTTCTCTCTTTGTTGCCGTCTTTCCTCTCTGCTTTTCTCTGTTTGTGGGTCTCATATCCTCCTATAGAAAGTCAGACTTTCCCCATGAGTCAGAGAACAGAGTCACCAGCATAATTCCAGTTCAAGTCCCATTTCCTCTAGCCCATAACTCCTTAAGCTGCTATTCTAAGTAATTTCATCTTTAATCATAAAATGCTTAGTATTGCCAATATATACATCTTTCTCCATAATGAGATTATGAGTTCTATGAAGTTAGGGCCTCTCTCTTATGGTACTTTAATTTTTATTTTGCCTTCTATTGCCTACAGTATAGAAGTAGATGCTCAACACAATGTTTTATAATCCAAATCAATAGATTTATTTCCCCATTTCAATAGATGTTTAAATTTGCACAGCACTTCTAAATTGTAAAGAGCCCTCATATATATTTTTAATCAACACTGATCTCCTTTTCATTCTACCTAGTGGCCTTACTTCACTACCCTAAAGTATGTCCACATGGGAGGGGAAGTAAAGTGTGTGGGGGAGGGCAGCCTTTGTGAGGTGAGTTTATTGTGAATAAGAAAAGACTCTTGGGATGGAAAGCTGGGATGGAGCTTCCAGTAGATCTAAACCCCAAGGGGCATTTGGAAGCTAACAGTTCAAATTCTACCATCACTACACTTGTGAACATAACATAAGGTACAGAGTTGTTGAATCACTATGTTGTACACCTGAAACTAATGTAACATTGTGTGTCAACTATACTCAAATATGAATAAATAAATAAATAAATAAATAAACAAAACCCTACCCTCTATTAAAAAAAAAAAAAGCTGCTTACCTGTTTTTGCTGAGAATCACATCAGGCAAATGTGAGTAAATTGTGCTACAGAACGTGGTTGAAGAGATTTTGCTTGTGATAAGTCAGTTATGATTAAAGGCTGTGAAGACTCAGAAAGAATATAATGTTTGCCGACATCAATCTAGCCCCGTTATTTAATGAAGATTCAAACTGTGCTACAGTGACTCTTGCCTTCTCATCAGAAAGCCTCCTCCACCCATACCACTCAGAACACCTTCCTCTCTGCGCTCAGGAGCTGAGGACCGCAGGGCACGGGCAGCGACAGCACAGTGATGGAATGTGAAGGAGGGATTCAGTTTACTCAGTAAAAGGGAATTCCAGGGCCTGGGATTTGATCAGTCATGACCTTGGGCAGGTTGCTTAACTTCTCTGAGTCTCAGTTTACACCTCTGTAAAATGAGGGGCTTGATGAATAGGTGCTGTTCACACATTTTCAGGCACAGAACATACCATCTCAGCTTATAACTGTAACTGCCCAGTGAGACAATTGTCAATATTTTCATTATTTCACAGATGGAAAGAATGATAACCAAATTAAACAAAGTTGGCTATTTAATTAAGGTAACGGAGCTAGAAGAGGTGGGCTGAACAGTCCAATTCTGAGTTTTTAGTTTCAAATACTTTCCCTTTATTTGCACCTCAAACTGCTTCAGTATCTGTAGTGGAAAGACCAGTGGGGATTACACAGTACCTTTTTGAAAACCTAAACTAATACAAATCCAAATATCTCATCTTATCAAGTTCAAAATAACTTGCGTTAGTATTTTCACTAATTTGCTCATGTAAGATCTGTTTTCATCTTCTCTATGCCAAGGATGATGGTAATAGAAAAAAAGAGACTTATTTTTGTATGATGTTCTTTATAGGTGACAAAGGCAAATTGATAATATCAAAACTCCTGAAGGGTGAGAATTTAGAATTTCTCTTGTTCTTTCCATCTATTTCATTGTTTAGGTTCACGTCAAGTCAGTACACACACGTATCTGAAAACAAAACTTACTGGTCCCATTACATTATCGCATATGATATGAGAGCAGAATAAAGCCAGAGCCGATGTTTTCTTATTAGCTGCCAGCCTTGCCAGTTAAGTTGTAGCTGTGGATGGATCTGGGCATCAGAGCTGAATTGGCTATAGAATTACATTCTTGGCAGTACCTGTGAACTTCAAAGGGAATGTCAAACCACCTGTCAATAATCCAGAAATAGGGGATCAGTCATTTACTAAATATTTTAGTGGAAACAAGTGCAAATAAATACACTTTAAAATCTCCATAAACAAGGAAACAATTTTGTGAAATTTGGCCTGTTTTTTGCAGAGGGATTTCTTGACATATAACATACTTCATAACAATGTATATCAATTTCAAAAACTACCCTGCTTCACTAAGTCATTTTGCAGCTTTTGTCTCAGGAATTGGAGAATATTCCCGGCAAAGATGTTACACACCTCTTGACAAAAATGTTTTCTGAAAGTGAAAGTAATACATATTACTGTTGTTTGTTACATGTTTCCTTTTACTGTCACTTTCATATTATCTGTATTGCACTTGATCATAAATACAGAAAAGTGCACCGAACACTGTGTAGTAGTAATTAACACAAAGAAATCACTTTGTAACCATCACCCACGTCAAGAAAAATAACACTGGTAGGGCACAGAACCTCCTTTGAGTCCCCCTCCAGACAACACACCCTCCCTTCTTTTGCAGATAACCATTACCCTAACTTCTGATAGAATGGTTTAGTTTTGCTTCTTTTTGGAGTTATACAGCATACACTATTTTATGTCTGATTTTTTTTTGTTCAACACCATGAGACTCTTCCTTATGGCTGAATGTGATTATATTTCATTTATTTTTATTTCAGTAATAGTATTTCATTTCATGAGCATATCACAGTTCATCTGTACATCTACTGCTGATGAACATCGTGGATGCTTTGATTTGGGGACTATTATAAAAAATACTATGGACTTCTGCTTGGAAGCAAGCTGGGCTAACAGGATGGGATAAATCATTCCACCTGAAATAACAACAAAACTGGACCAGGTATGTAACTGTTTTCAAGACTCTGGGCATAGGCAAGGAAGGACTGTGATCGTGATTCCTGTAAGATAGGAAACACACAAGGGAGCCCTATGATTTGCCTTGAGAGTTTCCAGGCCATGATGCAGGAGGAGGAGCCCAGGTAGCTTCCCTGAGTTTGTAAGAGTGAGCATGGGACAGGAGAGAGAGAGTTGCCTAGAGAGAACTCTGGGAATCTTGAAGGTTCCTTTTAAGTAAACAGAAGAATACTGATCAGCACATACATAAAGTAAGCTACCTGAGGCAGGAGGAAAAATCATCTGAGTACATTAGAAGGATCAACACTAGTAGTCACACGGGGAGGGCATCCTGCCTGACTAGAATATTTGATTGGAAAATTTGATGATTCCCAGGGTATTGGGGTAGAGTACTTTGCTTTGGTCCCACCTAACACACCTTAAAAGCAATTCCATAGTTTGCGGGACTATGCAAAGATGGTGCAAGATGGAAATGCCAGGTCCCATGTTCAAAATCATTAAGACTTTCCAACTGCTGTGCGTAGAATGCTAACCCAAGCCTAGGGCTTCTGTAAACCCCCGGGGGCCCTGCGTACTTAATCAGGTCACATGCCCATGAAGCAGCCCTGCTTAAAAAGCAAGCCCAGAGGGGCACCTGGGTGGCTCAGTGGGTTAAGCCTCTGCCCTCAGCTCAGGTCATGATCTCAGGGTCCTGAGATCAAGTCCTGGGACTGAGCCCTGAATCGGGTTCTCTGCTCAGCAGGGAGCCTGCTTCCCCACCCTCTCTCTCTCTGCCTGCCTCCCTGCCTACTTGTGATCTCTGTCAAACAAATGAATAAAATCTTTAAAAAAAAAATAAATAAATAAAAGCAAGCCCAGAAAGGATCAGACTCTTCCCAGGTATCTTAACTTTATCTCTCAAGCCCTTATAGATCATCGCTACTATCTGTTTTTTTTTTTTTTTCTTTCATAGGATTCTGATTCTTCATAGGCATGATTATTTTTGATTGCGTGCTGGATAGTATGTGTAAGAAACTGTAGCAATAATCTACAAACTAGAATAATGATATCTACATCCATAGAGGATATACATATTTTTTTGGCAATCTGGGACAAAAGAAAGCTAAAATTCCCTTAACCTATTTTCAGAGGTTGAGTTAATTCAGGGATAGCTTTTAGTTACAGTGAGGGCTGATCTACTTCTGGTTCATTACTACTTAATGGGTAGTCCTTCATTGTCCCAACCTGAAGCTTGCAGCTTTTTTTTTTTTTTTTAAAGAATTTATTTGTTTATTTGACAGAGAGAGATCACAAGTAGGCAGAGAGGCAGGCAGAGAGAGAGGGGGAAGCAGGCTCCCTGCTGAACAGAGAGCCTGATGCAGGACTTGATCCCAGGACCCTGAGATCATGACCTGAGCTGAAGGCAGAGGCTTTAACCCACTGAGCCACCCAGGCGCCCAGCTTGTAGCTTTTTAAGAGATCTTTACTTGTACAGGCCTTGGAGTCCAATCTTTTATTTTTATTTTTGTCCCTTTGGTCCTGTTAGTTCTGATCAGCTTATTAGCCTTTAGCTCTCTCTCCCTGAATTAACAGTTGCCCCAGGGAAAACTCGGCCCCTCAGCGCTACCCAAGGATGATTTTAGAAATCAGCATAGTTGGATTTAAGCGATAGCTTAAGTCTTAAGAAGAAATTTCATTGTTTCCGCTGTGTTAGATGCTTTACGAATCTCATTTTAATATGTTATTTAATGTTTAATATGTAATGTTAATGTTTTTTAACAACTCTATCAGGAAGGGAGTAGTATCCCCATTTTGGTGAGCTGGAATGCCTTTCTCGGGTGGGTTAAATAAGGTACCTGAGGGGCGCCTGGGTGGCTCAGTGGGTTAAGCCTCTGCCTTCGGATCTCAAGGTCCTGGGATCTCAGCAGGGAGCCTGCTTCTTCCTCTCTCTCTGCCTGCCTCTCTGCCTACTTGTGATCTCTGTCTGTCAAATAAATAAATAAAATCTAAAAAAAAAAATAAAATAAACAAGGTCCTTGATGCCACACAGTTGGAAAGTGGTGGGGCCGCTATCTAACCTGGGCCTTGCTAACTTCAAAGCCTGTCCTCTTTAAACTACATTCTCTCATTTAACATAATGTAGATTGCAGATTTTTACAAGTAATATTTATAGTGTTAGGAGACTGCTAGAACTAAATTTAAAAAGTACATTTAAATGAGTAAAATAGCTGACAGTGTCAATTATGGTCTTTTACGACGACACACTATTTAAGGACTGTTTTAAAATCTATTCCAGTTGGTCGATTAGACGATGAAGATTTCTGCCCCTGTATGGAAGTAGGTTGAGGACTCTGTGGAAGAACCTTTTGCAAATACCCTTGTCAGTGATACACGTGGACATATACGTGTGTGCCCATGCATGTGTGTGTCTGGTGGAGATCAGAAAATAGGCAGGTGCCTTGGAATCGTTTTAGTCCCTCTTTTTGCACTTAACCCTCTGCATTGGGTTCATTCACTCACTGGAAATGGTAATAACCTGGCGATGCATTACACCTTTATGCTGTATTTGAATGGCTTTGAAGGCCTTACTAAAGCCTCCAGAGCTGTGGTTTTATCATAAATTCTGACATGAAATCCAGTAGGATCCTTCCCCAAAGACTTGGCTCTGCAATATTTATCATTTATACATGTAAGCATAGATAGCCAGGCTGGTTCCCTTTTACTTCACAGCCAATATTAGTGTGTTACCACAACCAGAAGGAAAAAAAAAAAAGAAAGTCCAATTTTTAAAAGTACTGAAGGTGTTTCAGTTTACCAATGCAGTTGTACCACTCATCGCCCTGAAAACATTCCTAAAATTTCACCTTAAGCATCTCTTTCTTCCCCAATTTCCATTCCTCAGTACAGATACCTAAAGCCGTATCTTTCTTATCTTTCCCTCCCAGCCCCTCCCCCGGCTGCGGGGTCTTTGGTGTGTAAAGCTGAGGTCATCACTGGAGGACCTGGGGCTGAGTACAGCCCGTGGGTATGTGGAGTTTGGCCTTCACAGAGTGTTGAAAAATTTGAATGAGTTGCCAACCTCTGAAAGTCAGAATATGTCATGTTAAAATCCGGGTATCTCGGCTTCCCTTGGCAAACCAGAACATTTGGTGACCCTAGACTTTCTTCCCACATGGCACTTCTCACTCCGTGCTTTCCAACAGTTAGTGGTCCCCATTTAGCCCCTTCGTCGACATTGGAATTGGCAGCTTTTGTGATAAAGAGGGCCAGGCTGGATTTGGCTTCTTTTACTTGCAAACTCTTCACTCGGCTAAATATAAATGAGCTTCTCAAGGGCCTATATTTCTTAAAAGGCTGAGAGAGGGCGAATGTAAATACTTATAATTTAAATATTCCCATCAAGTAAAAACCAACAAAAAGTGCAAGTGTCTGCCCTTTATAATCTATGTGGTGTCAGAGGCCATTTCTCAGATGGGGGCATCTATGACTGCTCCCTGGGCTAGTTAGGGCAGGGGTCGCTGAAAGGCAGAGAGGGAGGGCAAAAAGTTGCC
This sequence comes from Martes martes, assembly GCF_963455335.1. Classification (NCBI taxonomy): domain Eukaryota; kingdom Metazoa; phylum Chordata; class Mammalia; order Carnivora; family Mustelidae; genus Martes; species Martes martes. The sequence goes on along the minus strand of NC_137888.1, from coordinate 56,954,520 downwards.
CATATTCTATATAAATCTGCCCAACATCCTCTTTCATGATGTGCAATTCTCCCTCGTTGGTGCTGAGCTTTTTCACGCCCTTATGTATAGGTAGCATCAAGATCTCAATCATCCCGGGGTGGGGGTGGGGTGCTCTATAAAGGAGAATTTCCCTCTGTTCTCAGTCCACATCATGTACTGATTTGCTCTGAAGTTCAGCATGTCATTTTTTTCCTCCACAAGGAAGCTTCTGCTGCATTTTGCCAATTAAGTATTTGACTGCTGACATTTTTTTAAACAACAGAGAAGTGAGACTGAGATCCAACTACTGAAGGCAGAGAGAAGCAAAGAACTATAGGTACTGGGCCCTTGAGAAGAGAAGTAGGAGATGCATGGATGTTACAGGTTAGCGAAAAGGGAGTAAAAGGACCTGGGGTAGGTAGTGGGAGATAAAATATGCACGCATATGATTTGCAGCATTTGAGTATCAGAGATAGACAGCAAAAATCAAGAATTTTTAAGGTTTGAAGTCTTGTGGATACTTAGTTATTAGCCTGCCGGAAGTTAGCAGCTTCTATATACAGACTCCATTTTAGTTTACAGAATTTGATCTCCTAGGCAACTACCTTATTACATTCACAATTCCCCACAGTGCCTAATTTTAAGGTATTTACAAATTTAAAGCATTGCTTTAGGATAGGTGTTCAGATTTTTTAATTTAAATTTATATCAAATTTATTATAATATAAATAAGTGCTTGCTCCCTGAACCATTACCATCTTGGTCTATGAGCTAAGATATTTTATTTTTTTTTTAACTTGAAAAAATTGTTGTAAAATATACAGAACAGAATGTAGCATCTCAGACATTTTATTTTTATTTATTTATTTATTTATTTTTTTTTCATCTCAGACATTTTAAAGTGTACAGTTCAGGGCACCTGAGTGGCTCAGGGGTCAAGCAACTGCCTTTGGCTCAGGTCATAATCCAGGGTCCTGGGATCGAGTCCTGCATAGGGCTCCATGCTCAGTGGGGAGTCTGTTTCTCCCTTTCCCTCTGTGGCTCCTCCTGCTTGTGCTCTCTCTTTCTGTCAAATAAATAAATAAAATCGTTAAAAGAAAAATTAAGTGTGATCACAGTGTTATGCACCAATCTCAAGAATTTTTTTTTAGGACAAGATCTCCATCAAAGGATGTAAATTCTTTAAAATGAGTCAGTTTATTTACTTGTTTTTAATGATTTATTTATTTATTTTAGAGGGGGGAGGGGTAGTAGGAGAGGGAGAGAGGGAATCTCCAGCAGATCCCCCACTGAGCACAGAGCCCAATGGAGGGCTCCATCTCAAGCCCCGAGATCTGACCTGAGTGTTCAACTGACTGAGCCACCCAAGTGGTCCCTAAAATTAGTCAGTTTAAATATCAGTTAGCTTTAAATGCAAAAATCATAATGCCCTTCATAAAAGAATTGATGAATTTTTGATATTTGCCCAGGATGAAATGTGGTTTTTAAAATATGAAGTAGTGTTTTGTCGCACAGTACATAACATAATATTAGTGAGATATCCTTTCAGCAAGATTGATCCCAAATATACAAAGTGTTAAGAGAACAAATATCACTGGATACCCTTAAAAGCCATGTTTATGTTTATTTTCCCATTGGCATCTCTCCAATCTCCTCCAGGCTGAAGACATCCTTCCTTCTGCATGTGTGACTCTTCCAGAATTTTAAGGAAACCTAGAGGTGCTGTTTGGGGAACTAGGTATCTTCCTAGTTCCTGGACTTTTTTTTTTTTTTTTTTTTAAGTAAGCTTTATGCCCAGTGTGGGGTTTGAACTCACAACTCTAAAATCAAGAGGCACATGCTTTATCTACAGAACCAGCCCGGCACCCCTGGGCTTTTCTTTTGTTCCCTTTGGATTCCATTCCAAGATACCCAGCTTAGTTCAATTTTTTCCCCTTTCTCTTACTCTTTTTTATCTATTTCATTCCATTATTCTGCAGTCATTTCTTATTATTTTCTTTTTCTTAATTTTCACATTCTTTGCTTTTTTTCTCTCCTCTTTTCTTTTCTTTCTCATGTTTTTACTTATTCTTTCAGTTATTTAATTATATTAATTACTTATTTTTTTAAAATTTTTTAAAAGAGGAGAGGTGGGGGAGGGGCAGAGGGAGATGGAGATAGAATCCCAAGTAGTTTCCACACCCAGCACAGAGTCTGACATGGGGCTTGATCTACAACCCTGAGATCATGACCTGAGTTGAAATCAAGTCTGACACTCAACCAGCTAAGCCACCCAGGCACCCCAATTACTCACTTCTTTTTACTCATTTCATATGTGTATAAAAAACTAGCTGTCATGTGTGCTATCCCATGAATTTGTTTTAGCCATAAAAAGATATAACATTAAAGATCAGGAAGGAACTGTGTATGCTTAAAGTGTCCCCACCTGTCTCTTCTCTGCCCACAAGGGAGGAGGTTCAGTGTCCCCAGTTCTTCTCTGTCCCAGGGCCACCTTCCTCAGGTGTGCAAGAGTATGCATAACAAGAGGTCCAGTGTGTCTCCCATGATCGTTTGTTGTTCTCCACCCTGTGTTGCTCCAAGTGTGCACCTGGCTCAGCAGTGTCATTAATACAAGACTGTTGGGGGTTAAAGCCTCTGCCTTCGGCTCAGGTCATGATCTCAGGGTCCTGGGATCCAGCCCCAAGTCCTGCTCTCTGCTCAGCAGGGAGCCTGCTTCCCTTTCTCTCTCTCTGCCTGCCTCTCTGCCTACTTGTGATCTCTGTCTGTCAAATAAATAAAAAATTTAAAAAAAACCTTTAATACAAGACTGTTGGTGTTGCTGGCTTTTAGAGAAGGTAGAGGATATGGCAGTAATTGTAGCAAAGTCAAAAAATACCTTCATCTACGTGTTAGACATAAATTTACCTGGAAATGTGCCAGCCATTCTCCATCACTGAGAACTTTTTTCTCAGGAGCAGTGTTTCTTCTAAAGCCCTGAGCTCCCTTGTTAATGTTCGGGCTTTATTACAAACATGTTGATATTACATATCAAGATATTTTAAAATCCTAAATTTCCCTAAGCTAATTTAAATTCAAAACTAAATATACTATCAACATAATGACACCTTCCTACTTTTGTATCAATAGGAAAACTCTATGTTCATAATTTATGGAATAAAATTAAACTTTACAGTAGTTTAACTGAGTATCCCAGAACAGAGAAGTTTTATTTCATCAACGTATTTTGAATAAATCAATTAATTTTCTGCTCTCAAAAATGAAGTTGTTAGTTTTAATCATCAGAGTAAAGTTGGAATTTTTTTATTATTTTAAATTCCAAAAAGTGACAATGAATCCAACTAGCTAAAAATATAACTTTAGTTCTGCTTTCAGTATTCCAATACAGCTCAATTTCACTTTAAAAAATTTTATGGTTACCAAGATATTAAACATTATTATTTAAAAACCCAGTACCATCATTATTTAAAAACACCAAATGTACCCATCATACTAACATATTCATAGGCAATTTTGTTTAGTTGCATGATTGTTGTTTTCTACTTTTTTTAAACATTTTTTAAAGGATTTTATTTATTTATTTGACAGAGAGAGATTACAAGTAGACAGAGAGGCAGTCAGAGAGAGAGAGGAGGAGGAGGAAGCAGGCTCCCTGCTGAGCAGAGAACCGGATGCGGGACTCGATCCCAGGACCCTGAGGTCATGACCTGAGCCCAAGGCAGAGGCTTAACCCACTAAGCCACCCAGGTACCCCTGTTTTCTACTTTAAAAATTGTTTTATTATAAACATTTATCTTTTATTTTTTTGAGAGTATGCCTGTGCACCCATGTAGGGGAGGGGCAGAGGGAGAGAGAAAGAAAGAATCTTAAACAGGCTTCATGCACAGTACAGACCCTGAGATCACGACCTGAGCCTAAATCAAGATTCAGAGGCTTAAACAATTGAGCCACTGAGGTGCTAGCCCCCTTATTGGAAACATTTATACAAAGGATGCAGTTAATATAATTATTGTAATGGGTATTTGATATTCTTTCTTTTTTTTTTTAACTTTGTCTTTTTTTAAAATTTAGTTTAATTTAATTTAATTTAATTTTTTTTCACTGTTCCAAAATTCATTGTTTATGCACCACACCCAGTGCTCCATTCAACAATACACGCCCTCCATAATACCCACCAGGCTCAACCAACTCCCCACCTGCCCCCCCAAATCCTCAGTTTGTTTCTCAGAGTCTACAGTCTCTCATTGTTTGTCTCTCGCACCAATTTCCCCCAACTCACTTCTCCTCTCCATCTCCCATTTCCTCCATTTTATTCCTTATGCTTCACAAGTAAGTGAAACCATATGATAATTGACTCTCTCTGCTTGACTTATTTCACTCAGCATAATCTCCTCCAGTCCCACCCATGTTAATACAAAAGTTGGGTATTTGTCCTTTCTGATGCTGGCATAATACTTCATTGTATATATGGACCATATCATCCAGAAGAGACCCCAAATTTCTAAGGAAATGTTCAAAAAGAAAAACAAAACCTGGGGCATCATGTTGCCTGATTTCAAGCTTTATTACAAAGCTGTGATCACCAAGACAGCATGGTACTGGCACATAAACAGACACATAAACCAGTGGAACAGAGTAGAGAGCCCAGATATGGACCCTCAACTCTATAGTCAAATAATCTTCGACAAAGCAGGAAAAAATATACAGTGGAAAAAAGACAGTCTCTTCAATAAATGGTGGTGGGAAAATTGGACAGATATGTATAGAAGAATGAAACTCAACCATTCTCTTACACCATACACAAAGATAAACTCAAAATGGATAAAAGACATCAACGTGAGGTAGCAATATCAAAATCTTAGAGGAGAACATAAGCAGTAACCTCTTTGACATTGGCCAAGCAACTTCTTTCAAGACATGTCCCCAAAGGCAAAGGAAACCAAAGCAAAAATGAACTTTTGGGACTTCATCAAGATCAAAAGTTCCTGCACAGCAAAGGAAACAGTCAACAAAACAAAGAGGTGACCCACGGAATGGGAGAAAATATTTGCAAATGACACCACAGTAAAGGGCTGATATCCAAGATCTATAAAGAACTCGTCAAACTCAACACACAAAAAAAACAGATAATCACATCAGAAAATGGGCAGAAGACATGAACAGACACTTCTCCAAAGCAGACTTTCAAATGGCTAACAGACACATGAAAAAATGTTCATCATCATTAGCCATCAGGGAGATTCAAATCAAAACCACACTGAGATACCACCTGACACCAGTTAGAATGGCCAAAATTAACAAGACAGTAAACAACATGTGTTGGAGAGGTTGTGGAGAAAGGGGAACCCTCTTACACTGCTGGTTGGAATGCAAGTTGGTGTAGTCACTTTGGAAAACAGTGTGGAGATTCCTTAAGAAATTAAAAATAGAGGTAACCTATGACCCTGCAATTGTGCTACTGGGTATTTACCCCAAAGATACAGATGTAGTGAAAAGAAGGGCCATCTGTACCCCAATGTTCATAGCAGCAATGTCCACAATTGCCAAACTGTGGAAAGAGCCAAGATGCCCTTCAACAGACGAATGGATAAAGAAGATATGGTATTTGATATTCTATTGAAAAGTATCATTATTCATTTAGCTATTCCTTTGTTGAAACTGTAGGTGGTTTCCTGCCTTGCTCTTTTAAATAATGCTGAGATAAATAGCTTATCCCAACACTGAATAAATATTTATTGAGTGCCTACTATACCGCAGGCACTATTCTAGGCAATAAAATACAGGCATCAACAGATGGAAATTCTTGCCTTCATGGACCTTATATCCACAGAGAAAGAACACAGAAAATAAGTTAAATGAGCAAATTATATTATATGCTTGAAAGTGATGAGGGCATTGGAGAAAAATAAAGCAAGGAAGAGCCTGGAGAATGCAGAGGGTGGCAGATGTCATAATAGGATGATCTGAGAGGCCCTATAAGAAGGTGACATTCGAACAAAGACTTGAAAAGTTGAGGGGAAAAGTCTGGAATACCCAGCCTTGGAAAAGAAAAATGCCCAGCACAGTTGTGGTCCTAGGAATAGTGAGCTGTCCTTGTGAATGGAACTGTGGGAAAGGACATCGGATCCAGGATCTTACATAGCTTTGCAAATTTGGTAAGGCTTCTGACTTTCTTTCACTCTAGATGAAATAGGGAGCTATTGGAGAATTTTATTTTTTATTTTTTTAAAGATTTTGTTTATTTATTTGAGAGGGAGAGAGAGAGAGAGAGACAGCACAAGCCAGGTTGGGGGGGTGTGCTGGGCAAAAGGAGAGGAAGATGACTCCCTGCTGAGCAGGGAGCCCAATGTGAGGTTCCATCTCAGGACTCTGGGATCATGACTTAAGCTGAAGGTGGCCACTTAACTGACTAGGCCAACCAGGCACCCCTACTGGAGAGTTTTAAACAGAAATGATATGGATTGACTTGTTAGCAGAATTAGTCTTGCTACTGTGTTGACTCTGATGGGGTAATAATAGAGGCAGTGAGACCAGTTAGGAAGTGTTACAATAATGCAGTGAAGAAATGGCAGTGCCTTGGATCATGGTGGTAGCTGAGATGTTTATGGAAAATGGTCAGATTCCACATGCATTTTTAAAGTAGAGCTGGAAAGATGTTTACAATGCCACCATAATACAAAGGTATACTATCTAAACATGAGTGTTATATATTTTTTCTCAAAAAAAATGCTAATACTTGAAAATTATTCCAAAGTTTACTTTTACTTTCATGAACTAACAAAAACTCCCACATGTGTATGAACATCACCTCTTCCATCTCACCTGGCTCACTTAGCGAATTTCACGGGCATTGAACTAAATTTCAGACCTTTTTTTGTTTTCTTTCATAATTGAGATGTTATTGGTCATTCTGAGGAATGACCATTCCTCATACACAGACATTTCAATTTGTGCACAATTTTTAACATAGGTGCTGAACATCTAAAAAACCAGGTCTGTGATTCTTTTCCAAACAGTTATTCCAGTGACTTTCTCACTTAAAACTTGAAGGCAAATCTTCCTTAACAGGATATCAAGTAGGAAAACCTGCAAGCGTTGATACGCTGTCATATCACTAGTCCCACTAATTCCCAATTTAATATCACCTACACTACGTATTCAAATTTTCAGCTTTTTCCAGCACATTAACAAAGTTACCAGGAAAAGCAGGCCACCGCCCAAAGATGTTACAGAGTGCACAAAATTCTCACAGGGAGAGCCAAGATCAAGGAGTGGTTTTCTTTAGGAAACAATCTACAAAAAACAACACAGGAATAAAAGTAATTTAAAATATTCAAGACATATTACATGCACGACTGACTCTGAATTGCCATTTAGTATGCTTTGTACCGCAGGATAAAAAACTACCACTTCTATGGAATGTTAAGCTGACACCCAAGACAATCAAAGCCTCTGGTATTCCATATCCTACAATCTTCTGTTTGTATCACAAAATAAACAACCAGCAAATGATTATGCATTTTTAAAAAAAGGGGGGAAAAAAGCACTTATACTAAAATATGGGATGAGGCAGGATTCTCTACTTCTTTTTTTTTTTTTTTTTAATTGGGGGAGGGAAGCAGGCTCCCCGCTGAGCAGAGAGCCCGACGTGGGGCTCAATCCCAGGACCCCAAGATCATGACCTGAGCCGAAGGCAGAGGCTTAACCCACTGAGCCACCCAGGCGCCCTGGACTCTCTACTTCTTAAAAATGTTTCTGGACCTACTAAAAACTTGCATTTACAAAACAGTTGATAAAAACATTCCTGAGACAGGGACCAGGAACACTGGTAAGGCATGGCGTGTGACATTAACCGGATTTTGCTTCTTTCTCTCCTGCTTCATCAGAGGCTGGACTCTCCTTTTTAGCTTCTCCGTCTTCTGCAGATAAGTCTTTTTTTAAGTCATTTGGTTAGCCACTTCCACTTGTTTTCCCTCTGCTCCCCGTTTCCCTTTTGTTTGCGCTTTTTTTGTCTGAAGTTTCATCCTTGCCTGCTGCCTTTTTTGGCTCATTTCCACTTTTGCAGAAGCAGGCTCTGGAGACATCAAGAAGCCCCTCCTGGTCTCCTTCGCGGCCTCCGCAGCAGAGTGGACCTCCCTCTTGGGCTGCCTGGCCACTGCCTCTCTTCCAGCCCCAGGAAATCCCTGTGAAAATAATGAACCATGCTTTACCGATAGTACTGACAAACATTATGCATTATATAGCCCCTGTCCATGCCAGCTCTTTGTTTCTCGTTTTCAAAATATGCTGCAAAATAGCCATGTGATGTTGTAAAAGGGATCAACTAACCCAAACTGCACAGAATACTCTTTCAGTTTTGGCATCCATTGAACAAAATTGTAACATCTTTATTATTACAGTTTTTTATTCTAAAGTGATATTCCTAGGAGGGGAGGGGCAGAACCTCCAGGAACCAAGCTGCAATGGCGGTGCCGGATGGTCTTTGGCTGGGTCCTCATGTGTGAGCCGGGTGCTGTGGGGGGGGGGGGGGGGCTGACCCAGCCAGAGCTCACTGTCGGCAGTGGCCACCCCGGATGATCTTCAACTGAATCCTGTTGCTGAATTCTTTGTCTTCCCACATCATTTGCTATGTCAAACAATCCTGAAGATATTTTCATGGCTAGTGCTCACAAAAGCCAAATTCCATTCAGGGGCCATGTTTAGTTCCTGAATGAGTTTCCCCATGCTGCCATAGATAAGCACCACAAACCTGGTGGCTTAAAACATCAGAAATTTACTCGTTCACAATCCTGGAAGCTAGAAGTCTGAAATCAAGATGTCAGGAGGACCATGCTCTTTCTGACAGCTCTACGGGAAAGTCTGTTCCATGCTTTTTTCTTAGCTTCTGGTCCGGCAGGCAGTCCTTAGTGTTCCTTGGCTTGTAGACACATCATTCCAACATCTGCCTCTGATGTCACATTACCTTCCCCCCTTGTGTCTTCGTATCCTCTTCCCTCTGTGTATGTCTCTGTGTCCCTTCTCTTCTTATGAGGACTCCAGTCACACTGAATTAGGACACACTCGAATTCAGTATGATTTCCTTTGAACTTGGTGACCTCTGCCCAGACCCTGTTACAAATAAGGTCACACTCACAAGTACCAAGGGTTAGGGCTTCAACTTATCTTTCTGAGAAATACAATTCAATGCATAAACATTGATTCGAGAAAAAAAATGGCTTCCCAAAGAACCAATCTGAAAAAAAAGAAATTATTTAGAATTAACATTAGAGTAGAACCTATTCAGAACTTGAGATTAAATTTGTGGTATTAGAAGGAGAAGATACAGATTCTCAGCTGTCTTGCCCCCCCATCTTTCAAGCCTTAGCTTAGTTCTGCCTTCTTACTGAAGGCTGTTGAACAACTCTCTGGATCTCTCCTACAACAATATTATTTATATCAGATGTCTTTGTTTACAGTCAAATATTCTTCTGTATTATATCCTCATTGGTTTTGATTGGTTTAACTCCATCTTCTGCAGCAAAATTGCCATCTTTTGAGGACAGGCATCTTGGTATTTTTATTTCTCTGGTATCCTCTTGAAATTTCTATCACAGTATTAGAAATATTGATTGCGTTAAACTGAAATACTCAAAGCCCAAGCTTGATTGGATAGCCAGTACGTTTGGCAGAGAGTTATTTTCCAGACCAACCATTTACCCATCTTTCAAGTCACAACAAAGGTGTTCTTTCTTTAGGAAATGATACTTCCACTCACCAAGACTGAGTTAAGCGCTCCTCCTATGAGCTCCTGTATTACTCTGACCTTATGCTTCCCACGCTGCATTTTAATTTCCTGATGACTTGTCTCTCTCCCCTACTGAGTTGTGATCTCCATTGATACACAGCCTGTGCCTTGTCACTATGGTCTTTCCTGTGTCCAGAACAGTGGCTAGCCTGTGGCTGGCACTCAATAACTAATGGTAGAATTAGCTCAGTGAATGCTTAGACACTACGTTGAATTATCTTTCCCCTGGCTTTATCTTCCCTGTGTGTAGAGTCAAGGAAGAGAAATGATGATGCTAAGCAGAACTTGCTTGCATTTCTAACTGAGGTTAGTTGAACATGGAAAGGGTTAGGCAGCTGTACCAATATAGAGTTTTGAGAACTGTGATTGGTCCCTGCTGTGGCTCTGGTCAGGTTGGTAGAGGGCTCTAACTTGGAGCTCACTTTTATGCAGGCTCCAAGGAGGAATCCAGATGACATTGTTTAAGTTCAAGTGCGTAAAATGCCAGGCATGACAAGACAAAAAGATATGCTGCTGGTGACAAATAAACAGGAGCCAAGAGGCACAATAGTCAACTTCCATCAATTTATTTCCATCTGTTCATATCCACTTAACTACCCTGAGTTTATTTAGAGACAATTATCCATGGCAACGAACCACAGTGGTCCCTCTGAGGAGTCTGTCATTTTTCATAAAAAGACTCAATGAAAATTCAAAACCAAAAGACACCACAGTATAATTCCCAAACTAGTTATTGTTAATTACAAAATAAAATTAAATGTGCCAAAGGGGAAGTAGTGAAAGGCACTCCAGTCTTTCATAAAGGCACCAAGAGGAAGAAGTATAAATTTCCTCCAAGACACCCTGATGTAGAAGATTATGGATGAAGCCAACAAATCTTACGTGGCTACTCTCTAGAAACCCTAAATTGCTTCACCTTATCTGAGCAAAGTCAGTATTCAGTACTGTGAATTAGATGAACAAATCAAAATAGTGAGCTTTCCCCTCATCGGTGCATTAGAAGCCATTTTTAATGGACATTTTTATGTGAAAATTTTTCCTTCCATCCAAGGTATTTGACAAACTAATTAGCTGGACAAGAATGTGATACGCCTATAATTAAGTTTAATGTACCTTTGACAAATACTCAATCCAGTTTGAAGGTTTTATAGGATTGAAATTTCCCATCTTGCTGGGCATTTCAGTTGGGGTTATTTGCTGTTATCTCAGACTCTGGGTACCTACCAAGTCGATCATGTCCTGTAGCTCCCTTCCTTGTTCTGCCTTAACTATTTCTGTAAGTGGTATGACTATTTCTCTAGGCATCCTGACTGGAAATTTTGAAGTCGTTGTGGTAGCCTTCTTTTCTTTTAAAATATGGATCTGTGTTAGCATTACTTGTGTTCTTTCTTTTTAAATAAGATTTACTTGTTTATTTTAGAGAGAGTGAGTGAGCGTGAGGAGGAGCAGAGAGAGAGGGAAAGAGAAACTTTAAAGATTTGTTTTAATTTGTTTTAGAGAGAGAGAGAAAGAGAATGTGAGTGGTAGCAGGAGCAGAGAGAGGGACAAGCAGGCTCTGTGCTGAGTGCAGAGCCTGATGGGGGTGGGGGAGGCTCTTACTCCCAACCCTGAGATCATGACCCGAATTGAAATCAAGAGTTGGATGCTTAACTGACTGCTCCTCCCAGGGGCCCCAGCATTATTTGTGTTCTTAATCAAGGTGAAATTTCTTTGTAAAACTGTGTTCTTCACTAGGTGTCAAGTGTCCAATGCTTCTTTTCACTGCTTGGTGACCACTGTCCTGTGTGTTTTTATCTTACAGGTTAATTATAGTAATAGTTCCCTGATTTATTTTTTTTCATTTACTTTACCACATTACTGATTAATCGTCCTAAAAATATTGGTTTAATATTCTAAGCACTTTGTGAGAGCTGTTTCTCTATCTTATTTTCCTACTTCCTGATGTTGTAAATTATTTTAAAGTATTCTTTTAAAGATTTTAAAAAATTTATTTATTTGAGAGAGAGTGAGAGAGAGAGAACACGAGTGGGGGTGGGGTAGAGCAGAGGGAAAGGGAGAAGCAGACTCCCCGCTCAGCAGGGAGCCAGCTGTGGGACTCTGGTCACGGGACTCCAGGATCACGACCTGAGCCCAAGGCAGCCGAAGGTGGCTGACTGAGCCACCCAGGTGTCCCCTAAAGGTTTATTTTCTAATTGTTTGTGTCCATAACTCACAGAGTTTATATTTCACAGGGATGTTGCAGATCAAATCCACGTGCTCTTAGGTACATAATAAACCTTGGGTAAAAGCTCAGCATACCAGGTGGATAAAAGCAGAAATGCCATAGTTGAATGGGGAGGGGATAATAGCATGTGGGTGAGGTCAGGCTGCCAGCCATTCTCCAAGACCCAGGTGAAGGATCACTTCCTTTCTGAAGCTTCTCAGGTCTCTCCAGCTTCTATTGATGCGAACACCCTCTAGTCACTGTGAATCTTATTAAATACTATATCATGATAGCTTTTTTACAAATTTTATTTTCTCACTTGCTTTATAAACTTTGAAGAGTGGGGATACAATGCCATGAAAAATATTGATTAATTATTGCCAAACAAAATATGAATAACACCTTATTATTTATTTATCTATGTGTTTGTTTATGTATTTATTGTTTTAATTGGTCCTTCTGTTTTTTTCTCTACCTTCACACCCATTTTCAGAAATACTATTAATTTTTATATGTTTGGGGTCTTTTCCAAGATAATTAGACTGCTTCTCAGCTTTTCTTATTTATTGAGTGTTCCAGAAGCCACATTCTTGGATCGAGGGTAAGGGTTAGGCGTAGGGTTAGGGCTTGGATTTGTGGGAAAGGATCTCCTGCATGACAAATGACATTTACATATTTAAGTAGTGAGAAAGGATTACATAGTGTTACTCATGAAGAGTGAGGGGGAGTGTCTACGTTTAGTTTATATGCTTTGTTAAATGAAACGTGGCACATTGTTGTTCTGACACATGTATAATGTGTATTACTTCAAAAACAGTGAAGGATATAAATCATTTTTATGTCCTAAAATGTGTACAGTTACTATGAATTTTCCATATTTGAATTACTTTTTGTGTTATTTCCCCTAATACCATGACCAGTTAGTTTTCAAGCAATGCACATTAACAGCTACTGCATGCCAGTTAATGTTGGATGTCATGTATAAGTTAATTTTTATTTCTACAGAATCATCTAGACACAGAGTGCACATCCGAATGGTTGGTATATTTACTTTAGGAGGAGCCGTATGTATAAGGCAAAGTCAAAACAGGAATGCAGCGATCACTGTAAACATTTAAAACTGAAGAAATGTAATATCAGGAACTGGTTATACAGATGACAGAATCTCTAGGAAACCAAAGAGCAGATGGCAAGACAACCGAGGGGTTTAGCGGCAGCAGGAACTTCCTATCTCCTGCTAATGAAAGGAGGAGGAGGAGGTGGACTGTGGTCCCACAGCAACTGGAACAGAGTCGGCCCCTACAACAGGAGCGATGCTGTCACAGAGGAGATGTAGTCCCTGCCAAGGACAGTGGAGAAGGGGGAGAAATTCCCCAGCTCACCCGCCTCTCCTGTCCTTCAGTCCTCGGGCACTGCCTTCCAGTTGGCTACATTTACCCAGAAGCCTGGGGGCAGAAGAGTCTCGGAAATACTTCCCATGGAACAAAGCAGACCCATGGGAGGGGAAAAGGTATTAGGTAGGAGACTGATAGGCACCCCTTTTCTCAGGAGATGTATGACCGAGACAGGAAAAACTTGTAGCTTTATTTGTCTACTTTGGACACTGAATCCTATTGCCTTTGTCCTGGGCTTGCATCTACTGTAGTTTTTTTTTGTTTTGTTTTGTTTTGTTTTTTTCCTTTTCAATTTCTGGAAAGTTATTGTAGACCACAAAAAGATAAAATGAATGTCCTCTCTACAGAAGGATCTGTATGCTGCTGCTCATTAAACTAGAATGAGCGTGATATGCACCCACCTCTCTTATAGACAACTCTGTGATTATTGATATAATTCTACTGTAGTACTGGGGGGCTTCCTACTAACCAACAACCTCCTGACCCTCCTCTATGTTTGTGAAACCCGTACCTAAGGTGTGGTTAAGGGAAAAGTGTAGAGCTTTTTCTATTCAGAATCATAACTGAATTGTAGATTTCTTGGGGGATGGACCTGTGTTTTTTTGGTGCATGTGCGTGTGCCTGTGTGTGTGTGTGTGTGTGTGTGTGTGTGTGTGTGTGTGACTAAGACTAGAACCATGCATTTGTTGAATGAATGAACCACTCTGCACTAGAAGGCAAAGTGGGAGCAGAGGAACAAAGTCTGGGGAGGTCTGGGAAGAGCCTGGAAGGGTGGATGAGCTTTTGTTTGGAAAGAATAGGTCCCAGTTCCAAAAGCTGCTGGCACCTTTTCCTCCACCAGCTTCTGGGAAGAGATCATCAGAAGTCATAGCCTATTTCACCTCCATCAACCTCCTCCAAAGGGGAAAAGGGAGTTGAGAATGGACTCAATGTTTGTTTGCTGCTCTAAGAATTTCAAGATATAGCATAATATTTATCAGCTTTAATATTTCTCAACAGGATTCTGAGATAGATATCTCTTTTTTTTGTATGTAAATTTGTCTTATTTTTAGTAAACTCTATACCTAATGTGGGACTTGAACTCATAACCCCAATATCAAGAGCTGCATGCTCTACCAACTGAGCCAGCTAGGTGCCCCTGAAGTAGAATTCTTAAACCTAATTGGCAGATTAGAAAATTAATACCAAGAAAAGTTAACCATTTACTTCAGACTGCATGGTAAGTAACTAGTAGAGAGCTTTACAACCCAGGCATGGAGAGTTGAAAAAATATTATAGAATATCTCTTAAATGCTGCCCAGGATGCCTACAATAACTGAAGCTAGTTAGACATCTCTGCTTCACCCAGCATCCCAAACCTCTGTTGCCTAAATGATTACATGATTACCCCAACCTGTTTCCAATAGTTGGAAATGTTTAATAGGAGGGGAGCTTATATATCACAATTAAAGAGAAAATAAATCTTTATAAAGCCAATTGAAGTGTGATTGGATAAGTATCGGTGTGAAAAGTTTTAAGTCAGTGTTCCAATGACTACTTTCAGCTGCAAAAAGAAGAGAGTATGAGTGTGCAGAGGAACTCAGGTCCCTCTGGGGTACAGGCCAGACTCCCAGAGAGAGGAAAGGGAAGTAGAACAGTGATGTTGTGGGCACTCAAGAGAAATTTCAACAACTTCACAATTCTTTCTTAGACATTCCTTCCAATCTTCAAATGTGGATAGGCAAAGCAAAGCTGGGGCCCCGGGGGGTGTAGCTCCCAGTTCATTCACAGGGTGACCTCCTCTCCCCTCCATTACTAACAGGCCTTGCATTGGAATTTGCTTGAGGAAGGGGTTCTTCTGCAAAAGATAAAAAAGTTTAAATATCACAAATCCAGAATGCTTTTGGTAGTTGTAGAAAAAGTACTGAAATGAGGGTTTGGGGACACAGGTTTATTATAGCTCCGTCTCCTTCCAGAAAGTGGGAAAACCATTTAGCCTCCAGAATCTCCCTTTCTTCTTGTCAGTTGTACCAGGATCTAAGCTTCTCATTGATTAGAGTCCTTCCAGCTCCTGTATTCTGTGATACCTGCATGAGGAGATGCATTTTGCTGCATAAATTTATTTTTATCAGTCCTCCTTTTCATTGTCATCTCTTAAGGCATTTTTAAATCTCTGGCAATTTTAATATTAGGGGATGACTGAGCATGATGAGCTATGGTTAATCACAGGTTAGCCGCATTTTGAGGTGTGGCCATGAAATGGTATAAACACACATTCGTTCTAATTGCTTTCTACTCAGCTGGGTTATGAGCATGTGTTCCAGAACTATCCTCCTTTGCAGTTTATAGAAGTGACCACAGATATTATTAAAATGATATAGGACCAAATTATCACTATCTGACTCATGCTAACGGGACTCACATTAAGTTCCTCACCTCCAGGTCTACCTGGAAGACTTGGGGCTTGGACAATCACCCCTGATGGTCCAGAGAAGAGAAGAGACCCCAGGGGACACAGGAAAGTCAAGGATAGGGTGCCTGGTCCCTGTTTGTGCAGTGATTCATTAAATCCACCTAGCAGATACTGTTTCTCTATCCATACACCAAGCTCTGCAGAGCATTGTCAGCTCCCCGGCTATACTAATGAAGACTCTTCCTATTTTATCTAAGAATTTTATTCAGTGTGAAGTTTCTTGGTAGTGACCTGCATAAATTCTAGTGGAATTTTTTTTTCCCCCAGGAGCTATACTTAGGATAGAAAATAAAACAAGTCTGCTGGTCCAGAGATACAAAGTTAATTGTTTTCCACTGATTTCCCTTTTTATTTGTAAGAATATCCAGAGAGACCATCATGGGGAAGTTTTCTAGAATGTGAGTTTTAAGGGACTTTTTCACCTGCCTGGAATATAAAGCACATAAAAATAAAAAAATAAAAAAACCCAAAACACAAAAATGAGGTATGGTCTTGACTCCAAATGATCATGTTAGATAGTGTTTGTGACCCCTGAGATGCTCTGGGTTTAGGGTGAGAAATGGCAGGATAGAATTTAGTTCACTGATTGGCTCCTAAGCCCCTCACAGCACAGTAGTAGCAAGAGAGATACACAAATCCAATGACTTGTTGCCACTCCAGTCAATCAACAAATATATACATTTTTTCAGTCTGTTCTATATGCCTGGCATTGTTTCAGGCTCTGAGGATATAGTGTGACTAAAGCATTTGGACAATGTCTGTTTGCTCATGGATATTATTTTACTATGGGCAGCAGAGTAAACGAACGGACACTCCATTATTGTTTAATGTAATATCAGGTACTGACAATGCTCCAAGGAAAAAAATCAAATTGGGTAAGGCAATAGAACAAGAGGGTTGAGGGGTAATTTCATCAATGTGGTATCAGGAGACCTACCTTTGGAGAAGACATTTCAGCAGAGATCTGAAAAGTTGAAAAACTAATAATGTAAATATTTGAAAAAAATTATTGTATTTTTTGCTATTCTTATTTTAAAATTGATTTGGCCATTCTGTTTCCTACACCTACAATACTCTCTCCCTTCTCAAATTTTGGCATTTAAGGTCCAGTTCATAATATACCTTGGTTCTTGATATGTTGGGTAAAAGTACCCGTTTTGAATCTAAGATCCCTCTCTTGACTTTCACTATGCACCTACTAACTTGTTCTCTTTCTTGGGAAAGACAGAATGAATAAATGTGACAATGAAGTGGATGGCATGGGGCTTTGTATAAAATATATAAAGTCACCCTAGCATAACATTTGTGTAAAGGTTTTCTTTGCACAGGAACTCTCCCTCTTTCATTCGTTAATGCTTATATCAAAGACTAGAAAAAGTCTATCCCATGGCAACAGCCTCAAATGAGGTTACTTCCCATCAGGCCTCCACAGGTGGTCACTACAGACCCATGGTGAATGCGGCAGGCAGAACCCAAGGATGAGTGAATGGATGCCCCGAACTTCCTCAACTGTTCTTCAGGCAGTTTTTTTAAAATTCTGATACAAAATACCACTCAGCATAAAATTTGTTACCTTACACATTTCTAAGTGTATAGTTCAGCAGTGTTAAGTGCAGTCACATAGTTGTACAACCAGTCTCCAGAACTTCTTCATCTTACAAAACTGAAACTCTGCACCCATTGAACAATAATTCCCCATTTCCCCCTCCCCTCAGCCCTGGCAACCACCATTCTACTTTCTGTTTCTATGATTTGACTACTCTAGATATTTGCATATAAGTAAAATTATACTGTATTTGTCTTTTTGTGACTGGCTTATTTTTCTTAGCATAATGCCCTCAAGATTCATCCATGTTGTAGCACATGTCAGAATGTCCTTCCATTTCAAGGCTGAATAATATTTAATTGTGTGTGTGTATTTGTATGTGTGATACATACACACACACATACACACACCCCACCACATTTTCTTAATCCATTCATGAAGAAGTTTTTTAAGGAATAATAGGTACAAAATGAACTTCACAGATATAAAACATTCAATTTTGCAAGTTTAGACATATGAATACACCCATGAAACCACCAGGACAATCAAGACAGTCAACCTATTGATCACCTATAAAAGTTCCCTCATGCTCTTTTGTCATCTCCCCTTCTGTTCTTCCCATCTCTCTGTCTTCAGGCAACAACCGATCCACCATTTGCATATTTTAGAATTGTTTCTGTAATTCAGTGTAATTATTTTGAGATTCATCTATGTTATTGCATATATAAACAATTCATTCTGTTTATCACTGATTAGTATTTCATAGTACCAATAGACAACACTTTGTTCATCTATTCACCTGTGACAGATATTTGAGTTATTTCTAGTTTTTGTCAATTGTTCATACATAAGTATTACAACTTAAACTACAGATACATAAATGCTATGAACATTCTTTTTAAGACTGAATGGACATTCCTTTATTTCTCTTGGATAAAGAATGCCAAGATCGTATGCTAAATGTGCCTAACTTTTTAAGAAACTGTCAAATTGTGTTGGAATGCCAAGATCATATGCTAAATGTGCCTAACTTTTTAAGAAACTGTCAAATTGTTTCCCAAAGTGATAAAACCATTTTATATCCCTACCAGTAATATATAATAGTCCCAGTTCCTCCACATTTTTGCCGATACTTGGGATGGTCAGTGTTTTCATTTTAGCCATTTTAATACGTGTACAGTTGTATATTACTTTGGTTTTAACTGGCATTTCCTTAATGACAAATTAAGGTGAGAAAAAATGAGCATCTTTTCATGTGCTTTTTTCTACCCACATGTCTTCTTTGGTGAAGTGTCTGTTCAAATCTTTGGTTCATTTTTTGTTGAGCCATTTGTTTTGGAGATTTTATAAATATATTCTGAACACAAGTCCTTTAGCAATTCTCCCAGTCTGTGGCTTGCATTTTCATTCTGTTAACTGTGCCTTTCAGAAAACAGAAGTTTTCATTTCAATAAAATCTAATTTATGTATTATTGTCTTCTGTCAATGATACTTTTGACGTCATTTTGAAAAAATCTGAGCCCAATCCAAATTCATAGAAATTTTCTTCTGTGTCTTCTTTCAGAAGTTTTGTAGTTTTGAGTTTTAATTCAGGTTTATTTTTCAGTTTATTTTTTATGTATAGGTATAGATTAAAATTTTGTCTGTTGTTTTTGGTTTTGTCTTGTTTTGCTCGTTTGTTTTCACTTTGGCATAAGCATATCCAATAGTTCAAGCACTTTTTGTTAAAAGACCATTCATTCTCCACTGAACTGATCTTGCCTTTGTCAAAAATCAGTTTTCCATATAGGAGTGTGACTATTTCTGGGCTCTATTTTTTCCCACTGATCTCTTTGTCTATTTTTATGCCAATTCAACACTGTCTTGATTATATAACTTGAAGAAGTCTTGAAACCAGAAAGTCCTTTTAAAATTGTTTTATTTTGTCTTTTGCATTGCCACATGAACTTTAAAACTAGCTTGCCAGTTTCTTAGAAAATGCTGTTGGAGTTTGGGATGGGATTGTGCTGCATCTATAGATCAATTTGTCAAAAATTGATTATAAAAATATTGAGTTTTCTGACACATGAACATGGTATAGTTCTCTTTATTTCTTTAATTTCTCTCATCCATATATTACAGTGTACAGGTCATAAGCATATTCTGTTTGATTTAGCCTGAAGTATTTCATAGGTTTTTGATGCTGTTGTAAATGATATTTTAAAATTGAAATTTCTGATATTTTACCAATAGGTAGGAAAATAATTGATTTCTTATAATAACACTTTATTCTGCAAACTTGATAAACTTACTTATTAGTTCCAGTAGTGTTTTTGTACATTTCATAGAATTTTCTACATAGACAATCACCTTGTCTGTATTCACAGGCAATTTTATTTTTTCCTTCCAACCAGGATGTCATTTATCGATCTATCTGTCTGTCTTTTTGTCTCTGCCTTTTTGCACTGGCTAGGACCATGCTGAATAGAATGTAAGAAAAAACATTTTTTTATTTTTCCTCATCCTACGGGGAAAGTATTCAATATTTCAGGATTAAGTTTGGTAATAGCTGCATGGCTTTTGTTTTTAAATATTTTATTTATTTGAGAGAGAAAGAGAGAACGAGTGGCGGAGAGGTGCAGAAGAAGAGAGAGAGGTAGGTTCTTCACTGAGCAAGGAGCCCTCATTAGGCTCCATCCCAGGACCCTGAGATCAGAGCCTGAGCTAAAGGAAGATGCTCAATCAACTGAGCCACCCGAGCACCCCTAGCTGCATGTTTTTTCGTAGATATCTATGCTAAGTTAGGGAGGGTTCTTTGTATTCCCTTTTGCTGAGAACTTTTATCAGGAATAGATGCTGGATTTTGTCAAATGCCTTTTTTTTGTATTTCATGAGAGATCAAATGGTTTTTCTTTTGCTGGTTTATAAGTATGATAAGTTTTATTGACTAATTTTTAAATGTTAAACCAAGTTTGCATTCTCAGGATAAACCCCACTTAGACATGATTTATATATTGCAGGATTTGATTTACTAAATTAAAAAAATAGTTTAAATACTTATACACATAAAAAATACCAGTCTTACAGTTTTCCTTCTCCTTACTGTCCTTGTCTGCTTTGGATATCAGAGGTTGCTGTTATCATTGTAGATTTTCTATTGTTTCCTTCTTAACTATTTAGTAGAATTCATTAGTAAGGTCATCTGAGCCCAGAGTTTTCTTTATGGACAAGTTTTTTGCTGTAAAATAAATCTGTTTAGTAGAAAGGAGGCTATTTGGCTTATTTTTCAGTTTTGTATTTCAAAGAATTTTTCCATTTCTTGTAAGTCATTACATTTATGAGCATAAAGTTGTATGTGAAATCTCTTGATTTTCTTTTCAATGAATGTAGAATCTGTAGTGATGTCACCTCACTCATTCCTGATATTTGTAATATATATTTTTCATTTTTTCTATTTGCTCAGTCTGGATATTTATCAGTTTTACTGATCTTCTTGAAGAACCAATTTTTTGTTTATTTCCTTGTTTTATTAGTATTCCCTATTGTTTTTCTGCTTTCTATTTCATTAATTTATTCTCTGATGTTTCTTTCGCTTTTTTCTTAAGCTTTAATTTTCTAATTTTAAGGATTAATTTGAAATGCTTCTTCTTCTCTTATATAATCATTTGGTGCTATGATTTTCCCTCTAAGCAGTGCTTTAACTGCATTGTACAAATTTTAATTCATTTTCATTCTCATTCTACTCAAAACACTTTCTAGTTTTCCATTGGATTCCTTCTCTAATCCATGTGTTGCCTAGAAGTGTGCTATCTGATTTCAAAATATTTGGGAATTTTCTCCAGTTTTTCATTTTTGTTGAAACTCAAACCTAGTGTTTTGCAGGATTACTTTATAGAAAGCATCATAGACTCATTTCTTGGTGTTCTGAAGCTTCTGATTCAGTGTTTATGTTTTGAACTAAAAACAAAAGGAATGGCTGGCTCTACCTCTGGCTATTCTGGCTGCAATTTTTCTTTCTGACCAAGAAAATTATTGAAGTTGGAATAAATGCATGGAATAGATATTATAAGGCAAAAGAAAACAATAAGCTTTTGAAGGTCCAGGAAGGAAGTAGGTTCCAAACAGAAAGAACTTGAGGACCCAAGATCTTGGAGAGAAGTCATAGCATAGACTTTTGGTATAACATTCTTTTGAAGAAAGAATGCTCAAGAATTTTCCAAAACTAAAAAAGACATTAACCCACAATGTAAGAAGTTTGACAAATCCCAGGAAGGACTAATTAAAATTAAAAAAAAAAAAAAGCACCCCCAGATGTATTATAATAAAACAACTGAAACTAAAACAAGGGAAGATCATTCATGTAGTCCTAGAGGTAGTGAATACTCATTAACTTTTAAAAAAGCAACAATATACCAGCAAGGAATAAAGGCATTCTGCAGTTAAACCATTTTTTTTTTAAAGCCTAAGATGATAATAGCAATGGCTCGTGAGGTGTGTGTGTGTGTGTGTGTGTATGTGTGTGTGTGTTCTTTTTTTTAATTTTTTTATTTTTTTTTTAATTTAAAGATTTTTATTTATTTATTTATTTGACAGAGATCACAAGGAGGCAGAGAGAGAGAGAGAGGAAGGGAAGCAGGCTCCCTGCTGAGCAGAGAGCCAGATGCGGGGCTCAATCCCAGGACCCTGGGATCATGACCTGAGCCAAAGGCAGAGGCTTTAACCCACTGAACCACCCAGGCGCCCCGTGTGTGTGTGTTCTTTTGCAAAAATGGCAGAGTTCATTATTTGTGACAGAGACCATAAAGCCTGCAAAGCTTAAAATATTTACTATCTAGCTCTTTATATAAAAAACATTTGCTGACCCCTGTAGCTATTCTTACCATTTACAAAGCTAATTAGCTATAATGCTTTAAAGCAAATTTTGTCATCAAATGGTTTGAAAGCCATGCCATTTCGTCCATAGATAGGAGAATCAGGTAAAATACGTTATCTCTGTTCTAGGGCTAGAACTAGATCCTGGAATTAGTGAAGTCTAATAGATAAGCCCTTGGTAGGGACTAGGAGGTTCCATGTTTCTGACTGGCTGTTTTCTTCTCTGGAGCTTCTTCATCTATAAAATAAAAATAAAATTGCAGTGTCTGCTTATTTTAAGGCTCACATCATACCACAAATTACAATGGTAATAAGAGTAAAAACTGTAGTAATTGAAAATTATTACCATTAACACTGCATTCAAATAGGAACAGATGTCTATGACAGAATGGGAATAGAACCGCAAGTCACTGCATGACTTCTAACTTTGTTCTTTTGGTTAATTTATTTCATCTATCTTAGTTGATCTTTTCCACAGTTGACCAGAATTTGACCTTTAACAAAATCTCTTATGTTATCATTTTGCCTCCATCCAATTGCCCTCTTTCTCCTGTCCTCCTCCTCCATTTTACTATCATGATCAGTGCCATTTATTGAACACATACTTTGTATCATATACTGTATTATATATGTAATACATGATACCTAATCCCTACTACAATGATATGAAGTTCACATTATTATCCTCATTTTGCAGATGAAGACATTAGTATAAAAATAGTTTAAGTATTGTGTCCAAGGTTGCAAAATTCTTTTTTTTTAAAATTATTTTACTTATTTATTTGAGGGAGAGGGAGAGAGAGAGTGAGCAGGGAGAGCAGCAGAGGGAGAGGGAGAAGCAGGCTCCTCGCTGAGTAGGGAGCCCGACATGGGCTCGATCCCAGGACACTGGGATCTGATCTGAGCTCGAGGCAGCTGCTTAGCCCACTGAACCACCCAGGTGTTCCAAGGTTGCAAAATTCTTAAGTGACTGCTGAAGTGGAATATGCTTCTCCTCCCTCCTACTATTTTTTGCACGTGTGTTTAGTATTCATGCTTATCCCTCTTCATATTGTCCATGCTTAGGTGAGTACTCTGCAAAAAGTAAGTCCATTATAACATTTAATAAAAATTAGTGGAAATTAGTGCTACTTAATAGTGATAGAATTTTTAAAGTGAATAAATGAATACAGTGGTTTATTTGGGCTAAAAATTGGGGAATTCTGTGGTCAGGATAGGTTTAGAAAATAGCAGGTTAAACAGATTTCCTTATACCAGGACTTCTCAAAGATTTTAAGAAGAAATATGTGCTGTGTATCTCATTGAGTTGATATGCTGTGGCAGGTAGCATTCATTAAGGGTGTTGAGTACAGAATTCCTTCCTGGTAAACACCTTCCTGGACTTTGAAAAGTTTAAATTAATTTATAAAGGTAAATGGATTTAAAAACTGTTAACAAGCTGAATTTTAAAGCAGTGAAATATTAAATTTTATTCAGCAAGCAAATGAATATTTTCTTCAATTTGGGCATTTTCAGGGCAGAGCATAATTTGCATGAAGCAGCAATTTACAAAAGCAATATCACTATTAAATATGACCTTTTGACTTTTTGAACAAATTCCTCATTAATGCCTATGGACTACATTTTATATTAAATATAAAAACAAAGATATCATTAACAAGGTTCTAGGAGAAGGACAGGAAGACCTAAAGCACCATAATTTGCTCAGAAATTGTGAGGAATGAGTGGGATACAAGCCAGTAGTTTCCTCCAACATTTGGGGGAAAAAATACTTGAGAGAGTGGTTGTTCCACCTGTTCTTAACCTGTGACATAATTACATATTGGATATAAAAACTCCAATAATATGAATTTATGCCAATTAACTTCCCAGTTTAACTGGATGACATGTGCTGGAGTAATAGGAAATTTAATTTGAAACTTCAAAGGTGTAATCAATTATTTTGAGTAAGAACATGATCATTTTACAAACAAGTGATCAGGATATTTGTGTTTGATTATACCTACAACTGAATCCAGCAATGGTTTTGATATTGTGTGAGGATAGCTTCAGACATTTACTATATTGTGAACTAAAAATGGCAAGGGCAAGTATGGGGTGGTGGTGAGTCCAAACTCTGTACAGCAATAATAGTGCCCAGATTCTATATAACAAGGTACAAATTCTATTTATATGTTCATTCACCTTCATTTAATCAGATCTAGTCATCTTTATTGCCTGCATAGCATGCTGGACCCCAAGGTAACTCTCCTTAGGTGACTTTAATTTTAATTAAGGTTGTATGTGTTATCTTGGTCTCTACAAAACTCAATGATCTAGAGGGAGAAAGAGAAAACTAGACCAATCAATGAACTATTGCTCTGTAGTGGTAAGTTTTATGGCAGAAGTAAGACTAAACAAAAAGTGGAGGGTCAGAAAGGCTTTTCAGGGGAAGTAATGCCTGAACTATGATTTGAAGAATGAGTGGAAATAAATGAAGATGAAAAAGGGAATAAGAAAGCGATAAAGCAAAGGCTTGAGGAGAAATTCCTAGGGAGGAAAAATATGCTAATTAAAAGATTGCAGAAGTAGGTACATTTGAGGAACTCCAAGCAATTCAATATGGCTTAGAGGAGAGTAAGTACGATGACAGTTAATTTGATGTGTCAACTTGACTAGACCACAGTACCTAGATTTTTGGCCAGACGTTATTCTAGATGTTTCTTTGGAGTTATGTTTTAGATGTGATTGACATTTCAATCAGCAGGCAGGGCAAAGCAGATTACTCGTCATAATGTGGGTGGGCCTTGTCCAATCAGTTGAAGGCCTTAATTTAAAAAAAGACTGACCTCTCTTAAAGAAGAGGGAATTCTACTACAAACTATCTTTGGACTTGAGTGGCAACTCTTTCCTGGTCTCTAGCCTGCCAGCCTATGCTGCAGATTTTGGATTTGTCAAGGCTCCATAATTGCATGGGCCAATTCTTTG
The DNA here is from genome assembly GCF_963455335.1 of Martes martes. NCBI lineage: Eukaryota > Metazoa > Chordata > Mammalia > Carnivora > Mustelidae > Martes > Martes martes. Next base: position 56,929,326 of record NC_137888.1, on the reverse strand, counting down.
AAATAAATCTTTTTCTCTATACACCCCTACTGGTTATATTTCTCTAGAGAAACAGATTAATTGACTAATACAGATACATATAGGAGAGAAACAAAAGATGAAGGGCAATGGAGCATGATTAAAAGATTTTTGTTCTCTCATTCTTTTTATTTTTTTTTACTGACATACAACACACATAAACAAAAGTAAACTTTGGAGCACTTGGGTGACTCAGTGGGTTAAACCTCTGCTTTCCACTCAGGTCATGATTTCAGGGTCCTGGGATTGAGGCCCACATTGGGCTCTCTGCTCAGTAGGGAGCCTGCTTCCCCCTCTCTCTCGCCTGCCTCTCTGCCCACTTGTGATCTCCATTTCTATCAAATAAATAAATAAAATCTTAAAAAAAGTAAACATTTTTAAGTGTTAATTCTCTTTGCAGAAATTCACATACACACATACATGTAATCAGGACCTAGATAGAAAAATGGGACATTACCATGACCTTCTCCCTCACACTATTCCCAATTCCCATGAGTAATCATAGTTGACTTCAAAAAGCATAGCTTAGTTTTACATGTTTCTGTTTAATTTCAATCCAATTAGTGTATAATCAAATTATGTACTATATGTTAGCAACATATAGTACATAATTAGTAGTTTTACATGTTTTTGAATTTCATTTGAATGTTTATACATACAAACAATTTATTGCTATATAGTTTAGTTTGTTTTTTCACATTGCTGCACAATATTGCATTGTGTGAATATGCCAAAATGTTTTCATCTATCCTAAAGGTAGGTATTTAGGTAGTCTTTAATTTTTAGCTATTTCATATAGAGTTGTGATGTGCATTCTAGTATATGTCATTTGGTGAACACACGTATGCTTTTCTGTTGGGTATATCCACAGAAGTGAAGTTGCCAGGTTATAATATATAGTATATATCCTGTAGAGTCACAGGAATGTAACTGATCAAACGAGCCTTTAGATAGATCTTTCTCATATCAATGAAAAGAATGAATAAAAGAATGGTGAGAATGATCTAGGTGAGAATTGATAAGGGCTTGAATTTATGCATGTAAGTGAGATAGAAATTAAGAGATATATATGAGAACTCTTCAGAGAGGAAATGGTTGGACTTGATGTCCTACGGGTGTGAGACCAGGATGGCTTCCATGTATCTAGCTGGGTGGATATTGGTGCCATTTGTAGAGACCAGTTCCTGGCTTTGTATATCAAATTGCAATGTATTCTAATAATTATGTCATTGACACTTATATAGACTAACAACAGAGCTAGGTCTGAATTTATCTCTGTCATTTAGGAATCCTATGCTCTTGGGACTAGTTATCTCACATCTAAGAGGCACTTTCTTCACCTGTAACACAAGGATAATAATATATATCTTCCATGATTCAATGAGATCAAGTATGTGAAGCATCTATTAATGCCTGACACATAGTGATTTGAGATAATAGCCATTATTATGGTTATATTTAGTTGTTACATTGTAATGCTTTTTTCCTTCCTACTTATATTCTCAAATAAACAGGACAAACCACCTTTTCCTCCACCCTCAACAATTTACCCTAAAATTTGAACACCTTGGTGTTAAGTAAAAAAATTGACATTGTATTTAGCAGCCTTGAACCAGACCCAGTCACTACCCCCAATAGCTCCTGATTTAAAGTATTGGTGTTTGCTTTGGTGTCTGATATAATTCTGGTTTTTGCCATTGCCAAACTATTCAATTTTAATATTATCTGCCATTTTGCCCCATTTATGAGTATCTATCAATCTTTATTATCAATCTACTTTTATTAAGCTATTTTTCAGATTATATACATCAGGTTATGGATAATTAATATATTGTCATATATATTAATAATAATGTTATTATTCCCATTCATCACTTATCAGTATGCTGTCATATTGTAATAAAAAGCCAACTTTTCATTTAATAAAACCTGTTTTAATAATAGGTACATTCATAGTACAAAGAAATTTTCATGGTTTTTCTCACTTTTGTATAAAATAAATTAGTAAGTTTTTGCATTTTTGGCAATAGAAATGGAATTAACTCAGCTCTTTGATGCAAATTTTGCAAAAGCATCTTTGTAAAATATGAAATGTATATGGATCCCGTGCCTTTAAAACAATGTTAGTAGACTTAGTGAACAGTCTGCTGTGTATCTACAGAAGACAGATTTTCGAGGTCACCAAGTTTGGAGCTGAAAAGAGCCAACAGGAGTCAGCTGAGTGGTCACAACTGTTGAACCAGGGGCAGACTTGGTATACACTGAATGAAAATGGAACTGCCACTAATACGTGGATTCTTGCTGCTTCACCCACACATTGTGGGAAAAACTGGCATGGTTATTGCTGCAAACTGCTCTGGGGTATTGATGTAGGAAGTCTGCAGGTTTTCTGAAAGGCTTACCAAATTTCCAGCAAGTGCACTGAAGTTCATTGAATCTATTCATCCTAGTCTAGTTTTTCCCAGACAGTCAGTCCCTTGTTCACCATCTCAGTGGCCTAGGAATACACCAGTGTCTGCTGCTGCTCAGACTCACTCTATAACAATCTATGTCCATGAAAAGTCTAGCCAGAGAGATTAAAAAATAGAGGAAATATTTATTCAATTTCTTTCAAGTCTGCTGCCTCATTTCTTGCCGACTGAATAATTTTGGATGTTTGGCATGAAGACTAATGTAAAGGGACAAAGCAGGAGGAGTCCCAATCCAGTCATGTGTCATAAACCCTGGGAGCAGTGTTTCTTGACCCCAGTTGCAAAGAATCCTCTGGGGAGATTTTAAATATTGCTGGCAGGCCCCACCACGGCCAATTAAGTCACAATCTCTGAGGATGTGTTCTGGGCACTGGGATTGTGTTAGCTCCCAAGAAGATTCCAATTTGCAGCCAGGGTTGAGAACAATAGCTATGTTTTTTAAGGTGATTAAGAGACCATGCAAAACACCTTGGAGGTCATCTAATCCAATAGATGAAACAGATCAAACTAGCTCTGGTTAATGTGGAAAGGAGCATTCCTGACTTCTGTCCATTTACCCTCCTACAAAGATCAAGGAGAAAAGTGTTCAGGTTATTGAGTGAAAATAATTATTGGGTTGCACGCTTATTATTACCAAAGTGAGAATATAAAATCAGAGAATTTTGTGACAAAGGACCACAGCCTGGAAAAGATGAGTCATGCTCCTGATTTCCTTTCTAATGCTCGTTTCACTTTCCTGTATTGCTTTAAGCCATGTTATCATGAACCGAGTGGGCTTATCTCTTGAAACAACTTCTAGCATTATAACTATGGGAAATTTGAAAGCAGTGAGTTTAAGCTCTCTATAAGGGAGGACTATCTTTGTGTTACATTTTCATTGTATTTGTAAGAATATAACATTGACTTTTTTTTTTTTTAAGATTTTGTTTATTTATTTGACAGATCACAAGTAGGCAGAGAGGCAGGGAGAGAGAGAAGGGAGGAAGCAGGCTCCCTGCAGAGCAGAGAGCCCGACGCGGGGCTCAATCCCAGGACCCTGAGATCACGACCTGAGCCGAAGGCAGCGGCTTTAACCCACTGAGCCACCCAGGTGCCCCAACATTGACATTTTTATTCTGACTTTGTTTCTGCCTAGGTCTGAATTAATTTGCAAGACATATCTTAGTCTCTAATCCAGTGGAAATTCTTATCATCTTTTTTTTTTTTTTGAATTAGTGATTACTTAAAAGGTCATTTGTACCCATGAATGTTCTTTCCCCACCTTGCAAGTGACTAGGTAGAAGAAGCCAATGTCTCTGGTCATTGGAGAAGAAAGAATGAGAGCCTCAGGCTAAGGAAGAGCCAACAGGATGATGGAGCCAAATGCGAACTAAGGCAATTGCCAGGGGTTCTGCAATGAGCAAATAGATTCTTTTTTTATGTAGCCTCTATTCCCATTTTTGTGTTTGATTTTGTCCTTTGATTGTAATGACAGGTTGTGGTTACATATTATTAGAGATGAATACTAAAGAAGTGACTAAATAAAAGGGCAAGAAATTGAGGATGATTGATGTCATCCCAGCAGGGAGGGAAGGCAGACAACAATATCTTTTTTATTCTTGGTCTCAGATGCTGCATGCACCTTACCTGCAGCTTCTGGAATAAGCTTAGAATATTTGCTTTATTTCGTAGTGCTTCTGTGCTGCCGTCCAATGATCAGAAGCTATGGTTGGTGGAGGGCAAATGCAGCTCTGGAGTCCTGAGGCTATTGAACATATTTATCTATACAGGATCTATATATAGATTATGGGCATGCTATGGCACTTATTCCTCCATTCTGAAGTTCTTCTCTTTATTTCCTTCCAGGATTCAGCCACAACTGAATCCCCTTTAAGGAGAGAAAACTAATCAGTTTTTATGTCTTGGGATACTGTACGTATCAAGACTGATTTTTTGGTGGGGGTGGTGAAATTCTAGAAATCTTCAGGAATTAGATATTATTAGAGTCTAAACCTTACATATAGCTACATCATCTAGGTCTTGGGTAATTGTTTTGCTCTGAAATTTCAGGTACATTCTTGTCTTTGAGATCTTTATATTAATTTGTATATACCAAGGGGAAACTTCTGCCAACAGACATCAGGAATCACACACAGGAATGCTCACAGCAGTGATGTTTATGATAGCAACATTAGATTGAGACCAATCTAAAAGTCCTTTGAAAGGAAAATGATGAAACCAAGACAAATGGATACGATTATGTACTCTACAACAGCAACAGTGAAAACTATTGTCATCTGTATTTATCTCAGGCAGATATCCAACAGTATCATGCATGAACTCATATGTACCATTGTAGAAGTATCAATTCATACGACCACTTTGGAAAATAGTTTATTATTATTTCATACTATTGGAAATATAATAAACATCATGGAGTGTTTACTATGTCCCAGTTATTTTCCTAACTCTGCAAACACTAATTCATTTGAGCTTTAAAATTTTAAGGAATGTACTGTAATTTTAATCATTTTAAATATGAAGGAACTGACAAAGAGAGTTTGGGTATCTTGGCCTAGATCAAAAAACACATACTGGTACAACCAGCATGGAATTCAGTCAGTCTGGCTTCAGAGTTCGTCCTATCTTAACCATTGTATTATGCTGACCCTTCCAACTAGTAATCCAGTAATTTCACTTATTGACATATCACAGTGAAATTTTGCCCATGGTGTAAAGAGATGGGTATGCTTACAACAATTATGTTGATAACAAAAAAAAATTAAAAGCAACCTAAAAATTCATTGATAAGAGAATGGATGAATAACTGAGATATAGTCATACAAAATAATAGTATAAAATAGTGAAAATGAACTAACTGTATCATATAAATCAATATCAAAATAGTGTGATAAAAACAAGGGCAGAGAACATATATATAAATATATATGTTCAAATATATATATATAACTAATCAGTATGTATTTACATGTGAATTAGAACTATAAAGTTTGAGGAACACCTGGATTACTCAGTCAGGTATCCATCTGACTCTTGATTTCAGCTCAGGTCATGATCTCAGGGTTGTGAGATCGAATCCCATGCTGGGTGTGGAGCCTGATTAAGATTCTCTATCTCCCTCTCCCCTGCCTTCCCCCCCACCCAAAAAGACTATAAAGTTTGCACATCACACTGCCACAGAAGACAATGGCCAATAACTACTTGAAAAAAAAGTTCTATTCACTTGATTTTTTTAAATGCAAAATTAAATACATAAAGCAATATAAATTTTTTCTTCACTTATTGCATTGGGACAAATTCTACATACTTGCGAAGTACACCTTTTAATGAGACAATTTAAAAATATGTATTAAAGATTTTTTCATGAATTTTCAAAAACAACTTTTGTAAAAAGTTTGTGTGAGAAATTAATCAAAGACATGCCCAAACTTTTGAAATTAATTTATGTATAAAATGAAAAATTGGAAGTAAATTATATTAGTTTACTAAGGTTGCCATGAGAAATTATCAGATTGGGTGGTTTAAAAACCAAAATTCTCTCAAAATTCTGAAAGCTAGTTCAAAATCAAGATGTCAGCATGTTTAGTTTTTTTGGTCCTTCTCATTGACTTGCAGATTTGCAGATGCTGCCTTCTCACTGTATCCTCAAGGGTTATGCCTTCACTGCACAATCTATATCCTAATCTCCACTTCTTATAAGAACACAATTCATATTTTCAGGGTCCACACCAAGGATCTCATTTTAACTTAATTACTCTTTTAAAGGCCCTATCTCCAGATATAGTCATATTCTCAGGTACTGGGAATTAGGCATTTGACATATGAATTTGGAGGGAACACAATTTAGTCCACAAAATAAATATTAAATCATCCAAAATGAAGTAATATAAAGTAATCTAATACAACACAGCTAATAAGGAAATAGAAGACATTAGAAGTTTCCGCAATGACATAGAACAATGCACACGATATATGAAAATATACAAAATATGAATATATACTCCAACTCTGTTTAAAAACCTTAAGCAACAGAAAGATTAACAGTTATCTCTAAATAGCAGCATCTTGGTTATTTTTTCTTGGATATATTCAAGGTTATCTATAATGCATATTATTATTTTATAACCAGAGTTTCTAATTTACTACATGGAGAAGATTACACATGAAAAGCAAGCATTGAGCAACATGTCCTGGTTTAATTTATTCATTTATTAATTTAACTGATATGTATTGATTATCCATTTTATGCCTGGCAATCAGTATGGGAGAGGGAGGATTTGGAGGATACATAATTGTTTCTTTTCATGTAAAATGTTTATGCATTTATATATTTGTCACCTAGGCTTCCAAATTTGTGACTAAGGTCGTCAAATTTTAGGGCCAAGTCATCAAATTTTATCATGCACCTAAAATACGAGAGATAACTATATGAGAGGACACATAATAGAAGAGGAGGTCCATGACAACTTTCTTGAAATATTTGAAAGAATACCATGTAGAAGGGTACATGGCTAGCAGGCTCATGTCAGGGAAGCCTGACATGAAAATAGGTAGAAGTTGGATTGCACATATGGGAAAAATTCCTAATTAGATAGTATTCTAAAAATATCATAGATGCTCTTAGAAAGTAGAGTGTTTATTGTAAAGATAATGTTAAAGCTTGGTTTACCTTGGTACTGATTAATAGGATTGTCCATGATGACAGACATGCTCTATGCTTCTACTGTCCAGTATGGGAGCCACTAGTCACATGTAGCAGCTTGTGAGCTCTTGAAATGTGGCTAATACAACTGAAGAACTGGATATCTATTTGACTTTATTTTATTTTCAATAATTTAAATGTAAACAACCACATGTGGCTAGTGACTCCCTATTGGGCAGTCGAGGTCTAACAGACCCCTTGTCAGGGGCACAATTGATTTGAAGGGTCAGTGAATAACATAGTTGAAGTATGTGATTGTGTTACCTAGCCTGAGGTTGTATGATTCTTTGAACTTGAACTTATAGGGCAGTTCTTTCTTCTGCGGGGCATAAGAAAGAAAGATGCCCTGATTGGGAAAGCCTGATGAGCATGCCCTTGGTTGTCCAAAGTACTTTAAAAACGTATGCCAAATTTGAAAGAGTGGTGGAGAGCAAAGTGTTCAATCTAATATGAACTGAGGAGGAAAGAGGATTATTCTAGGTATTCTAGTTGTTATAATTCATCTGAAGGTGACAGAGGACCAACATGTTGGAACTCTAATCCCAGGGCAGCTGCAATTACAGATCGTTGACACAAATACCAAATGTATAAATTAGATGACTTGAGACCTCAACAGTGTGTGAGTGACAGGACCCTTGTCTACTAGATTTCCATATAAACTTTCAGGCAGCACTGGAACTTAAAAGCAGATTCTCAAACAATGTCAATTTTTAAGGTGGTGACTATTAGAGTGGGCACTGGTCAGCTGAGTGCCCAGTCCATATTCCACAGCATCACAGCACCACGGCACCCCCTGAAAAAGCCCAGGAACCAAGAAAGCCCTGAGAACACAGCGAGGGCATGAAAACAACTGATACTTGAGGGAGGTCAAGGACCTAAAGTTCTAGTGATGTAGCTTGAAACTCCCATTTAGTTTAAAGTAAGTGTACCAAAACATGAAAAAATGAGCAACATTTGGAGGTTTATTTCTATAGCCTACCCATGTAACTGAGTAAGCAGTGACCTGTGTCTTTGACAAATATCTATAATAAGAAGGGCTTTGAAGAGAGAACTGCAACTTTAAAACTAGTTGCCTGGGTTATCACAAGCATTAATGTCAGGAAAGTCAATTAAGGAGTAACCTCCAACAGTAAGGCTTTGTCATTTAGGTTTATAGTCACATTCTTTGTCAGCCTTGCTGCGAGTAACACTAACTGTCGACCTTTTGCTTTGCACTGAAAGGTCATTAGGAAAAGTTAAGCCTGCTATGTGCTCACTCACTTCTGAAGGCTGCTATTCTCAACATTCCATTAAAAAGGTTGTCAGAGGATGGGGAGAAAAAATTAGGTAAAGGCACGGTGAACTTTTTATCTGTAAACCACAGTGAGCACTTCCAACTGCTATCTGTTAGCTAGCCGTATAATTAAAAATGCTTTCCTCTCAGTGTAATCCAAAGACTATCCTTTATGTGATAGCTACAATGTCTTACCTTCACCAACGTGTGACTACGTATATTTCTATCCTTAGTACTTAGAAGGAGACCTTCCTGGTTTTCTAAGTGTCCTTTTTAGTGGCTCTTCCATATCGGAGGCCTCTCGGAGAGCCTCCCAAACTGAACGGCTACGGCCTGAAAAAATGTGATAAATGAAAGTAGTGGGCACTTTAAAGTAGTTAGGAAAAACAGTAGTAGATATTAAGTCAGAAAAACTCATTGTAATATGGGGGTGTTTGGAACCATGGGTAAGAACCATCGATATTAGAAGTACATGTATTATGTGTATGAAAAATTATTTCTGACTGGATGTTAACATTATAGAGAGAGGAGCAGAGAGTGGAATTAAGTATGTAACCTGTGGATAAGTACAACCCCGGGGTATAGTCATACTAAGGCCAACCTAAGGAAAACCCTTTCACCTTCATTTGTCTAGGGGAAAAGTGTAAATAATTTGCTTCAGCCTATTTTACCAAGACCATAGGATAATATATGCATCTATAAACGTCTCAATGTCCTTATGAGAAAAAAATATATACATTTTTGTCAGTGTTATTGTAATTGTGATTATACTTAATGAAGGAAAAATGTGCTGCTATACACATTATTGCTGTAAATGGAATTGGGGATAAGAAGATTATTGAAGATCCTTGTTAGGCAGTAGCAGCAAGAACAGTATCTGATTTTACAGGTATAGTATTCTAAACGTCCAAAGTCCTCGGTTTAAGAACATGCAGCGTCAAAGGAATAATCTCAGGCAAAGACTGTGGGGTGGCTTTTTATAGAAACATGTAATTTTCCTGAAAGATGCTATGTTATGAATTATATAGAGTAATAAGTATAGGTCTTTGATGATATGTTGTCCTATTTTGGGCTTTAATTTGTACAGCAGTGAGTGTAATTCCATAAAGTGCCCTCTCTATGTGAATATCCATACTCCATTCAAATGCATCATTGGGAAGACACCCTTTTTATATTTATTTTTAAATACTTCTACTGTTTACTAAGGTAACATCATAAAATGGAAAGGATCTCCTACATAAATTTAAAGATGAAATTTATTTCTTTTATATTTTTGGAATTTGGTAGCTGTTAGCTTAGGATTATGTAGCTGGGGAAGCTGTAAGGATGGATTACCACTGAAATGCAGTGTTTTCTTTTTAATCATTAAATGGATGTTAGTGTAGGCAGTTGGTTTGTTGTTTCTTGGCTTTCCAGAATGCTGGTGATTTTTGTGTATACTCTGTGAGCCGATGCATAATCTGACCCTACATTTGGTAAGATGTATTTCCAACTGGTTCTTTGAGAAGGTCATACTCCTATTGTCTTAGTGTCAAGGAAAGTACTGGTTCATCATAAGAGCCCTGTGGCTTTTAAGGAGTTTTGCCATCAGACAAGTTTGTGAATGTTGTTCAGTAGCCTCGTGTCTCATTATTATATTTTGCTTCAAACTTGGATTAAAGGAGAGTTACAAGAAGGATCCTGGCAAAGCAATGATATTTACCTTGTGTATAAACTCTTAGAGCACATCAAACTCAAAAAGAATCCCAAGTTTGTTAGTAATAGCTAATCAGCCCCTCACAAACATCACGTGTGTTCCTTTAATTTGGCAGTCCCAACGGAAATGGATTGGTGATTGACACTGAAGTGTTCTACTTATCCTATGACCAGGGAGGGAGGACCATCATCAGGAGGGACAGAGGTTTCTAAGTCACATGCTCTGCTTGGAAGGAGAGATGGGGAAGTGCTGTTAAAAATAATTTGCTTGGGGCCCCTGGGTGGCTCAGTCCGTTAAGCGTCTGCCTTCAGCTCAAGTCATGATCCCAGGGTCCTGAGATCGAGTCCCACATGGGGCTCCCTACTCAGCATAGAATCTGCTTCTCCCTCTGCTCCTTCCTCCCCAGCTCGTGCTCTCTCTCTCTCTTTCTCCCTCTCGCAAAAATAAATAAAAATAAACATCTTTAAAAAAATATGCTCTTCAGGCAATTTAGAAAATACCCTTGCCCAGCCTCAGAGATTTAGAGGCATCTGGGGTGGCTGGCAGGAATTCTGGCTGAGAGAATGTAAAACATGGTAGAAGGAAAATGAGAAGGAGTTCTATATTCAATCTATTGTGACTTCTCTGTCTCTCTTTTTCTCTCTCATTCTTCTTCTGGTGGTCTTAAAGTGGTTGCAAAATAGAAGGGTGAGAAGATGCTCAATTGCTGGAATGCTCATAATGAAGGAGGATTACTGGAGCATCTCCTTAGTTGTATAGTAATGAAGACCTCAGAGTAGCCAGAGCCTCTCTGCCTTCCTCTGTAATACAACAATTTAGGATACTTGAGCTAGCCCAGACCATCGAAAGCAGCACATTTGGGAAAGGAGCAAATGACCCAAATCCAATGATGAACATGCAGAGTGGACTTCTCAGTAGAAGAATTCTCTCTCCCCTTTACCTCCAACTGGTTCTGCTACAGACACCCAAAGAACTAAGGATTTTCTCTTTAGATAAGATTATTATTTTTGCTACTAAACTGAAAACAATAACCACCACTATGACTGCTGCTAATGGTGCTGGTTACTTTTATGTGTCAACTTGACAGGGTCAGGGGATGCCCAGATAGCTGGTTAAAGGTTATTTTGGGATATTTCTAGAAGACATTAGAACTGAAGTTGAGGACTGGCCCTCCCTAGTGTAGGTGCATGTGATACAATCCACTGAGGGCCTGAAGAGAACAAAAAGGGAAAGAAAGACTGATTTCTGTCTCTGACCCACTGCTTGAGCTGGGAAACTGATCTTCTCCTGTCCTTGGTGCTCCTGGCTCTCAGGCCTTCAGAGAGCACCGCCAGCTTCTCTGAGTCTCCAGCTGGGTATATATATGTATATGTATATATAGATATACATATCCTATTGGTTCTGCTTCTCTGGAGAACCCTGACTAACACAGTTGCCATTTATGAGATAAATCCATTGTTAGGATCTGCATTACATTCTTTGTGTGCATCATTCCTAACCCTCACCACCACCCAGGTATGCAGGTCACCCTACATTAAAGGTGAGGAGACAGATTCAGAAATGTTAAGCATATACAGCAAGTAAATGCTGGATCCAGAATGTGTACCCGTAGTTCAAATACCCAAGTTCAGTCAACATTGAGTCAATTAGTATATAAGAGGTGCTTCTCAGTATAAGGAATTTCATTTCTGTAAATCATACAGCAAGCCACATATATGGAGCTCTTTTTCTTAATCTCTGGTCTGAGATTTTTTTCATGCCTCCATGGGACATCCTGGTCAGCCCAGTTTGGGGATCATCATTCATGGATTCATGGGATCACCTTAGTCCCACATTGTTGCTCCCACATTTTTTCATGTTTTTCACTTTTAGTCTCACATTTTTTTTACCTTATTTTTGTCCCATTTCCCCCCCAAATTTCTCCTTATAATCAAGAACTTTGCCTTATAATTTTCTTTTTTTTTTTTTTAAGATTATATTTATTTATTTGACAGAGATCAGACGTAGGCAGAAAGGCAGGCAGAGAGAGAGGAAGGGAAGCAGGCTCCCCACTGAGCAGAGAGCCTGATGCGGGGCTCGATCCCAGGACCCTGGGATCATGACCTGAGCCGAAGGCAGAGGCTTTAACCCACTGAGCCACCGAGGCGCCCCTATAATTTTCTCTTTAACAGTAATGACATACTCTTTTTTCTGTATCTTTTAGTATCAATTTATTTATTCTTTAAAAAGTTATTGAGGGCTTATCATATGCTGAGAAAACTAGTATAAATATGAACTAGTCCAAACCCTTAGGAAACGTGTAGGCTAATGGGACTTTGCTACAGAAAAACAGCTAAATCTAATTTAGCGTGCTATGTAAAATTATAGACACAGTGATAAATTGTTAAACTAGGGTAAAATCATCAGGGGTCTCTCCCTAGAGGAAATAGTGACTTAGTTGAACGTTGAACACCAAAAATGAGTTAATTAAGTGAAGAAAGGTGGTGCATTTCAGAATGAGGAAACAGAATGTATAAAGGCAGAAAAGAGGAAACTGCAATGAATTCTGAATGATTGGAATTTAGGTTCCGGAAGGATGGAGGCATGAGAAGGATCAGATTGGAGGAGCAGATAGAGAACAAACCAGGAAGGACCTTGGAGGTCATAATAAGGAGACTAGATTTTTAACCAGGGGACAGTCCCCAGGTGGTTTTACATACTAATCCAGAAAATGAGTTGTAAGGGCTTGGCCTAGGAAAATGACAACGGGCTACAGCAAGCAAACTCATCCTGACCTTTTTGTCTGAGGTTGTCAGGAACTTTCAGCACTTTAGAAACTGTCATCTCCCAAACTACATGATCTACTTCTAAATTCTAGCTCCTGCCCAAGGGGGTTCACTATAACTAGGGGCTAAGCGTGACCCATGGGTGGTGATTCCTTACAGACACAGTTTTCTTTACACTCTAAATTCCCTAGGAAAGTTAAAAAGTTCTATCTCCCACCAAATTTGAGTTACTGACACTGATCAAAAACTTCTTATGAAAAAATAATGACGTTTTAACCTGAAGTAGAAGCTTAGTAGTTATTTTTGCCTGCATGCATGCATGTGTGCATGCTAATTTCTATCAGACTTGGTCATATCCTTGATCTTTTGCAAAAGCAGAGTGATGAGTCTTACCTTGGGGAACACCTAGGCTATCTTTCTTGGCCAATTGATATTGGAATAGCTTTTAGTATCCTGTCAAGTATGCTGGAAGGTGAATCAATCAACAGAATACATTTATTAAGGACATTTTGCTCAATGCTGTGAAATGTAAAAGCAGAATGTTACTAGTGTTTCTACTCTCAAGTTGCTAAAATGTAATTGAAGAGAGAAAAAAAAGAAAAGTCCCCAAATAATTAACAAGATTTTGAGCTAATGTCATTGTTTTAAACTTAGTTATATAGGCTATGAAAGCCATGGGAGTTTAGAGACAAGTGGTGGGGATATATTTAGAAGAAGGTTCTAGCTGAACAAAAAGGTGGAAATAAGCTTGGATATTGAGAGTGGAGGGGGTTGGGGTGAAGGTACAGATTGTCACACTTGTTTAATGTTAGGCAGGAAGTTTAGATTTCTACCGGGTAAACTATGAATAGAAGAACACGTTAATGAAAGCTCTGGGGGGAGAGGTGACCTTTTGCCGCAGTGGATGGATTTGCAGCATCGAGCCTCAGTGGACGCTGTGCCTTTAGTGAAACATCACTGTCCTAGCCTCATCCCCCTAGGAAAGCAGAAGCTGGGACAATGGTTTGCAGGGAAGTAGTTTGTGTGGAGAAGTCACCCTAGGAACCAGGAGAGGGGGAGTGGGATGAGGGGAAATAGGAAAGAAAGACCAGCGGGGAACAGTTACAAGCAAGCCCTGTGAAGCCAGCAGGGCGGGTCAGGCTGGGAGCTTTTTTTTTTTTTCCCCTTAAGATTTTATTTATTTATTTGACAGACACAGAAAGAGAGGGAACACAAGCAAGGGGGAGAGAGAGAGGGAGAAGCAGGCTTCCTGCAGGGCAGAGAGCCTGATGTGGGGCTGGATCCCAGGACCCTGGGATCCTGACCTGAGCCAAAGGCAGATGCTTAACGACTGAGCCACCCAGGCACCCCAGGCTGGGAGTTTCTGAGGAGCTGCCTCACCAAATGCTCACCCAAGGGATGCAAGAGGGGAACGCTGCTTCACGAGTGCTCCTGGGGGGTATTAAGTCCCTTGCATTTGTGTAAGCTCTTGCTGCTGAGTCACAGAAGCCCAAGAACAGATGTGAGAAATTCTGGTAGAGCTGAGAGGAGTCTATCACGGTCAAAGGCGATGCCCTGAGAAAATGCCATCGAAGGCAGGTGGAGAAGACCTGACTGAGAAGGACAGGAGGTATCAGATACATTTATTCTTTGAGCCTAGTAGGAGCCAGGCCTGTGAGGATTTTAAACTAGTACCAAATAAATCCCAACTTATTATTAGCATATTGCCTTTCTAATAATTGGTTAACAAAGTGCTGCCTAAAAATCACTTGGGCAAATCTTTTAATACATAGTTAGAAATGGTTTATAATTAATGTCATATTTCTTATACCCTAATATGGTGCCCGGCACAGAGCACACACTCAGTACTGTGCATGGAAGGATTAAGTGCTTCGATTCCTGTAAATGGGCACTTCCAAATGCACTGAAAATTCTATTCTTCAGTATAGTTGGGGTAGCAATGGTGTCAAGAAATGGAGGAGAGGATTTCTTATTTTAAAGTTTTTATTTATTTACTTGACAGAGATCACAAGTAGGCAGAGAGGCAGGCAAAGAGAGAGGAGGAAGCAGGCTCCCCGCCAAGTGGAGAGCCCGAAGCAGGGCTCGATCCCAGGACCCTGAGATCATGACGGGGGCTGAAGGCAGAGGCTTAACCCACTGAGCCACCCAGGCGCCCCAGGATTTCTTATTTTAAAAATTAACTTATTTTCCTAACACTTACTGAGGGCACCAGGAAAACGGCAGCTTACCTTTAAAACAAACTATTTCAAAATATAATTGATTAGTATTTGAAGTAAAACTAAAACTAAAACTCTTACCTGTCTCTATTTAAAAGGTTCTATAATCTGTAATGACAGGGAATGGCCTCATGTGGAAATACAAGTGCAAATTTTTAAAAAGCCATGGAAGAGTTATACAAAGAATTAGTAAAAGGATTATTTTATAAAGTTTCTAATCTGCAAATAATGTTCTCATATTATAGACACACCTTAGAGTTATTTGCAACTACTATGGTACAGTGAGATAATTTCAAGTTGTGGGATTGTATCCTTTCCATTTTCCTTTGAATGCTTTTCGTGCAATGAATGCATCAATAAGCAAACATTTACTGAGTACCTCCTATGTGTCCACTTTGGCACTGTTTGCAATAACGTCTGCTGCTTCCATCTATACCTGTACCTTCTGTTACCTGAAGGAGATCATTCACATCCTAAGAAGTTCCTAGATGCCAAGGTTTTTGTTTTGTTTGGTTTTTAAAGATTTTATTTATTTGTTTGGCAGACAGAGATGACAGGTAGGCAGAGAGGCAGGCAGAGAGAGAGGAAGGGAGACAGGCGCTCCACTGAGCAGGGAGCCCGAAGTGAGGCTCGATCCCAGGACCCTGAGACCATGACCTGAGCCAAAGGCAGAGGCCTTAACCCACGGAGCCACCCAGGCGCCCCTAGATGCCAAGTTTTAATCTTAAAACACAGATATTTGACTCCCAAACTCCCACCATGATCTGGAAAATTACCTTCTAGTTCTGGTTATTTACTTGACATGTACAAGTACTTGTCTTGTACATTTCCCCTCCTGTACAAATGAGGTTGTATAGCTCTCGTGAACTGCAGAGCCTGGTGTGTTTGGGCCGAGTGTATGCTCAATGCCCTTGCTCCTTGTCTGTAATGGATTACAAAAAACCAATTCTATTAAATTTTCTGTCAGCCATGGAACTTTAAATCTGAGTCGTAACTTCAGAGATACATTTGTTGGTTTAAATTCTGCATTATTGTGTGGGTTTGCAAGCTCCCCAGATTTCCAGTGCCTATAAATATAAGTAATAGCAGATTCTTGGAGGTTAATTTTAATTTCAAGTCATCTTAATCCTCATCACAATGAATGGTTTAATTTTAATAAAGTAATTCATGACAGACAAGACATCACCAGGGAACCAGCTGAAAAAAAAAAAAAAGATTCCTTTTTGTCTCAGATTGTATTTTGTCAGTATTCTGGAGAAATTAGGAAAATGGGGTCAGAGCTGGCCAGTGACTGTTTACGTAGCATTGTAAAACCCTTAGTCATCCCATCTAACATATTTATCTTAAACTTTATATTCCAATGATTCAAAAAATGATATCTTTCCCAGGGTAGACTTAAATTTTGATATCAGAAGCCTCATATTTAAGAAAATCACTGCTTGGAATATGAGAGGTCAGCCCCTCAATTGTAAAGCGTGATACGGCAAACCATCTTTAAATACAGATCCTCCCCTACTTACATCCATAAGGTGTTCATAGAAATGGAATGCTGAGAAGTCAAGTGATAGAGAGATATCAAAGAGAGGAATTTTAGAATACTAAAAATTCACATCATCTCCCCTTTTGTGGTACTCCATCAACCCCCTGCAGCATTTACGGTTTTCTGGCTTCAGTATTTTGGTTCCTTGGGTTAGGAAGACCATGGGTCTTAATGTGTGTGTCTTGGTTGTCACTGCATAAATGGTGAGGACTGAATTTAGTTGGGTTAAAAGCCTTGCAGACTTACTTGCCTGTATAACATCTGTCTTTTTTCCTCAAGTTACTATGCACTTCTGAGGGAATGTTTGCTTCTGTTTACTCTCCAGTACCTTCAAGGAGGTGCTTTTTGCATTATGTCTAAGTTTTATGGTAGTTTTCCACAGGGTATTAATCCAATAGAGTCTTAGTTGGTCAACCTGTACAAAGAAAAGTTTCTCTCTTGCCGGAGTTTTTAAATCTGCCTTGAAGTCTCCCTTATACATAGTACTTGTGTCTTGTTAAATATTAAGTAATTTTGAGATGAGAACAGTATCATGCTTTTCTGTAGCTGGGGCATGCATTGGATGTTCAATGTATTTCTGTTGGGCTTAGCTGAAATTAAATCCCACTGACTTAAATGTGTGTAACAGAGAAAGAATCTACCAGCCAGAAAAAGACAAATGGGGGAAGCTTCAAACATGCTGAGACATTAAACTTATGCCATACTTATTCCATGGCATAAAGCTATGCATAAGTCTTATTAGTACAAAATCCTCTTAGATGGCCAATTTGTAAATTTTGGATCCCTTAGCAGGTGTCCTTTTTATTGATTATAATTTCATTTTTTAAAATTAAATTGATAGAAAATGAAGCATATAATTTTTTTAAAACAGTTCAAGGGCCTTTACAAACAGAGGTCAGTGGGAAAAGATAAAGATATCCCATGTGAACCAAAAGAGGACAGACAATGCATCTGAGTGTATCCCTGATTCAGAAAGAAAATTGGGAGAAGGGGCAAGATGGTGGAGAAGTAGTAGACCCTGTTTCAACCGGTCCCCTAAAGTGAGCTAATTATCTACCAGAACATTCTGAACACTCATGAAATCAGCCTGAGATGTAGGATTGTACACTTCTGGATTTCTATGGGGCAGAAGATTCCAGTGAAGAGGTAAACCAGAGCGGGAATGATCGGGCTGATATCACGGATAATTAGAAGGGGGAGGGAGCCACCAGAAGTAACCTATTAGAAAGTACTACCTCAATACAAGATCTCCCTGTGATTGGGGATCAGCATTTTCTTGAGTCTCGTTAAAAGCACTCAAAAAAGAGCTAAAGATCTTAAGGGGAAACTGGTGGAATCAGGTGGTCACGGGCACGCGCCTAAGCCCACGAACCCAGGACAGCCACTGCCAGTGACAACCCGTACCAGAGAGAGTGCAGCTGAACCCCAGGTTGCGAAGCTTGCATCATGGCGACTCCCGCCCCTGCATGAGGGAGTCTGATGACAGATGGCACCAGCCTGAGCTCCCTAGAACTTTTGCACACTGCACTACCAGGGACTGACCCACTCCCTGCTGGCCCTGAGAAAGTTCTGTCCTGGAGCTAGCCAGCAGTTCTGAAGCTGTTTCAAAAAATAGAAACAGAAGGAAAACTTCTAGACTCTTTTTATGAAGCCAGCATTACCCTGATCCCCAAACCAGACAAAGACCCACCAAAAAGAAGAATTTCAGACCAATATCACTGATGAATATGGATGCCAAGATTCTCAATAAGATACTAGTTAATAAGATCCAACAGTACATAAAAAGGTTATCCACCATTATCAGGTAGGACTTATCCATGGGATGCAAGGTGGTTCAACAATTGCAAATCAATCAATGTGCTAGAATAAATCAATAAGAGAAGAGAGAAGAAGCACATGGTCCTCTCAATTGATGCAGAAAAAACATTTAACAAGATACAGCATCTGTTCCTGATTAAAATGATTCAAAGTGTAGGGATAGAGGGAACATTCCTCAACTTCAAAAAATCTATCTATGAAAAACACATAGCAAATATCATCCTCAATGGGGAAAAGCTGGCAGCCTTTCCTTTGACATCAGGAACACGACAAGGATGTCCACTCTCACCACTGTTGTTCAACATAGTACTAGAACTCCTAGCAACAGCTATCAGACAACAAAAAGAAATAAGAGGTGTTCAAATTGGCAATGAAGAAGTCAAACTCTCTCTGTTCACAGATGACATAATACATTATATGGAAAACCCAAAAGACTCCACCCCCAAACTACCAGAACTCATACAGCAATTCAGTAATGTGGCAGGATACAAAATCAATGTACAGAAATCAGTTGCTTTCTTATACACTAGCAATGAAAATATAGATAGGGAAATTAGAGAATCAATTCCATTTACTATAGCACCAAGAACCATAAGATACCTGGGAATAAACCTAACCAAATAGGTAAAGGATCTGTCCTCAAGGAACTACAGAACACTCATGAAATAAATTGAAGAAGACACAAAAAGATGGAAGAGTATTCCATGCTCATGGATTGGAAGAATAAACATTGTTAAAATGTCTATACTGCTCAGAGCCATCTATACTTTCAATGCCATTCCGATCAAAATTCCACCAACATTTTTCAAAGAGCTGGAACAAACAATCCTAAAATTTGTATGGGACCAGAAGAGACCCTAAATTGCTAAGAAAATGTTCAAAAAGAAAAACAAAACTAGGGCCATCATGTTGCTTGATTTCAAGCTTTATTACAAAACTGTGATCACCAAGGCAGCATGGTACTGGCACAAAAAACAGACACATAGACCAGTGGAACAGAGTAGAGAGCCCAGATATGGACCCTCAACTCTATGGTCAAATAATCTTTGACAAAGCAGGAAAAAAATATATGGTGGAAAAAAGTCTCTTCAATAAATGGTGGTAGGAAAATTGGACAGCTGTGTATAGAAGAATGAAACTTGACCATTCTCTTACACTGTACACAAAGATAAACTTGAAATGAATAAAAGACCTCAACATGAAGCAGGAATCTATCAAATTCCTAGAGGAGAACACAGGTAGGAACCTCTTTGACATCAGCCACAGCAACTTCTTTCAAGACATGTCCCCAAAGGCAAAGGAAACCAAAGCAAAAATGAACTTTTGAGACTTCATCAAGATCAAAAGTTTCTGCACAGCAAAGGAAACAGTCAACAAAACAAAGAGGCAACCCACGGAATGGGAGAAAATATTCGCAAATGACACTACAGACAAAGGGCTGATATCCAAAATCTATAAAGAACTTCTCAAACTCAACACACACAAAACAGATAATCATGTCAAAAAATGGGCAGAAGACATGAACAGATACTTCTCCAAAGAAGACATACAAATGGTTCACAGACACATGAACAAATGTTCATCATCATTAGCCATCAGGGAGATTCAAATCAAAACCACACTGAGATACCACCTTACACCAGTTAGAATGGCCAAAATTAACAAGACAGTAAACAACACGTGTTGGAGAGGTTGTGGAGAAAGGAGAACCCTCTTACACTGCTGGTTGGAATGCAGGTTGGTGCAGCCACTTTGGAAAACAGTGTGGAGATCCCTTAAGAAATTAAAAATAGAGCTACCTTATGACCCTGTGATTGCACTACTGGGTATTTACCCCAAAGGTAGAGATGTAGTGAAAATAAGGGCCATCTCTACCCCAGTGTTCATAACAGCAATGGCTACAGTTGCCAAAACTGTGGAAAGAACCAAGATGCCCTTCAACGGACAAATGGATAAAGAAGATATGGTCCATATATACAATGGAGTATTTTGCCTCCATCAAAAAGAATGAATACCCAACTTTTATATCAACATGGATGAGACTGGAAGAGATTATGCTGAGTGAAATAAGTCAGGCAGAGAGAGTCAAGTATCATACGGTTTCACTTACTTGTGGAGCATAAGGAATAACATGGACATTGGGAGGTGGAGAGGAAAAGTGAGATGGGGGTAATCGGAGGGGAAGAGAAACCATGAGAGACTGGACTCTATGTTATTCTTGATATGCTGGACTCATGAAACCAGAATTGGGGGCCATTAAGAAGAATTGTAGCTTCCTACCCCAAGGCTATCAATACACAGTGGCAAAATTTGGGCTTTCTGCTCTCCATGGTGTAGACCTTCATTTTAAATATAAGAGGAATGCATGCTGAGACATTTGAAAACATTTTATTGCTTTTATTATTGTGACATGCAAATGTGTATTCTGGCTTCTCATTTTCTTTTTACTGGTTAACTTTTTAAGGAAGGCAGATGTCTTGGATGCATTAGAAATTAAATCATTGATCTAAAACTGCCCCGATGTTTTGTGATCCAGATGTTTTGTGATCAAAGGTAATGTTTATTCATCTTTTAAAAAATTGGAAGTCTTTTGAAAAGTCGATCTGGAGTTAGTCTTTATTTGGAAGTGGATTGAGGGGAAGTTTTAGGATTAAAAAAAAAGAAGATGACAATGAGAGTAAAAAAAATTTTTTTTCAGTAAAAATTACTACAAAAAATAGTAGGTAGAAGGCTGAAATTATCCAGGTATTAAATCCCAGTATGTGAATTTAGAGTGCTTTTTGAGTATAGAAGAAGTGAAGTATGATTATATCCTTTAAAATATGGAGAAGGTTTAAAGACTAATATTGGAGAGTTTGCTATCAACCTGAGGCCCATAAATAATGAACCATTCTTGCCTAGTTTAAAGCCTTATAGACCATTTTATGAAATTGCCAAATGGGCCAACTCCAAAATGAGCTCAACTCAGAGTTATCAACTTTAGACTACCATAGTGACTTTCCCTTTCTGTAATACTTATATAACTAAGTGAACAGTGTGGTGCATTCATTTTGACTTTCATTATGGGAATGATGCATATAAGAAGATAACAATATTTGTATTCTCTATTTATGAGCTTTCTGATACAAAGTCCTAATAAATTATTTCACTTGGTGAAAAATTATAATGAAAAAGAAATAAAAAAATCACTTACTTAACAGCCAAAAACCTTTGAAATACTGTGCATGTTTCCCTATTGTTGTTAGCTTAGTTCTAACATACATCATAATAAAATGGGCCTCAATAATTTTATTAGTAAATCTTCCAGAATTCACAAGAAACTGGAATGTCTGTTCTCAAAGAGTTCTTTGCTCTTTCTCAAATTTCTTCCATGTTTTAGGATACCATTTAACTGAACTTTTGAATGGTTTTTTTGATATAAGCTTTGCAAATATATATTACAAACTTTATCACTTTTTAAATTATAAATTGACAAATCTGAGTATTTTTGGGGGGTTTGTTTTGCTGCTTCTTAATAAGGACTTCAGTTCTATTTTGCAATTGAAAAATAAGTAAAATTATCTGATAATTGTAGGTGGGTACTCCTCTCTAGAACCTTCAGAATAGCTATTCATTTTCTGTACTTTTTATGATTTCAAATACAGGGTAAAAGCAATGTCATATTGTGATATTTTATCAGAAATTTTTTAAATTGTGAACACTGACCACTGTTACAATGTAATTATTTAATTTAAAATTAAAAATTTCCAAGTTACATAATCACGGCCTTTCCCTACCTTTTTAACGTATCCTTTGAAGAAAAAAAATTACAATGAAACTACTTTCTAGAAGGAGGTTCACCATAATTACATCAAATCAAAGAGTATTAAGATATTGTACTAAAGGAAGAAAATATAAGTATATTTTATCTAAAATGGTGATCAACTTCTTTGCCTCTCAATAAATAAATGTAAAACTTATTTCTTATTTATACATATATATATATCTGAAACTGAGAAAATCCTTTAAAATATGATGTTAAATTGATTTCACAATAATTTCATGATTCCACAGAGAAGTTTTAGAAATGATTTTATCAATTTGATTTGAGACTGTAATGTATTTAAAAACTCTGAAACTAGATTATAGTAGTTCAGTTTATTTTATGTTTGATTCATTCCTGTTATACAAATAGAAGATAAGATTAATTAATCAGGCAAAAGATATCTTATGACCCTTCTCCTCATTCAAAGCCCAGTCATAAGCCTCTGCTGGATTCTCTGGAGCTTTTCAAAAGAATGGAAAAATAAATTTCATTCAATCCTTATTTAAGCTAAAATAGTACAAAGTTGAGCTAGAATAGATCATTATACCTAACACATATTCCAGCAAACTAAGAATATGTTAATTTTAAGATTTTCATGTAGTATTCTGAATATCTACTTCAATTAGTGATTGTATTAGTACACAGTTAATATAGATAAAAGAGAATCAACTTACTGTAATAAATTTATGATTTTGGAAATGAATACAGGAGTGTTTTGCTTTTGGATATAATGGAGAAGGACATGAAAGATATTCATTTTTGAGGACACTGTGACAATCAAAAGAGAAACCAAAAAAATTACATTTAAAAATCTCACTGAAGAACCTTGTGCACAAATAAATCTAAAGTAGCTAAACTCCAAGCCATTCCTAAATAGGTAGGCAACATTGGATGGTTTTACGTTTGATCCAGTTTTTCATGCTGGAAGAGGGCAACCAGAGGAAATGGGAGAAGGACTGCCTTTACCCAGAGATGGAGAAACCACCCAAACTGTCGATGAACCTGTGTGCTGAATATTGAATTCGAGTCTAGGATTTTGCCAAACACCAAAATAATCCTCATTACTCATTGTCACATGGATGCACCTTTCTCGGCCTTTTCTAAATGATAGCTTACTTCATCAAAGTGTGTAAGACAAGAAGTCAGTAGATAAATATAGCTATCGAGATGGACTCACAATCTTCCCATAGAAATGCTACCCCATGAACTTCAGAAATTCTGTTTGTTAGAAGCAAATCACAAAGTCAAGCCCATACTCACAGGAGATCATTATACAAGAGCAAGGGGGAAAAAAAAAAAAAGAGCAAGGATGCCAGAAATTAGACATAATTGGGGACCACCTTAGAAGTCTCTGTGCCATAGCCCAGACCTTTATTGTTCTCTCAGATACACTACTAAGCACCAACTTTTATTTTTTTAATATGTTTTTTTAAAGATTTTATTTATTTTTTGACAGACAGAGATCCCAGGTAGGCAGAGAGGCAGGCGGAGAGAGAGGAAGGGAAGCAGGCTCCCTGCTGAGCAGAGAGCCTGATGCGATGTGGGGCTCGATCCCAGGACCCTGGGACCATGACCCGAGCCAAAGGCAGAGGCTTTAACCCACTGAGCCACCCAGGCGCCCCTAAGCACCAAATTTTAAAAAACACACAAAAAATGCAAAAGTCAGAAAAATGTCAGTGGAAACAGAGAGAGATAGCCCAGATGGTGAAATGATCAATCAAGGAATTTGAAACAGCTGTCAGAAGTATGTTAAACTAAGACTCGAAGAATGAGTGAATTGAGGGGACATTCCAGGAGATATTTTTAAAATGTAAAAAACAAAACTAAACAAAACAAAAAACCCATACAACTGAAATCAAAGATCTCAAAATGCACCATCGGAAACTTTTAAAGTATACTGAGTGATATTAAAAGCAGATTGAATACAACAGATAAAAGAATCAATAAACTTGAAAACAGGAAGTAGCATTTATTTAAACTAAAACACAGATGGGGTAAAAAAGGTCTGAAAAAAGTAAACAGAACCTCAGTGATTTGTGAGACAGTTTTAAGAGTTGAAACATTTCTGTAATTCGAGTTTCAGAAGAGGTTGGTACAATGGGGCAAAACATCACTTAAAGAATATTGAGCTAAAATTTTTCCATCTTTGACAGAAAGCATCGACCCGGTGACCCATGAAGCTCAGAGACCTCAAGCAGAATAAGCGTAAGGAAAACCACACTGAAGTGCATGATAATCTAAATTATGAAGGTATGAAAGGAAACACTCAGTATCTCTGAGACAGGAAAACAGAATCTATGTTATACAGAGGATAGCAATGATAAGAATGCCAGGAGATGATTATTTAATTACTTCTTAACATGCTTAGTTGCAGACATGCTGGAGACTAAAAACACAACTCAAAAAGCTAAGAGTTCAACCCCTGCCCTCCTGCCATAAATAAGACCCCATATGGTAGAAAGGAGGTCACACATAAACATGTAAAATGATTCCCAGTGTGTCAGTCATCATTCAATTGAAACAACACGTCCTTCTTTGTGGATCTTTTTCTTGAAGAAAGGAAAGAAAGATCTTTTGAAGAGAGAGATCTTTTTCTTGGATCTTTCCTCCTTGTGGAGGAGCAAGTGACTATGGATTTAAATCTTTGCTAATTATGATTGTAAGGCTCTAGAGGGTCGAGAGCACAAACAATAAATTCCTGGATTATCTGAGTGGGATTCTCTTCAGGCACCATCTATTCTTCTTGCCTCTTCTCTTGTGCTGTGTTCTAGTATTCCTAGCTTTTAAATTGTTGTCTTAAAACTGAATTCGTGTCTCTGCCTGGTTTCTTTAGAATGCCTCCTCAGTTGTGTGGTATATCTCTTTTGTCTATGCTGTATTGGATCACCCTGATGGCCCATCCCACACTCTCTGGCCAGCTTCTGGCTCCTACTTGTCCAGAACAGGAGAATACGTCCTGATATTGTCTTCAGCGTGTGGTTTTTCTGCATGGATAAGAAATTCTATACTAGCGATTAATTTTGAACTAGAAATAAAAGTGCTGGCAATTTTTTCTGAGCTCAGTGGAAACCAAGCAAGAAATTTAAGCATATATTCTATCTATCTGCCTCGTCTGGATGAGTTTGGTTGATTTATTTTATTTTATTTTTTGGAGGGCTATAATATTAAATTCTTGAACACCATCTTTCAACAATTTAGTTTATCTAGTAATTTTTTCATTTTCTATATACCAGGCTCTGTCTTAAGCACCAAGGATTAAATGGAGAACAGGACAGCTAGCATCTATGATTTATGGTTCAGTGGGTATGGCAGGTTAGATGGACCCATTTTCTTCTAGTTTTTGTATTTTCAAGGTGAAGAAAAATGATCAACCTTGAATATATTATACCTTTTTACCAATGTTCTCCAGAGGAATGTACATGGTTAATCTGATGGAGGATTTAGGATTGGGTACTGGGCATGCATGGATTTACCCTTCTGGAACCACCAGTTTATAATCTTTCTGCTTACAGAAAGCAAGGGCACAGACCTGCTCTCTGTTATGTGGTAAAGGGACATTTTCCATTTAGGCAGGAGCCAATAATTGTCCAGCTGTGACAACTAGGAGAGGGAGTGCCATATATCTAACTCAATGGTGAATTACATCATGACCGTTTGCTCCAATATCTTAGCCATATCCTTCATTCCAGTGTTTTTTTCTTTTTTTAAAGTCAGTAATAAAACTGACATTTTAAAAACTTCATTTGATTCCTGTGTCTATCTTTCTTTCTTGAGCAAAGAAGAATTTATTTATTAAACCCTAAAATCTCAGTAGCAAGAATAGGGACAAGTAGATTCAATATAATCAGAGCTAAGATGAAGTACAATAGAGAGTAGCATACTAGCACAGAAAGGGCACTTTATCCAGGCTAGGAGGACAGGGGTGGGCAGGAAAAGATTTTATTATGTGTCTTCAGACAATTCTCTGTTCTCTTCAGCTAGGGCATTCTGGGCTATAGACCGGGACTTTATTAATTATGGAATCAGATCACTGAATATAATTTTCAAGTTTGGGTTGGTATATGTAAATACACCTTACTTTAGACCTATCTGCTCATTTATTCAACAGTTTATTATTACATGTGTACCATGTGAGGTATTTTTCTAGAATCTAAGGATACAGAAGTGGGAACATTTAAAATAAAAATCTGCAACTTAATGTGAAATACATTCTTTGGGGATAAAAGATTGGATTTCTGCTCGGCTTGAAGAAACATTGTCCTTAAAATTCCTTTTAGTAAGTAGGCCATGTTCATAAATCAGGGCCTTTATACTTAATTTTTTTTCTGCCTGGAACAATCCCCCTGACATCCACACATCTTGCTCCCTCATGAGTTTTCAGAAGTTCCTGATGCAGCCAGCATCATATTACAACTGGTCTCTCCCCAGCACTCCTTTCTCCCCACTTCCCTATTTTATATTTTCTTAGAGATGCTATCATCATCTGACATACAATTTATCATCTACTCAAACACCATGAACCATGAAGCTTCCTTTTTCCCCCACAGTAAAATCCCAAGCTCTCACCAAGGCCGAAGCCCCAGTGATCTGCTCCCGACCCCATTTCCTCACTGCACATCTCTTTCCTCTCTCCTCCAGAATGATGTTACTCTGGATAAGATCAAAGTGAGCAGAGTTTCATGCCAGGATATAGGTATAAAAGGATCTCTCTGGCCCCTGAACTGAAACAGACTGGGATGGTGTAGGAGGAGAAGTAGCCAAAATATGGACCAGGGATACCAGTTAGAGGCTCCTGAATTAATCCAGGTGAGAGACAACACCGGTTTGGACCTAGATAGTTCCAAACTAGGGCCTACGAAGTGGAGAGAAATAGTTCTATATACACTTTGAAACTAGAACCAAAAGGATTTGCTGAGAGATTCGATTTAGGGTTTGGGAGGAAAAGAAGAGCCAAGGCTGATGCTAGTCCTTTGAGCCTAGTCCTAGTGGTCCTTTGAGCAATTGGAAAGATGGTGCCACACTTAATAGATGGAGAAGACAGCAGGGGGGACAGGTGGGTGCTGGAAACTAGAAATGCGGTTGCACCAAGTAAAGGTACTGAAGAGGATTGTGAAGAGCATCTGGGTTGGATGTCTAAACTTGAGAGTCTTTGCATAGAAATGGTATTGAAAGTTGCTGGATTGATGGGGCACTTGGGTGGCTCAGTTGGTTAAGCCTCTGACTCCCGATTTCAGCTCAGGTCATGATCTGAATGTCCTGAGATTGAGTCCCAGGTGGAACCCCTGTGAAAAGGGCCCTCCTACTTGAGTCCCTGGATGAGCCCCCCTGGAATGAGCCCCCATGATGAGGATCCCACCTGATAAGCTTCAGCTCAGGCTTCCTGCTGGGTGTGGAGTCTGCTTAAGATTCTCTCTGTCCCTCCTCCTTACCCCCGTCTCATGCACCCTCTCTTTCTCTCTCTCCCTCAACATTTAAAAAAAAAAAATCATTAAAAAAAATAAAGTTACTAAATTGAATAAGAACACCAAGGGCATGACTGGAGATAAAGAAAAAATCCGAGGGTTGATCAGTCCCTGGGGCACTTTGATGTTTTGAAGTCAGAAGGATGAGGAAAAGTCAGGAAAAAGAAAATGCAAAGGAAGGTAAGAAGGAGTGTCCTGGAAGCCAGGATAGAAGAATTTCAATAAATGAGAGTGTCAAATTAACTGTGTCAAAAGCTGCTGGTAGGTCAAGTAAGATGCATTAGCTAAAATGCATTGCCTTGATCACTGGAAAATATGTTTGAGCAAATGTCAGGAGGGTAAATTAAACACTTGCTACCTTTTTATGTCAGAAAAAAAGTTTAGGGGCGCCTGGGTGGCTCAGTGAGTGAAGCCTCTGCCTTCAGCTCAGGTCATGATCTTAGGGTCCTGGGATCGAGCCCCATGTCGGGCTCTCTCTGCTCCACGGGGAGCCTACTTCCCCCCTCTCAGCCTGCCTCTCTGCCTACTTGTGATTTTTCTCTCTCTCTGTCAAATAAATAAATAAAATCTTTAAAAAAAAAAAGAAAGAAAAGTTTAGGTAAATTCTCAGTGGGCCTAAGATTTCATAGTCACAGATACATCTCAAATAAATATACAAACATACACACATAAACAGATGCATATACTTTCTTCTTATGTCATGATTGCTGGAGGTTGATATCCAGAACTTTTATTGCTCCACAATTTAAGTTGATGTCCTATGGACAAAATCCAGGGGCTTTTCATAGTATCCATGATGAGAGAAGGAAATGGGTAACACAAACATGGTTTGTATTTGATCCACACAAAATCTTTATTAGGCAATTTTCAAGTTAAATTGTATTCATCTCATCAAGCTAAGTCTTACTGTAGAATCACCTGGTATTTTACCATACGATACATTTGGGATTTCATTGATCAACATGTCTTGTTAAGGCATATTTTGTTCTTTTCAGATTGTGTTATGTGAAAGTTCCTACATAGAAATCTCAAAGGTCTTCAGATGAGAAGTTCTGTTGATTTTTTTTGGATCAGTTTAATCTACTGATAACTTCCTATAAACACATTTTCACACATCCTGATTCTGTAAGTGGAAATGACACTATTATTCTGTGAACATACACTGATGTTTCCTAATCGATTACTTCCTGACCTATTTTCCTAAGTTATTAAAATCAGAACCAATTTGTGTATCCACAGCCTATGCAGTCTTATTTTTTATTAATTTTGCTGCATTCAACAGAATAGAACAAAGATTGTACCTGTCTGAAATCTGTCCTATAGAAATCTAAATGAAGCACAGGTGTAACTTGTTTAAACTTTTAAATTTTGGGAAATCAAATTATGTCAACAGTTCTTTTTTCCCTATCATTCTGTTTCTATCAAAAGTCATCAAATGACTCTATCCTTAAATATCACTTCCTGCCCCTTGACTATACGTTTCCCAATTTGGCTTCATTACCAAGCTCTTTATAGTATTTAGTAGTTCCCAAATATAGAAAACACTTTTTGGCGGGGGGGTTTAAAATACTCTTTTCCAAATACATTTTATAATAACTTCTCATGCATTAGTTTGTGTTCTTTGATTTGTTTTATTGTACCTACTATGTGTTGCGAACTAGGTTGTAAGTTCTTGAGACTGAGGGTAATAAAACATATTAAAGCAACAGCAACAAGGACTATTTTTCAAACATACAGGAAACTTCATACTTCACAAAATATAACATTATCTTGGGACCATTTTACATGTATTTCAATAATATTGCTAAAAAAAAGTCTTTGCAACTATTCTCAGAATTGCTTGGAAAGAATATTTTTTAGTAAAATGAGTAAAGAAATCCTTTCTTAATTGACACAATGTTACAGTAGTTTCAAGTGTACGACATAGTGATTTGACAACTTCATAGGTTACGCTATGCCCACCAGAAGTATAGCTACCATTCATCTCCATTCAACACCGTTACAGGATCATTGACTATTTTCCTGACATTGTGTTTTTAATCTCCATAATCCATTCATTCCATAACTGGAAGCCTGTACCTCCCACTCCCTCTCACCCATTTTGTCCATCTTCCCATTTCCGCTCTTCAATCACCAGTTTGTTCTTTGTATTTATGGGCCTGTTTCTGAGTAAGCATATCCTTTTATTCTTGAGTCCCATTTCTTCAAAGATACACCCCTAAAATTATATTATTCAAACAGATGCCCCATCTTTCTCATCACACTGGGCTCTGAAAGACATTTGAGTGTTCATTAAAAATAAATATATCCTCAAATACTGCCCTTTCTAAAAATTTAACCAGTATCTGCTGAAACCTCTTTCACCCTACAGGAAATCAAGGAAATAGAGAAATGTGTTAAATGTCGCCATGGGACTGTAAGCCCCAAAGTGCAGCTTGAAAGTCTCACAACAAAAGAAAAAAATCTGAACTCCTCAAAATATAATTTGCAAGGAGAAAATAAAGAGTGATGGTGATAGAGCCTATAAATCAAAGAACTTTTTAAAATCCTAGGAAACAGATCAACTATTTCCAAAGCATCGATCTTTTGGATTCCTGACTTGAATAAGCAAGCTCTATTTAAAAAAGAAAAAAGAAAAAAAAAAAAAAAAGAGAGACAACAGAGGCATTTGAGCACTGATTAAATAGTTAATGATATTAAGAAATTATTATAGTATTTAAGCCACTAATATGGTATTGTGGTTACATTTTTATAGAGAATCTTTACATTTTAGTGATTCAAAAAACTGCAAAAATTAAAAATGAGGCACCTGGTGGCCTCTGCCTTTGGCTCAGGTCATGGTCTCAAGGTCCTGGGGATAGAGCCCTGCATCAGGCTCTCTGCTCAGCGGCGAGCCTGCTTCCCCTCTCTCTCTGCCTGCTTCTCTGCCTACTTGTGATCTCTCTCTCTGTGTCAAATAAATAAATAAAATCTTTAAAAAAATTTAAAATGAAATGCTATGATGTATGGGATTGGGTTTGAGCAATCTGAAGTTGAAGAAACTGGTCAAGGGCAAACCAAGAAAGATTACCTATGGATTTATAACTGTTGTGGCTGATTGATGGGTACATGGTGATTTATTATGTGATTCTCTTGTCTTTTGTATATGTTTGAAATTTCCCATGAGAAGTTTAAATAATAAATATATGTCCTCAAATGAAGGGATTGTGCCATAATTTGAAAATATCCAACACAATGCTCACCACCTCAGAAGGCAGTTTCCAAAGGGAATTGTGAAAACAAACAAACAAACAAAAACCCCTCTGCATTAGAAGCAGCACTAAATATGCCCCAGCTCCTCTCCTGCTTGGGACCTCTCCCTCCCTTTAACCTTTCCATTCCCATCACAGGTGACTCCTTTGGATTGGATTAAATGTGTTTGTATGTAAACTTGGGGTGCATTTTTAACTAGAATTTTCGGTAATCCTTAATTACTTCTACCTCCATATCCTCAGTGCTGGGCACAAGATAGAGACTTAATAAATACCACCCAAACACTTCCTGACAGAGACACAGTAGCTGGATGCTCCTGCTGTCCCTCCTGCGGGCACCACCCAAATCCTCCAGGGCTTCTTTCTTGGAAATTGCATTGTTCTAATGTGTCCGCAGCAACGCATATCTAGGTCATTGTCTCCGGTAAAGTTGCTTCACTCCAAGAACAGGGAGTTAGATTCTACACGAAAAGCCAATGGCTAACTAAAATTAAGGTTGTAACGAATTAAATTATGTTCAAATTGGGAATAGAATGATTTAATCCAGGCCCCTTTGCCTGCTTTTACCTCAGGTCTATGTGTGCCTGGTTCTTCTCATGTGTTGCATAATGTTTGCTGAGTTGAACTGAATTGATTTTGTTGCCACGGGTGTATTGAGCCAATCTCTCCCATCCATTCCCACATCCTTTTGCGGGGTCATGAATAGCAGCTGACTTTTATAGTTTTTATATGCCTGTTAGATTTGTTCTATTTGACTTCTTAACTTTGTAGTTGTCCCTTACAAACTTCTTCCTTTTACACAAAAATATAGGGTCTCTACCTTATTACTGGGGCTGGAGATACAGAAATGAATCAAGTTACAATCTCTCCTTCAAGGGGCTCACTAGCTGCTTGCCTAGATGCTGAGGAACCTACCACTGCTTGTCTTCCTTCACTGGCTACTTCAATCTCTGTAAGACTTGTGTGCCCCTTCGGGCACCTGGCTGGCTCAGTCGGTATAGTATGTGACTCTTGAAGTTGGGGTCATGGGTTTGAGTCCCCTGTTGAGGGATGGAGTTTCCTTAAAAAAAAAAAAAAAAAAAAAAAAGACCTGTGTGCTCCAAACTGAGATTTTACTCTGCACTCTGCTTCAGGTCATTTATAAGATGTTAGATAAAAATGATCCCAGAATTATTCATGAAGAAGCCTACACTTCACCTTTGCCACACTTAGAAGTAGTCAATTATCCCAACCAGTAATTTGCTTTTTAAAAGCCACATTTGAAAAAAAAAAAAAATCCACTCTTTTTCTGACCAATGACATTTTTCTTTCCCTAATCTCCTTGTGACTCAACTGTTGAACAATCTTTTGTAATTTAATCCAAACCTTTTATATCCCAACCTAGCTGTGCCATTCCATCCTCAACACTCACAGCAAAATATCATTGTTGTCGTTTTTACACTTGCAAACATAACACATCGAATTGTGAGAAGTTAGGAGAATAGAGAAAAGTTTAAGATAGGAAATTATAGTCACCCATAACCCCAATTGGTTATTCTTTTATGCAAAATCCCTCAAACTGAACAAGTGATCGCACTGTGATCCTCTTAAACTCCTACTTGTTGGATTGCTTTGAGAATGTTTTTCTTTGTTATGGACTCCACTGGCTTGCCTCCTGTGGAAATAAAGGTAAGATGTATAGTTTTACAGCTCACAGAAACCCCTCAGGGCTCTTTTCATGGTCAGCAAAAGAAAGTATTTACTCTTTAAGTCTGTTCTGAGGGAATTTTACATATTTGTGTTTCAGTACTAACTGGACTATATATTTAAATTATAAGGATGTACCATGATTTATGGACCAGGATTTAGGTATTTGATCTTCCAAATGAGGCAGTGTTAAACAGCATGACTTTGGAAGGGAATTTTTTTTTTTTTTTTTTTTTTTTTGGTCTGTACTAAAAGACCGTTTTAAAATTTTTGTCATCCTTTTTTCCTTTTGCTTTTACTATTTTTTTCAGGAAGTCATTAGTGTGACCTCATATTCACCTCTGCATCGCATGCTCCTTTCTAAAATCTCTCTATGCTGATTATCTCCTTTGAAAAAGTCTTTGGAATCATGAGGGCAAATAGAGATAATGTCAAACAAGCCCCTTTATAACCTCTGGGCAATAAAATGGTTGATACTTATTAGACAGGGTTGACATGTTAAATAACTTATTTGAGAAAAACCTAGTGTTTGCTAGCCAGAAAAATGCACATAATAAAATTCCAGTTTTGTGTGTCTGTTTTTCTCCATATACCATGAATCAGAGGCAGATCTTTAAAATTGTATTTAAATTAGAAATTGGTCACAAGGACAAATGATCACTTCTGCTAGGAAACAATTGTAATTTCGTAGTCTATAATGAATTTTACAGTTGAGAGCATTTAAATGTGAGAAGAGAAGCCAGACTTTGTTATTTTTGTGATTCTGATTATTATTATCATTTAATTATTTCTGGTCAGTATTTATCAGGAATTAGTTGATAGATTTCCTTGTCAAATTTCTTTTTTTTTCAAGATGCTAATATACAAAGACTTTGTATTTATTAATTCTGGAAAAATTACTTCACTTTAGAAACTTTTAAATCAAGTATTCATTTTGTAAGAGTATAAATCATAGCAATGACTTTCATGATTTTGATGATTAAGTATGAATTCCAAATTGGATTTTATACAGAATAAAAAAAATATATGAAGTAGTATTAGTGAAAGGAAACTGAAGCCCCCCCCCCCAAAAAAAAACAACATAGGAGAGCTCTTGGGCCTTTTACATAAATTTAAGGCTAGTGGCTTGGCTTAGAATTGGAAGTGTTCTTCAGAAGATGGAAAATATTCCAGAAGGTTGCAAACAGGAAGTGTCACTGCAGTATGTACAAGGGGAAGTAAGAAGCTTTCCTAAACTCAAGACTGGTAGTGACTGATGACCACCAACAGTAATACATGGACCAATTCTTGGATTCAGTCATTTATTGCACCGTGAAGTTCCAGACCTGGTATTCGGTATTGGGGATAGAGAGATGAGCAGAAACTGTCCATAAATTGAAAGAGTTTATAGTTTAGTGGAGATTATGTACAGTATAAATAGGCAATTAATACAAATAACACAAAAAGGATTTCAAAAGAGCCTGGAGTGAAAGATTTTAATCTCTTAGCAGAAGGTCCACTAAGAGATTAAGATGTGAAGGGGTGTGTGTGTGGTGGGGGAGGGCAGGACAAAATGGGGGAGGGGAAAGAGAGAGCTTTCCAGAAGGAAAAGACCGGATAGGCCAAAGTCTGAAGGAAAAAAGAATGTTGAGAAGCATTTTAGGGGTTCAGAAGAGATTCTAGAACAGTTCATTAAAAGTATAGTTTTTATGCTTTGTGCAACTATGTGAAACAGCATAGTTTCACAGACAACAAATTAAGTCATTATTAATGAAATGTCTATTTATTTATTCATTTATTTGTAGTGTTTCCTAAATACTAATCTAAATGCTGAGGACAATGGAGCTGACATACATTTTAGGATTTCAGCAAGGCATTTAACACTATCTCTGTGGAACTTCTTGTGGACCGTATAACTGATGAACTTTCCCAAAAGAGTATGGATTAGTAAATGATGCCTCTAGTGACTTAAATTAAAACTCTGTCTTTAGTCCTGTGTAGTTGAGTCTTTTTATCTAAAAATTGGTTAAAAATTGCAAACTTTCTTTTTCAGGTCTAGAAATGATATAAGATTTATTAAAATTGAAACAGGATCCATAACTTCTTAGAATAGAATTATGGAGTAAATGTGATGAAACAAATTTTGAAAAAAAAAAAAAGTTCTCTCAATTATAAAAGTAATATATACTCATTGTAAAAATGTTAGAACCACAAAAAAGTTTTATGCCAGGTGCCATACATACATACAGTTAAAATATGTATTAATTTATCCCACCACCTTGGAACAATCACTTGTAAAACTTGATATATATACTTATAATTTTATGTGGGTTTAATACATACAAACAGTTTGCAAAATGAGAACATATTATAATACTGTTTCTATTGTATTATTTTCTTAATTATTGTCACTTTTCCATTAATAAATTTCTATCTTATTGAGCATGATGGTGGCTACATAGTATTCCAATAGGTAGATATGCCATATTTAATAACAATCTTTTCTTGCTAACATTTGGTGGCCTGAAACTTATTGTCATTACAAAGAATATTCTGATAAACATTATTTCTATGTACTTGCCTATATATATCTTTAAATTTCTAGAAATAGAAATGCAAGGCCAAAGGGTAAATTCCTTCAAATTATAATAAATATTGCCCAGTCAACAAGATAAAATTTAACAGGCACTCCTACAAGACTGTGATCAAGCACAGCTTGTTAAGAAGCACTATCTCTGGAAAATATTGAAGGATTTGAGAAGATGGTAAGCCACTAAAGTGATGTGGCTCTTTCAGTCACTGTTTTGATTTAAAACTGGTAGTAGAACCTATGTCAAGAGATGTTTGGAAATGTAAAGGGACATTTTGGTTGTCACAGTGCTGGGGACATTGCAGACAATGCAGAGGACAGTCCAGCACGATGAAGAACTGTTCTACACAACATACCAATAATGTTATCTTTGAAAAACACTGGGCAACTGCAATCATAGGTTGTAGTAATAGAATAGTGTCTAGGTAAAAAGAGAATAACACCAATATATTAACTAAAATACATCTATAATCTTGTTTCTAAGTTTTATGTTCTGAAGTTTAAGTTATGGATTGGATAGGGCAAATAAAGTTCTTTTTATTGCCAATTTTTATCATTAACAATAGTTTATGTGGTGAAAAAAGCCCAGTGACCATGTCTCTGGGCTTGGGGTGTCCAACTGGTGACCAACTAGAGTCAGGTTTTTGACCCAGAGGTGACAGTACTTATGCTAAGTGGGCATTGGTCATTATCAACTGACCTAAGTGTACTCTGTTGGAAAGAATGACCAGAATTCAAAACTGCCTCATGATTCTATCCATACACTCCATTTTGTCAAAATGTTTCCTAAAGTATTTTGAGCTTTAAGCATTCAAACTGGAGGATAATGATTCTTAGGTCTCTTACGAGTGGAATTGTGTCCCCTCAAATTCATATATTGAAGCCCTAATCCCCAGTGTCTTAATATATGACTGTGTTTGGAAATAGGGCCTTTAAAGAAGCAGTTAAGTTAAAATGAGGCTGTCTGGCTCAACCCTTATGCAATCTGACTGGTGTTCTCATAAGAGAAGGAAATTTGGACAACAGAAGAGATACCAGGGCTGTACACAGGAGCTAAAGAGAGAGGCCTTGGGAGAAACCAAACCTGCTGACCCCGTGATCTAGAACTTACAGCCTTCAGAACTGTGAGAAAATTAGTTTCTAACATTTAAGCGACCTAGTCTGTGCTATTTAATTATGTCAACCCTAGCAAACTAATGCAATGTCCTTATTAATATTTCATGATGTAAATGTAAACACACAATTTCATTATGATGAAAGAAACGGATAACGCAGTCTGCATTATCCTTCTACTTGGGAGCATCCTTCCATTGACCACAGTTAAATTAAAGAGCTATTTCCTATGCTGTGTTTGAGGCCCAATCTACCCAAAAATATGACCTTCTAAATATATAACTTCCAAACCACTCCTCCAACTCTCTTTTCCTTCTGGTCTTAAATTTTCAGTTGAAGTCACCTCTTTGGATAAGTGGGAAGAAATACACAAAGAAACGTTTATAATGTATGCCATCAGTGACTATCTTCACTTTTTAACTCTCCATCCACTGAACCAGATGAATGGATGAGCTTCTCAGATTAGATAATTGCTGTTTTGAAAGGTTCACAAACAGACAAAAAAATGAGGCCCAGGAGGAAACGTGTACAAATAAACAAGTGGTGAAAATAAGGAAGTGGAGTTTAAAAAAAAAAAGTCATAAATTCTCATTCCCTGAGAAACCAAATGGAAGTTCCATGCCTGTAGTGGAGAAGAGCAGTCCTAACTGACACCTGAGTCTAATCTTTGGGAATGGTGAGGCCCAACAGAGGCAAAGAAGTGGAACTTTTTTTTCCCCAATAATTAAGAATAGAATATGTTCCTCTTCCTAATTATGCAGACTTCTCCCATGACATTTTCAAACAAGAGTTAGTCCTTTCAAAGCCTACCTTGTCCTGGAAAATGTTGTTTTGCACTGAGCCCAACCTGGGTATTCATTTCCTGATTTGTACCATTCCGGGATGTTACTTATGGGACAAGCTTCACAACACATTGCTTTGGGGTGCCCAGAGAGAGCCAGTGCTTACTAGGCTATCATGAGAGGCTCTAAAGACTGAAAGCCGCTTCCTTGAAAGTGTGGGCCAGTCTGTGAATAGCAAGGTGTTCATGTTGACACTTCAACAGACAGATGGAAATGTCAGCTGTACAGTAAAGCAATTCAGAATTTCCTTGAAAACAAATGACAACACTTTTTATTTTTAACTCAATAATCTAGCAAGCGAAGAGATCATAGTCTGTTTGACTTTGCAAGTCTTTTCTCCAAGATAGGGTGTATATTTGGGAGCACTGCAAGGTTGAATAGACAAAGAAAACATATTTAAAATTGCAGATTTTATTTCTAAATTGTTCATAAGTAACAGAAAACTGCAGGATGATATTTAACTACTCTGTAGGTAGCGGGCAATTTGCATTTGTAATATCAGCATAATGAGTTTAAGATGTGCATTGATCTCATTTCATTTTATATGGAATGTAACAAAGCATGTTAATGGGTAACCTAAAAGCATATAAATCAAGGAAAAATACAAAACATCATAAAATGCAGAGCTAGTGAAGTAATTGTGCTTGTTTGAAACATCCCACCTGAGGAATCCATGTCTATGTCAATTAATAGCAAATGTATTTCCAGTGGATGGAGAACTGAAGATTTTTCATGAGATACAGTGGATGATTTGTTCTAGAAAGATGCCCCACAGTAAAATCTCATATGATTGATAGAAACTTAATTAAAAAATAAGAAGCTGTTTTATAGTCATATCAGTCTTAGAAATAGCTGAGAGACTCTGACCATGTTGGCCTTTTTTTTGTTTTTCACTTGTTCACTGATTGAATTTTTCAGATAGTCACAACTCACTTAAATATTCGAATGGTCATTTTATACCATCTAGGCATCTGGGAGTTTACTCATTCATCTCCATTTTGAGAGGAATATATCACGTTATTTCCAATTATTCTTATTTTTTGATTTTATTTTTCTCCATACTTGCCAGTTATTTTAAGAAACACATGGGAATCGTGTAGATGGATGCCATCATACAAACACGGCCGAGTCAGTTGAAATGACTACAGGTTATTTTTTTGTTTATAGATGCTGTTGTTGAGGTCAGTTCAACTACTGTGAGTCTCCAGGCTATAACTAGGTAAGGACCATTTATTTTAATATTTTT
The DNA here is from genome assembly GCF_963455335.1 of Martes martes. Classification (NCBI taxonomy): domain Eukaryota; kingdom Metazoa; phylum Chordata; class Mammalia; order Carnivora; family Mustelidae; genus Martes; species Martes martes. The sequence continues at coordinate 56,890,853 of NC_137888.1, read as the reverse complement.
ATTTATTTATTTATTTGACAGAGAGAGAGAGAGAGAGATCACAAATAGGCAGAGAGGCAGGCAGAGAGAGAGGAGGAAGCAGGCTCCCTGCTAAGCAGAGAGCCTGATGCAGGGCTCAATCCCAGGACCCTGGGATCATGACCTGAGCCGAAGGCAGAGGCTTTAACCCACTGAGCCACCCAGGCACCCCAAGGACCACTTATTTTAGTAGCTTACTAGTTGCTCTCTTGTGCCTTTACCCATACCCACACCTCCTCAAAAAAAAAAAACAACAAAAATATATAAAATATAAAAATAAGGAAACGTTATGAAGATGCTTGATCCCTCTAGTCATCAGAGTGGTGCAAATGAAAAGTAATTGGATACCATTTCACACACTTTTAATTGGTAAAACTTAGAATCTGATACTATGGTAAGGGTGTACGGAAATAACCTGGCTGGTATCAATATCCAGATATTGACTCTACAAAAATTCTCCCAAATGTGCAGTATTTTTGTAATAGAAGAAAATAAAACAACCTACCTCATCATCCTTTAATAGGGAAATTAGTAAGTGGATAGTTTAAATTGATAAGGTAGAATATTGCATCATAATAAAATGAATGACCCAGAGATTCATGCAGCAAAAGTATATTTATCTAAAACATACATTTGAATGTATGGTTTGAATGATAAACATGGTTTATCAGGTTGAATGATAAAAGGACATTTTATAGTGGGATGATGTGTATGTAAATTTAAAAATCTATAAATGATTGTATACCTATTAAAAAGATATATAGTTGAAATTGATATACACCAACATCAGAATAGTAGTTACCTCTGAGATGGGAGTGAGAAGGAATGGGGAGTGGGGTCATAGTGGTATCTGTAATGTTTCATTTTTGTATTTTTTTACAAGAGTGATATGGAAGAAACATAGCAAAATGTTAACATTTGATAAATCTGATATTTTGATATATAGGTATCCATTATATTATTTTCTGTACTTGAAATAGTGCATGTTTAAAAATTTAAAGTTAAATTTTAATTAACATATTGTTGTATTTTATAATTATACAAATACCATTTATGCAAATGACATTTATAAGCAAAATACCATTGCACAAGCTGTTCTGCTTTCTGTGTATTAACTCTTGATCCACACAGTAACTCTTAGGTAAATACAATCGTTAGGTCCATTTCTCAGGCAAAGGAGTGGAAGCATAGCACAGGATCGAAGATTGTGAGCTGCTTACTGTTTGTGTTCTTAAACATGACTCTGTTGTCTCTCAAATTTAATAAAATTTCATGTACCATAGATCATATTATATATATATTTTATATATATACTGTTTGTATGTCTGTATATTTTGTCCTAGGATGCTTTTATCTAAGGATACATCTTAAATACTGCTATAAATTAATTAGGGATAATAGTAGAAAATGACATGATCCAAGGACTTCGAATGATGAGATCTAATTTCTGATTCTGTCTTCACTGAGGCCCTGATGAATGATCTGTGGCAAGACCTTTCATTGTCCTAAATGTTGCTTTCTCCACTTTAAAATATAGTGGATCAAATCTATATCCCTCCTGCCATGAAGATAAAACAACAGAATGTATTTGAAAACACACTGAATAATATATGATTATTTAGAATGTTATAGAATGTTTATTTTAATGCTTCAATATAAAATGTTATTTATTTTTCATACAAATCTGAGAAAATAGTCTACAACCTGTCCTGAATCATTGTAAAATGGTACCCTCTTGTGCATGGATTATAATTATTTAATAAACAAAGACCATAAAATTCCATTACAGATTTTTGGAGGGGGTCGGAAAATGCTGCTTCTGCGCACTTGGCCTCCAACTCTAAAGAACAGCACTCACTTCCAATTTCTATTTTGTGACTCATGCTTTACTGTGTTCACCAGACCCCATGACTTCTGTCTTGAAGATACAAGATCTGGCTCCCTCTGAGCACAGTCAGAATGGTTCTCAGAAACTACAGGACACAATATCGATCTTTTCTCCGTGAATGAAGCTTAGAATTAACCAGGAGCCAGTTAGTGCCTACACTAAATTGAAGTTGAAATCACTGGGAATTGCAGGAAAATGTAAAGAAAATGTGTTAGTGAGATCAGGAAATAGCAGATTTGAGGGCTCACAAAGGAAAACAGCAGAAGCTCCATGTGGTAATCTGTATGAAGCCAGATGGGCAAAACCTTGTAGAAACTTGCTGGAAAAACTAAACTGAATTAACTGCGATATGGAATCACCCATGGGATCTTTAACATCCTGCTATTATTTGCTCTTTTTGTTTTTAGTTTTTATCCTATAAGTGACCTTACATTTTCACTTCCTCAGCTTTATTTTTTTACTTCTTTTATTTCTTTGCCTTATCTCCTGCCTCTTCAAGGAGAACTTAAAATGGAAAGTTCTCGAATCCTCATTCTTGAGCTTGCACTTGAATTTAGAAAGCCCTGTGATGATGCTTGCTCTACGGCTGCTTTTAAATTAAGAAGTCCAGTGATTTCTTTGCACTCTGTAGTCTTACAGAAACTACTCCTTCTCCCAGATCAAGGTAGGGTATCCCTGCTTAACAAGGTTCATGTGGCAAGAACAAAGGTATGGAGTAACTCTGAGAAGCTGGAGGAAATCACGATCGTGAGGCAGTGTAGCTGGAAAGGGAACCTATACAGTGGCACCTCCTGGGAAAACCGGAGCTATAAATGGATGTTAATATTAAGGATATTACAGAAAAAAGATAATTCAGAATAGAAGCAAACCTGAGATGTATCCACTGGGATTGAGATTACAGCAGAGATCTGGTTGAGTAGACGTCCAAGTGACTTTGAGGAAGTGTTTTGGATATGAAGCTCAGATGATAAATCAGAGTTTTAAGGAGAATGGTGCCTTGATCTCTCTGGATGTTGTGATGTCAAGAGGCAAGATTCATCCTGAGGCTGGGAAAGAAGTCTCAAGCACGGAGGTAGGTCTGTTCACTAGAAGGGAAAGCAGGAGTAACTTTTTGGCAGATGCAACTTGCACCAAAGTTGATGAAAAACACATGACTGGATACTTACATCTTACCAAATATACATGAAGTCTTCATTCTGAGCTTCCCTAATAAAAGTTATCATGCTTCCTAAAATATATTATAACATATTCCAGCCTCTTTTGGGGGAGGGGGTATTTGTTTCTGGGTGATATTCCAAGTTTAAAAAATCTCAACTGTGCACCTGCTCTTGTGTGTTCTATAGGACAGAGATACTCCAAATTGATTACCAGTGTAATCTGGGGAATTAGCAAAAAACAGTGGATGGATACATGGATAGAGAGATAGCTGAATGAATAGGTAGATTTCTGGACCCCTCCCAGATTTACCAAATTAGAAGCCCGAGGCATAGAGTCCTGAAATCAACAGATGATTCTGACACTTGGCCAAGTTGGAGAATCATGTGTCACTGTTGTGGTTATTGTGAAGGAAGCATATTACATACAAACAAAGAGAAGGAGAGAATTGGGAGTTCTAGGGGCTTAGTCCCTGGAGAAATGACCCTCTTTGCCCAGTGATGACTACATCCAATTCCCAAGAGAAGCTCCCACGGGAATTGCTCTTGTAGAGTCTTCTGTTAGAAGTTACTATAAGGTACTGATTCCATCCTGCGACAATCAGATGGGCTGAAGGAAAACGAGAGACAGAGAGCTAAAGAGCTTTATTTTCACTCATGGATTATTACAGATGACCCTGAAAGATGCTAAGGACAATATGAAATTCATTATAGAAGGTGGGGTAGGAATTACAGGACCAACCCAATAAAGGTATGGTAAGGGTGGCCCAAGGATCACACCATTGATAAGGTATGATCACATTAAGGTTTTATCTCCGAGGATAAGTAGGAGGTGAAATTTCCAAGTGTGTTGGAGAGAGCTCTAGGCCTGAAGCAGTGCTTACATATCTAAAGACAGGTGACAGCTATGACACTATCTTTTCCTCCATGGCAGTCCTGTGTTTTACTCTGGTGGGAATGCTTATATCTCTTGCTTGCTTCTGATGTCACAGATAAAGCATCTTTTCTGATTGGCTTGAGATGTGCTTACCCAAATCTTACCATGTCTATAGTCTTTTCTACCTCAGATGTATCCTTACAATATGAACAGTTTCTCACACGTACCGTAGCATCACCTTTCATACACTATACCATCTCTCCTCACCTCTTGTTAAGAACTTTAGGATGTGGTTATGCCATCTGAATTCTAAAAGAACTAATTCATATAAATTCTAAAAGATGGGCATCGAAATTCTTAAGCTCAACTATTACAAGAATAGTTAAACAAAAAGTGGTTATTTTCTTTTCCTGAACAGTATGTTAATATGTTAGCTTGTATGGTGTCATAGAAAGAATACATCTTTCTGCAGACAAGAGACATGTAATCTTAATTTTTTTAACTTTTTTAAAAAAAATATTTTATTTATTTGACAGAGAGAGAGAGGGAAAACACAAATGAGGGGAGCAGGAGAGGGAGAAGCAGGCTCCCTGCTCAATCCCAGGACCCTGGGATCATGACCTAAACTGAAGGCAGACACTTAACCAACTGAGCCACCCAGGCACCCCAATCTTAAATTATTTTAAATTCTTTTAAAGCTTAAAGTCATCCTTAGTGCAAACTAGATACATTTAGCTTTAAATTCCCCTACTGCTTTCTGATTGTATGACAATTACTAGACCTCTCTAAACCTTAACTATAAATTGAAAATTATTCTTACTATATAGAGCTACTAATAGAATTAAATGGGATAAGAATATAAAGTATTTTACTCAACAAATATTAAATATCTTTTCTCCTTTTATCTACATTTAATAGACACCAGAGAAGATTTTTTTTTCTGTTCCTTTTTATGATGCCCCCAAATATCCAACATTCCAGATTTAGAATCAGGGGTAAATCACTAGGAATCCAGGGGTTCGATTTATACATTTTAAGTGTCAATAGTTGTAGCCATGTACATTTTGGGGGCAAAGGTTTATGGCTCTTTTCATATTCTCAAGTAGTCTTTGACCTACATACCCACTTAAAATGTTGGAAATCCCAGTTTTATATGTATTATAAATCATACCAATTTCCCCCCTACATTGGAAATCCTCTTTTTGTGAGCTTCTATGGTTCTACCTTCAAGTTTCTGTGAGTATATGTCATCAAAGCACATTTCATAGTAGGTGTGAGATCAAATGAGATAATGCTTATAAAGTATTTTCTTAAGCTGTAAAACTCTACATAAATGAAAGGCATTGTTAGTCTTAGCAGCAATCTATACTGTACTGTTGCCTTTGTAGCTGCGGGATATCTCCTCCTGATTTGTTGTGATAAAAATTATCATAATGATGACAACATTAATCACAATTTACATTGCAAACTTACCACAATGCTCACTTCTGAACAAGTTAATTGAAAACTTGGAAAAACCTAATTGTTCCTATTTATAATTTTTCTTGGGCACCACTTCCTATGAGTTTAGAACTACTGTTTTTTCATATGTGCACAAATCTTCGATGGCATCTAATTTAACCCCTATGTTTAGATGAGGGCATTGGCCCCTGATTAATACTATGGCTGAGAAAGTGATTTGTTCGTAGCCATACAGCTGGTTTGCTGAAAGTTACCATGAAAGAAGGTTATCAGGCTGTTTTGCTGCACTCTCTGGTTGCTTATAATAATAATTTGAATAATCTTCTCAACTTTTTAGAGGGAATGATGTTTAGGGAAAGTTCTGCTTAAAATATTTGTTGTTCATAAGGAAGAGAAGTAATATTGTCAAGGAAATAAAAAAAATCTATCTTCCATGGAATATCTCCCTTTAAAGTGCATTTCAATAGGGATGACCCAGAAACCAGCTTCAATTGTATGTAGTGTCTTTCCCAGCAATAGCAACTACAGTTCAAACACTGTTGTTTTAGTCAAGGTGCTTTGGTAATAAGGACCTCATTTAGGCTAACTTAAATAGAAGTCTGTATGGAAAAGTCAGAGGCAAATCTCAGCCAGGCCCCACTGGAGATGACCTTTGAAAACTTGGTGGCCTTCAGGACAGGAGCTTTCCTTAGTATATCTGTTGTTATCTTCAACAGACCAGAGAAGAGACCAGCTTTGTCTCCTTCTCATCATTGTACATGTGGTCAAAAACAAAGGAGCAAATCTGACCTTATAAGCAATTTTAGTTCAAGTACCCAAACTGTTGTTGTAGGGTCTCTATGTCTCTCTTCGTGTTTGAGAGACAGAATCTGATAACTGAGTTCATGGATTGGACCTAAGGGTCTGGTCTTTCTAATTGCTGGAGGTAAGGAATCATTTTGTCCTAATTTTCCAACCAATGCACATTGTTAGTAGAATTAATACAGTGTTCGGAGAAGGGAATGTTGCCTCTAAGAGGAAACCTAAAAAGAGAACACCAGAATTCTGAAATTTTGATTCTGAAAATTCTAGGGTTCCCTTTTTTTTCAGAATTATATTTTGGAACATACATTTTGATACATGATCTAGCTATATAAAGTCTTTAAAAATAGATAGGGTCCTATACCTTCTAGGATATGGGATTGTTCTACTTCTATATCTATATTCTACTTTTCTATATCAGGAAAATATAGAAAATTCTGTTTCCCTGGGAAAAAGCCATGATCTAAGAAGTTCCTGGGGATTCTAACTATGAGGAAATCCATAACTTCTTTTCTTTTTTTCTTTTTGGTTTAATATAGAACCACATGAACTAATTGATATAAACCACTCCCATGAAGCTTATTTCAAGCTATCTTCTAGTTTGGTCACTACCTCCCACTCCCAATGCTGTTCTTCAGTTAGAGCATAGTATTTCCATGGTATGCCAAAGCACCCAGAGAATTTGGAGTTCTTCACCATGAAATATTTTCTGATGTGTTGCATATTTCCTTGTATTTTATCAGATTTATATGATGTCATTTTTTAATCAATTCAAATAAGTTCTTTAGAAACACCATCAATTAGTACATACATAATTTTGAACATTTACCACATACATATTTATATACCCAAATCCTAAAATATGATCCTGATGACTCTATAACTATTTAACATTAACTAAACATATGAAAATCATAATTATCCTGTGTATATGTTAATCTTTCTGTTATTTTTTAAAGTAACAGTTGTAGTATTCTATCTCTCTATTATAAAGCTTCAGATTTTCTTCTTCCTTCTTTTCCCCTTCTCTGCTCAGAGAGCAAACATAAAAGAAATAAAAAGTAATCTAAAAAGTAATTAGCAAAACAGATATTTTACTGTGTGGTTTATATATGTATTAATAAGAATAAATAGCATTAATTCTGTAACTGATACTGATGGGTAGGAAGCTTAGGTAAGAAATTCCTTTTTCTCGGTGGAAAGACTGAGAAGAAAGCAGTGATTTATTTCAAGGAGGCAGTCGAAGTTTTTAAGAGAGCAAAGGAGAAAATTTAAGCCATAGAAACTACTTTAAGTTTCCAGAAAATACTGTTACCAAGTTTACCAAGATAGGACAGGGAGGGACTAAAGATTTTATTTTATTCATGCAAGAGGGGAAAAGTAGAATTGTAAATATACTATGAAAAAACAAACACAAAATTTGCTTCAAATTATGCAATAAATAATAGATACAAAGTCAAAGAAGATTCTTAGAATCCAAATGGGAAAGCTGATGATAAAATGTCAGTGTCTACTGCGTATCTACAAGGGGCAAGCATTTCAGTAGAGACTGTGAGGGATACAAGAAAAGGAACCAAATAGGGACACTTCCATCAAATTGCCAATAGTCAAAAGGAAATATGAGACGTTTATAGATTTGGGATCAGTCACTGAAAGTAGGAGTCTATAAAAGAAGTACAAAGCGCTATGGAAGTTCAGGAACAAAAGTTTAAAATGGATAACTAAAGACTTTTTTTTATGAGGGAAATAACCATAAACTTGAGTCTTGAGATGCAGAGAGTGTGAGCATGCAGAAGCAGAACTAGTGTGAAAGAGTATTCCAGAAAACACAGATTCAGAGGCACACATGAAAACACACACACACACACACACACACACACACAGTTGTGTATAAAAAAGAAAAGAAAAGAAAGACCAGTCAATATGTATTACAGCCAGAAATAAATAGCTTGAGGGAAAAAGCTACCTTATATATCATTTTATCTTTTTTTTTTTTTTTCTGGTACATAATGTGGGCTTAAAAAGTGTTGACTGTTGCCAAGATGGGTGGCAAGGCCAAGGGAGATGAAATAATTTGACCAATAATTATTAAAGAAAGAAAGAAAACAAAAAAAATAATTAAATGCCTTTTATGTGCTAAAATTTTTATGTACATTTCAGGAGAAACTATTTATATTTAAAAAGAAAGCTAACTACTGTAGCTTTTTGTTTCAGAGGGATGACACAAGGCATACCAGTGGGAGAAAATATCCTCAACCTTTTTATTTTAGACTGTTACAGGAGATAGAGAAAAGACAGAAAGGAATGTCTAGTTTCTGCCCATTTTTCTTGGCTACTTAAGTTCAAGATCCAGAGTAGATGTACTTCTGTTTAGAAAAGGACATAAATAAATCCTCAGAGATAAAGACAGGCTTACTGGGAAAAGAGTTTGAAAAATAGAGAAAGAATCAGAAAACATGTTTTGAGCTGTACTTGATTAAAAAAAAAAAAATGCTGCTGAATAGATCCATGGGTGGGCATCCCTAGAGGACTTAAGAAAAGAAAGATCCAATATTCAAGTTAATTATGTATATTGTTGGACTATAAACTTCTTCCCTGACCTAAATTTTGACAGAGTCTTCTATACATGCAATTGCATTGGATGAGTGGATTTGGTGAAATCTAAGAAAAATTGTTGTATCCCACACCTGAATTAGAATGAAGATAGAGAAGAGATTAATGTTGGAATAAAGAAGAAATTAAAATAAGGAAATGAAAAGAAGCAACAACTCAGAGCCAGATGCAATAATGAAGATCTAAATCCCTAGAAATACACAAAAGTCACAAAATTGTGTGGCTTTGCTCAGAGTGGCCAAGGTGGGAGTCATAGTCATTTTGTAGCCTAATCTTGGAAATGATAGCCCATTATATCTGCTGCACTATCTTTACTAGCAGTCAGTCAATAAATTCAGTCCAAGGGGAAGGAAATATATAAGGGCATAAATGAAGAAGGTAAGTTTATTGGACGCCATCTTAGAGGCTATGCACAACATTTCCCTTACAGGCAAAATGAAGAATCATTAACCATTTCAAATTTAAAAATAAATGGACCTCTGGTCTTATTTCAGACCCTGCTATGCTCTAAGGGATGGAAAGATAAATATGACACAGCCCCTGTCTGCCAGGAGCTTATGGTCTTACTCAAGAGCAAGGGCTGTATAAATGTGATCAGTGTTGGAAAAAGCTGTAGGAGCTGTGGGAACAGGAAGAATTATAAGATGTGAGAAATGTTGTCTTCACAAACGAGGTAAAACCTATGTTGTGTGTTGAAGGAAAGGGACCAGGAAGGCAGAGTGGAGATAATGCACCTTCCGGTGTGTGTCTATGAGAATCTTGCAGGAGCTACAGGAATTCTGAATGAGAAAGCCTGGGGTCTACACTAGATGCAAGAAATGAGGCTGAATGGAGGAACCAGAAGCCATGTTGTGAAGGGCATGTGAGGTCATGATCTCACACCAAGGGCTTTGGACTCTATCCAGTAACGAGTGGAGACACGGAGAGACATGACCAGATATACACAGAATAAAGAGCACTCTGACCAAAGCTCAGGGTGCACTACCTTGCCAATAAACAGAACAACAAGAAGAAGAATATATCTCATCTACAATTACACAACCTCTAAGACTCCCCTGTCAAAATGACTAGGTCATAATCCAGGTAGAAAACTCTCTGCGCGTTCCTCACTTCAATCCAAATCACACATCTCAATGACAATGTCCCATATATCAATGACATGTAATTTCTGACAAGCACCACCTTTTGCAAAGTAACTGGAAGAATATGATTCAAGTTCACTTCCAGAAAAGAATGAAAGAAAATAGTGGTGTTCCTGCATAATGCTAACCCAGCTCAACCCATAGCTTTATTTAGCTTGCCAAATCCAATGAGTCCCTTCACTCTTTAATTATTTTCCCCATTGCTTTTCTTCCTCCATGGTGCAAACTCTATCCCTTTCACTTGTTAACTCTTCCTTTGAAACTCCTTTCTCACTTTTCCCCAATGATCCATAAGCTTTCTGTATAGAAATAAAAAGAAGCAGTGAGGCATGTAGTCAGTGATACTCAAAACTGGGTGAGTCACCCTCAAAGAATGTTTGGGAGGCATTGGGAGAGCTCAGCCATGAGCCACAGTCCACCGTCTTGTGAAAATTCAAACAGCCCAGATCCTACTGAAGTCCATAATTTCCACTCTCTGACCTTCTTTTCTATGTCATACTGTCAGAATCCTCAGAACCCAACAGACTTACAAATAATTACTAAGCTTGTACATCATCAAAGGGTGATGACACTGTCCTTATAGAATTGTTTGACCTTTGGTCATGGTTGCTCAATTGAGTAATGAAGATTTAGACAACTGGCATGTGCCTGGACCCCAGAAATGCTAAGTGTTTTTCCAATATTCTCCAGAAAAAGAACTCAGAACCAATGGGTCACAATTACAAGAAGTGAAATCTGAGTAATCCATATACATAGGGATATATCTCTTATTTAAAAAAAACCAAAATTTTCTCCATGAAACTTTAACTTCAGAAACTAGTAGAAAAGCTGCAATTATAATAAAAAACTTTTGTTCTGGATTACTATATTTTATAAATTTATCTACAAAAAAGATATTTTTTTCCTTCTTACGTTAGATTAATCTATAAGCAGTCCAGCAAGAAGTTCAGGTATCAGAGGGGAAAAAAAAAAAACCAGAAAAACAAAACAAAAAAACCCCCCAAAAACCAACCTACAACAATTAATTTTATTACCCACCTCCGGGATCATGTAGGGTTTTAAAATTCTCATTTAATTATGACTGAGGAAAGGCAAGCTTTGGGGAAGATTAAAAGATCTGGCATGGCCCTTCAGAGAAAATGATTGCCAGGGTAACTTAGAAAGTATCTATTACACAAATCTGAGCGATGACAGAGGAACTAAGTGACACAGAATGAAGTGACAGAACACAAAATTAGAGAAGACACTCTCTAGTCCATTGTGGCTTATGTTGTCAGGTTAAGGAATGTTTTTAAGATTTTCAAAACACTAGCATTTTGTCATCAGTTATAAGTTAATATAGAAAGTACCAGATTTCTAAAATTATAAACTTGGAAGTAATAAAAAAAATAGAGGCAGGTAGAGCACTTATAAAATATCAATAAGGTATTTTGCTATTTTGGAAAGCTATAATGGTCAAACTCCCATGACCATGTTGTAGTAGAGAAATGAAGTATTTATGAAGAAAGGAAGAGCCAAGTTCAGCCAATTCTCATCATGAGTCAATCCATTTAATGTATTATTGTTGAATATTTTACTATCCCAACTTTTTTTCACATGGGAATTAATGGAATTTAGTTCTTATATTCTTACAAGTATATGATTGTTACCTTAAAAATAGATACAGAATACATTTGAGTGGATAGACTATAATGTTAAATCCATCTTAAACCAAACTTTAGATTACAATATTTTTTTGCTCCCAAACAAAATTCAGGAGCAGAAACAATTACCAATTGAGTAAGATTGTTTCCCATTCATTCATTTCAATATTTATCAGAAATCTACTGTATTCAAGGTCTTGTGCTGGCCTTTGTGTCCACAGAGAAAGAAAAAGGGCAACACTGATGCTATCTAGCTAGCTAGCTATGAAAGGTGTGGCAAAACAGGGCCAAGCAGAGTCTCCTCCCATTCCCTGAGTGAGCAACTCTGAACACTGCCACTAAAGGACATAGAAGTAAATTTGTTATTCCCAGTGCACGGTCTTGGACCGTGGCTGTTCCGTGGCGAGTAGACGCGCCTGTCAGAATGTGGCTGTTCCGTGGCGAGTAGACTCGCCTGTCAGAATGTGGCTGTTCCATTTTCACGTTCCTCTTGTTCTCTCCACCTACAGGATTCCGTTAGCCCTGCACATGTCCAGAGTTTCAGTTAAAGTTACTAGGAGCAGTAATAAAAATATTCCTACTCATGACATGTGCCCTGTTGCTTCATTTAAAATCCTTACTTTAGGGAGGGAGGTGGGAGGAAAAACCTCCTTACTTGAGGCATTAATTTGGCTTTGACATGGTCTTTAGTTCCACTTCTTTGTTTACCATTTGTGTCTCTGCCCCGTCCATGGCCTCCATAAGAGCTTCTTAGCTCTTTGAAGATGGAAGAGCTAAAATTTCTGAATTTTTTTCATTCAAATAAGAATATACTTAAGGTCGTCTAAGAGGCTTTCTAATACTTCCTTACAGTTGCTCTCCAGGCAATCTCCTCTACATTCCATCTACCCCATAGTTCAAGAATGATCCACTTTGCCCGCGGCTTCTGTATCCTCTGCCTTTCTGGTTCATCTCAGCCTTAGCTAAATCTCTTCAAAGCTTCTCCTTTCTTCTGTGTCACTCTCTCCCACTGTCCCACACCTATTTTTTCATGTTTTCTCTGAACTCGTTTCTCTGAAGAAGTAGTCAGCAGCGTGTGCATTTCTCAACATCCCCCCACCCCACCCCCCCATCCCCCGGCATTTGGATCTTCTCCCCTCTGGGCTGACTCTCTCCTTGGTCCTAAAATGTCAAGGGCATGTCCTCTCATCTCTAGTTCCTTTCTTTTCTTTTCTTTTTAAATTATTTTTATTAACATATATTGTATTATTTGCCCCAGGGGTAGAGGTTTGTGAATCGTCAGGCTTACACACTTCACAGCACTCACCATAGCACATATCCTTCCCATCTAGTTCTTTTCTTTACAAGACATAAACATATTTGCGTTTTTCTTAGATTTGATGCGGCTTTCGGTTTCTCTCAAATCACTTTTTCTTAATCATTCTTAATCTTTTTCTTCCTATTTTATAAGGTTTAAACACACATAAGGTATACATAATGAATTTCTGTTAAACAATTGGCTCAAGCCAAAATTGTATTTATTTCTTCTGAATGTACTCTTCGTAGATTTAATTTAAATGCAAGCTGCAAACTGACAATTAATGATATTTTCAACATAAAAATATATATTTACAATATAGAATAATCAAACCATAAACCCATAATCCAAGCACTATGAGTAAAACTATAGCATATGACACAAAGTTTATATGAATTTTGATACATTTTCTAATAAGTGACATGATAAGGCTCAAATATTAGACTTAGAGATATCAGTTACACATATGAGTTGGTTGCTTCATTTTATTTATGTATCTACATATCATAAAACTGCAGGATTTGAAAATAAATTTAATAAATAAAATTTTACCTTTTAATGAAAAACATGTTTTTTGTTTTGCTTTGTTTTTGCTGCACACTCAACCTATGATTGAAAACTGATATGAGGGCACACAAATAACATTTTTAGCTAAAAGGAGATTCTTACCTTTGCTTATGATGCTTGATCAACGAGAAAAAACTAACGTAAACGTGTAAGAAGTTTCAAAGTACACAAAATGTTCATTGTTTTCTTTAACAATAGGATACTTTTTCCCCCAGAAATCCAAATCTTGTCTAGAGGAGATCAGTCAATTTCCTCTCTAGTGTATGATCAGATAGAGCATACAAAGTTCATCCTTGTTTCACAAATTCACATTCTTTGGCTGAGAAGAAGGATATTCAGAGAAAGTTTCCTTTATCTAGTCATCTGTAAAGACTGTTCATACTTTCAAGACTTTGCGGTAGGATTCGGGATTTGTTAATCTCTTTCCTTACTCTCAGGCCCTCGCATCAAAGCCAACATTTTACGATTTCTTTTGCAACGTGATATATCCAGAACTGAGGTCATTTGAAATCAAAACATGCTCTCTGGGACCTAAAAGAGGTAGGTACATGTTGGTGTGATGAAAATGTCTGCCAGGTTCACAGATGAATGTTGTGCAGCCATGCTTCATTTTCAAAGCATTGCCACCAAATCTGGTTGGCTAATTTTTTGGCAGCACTCCTGCAATTATCCTTTAAATACCTTATTTAGATATCATTATGCAGTTTTCTGAAATATTCTTAAGTGAAATAATTTTTGTTTACTAAAACTAACCATTTTTTGACCATCAGCCAGGATATTTGTCATTTCATCTTCAAGAATATTTGATACTAACACCTTTCTGTTGTGAAGAAAGTAGTATGTTGTGAACACGTTCATGATATTCTTTTTTTCCTAAGAAAACCAAAAACCCCTAAAGGAGTGCCATGAATACAGATACCAAGACAGTTCTTCCCCCAAAACGAAGAAAAAAATGTGTTGGCTTTTGCGTTTGGAGCACAGCTTTTTGCAACCATGAATTTCACTATCATTTTCAAATTTCACAAATGCTAAAATATAACATTTACTGATAAAAATCTGTTGACATCTCAACCTCCTTGGCTAAACTATTAGTTTCTAGTTTATTACACAAAACCTTTTTAATATCATGTGACATGTCACCACTAAATTGACTTATTATACAGTTTGAAATTGGAATTTTTTTTACATTTCTTCATCATGAGCCTTATCAGAATTCTGATAGGATAAGTCTAAAATTCTACTTTTCCTTTTTAAGCTTCCTCTTCAAAAACACCACACTGGATCTTTAGACATATTTGTAATTAGAAAATATTAATGAAATATAAAATCAAAGGGCATAAAAATACATGGGGAAATTACAAAATGATTAAAAATCATTGCATTACAATTAATTTCTAATTCATACAATTTCTGTATTACAACATGGTCAGCAACAGAAAAGAGGTAAGTGCAGCTGAATATATCATAATTTCTTTTTTATAGTGAAAATTTCCCTCCAAATTCCATTACACTAATAGAGCCTGTTCATGCCCCTAAGTCAGTTGGTGATGTATAATAGGAAATTGAAGAAGGTAATTTGGGAAGGAGAGGTTATTGTCATCAACCTAACATCATCCCCTTCTTGCAATACAGAAAACACTAACTGGCAACAGCTTCTCACGTCAAAAATGGAGAATGGAATTTATCAAATAAACACAATTTACTGTTTGCTTCCATATGGGGTCAATAATGAAATTCATAGCAGAACTGCCTGGTCACTATCCATTACTGTGAGCACAAGCACTGCACAATTTCGAAGCTCAAAAAATCATGCCTTTTCAAAAAAATTACTGTCTAATGTAGAACCCGTTGCAACATCTTATAGTACCCTAGAGTTCTACAGAACCTAGTTGAGAAACCTGCTTTAGGAAACCAGACTGTTGCAAAGCTTTTACGTATTTCCAGTTATCTATTGTTACAAAATAAACCACTCCAAAACTTACTGGCTTTTAACAAATATAAATTGTTATTTCTCACATTTTTTGAATGACTAGGTCAGGGAGGTCCTTCTTGCTTGAGATCCCTCACGTCATTGCGGTCAAATGGTAGCTGGGCTGGGGTCACCTGAAGTTCTTTCATGTACTGATCTGGCCTGTGGCCTGGGACTGGTGTCCAAACCGGCTGGCTCTTTCCTTGTGGGACTACATGGCTAGCTTAGGTTTCCTTATCCAAGCAATTCCTAAGACCAGCTAACATTCAACTGGAAGGCAATTTGGCTCTATCTCTTGGTGGGAGGAATAGCAAAGATTCTGTAACATCTTTAATCAACCATCCACTATTTTAACTCAGGCCTCAGATTTGTAGCATTGATTTATGTTTTGAAAATGAAGAAGAAACTGAGACTTGGAGCAATGAAGTGACTTGCTACCAAGGTCTTTCAGTAAATTAGTGACAGAGAAGCAGGAAGAATTATATACAAATCCCTTAATTCTCTAAGCAGCAGATCCTCCAGTTGTTGAATATTTTTAAAATGAATACTGTATCCTGAATGTTAAATTCTACCAGGATGACATTTTAAAGATTCTTGTTTATGCGCATTAGTAGCTCTTGTGCAAATGAAATCTTTTCTCCATTTCATATTTTCTCTTTTCCATCTCTAAATCTCCAATGTTCTAAAGACATGTTACAAAAAGCCACTGCACATGCAATTTTCTTTGTAGTGATTTTGTTCTAGTGATTCTACAATGCAGAATTGCTGTTTACCCTTGTCTTCTGAAAATTAACCTGTAATGTCAAGGAGATTTCACAAATGTTTGGTTACTTCACATATTTTACTCATGAAAATCCATTTAAATATAATGGGAAAAAGTTGAAGTGTTAGCATCTTTGGTTCCATACATTTGTTTAAACTGATTTGAAAAGGAGGGAGGAGAAGGACAAAAAGTATTTTTTAAGCATGTTTGTACGAACCTCTTGGGGAAGGAAGCTGTTTTCTTTGGGCCTCCTCCTATTTCCTACTCAGTTCTTCTTCTTTCCCAAATCAGTTCTTTTTCTTAATTTTTTTCCTGGGTATATTGTGCCACTTTGGTAGTTCTTCTGGAAGTTTCTCATTTTGTTCATAGACAGAAATTCCCTGTTCTTTTGATCCATTGCTAATGAATATTTATTTAGAATTGTCCATTAAGCTCCTGATGATGGTGCCGACAGGCAGCCTCTTTTCTGTATTTCCGAATTTCCCCCTGCAATACATAGGGCATCCTGCTTCATCTTTTCTAAACTTTGGCATGGTTTTTAGTACGTGTGTACGTATGTGTATAAAATACCTTCACCTTCCAAGTGAAAAGGCACCCTACCCTTCCCAGGGTTTTTGCAACTCAGTAGAAACAAACTGTCAAATTCTGCAGCCAAGTTAGAACTTCTTTGTTTAAAGGACTTTACACTTTACATTTCTTTGCTAGAAGGAAACTTATAAAAATAATTACAGCTATATTGTATGATATCACTTTTTAAATTTCTTAAGCAAGTTCAAATAAGCCATTGCCACTGACTGGAACACCACCCACATATTGACCTGGTTCACAAAGCAATTTTCTGGTTATAATTTTATAATAGTTCAAGTTAATTTCTTTATGGGAGAAAATTAACTAACTAGCTATTAGTCTCTCTGTAGTTCTATTTTTCATTTTAAGATAATATGTTGTTATTATGGTCAAGTTTATTGTGAATCCATTGCTCTGATCCTGATCACCTTTGGGTTTAATGGCAAAATCAAGTTTCCAAGCCTTAAAGCTATGGACTAGACTCTGGAGTGTTGTTTCTTCAACTATTCTAATAGAAATCACTATTAGAGTCATCTGGGATTGCTATTGAAAAACAGAAGACTTAACTCCTTCCCCGATCCATTAAATAAAATTCTCTTCTGGAAGAGGCTGGGAATTTACTTATTCAACAAATTCCCCTGGTGATTCTTATACACAGAAAAGGGCAAGAATTACCACACTCTATTATTTTGACTTCACAAAGAAAAAAGGGAAAAATATATAGTAAGCTTTAGTTATGTTCCATGCATTAGCATAAATGCAGGGGGCACATGATTGAATAAGGCAGAGCTCTTTCTTCCAGAAATACATGAAAATGACAAACCAGTGGTCATCTATCTATATATTTCAATGCCTTTTTGAACAAAGTTCTATTGAGGCATAGAAAAAAGAGCAAGTAATTTTTTGTGTGTCAGGGAAAGATCTTCTAGGGATAATAAACTGGAAAGTTAAGAGTCAAGGTCTTGAGAAACAGCCAGATTTGAAACATAGATAACAGGAAGATCAGACTATCTTTGATGCAGAGAGGAAAATCCCAAGAAATGTGGAAGACAAGCTGTACAGTGGTAGTAGCCTTAATGAGTTTGAATAACTTTTCTGGGAACAGAATTAAGTACAGAATGGCAGAAAAGATGCTGGCCCAGAGTTTTTAATCCATGAGGAGTGGGTGCTGGCCATGAGGACATGTTAGAATTTTCTGGGGGGTTTTCCAGTCATCCACATCCAACACTCTTACCTGCCCCAATGTGGAAATGGTTATCATATAAAATGGGGTGAGTTGGGGGAAGAGATGTTGTTAAATTAGTAACATTTTCCTAGGATTCTTATACATACCCCTTGAGATATACTGCTCTAGGAAATTATGTCTGCTTAATATTTAAGCTATCAATATTATAATCTTTCAGATGCAGGTTTCAGACATATATGGTATGGGAAGAATTGCTTAATCCTGATGTAGAAAATCCTCACCACAATTACTCTCTCCATTTTACAGATGAGGAAATGAAGTCATAGAGGTTAATTAATTTGTGCAAGATCACTTGGTACTAAACATATTATTCATGTCCTACATGTATTAGAGCACCCCCAACTCCTCCTTATGGTTAGGGTCAATTAAATCTGCAAAAAGTTTGATTCCTCATTCTTGCCTCTTGGTCTCTTAACACGTGGAGTCTGAAGTAACGGAGACAGCTGTAGCCTGAGGCTTAATAGGACTGTGAGGACATTCCATAGAACATCACACTTATTTACTACATCCATGACATAATGTTAATTGAAGTGGATAAGCGAGAAGTGGCAAGTATATTGAAGGCCCAGAAAGCTCTCTAGCTGAAACAGATGAAGAGTCTCTTTATAGACTGCCTTGAGGTCATCTATTTTTCATATTTAATCCTTAACTGGTGGTTAATCACTGTTGGCCTTTCATTGTCTTTTTAAAAATCATCAGTTTAAAAATCATCAGCCCCCCATAATAGCCATCAAACTCCATAGTCTTCATAATCACAATTTGATTCCCCTGTATTTCTTAATTACCCTGTATGTTGTATGTACCAGTGCATTTCCTTTCTCTGTACTCTATTTCAATTCACAACTGGTGACAGTTTTAACAGGACTACCACTACGTGCAAAGGAGCTATACCTGTACACTGGCCACTGGTGATAGGTCTCCTCGCCAGCCAACCATCAGGTGATCCAGCTGCTGCTTTCTCAGACCACGCCAGCACCAACACTTTCAGACTGAGTTACCCAGGAAGCAGCCTCTGAGTTGAACATTTGAATGCAGGACATTTACTGGGAGTTCTCCCTGGGTCAACACCTAGAAAAGAAGGGAGTAAAGAGAGCAGGATCCTGCAGAGGGAGAGATCTAACTGTAATGGATTTATGCAAGAGACTTTAGCCAAATCTACCAGAAGCCCTCCTGTTGGGATGACCCTTAAAAGTTGTCTGAGATTGGTGAAAGGTTTATATTCTGGTTATTAACTAGTCACTCGTTGTGCACTGTCCCTGGAAATGATGCATGACTTTGCGGAAGTCCTGAAGATATACTCGCCTGAGAATTCCTGGCCACCAACACTCTGCGCAGCTAGAGAAAAAGAGTTTCAGATCTGTGTGGGTGGTACAGCATGGGATCCGCTGCAATTATTTTGGTTGCTAGATAACTCTTCACAGTAAACAGAGATAGTTGTTTTGTTGATGGCGTGGAGATAATAATATAGAAAACAGAAATGCCCCTGATTAAACCAAACCTTTAATTGTTTATAACAACTCAGTAAGAGCATATGTGGAGGATGCTTATAGACCAGGAGAGAGAATCATTAGTAGGTGAGCTTCTTAAGGAAAGATATAATGGTGAAGAGGACTAGTCAAAGAAACTAGGGAAATATTATGGCTCAGGAATTCCAAATTGTATAGATCCTGAGAAAATGGATTAAATTATCTGAATCTCAGTTTAATAGGCTATAAAGTGGGGATGATAATCCCTTCATTGCATGGTGGTTGCTGTGTACCTAGTTATAACTGTCATATTGTATAAATTCAATAAATGTCCTTTTCTTAGCAAAGGATGAAATTTCTTCTCACTAATAATCCTTGTTGACTTGAGAAGAATAATGCCTGTTAATACTTAAGTCATTAAAGATGACCAGTTTAAAAAATGGTAATGGGGTATGAAAAGGGCAGTACTCTTGGGGTGCCTGGATGGCTCAGTGGGTTAAAGCCTCTGCCTTCAGCTCAGGTCATGATTTCAGGGTCCTGGGATCGAGCCCCACATCAGGCTCTCTGCTCAGCAGGAAGCCTGCTTCCTCCCTGCCTCTCTGCCTACTTGTGATCTCTGTCTGTCAAATAAATAAATAAAATCTTAAAAAAAAAAAGAAAGAAAAGAAAGAAAGGGGCAGTACTCTTTCCTTGTTTTCGATAATATTCAGAAATCTATTGATGAACCTAGGAATGGCAGAAAGTTCAACTACACGACAGTCATAGTTGTATCTAACAATTAGAGAATTAAGTTCACCTTTTTGAGGCAGATTGCTCTTCCTAAGCCTTTCCTAGAAGAAAGTTCTGGACCTTCTTCTGAGTATATCTGGTGTTTGCTTCCTCCTGCCTGTCCCCTTCTTCTCTTCCTATCTCCCACCTCTCCTTTTTCTCCTCACCTTCACTTCCCCCTCCCTCTCCCTGTCCCTTCCTTCCATTTATGATCCAATTGATTCTGTTTTTCCCACCTTTATCTACATCATTGTGACTGCTTTTAAAATGAATCTCGCTTCCTTTCTGATCCTAAAGGTAATACATACTTACTGAATAATGTAAACAAAAATTATCATACATCCATCACCAAAAATGAACACTCTTACACACTTGGTATGTTTGCTTGTTCCCTTACATTCTGTCTCTGAACTGAGTTATCCATATATTTTATCATTTCTCTAAAAAACTTTATATTAGCTTTTCTTCACTTCAGAGCATTTTTCAATATTATTAAATATTCTTTGAAAACATGATTTGTGAAATGTGTATAATATTCTTTCTTAAATGTACAATGTAAATTATTTAAGTCAATATTAAACATAGGCATTGTTTCTAGATTTTTTCTATTATAAATACAAAAGCCTTGAATATCCTCAAATATGATTTATGAATCTTTGATAATCTTGAGTTCTAATTCATTTTCCAAAGACTTGCAGAAGTTTGTATTAACTTTCATCCCAGAAAGCCTAACAAGTACTTTTTGATGATGATTATATTTCTAATTCATTTACAAGTAGGCTAGGGACACCTGGGTGGTTAAGCATCATTAAGCATCTCCCTTAGGCTCAGGTCATGATCCCAGGGTCCTGGAGAACAGCCCTGCTCGGCAGGGAAGCCTGCTTTTCCCTCTTGCACTCCCCCTGCTTGGGTTCTCTCTATTGCTCTGTCAAATAAATAAATAAATTAATTAATAAATCTTTAAAAGTAGACTATTTTTTATTATTTTTTTCCTACTTACTTGCAATTGCTGTGGATCAAGGTCATGATTTAAATTGCTTCTTTCAGGGGCACCTGGGTGGCTCACTGGGTTAAGCCTCTACCTTCGGCTCAAGTCATGATCTCAGGGTCTTGGGATCAAGCCCCGCATCTGGCTCTCTGCTGCAGAGAGCCTGCTTCCCTCTCTGTCTGCCTGCCTCTCTGCCTACTTGTGATCTTTCTGTTGAATAAATAAACAAATCTTTAAAAATAAATAAATAAAATGAATTGTTCCTTTCAGTAGTAATTCTATTTGCATTTTTATTCCTATTTTGCATTCAACATGATTATTTCATTTTAGTATATAAAAATCCTATTCTTGGGGTGCCTGGGTGGCTCAGTGGGTTAAAGCCTCTGCCTTCGGCTCAGGTCATGATCCCAGGAGCCTGGGATCGAGCCCCGCATCAGGCTCTCTGCTCAGCAGGGAGCCTGCTTCCTCCTCTCTCTGTCTGCCTCTCTGCCTACTTGTGATCTCTAACTGTCAGATAAATAAATAAAATCTTTTAAAAAAAAATCCTATTCTTAAATTTGTGATCTTATTACTATTATTAAAATTACATAGTTATTACTTTTCTTACTAGTGAAATCGCAAAAAGTACTGGACTTTGTGACTACAAGTAACACTGGCCTAAACTTGATGAGAGATGAATAAAATTCAATTTTTAGGCCACAGTCATTCTAGAATTAATTGAGGGCTGAACTACTGAAGATTGATTTTATCAGACAACTTCACCATAGATTATTCATCAGCTCAAGGATAGCCTGAACATTTTAATGCTTTCTGCAGATGATGCCCAGTATAAAATTATTTTTCTAATATGATGCATAAAGATGACGTGGTATAACGTTTGTCAGAAAGTAGGAAAAAGTAGACTTGTTGAATGTTTCCAGAAACAAGGAGAAATCTTTTTTCCTTTCTTTCTTTTTTAAACAAATAGCAGGGCCTAGTGTGTCATAACTCTGACAATATCTTGATGTGTCTTTACTAGATGTCAGTGCCCCAGTTTTGCCCAAACTGCAGTTGGTTGTATCCCAGGAGAAAGACAAGGAGAAGAGCAAGTTTGGATCCCCAGGATCATGGGTAGGGCTCAATTCAGTGAACCACCTAAAATCTGCAAAAAGGTGAACAGAAGGGTGAGAATTCATGGAATGATGAGAGAGACAGATTTTGATTTTAAAAAAAGAAGGAAAGAAATATGGAAGAAGGGAGGGAAGGATGGAAAGAAGGGAGGAAAGAAAGAAGGAAAGAAAGAAAGAACCTTCGTGAAAAGAGTTTAAACATAGCTCTTAAGCTGTAGTGGGAAACACTGACATTTATGTGGAGACCAACAAATGCCTCTTCTATGGCAGGGAGGATCCGTGTGGCTCAAGGAAGACAGCAGTGCTCAGAGCAGACGGCAGCTTCTGCGCAGGTACAGTTTTGCTCAAGCTGTAAGAATTTTGCATGTTTTTTTTTTTTTAAATCTATATCTTAGGAAAAGTTTCAGTGTATGGAAATGGTAATAAAACACCAAAGAAGTACGGACTTGAGCCCTCTCTTGATAATAAATGGAATCTTGTACTTTCCTTAGTACGGGCATGAGAATGTAGAGAAATCTGAGCAAAGCTGTCTTTAAGGTCTTTTAGATAATGCTCTCAACTGATGTTTGGAAAGCCTAGAATTATTTATTTCAGATTATATGAGTCACCACCCTCTCCTCTTCATTTAAGATGTATCAGTTCCTGAAGGTTAAGAGAGTCTCCTGTTGTGAGATCTTCAGTTTGGCCAGCGATGTTTTGAGTTTCATCCAGAGAAAGTGAAATCTCCTCTTACGGGTATTTCTGTACTATTTCACACATTGGCAGTATTATTTTGAAATGGAACTATTTTTTTCTCAGTTTTGTTGGAGCCCTCTAAAAACTCCAGAATTAGTTGAGAGGCCATCACGCAATGCCGAAGGGGTGGCCGATCTCAGTTTGTGAATCAATTCCTCATCTACCACTTATAGATTCCTAAATGTCGGTTTGGCTGTTAGGAGAGGATTTTCTAAGACAACTGTCAGTATGCTTTGGTTGTCTCCATCCCCAGTTGTCCTACCTAGGGAGGAGGAAGGGGGGACATTTGTCCCCCACATCAAGTATTATACGTGTCCCCTGAAGCTCAATGAACGTGTCTGACTCACTTCTGGTAAGTCTGAAGGATAAGAAACTGTAACTCTTCTGCTGGGCATCTGGAGGCTTTAAAGGACTGGTAAGTCTGTACCTCCAGAGTCTGTCTGGACAAAGGCTGCCTGAGTGGTGCCTGTCTGCCAGATGTGGGTGGTGCATTAAGGAAAGCTGACCATCAACATGTTCAAGGAGACTTAGAGGCTTGGACCCCCCCCCCCCCCAGTTTGGCACCTTAAGAGAGAGTGTCCTTTACCGCCAGAGGTGATGAGTAATGGATGGACATAGTCACAGAGCAGGACAGGCCTGGGAGCCCATGGGAGCAGTGCCCAACCCAGGAAGGCAGGACAGATTCCACACAGAGGACATCTGTGCAAGTGCTCAGGCAGGAGCTAGCTGTCTGCAAGGATCTGCCACAACTGTGCCACAACTGTGGGTGTCTATGATTCTTGGCCTAGAGCTGAGGGACCAAACATAGTTGTAAATGTAGAGATGTAAATGGAGAGTTTGTCTAAAAAGCACCTAAAGGGCATGGAAGACACCCTCCTTCCATTTCATAGTTGGCTTAAATCAGCTCTGTCTTCCTCCTGTAAAGAGTTTAGTGGGCAGAGCTCAGGTTAGCTAGGATGAGAGACTTGTGACTGCCTTTATCCTGCTGAGGACAGGACATCAACTTTTGTAGAACACAGTGTCATAACAAAGCCTAAAAATGCTATCTTTTTTTTGGTCCCAGATTTAATCTATTAGTGGAGATGCAATCCTTTGGAGTTAAACATATAAAATATAAATTTGAACGTTCTCTTGTGGTATAGTACCATCTTTTGACATGTAATCTGCACCACATTCTTTCACCAGTAATTATGAGTTATGTTATGAAGAACAAGGATGCAAAATTGAGCATACTTCCTACCACTAGGTTACACTTTGGTCCTAAGTAATCACAACATTTAAATGACTCTGGTAAATCTTAAAATAGAATGAGTCATACCTGAGAATGTGATGAAGAAAATGTTAAAATTCTGCAAGTCAATAATAACTAGCCTAGTCTGGTGACAGAGACAGCTGGGATTTTTAGATTTTATCCACCTGCTTATAGGGGGAAAAAAAAAGTTGCTTCAAAAATAGCCCCCTCCAGATAGCAGCAAAAGCACAAAGAAATACCCTACTTATTTTCACTTCAACTTAGGTTTAAAATCAAAATCCACTATAAAAACTTTATATAGACACCAACATAAAAGTCTGTGTTTGTAAGTCAAAGCAATAGTAATTCTCCAGGATTCCTTTGAAAATAACATTAATAACAGTACCAAGGCTACAAAACAATTATAGCTAATATTTCCATGTGCCAGGCAATACTCAAATGAGCATTTATGTATTCACTTCTTTAATCTTCAAATAACCTCCTGCAGCCAGTATTATTGCCATACCTCTAACAAAACAGAAAAACGACGCTAAGAGAGCCACATAACTTTGTTGGTATGTCAAGTTTAAAATCCCCATAATTTTTTATATGTGCGAGTTCTCCCAGGTAAACTTCTGATTTTTTTTCCTATAAAAGAAAACAATTCAGTAATATCATTATGTGTGACACCAAGTTCAAATAAAATAATACATAAGAAAAAAAAACCCATGGTGTGATGTACAAATGTGTAATGATACCACTGTCTTATGATGCAGTTCCAATATCTGAGTTTAGGGCTGCTAGGAAAGGAGCAATACAGGAACCCAACCAATAAATTAACCCCTACAAAGGAAAGGAGAGAGAGAGAGAGAGAATCCTTCATTTTCTTCTAGGCTAAAGTTGCTGTCAGTCTGAGAAGGTTGTGGTGATTTTTTTGATATTTATAGTTGACAGGCAGATGCTGGTACTATTAGGCTTGCATTAGGCATGGATTGTTGAAATACATCTATCCAAGTAGCACAGGCAGTGACCCTAAAGAATCTCTGTAACAGTGAGAGAAGGACCATGATCTCCAAACAGCGACTGTTGATTATGCTCTACTCTTCAGAACTGGTCCCAGTGGTGCCGCTTCTCAGCTGTTCTAACCCCCATTCTGACCCTCTCTTGCAGCTTGGAGGATAGGGGAGAGAGCTTTGCAGAAACTAACAGTTTATGGTGGGTGGTGCCTTAAGGATGAGAAGGTCAAACAGATGCTTGAGTTTCTGTACGTTTGGGGAGGAAATGGGTGGCTAGTGGACCGAATGATTATAAGGTGACAGTAGTAGCCTGTAGGTAGCTGGAAAAAGGAGGTCCTAATGAGATGCAGCTTATAAATGTGTATCTTCTAACACGCTTGGGGCTTCTCTGAAGATTAGGTCAGTCATGAGCACAAAGGAGACATTACTTTTGGTGTAATTAAAAGACAATTAACACTAAGTGCATATATAGCAGCAGAGGGAGTTGAGAAATGTTTAGCTCTGTTTATTGAATACATATTATGTGCCAGACTCTGTGATATGCTGGAAATTAAAAAAAAGGGGGGAGATGCTTAAGATTGGATTCTTACTTTCCAGAAATTCTAGTTAGCTATTTTAGCTCTTGTAGAAAACTCAATTGCATGCAAATTTTTTCAATACGGAACGGTACTATAAATATATTTTCTCTTCCTTATGATTTTCTTAATAGCACTTTCTTTTCTCTAGCTTACTTTTTTTGTAAGAACACAGTCTATAATACATAGAGCATACAAAATATGTGTTAAGCAACTGTTTATGCTATCGATAAGGCTTCTGCTCAACAGTAGGCCATTATTAGTTAAGTTCTGGGGAGTCAAAATTCATATGTGGGTTCTCAGCTGTGCAGGGGGGGGTCAATGCCCCTCGTGCCTGCATTATTCAAGGGTCAACTGTGTTTAAAATGGACCGCATGGGTGAAAGCCATACTACTAAGGACCTTGTATCAGTATGGGTTTTATTTCCGTCTAGAATCCCTGCTACCAGTTAACGTGGCATGGATCCGTGCTTGTGGCTTCATTCTCCAAGGAACCACACGGCTTATAGTACTAGAATGAGTAACAGTCTTGTTTGTATCTGTTCGCACATCTTCCTCCTGCCAAATGTAGGGCAGCCTCCTTTTATACATAATGCTTTATATACATATTTTCTGCTACTCCTGAGTAGTGACAGACTGTTTTGTGACAACACAAACACAAAAGCTCCTTCCTTAACTCCCAGATGCTGTGAGGCTTAAAAGAAGCTGGGAAAAGGTAGCTGGCTGTCTCTATCAAAGGAAAGAGAAATTATCTTGAAACCAGTCTGGGAAATGCTGCAACAGCTGGACAACTATTTTTGTGATTTAAAAAAAGAAGCTCCCTTTGTACTATTGGGGAGGTATACTCAAACATGTGTGTCATCACTATTTATACGTGACCTTGGGCCTCAAGGGGCCTACTCTACTGTGCAAATTTGCAATTTTAAACTCTGCAGCTCATGAATACCTGCTTTCTTTGACTCAGCCTGGAGAGACAGACCGTTACTGGGCAGTATCACTAGGTAACCCAAGAGAAGGTGACAGAGTTCAAAACTCCTTTTCTTATTAGGTAAAGCACATCGCTAATTGTTCTGCGGTTTATTACTTGGATTGTATCTTATTTGTCAAAAGTTTCTTTCTTAGCTAATTGATTACTGAGATCACTATTCTAAGTATATAATATCATGGACTATAGCACCAACAAGAACAAAATCCTTGAAGCTCTAAATGAGGATGTGGAGAAGTCCTATAAATGGGTTCGCCTCTGAGCAAGACAGATTCAGGTAAAACCAGAAAGCTATTGATATTGTCTACAACTCTCATTGCTTATGCTCCAGTTCCCCATTTCTACAGCCCTCCCCTTTTGCTGTGTGGCCTACAGGTCAACATAACAATACTTAAGACAGGGAGATGAAATTTAAATGCCTCATATGTGTATATTATTGAGATGTGGTTCTCAAATTAGGCAAAAGTAATGGTCTCAAGTTTAGACTTCCCTTACAGAGAAAAGACACAAACATCCAGAAAGTTCTAGGAGATACCCATGCCTTTTCTCTCCTATAGAAGTTTTCTAAATATTTATCTACATGCACTGTTTTATTTTTCTTGTCTACACTTGTTTGTTTCACCCTAGTCTGGCTCCTGCCTTCAACACTTGCCAAGATAGTTTTCTCAACTGTCACAGAAGCTCACCTAGTTCCCAAAACACCCCTTGACCTCTCCACAGTGTCTGGTACTGTGGTCAGTGGGATCACCTTGACAGGCTCTCTCTCTCCATTGCAATCTCCCAACGGCCTCTTCTCTAGTGGAAGCAATCTCACATGTGGATTCAGACTGTTCAAATAGCTACGTGACTGGGCAAGTTCCTTAAAAATGTGTGCCGATTTTTCCTCTGTAAAATGGATGAAGTAGTAGTAATAATAATAACAACAATAATAATAATGGCTACTTACAAAGTTCTCATGGGAGTTAAATGGGCTGATTCACGTAGAGGGCTTATGACCACGCCTGGCAAATAGTAAGTATCATCTTACTGTAGTTTGTGTTACTTTATTAAATGGAGTTAAGTTCTGAAAAAAAAAAATGTTATTCTTAAAAGTTGTTCTTTTTCCCTTGAGCATTTTATCTCCTTTCTGTCTTACACTTTTATTTAATTTATCATGATTCACAAATGTGACCTCTTTCCTCCTGGGCTCTACTGTCATACCTCTAAGTTTGCCAGTTACCCTCTCACAGATGTCCAATAGAGAATCAAACCCATATGTCAACACTAAGGTCTTTCACTTCTCCATCCATTTACTATTTTCCAGACTTTGTGCTTGGTCCAATAGCCTGGTTGGCCCAAGAGCCTGACCATCTGCTGGGTGGAATATTCTTATTATATCTTGATGTTTCTTTCCCCTGGAGACTTTTGGGTATTGCTTCACTGTACAGTAACGTTGCTGACAGTGTGTTTGAGGACAATCTGGATTTTTTTTCTCTGGGTGATTCAGGGTTTTTTGTTTAGTTTTTGTGTGTTTTGTTTTTTTTTTTTCATGGATGCTCAGAAAATTCTTTACTTTTTATATATTTTCAAAGTCCAGCAATTTTACTAGGAAACGTGTTGGTGTTCATCACTCTACATAAAATTTTCTTTTATGAGGCATGGCATGCTCTTTCAATTTGCAAATTCAACTCTTTCTCATTTCTAGTAAATTTTCAAATTTATACTTTAAGTATGTTCTTTTCTCTTGGAAGTTTGATTTTCTTCTTGGGGATAGTTATATTCATGTAGTATCTCCTTTGACCGTCTTCCAGATCTCAGACTTTCTTTACAAACCTTTACATCTTTATTTTGCTTACTCTTCTTAATCCTTTATTTTCATCCATATCTACATAAATGTTGCCTTATTTATGTCAGGATTTTCCTTTCTTTCCTACTTCTTCTATGGAAGCTTGTTTGTGCATATTTCATGTCCTCCTGTTTCATTGGAGTTACTGTATCTCTGCTCTGACTTTTCTTGATTCGCTAAGTTATTTAAATTCATGGAAGCATGCTACACTGTGGCAATATTTTTCTGTCTGTGGTTTATTTTTCCTCTTCTTTCCCTTATTGTATTTTCTATTGGTTTCCAGTTCCTTTTTAAAATGTTGTTATTATTCCTCATCTCTGAATGTGATGAGCTTTAACAAAACAATTTCATTGCAGAGTAGTCATTGGAAAGTGAGCCGTGCAGGGTTCCCAGAGAGCACGAATTCTCCCTGGTTCATATGGAAGTTCCTAATGACAGAGAGCTGTTTGAGCCTCGTGAACTGTTTCTCTCTTTTCTTCAGCTAGAGGTTTTTGCAGCTACATGATTTAGAATCTCTTCCCAAACAGCACGTGCAAATCTCCGCCTTGTACAAGAGTGAGCTTTCACCCTTGCCTCCCTTGTTGCTCTGGATGTCACTTCAAAGCCCAGAGAAAAACCCATTGCCAGTTCCCCTGCAATGTTTTTATTGTTCCTGATGTAGATTCTGGGTTTTTTCCTCAAGGTGTACCTTCTTGTGTGGCCAACTATGCCCTGCTAGCTTGAGATTTTGAAATCTTTTGCTCTTATCACCCTTTCTTTTTTTTTCTTTTTTTAAGATTTTATTTATTCAGTTGAGAGAGAAAGACAGTGTGTGAGAGAGTGCAAGCACGAGCAGGCGAATGGGCAGATGGAGAGGGAGAGTCAGGCTCTCCCTCTCCTTCAGCAGGGAGCCTGATGTGGGACTGGACCCGAAGACCCCAGAATCATGACCAGAGCCGAAGGCAGATGCTTAAACTACAGAGCCACCAGGTGCCCCTCTAATCACCTTTTCATACCTATTTTACCTCCACTACATAGTTTCTCACATGTTATAGTTTAAGTTAAAATATCTTTCATTTCTCTTAAGATAGGATTTTTTTTTCTGATTTTTTATTTGGTTCTTTTTGACATGCTTTTTAAGAGATGAGGGAGACAGAACCATATTTTCCCACCATTTAAAAATTGGAACTTAACATATATATTTAGATCTAAGCTATGTTAAGAAATACTTTCTGAGAAAGACCGAAGGGTGGTTTCATCTCCTTTTATTAAGAATAGATTTCCAGTCCAATCCCAATGTACACATTTGTCATCCAATTAAAAGGCACAAAGAAAAAATGTCATTGCAACAGACAAATGCCAATAATTTGGACAATAAAAATATTGGCATTGAGTATCTATGAGCATACAATCAGTTTAACACTTGACTGGATTTTAGCCTGTAGATATTTTAAGGAATTAGAGGATCAGGTCTTCTAAAGTAGCAATTTAAACAAATTCAATTGTAAGTAAAGAAGTCCATTGGTACTCAAAGGTTTGTGTATTACTATATGCTAACTATTGTGTTGAAATGGCAACAAAGCAGGTACATCATTTCCTGCAGTGGTAAAGGAGTTTTCTTTTTGTTAGACTAACATAGACATTTATAACATAAAGATTTTATATGCAGCAATAGTTTAATGCTATTCTGTGGCCAATGGGAATCCACTTCAGTATTTCAATCTCAATTATGTCATAGAGGATTTGACTTTTTCCTGGCTTTGGTATTCATTTCACATTCATGGTTGAATAGAGAAAAATTGTATATTTAAACTAAATACAGTTTTTTTATTTCCTCTTATTATGCTTGGGCTTGGAAGTGAGTGACTCTTTAACTCTGTTGTTATGAGATCAGGATCTATGAGAACAAATGAAGGGGAACAAAAGGAGAAAATGCTACTCGATCATTTATAAAAATGGAGATCAATATTAAGGAAAAAAAGGATTTATTTTGAAGAGCTATTGCTTAGTGAGATCCTATGTGTTTGGAACCCACACAGTTATCTGAAAAAAAGAAAAAAAATGTTCTAGTTTGAACAGTTCTTCCTTATCAAACGCAGAGGGAAAATTTCTTGTAGGGCACTTTATACCAACCATGAAATTTCTACAAGATCAAAGTTCAAAGTATACTTCAAAAAGCATAGTATGGTTTTCCAAGGATTAGCTTTCACCATTCTCAGACTGATAGATTCTTAGAGGGTTATTGTGAGAAGGAACGTAGACAAAAACATGTCCAAAAGAAATGCTGTCTGGGGACAAACTGTCTCAGGAGATTAGTAACAGGCGACATGGAAACTTTAACCTCACGTTCAACAGCTCCAACCTACACTTAGGCATTAGTGGCTAAGAAATCATCAGAGTACAAATGCTGGCTGTTTTGCTAGGAAAAAGAAGGAAGATGTCCCAACCTTGCTCTCTGAAAGTGCTTGTATCACAAATCCCAATTTGAAAATAGGGGAGGATTTACACACATACACAAGCACACATTCTCAAGCACGCATAAACACACAGACACACATTCGCATAACATAGGGATAGAATTGGAAGAATGTTTGCAGGTATATTAAAAGTGTTCCCGACCAGGAGGATTATGGCTGATGTTAAAGTCCTTTTTTTTAAGCTCCTTAACTTTATTTTTTAAATTTTAATTCAATTAACCCACATATAGTACATCTTTAGTTTCAAATGTAGTGTTTAATGACTCAGCAGTTGCGTAGAACACCCAGAGTTTATCACAGCAGGTGCCCTCCTTAAAACCCATCATCCAGGTATCCCATCTGCCACCCATTTCCCCTTCCGTAACCCTGTTTTTTCCCCAGGGTCCAGAGTCTCTCATGGTTTGTCTCCCTCTCTGATTCCTTCCCATTCTGTTTTCCCCCTATGATCCTCTGCACTATTTTTTACATTCCACGTATGAGTGAAATCATATTATAATTGTCTTTCTCTGACTGACTTATTTCACTTAGCATAGTACCCTCTAGTTCCATCCACATCAGTGTAAATGATGGGTATTCATCCTTTCTGATGGCTGCATAGTATTCCATTGTATATATGGACTACCTATTTTTTATCCATTCAGCTGTTGAAGGACATCTCAGTTCTTTCCACAATTGTCTTCTTTTGCCAACTCTGATTTTCTAAACGTTATCCAATAAAGTATATTCCTTTTTGTTACAAGGAAAAAAAAACTTTCTTTCTCAGCCTTAATTATTATAAAAGTAAAAGATAACCCTGTCATTTTCTCTACCTATTTATCTGTTTCGCTACCATCTTTAAAACATTGTGGCCAGTAACTCTTTCATGAAGCATTCGATCTTTTCTCAGCATTCCCATAGCTAATCTTTCCAACTTCCTCATTATTTACTACTTAGGCCTCCAAACCAGGTGTCAGGATAGGTAAAATTGTTGTACTTTCAGAAACCTCCAAGGAATGACTCAAATTTTTTTTTTTTAAACAGTCTCTCTCTCTCTTTTTTTTTTTTTTTTTTTAGATTTTATTTATTTGACAGAAATCACAAGTAGGCAGAGAGGCAGCCAGAGAGAGAGGAAGGGAAGCAGGCTCCCCGCCGAGCAGAGAGCCCGATGTGGGGCTCGTTCCCAGGACCCTGAAACTATGACCTGAGCCAAAGGCAGAGAGGCTTTAACCCACTGAGCCACCCAGGCGCCCCTCAAATATTTTTCACATTCAATATTAGCTTAGAAATTTCTCTTCCTTATATTTGATCTAAATTATGTTTTTACAAAAAATTTATTTTCCAATGAGAGTGAGTACATGCTCACTTCAAAAAAGGTTATAGTGTAAGACTAATAATGGAAAAAAACCAGCAGGCCTTTGTGTTACCTCTTCACAGCTTTCATATTGGTCCTCAGACATTAATATTCAGCAGAGATTTATTTATTTACTCAGCAAATAGCTAATGAAAGCCTACCATGTATCAGCACTGTTCTAAGTGCTATGCCTTGGCAGTGAGGAAGCTCTTACATGTCCTTTCTAATATGGAATATACATTCTGATAGAGGAAAAGACAACACACCAACAAATTCATGAGTAATAAGTATAAAATATATTATCCATTGGCTGGTGGTAAGCACTAATAAAAAAAAACAAAGCAGAGAAGAAAATATGAAATATATAGAGACAGGTGAACTATTAGATAGGTTGTACAGGGAAGGCTTCATTGAGGAGTGACCTCTGTTGCTTTAGGAGAGTCAGAGGGTTAGTCAAGAGGGTATTTAGAGGCAGAGTTTCTGGACAACAAATGCAAAGGCACTGAGGCGGAAGTATGGCAGGCGATTCATGGAGTCTTTAATTATTCATGCTCTCCTGATGTTTTTCTACATAGCTGTTCAGTATGATTGGCTAATATTAAACATGTTCTATTGACTCTCACCAGTGTGAGTCATTGGCTCTCTGCTATGCTGTTGCCCCATATTCCCTCGGCCACCTATCCTCTCTTGGCCCCTAGCACAGTAATATTAGAATATTTGGTTAAGCTGTTTGTCAGTTTTTACATTATTTTGCCTACACAATAACATTCATAATAACTAACAGACCAGACTGCACCACACATTTTTTTTTCCACATGAGTTAATTTTTCTAAAATTAATGGCTATCTTCTTCATTGGTCTGGCTGACCAACTGTGATTAATATTTTCACAAATACTTCAAAATCCCTATTTAATGCCTGCCCATCAGTATTGTTTATGATTTACTGCCTGCCCCAGTCTTTCCTGTCTTTCTTGTCAGTGAGAGTGTTGCTCCTTATGCCTGCTGCCTCTCAGCAGTTATCTCTTTTTTTTCATTCTGGAATTCCCTTTGCTAAACACCCGTGTTGAATCTCTTGTTACCTGGATCTCAACTTTTCTTCCCTGGTATTTCACGTTTATTATTGAACTATCCAATTTGTCTTCTTCCCTGTTGGCTGTTTGTCTTTGTTTGTACAACTACCCTTATTAATTAGTATCTTCATTTGAGTTCAGTTTCCTATTCATTGCTACCCAGAGTACCTTAGGAGATACAGAATTTAAAAGACTGTATAAAATCTCATGTCACAATAAATCCTATAGTATTTTGACTCCATGTCTGGTTAATCCAATGACTCGATGACATCATCATGGATACATGTTTTGGCCAACTGCCCACTTACAATTTTGGTGTATTTGATTATGGTCACAGCTGTATTTAATAGCACTAGGCATCACCAACAACCAGAGGAACAGAAAGACACATTTTTTTCTTAAGACAGTATCCAAGGGCCTTTGGAACTTTTCCTCTCAGATTAATCAGTTTATCCACAGAAGAATCTTCTAATCCTCACCAGTGATGCAGAGTGGTCAGGTAGTAGGGTAGAATGATGATGTGTGCTAGAAGCTTGTCCTTCTAAAGGGGAAAAAAGTCTGAGAGTCACACAGTTCAATATATCAACTTTCACTTAATTCCTCTGTTTTCCTCTAATACTTCACTCCAGCTGTTCACTATACCTAGTGTTCCTCATTCCAGAGCCTCTCAGAGTGAAGTTTTGTAGAGAACAGACTCTTGATCACAAGACTGGAAAAAGGTATTATTCTTCTAACTGTTCAGTTTTGAGGTGTATCCTTGGAGTCTGCCATTCTGTATAAAATGTTCGTGTTTGCATAATTTTTAACTTCTCTGGGATATATTCCTAGGAGTACAATTTGTGGGCCTATGATTGTTTCATCTTTAAAAAACTGCCAAAAAATTTTCCAGAGTGGTGGTATCATTTTACATTCCTACCAGGAATATATGTGAGATGTAGTTTCCTTATATCCTCAACAACTTGAGGTATTGTCACTCTTTTATAGTTTTAGTTGTTCTAATATATATGGAGTGATGTATCTCATCTTACTTTCAATTTTTGTTTTCACCATGGCCAATGATATATATTGCCATCAATATTTTATCAGTTCAAGTAAAACATAGAGACAATATCATGCTTTTCAGCCATTTACTTTTCCCCTTTATCTTACAATTGCCTTAACTATTTCCTTTATGTACACTAGCAACCACATCCAGACAAGAGTACAATTTTTGCTTCACCCATCTAACATAATTTAGAAAACTCAAGATGGGAAAGATAATATATTTACCCATATTTCTACTCTGTGCATTGGTCTTTCTTCATATCTGATGTCCCACGTTTCCCTTCTTTATGATCTTATTCCTGTTGAGGAAGTCCTTTCAGACATTACTTTAGGTAGGCATACTGATGTCAAATTTTCTTAATTTCCTTCATCTGAGAATGTCTTGATTTCAACTTTATTTCTGAAAAATACTTTTTCTGGTTGGAGAATTCTGGTTGACTGTCCTTTCTTTCAGCAACAAAAATGTTGTGCTGTTTCCTCTGGCTTCCATGGTTTCTGAAACTTGCTCTAATTCAAAATAAACAAAATGCTGTTCCTCTAAAGATAATGCATCATTTCTTTCTGGGTACTTTCAAGATACTTTCTTTAATTTTCAGAAGTTTGACTATGGATTATTGCACTTTATCCTGTTTGGGTTTGATTTTTGAATGTGTAAGCTTATGTCTTTTCAATGAGGTTTGAATTCAACAAACCTTGAATACTTTTTAAAATTAAGACTTTACTGTTTTAGAATAATTTCAGCAAAATTGGAAGAATCTAATTATTTTTAAGCCTCACTTTCTCCTTTCATTCTGGGACTCTGATAACACAAATATAAAATTTTTTGTTATAGTCATAGGTTCCTGAGGCTCTGTTCTTTATTTTTTTTTCAGTCTGTTATCCCTCAATTGTTTACACTGAGTAGTTTATATCATCCTACCTACGAGTTTATGGCTTCTTTTCTCTTCCCTTCCATTCTGCTATTGGGTCCATTATTGAACTCTTTATTTTGACTCATTTATTTTTTATTTTTAAAATTTTCATTTAATTCTTCTTCATATCCTCTATTTCTTTGTTGAAACTTTCTTTTTTTTTTTTTTTCATTTGTTATAACGCTTTTGAAACTGCTTGACAAACCAGTTTTATGATGGCTGCCTTAAAACCCTCATCAGATATTTCAACATGAGTGTTATGTTGGTGTTGGTGTCTGTTAATTTACTTGCCTCATGGAAGTTGAGATTTTCCCAGTTCATAGTATGACGAAAGATTTTTTTTATCCTAACCTTGGGCATTTGGGGTTTTGTTTTGTAAGACCCTGGATCTTACTTAATCTTTTTATCTTTTGGCAAGAAGCCACTCTGTTTACTATTTATGTGTAAAGTGAAGAAGGTCTGGTAGGGATGAAAGCTTGGTTCACCATTCTATACCTCACTGATAATACCATGGAGAGGCAAGCAGAATAATAACTCGCATCACCCAGTTTCTACCTGTTTCTGTTGTGTGTGGGTAGAATTTTGGTTTTACCTTTGGTATCACAGGCACTAACTGAGTGAGGGGAAGTAAAGAGGTTGGCTTGCCTACCTTGCCAATGTTGGATATGAGGCCAGAACTTCAGCTCCCCAACAGTCCAACTGGTGCTGCAGGGCGGGGGCAATTTCTCCTTTGGTATGTGCCTGGATTAGAGCGTATATTGTTAAAAAGGTTTTCTGTACTTCTAGGTTACTCTTTCTGCATCCTTTGCTTAGATGATGCACGACTTCCTTGGGGCTTTCTTTTTTGTCTGTGCCTGTTGGCAGTTCTGGGTTGTAGATTTCTTCAGTGTCCCATCCAGGATATATGAAGGGCAAAAAGAAAACCCTAGGAACTCATCACCTTCATGAGCACATTGTTCTAAAAGTCCTATGATCCCTATCCAGTTTACCTTCTTTCTTTACCTTTCAGAATCTTGTTATATTTGCTTATTGTACTAGGTTCAGGATTTTCTGCTTATGTGTGGGAAGTCTAGCACAAAGGAGGCTATCTCATCCCAGCCAGGACCAGAAGTTCTGTCATTTGTGTTTATTATATAATATTAGTCCATTCAGTTGGCAGGCAATATTAAATTGTGTTACCCATCCATCCATTCATTCTTTCTTCATGCAATCCTTTTATCCATAATACATTTGGTGTCTGTTGAGTAGGTATGTGTACTATTCTTGCACGTGGGCCTAGCAAGGGAAACATGAGCACCAAGACTCGTGAGCCCCTAGACAAATCCACACTTAATTGGAGAGACATCACTGAAAAACTGAATTAAGTTCCACATAGGAGAACGAAAGACACATCATTATTGGGTTTGTTTATATGCATACTTTCTGTTTATAATAACCAATAAGCTCTGTCTTGAAAGGGAAGATTATTTTTAAAATGGCAATATGTGGCACAAAGGATTGATGTGAAAGATTCAAAGTTCTCCCACCCACCCATTTTGGTGATCATGATTATGTAGATTCACTTAAGTATTCTCTGGATATCAGACTTCCACCTGGGTCACCCCACCCCACTTCCTACCACCTGGCCCTGGGAGTGTATTTTGAAGTTGTCTGAAAGCTCTGAAACATCTGGGCACTCTTAGAGTGAGGATTATGATCCATAAACAGTATTTACAAAATGCTTGATCTTGAATATATTAATTCCTTGACTATTTCATTTCTCTATGAGCAGATTTTTTATCATAGTTTTGGTGTCTCCCTAAGCATGGGGCACAAGGGGAAATCACCTTGCTTACTGTACTTCAGTGACAGCTGCCACCAGTCACAGACAATTACAAACTCTCAGGTCAGATATACTAAGCCAACCAGAGTGTCATAAATTGCATATGTGAATTGCCCAGGGGCCCCTGATTAAATCTGCAACAGAGCTGAGAATAAAATTCTTGACTCTTCCCACACAACTGCCTTGCCTCTCTGAATCAGTCTCAATACCCTGTTCCTTTACTATCCTCGGTATCTCCCTTTGCTATTCTCTTCAGCTGTCTCCTCTAATCTTCTCTGCAGGCTCAGTAACAATTTCCATTTTTTTCCTGACTTTATTAACAGGTGGTACCAAAGATACACATGTCATTATGCCATGGACATAGTCTTCTTAATTTGTTCTCTCTCCTATTACTATGGCTGCTAACATACAACATGCGCACGCGCGCGCACACACACACACACACACAGTTTTTCTTTGTATTTTTTAAATGTATTATGGTAAAAATCTTACCTTTTTGTTGTGTTCTGAGGAGGCTTAGTCTCTAAAGGTGGTCCTTAAACTGTTCTATGGCAAAAAGTTCACTTACCACAGTTCTTGAAGATTAATAGTGCACATTAGTACTATTAAAGAAATCTTATTTTGTTTCACCCTGTTTTTCAAACATTCTGACCAAGATAAACTTTTATAATATTCAAAAAATTGTTTCTTATGGATGTATTATTTTATACAGTATAATGCATTAATCTCAGGTTAGTTAGTCCGGTTTTGACAAATGTAAACCTCCGTGTAATCCACATTTCCTTATTAAGGTACGAAACTTTTCATCACTGCAGAAATTTCCTTCATATTCCTTCCCAATCTTTGCAAGTCCTGATGAATCCATGAATCTGTACTGCCATTGTACTATTTTTGCCTTTTTCAAATTAATGAAATCATGTATATCCAGTCTTTGTCTAGCTTCTTTTGATAGGCACAGTGTTTCTGAGATTCAGTTATTTTTCATATTTCAGTAGTTCAATCCTTTCTATTTCTCAATAGTATTTCATTGTATATCTCAGTTTAGCTTATTAGTTCTCCTCTTGATGTGAACAAGGATTATTCCCACTTTTTGGTCATTATGAATAAATCTGTTATGAGTGTTCTTGTATAAGTTTTCCATGGACATATGGTTTCCTTCCTTCAGAATGAATCCTTAGGAGTGGATTTAATGGGTCATAGGATAAATGCACATCTAACTTTTTACAAAACTGCAAATTCATTATCCAAATTGGTAGTACCATTTTATACTCCCACAGGGGCATGAGGATTTTTGACCATAAATATTTTTAGATTTTTTTTGGTCAAAATCTGGTAATAGAAGTATACAGCATGAAACGCTGCTATAGATTTAGTAGAAATGGATATGGTAAAAAGAGATGAGAGAAATAGCCTGCTTTTTAATAGTCTGATTCAGAGAAATTTAGAAACCTGTGCTTAGTTTATTCTATTCATGACTCAAAGTTTTGTTAAGAAGCAATTGGTCTCTGGTGGAGGAGAGGTTTTAGGTATTTCTTCATATTTCTAGAGTGTCCAGATAATTTCACTGTAAAATGTTCCTCAATTAAATTATGAAAGTTGGTGCAAAATTTCTAGTCTAGTTTATTCCTACGTAATAGATTGGTAGTTATTTTAGAAATTCAAATTTCAGTTCTATATTAAAATAGCAGGCA
The DNA here is from genome assembly GCF_963455335.1 of Martes martes. Lineage (NCBI taxonomy): Eukaryota > Metazoa > Chordata > Mammalia > Carnivora > Mustelidae > Martes > Martes martes. Next base: position 56,851,825 of record NC_137888.1, on the reverse strand, counting down.
CTGAATGACAATAAGAGGTTGGATATTGAATTGTTTTCAATTTTATGTATTGAAACGCCATGGTATTCTTACAATGAAAGTAAGTTTTGGAAACATTATTTAAATCTCAACTATTTGCAGTGCAGTTTGGTGATTAACATTTCAGACAGTTCTGTTGAACCATTTTAAAAATGTGTGCTTGAGAAGATCATTTATGCATGATAAATAATCATATGTCTATGTTTTTTATGAGAGAATGTTTATGCAGGGAATAAGGTATGGGTAAGTTGAAAAAGGTCCACTGAATGTTTTACTTTTTTTTAATTTTTTTTCCGGTTGAGTAGGCAGAATGAGAATATGATGACTCACAACTAGGAAGTCACTCATATCCACTTAGCTTGACCCCTAAAATTGTCTAAACATTTTAAGACGTATTTTCTATTTATAGGTGCATATAATAGTCGAGTAGGGAAAAACTTTAAAAACATCCAGTTAAAACTTTCATTTGAGGCTTAAATTTCATCTACACCATCTTCTCCAGTTGTTTACTTTAAAAATGGAAGATTTGCTTCATTGGGCATACAGAAGGTCTATGGAATATATTTTTATTGAATGGAAAGAAGCTTTGCTATTCTTTTCTCACTCATATCAGTCATGCTTCCTTTTTCATTCCGAGACAAAAGAGAACACAGAGAATATGCGTAATGGCAAAAGGAATACTTCCTACCTGGTACTAAGCTTAGCTCAAGAAGGGGAAGCTGTTTAATGCCTTTCAAGGTAGAAAGCACAGGTTAATACAGATGGAAAGCAAAGTGTCTGGATCTAAAGATCATAATTCTGCAGCCACCAAGATGCCTTCTTTTTTGAGGTTCCTTAGTGTGTGGTCATCAGAGACAGCCCATTGACTTGGACTTCATACTACATCGATTGCCAGTTGGTTACAGCCCACTTTCCAGTTTGCAGATAGACCATTGTTTTCATTTGTTATCATTGTATTGTATTATTGTGAAATATTTTCTTCTTAGAACAAATGATTATTTTAAGAATCGTAATTTCTCACCAATTTAAACTAAAATCCCAAATAAATTCATTCGCTTTTTTTTAAGGTCAGACTTATGTTAAAGAGAAAGGATGTGGGTGTCAGAGAATAAGAGGCTGTCTGAGAATTTCTCCCAAAGTGATTTTGTTAATAGTCAGATTTTTTTCTTTCTCTAGCTTCAGAAACTACTCATTGCTAAATTATCATGAGCCTCTTATTATCCTATAAATATTTAGATTGCTTTGGAAGGGACAGAGAGTAAAGAGGGGATGAAGCAAAAGCTAGAGGTCACAGGTCGCCATTTGGTTCCAGTTGAGCTTTACTTATGTAATGTGGGCTGGGGGACACTGGAGCCCCTTGTGGTCACACGTCAGTCTTTTATGTGGTTATGGTTGACAGAAATCTAAGATACCCCCTAAGATTCTGAGCCCCCTCAGAATGCGCGTGTCCTGTCTAAATCCAAAGACTGTGACTATAATTCATTTCACTGTGGTGATTAGGCTATGCAATGTAGCAGAGTTGACTTTAAGAAGGGGAGATTATCTACGCAGGCCCAACTTAATTACATAGGCCCTTTAAAAGTAGAACATTTTCTCCAGCTGGTCACTGAAAAGAAAGTCAGAGACACGTTCAAACTGAACAGGGAAAAAGCAAACACCCCTGTGAGAACTACTTTTGGAGGCTGCAAGGCAAGGAACTGCGGGCGATCTCTAGGAGATGGATGTGGTCCCCAGGAAACCGTCAGCAGGAAAATGGGGACCTCCGGCCTAGAACTGCAAGGAAACGGATTCTTCCAACAACCAGTGAGCTTGGAAGGGATTCTGATCCCCAAATGGCAGCCCCATATGACCGACACCTTGATTTCAGCTCCTTGAGACATTGAGTAGAGAATCCAGACTTGTGACAGATAGAAACTGAAATAATAAAAGTGTTGTTTTAAACTGCTAATAGAAAATGAATGCAATGAGCCAATCAAGATGAGTTGGTTAGTTTCTGCGAAGATGATTAATTTTATTAATCAGAACTTTTATTCAGGGGCGCCAGGTGGCTCAGTGGGTTAAAGCCTCTGCCTTCAGCTCAGGTTATGATCCCAGGGTCCTGGGATCGAGCCCCACATCGGGCTCTCCACTCAGCAGGGAGCCTGCTTCCTCCTCTCTCTCTCTGCCTGCCTCTCTCTCTGTCAAATAAATAAATAAAAATCTTTAAAAAAAAAAAAAAAGAACTTTTATTCAAAGCAGAAAATCATGGCACATGATATAGACATACACATTTTTTTTAAAGATTTTATTTATTTATTTGCCAGAGAGAGAGAGAGCGAGAGAGCACAGGGAGACAGAGAGGCAGGCAGAGTCAGAGGGAGAAGCAGGCTCCCTGCCGAGCAAGGAGCCCGATGCGGGACTCCATCCCAGGATGCTGGGATCATGACCTGAGCCGAAGGCAGCTGCTCAACCAACTGAGCCACCCAGGCGTCCCATACACATTTTTTAAAAATAAATATGTGCTTATTCACATTCTGATTTTTGCCACACATATCATGCTCCCTCTGTATTTTCTAGTTTGGTGTTCTTTCAAGTGGAGCAATACCTTAAAGGCAGTTGTGTAACAGTCTGATTACAGAATCATTTTAAGTGTTGTGAATTCTTCCCCCATCCCTGCCTTCAATCTCTTCTGTTGTCTGGATCACACCTAGTTCCACAGCAATCGTTTAAATATTTACTTTTATTAAGTTTTTTGAAAGTGTGCCACTTAATTTTCATTAATCCAGTATTTTCCCTACTGTAATTTCAGCAGTTTATGTCATTTAGTTGTTTATTTATTTATTTATTTATTTTTTTGTAACTCATGGAGCTGGCATAAATAGGTCTGAAAACAAACACAGATGGCTGGTAAGCATTTAACATAGTAGAAGTACATTAGTGCGGGCCTGGCCTATTGGTTATTGTGTTCACTGTGCTGCGGCTCTCAGGAGGAAGATAGTGTACAAGGAATGGAGAATATCACTAATTAAGCCAACTTTTACTTATATTTAACAGGTAAACAAAGTGGAGGTACTTTAGGATATTTTCTATTAAACACATGTATGTAATTATCAATACCATATTTATTGCTTTCTAAAGATTCATCAAAATTAGAGTAAATAATACTAGCTTCCCCAGAACCCAGCTGCCTAGAGGGTCTGGATTATTTAAATGTGGGCCCAAACATACTTTGTTCATACAAAAATCATTAAATCCTAAGGTTCAAGTGAATATTCATCTTCACGTGCTCTCATCTCAAGCATGGACAAGCCTGCGTTTAAATCAGACTCTCTGGCTTTGTGGTTTGGAATGTCACTTAATCACTCTAAAACTCCATTTGCTTCTCGCTAAAATGGGGTCATACAACTCTCTAGGATTTTTGTGGGGGTAAATAGTGTAACCTGAAAAATACCTGTCATGGTTAAGTGTTAAGTAAATATTCCCTTCCTGTTTGTACTTCCATGTTATTCTGAAATTGTCTTTAGTATTCAGTTTGCAAGGTGGGGGTTCTAGGCACCTGTATTTCTAATTCTTCCATACTTTGATATATGACTATTTGCTGGATGCATAGGGAAAGATATTTAAGAGTATCGTTAGGCAGCCTCTAAAACTTGAATTACAATCCCTAGATTTAGTACCAACAAATTCACAATACTCCATCAAATGTGTTCCCAATTTTTAAATGATTATTAATGCATCTTCCTAATAACATAATAAGAAAATTCAAAATTGGAAAAAAAATTACCTACCATCTCCTTACCCATATATAGTAACTGTTGATACATTCCTGGATCCACTGGGTTCTCACAAAATGGTAATTGTAGTTTTTAAAAACATATCATTCATGACTTTCTGCCCACTTTTCATTACATTATGGAACTCACCTTAATGGTCGTTAGAAAAACTAAATGAGCTGAGCATTATTCCCGTTGTTACTGTCAGTCAGTAAGATGTTTCCAACTCCCTTCCTCCAGGACTCCTCCATATTTCTCACTGCCATGTTTAGGGCATACACAGCTAGAGGGAATTTCTAGGTGAGATGCAGAGCATAGCGTTAAACAGGGTATTTTTCTCTCTTCATGCTGAAGTATGCATTTAGCATGCCACCAAAGATTTGTCTTAACAATTTATTTTTGTGTATGTTAAATTTCTAAGCCAAATTAATGACTTTTATCAATATATCTAATTTAGTTTTGCCATTATTTGATCACCATGCAGCCAAAGTTGTCATAAACTCAGTGGGCTCTACATAGCATGTATGTCGTCTTGGTGAAAAATGTGTGTGGTATGTGACCAAGTCTTGTAAACGTACACTTGGATCAATGGAAAATCTTGTTCCTTGCTGACACTGATTTGAAGCCTCTGACAGACACATGCCCCTTCTTGAAAGCAGCGCGACCATGTTGGTGTTGGACAGAGCTTGTTTGAGAAATTAGAGGCAAGTTAAGTGTCCTTGCCTCACTAAATGGCATGTAGATAAAAGCAGACACAGAAGTGAAGATTTTCTGTAACTGGGAAAATTGACACTTTTCAGGAAGGTAGAAAAGATGATGGGGGTGAACTGAAAATTAATTGGGAAGTCAAGAAAGAGAGGAGGAAATGGATTACAATATGTAACTGAAAAGTAACAGAATCTCAAAAGCAGTTTTGAATCTGTACTTTTTATTGGCATGTGGTAATTTACTTGACTATTGAAGCTCCAAATGGAGGTTAAGGGTCTCAGGTCACACCTGCTGCACTGAGGGAGGTTCATGATTTATGTCTGTGTGACCTTTCAGGGCATGCTGTAGAGACATCAGTTCCACCGAAATGAAACATAAATATACACACACACCACCCCAAAACCTTTTTATCTGTGAGCTTCCAACATTTGCGTTGGCACCTGTTAGTCCAGCTGTAGTGTCTTTACAATAATGTCTTTGCTAATAAAAGATGAACAAAGTCAAGCCCAAACTCAGCTGTTTCACAATTTAAGTTTTACTCTCTTATCACTCCCTATTCCTTCATTTATTGAAAATACATTTTGAGCATCAACTACATGCTCTCCATTCTTGGGAAAACAGTAGGAGCAAAGGAGGGAGACCCTGTGGAGCTCACCTTCTAGTTGGGAGGAATAGGCAACAAAATTTTGAAAAAGTGAATAGATGATATGTCTGGAGGCTAGGGAGTGACAAGATGGAAAAAAAGTTGCTTTTTTATATGGCACAGTCAAAAACGGCCCTACCTGATCAAATGTCAATTAAGTCGATAAGCAAAAGCAAGTGAAGGAACAATCCAATGGACTAGCTCTGGAAGGAGCGTCTCAGGCCAGAGGCTCAGTGGGTGAAAAGACTTTAGCTGGGTGTGTGTTTCTTGTGTAGAGGAATAATAAGAAAGCCAACATGGCTAGGACAGGATAAAGGAGCACGGAAGAGAAGGGTAGGAGATAAAGTTAGGGAGATAACAGATCATCAGCAATCCTTTGGGCCAATGTAAGGAATTTGGATTTTTTTTCTTCTGCATTTTTTAGATTTTGTACATTTTTCTGAGTGGAAAAAAAAAAGCCATTGAAGGTTCTGGAAAAGGGATGTGAGCTGACTCAGAATTGCATGTTGAAAACAGAGAGTGAATTGTGCTAATATGACCTGTATATATGTAAGTGATGGGGACAAGCATCCAGGTGTCTTTTAAAGTGTTTGAGACAAATGAGTGGATGTTAAATTGCTGAAAGAAGACAATTTTCACCATCCTTATAATAAAAATATCAATGGTGTGTATTTTCATGATAAAAGACAAAAAGCACTCTAGAAATTAGCCTTGAAAAGTGTGTCCTATACAAAGACAAATTTGCAGTTTTGACATGCAATTTCCTTGTGCAAGAGACTTCTAGAATTAGCTATTGTCTTTCTGGCATAAACTTATGAGAAAATGCAGGTAATGGTCTAACAGGAAGGTTTACAGCCAGTGCCTCTTCTTCAGATTCACTCAAATGAGTCCATTATTTCTTCTTGCCTCAGCTGCCCAGTTTCTCTAAAGTAAAGAAAAACTCTGTTCCGACCAGCCTTGTAAAAGTCTCAAAAGCTTGCTTCATCCTTGAGCGCGCATGAAAACATTAAATCCCTAAAAATTTTCAACTCTCCGAAGACATTATGTGAACGATAGATTTTTTTTTTTTTTTTAAATCAAAGAAATACCCAACAGAAGGCTTTGCTACTGTGGGTGGAATTAGGAAATGAGGAGGAGGGGCACCTGGGTAGCTCAGTCGATTAAGCGGCTGCCTTCAGCTTAGGCCATGATCCCAGAGTCCTGGCGTCGAGCCCCGCATTGGGCTCCCTGCTCAGTGGAGAGCCTGCTTCTCTCTCTCTCTGTCACTGCCTGCTTCTCTGCCTATGTGTGCTCTCTATCTCTCTGTCAAATAAATAAATAAAGTCTTTAAAATAAAAAAAGAAAGAAAGAAATGAGGGGGAAAAGTTTTGTCAGCTGTTCCAGGCAAACTATGTAATATGCTAGGGATATCACTGAAGTAAGATATCACTGTCTTCTTGTGAATATTAGGTATTTATTAGGTATTTATTAGGTATTTATTTATCTTGTGAATATTAGGTATTTTTTGAAGTGATTGAGGGATATGCTAGATGTTCAGCTTTTGACCAGATTTTGGCAATACAGAATTATCAGAATTCAGTGTTGACATAGGCTCCGACCCTGAGGTATCAAGTTGAAACATAACAAGGAGTCCTAGGTTAGCATGTTTCAGAGAACCGGTTCAGGACCTATCTCTGTGTGTACATATGTGTGTGTGATTTACAGATACACATGTATACACATGTAAATAAACATAATAATTTCACACACTGTAAAAAAAATTTAGACGGCTACTATCAATCCAGGCTTCTTCACGGACTATTGGTTCCATCTTATCCTTGTGGGTTGCTCAGAGACCTAACAAGAACCCAATTCTAAAGTCAAATGGACGGCTTATTCACTAAGTTTTCAGTTATATTACATAAGACATATGACTACTGTTCAACAAACAAATGTGAATGTGGTTTTGATTGTAATTCATGAATGTCCTACTCCCTGAGTTTCTTAGCCAAGATCCAGCACCATGTTGAGTGAAAAATAAAGCTTGAGAAACATCTATATTCATAGAGCATCACTGGAACTTTCTCTATTTACTGTCTGACAAAGATAATGCCTAATGCAGTGTTGGACGAGATACCCATATCCACCGCGCTGAAGGTTTTATTGTCAGTCTAGTCCTTGGTGCCTGGACTGGTGGAAAAGAGAGCATAGGATGCAGTTCTGTCTATTCAATGCTGGTATTTTCCCCACGTGGGAAGAGAGTGAACTGTGCAGCCCTACTCAGGATGAGTTCAATAGGAAATCGTGGCAGGTGGCAGACTCTGGCATGGGAAGTAACGAGTAGGACAAGAAGGAGATGCAATGTATTTGAGAAAGGAGTTCCACAGCCCTACAATCCATTTCATTCCCTACTTCTTCATCCCTCTTTTTCATAAATAAAAAATGATAGCCTTTCTTTCTTTTTTTTTAAATTTTTTATTTATTTTCAATGTAACAGTATTCATTGTTTTTTCACCACACCCAGTGCTCCATGCAATCCGTGCCCTCCCTAATACCCACCACCTGGTTCCCCCAACCTCCCACCCCCCGCCCCTTCAAAACCCTCAGGTTGTTTTTCAGAGTCCATAGTCTCTCATGGTTCACCTCCCCTTCTAATTTCCCTCAACTCCCTTCTCCTCTCCATCTACCCTTGTCCTCCATATTATTTGTTATGCTCCACAAATAAGTGAAACCATATGATACTTGACTCTCTCTGCTTGACTTATTTCACTCAGCATAATCTCTTCCAGTCCAGTCCATGTTGCTACAAAAGTTGGGTATTCGTCCTTTCTGATGGAGGCACAATACTCCATAGTGTATATGGACCACATCTTCCTTATCCATTCATCCGTTGAAGGGCATCTTGGTTCTTTCCACAGTTTGGCGACCGTGGCCATTGCTGCTATAAACATTGGGGTACAGATGGCCCTTCTTTTCACTACATCTGTATCTTTGGGGTAAATACTCAGTAGTGCAATTGCAGGGTCATAGGGAAGCTCTATTTTTAACTTCTTGAGGAATCTCCACACTGTTCTCCAAAGTGGCTGCACCAACTTGCGTTCCCACCAACAGTGTAAGAGGGTTCCCCTTTCTCCACATCCTCTCCAACACACGTTGTTTCCTGTCTTGCTAATTTTGGCCATTCTAACTAGTGTAAGTTGGTATCTCAATGTGGTTTTAATTTGAATCTCCCTGATGGCTAGTGATGATGAACATTTTTTCATGTGTCTGATAGCCATTTGTATGTCTTCATTGGAGAAGTGTCTGTTCATATCTTCTGCCCATTTTTTAATATGATTGCCTGTTTTGTGTGTGTTGAGTTTGAGGAGTTCTTTATAGATCCTGGATATCAACCTTTTGTCTGTACTGTCATTTGCAAATATCTTCTCCCATTCCGTGGGTTGCCTCTTTGTTTTTTTGACTGTTTCCTTTGCTGTGCAGAAGCTTTTGATCTAATGATAGCCTTTCTTCACTGGTTTTTCCTGAGTGTGGTCCTGCCAACCTCCCAAATAATCTAATAAACCTACACATGGTGATATGATACAACGTGTTATATGGTTTGTGCCTTTAAAGTTCTCTCAGGTAACATTTATTTAAATGTAAATCCAACCTCTGTAAATATATTTTAACCAAAGTAGTGATTCAGATTTGAAACCCCATGATAAAATGGTTAGGCGATAGCGTTTTTGAAAGTTCTTATTTTGGAGCAGCTGCCCTCATCGACCACAGAATACTTCTTCAAAGATCTAAGTGAAAGATTTTTAAATGTTATATAGTTGATCCTTCCCTGAACAATGAAGTGGTTAGGGGTACCAAACCCCCACACAGTCAAAAATCCACATATAACTTTTGACTCCCCCCAGACTTTACTACCAATAGCCTACTGTTGACTGGAAGTTTTACTGATAATATAAACAGCCAATTAATACATATTTTATATGTTATATGTAATTATATACTCTATTCCTTCAATAAAGTAAGCTAGAGAAAGGAAAATATTATTAAGAAAATCATAAGGAGGAGAAAATACACTTATATTGGAAAAAGTTCCACTTAGAGGTGGACTGGTGCAATTCAACACCTGCATTGTTCAAGGGCCAACTTTGGCTCATAAGAATCACCTAGAAAATCATGCAAATAGCCATCACTCAACTATAAAACAATTAAAACAGAGTATCTATTCATAAGCTCAATAATATGGATGAATCTAAAATATACAATGTTGAAAGAAGATCATGAGTTACAAAAAAAATAGCATGTATTCCACTTGTATATAGTTTAAGATATGGCAAATTGTGGTATTTTTCATCTGGGTGTGTTATTACCTGAAAAGCAGCATGAAATATCTTTTTAGGGGAATGGAAACTTGCTACATCCTGATTCTGAATGGCAGTTACATGGGTATATTCATATGTAAATATTCATCCAGATGCACACTGCAGATTTCTGCACTTTACTGTTACACTTCAGCTTTAAAAAATCACTTGAGGTACTTGCTAAAAGAGGCATTCCCGGGCTCTCCCATGGGTATTTTGATTCAGTAGCCTGGTAGTCCTAGGAATCTATATTTCTAGTAAGTCCTGCTCTTTGCACCACATTGTTAAAAACCACGGGGCTAAAAGAGGGACTGTACACCTCTAGTGAGAACTCAAGACTTGTCTGGGTTCTTGAGTCCCTCTAATTTGATAGCTTGTATTATGATGTATGAGCTCATACAGTTTTAGCTGAATTCTTTTTTATTGTGAATCAAATCATAATTCTGTTATTCTACGATTATTAATTTTTTTTTCATTCAAGTCTGCAAGAAGAAAGAATTTGGGGATGGCATGAAATTCTTTAGGTTATTTCCTAACAACTATCAGAAACCATGCTCTGCAGTCCTTAAAAACTTTCCATCCTCCACCCTCATCCCCACCTGCAATTTCTCTTCCCTGTTGAGCATCAAGTCTTGAGCTCAAATCCAAGGGTTATAGTATAAGGAGTCAACTTTGAGACTACCTGTTTAAATCAATTGACTTTCATCTATTAACTGTAAATAATGCTGGGTTTCAATATGCAACTATATTCTAAAAACTGCTAAAATAACTTCCTTTTGTTTAGAAATTGAATATGTATTTCCCCCTCATGATTCTCCCAGTAATTCTCACAGGGATGCAATTGTTAAGTTAAGCAAGAATTCAAACTTAAACACAATTATTCCAAGATTTGCATTGAAGTCTACACAGCACGTGAATTTAATTTTCTTCCGTTTTGATTTGCTTACAAGTAATTCAACTCCAGATACAATAATCATTTTGCTGAATTCCTTTTCCAAATGTTCAAGGATGGTTTTTGAGCTAAAAAGAAATTTGAATTTACAGATCTGATAGCTAATTTTATTCTCTTAAATCGTCCTTAATCTCTTAAATTACATAAATATTGTATGTAAAAAATTATTTGAAAATATATTGTTTGCTTGATTTTACTAAAGTGTATTGATTTAAATGGAGATACATTAAATTTAGAAACATAATGCAAACATATCATTGAGACTATAAATATACTGATTAATGGCCCTGTTTTTCACACAAACTTTAAAGAAAAGAAAGTGAGAGGAAAATGAAGAGAAAGGAGAGAAAGCAAATACGGGTAATGAAGATTTTAAATGCACTGAATTTCTGTTGAGAGTGCTCATTTTAATAGACATGTTTAGTAGAATAAGAATAAAGCACTGGTTAACTTCATAGTTAACACTGCAACTTTCTGGTCAGATCAACCCAAGATGAAGGTTTAGCTTCATTACTTTTAGTTACTATGTAATTTTGGTCAAGTTACTTAATTTCTTGAAATAATGGTACTTATATTTGCTGTAAGAATTAAATTAGATAATACTTAGAAATGGTAAATACAGTGCCTGGTACATAGCAATTGCTAAAAAAAAAAAAAAGACAAAAGTATCCCTTTTTAGAGCTAAAAAAGACAACACCTAATTCAAAATGATGCTCTTGAATTTCACTATTTTAGCTCTAAAATATTCTATAAAACCTAATTTGAAAATAAAAGAGGATGCATTAATTTCTAAGAATTATTTTAAATTCATAGCTAACAGCTAACAAGGAATTTTGTCTTTCTTGGACTTAGCATTGATGTAAAATGTTAGTATGTATGCAAGGTTCATAAATGTATTAGATATTCTGGGTAACAATTTACTTTTTTGCTAATAGATTTTAATAACACAGGTCCAATAGCAAAATTGAACCAAACAAAAAGTCTACCCAAACTAAATTAGACTAGGGTAATTCAAACTAACCGAAACAAGAGTCCAACTCACAGGAGAAATTGGTATACAATTCAAAGCAAAGACCACACAATGTTTAACAAATTCTTAAAAATACCCAGTTATAATTCTGCCTTTCATGCTCTACCTAGAGTAACTTGGAGAACTGAAACTAATGGTGTTTCCAAAGGAGTTAATTCAAAGAAACAATGCTAAAAATAATACAGCAGAGGGATACCTGGGTGGCTAAGTCAGTTTCACTCTTGGTTCAGGTGGTGATCCTGAGATCCAGCCTTGCTTTGAGCATCTCATTGGGCCCCACACTCAGCAAGGAGTCTGCTTAAAGCTTTTCTCTTTCCCTCTCCCTTCCCCTACCCCCACCTCAAATAAATTTTTAAAATCTTAAAAAAAAAAATACAACAGAAAATCTCCTCATTGCCCTTGCAAAGGACTGTGAATTTGCCTATTTCTGTAACCTGCCAGGGGGAAACAGCTATTTTGTAGAGTTGTGTTATTACTTTGTTCTTTTTAAAATTAGATGCAGCATGTTTAACTGACCCTTAAATTTAATGTCAATAAATCCATCAATAAACATTTTTTTTTACAACTTTACAAGGTTTAAAGTGCTCTACAGAGTGCGTGGTAGTATTCAGAAATGAAAATCAAAGGCTACCACCTAGAGGGGTGAATTAGATACCCATGAAATGATGACCAATAAAACAACATAGCATAGGATAAATTAGAACTGGGTGGTAGAAATCAGAAATGTCATTGAGGATCAGGTGGGGGAGAGTGCATTTCAGAAGAGTTGTCAGAGTTGAGGAGAAGTTCAGACTAAACTTCGGAGAAAGGAAGTGTAGACAAGTGGGGAGGAGAGGGGAAAGAGGAGGAGGGAGGAACAATGCCAGTTAGAGAAACATGGATACGAAACGATTGCTCTAGGATACACTCTTTGTTTTGTCAAAAACCCAGAGACAATTAAAACCCGATCAATAAAACAGTATTCAGTAAGCACCTTGTGCACAAAAAATAATCACTGTGCGAACTGGGAGTCTTCAGATCCAAAACCCATATGACGCTCAGACAACTACCATAACAGGGCGGCTCAGAGAGTGAAAATGAGGAAGTTGTTCAACCTTCACCATGATTGGTCCTTACAGCAAGGGCTTCCAGGTAGCAGGGGATTGGGTAAAAGTAATTATCTTATACCAGTTTAAGAGGATGACTTAAGTTGCTTCTATGATTATCAGAGGTGTTTATAAGAAATAACCTAAGTGAAGTTCCACTTACATCCATGAAATACGGCTTGATTTAGTTTTGCTTTAGTGGCTTAAATGTTTTTTTTCTGTTTGGAGGATTTTCAAGCCTGGTCTCTATTTTATTGTAACAGTCTCTAAGCCACAGCACTCCATGGGTAAAAACTGGAGTGATTTTTTTGTTCTGTTTCCACAGGTCTAGCCTTCCATCTGCAAAATCTCTGGGTGTTGGGTCTTGTACAAATTGCACTCTCGGCTTCCCACCTGTTACCTCTGAGGATCCTCATGGGCTCACAGAGTGCCCCTTCCTCCCACATAGTGCCTGTGACTTCCTGCTCCCCACAGCGAGGATGAAGAAACTTCCCCTGTTGCTTTCCCTCCAGGAGAACCTCACCACTGTTTCAGGTACTGCTGTCTCCATCTCCCCCGGCTGCACCCCGTTCCCACCACTGCTGAGACAAAGAATGTCTCAAAGGCGAGATGCACATCACTGTCCTCTCCAGTTAACACCACATAGAGTCACAGATAGGGTAGGAAGAAGCCCTTTCTCTCAACACCGTGATGTCCACTCTGCTACATGGGCCCAGAAATAAGACTAACTTGTGCTCCTTCCAGGGCTCTCACTGAAAATAATTCATTCCCTCTTCTTCATATCAGAATTTCTCACCTCAGACCCCTCACAGGGATTGATGGGAGTGGGGCTAGGTGACAAGTCACAACCATAGATTTGAAACTCTTAGGGGTTTACTGTGAAGAATAATACCATTCTGTAGACAAGCTATTGAAAGAACATTATTTTCAGAATGCAGCAGTAGTCACCAGACAAATTTGCCCTAAATGAAGGCAGAGGTTTTCTCCTTTCAATTTATCATTTTTTGAAGCAGAGCCAGACTGGCTTGGGTGCTTTATGAACATAATGGGGGAAGGCAGGTAGCTCTGGGGCTATGTGCCAGGAGACCTGAGCTCTGGTCCGAACTCCACCTCTCAACCAGTGTGATCTTAAATTTTATTTATTTATTTATTTATTTATTTTTTACTTTTTTATGACTCTTTTTTAAAAATGACATTTTATGACTCTGGATCTCATATTCTTTTTAATCTGAAAAAAAAAAAAAAGTTGGCTTAAATGGTCCTTCCCCCCTGCCCCTGCTAAAATTCTACAAGTCTATAAATATCTTAAAGAGCATTATATTCCAATGTGTTTGAAAATAACAACTCGATCTAAATAAGAACACCAGTTCTATGTGGCACCCTTGAAATTCTTTGTCAGTTTAGCCCTGTTGTTTTAATATGTAAAGTATTATTGTCAAACAATACCATAAATGAGTATTAATCCACAAACTCTGGAGAGCAAGAAAGGAAAACACTCTAAGATCTCTTTAAGTTAACATAAAACTGCTTCCAGGTCTCTTCCTTGTTTACTCTTCTACCCTCTGAAGGAAAATCCTATTTTAATCAGTGTTGGGGCCCTTCCTTTCAATAAGACAGCCCCAGAAACTGAGAAGATTACATAACTTCTGAAATATGGGCAATCTTTACCTGCATTATAACCCCTGCTGCTATTGCTATAACCTCTGAGCTGATCATGAGGACTTGGGCATCTCTGCAAAGGATGGTAATTCTGTCCAAGGTCCAGCCTTCCCACCACATGCATTGTGCTTCTGTCCCCTCTGAGATTTTGCCTGCTCCACAGAGCAGATCACATGTGCCCACAAATGGCAGGGCCAACTGAACTTTGTTTATTAGTGATCTCTAGGCATTCTCTCCTTTTTCACTCTCTATCCACAGTCTCTTCACTATGTGTGGCATTTACTGAGCAAAGAAAATTGGGCTGTGACCTGATTTCTCTTCTGTGACATTATCTAAGGCAATGAATATGTAGGCTATCTGCTTAAATGGGAAGAGAGGAAATTAAGGAAAAACCATATACACATTAATATTCCAATAAGCTGTCTTGCTTATACCTGCTGACTTTAGAGGTAAAGGTAAGGGATTCAGTTAACATCAAGCAAGGATGAAAACTAGCACTGGGGTAAATACCCAGTAGTGCAATTGCAGGGTCATAGGGCACCTCTATTTTTAATTTCTTAAGGAATCTCCACACTATTTTCCAAAGTGGCTGCACCAACTTACATTCCCACCAATAGTGTAAGAAGGTTCCCCTTTCTCCACATCAACACACTTGTTGCTTACTGTCTTGTTGATTTTGGCCATTCTAACTGGTGTAAGGTGGTACCTCCATGTGGTTCTGATTTGAATCTCCCTGATGGCTAATGATGGTGAACATTTTTTCATGTGTCTGTTAGCTATTTGTATGTCTTCTTTGGAGAAGTGTCTGTTCATGTCTTCTGCCCATTTTTTGACATGATTATCTGTTTTGTGTGTGTTGAGTTTGAGGAGTTCTTTATAGATCTTGGATATCAGCCTTTTGTCTGTACTGTCATTTGCAAATATCTTCTCCCATTCTGTGGGTTGTCTCTTTGTTTTATTGACTGTTTCCTTTGCTGTGCAGAAACCTTTGATCTTGATGAAGTCCCAAAAGTTCATTTTTGCTTTTGTTTCCTTTGCCTTTAGAGACGTATCTTGAAAGGAGTTGCTGTGGCCAGTGTCAAAGAGGTTACTGCCTACATTCTTTTCTAGGATTTTGATAGATTCCTGCCTCACGTTGAGGTCTTTTATCTATTTTGAGTTTGTCTTTGTGTATGGTGTAAGAGAATGGTTGAGTTTCATTCTTCTATACATATCTGCCCAATTTTCCCAGCACCATTTATTGAAGAGACTGTCTTTTTTCCACTGTATATTTTTTCCTGCTTTTTCGAAGATTATTTGACCATAGAGTTGAGGGTCCATATCTGGGCTCTCTACTCTGTTCCACTGGTCTATCTGTCTACTGGGTATTTACCCCAAAGATACAGATATAGTGAAAAGAAGGGCCATCTGTATCCCAATATTCATAGCAGCAATTGCCACAGTTGCCAAACTGTGGAAAGAACCAAGATGTCCTTCAACAGATGAATGATAAAGAAGATATGGTCCATATATACAATGAAATATTATGCCTCCAGCAGAAAGGATGAATACTCAACTTTTTTTTTATCAACATGGATGGGACTGGAAGAGATTATGCTGAGTGAAATAAGTCAAGCAGAGAGAGTCAATTATCATATGGTTTCACTTACTTGTGGAGCACAAGGAATAACACAGAGGACATTGGGAGATGGAGAGGAGAAGTGAGTTGGGGGAAATTGGAGGGGAAGAGAAACTATGAGAGACTATGGACTCTGAGAAAGAAACTAAGGGTTTTGGAGTGGAGGTGGATGGCGGATTGAGTGAGCCTGGTGGTGGGTATTATGGAGAGCATGTATTGCATGGAGCACTGGGTGTGGTGCATAAACAATGAATTTTGGAACACTGAAAAATAAAATAAAATTTCCAAAAAAATTGGGAGTTTCCAAAAAAAAAAAAAAAAAAACCCAAAACAAACAAACAAAAAAACTAGCACTGGTTTGAGGAAATCAAACCAAATTAATGGATGCTCTTTATTTGAACCAGGGTCAGGTAGATAATCCTCTCCAGTTCATATGGCCAAAAAGATAAGACAAAGCAAAATGGGAAACTCCAAGTCTAAATGGAGACAATCACACAAAATCCTTAATTCAAAATCACAAGTATAAATTTCTGAACAATCATAGTAAACTGCCTAGAATTGCCTCCTCTCTGTCCAAGCAGATTTCTCTCCCCAGCCAACCACTGCTTCCTGTCTGCTTCCATACTTTTGGATTATTCTGCTCAACAACCACGGCCTGCCTGGTGACAGATGCATTAGGAAAGCTATTGCTGAGGTTGCCCCACCTATTATTTCTTTGGTGAGAATGCCTTGTGGGACTATTCTCTGGCCTCCCTTTCCAGCTTCCATGGCCCTGTGATTTACTGCTTCCTTCTTTCTACACTACCCATTGTACCTTTTAACTTTTGTGAGATGTGGTCTCAGGCCTGTCTGAAAGGTTCTGCCTTTGACTTGCTTGTGTTTCTGAGCTCTGTCCCCAGGGGCTGCTGCTAACAGGACCTTCCCTCATTCCCTAACCCAGTCTTCCACCCACATACATGACCCAAAATGGACATGAGTGCCAGCTCTGACAGAGCAACACTATCCCACCAACTCTGTGTCCGTGTAGTTTAACAAAAAGGTTTATAGGCAGCACACACTAAATATTAATACAACACAAGAAGCACAGCTTGCAAAGTGAATGATTATTTACACAATCTGATGATCCAGATTTTCTCAAAGAAATATTTTCCATTTCCCTAGGCATCTGTAAACACATATTCAAAAAATAGGGTCAAGATCAGCTTTGTATTTAACAAAGGGTTAGATGCTGTGATGGTCAACTTCCCCCGGATACTTAGTCAAACATTCTA
This sequence comes from Martes martes, assembly GCF_963455335.1. Taxonomy (NCBI): domain Eukaryota; kingdom Metazoa; phylum Chordata; class Mammalia; order Carnivora; family Mustelidae; genus Martes; species Martes martes. Next base: position 56,834,755 of record NC_137888.1, on the reverse strand, counting down.
GGTGTCCCTGTGACGATGTTTTTGGATGAGATTAAGAGTTAAATTGGTGGACTTTGAGGAAAGCAGATGGCCCTCCATAATGTGAATGGCCTCATCCAAACAGTTGAAGGTCTTAATAGAACAAAAAGCTGACCTCTTCCAACCAACGGGGAATTCTGCCAGCTGATGGCCTTTGGATTTGAACTGCTCTTTCTTGGATCTCAAGCCTGAAAGCCCACCTGCAGATTTATTTGTTTCAGGGGTACAGGTCTGTGATTCATCAGTTGTACATAATTCACAGCACTCACCATAGCACATACCCTTCCCAATGTCCATCACCCAGATACCCCTTCCATCCAGCAACCCTCCGTTTGTTTCCTGAGATTAAAAGTCTCTTATGGTTTGTCTCCCTCTCTGGTTTCTTCTTGTTTTATTTTTCCCTCCCTTCCCCTATGATACTCTGTCTTGTTTCTCAAATTAAGGGAGGGATTTCTATTAAGTAACATCCTCTCATCAAAGTCACTTGTCTTATATGCTACACAGGTGGTCACCTTGGGAGGAAAAGGAAAAACAAAGAAAAAGCAATCAAAACACCTGATCTGTTTCCAATCTTTCATCCACAAATTACAAGAACCCTGATTAATAATAATTAAGTGTCTCATAATACTGTAATGGAGATTATGGAAATGCTGAATTTCCTAGTTACCTTTACCTAGTTAGCCTTATAAGCCTCAGTTTCTTGATCTCCATACATGATAAATATCTGTATGATAACAACTTACTTTGTAGAGTTGATGTGAAAGATAAATTAGACTGCACCAAAATTAAAAACTTTTGCTCCACAAAAGGAGAGTGAGAAGACAAATCATGGAATGGGAGAATGTGTTTGTAAATTATATATCTGACATGGATTTTGTCAAGAATATGTGAATAGTGGATATAAAAAGCATAATATTATACTTGACATGAAGGGGTATCACCATTTTTAATTAGTTTTTCTTACCCCAACTTCCTTCTTTGGGAATATATCTATAATAGCTCAACTATTATAAGGCTCTTCATTTAGGAACCAGAAGTAAAAGATTTTTAACTTAACACTTACACAAAGGCTAGGATAGGAAAGTTGAATAAACATACTGCAGACATACTTAGTATGCTTTAGTTTTCTCATTGGCATATAGTAGCTGCTTCTTTGTGGTGTACCATTTTATGAATTTTAACTGAGTTACATATTTACCAATACAATCGTGATACAAGACCATTCCTTCACACTAAAATTTTCCTTGCTACCCCTTTTTAAGCAATTCCTCACCCCAAATAACCTCTAAACCACTGTTCTGTCCCAGTGGTTTTGCCATTTCTGAATCGCTTATAAATGGAATCACACAGAATCAGACTTTTAGTTCTGACAACATTTACTTACCAAGAAGCAGCTGAGATTCATTCATGTTGTTGCATGCATCAACAGTTGTTTCCTTTCTATTACTTTATATGGCTTTACCACAATTTATTTTTCCATTTACTGTTTGAAGGGTGTTTGGGTTATTTTCAATTTTTGGCAATTTCAAACAAAGCTGATATCAACATTCACTTACTGGTTTTTAGGTGAACCTGAGTTTTCATTTCTTTGGGGCAATTACCTAGGAGTCGAAAGGCTAGATAATGTAAATGCAGAGTTAATTTTGAAAGAAACTTCCATACTGTTTTCTAAAGTGGTTGTAACATTTTAAATTTTAAAGTTGTTCTAGATCTTTGACAGCACTTGGTATTGTCAAGTTTTTACCCTTGCAACATTCTAACAGGTATGCGGTGGTAGCTCATTGCAGTACTAACTGAAATTTCCCTAATTAATAGCAATGTTGTGCATCTTTTCATGTGTTAAGTTGCCATCTATTTATGTCCTTTGATGAAATGCCTATTCACATATTTTGCCCATTTTTTAAAAAAAAATCCATTATTTTATTGTTGAATTCTGGGAACTATTTACATATTCTAGATAAAACCCTTATCAGATAAATAAGTTACAAATACATTCTCCCATTCTGTGATTTGTCTTCTCATTCTCCTGGCAGTATCTTTTGCAGGGCAAAAGTTTTTAATTTTGGTACAATCTAATTTATCTTTTTCTCTTTTAAGGATCATGGTTTGGTCTAACATAATATTGTCAGGATTCTCCAGAGAAACAGAACTAATACAATATTTATACATAGACAGAAAGAGAGATTTATTTTAAGAAATTCAATCATGCAATTATGGAGAATGGCAAATCCAAAATCTGCAGGTGGGCTTTCAGGCTAGAGATCCAAGAAAGAGCAGTTCAAGTCCAAAGGCCATCAGCTGGCAGAATTCCTCCTTGGTTGGTAGAGGTCAGTTTTTTGTTCTATTAAGACCTTCAACTGTTTGGATGAAGCCATTCACATTATGGAGGGCCATCTGCTTTACTCAAAGTCCACCAATTTAACTATTAATCTCATCCAAAAACATCATCACAGGGACACCTAGAATAATGTTTGACTAAATATCTGGAGGAAGTTGACCATCACATCATCTAACCCTTTTGCCAAATGAAATAATATAAGACATTTTTATGTTTTCAATTAAAAGTTTTATATTTTTAGTTTGGGAAAGAAGTTCAGTTTAAAACTCTAATTCTAAAATATATTTTCAATAGCAACAAAATCCCGAACCTACAAAATCTAACAAAATATATGCAAGAGTCTCATGATAAAAATGATAAAATTGGGGCGCCTGGGTGGCTCAGTGGGTTAAAGCCTCTGCCTTCAGCTCAGGTCATGATCCCAAGGTGCTGGGATCAAGCCCCGCATCGGGCTCTCTGCTTGGCAGGGGGCCTGCTTCCTCCTCTCTCTCTGCCTGCCTCTCTGCCTACTTGTGATCTCTGTCTGTCAAATAAATAAAATCTTTTAAAAAAATGATAAAATTGTATTGAGAGACATTAAACAAGATCTAAATAAACAGAGGAAACCTAAATAAATAAATATTCATGAAAAAAGAAGAGCTGACACAGTAAAAATATGAAATTCTCCACAAATTAATCTCTAAAGTTCTTCAAAGCCTCAACAGAGTTATATGTTTATTTGTTTTTTTTTTTTAATGGAACTTAAGATGCTGATTCTATTATTTACACTGAGTATAAAGAGAACAGAGTAGCTAACATCAGTATGGGGAAACACTGTCTGTATAGATAGCAAGACTTATGTAAAGGGTTTATTAAGGTAGTCTAGTATCAGTTCAAGAATAAAAACGTTAGTCAATGGAACAAAACAGAAAGTGCAGATATGAAATTATTTAAATATAGGTGTGATAAAAACATGGAAAAATGTAACGGGAAAAGAATAGATTATTCAATATATGGTTCTGGACCACACACACAGACATTATACACATATATATATGTATACATACACACATAACAATATATGTAATATATATCCTATTGGTTCTGTTTCTCTGGAGAACACTAACACAGAAGTATATATAATCCAATTATAAAGGGATTCGTAGGGAGGATAAGATCATGACTTCCTTTTTTGAGAATGATACAGAACATACTCAGGAAGTGATGCCCTATGGCTTTCAAATCTGTCGATCACTTATTCTTTTTTTTTAATTTTTTTTATTTTAATAAACATATAATGTATTTTTATCCCCAGGGGTACAGGTCTGTGAATCGCCAGGTTTACACATTTCACAGCACTCATCATAGCCCATACCCTCCCCAATGTCCATTTCCCCACCACCCTCTCCCGTCCCCCCTCCCCCCAGCAACCCTCAGTCTGTTTCTTGAGATTGAGTCTTTTATGGTTTGTCTCCCTCCCAATCCCATCTTTTCATTTTTTCTTTTCCTACCTCCCACCAACCCCCCCCCGCCTTGCATCTCCACTTCCTCATATCAAAGAGATCATATGATAGTTGTCTTTCTCCGATTGACTTATTTCGCTAAGCATGATACCCTCTAGTTCCATCCACGTCGTCGCAAATGGCAAGATTTCATGTCTTTTGATGGCTGCATAGTATTCCATTGTATATATATACCACTTCTTCTTTATCCGTTCATCTGTTGATGGACATCTAGGTTCTTTCCACAGTTTGGCTATTGTGGACATTGCTACTATAAACATTTGGGTGCACGTGCCCCTTCGGAGCACCACATTTGTATCTTTAGGATATATATCCAGTAGTGCAATTGCTGGGTCATAGGGTAGCTCTATTGTCAGTTTTTTGAGGAACCTCCACACTCTTTTCCAGAGTGGTTGCACCAGCTTGCATTCCCACCAGCAGTGTAGGAGGGTTCCCACCTCTCTCCGCATGCTTGCCAGCATCTATCATTTCTTGACTTGTTAATTTTAGCCATTCTGACTGGTGTGAGGTGGTATCTCATTGTGGTTTTGATTTGTATTTCCCTGATGCCAAGTGATGTGGAGCATTTCTTCATGTGTCTGTTGGCCATCTGGATGTCTTCTTTGCAGAAATGTCTGTTCATGTCCTCTGCCCATTTCTTGATTGGATTATTTGTTCTTTGGGTGTTGAGTTTGCTAAGCTCTTTATAGATTTTGGATACTAGCCCTTTATCTGATAAGTCATTTGCAAATATCTTCTCCCATTCTGTCAGTTGTCTTTTGGTTTTGTTAACTGTTTCCTTTGCTGTGCAAAAGCTTTTGATCTTGATGAAATCCCAATAGTTCATTTTTGCCCTTGCTTCTGTTGCCTTTGGCGATGTTCCTAGGAAGAAGTTGCTGCGGTTGAGGTCAAAGAGGTTGCTGCCTGCGTTCTCCTCAAGGATTTTGATGGATTCCTTTCTCACGTTGAGGTCCTTCATCCATTTGGAGTCTATTTTCGTGTGTGGTGTAAGGAAATAGTCCAATTTCATTTTTCTGCATGTGGCTGTCCAATTTTCCCAGCACCATTTGTTGAAGAGGCTGTCTTTTTTCCATTGGATATTCTTTCCTGCTTTGTCGAAGATTAGTTGACCATAGAGTTGAGGGTCTATTTCTGGGCTCTCTATTCTGTTCCATTGATCTATATGTCTGTTTTTGTGCCAGTACCATACTGTCTTGATGATGACAGCTTTGTAATAGAGCTTGAAGTCTGGAATTGTGATGCCACCGAGTTTGGCTTACTTTTTCAATATTCCTTTGGCTATTCGAGGTCTTTTCTGGTTTCATATAAATTTTAGGATTATTTGTTCTATTTCTTTGAAAAAAAAGGATTGGATTTTGATAGGGATTGCATTAAATGTGTAGATTGCTTTAGAAGAATAGACATTTTCACAATATTTGTTCTTCCAATCCATGAGCATGGAATATTTTTCCATTTCTTTGTGTCTTCCTCAATTTCTTTCATGAGTACTTTATAGTTTCCTGAGTATAGATTCTTTGCCTCTTTGGTTAGGTTTATTCCTAGGTATCTTATGGTTTTGGGTGCGATTGTAAATGGGACTGACTCCTCAATTTCTCTTTCTTCTGTCTTGTTGTTAGTGTAAAGAAATGAGACTGATTTCTGTGCATTGACTTTATATCCTGACACTTTACTGAATTCCTGTACAAGTTCTAGCAGTTTTGGAGTGGAGCCTTTTGGGTTTTCTACATATGGTAACATATCATCTGCAAGGAGTGATAGTTTGACTTCTTCTTTGCCAATTTGGACGCCTTTAATTTCTTTTTGTTGTCTGATTGCTGAGGCTAGGACTTCTAGTACTGTGTTGAACAGCAGTGGTGATAACGGACATCCTTGCTGTGTTCCTGACCTTAGCGGAAAAGCTTTCAGTTTTTCTCCATTGAGAATGATATTTGAGGTGGGTTTCTCATAGATGGCTTTGATAATATTGAGATATGTGCCTTCTATCCCTACACTTTGAAGAGTTTTAATCAGGAAGGGATGCTGCACTTTGTCAAATGCTTTTTCAGCATCTATTGAGAGTATCATATGGTTCTTACTCTTTCTTTTATTAATGTATTGTATCACATTGATGCATTTGCAGATGTTGAACCAACCTTGCAGCCCTGGACTAAATCCCACTTGGTCGTGGTGAATAATCCTTTTAATGTACTGTTGGATCCTATTGGCCAGTATTTTGGTGAGAATTTTCGCATCTGTGTTCATCAAGGATATGGGTCTGTAATTCTCTTTTTTGGTGGGATCCTTGTCTGGTTTTGGGATCAAGGTGATGCTGGCCTCATAAAATGAGTTTGGAAGTTTTCCTTCCATTTCTATTTTTTGGAACAGTTTCAGGAGAATAGGAATTAATTCTTCTTTAAATGTTTGGTAGAAATCCCCTGGGAAGCCGTCTGGTCCTGGACTTTTGTTTGTTTGGAGATTTTTGATGACTGTGTCAATCTCCTTACTGGTTATAGGTCTGTTTAGGTTTTCTATTTCTTCCTGGTTCAGTTGTGGTAGTTTATATGTCTCTAGAAATGTATCCATTTCTTCCAGGTTGTAAATTTGTTGGCATAGAGTTGCTTGTAGTATGTTTTTATAATTGTTTGTATTTCTTTGGTGTTGGTTGTGATCTCTCCTCTTTCATTCATGATTTATTTATTTGTGTCCTTTCTCTTTTCTTTTTGATAAGTCTGGCCAGGGGTTTGTCAATCTTATTAATTCTTTCAAAGAACCAGCTCCTAGTTTCGTTGATTTGTTCTATTGTTTTTTTAGTTTCTATTTCATTGATTTCTGCTCTGATCTTTATGATTTCTCTTCTCCTGCTGGGTTTAGGCTTTCTTTGTTGTTCTTTCTCCAGCTCCTTTAGGTGCAGGGTTAGGTTGTGTATTTGAGACCTTTCTTGTTTCTTGAGAAAGGCTTGTACTGCTATATATTTTCCTCTCAGGACTGCCTTTGTTGTGTCCCACAGATTTTGAACCGTTGTGTTTTCATTATCATTTGTTTCCATGAATTTTTTCAATTCTTCTTTAATTTCCTGGTTGACCCATTCATTTTTTAGAAGGATGCTGTTTAGTCTCCATGTATTTGGGTTCTTTCCAAATTTCCTCTTCTAATTGAGTTCTAGCTTCAGAGCATTGTGGTCTGTAAATATGCAGGGAATGATCTCAATCTTTTGATACCGGTTGAGACCTGATTTATGACCCAGGATGTGGTCTATTCTGGAGAATGTTCCATGTGCACTAGAGAAGAATGTGTATTCTGTTGCTTTGGGATGGAATGTTCTGAATAGATCTGTGATGTCCATTGGTCCAGTGTGTCATTTAAGGCCTTTATTTCCTTGTTGATCTTTTGCTTAGGTGATCTCTCCATTTCAGTGAGGGGATTGTTAAAGTCCCCTGCTATTATTGTATTACTGTCGATGTATTTCTTTGATTTTGTTATTAATTGGTTTATATAGTTGGCTGCTCCCATGTTAGGGGCATAGATATTTAAGATTGTTAGGTCTTCTTGTTGGACAGACCCTTTGAGTATGATATAGTGTCCTTCCTCATCTCTTATTATAGTCTTTGGCTTAAAATCTAATTGATCTGATATAAGGATTGCCACCCCAGCTTTCTTCTGATGTCTATTAGCATGGTACATTGATTTTCACCCCCTCACTTTAAATCTGGATGTGTCTTCGGGTCTAAAATGAGTTTCTTGTAGGCAGCATATTGATGGGTTTTGTTTTTTTATCCATTCTGATACCCTGTGTCTTTTGTTTGGGGGCATTGAGCCCATTAACATTCAGGGTAACTATTGAGAGGTAAGAATTTAGTGCCATTGTATTGCCTGTAAGGTGACTGTGACTGTATATTGTCTCTGTTTCTTTCTGATCAACTACTTTTAGGGTCTCTCTTTGCTTAGAGGACCCCTTTCAATATTTCCTGTAGAGCTGGTTTGGTGTTTGCAAATTCTTTCAGCTTTTGTTTGTCCTGGAAGCTCTTTATCTCTCCTTCTATTTTCATTGATAGCCTAGCCGGATATAGTATTCTTGGCTGTATGTTTTTCTTGTTTAGTGCTCTGAATATATCATGCCAGTTCTTTCTGGCCTGCCAGGTCTCTGTGGATAGGTCCATTGCCAATCTAATGTTTTTATCCTTGTATGTTACAGACTTCTTTTCCTGGGCTGCTTTCAGGATTTTCTCTTTGTTGCTAAGACTTGTAAATTTTACTATCAGGTGACAAGGTGTGGACCTATTTTTATTGATTTTGAGGGTCGTTCTTAGCATCTCCTGGATTTTGATGTTTGTTCCCTTTGTCATATTAGGGAAATTCTCTCCAATAATTCTCTCCAATATATCTTCTGCTCCCCTCTCTCTTTCTTCTTCTTCTGGAATCTCAATTATTCTAATGTTGTGTCGTCTTATGGTGTCGCTTATCTCTCGAATTCTCTCCTCGTGGTCCAGTATTTGTTTGTCTCTCTTTTGCTCAGCTTCTTTATTCTCTGTCATTTGGTCTTCTATGTCATTAATTCTTTCTTCTGCTTCATTTATCTTAGCAGTAAGAGCTTCCATTTTTGATTGCACCTCATGAATAGCTTTTTTGATTTCAACTTGGTTAGATTTTAGTTCTTTTATTTCTCCAGAAAGGGCTTTTATCTCTCAGGAGAGGGTTTCTCTAATATCTTCTATGCCTTTTTCGAGCCCAGCTAGAACCTTGAGAATCGTCATTCTGAACTCTAGATCTGTTATATTACCAATGTCCGTATTGATTAGGTCTCCAGCCTTCGGTACGGCCTCTTGTTCTTTTTTTCTGTGGTGAGTTTTTCTGCCTTGTCATTTTGTCCAGATAAGATTTGCTTTCTCCTCCTCTAGAATTCCGCTGTTCTTGGTGAGTGAAGTTGGTCTTGGCTGGGTTTCTTGTTGATCTTCTGGGGGAGGGGCCTGTAGTAGTGATTCTCAAGTGTCTTTGCCGCAGGTGGAATTGCACTACCCTTGCCAGGGGCCGGGCTAAGTAATCCGCTCTGGTTCACTTTCGAGAGCTTTTGTTCCCTGAGCACTTTCCGTAGAGTTCTGGAGGACGGGAATGAAGATGGTGGCCTCCCAATCTCTGGCCCAGAGGAGCCGAGAACTTGGGGTCCCCTCTTTAGTTCGCCCTCAGAGAAAAGTGCCCTACCGCCCCGCCTCCCTGGCCTGCGGTCGCCCCTGGAGGAAAGCAGTCAATTGCTGGTACTTGGAGAACAGCACCCTGTCACTTCCGTCTCTGTGGTCTCTGGCCGCGCTCCGAACCCACCCAGCCTGCGACCGGCACAAAGTAACCCCGGGCTGAGAGGTCACTCCTCAGCTTTGTCGCTGTAGCTGGCTTCCCCGCTCTAATACCTGCAAGCTCTGTGGCACTCAGACACCCCCGGTCTTTCTGTGACCCCGCGGGACCTGGGGTTACACTGACCCCGCCTGGGCTTCCCCCTGGTTTAGCCTCTGGAGCGATGTCCCTCCATGGAGCAGACTTTTAAAAGTCCTGATTTAGTGCTCCGTTGCTCCGCCGCTTGCCGGAAGCCGGCCCCTCCTGCCGCGGTCTGTCTTACCGTCGCTTTGGATTCACTTCTCCGCAGGTCCTACCTTTCAGAAAGTGATCGATTTTCTGTTTCTGGAATTGTTGCTCTTCTTCTCTTCGATTTCCCGTTGGATTTGTAGGTGTTCACAATGGTTAGATAAGCTACCTAGCTGATCTCCTGCTACCCGATGTCGTCTCAGCATGCTAATTCTCCGCCATCTTGACTCCCTCCAATCTCGATCACTTATTCTTAATCCATGTGGTAGGTACATAGATATTTATCATATTATTCTTTTTTTTCTTTTTGTATGTCTAAACATTTTATAATAAATTTAAAATAATTTCAAAAATAAAGCCAAAGGGCACTTGTAGAGAATAAGCACAGAAAACCTTTTGCGTATGTAAAGAGAAAATTTCCCAAATGAATTTTAAGAGGAATTTGTACTCACCATAGAATTCTAATAAAATTATTTAATGCCGATAGGAAATGGCTTAGATTACCGACTATTTCATATTATCATGATGAGGCAGGTGACTCAGTAAAAGAATTTTGGTGCTTGTCTGTCTCTATACTCACTCCCCTAGTGACACCATATCAATACACATTATATCTGCCTAAACGGCAAGTGGCCAATAGCCTTTAATTCTGCCCATCACCTAATTAACAGCTTTCTTTTATTTTTGTCCAGTGATGTTAGTGTCACAGAGCGGTGTTTTGGTAGTGTGGCTAAAACCTAGCTTATCTCTAGCCTAAAAGTGAGCCTAAAAGTGAGCCAAAAGCCAAAAAATTCAAATCAATTATGTTTTCAAACTATTCATTCTGATTGATGTGAACCACTTCCTCTATACTGGTCTGAAACATATGAATTTTTTTAATCCATAGCAGTTTGTTTAGACTATATTCGCTACATGAAAAGGATTCATAATGAAGAATGAAGTTGCTGGTTCACAGTGTTTCCTATTTTTCATGTCCTTCCACTTTCTCTTTAACATTCTAGAGAAAGTTTGTATGAAACTAATACAAGTGGCTTTGGACAGTGGCATCTGTTTGTTCTTGGGACACCCACATCAAAATTGACCAAGTTCTCATTTTGATGTTCAGTTTAAAATATTAATAGCAACATATGCTTATTGAACACTGTATATCTAAATAATGCCCCATAATTTCTATGCGTTATTGAGGCTTGATTTTTCTTTAATTCTTTTTCCTTTTTTTTTTTTTTTTGTAAGTAATCTCTACTTCCAATGTGGGGCTCAAACTCACAATCCCAAAATCAAAGTCACCCACTCTACCAACTGAGCCACCCAGGGGCCCTTGGGATTGATTTATTTTAATCATCCTATTACAGCAAAAGAAGGGTGCATGAGCTCAGAACACACTGTACAAATAAAAAATTTCAAGATAGCTTTAAGAGAGAAAACGTGCTAAAAAGATTGTGCGATCATACAAGGATGACGCCAACATGGTAAACTAAGAAGTTGAAGATCTATTAGAGGAAAACACATTCTATACTTATTTGTTAGTTAGCGGAATTGTTAATAGAAAACTAAGAATTCTTGTGTTCCAAATCACATCAGAAATTGAGGGAAGTATACGCGGAGCTCTTCATGAGAAATTAGGTCAATAATACTTGCCTATATTTGCATAGTATTTACAGTTTGCAAAGCATTTACTCCACTCCAGAAAGGCCTCTGGGCTAGATTCACACTCCTTGTGAGCACCCCATGGCATTGCTTTAATCTCTAACCTATCTGCACACATTATTCAGTGATTTGATGAATGTATGTCTTGCCCCAAATGCTGTAAATTTCTTAAAGTTAGGTATCATGCTGTATTAATCTTTGAGTCCCCAGGGTTTAATGCTGTACCTGGAATACCTTAGATGTTTAATTAATATTTGATGAGTGAATTAAATTGGAAAATCTACAAAACTCCATGTGAATTTCATAATCTTACGTTTGTCAGCAGGGTTCTGGTTGTACTAAACATTTTAAATAGTGATACTGGCTTTGTGGGTGTCACTATTTTAAATCGTTATTATTTAAAATAAATAATAAATAAATAAAATTATTTAGAATTGAAAGGTCATTGATAAATTAACCCTCATGATAGGACTACATATGATAACTTTTTTTTTTTTTAATATTTTAGGTTTCCCTGGAAATGGTCTTAGCCCAATATTGGTCATAGTAGATAGATAGATGATAGTTAGCTAGATAGATAGATATAGATAGATATTTTGTAAAGTTAATATTTTCATTACTCAGTTCAATTTAATAAATATTTATTGAACACCTCCATTGTATAGTATGTTATGTGCTAGAAACTATCAGCATGACAAAGATGTATACTATGTACTTACAAGCAGCTAAAATTTAATAGAGATATGTAGGGTGTAATGTGACTGGAAACAAGAATAAAGGTTGAACTAAATGTAATGGCAAAAAACTTGGATGCATAGAATAATCTAAATTGGGTGGTGGGTGGAGGTGATAATAAGGCATGGTTTCACAGAGGAGGGCCTTATAAATATTTGGCATTAATACAAAATAATTTTACATTAATGTAACATAAGATATAAGATTTTTATGTTATGTATTGTATAAAATAATACTATTTTGAGCTGTGACTTGACATAAGACATTGTTTATTTTGTTCTTTCCAATTGTAACAGTCTTTAGTTTACCCAACATTTGAAGGCATTTCTGGATTTTGGAATGGACTTCTGGACACGCTTGCAGTTGTTATTGTCTGTGTGAGAGATGCATGTGGTGAAGCTGTGAATTATTTTATAAGCAAGAATGGACTGAAAAATTTCCCCTTAAGTCAAGAGAAAAGATTCAGATTTTAGATTTTGGAGTCTGAGGCTACAGATCTAACTACAGATCTTAATTCTGAGTAGAAACTTTCATTGGTTTACCCAGTCTTCTAGGTATTGTAAGTTAATATTTAACTTTTTTTCTGACAAGTTTAAAAAATGCATTTTACTCTTATTTTCATCCATAAGTAAATAAAAATTGCAGATTATAGACGTATTATCTCAAGCAACCAAAAGGTAATCCTTTTTAAGAATTGAAATAACTTTGTAAACATAATATATAATCACTGTTTTAGAGTCAGACAATACAGAAAGGAAATAAAAACTACCCATGATTCCACTGCCCCAGGATAATAACTACTAGCATTCTGTTGAATAGACTTTCAGTCCTTTTTCTATAGACATAGGTAGCCACACTGAGATTTACCCACATTGAGACATACCGACCCATATGTGTGGAATACTATTATAATATACACTGCTCTGTTAAATTACTTTTTCACTTAAAATATATCACGGGCATCATTTGGAGTCAAATTGCTCCATAGACATTTTCACTCTTACTATATTTTAATTTAGTAATCGTTTGTTTGATAATTCATAGTTTTTAATAGATTCTTTAAAAAAATCATTTCTTACTACAGTGTTGTAGAAATAATCAATGGAATCTCCTCTAGTAGCTATGTGGATTTGTTTATTTTTTTAAGATTTTATTTAATTGAGGCAGTGAAAGAAAAAGAAAGAGAGCATGCATGAGCAGGGGGGAGGGGCTGGAGGCAGCCACTGAACTGACTGAACCATTCAGGTGCTCCTTTGTGGTTTGTTTTTATATTTAGTTAATCCCACCCGGAGATTTACAGGAGTCCAACATTTGGCCTTTTTGCCCCAATATTTGCCACAAAATAACATACTGAATAACCACTAATTCAAAGAACTAAATTCTTATCAATATTCTATTTTCGCATTTCTATTCTATTACAGAAAATGCTTGTTTCTTTAGCAATATCATGATATTTTATGTATGATATATTTATATCTTAATTTAGAAGAATACATTTTTCTGCAATGATTCTGTTTTTAATTTTTTATTAACGGGGATTCTGTGATTAAAAAATTCAGACTCGTAGCTAATCTTTAGGATCATTTTGAGGTGAAGAATTTAAATATTGTGGAGAACTAACAATGCTTTGTATCTGTTGTTACTAAGTTAAAAAAAATTTCTAAAGTGGGGTGCCTGCGTGGCTCAGTGGGTTAAGCCTCTGCCTTCAGCTCAGGTCATGATCCCAGGGTCCTAGGATCGAGCCCCACATCCGGCTCTCTGCTCCGCGGGGAGCCTACTTCCTCCTCTCTTCTCTGCCTGCCTCTCTGCCTACTTGTGATCTCTGTCAAATAAATAAATAAAAATCGTTTTAAAAAAATTTCTAAAGTATTTATATTTGTTTTCTAAATATCTTGGCACCTACTGAGATAACACTAACACTAGTTGATGTGAAAAGCTATTAATAGATTTTTATATTTTAAACTATCTTCATATTCCAGAAAAAAGGTTCCCTTTGTTGTAATATAGTATTAGATTTAATGTCATGGTGGATTCTGCTTGCTAACATTTTACTTAGGATTGTTGCTTCTATACTCATAAGTAAGATTGTTTTGTTTCCTTTCCCTTGTTGTGGTGTTGATTAGTAGTGTCTAGGCAAAAAGAACTGGAAAGTTCCCTATATTTGAATATATGCTCTTAAACTCACTGCTAAATTTTCTGTTCCTCCTTCAGACTTTCAATATATCAAGCTTGAGAAAAAGATATTCTAAAGCAATAAAAGATGGAAGTGTAGTAAATCCAGGTGGTTGGCCTACCCAGTTCCAAACCCTATGTAGTATAGCTTGTGCTATAGATGTTGTAAAGCTAATGCAAAAGGAAATAGCCCAGACTGTCCTTAAAGTTAAAGAAAAATAACAAAGCTTTCATCTCATCCTTTAGAAGAGAGCCTTTCAGAGAGAAAAAGAGAAAGAGAGAGAGAAATAAAGAAGGAAAGAAAGGAAGGAAGATCTGTGTTATTTTCACTGAGGTTTACATTTTTCTAAAAGTTACATTAAATGAGCAAGAAAAAATATGTCTGGAGTTTAAATGGAGTTTAAAGTAACCAACTATCCCTGTTCACAGGTGTTATAAACTCCATTTTTCTTTCTTTCTTCTTCTTTTTTTCAGAGCATTTTTGTTTACATGAGATCCATATTGGAGAAACATGGTTCAAACTGTAAGCGATGTTTGAAAACTTAACATTACTTGGCAATTAACAAAAGTTAAAAGTCTGCTTCTGTAAAGCTTTCAGCAGGGCCTCTAGGGCTTGCAGCTCTTCTCAAAACAACATTTCAGAATCATGAAGATGCAGTGTGATTGAGAAGAATAGTGTGGATAGTCCAAGTTCTGAATCCCAGTTCTGCTACTTACTGACTTTGTAACCCTCAGTAAATTGCTTCATTTTTCCCAAACACAATTCTCCATCTCTTTATTAAAAAAAGCATACTATCTAACCATGAGGTTACTGTACAGATAAAAGAAGATAATAAACGTGAGGTTCACTTTCACAATGTCAGGCTCACACGGTGTGTTCAAGAAGTTCAAGGCTGTTCCCGCCCAGCCAGATTTAAAACCGGACATTTCACCTAGTTAGAGATACAGGTTTAACTTATGTTTTTTTTTCTTATGGTTTGATCCACTACATTCCCTTAATAAATCATAAAATGATATCAATTATTTATGTTTATCAATTTTTTGATAAATGTAATTTGATATTAAAAATATCAATTATTTACTCATTTATCGGTCTTTTACCAACAAACTGAGGGGAGCACAGCGGAGAGCAGTGTGAGCGAAAGCCTGGCTCCCTGTGATCGGAAACCTGGGAGCCAACATGACTGCTGAGGCATCCACAGCATATACAAGAAGAGGTAAGAGTCATGGAAGAGAAACTCGAGAAGGAGGAAGATGAAATTTACCTATTCCATAATTTCTTCTAGATATAATGCTGATAAAAAGTCACTGACTTTTGGAAATGAATCCTTCATTTTACCATTATGCCACAGCTAGAGTGTAGAATAGGCTAGGAAGATTAATTCTTTGAAATCCTGCAAGTGAAAGAAAGTGTTGAGCACTTAGTAGATTCTCAGTGAAACTCACCATGTAGTTATTATTATTCAAATCACCATGAGCAAGAGAATATAAAGGAGTGCTTTCATTTCTCCCCCTAAGAACTTATAATGATTTCTTGCAGTAGCCAAGTATTATTCTAGTCAGTTTTTTTTTTTTTTTCACCAAGGAATATAGAAAGCAATTTACTTGCCCAGAATGAGGAAGGAAGTTGATAATGAAGGAACAATGAAAATCTAGGTCTTTGTACTGCACTTCACCTTATGGCCCTTGAAAATAACCTTTAAAATTGGAGCTCAAACAGTGAATTTTTTCAAGTGGTTTTACTGAAAGACACTATGACTTAAAATAATCTCCAAATCCATTTCAAACATATCTTGAGTCTTTTGATTTAACTCCTTAAATTATAACAATGCTTCTTTAAAACCATGTTAAGTATAATCATCTTTGACTGCTCTTGACGGGGAGAGTAAAATCCTCCTTTTGCTGAGATTATCATCAAATGGTTTCAATATTAAAGAATGACATTTAAAACCATAAAAGTTACTACGGATTATTTATTCCACACCTTTATTTCATAGACAAGGAAACTGAGGCCAGTTGCCTTTTCAGACTGACAGTAATTGACTGGGTCAAGGACATACAACTGGCCTGTTTACAGCCAAGACATGACAATCAGACCCCTGTTTTTTTCATAATACCTCAGCTTTCCTAACCTTCAGCCGTTTCATGGGTTGGAGAAAATAAATTGCTAACATTATTCATTGGTACTCTAGATGACAGATTTGGAAATCAGGAGAAAAAGAAATCGGGATTTAGCTATCTGCTGTGCTCAGGACTACTTAAATTTAAACATCTATGTATATGTATGTTACATACATACATATTTGCATGCAGACACACAAACATAGCATTATAGTGGAGTAAAGAATTCTCTCTTGGTAGCTAGGTGCTTTGAACAGGGTATCTAAGCTCATTAATCAGTTTCCTTATTGATTAAAAAAGAATATGATTCTCACTCTGGCTTTCTAATGAAGACCACAATAGATCTTGTATGAATGAGTGTATGTATGAATATGTATGACTGTTCTTTGTGATAATGAAGAGGATAAAATAAAGTCAGCATTGTTAAGAGTTATTTAAAATGGATCCAGGAGACTTGAGGAAGCGGGGTTTATGCACATCTTCTGTCCCCAATTCTTGGAATTTTCGCTGAACTCAGTTAAAAGCCAAGGCATCTGCTATATGTTAAAATGGACATGAATGGACTTTCCACCTAACAATGGCCCTAGCAACCAATCACATATAGATTAGTGTAACTGTGGCTATACTAGCACCAATCACATTTCGTTCAAATCAATTTATCTAAATTCCTTCCTTCCTCTTTAAAAACTCTAACCTCCTTTGTTTCTCCAGAGCACAGTTTCAATTTCTCCTGAGTTGCAATTCCTAAGCCCCCAAATAAGTGCGTGTATTTTATTTTGTTGTTTGTGATTTTGTCTTTCATTGGTTGCCATATGTCAATTTTAAACTGTTCAGCAAATGTAAAAGATTATTAGGTCCTCAAGCATGGTGAGTTTTAGATTAGTAAGAGGAAATTGAGAACTACTTGCATTTCCAAGGATATGAGAAGCCTTTTTTTTTTTTAAATTTTGCTTTTATTTTATTTATTTATTCATTTTTATTATGTTATGTAGTCACCATACAGTACATTAGTTTTTGATGTAGTGTTCCAGAATTCATTATTTGCATATAACACCCAATGCTCCGTGTAATAAGTGTCCCCCTTAATACTCATCACTGGGCTCACCTATCCCCCCCAACCAAAACCCTCAGTTTCCTGGAGTCCGTAGTCTCTCATGGTTCATCTTCTGCTCTGATGTCCCTCCCTTCATTTTTCCCTTCCATCTCCTTATGTTCCACAAATAAGTGAAACCACATGATAACTGTCATTCTCTGCTTGACTTATTTCACTCAGGATAATCTCTTGCAGTTCTATCCATGCTGATGCAGACGTTGGGTATTCATCCTTTCTGGTGGCTGAGTAATATTCCATTGTATATATGGCCCATATCTTCCTTATCCATTCGTCTGTTGAAGGGCATTTGGCTCTTTCCACAGTTTGGCAATTGTGGCCATTGCTGCTATGAACATTGGGGTTCAGATGGCCCTTCTTTTCATTGCATCTGTATCTTTGGGGTAAATAGGCAATTACTGGGTCATAGGGTAGCTCTATTTTTAACTTTTTGAGGAATCCCTACATTGTTTTCCAAAGTGGCTGCATCAACTTGCATTCCCACCAATAGTGTAAGAGGGTTTTCCTTTCTCCACAACCTCTCCAACATTTGTTGTTTCTTGACTTGTCAATTTTTGCCATTCTAACTGGTGTAAGGTGGTATGCTATTTTCTTCTGCTCACTGGAGAAATAGGTTGCCTATTTATTAGTGAAAGTAATTAACACTAAAAAAATCACAATAAGGAAAGCCTTCAGAGATCTCAGTGGCTTAGCACAAAAGTTTACTTCTTACAAAATGTGTTGTGTGTTGCTGGGAGCATTTTGACTTAGAAAATAGAATTCACCTGGCCATGAGACAATAGTCTCAATACATGATCTCCAAGCCAAAGTTCTTAACTGGCTCTTAACTGTCTTAACTGTCTCAGGAGTAATACTCATAATTCTCATGTATAATCCATTGGCCTCCTCATTACTGCAAGAAGAACTAGAAACCGTTGGAGAGCACCTGGAGAATTTGGTGAACAGCAACCGTCTTTAGCACATCTGTGGATCATATTAGAATATGTCTTTTCACTAACTTTTGATGTCAAAACCTCATGAGATGGAGCCAGATTTTCAAGGTCCTACTAAAGTAAGGGATAAATAAATAGAAGCACAAAACAACTATAATGAGGGAAACTGAAAAGAGAAAAATATTCTGATATTAGATTCTATCTCTGTAGCCACAAATAAGGAATAGTATGCTTATTTAACTAATAAGTAACCACTTATGTATATGTAGACATAAAATATAATACATAACATAGTCATAATATATAATATATATATGTCATATGTGTATATATATATATACACACACATATTGTATATATAGATATTATATCATAGAATCATAGAAGGTAATGAGCACAAAGCAGTAAAATGTAACTCCTTTGCTTAAAGCCCTCTCCAGGCTTTCCACTGAATCTAGAAAAGACTTTACACCAAAACTAGACAAAATGTTTTGTGGTCTGCCTCCGTTTTCTGATCTTACTTCATGCTACAATCCTCTGAACTCATACCTTAACAACTATAGACTTAATTCTATTCCTCAAATATAACATATTTATTTCTGTCTCAGGGACTGCATGCTTCCTGATCATTCTTCCCTGAATCCCCTTCTCAAAATCTTTTCTTTTCCTCTTTTCTTTTCTTTTTTTTTTTTCTGGTGACTCTTTTTCATTCATTAAATCTCAGTCCAAACACTTACAAATACCAAATACCTCCTTTCTGAATTTCCTACTACACCTTATATCATACTACTTTGTTTTATAATCAATATAATATGCTCAAATTAATAGATTTTCTGCCTCATGATGTAATTACTTGTTTAAGACTATCCATTCATTGCCAGCTTCATTAGGATAGAGACTATACTTTACGAATCTTTTCCTTTCTTCCATAATATCTAACATGTAATAGAAAGTCAAAAAATACTTGCACTGAGCTTGTCAGCTAGAAAGAAGACTATTCAATACTTAGGTGCTTGGTTCTAATCTCATAATAAAAGGGATATGAGAAAATGTACCAAATTCTGTGAAGTAAAAAAAGGGGACCTGAAAATCTTAAATGAAGCAGCATTACCTCTACCTGGTGGCCAATTTTCCTGGACTGTTTTCCTTTTCAAATCTTTGGATAAAAAGTAATGGTCAGTCAAAACTTAGAGAGTCAAACTCACTTTTGGTTAGAAGAATTTAAAGTGTGTCTAAAGTTAGCAATATAAAAGTGACAAGTTGTTAAAGGTCCTCAACACATCTGGGGAAAAAAAAAAATCCCTCAAAGAGTTCAACTGAATAAAAAGGGTCAGATTGATACTGTGTAGACAGCTAATTTGAATCAGCATTATTTTTAGGGTTATTTGGACCATTTAGGCTAAGAATTTCCAGTTAGAATGGCATATGATGAGAAGGGAGGAAGTAAGAATTAGTATTACAAAGTCAAATAGATCACTGATGATATCAAGTAAGAGAGGCTAAGAAAGGTGAAAGAAAGAAGCACTACCTATGGGTTCCCAGAAAATACTTAGTACATATGAGAATTTGTATTAAGAAATGATTCCAAAATGGAGTTTTTATAGAAACCATGTCTTGGCAGAGAGGAGACAAAAAATATCAAAACAGAAAGATGTACAGAGTACAAAACTTTAAAAAACAATTAGATGATTGGTACTTGTAGATTATTAGCTTATTAATTAATTAAATATACAGTTTATCCTTGAATAACATGGGTTTGAATTGTGCAAGTCCCCTTATATGTGTTTCCCCCCCCGATAAATATGGTATAATGCTGTAAATGTATTTTTCTCTTCCTTATGATTTTCTTAACATTTTCTTTTTCTTGCTTACTTTATTATAAGACCACAATATATAATACATATAGTATACAAAATATGTGTTAATCAACTATCTCTGTTATTAGTAAGGCTCTGTTCAACAACAGGCAATCATCAATAGTTACATTTTGGGGGACTCAAAAGTTACAAGTGGATTTGTGACTGTGTGGAGGTCAATGCCCATAACCCCTAAGTTATTCAAAGGTCCCCACTGTAGATTAATGCATTTAGAATCTTCAAAAGCCTACTGAGATTGGTAGAAGTCTTCTTGATCCATCTTCAAGTAAACTACTGTATATAATCTCATTTCTCTAAACTCTGTTCCATGTCAATGAGCATAGTCGATATTAACAGATGTAATGCCGATGTATTAATAACTAATGACTTGAGGTATATTTTACCAAGAATTGGCCCTAAGCCTGTTTAATTAAAAATTACATGTGTAGGGGCGCCTGGGTGACTCAGTGGGTTAAGCCTCTGCCTTCGGCTCAGGTCATGATCTCAGGGTCCGGTCTTGGGATTGAGTCCAGCATAGGGCTCTCTGCTCAGCAGGGAGCCTGCATTCAACCACCCCCCCCACCACCACTGCCTGCTTCTCTGCCTGCTTGTGATCTCTGTCTGTCAAATAAATAAATAAAATCTTAAAAAAAAAAAAAAGAATTACATACGTAAATGATATCTAATTGCAAAAGAAAAACAGTATTACTTTCCATGAAAATTCCTTGAATTTCTAGGATATTTTGAGTGAGGTTGACTTGCAAAGGCATTGTTGTCAAGTCAGGTGTAGGAAAACAACTACAAAAGATTAGGTGAAAATGAATTAAAATTTAGATATATTCTGAACTCAGATTGCAAAAATTTTAAAAAGGCAGAATTTTAATTAACAAATATAAATACAAATATATGCCCCTTAGTTCAAAAGACCATAACTGCATGTTTCTTTTACATAAATAGAAAACATATAGGACATAAGTAAATAAATCATTAAAACTTTTTTTACCCTTAAATAATTTTTTTAATGACTAGTACTCTAGCTTTAAATAAGGCATTTTCAGCACTATTATCTTCATTTAATTGACTGAAAAAAAGGAGCTTCAGAGAAGCTGAGTGACTTGGACAACTGATAATAACCAAAACACAATTCTCCTGACTTCCTGTCTGCTCTTCTTCCATCTTTGGGGTAGTCAAAATTTACAAGTGGATTTACGACTGTGTGGGGGATGGGGTTCAATGCCCATAACCCCCAAGTTGTTCAAGGGTCTCCACTGCAGATTAATGTTCTTCTGCCCACTGAATTATTTGTTTTTTGGATGTTGAGCTTGGTAAGTTCTTTATAGACTTTGAATACTAACCCTTTATCTGATACATCATTTGCAAATATCTTCTCTAATTCCATAGGCTACCTTTTAGTTTTGTTCATTGTTTCCTTTGCCATGCAAATGGTTTTTATCTTGATGAAGTCCCAATAGTTCATTTTTGCTTTTGTTCCCTTTGCCTCCAGAAACATGTCTAGTAAGAAGCTGCTACAGCTGATTTCAAAGAGGTCTCTGCTTGTGTTCTCTTCTAGGATTTTGATGCTTTCCTGTCTCATGTTTAGGTCTTTCTTCCATTTTGAATTTATTTGTGTTCATGGTGTAAGTGGTCCAGTTTCATTTTGCATGTTGCTGTCCAGTTTTCCCAACACGATTTGTTGAAGAGACTGTCTTTTTTGGCATTGGATAGTCTTTCTTACTTTGTCAAAGATTAATTGACCATATAGTTGTGGATCCATTTCTGGGTTTTCTATTCTGTTCCATTGATCTGTCTGTTTTCTTGCCAGTACCATACTGTATTGATGACTATAGCTTTGTAATAGAACTTGAAGTCTGGAATCGTGAAGCCACCAGCTTTGATGTTTTTTAAGATTGTTTTGGCTATTCAGGGTCTTTTGTGGTCTCATACAAATTTTAAGATCATTTGTTGTAGCTGTGAAAAATGCTGGTGGTATTTTGATTGGGATTACATTAAATGTATAGATTGCTTTGGGTACTATAGATATTTTAACATTTGTTCTTCCAATCAATAAGCATGGAATGTTTTTCCATTTCTTTGTGTCATCTATAATTTTTTTCATAAGTGTTCTATGGTTTTCAGAGTACAGATCTTTTATCTCTTTGCTTAGGTTTATTCCTAGGTACTTGTGATTTTTCATGCAATTGTAAATGGGATCAATTCCTTGATTTATCCTTCTGCTGCTTCATTATAGGTGTATAGAAATGCAACAGATTTCTGTACATTGATTTTGTACCCTGTGACTTTGCTGAAATTGTTATCAGTTCTAGCAGTTTTTTGATGGAGTCTTTGGGTTTTCTACATAGAGCATCATATTGTCTGCAAAAAGTAAAAGTTTGACTTCTTCCTTTCTGATGTTGTTTATGTCTTTTTTGTTGTCTGATTGCTGAAACTAGGACTTCTAGTACTATGTTAAATAGCACTGGTGAGATTGGACTTCTCTGTCTTCCTCCTGATCATATAAGAAAAGCTTTTAGTTTTTCCCATTGAAGATGATATTAGCTGTGAGTCTATCATATATGGCATTTATGATGTCATGGCAAACCCTACTTTGTTGAATGTTTTATCAAGAATGGATGTTGCATTTTGTCAAATGCTTTTTCTGCATCTATTGAGATGATTATATGGTTTTTATCCTTTCTTTCATTAATGTGGTGTATCACATTGATTGATTTATGAATATTGGACCACCTCTGCAGCCCAGGAATAAATCCCACTTGATCATGCTGAATAATTCTTTTTAATATAGTGTTGTACTTGATTTGCTAGTATCTTGTTGAGAGTTTTTGCATCCATGTTCATCAGGGAGATTGGCCTGTAATTCTTCTCTTTAGTGGGGTCTTTGTCTAGTTTGGAATGAAGTTGGGGGCATAGGTATTTGCAATTGTTAGGTCTTCTTATTGGATAGATCACTTTATTATGATATAGTGCCCTTCTCCATCTCTTGTTATAGTCTTTGGTTGAAAATCTAGTTTGTCTGATATAAGTATGGCTATTCTGGCTTTCTTTTGACATCCATTAGTATGATAGTATGATAGTATGATTAGTATGATCCCTCATTTTTGATCTGGAGGAGACTTTAGGTCTAAAATGAGTGTCTTATGGGCAGCATATAGGTAGATTTTTTTTTAATCCATTCTGATACTCTATGTCTTTTTTCTTAATGTTTTATTTATTCATTTGAGAGAGAGAGAGAGCACAAGCAGGGGGAGGGGAAGAGGGAAAGGGAGAAGCAGACTCCCCACTAAGCAGGGAGCCTGAGGCAGGGCTCTATCCCAGGATCTTAGGATCATGACTTGAGCCAAAGGCAGACACTTTATTTATTGAGCCACCAGATGCCCCTCTATGTCATTTGATTGGAGCATTTAGTCCATTTACATTCAGAGCGATTCTTCACAAATATGAATTTAGTGCCGTTGTATTACCTGTAAAGTCATTGCTTCTGGAGATTTTCCTTTTCTGTTCCTTTCCAGTTTTTGTTGCTTTTGGCCTTTCTTTCTCATTCTAAGAGCCCCCTTTAATATTTCTTGCAGGGCTAGTTTTGTTGTCACAAACTCCTTTAGTTTTTCTTCACCAGGGAAACCATCTATCCTATTCTGAATAACAGTCTTGCTGTATTCTTGGGTGCATATTTTTCCCATTTGGCATGTTGAATATATCATGCCCCTTATTCTGGCCTGCCAGATTTCTGTGGAAAGATTTCTGCTACTAGCCTGATTTGTCTTCCTTTGTAGGTTAGGGATTACTTTTCCCTTGCTTTCTTTCCTTCTTTCTGTATTTTGGAAATTTTACTGTAATACATCCTGATTTTGGCTGGCTTTGTTGATTTTGATGGGAGTTCTCTGTGCCTCCTGGATTTGGATGCCTGTTTTTTTCCCCAAATCAGGGAAGTTGGCACTTATAAATTTGCTCAAATAAACCTTCTGCCTTTTTTCCCTCTCTTTTTCTGGGACTTCTATGATACAGATGTTATTATGCTTTATGGAGTCACAGAATTCCCAAGGTACACATTTATGATCCAGTATTTTTCTTTCCCTTTTTTCAGTTTCATTATTTCCATAATTTTATCTTCTATATAACTTATTTGTTCTTCCATCATTGTGGTCATTATATTCAGTCAGTTTTGCATCTCGGTTATAGCAATTTTTATTGTAGCCTGACTATTTTTAGGTCTTTTATCTCTGAGGTAAGGGTATCTTTGGTTTCTTTTATGCTTTTCTCAAGTCCATCTAGTATCCTTATGATTGTTGTTTTAAATTCTGGTTCAGGCATATTATACCTATTTTGATTAGCTACCTAGCCATAATCTCTTTTTGTTCTTTCTTTTGGTATGAATTCCTCCATCTTGGCATTTTGTGTAGGTCTCTGTCTTCTCTCTGTTAAGAAAGCCTGTGTCCGGTATTATTTCCACCAAAGCTAAAACTTTGCAGCACTCTATGATCAGTAGACCTGATTTCTGTGCGTGTAGGGGGAAGGGAGTTTGTGCTGGTCTTCTGGGGGAGGGGACTGCTGCTGCTTTGGCTCTCAGTTATACTTGCCCTATTAAAAAAGGCACCTGTAGAGCCTAGAGGAGTGGGGGTTGGTATAAGAGGCTCAAGCCTCCATTGTGTGTATGGGCTGTTCCTAAATTCCATCTATGCTGATGGGAGGGTTGAAAAATGACATTGGCCCAATCTCTTTCCCAGGGAAGGGAGTTTGTGCCCTCTGCTGTTCAGAAAGCCCTCACGAAAGGGCAACAATCTCCCCTCTTGTGTCCCAGGCTTCCATCAGATCCCTGCTTTCACCCTGTCCATATCCACACCATTTGCCTTCTCAGAAGCAGTGCAGAGCTCCTGTGTTTTATCTCAGGTGCACCAGCTGGGTTCAAAACTCCAAATTTCAGGGATCTGGTGTAACACAGAGCTGCACTGATCCTCTGGGGGAGGGTCTTTCTGCACTGTGGCTCATACAGGTTTGTCCCAGAAAAGCAGTCACTTGACCAGACAGAGGCTTGGAGTTTATGGTAAAGCATAGCAAAAAGCCAGCATGTAGTTTAGCTGCCCTTCGCATACATCTCTCCTCATATATGAGCAGGGGCAGCTCAAGAGCACCCATGGGCTCTTTTGTCTACAGAGAGATAGTGCTACTTTTCCCAGTTGTACTCCAAGGAGGAGAACTGCCTCCCCCAGTGCTACCCAGGGGATCCTCAGACCGTGGTGTCTGTTCCTGTGCTTCTGCTCTCCTTCTCAACAGAAGCACAACAATGTCCACAGTCTCAACTCCAGCAATGGCATGGACTTCTGCAATTTCAGACATTTCAGCTCCATTGTTTATAAAAACTTGTGGTAATGACCCCTTCTCATTTTCCCAGTCAGTGATTTTGGGGAAGTGTTTTTCTGGTGCAGTCTCCTGTGTGCTACTTTCTCTCTCTCTCTCTCTTCTCTATGTGATCAAGGCTCCCTCTCCATAGCACCCATGATTCTTTTCTTCCCCATATCATATCTTCACACCTCCTACCTCCCATGATGTGGCCTCTTTTCTCCCTCTAGTTGTGCAGTTTGTTCTTTCAGTCCTCAGGTTGATTTCCTGAGTGTTTAAAATGATTTGATAATTACCTAGCTGTGTTTGAGAGATGAGGCAAGCATAAAGTCCCCTTACCACCTGCCCATCTTAATTCCTCCAAATCCAGAGTTTTTCAGTAAGGTTTGTTTTGTTAATTCAGTGCCTTCTCTAATAATAAAAGTTATATGGGTCCTCCTCTTCCTGGTACTATAGAGGGAGATGGCTTTATAAACGGAAATTTTGTTTATAAATGTAAATTGCCTTTATAAAAGGAAAACACAACCCTGTTTTTAGAGGTTTTTCTAGATCTGCCAATTCTTTGGCCTTTGGTAAAACAGTCCGTATACCAAAAAGACATATCTTATGGTACATTCTGGTGCCCTTAGGGGGAAGCAAAGTCTAAAAAGACAGCAAAAAGAAAAAAAAAGACAGTGAAATTGGCTTTTTATGACTAAATTGTACTGATGTACTAATGAGAAACTGAGAACCATCAACAAGAATCAAAGCCTAGGTCTGAGAGGTAAGGACTTCTTTGGATGACAAAAAGGCCCTTATTTCCTACAGTGGAAGAGGGAGACACAGCTGAAGAGAAATGTGAGAGCTGATAATTGGGGTCACAGAACTTAGTAAATGCTTAGCTAAGGCAAGAGTGTTATGCCAAAGCAGGTAAGGCCATCTGGGTATATGCACTGCATTTTGGGTTCTGCATGCCCGCTATGAACTCTCAAAACTGGAACAGGTGTCCCACTACTTGTTACTATGACTTAGAATGTGGGAAGGCATAAGAGAACCTCCGTCTCAAGGTAACAGTTTTCTGCTATAGGAACTGTTTTATCTAGCTAACTAGCTAGCTACCTAATTGGAAAGTCAAGCCAATACCTAGCATTAAATCCCAGAATAACTGGGAACATACAAGGACTAATAAGGGAGAAAAGAAGCTCAAGAATTAGTTGGCATGTACTTACGGGAGCCATAGTAATGTTCCTAGGATTTGACATTGGGGGCCCTTGCTCAGGGGCCATAAATACCAGACTGTATTATGCAAGTAAGGATTCACTGATTTGGCGGTCAGGTTTTTGGGACATAGGATATAATAACCCAGCAGGAACCATAGAGGATTTGGTGACAGGCTACTAGGGTGGCTCTTAAAAGCCTCGAGAAACCATGGAATACTTAGGTTTCCCTGGCATACAGAAGAGGAAGGAATAAAAGGATTGAGAAAATTTCCATGAGCCCAGAAAACCCACCACAGATTGTTTTGAGAAAGGGCCACCTCTAACACACCATTTACCAAAACCATGAATAATGTGCTCATAGAGGGTGCCAGCATCACAAAGCTGTTCTTTTACGGCTCTCCTCTTCAGGCTAGGGCTGACAGTAGTATAGGTGGTTACAGACTTGGACTGGTAAGTGCCACAGGGACATGGCCCCAAAGTAATAAAAGCCAGATGATTGAGCTTAATTGACACACACTGGGGACCACATTATCATAGGAACTAGAAAAGTCAGAGGGAGAGCCAAGGGAGATTGACCTGCCAGCAGTTGTGAAGATGGTTAATGGAACATGGTATCCCCAGGTGCCTGCCATTAGCAAGCCACTTAGGGTCTTATTTAACATCTATAATTAGAAGAAGGCAAGGATGGAGAAGAAGGAGGATGAGGGAAATTATACTAATAAAAAGCTGAGATCCAGGGCACCTGTGTGGTTCAGTTGGTTAAGTTTCCAACCCTTAATTTTGGCTCAGGTCATTATCTCAGAGTTGTGAGATTGAGCCCTGCATCAGGCTCCACAGGGAGTCTGCTTCCTCCTTCTCCCTCTCCTTCTGCCCTTCCCCCACTTCCTCTCTCAAATAAATAAATAAATCTTTTTTAAAAGTTGTGATTTCCTTGTTCAGGTCCAGGTCCTAAACCAATGTGTTCATACCTAGAAACTACTGACTAAGGAGGTGGTTGAATCCCTACAAAGAAGGACCCTACAATACCATGGCAAGTATATACTCTAAGAATTCTATCAGTGCTAAACCAATGGGCCTGAAGAATTTGACTCAGGTGACTATACACTGAGGAAAGTGAAATACCCAGACATTTCAAGGACTATTGCCCATAGAGATGGGCTGACATTGATATTTGAAGATCCAAAATATTATCATTCCCTCCCTGATAGAGTGAGGTATACAGAAACCAGATAATAAGTGGAATTTTTAGCAGAAGTCTATCTCTTAGTGGCCCACTGGGCGTATGAACACATCCCCTGGTCATTTCCAGGTCCCAAGTATATAATCAGGATTGACATGTTTGGTAGTTAAAGTAACTCCCATGTTGGGTCATTGGCCTGTGAGTAAAAGCTAATAAAAAAGCAATATCACAACCAAAAGGGGTTGGTATGCCACTGATTTGCAAATATTTTCTTTTCTATTCTAATCAGGAAAGAGGATGATGAAGAGTTTCTATTCACATGGAACAGATAATAGTCATTAATAGTTTATTGTCAGGGCCATGTTCATGCTCCCACCTTCCATCATAATATTTTCCAAGGAGATCTGGACTATCTGGGCATCCCACAGAAAATCACATTCATATAATACATGAAAGGTACCATGTAGATGGGGCAGGATGAGCAAGAGGTGGCTAGTAAAGTAGAGGCGTTGGTTTGACACTGTGCTCCATAGGGCAGTAAATAAATCCACAGTGAAGTTTGTAAGAACGCAGTGGTCAGGAGTGTCCTGAGACATCACTTTCAAAGTAAACTTTAAATTTCTGAATCTCACATACATGGCTCTAAAGAATGAAGTCTAGCTGGCCACTTTGGCTTCAAAAGGCAATACATTATACACCTAAACATTGTGATCAGACCCATATACTAGGAGACACAAAAGGCTCCCTGCTTTGAGTAGGGAGCAGTCTGAAGCAGATCCAGGCTGTGGTGTGAGCAGCCCTGTCACTTGGGCCTCACGCTCTGTTAAATCAGTATTGTTGGAGGTACCCGTGGTAGGAAGATTTGGAGTGTGGAGTTTATAGCAGTCTCCAACAAAAGAATCCCAACCCAGCCCCCCAGAGGTCAGAAACAAGGATATGCGAGTTGTAACAGAATTATTTCACTTTTGAGAACAGGTTCTGCCCTTTGACTAGGCCCTAGTAGAGATGGAACATAGGACTATGAGATAGTAAGGGATTATCCAGAATGCCCACTTTGGGCTTACCTTGCTATGACACAAAGACAGAGAGATGCACCAGCAGTCCATGAGAGGATGGAAACAGTGCATCTGGTTATTATTCTCACATAGGACTAGAGGGTACAAGTAAGTTGTACAAACAGTAACACAGACCCCCATACCACCTATCACCGTAACATACCTTACCTCTCCCTTATAGCTACCTGGAAAGAGAGTCCCAGATCCCAGCTTGGCTTAAGAATGTATTGGATCATTATATGAGTACAAGACAAAAATGAGCAGCAGCTGCATGACAGTAATATTCTGAAATGGCCTTGACAAAGAATAGGACAGAGCAAATTTTCCCAGTGAGAAAAGCTGCAAATGGTTCACCTGGTCCAACCGTTTGGAAGGTGACTAGAAGTGAAAATATGAGGGATTCCTGCACAGGCGTAGATGCCCTAGTTAGCTCTCCAGGAAGAAAAGGACTGGAAGATTGAAAATAATTAAGTGTGGGATATAGGAAAGTCGATAGGTAAAAATGGGAGTGGACATAAAGTATGAAAATCTTTGTATACTTTAATACCCACCAAAACACATCCACAATGGAAGAGGCACTGAAAAACCAAGGAGACAATGTGATTTGACCAGTTGATGTTAACCAGTCCTTTCTTGAGGCCTTCTCCCTCCTTCTTCTAAAACAAAAGAAAGATAATTCTGATAGGTGAGTTTGGGAGAAAGATCATACTGCCTGGAAATAAATAAATATATGTATAATCTGCTGCTCAAGACCATGCAGTAAATTTTGCAGGATCAAATGATTTTTGTGGGATAAGGCACTGGGAGGGGGAATGTACTAACCTGCCAATGTCTGCAAATGAAAGTCTAATTAAAGAGCAAACTCTTTGCAGGCCCATGTGGCTAATAAGCCTAAAGACACACAACTCAATAACTCTGTTAGTAATAAACTAATGGTTTAATTCTATTTGCCTGACTCCTATACCCATCTTTCCTTGGTTGTTAATGTGGAGTATTATTTATTAGTCCCTCAAATCCAAATAACTCATAATATAGAAAATAAAAGATGATTTAAGTGTGCCCAAATCCTTTTCATAAAGGTGATTTTATATCAAGAAAGTAATTTCTGAGAAAAAGTAGCCAATAGTTCATTTTATTTCTCTCATTATTATCTTGTAGGTGGTTGAGTGTATCTTTCCTTTCCCCTATTTAAAATTTTATTTTTAATGAGATAGAGATTTAAATTATACAAAAATCGTACTCTATGTCTACATTTATTAAGTTTTAAATGTCAGAACACTGGGCTCTAAAAATCTCTTCAGAGCAAGGAAAGTGCAGGGGATGCACTTTGCTGGCAATAAAGGTAAAGAGAATCTCCCACATTCCCCTGAATAGAGTCACCTACAGTATGCCAGGTAAGACTCAAGCAGAGTGGGGGAGCTTGTGTCCCAGCCACCATGAGCATTTAGTTGACACTTAGTCATGTACTGCCTTTAAGGACTTTTGTATTTTTTTGGACTTTTACTTTATTTCTACAGCTAAACTATAAGGTTCTTAAAGTCAGCAGCCATATGTTACACGTACATATTTCCTCATATTACAAAGAGGGCATTTTAGAAATGACCTAGTCTTACAGTTTTAAAATTGTTTTTCTTTAAATCAATGAAATACTTTTTTTCCCCAGAAATCCCATAGGTAAAGCAAATCAAAGAGAAGCCATTCGATTTAAAGGCTGGGGACACCACAACTCCACAGTCTTCCTTGAAGCAGCCCCATGAGACTCACAGAGCTCTGAGTTGCAGTTTGATAATCACGGATAGAGCATCCCTACATCAATACAAAGGCAAAGAAATTTAGAGATGTTATCTATCTACCAGTTTTGAGTAATAAACAAAATTGCTGACTAGATTAAATGTAACTGTTGTTTAATTTAGTGCTCCTGAGTTGATAATGGCATATCTCACCTTTGAAAATGGCATAAAGAACATAAAGTTTAGAGTCCAACAAATCAGGGCCCAAGTTTTTTAATGTCTTCTTAGTTCCTTCATTTGTAAAATGAGACTACTGACTCAACTTCATAATGCTTGTTCTTAGAATTAAATTAGAAGAAATATAATACCACATATTGCAGGTCCTGGTCATACCAAAAGTTAAAAAAAAAAACCTTCCTTCTCCTAATTAGTTTTAATTTTGCTTCATATCATGTCATAGTAAACATGGACTGGAGTATTGGAAAATCTAAGAAGTTGTTCAAAGGAAATGAAAGGCTTTGGTGTAATCCGATTCTCGTTTCCCTGTTTGTCAGTTTCTTTTTTAGTAGAATAACAAGGGCATGACATCAAGCACATTATTGCAGATGCTCTATTAATAAAATGATGGTAGCTTGTTAACCATTTGCCTAAATCGCAAAATATTGATTTTGCCTATTTCATAATGGTAACTATAGAAATAACGGAGCTATATCCCTAAAGAAAAAAGTTAAACATTTTTATATACAACATTTAGATAAAGAATGCTCTCTGGTTATTAATTTCATTTTAAAAGTCTATATTGAAGGGCCTTCTCTTATTTGAAAATGAAAAATAAAACACAAGAAAAAATACAACAAACAAAACTCTAAAACATTTGATCCACCCTGAAGTTTTTGGAAAGAGTCTGGAAAGCCATTAACACTTTTCCTGTACACCCTGTAGATGCTTCATAAACATCAAGATTATTTTATTTACACTGAAAATGTTTTTCATTAATAAAAAGAGCCAATTCATTTGCGTCAAAAGTGTCAACAAGGAATCGGTTTAACTGTGTTACTTCTAAGGGCTTCCCAACATTCAATGGGAAATATCTAGACTAAATACATTTGACACATAGTACATTATCTCTTAACCTTGAAAACACTTAATGGCTCACAGGAATAGTGTGAAGATACCTCCTATTAAGAAAAATAAATGGGTGTTATTTCAAAATTGCTATTTTGTGTAAAAGATAAAAATAGAAGCAAATATATATTTTTTCAAGAATGCAAAACATTTGCTCTTCTGAGTTCTACAACTGTTATTGGATATAAACATTTTTGACTCACATCACAAGAACTCATTTGTGAAACTAAATGAGTGAACTTCTCCCTTTCTAAGCCCAAGGACAGTTTCTACCTGTCCCCTGGAAATGTACCTAGGCAAGTGGGCAGTTTGCTTATGGCCTAAGAATGAGCATTTATCTCTGTGCCCATGTTGTTCCTTTCTCTCTGGTTCTGCATACCATCATATCTTGCCAAACACCTATGAACTGGAATTTCCCCAGTCTGACTTCTCCAGTGAAAGCTTAATAATTCAGATTTAGAGCAGTTGGTTATAGCCTCAGTGTGTGTGTACCTGTGCATGGGCATGTGCATATATGTATATTAAGGAGACTAAGAAGCACATGAGCACTTAGCTCAAACTCATTCTATTCACCCCTTTTCTCATCATTTTTTCCCTAAAGTCCCTTTCTACATTTTTTTTTTCTATTTTGTGGACATATCACCTCTGTGAAGGATAACAGAATCCGTGATCCATCTTTGTCATGTTCTTGCAGCTTCTACTACCATGGATGTCAGCTAATGTTAACGAGGTCTCACCCTATCACCTAGTCTTCTTAGGATACTGATCTAGGTAATGGGTGAGTCATTTCCCCCTCACAGTGAGGATGTATGAATAGAAATGATCTAATTCTTTCATCACTAGCCATTCTTTTTTTTTTTTTTCTTTTAGATTTTTATTTATTTATTTATTTGACAGATAGAGATCACAAGTAGGCAGAGAGGCAGGCAGAGAGAGAGGAGGAAGCAGGCTCCTTGCTGAGCAGAGAGCCCGACACGGGGCTCCATCCCAGGACCCTGGGATCATGACCTGAGCTGAAGGCAGAGGCCTTAACCCACTGAGCCACGCAGGTGCCCTCATCACTAGCCATTCTACACTCTACCCTACTGGCAGTGGTTCTCTCGAGTTCAAATCGACAAACTCTTAAGGGACAGTTTCACCCAGCATTAATTCTATTTATCTTTAAGAAAAGATACTGGACAGGATCAAATATAATATACACAGAAACAGCAAACTGGAGGTCTTATCACCCCTAGGCCCAACTTCTACTGTCATAATTATTCTGTTCATGGAGTATGCAAGAACAAGAGATGAGGTTGAATGTGTACAGAAAAGCTTAGGGAGGACATCAGCTCTGAAGTTCCTTAAACTTTTATCCTACCTAATAATGTAGCCCCTTAGGTACAGTGATTAATTATACAAACTTCTGAGGGGTACATGACTAGTGACCATTTTCTAAAACAATTCTATGTCAACAATACAAGTTTTCAATAATTGGTCTTGATAATAAACTACAGGAGCTTGGTGCGGTGCATAGTTCTTGAACAGGTTCTCAGTTATCTTGGATCTAATATCATTATCTTCCAATAAGTTTCATGAGTTAATGTAATAAGGAAAACTGATGAATTGTCAAATCCACAGGAGTTCCTGAGTTTAGAAAAAGGACCATAACCTAGAATAAAAAGTATAAAATTCCTCCCTTTCTTTACGTAAAACCATAACAAAATTTCACAAAATATTACTTGTTATTTATATATAGTATACTTTGTTTCCATTTCTCTATCTCATTAAAAAACTTTCGGTTGTAATTCACTTCATTAACTTGGTGTCTCATGAGTATGTTTTAACCCACAATGTGAATACTAGATTCCTAACATCTTTAAAGGCAAATGTACACCATCATTTGTTCCTGAAAATATCTAGGGAAGACTACATGGAGAATACATATTCCTCCAATCAGTGTGACTTTTACTCTATTCCTTGAAAAATTCTACCCTAGCTTTAACTTTGCTAACTGTGCATCCATTTCTCTCCATGCCTGGTAACAAAGGATTCCCACACTAACTGGAAAATACCTCAATTTGACCCACTGCACAGTAATTCTCAAATTTCTACCTTCCCTGGGGAAAGAAGGATTCAGTATATTTTGCTAAACTTGTCTACTTCTCTTTTTCCTTCTTTATTTAGAAATTATAATTTAAAACTAAAACAAAAAGATAATCATTTATTAAAGTATTTAGTTAGAGATACACTGTTTCCTTATATGTCTTTCTCACTTTATAGATTACCAAGACAAGGTCCATTACTGGAGACTTCCCTAGTGAAATTCACTATGGCCATATTGCTCAGTGTGTTTTGTAGAGTCATGGAATGGGAGTCAGGATATGTCGTTTTAATAGCAAGCTTTCCACCTACAATCTTTGTGACTTTTATTTTATTAATGCTATTGGTTTGAAGTATAGCATAGGTTGAATTAGTTTTACATTATATATCTATCATAGAATCAAGGAAGTGTTAAAGGTGATATGTAAAGAGGTAAGGGTTACATTTTACTCTTCATTTAAAAATCTAAATTGAATTCTTAAAGTTAAAAGCCTTGTCTATAAAAGGATATTAAAATTAAAGAGATATTAAAATTGAGAATCCAGTGATTAGTTTGAAGAATATAAAATGAAAATTTTTATTATAGGTCAAAAACAATCACATACTAGCAAATTTTAAATTATTTAATTAAGATGTTTAACCTAGTAAAAGCCATAGAAAAACATTTGGTGTCCCCTTTACTTAAAGTTATGTGTACCTCCATATAAGGTGAAGTACCCAAGCAATCTATTCTTATTTAGATATCTATCTGGAGGAATAAATTAAGTCTGCTCATTTAGTAGAAATGTCCTGAAGGTAAATTTCATTGATATAAACACCTGTCTTAGTCAGTTCAGGCTGCTCTAACAGAATACCATAGACTGGGTGGTTTAAATAACAAATATTCATTTCTCACAGGTCTAGGGCCTGGAAGTCCAGGATTAAGATGCCAACGAATTCAGTATTTGATGAGGATCTTCTTCCTGGTTGCAGATAGCTGCTTCTCATTGTATTGTAACATGGCAGAAAGATGGAGAGAGCACTCTGGGTCCTCTTTTGTAAGGACACTAATCTCATTCACAAGTTCTGCACCCTCATATACCAATTAACTACTAAAAGCCCCACCTCTTAATAACATCGTATTGAGAGTTGGGATTTCAACTGATTTGGGGGGGATAGAAATTAAGGGAAACCATAATTTTTAGACACATAAAAAACTCTTTATTCAAAGCCTTTCTGTTATTCATTCAGGAATACTGGAATTCAGGAATATACCTATTCATTCAGGAATACTACTAACCCAGAGGCTAGTATTCCCATTTTTAATCTTAGTAAAGTGGCAATTTATCGGTGAGAGTTGATGGGGTATTAGAAAAAAAAAGTTGTAAGAAAAACTTGAAGAATATGTTTATTCTCTTAGGACTTTGGATTCTTTTGAAAAAATGGGTGTGTTTAAATGCTGAGGGTGGCAGTAAGAGGACTGAACTCCATTGGCTTTGTGACACTGTGCCTATCCCTCACCAACTATGTGGCATTATGTAAATCACTGTATTTCTCTGTCCAAAAGTTTTGTTTGTCGTAGAATGAGTCTTGGACCATTTTATCTCTAAGGTGACTTCCAGTTCCAACATTTTATATTTTAAATATTTATGAAATTCTAGCTCTGAACATTTTTTCCATGTATCTCAGAACATTTATTCTCTTGATAGCCTTGTGGATTATTACATTTCTAAGAGGCTAGAGAGTGGTACAGCAAAGCAAAGTATTTATTCAAGGCTATGCAATCTTCAAAGGGCTAATACTAGAATCTACTTTGTTGGGTTCATTATTTTTTCAATAGATTATGATGCATTCTATAGTGACTGTGTAAGCCAAAACACAAATTTTCTCAAAATATTACCCACATTCCAGAGCTATAAGTCTTAGAAATAAAAGTTTTTCAAACCTGCCAGTGCATATTAAAAGCATGAGCCTTGTCAAGTTAATGGAAGAACAATGCCATATATAGAGGAAAAAAACAACGATGTGAATAAATCTTTAATGTCCTCATAACCCAAGGCCAATCTATATGCAATAAAACTCTTTGAGTTACATTGAGGGTCTGGACTGGATGGGTCTTCCCTGGTTCCTTGTAGCACTTGGTATGAGGTACTGAAGGTTTCTGATAAATTTGGGCAACAGTCCCTATGAGCTGTAACACAGCTCAGAAAGTACAGTAGACACTGAGAAAACTTTGGTTTCTAACTTCATCCAAATTTGCAGAGCTCAGAATCCTCCTTGATCTTTGGGATCAGCACATATCCTAGAATTTGTACTCCCCAGGGCAACTGGATCTAGACTGCTAACATACCATATTAGTTTCTTATTGTTATTGTAACAAATTATCACAAATCTAGTGGCTTAAAACAACACTAATTATAGTCTCTTACTGTTGCGGAGGTCAGAAGTTTTATGAGACTGAAGCGCTACCTACCACGTTAATGAGGCACCTGAGGTCAGAAGCTTTAATATCTAAGTTCCTTTTGGAGGCTATCAGGGAGAATCTATTTCCTTGCTTCTTTCAACTTCTAGAGGCTGCCTGCATTCCTTGCTTCTTGGCTCCTTCCTTCATCTTAAAGCCAGCAACATACATTTCAAATCTCTCTTCTGATACTGACTTTTCTGCTACTTTCTTATTAGGACCCTTGTGATTATATTGAGTCACCCTGATCATCCAGGATAATCTTCCCTATCTTACAGTCCTTAATTTCATCACATCTGCAAAATCCCTTTTGCCATGTGAGATAACATATTCAGAGGGTCTAGGGATTAAGTTGTTATCAAGTTTGGGGGACATTATTCTGTCCACCACACATACTAAATTGAATAGAGACATCTGGATCTGCTCTACTCTCATAATCAGTGTTAAGTTTTTAGTGGGCCTTCAATTAGATGAAAATGGATTCCCAGTTGTCTACTGGGAGTAATAGCATCTGAGTCATACAAAGAGGGGGGCTAATGGACACAACACAGATGACTAAAGATAAGCACTTTGGGCAGCCACTCAGAAATTAAGAGTTAGTAAGCTTTGATAATGCTCACATATTCTTTAACCTCGAAGCCAGTTCAGCACAAAAGCACATCAAGCCTCCTATGGTAAGGCATACTTCTGCCACATGGCATACACAGGTTTCCCCTTGTGCTTAGGACATTATGTCCTTAGATATTCACATGCTAATCCACTTACCTTGTCCAAATCGTTGCTTAAATGTCATTTTCTCAATGACGTTTGCTCTGATCATCTTGACAGTGCAAACCGTGCCCCTCCTCACATTAACACATTACCCTGTTCCACTTTAAATTTTTCTATAACAGTTATCACTTTCTTATAATTATACAATGTATTTATTATGTCTACAGGGCATTATCTTCTCCTAGCCCTCAATCTAAAAGTTAGGTTCTAAGAAACTGAACATTGTTATCTGTTTATTTGTTTATTTGTTTTGCTAAAGTATCGCAGGTGCTAAGAATAGTGCCTGGCATATAATAGGTTTCAACAATGATTTCGAATGAGTTGAATGACTAAAGAAAAACCTTAGATACTTTATCTAGGTATACTCCAGTTGGCTTATTTTCAACTATACTCCAGTTTTAGTTATTAAAAGAAATTTTTTTGAGAGAGAGAGAGAGTATGTGCTCACATGAATGAGGGGGGAGGAGTGGAGGAAGAGGGAGAGAATCTTAAGCAGACTCCACACTGAGCATAGAGCATGACACAGGGCTCCATCTCACAACCGTGAAGTCACAACCTGAGCCAAAATCAAAAGTCAGACGTTGAACCAACTGAGCCACCCAGGCACCCCTGATTCCTAAGTTTTAGCTTTCTAACTGATTTTACTCTTATCTTGGACCTATAGGTCAATATTTGACATTCATAAAGAATATGGCTATACTTGGCTTTATCCAGAAAGAAAATTGACCCTAGGTCTGGCCTTGAAATGCAGTGGGTACCTGTGTGCTTGGCAGATTCCTCAACTGGGCCCATATAGTCTGAAATCAGGATTAGTTCTATAACAATTTCTGTAACAAATGCTTCTCTAAAGTACTCTCGTATTGGTTCCATGCATCTGTTGGAGTCCAAAAAGAAAGAATCTGCTGTCCAAAAGTAATAGAATCTGGCTTTATAAACATTATAAAGGAGATAGATCTTTTCCTCTTGACTATTCCTTAAGCATCCCAATTTTGTTTCCTTCCTTGGATAAGAAGTGCAAATGTTTTTCATACCTCCAAAGTGATTCATTTCCTCTGAGGCAATTCTGCAAAAAAGTAGAATCTCATGGGCTTGCCAGCATGGCTTTGAGGCCAGTGCTAAATTTATGCAAAACACACCCTGTGTGTGAGGGAACAGTTCTAGAGGTGATGTTGTAAGGCCAATTTATGAAACATGCTAGTAGCAAATATTGATGTTTTCCCATTCTGATGACCTGCTAACCTAGCAAAATAATGTGTCACATCTTTTAGGCTAAACAATCTGTGCTACATATACTGTTTTTAAAATGTGACCAATATAAATGCATAGTTCTTTTGACATCTACCATGTCATAAGATACTTGGGGTGTTAGAAAGTCACCAAATGTTAATAACCAAGGGGATCAAAAACATTTAATTTGGCATGTCATGAGGATCCTCAGGAAGTAAAACTGTGCTGCCCGAGCATACTTAGAGACCCTTTCTTTAAGTCTCCCTCTGCTGGCTTCCCCACTCTGCATGCTGAGCTCACCGCTTGCCTGTCAAGTCTGCTGAAGAGAACAGGATGACAAGGCTCGATCTGTGTCTGCAGCAGCACAGCAGGTGTGATTTACTTGGATGAGCCAAAAACCATTCTCAGCCAAAGAGATGTCTTATTAGCAAGCATGAAAGGATGAAACAAATTCAACTAAAATGTAGTTTACAGGGAATGTTTTGCAAGAGCATCAGAAGTCCTCTGTATTCATCAACAATTCCTTTATCTAGAAAATCATTTTGCAACTTAAAAATATTTATGGAATCAGCTATCACTCTCTAGACATTTCATATCATCAAAAAACTTATAGTTTTAATTTGAATGAAAATATCCGTAGAGACATCATATTTATATTCGAAGCCATTATTATCTATGTAGTAAGTAGATAAGTTGACCAATGCCTAAGGCAAAACTGGAGATCAAGTGTTTGTCCTAAGACTTTCGATATTTCACTCATCAAATTCGTTATAATTCCAGTTTTTCCAATGCCAATTTAAAAAAGGGTTAGCTTAAAGGAAAATAGAACTTCCCATGACTGCAGAGAAGGACACAAGAATTGACAACAGAATGGAACTCATCATATTCTCTCAAATGTGATCTTCTTCCAAACACCCTCAGCTCTTTTGCTCCTTAAATTTTCCAGGACGCCAGATAGAAGCCTCAGATGCTTCTTTTATCTCTTTCCTCCTTGATCCCATATATATATATATATATATATATATATATATGATATCTTTTACTTAGCCATAGTTTCCAAATTTCCAAAGTTTTTTTTTTTTTGCCTGACCACCTCTTAATTCCACTCATAGATCCTCAGACCTAACTGAAAGTAACTCCTATGTCTTGATTTTAGTTTCTTAGCTAGTATCTTGAACTGCAATTACAGCCACCTACTTGCCCTTCCCACAACCTCCACCATCTCAATCTATCCTATATACCTTTTTCTTCTTTGGAATTTCAGTAACTTTCAATATTATCAGTGACTCCCTGTTGTGGGAAATACTTTCTTCCTGTGAATTGGATAAACCCACAGTTTTCTACCTACTTTCTTTTCTATGGCTTATCAGTTTCTTTTGCTGCCTCAACCTACTCTGTGCCCACAGAATGCTCTATCTTTAGATAGAGCATTTTAAATGCTCTATCTTTCAAATAAGTGCCCTTGACTTTTCTCCTCATACTCCATACCTGGCACTGTTTTCCATGCCCACAACTCTAATTATAGTTGCTACATTGATTCTCAGTTTTATTTCTCTAGTTCAGTTCTCTCCTCTTATGCCCATAATCATGCATACAGTTGGTACTCAAACTGCTGTTTAATTTAAACTTACTTCAAAATTATCATGTCCTAATGTGAATTATCTCCCACTCTTAATTTGGGCCTCCTCTAGAGTTTCTTATAATAACTAATATCACCACTATCTAATTGCTCAAGTTGAAATCCTGAATCTCACATTTGCTTTCAATCACTGACTTTCTTTCTGGATCTAGTCTTCTTCATCTCTTAAATATTTCCTAAATGGTTCCAAATCTCTCCTACTCTCTACAACCTCTGTAATCTAAGCCACAATCATTCCTTGCTGGGATTACTGATATGGCTTCTAAACTGGTTTCCCTATGTCCACAATTTCCTCATGCTTTACCTCTTTCCACAGAGCATTTTCTCTTTTATAAAGAAATGTGGGGCACCTGGGTGGCTCAGTTGGTTGAGTGTCTGACTCTTGATTTTTGGCCCAGGTTATGATCTTAAGGTCATGGGATTGAGCCCTGTGTCGGGCTCTGCACTGAGCATGGAGCCTGCTTAGGATTCTCTCTCCCTCTCCTTCTGCCCCTTACCCCTGCATGCACAGGCTCTCTCTCCCTATTAAAAAAAAAAAAAAAAAAAAAAAGTGTCAGGTCATCCCTTGTGCAACATCTTTCATTAGCTCTCTATTGTTCTGAAATGAAGACTGATATCCTTAACATGGCTTTACAAAGCTTTTCATTATATA
This sequence comes from Martes martes, assembly GCF_963455335.1. NCBI lineage: Eukaryota > Metazoa > Chordata > Mammalia > Carnivora > Mustelidae > Martes > Martes martes. Next base: position 56,794,321 of record NC_137888.1, on the reverse strand, counting down.
ATATAGCCCCTGACTATTTTCTGCTCATACCATACCCCTACTCACTCTCTAGAGGCACTCCATCTGCCTTGGACTTCATTTAGTCCTCAAAAATTCTGTGTTCTTTCCTATAGCAGAACTGTTGCCTACGCTTCTTCATTTGTCTGGGACACCTTCCTACATCCTTCTTTTTAAAATGTACTTTCATTCATCCCTGAATTCTTAGCTTAAATGTCACTTCATCAAGAGGCCTTCCCCACAGCACATGCACATTTGCTCTCATGCCATTCTGTATCTCTCTCTAGCACTTTTCCAATCAACAATTACATATTTATTTGCACATATTTATTTGTATTGGTGAATATATAGACTCTGTGAAAACAGAAATTATATCATCTTATTCAGTGGCATATTGTTAGTGCCTATAAGGATGTATGGTACATAGAAGTCTCCCAACAAATTTGTTGAATAAATAAACGCCAGAGAAATCCACTTAATATTAAACTTTCATTATGTCCTTTCATTGTCTAATAAAAACAAAACCTAAAATGCCTTCCTATTGCTTGCTTTTAAAATTTATTATATGGCTTTTCAGACCACATAAGCCTGGGTACCTTACACTTTGTAAGAGCTGGCCCCAGAAGTATTTTGTGTATGAATGTGTTTCTAAAGCAGAGTCTGAGAGATGGTGTGAAAAAAGTTGCTTATACAAGATTGGTTCCAAAGATGTATTAACCCAAGTTCTTTAAGAGGATGTAATTCAGACTGTGAAACTGAACAAAATTATACAGAGCAGAATACATTTAGGCGTTTTAGTACCATTTGGGTATGAGCTCTGTAAGTGAAAATCTAACTTACTCTTAGTAAGTCTGAAACAAATAACTGTGGGGAGTTATGATGTGCAGTGATTGTGTGGGGGGATACTTTTGATTATGATGACTAGGGAACAGAAAATATAATGCCATGTAGAAATTCAATTGAACAAATATAAGTATTTGAAGCAAGAGAAGCTTCTAGGAGATAAAATGTATTCAGCAAAATAAGGAAGGTTTGCCAGAGTCATTATGATACACTACATTTTAGTCACATCCCACCTCTTACTCAGTGATGCTGAAACAGCCCATAACAAAGAGCATATATACAAGAAAGTTAATAAAATCAGAGTCTTGAACAAGAGGAGAAAGCAAGTAGATGGGAGGTTGAATCATTCAGAATTCTCATTTGCAACCAAGAGAAATAGACCCTAACTGATTTAAGCAGAAATAAGCTCAAAGGAACAGTAGAAATTATGTGGTCCAATACTCTCAATTTTTTTTTTCAATACTCTCGATTTTTAACTGACAAAATTAAGGACGGTTTAAGCTACTTCCTTGCAGTCTCATGGCTCAATTATTAACACCATGGGTCATGTTTTTTCTTTATAAAATCTTATTCTTTTCACTGTGTTTTATTTCATTCTTTTAATAATTTCTTGTGCGTGGCTCTTGAGTGTGGGTATTTATATGAATCTCACTTTTTTCCTATTCTCTGACTTATAAGAATATATAATGAATAAATGAAAAAGGTTTAGAAAAAAAGACACTATATTTCACAGTAAAAGGTGTAAGTAAGTGCAAATTAATCATTTGTATTTTGAAGTAAGATGTTTCAGAGCATTTCTCTAACCTTTAAAAGTTTATGAGAGAAAAATGCAAATATTCAATTGGCATTTTCTTGACACGATCTGCTTTATTTGCCAAAGCTTTGTCATTTGTGAGTAATACAGACAAAAGAAACTTCTGCCAATAAAACTTTGATACTGTACAAATGTATTTAGATGTTACATATTTAAATTTGTGTTTACAGAGAAATAGCATCAGTACCATAATAAGGACAATTCTCATTGACTTGTGATGAAAAAAAATCCCTTTAAATATCGCTGTATTTCTATGTGCAATATAATTAATTTTCTTGGTTGTAAATGAGTCAGTAACATCAAGTACAATTTTTGAAATTAGTTTATAAAACTGACATTTCCAAATAAAATAATCTCTCTTCTGCCTTTCACCCAAGGGTCCTTTCCTGACCCCCAGTAGGGGGGAGTTCAACGCAAAGAGATTTGGTATTTATATAGTGTGTTTATTTGCTAGGTTAAGTGGAGAAATTTTAAAATGATATGCATGGTTAAATCTGCTTTTTTTAAACACAGGAAATCTTTTAGTGCATTAGGTTTTAGATTAATCAGTCTGACAAGTCAACTAGTTTTTAATAATTTTTGACAAGGTAAATGATATACTCTTTTTTCAAAAAAGATTTATTTGTTTATTTTTTAGAGAGAGACCAGGGGGGAGAGGGAGAAGGAGAGGGAGAGAGAATCTCAAGCAGACTCCCCACTAAGCATGGAGCCCAACATGGGGCTCAATTTCACAGCCCTGAGATCATGACCTGAGCCAAAATTGGGAGTTGGATCCTTAACTGAATGAGACATCCATGGAACCCCAAATGATATACTTCAAAGAGTAAACCTAGCAAATATATTTTTTTAAGATTTTATTTATTAATTTGAGAGAGAGAGGGAGTGAGAGAGAGAGCACAAGCATTGGGGAGAGAGAGAAGCAGACTCCCTGCTGAGCAAGGAACCCTATGTCGGGCTTGACCCCAGGACCTTGGGATAACAACCTGAGCTGAAGGCAGACACATAACCCACTGAGCCACCCAGGTGCCCCTAAACCTAGCAAATCTAATGAGATAATTACCAAAGATATTTTAAAATAGTATTTATATAAAATGCTAACTGTTTTACATGTACTGTTTTATTTAATTTTTGCAACAAAATTATGAGGACTTATTACTATCATCCTCTTTTTCTAATGATGACCCTGAAGTTTACATAGGTTAAGTAACTAAAATCAAACAGCTAGTACAGAGAGGAGCTAAGATTTGAACCCCAAAATGCATGACCTTGGGGCTCAAGTAAATAATCACAAAATTATATAGCACTTCAATGTTTTATTTAATTTCAGCAGTTTTAAGGCTTGGTTGTCAAATGTTTGTCAAATATAATTTTTTATGAATGTTTTGAGTTGGTAATTACTATTATTTGTAATATTGAAATACTGAACTAGTGACACTAAGATAGTAGAGATGATCTCACTAAAAGCACTCGAAAGAACCTTTGCAAACAATGTTAGGGATTGAGATCGCAAAATGTCTATAAAAGTTATACATCATTTTACAGTGACACAAAGGATAGTGTAGAATCCTATATAAAAATCTCAATTTCTCTAGATTGCCAAAATATCTCCAGTTATTCTCAGTTATACATTTCTAATTGGTTTTCTTCAAAAGTGGTTTCACACTACTAAAAATTCCGAAGCTATTTATTAAGCAACAGAGGAGCCTGTATTTTCCTCTATTAAGAATGCTTTTTGGGATGCCTGGGTGGCTCAGTGGGTTAAAGCCTCTGCCTTCGGCTCAGGTCATGATCTCAGGGTCCTGGGATGGAGCCCCACATCGGGCTCTCTGCTCAGCAGGGAGCCTGCTTCCTCCTCTCTCTCTGCCTGCCTCTCTGTCTACTTGTGATCTCTATCTGTCAAATAAATAAATAAAATCTTTAAAACAAACAAACAAACAAAAAAAAGAATGCTTTTCAAAGTGATGATAGTATAATTTATTGCTGCCGTAACTGCTAAGAGTCTGAATATTTGTGTTCCCTCTAAATCGTGATGGCCAATGTTTAAATCGTAATGCCCAATGTGATGGTATTAGGAGTTGAGGCCTTTGAAAGTTGACTTAAGGTTAGTGCTCTTATAAAAAGAGACCACGAGAGCTCCCTCACCCCTGCCACCCAGTGAGGACACAGGGAGAAGTTGGTAGTCTGCAACCTACAAGAGCACCCTCACCTGACCCATGCTGGCACCCTGATCTTGGACTTCCAGCCTCCAGAGCTGTCAGAAATAAATTTCTGCTGTTTGTAGGCAAACAAGTCTGTGGTATTTTGTTACAGCAGCCTGAAAAGATTAACAATGGGGACTTTTTAGAGAATTTTTAAACTGACAACTTCCTATGACTTTATATACCTTACCACAGTCCCTAAAACCATGTCACATTTTTACAGTTGCAGAAACTACCTTTTCCAAGTTATGTCATCTGAATCTAACATTAAGATTTCAGGTATAAATTTTCACTGTGATACCTGAGTCAACCCACTGTATAATCCACAAGTTATATAAAAGTGATGAAACATCATACATGTGCCTCACATGTGGCTACCTTGGTACATGACAGGCTGTTATCCACCAAGCCCATGCATGAAAAGAGGGGTCTGTAGGTAGCTGGTCTGTCCATGGACTAAGACAGAAGTCACATACAACTGATAGTTCAGAAAGATATCATTTCACATATATCCTACATTTTCTTATAACGTTTCAGCACATATTTAAGAAAATATGATCTTGGGAGATTTCTTCTTCCCGATTTACAAATGATTCGTCACTAATTCATTTATGTTCTTATTTACTGTCATTCAACAAATGTTGACTGAGTGCCTATTCTAAGACCCTAAACCTATTTCTTAACACTTCTCATTTTGTTTAGTAAGAAGGATGACTTAAATATTTTTGGATGCTCTAAAGCATGCCATCAGGATAGATTATGCAATTAAATGTTGGTAGGGCAACTGGTTGTTCTTGGGAAAAGTAAACAAACTTCCTATATTACACTATACATTCATTGTCTTCAAAATGAAAGAGAACCTTAACTCTTCTTCACAACTCTTTTTCTGTTTTCACATTTAGCTGACTTTCCTTTTTTGTCCTCCTCATCAGCTAGTGACCCAAATAAACTAAGACCTCAAGCTTTCTTTCTCAGAGGAATGAGATATCATCAAATGTAAAGTTCCTGTCTTCAGATTTACAAGTCCACCCACATCTTCACCCATCCAATCCAATGCCGTCCTCTGTTTTGTTACAGTAGATGATGTGTCCTTCCCTTTGCTGTGGCCAATCCTTCCACAGCTACCTGGCCCACCGTTTTTTGTTTTTGTTTTTTTTTTTTTTGCTTCATCGTAATCTTTGCACTATTAAACATGCTGTATCCATCTTGCATGTTCACGTCTTATCCCTTGGTTCTGTCTTATCAGTATTTAAAGTCTGGCATGTTGGCCCCTTGTTAAAATACACATGAAAACTATACCATGTTTATCTCATCTCCTACCATATTACTTTGTCTCTCCGTCTCCCTCTCTCTCTCTCTCTCTCTCTCTCTCTCTCACACACACACACACACACACACAATGAATTTGTTATTTCCCCACTCATTATCTTCATTTCCTTAACCTTCTGTAAACTTACGATGCTCTTGCCTGGTACATGCTGTGAAATTCATCTTCTCAGTCATTAAGTTACTGCCGAGCTTCATTTTGCCTGGACAACAGCAACAGTGCAATACGCTCTTTTTGACCATGAGTCTTTCTACATACTCTTTTTCCTGCCAAGAATCCTCTATTCTCTTTACCCTTTAGGTTTCATCTTAGACACTAATTTCTATGAAAAGGCAGTCTGTAGCTTTCAAAGCTGGCGTTTGATGCCCTTCCAATGACTTTTTATCTCACCCTGCATTTCTTTGTCATAGCAATTATCACACTGTAATTATTTGTTCATTTGTTTGTGTTCCCCATTAGACTATAAGCCCCAGCAAGTTTACTGCTCAAGAATGCAGTACTTATGCCTGAATAAGTGGATGAATAAATCATGCTATACACAAATAGTAAATTCCAAATGAACCAAACATTTAAATGTGCAAAATAAATCTGCTAAACTAATAACAAAGGATAAATATCCATCTGTTCTTGGCAATGGAAACCTTATTAAAGCCTACAAGGAAAGGTATATATTATCAATAAAGCAATTTATTAATAGATACTCACCATAAAAGGAAACAATACATAGTCTTAAAAAAAAGCATAAACAATGTTGAAAGCCAATGACAGCTGGAGGAAAGAAAATATTTGCAAGATATACAAAATAAGGCTAACTATCCATAAAATTTTTAAAAAGCTCTTAAAATATCAGTATGAGGGGTGTGGTGAATAGACAATGAATTTTGGAACACAGAAAAAAAAAGAAAATTAAATAAATAAAGACTAAAAAAAAAAATCAGTATGAGAATAACAAATTCTCCACTAGGAAAGTACCACATAATATGAAATACATGTTCCAGAAGAAGAATCCTTAAAGCAAACTAATGAGTTAGATGCTATTATCATCATCTTATTTATTTTACAGAGGAGCAAACTAAGTCACAGAGAAGTTAAGTAACTTTTCCAAAATCACACAGTAGTGGTGGAGCCCAGATTTAAATGCAGACAATCTAAATAAAGAGTGCATACACTTAAAAGCTCTGCAATTCCTTGATACTGTTATGATATTGGAGAAAATACTTAACCTTGCTAGGAACAAACTGACATAATAAGAGCAAGACTTGCTTGATTAAATACACCATTAGCAATATGAAGAGTTGAATAAAGGGACTTTCATACACCGCTGGTAAGAAATTAAATAGGTCCAAACTTCCTGCAGAATGTGCCTTTGCTTCAACCCACTCATTACATCATGAATGACTGGTTCAAAGATTTAACATCGATTGGCTTCATTGCAGCATTGTTTATAAGAGAATAAAACCTGCTATTTAAATGACTAACAATAGGAGAGTGAATAAATAAATCATGCTAAATGTATAAAATGTAGTTCCATGCAAACATAAAATGGCATTTAGAAGACTAGTGAGAAAATGTTACTAAGGTATTATTAAACATAAAAATACAGTAATATCCCAGTGTTATAAAATGAAAAATATTTTAAAACCAAAGATTATGCAATAATTAAATAAATTTATCATTTCTGGCTAGTAAACTTGTAGATTATTTTTTCTTATTGTGTTTGCTTTCTGGATTTTTTTTAAAGTTCTATGTTGAAAAATAATGTCTCTAGTCAGAAAAATTAATATGGCAAAATTCTCAACTTAAGGATTTGATTCCTCATTTTGAGATTTGCTAAGCTTTTTATTTATTTTCACTGGGCCTTGAGTTCTTTTTCTGTAAAATGGGGCTACTATATATACCTCAGAAGACTACTATAAAGGATTAAACAAAGTTATGAATAAAATACCAAGTGTAGGGGTGCCTGGGTGGCTCAGTGGATTAAAGCCTCTGCCTTCAGCTCAGGTCATGATCCCAGGGTCCTGGGATCGAGCCCTGCATCGGGCTCTCTGCTCAGCAGGGAGCCTGCTTCCTCCTCTCTCTCTGCCTGCCTCTCTGCCTACTTGTGATCTCTGTCTGTCAAATAAATAAATAAAATCTTAAAAAAAATTACCAAGTGTATAAAATGTGACCAAAAGATGTAAATTCCTACCCTCATGGTGTGTGAGAGCCTTTAACACAGTACCTAAATTTGTTCACCAATCTCTAAAATTTCTACATTTGGTGAAATTAGGAAGTAAGCCAGAGACTGTTGTGAGGCTGAGGGTATGAAAGAGGGCCACTGGGTATCTGGGCCAGGGCTGCTCCCAATAAAGGTAATCAGTAATTCAAAGTGTTCTGCCTAACATACGGTTTACACATGGGGCTTTGAGTCAAGTAAATGCCAATTTCAAAGGAGCCTAATCTAGAGGGTGCTGAAAGGGAGCATGAATTTTCAGCGAGCAGAAATTGTGAGAAAAAAATATGTGACTCTTTGTTCTGGGTGATGAATTTAACTTGGAGCATGTTTTTAATGACTGCCCTAGGGTATGTATAAATATGGTCAATCATCTCAGTAGAAGACTTTTGGAAAAGGTCTGCCAGGACATCTGAAGTTCAAGACACTGTCCTAGTCACAACCGATTATTAGAGAACTAACCAGAAATCTAAAGTATTTTTAGGGCAAGCAAACACAGCAGGGTTACAAGCAGGCTCCAGTCAGCCATGTACATTGAGTCCCAGCCTTCAATCTCACTGATGGAAAAAGGATTCTTGGCTTGAGAACTGGCATGGCTCTGTCTTTCAGTTCACACATTGGTGGCCTGTGGTTTACATCCTATCTAACTGATACATCTGTTACATCTGAGATACGCATTTTGCTTGGCTTATAGATGTTAAACAAAATTAAAAACTTAGTTTCCCATATTGGGAGATTTCATGGTGAAGTTTGGATTTTGGCTTTTTAATGATACGTGAAAAGAGGTGCAGACCTGGAGCTATACTTCTATATTGCATAAACTGGCTGGAGCTTGGGAACTGCCCCCTTTACATGAGGCATGTGGTCTTCAATTGTCCATACTCCTCACCTTCCCTACCCAGCCTGCTTTACTTATTGTCATTACCTGCCTGTCGCCTTAGTGATTTGTTTACAATCTCTACTAGTTCATGTGCTGCCTGCTTCATTGGGAAGGTCAAAGGCTGTTAAAACTCATGTGTGTGTCATGTAGTATCCTTTGGTCAAAATACAAAATTTCAAAACCAGAGAGTTAAGTGAGGATATGGTTTGCAGGTATGTATGGTCTGGTTTACTGTGCTCCCATGTATGCAAAAGGAATCACAAAATAGTAGACAGTCCATTTGAAGTTAGGAACTCATTGACTGGCCATAATTTCCAGAAGAAAGAAAAGCACTCTGCTCTCTCATAATTAGAAATGTTTTAGTGGAAATAATATTTTACAGAGACTATAACTTATATGTTAGATATAAGTGTGAAAGTAACTTACAGGTAAGATATGTGTGAATTTATGTATAACATTTGGATTCCCTAAGCCTTAGTTTTCCATTATGTACATAAAGGCATGTGACAATGAGACTCTCCAAGATTCCTTTCACCTCTCCATTCTATTATTCCATGAGAAAGCTTGCTGTCCTTAATTATGAGCTATCATATTCTCAACAGTGTCTAGCCTCCTAGCTCTTAAAGGAGGATGTATGGATATGATTCTGTATCAAATCAACATAGTGGCTTCCTAATCAGTTTTCCTGTTAAAAGACTACCAACATTACGAAAATGAGCTCTTTCTCTAGGAATCTGAGTCTATAGCTTTCAATAAAGAAATCCATGAAATTTGAGAGATATTTTTCAGCATTAGTTTCCGATGTCAAATAGCAAGACCTGCTTCAGCACTTATTTTGTAGGTGCCGTAAATCAAGTTTTCTAGCCAGGTAGTTTCCACCCAGAGCATATTTTGTTAGCATTTTTCCTTTGCACAGTACTCAACATTTTCTTTTATCATGGCAAGGGTAAGAAAACGTTGCTTAGGTTGTGTTTATTTTCTATCATAAATGTGCTGACAGCTCTAGTTTCTGTTTGGTCTCTTTCAAGGTACCATTTTATTACAGCAAGAAAATGTACATTTTAATGCTGGATAGACAGAACTTTTGCTTCAAGTCAACACCAGAAGTGATCTAAGATGTGTTGCTCAAGGTCTAACATTACATATGACTTCCCTGATATGTAATGTGGTAGGACTTAATTTCCAGCATTCAAATCTTGGCTCTATGCTTTCCTAGAGGTATAAAATTGTGCACACTACTCAGTACCTCTGAGGCTTTCTCCTTACTGTAAATTGGATTGATGTTAAAATATATTAGCTAATTCATGGGTTTCTGTGAGTGTTAGAGTTTAGATATTAAAGAGTTTAGCTCAGAACTAATATTGGTTGTTATTTAACAACTTCTATTCATACAAAAATACAGAAACTTACCAATAAAAACCCATCTTACTTCTAAAAATTGCCATCAACAGATGTGCCCAAGATATAAAACAACTTTTTTTAGTACCCGCTAGTACCTTAAGGGGGCTGAAAAATGAGATGCATCTGCCTCAACTTTCCTTAGGCAAGTCCATGACATCTGGCACCTTGCTATTCAAAACTCTCCAGAGGTCAGTCTAAATTACAAATTATGCTAATCAGATCATCTTGCATAGTCAATGAGCTGATGACAAGAATGAAGAAAGCTCATGATTATTATTGACCAACGACTACTGACTCTGAATGAAATTAGAAAAAATAGATAAATAGGGATAGAAAAAAGTTTAGTGAAACTGCAGGAAATTTACCTTAGAGAATTCAAGGTAATAATTTTTCATAATTTATTACAAAGACCTTGTTCCTATATTTTCAAAAGAATTTTCTCTTCTCCCAAAAACTTTGCTCTTATACTTCCAAAAGAACTTTTTAAAATTATGTAACTTCTTCTACATTTGTAACCTGATTTCTAAAGATTTTCATCTTAAATTTACATAGTTTCAAATGCAATAATCTTCAACATGTTGTAATTATTGAAGTTTTTAAAATGTAACTTTTATATTGCTCTTCTAAATTAATCCAGTCATCTAAATACTTAGCAAGCTCAAATCACCTTTCATTTGTTTAAAAATACACAAACTAGTTTTTCTTAATCAGACAGAAATGTCAGTGTCCTCTCTTTTCTTGAACTCATATATCCATTCTATGTTCAAACAGAATGTTATCTCTAAATAACGTTTTTGATCATCCAACAATATTAGTCTGCAGGAGAATTTTATATGCCAATTACTTACTACTTAAAATTTCTGGCAATTAAGTGTTTCTGGGTTATGTTTTTTTTGATCGAGCTATGTTACAATTAGTAATAGTGTAGAATTTGTCAAAATTGCAGAATATGACCCAGATTTTAATTAATAACAAATAAGTCCAGTAAAATATCATTGGGAATTAATTTCTTAATGATTAGGTCACTTATATATGGACTAATAACTAATTATTAATAACCAATAACTCATTATTGCTACTATATCAAATTTATTTTAATATTTGCATACACATACATGAAAACTTCTTCAGGTAAATAACTAAATGGGAATTTGGATGTGTTTTTAGAAAAATAGTGTCCCTTAATTCCTTTTTTTAAAAGATGTATTTATTTGAGAGAGAGAGCATGCTAGCAGGGGGAAGGGGCAGTGGGAGAGGGAAAGTGAGTCCCAAGCAGACTCTGTGCTAAGTTTGAATACTATGCAGGGCTTGATCTCATGACCTTGTGTTATGCCCAAGTTTTCGTGTCCGAGAGACCACCAAAGAGCTAACACCGATGCAATCACACGAGGGTTTATTTGATAAGCTTAAGCTTGGACCCAAGTGTACCCGACACAGCAGAGTAGGGACTTGGACCCTGAACTGGATTACAGTCAGAGTTTTTAAAGGCAGAGTGGGGGTGGACTCGGCAGTAGATAATTGGGCCACGACTGCTGGCTCAACAGTAAGTGAGGACGAAGGGATGTTCAGAAGGGCTATCAGGGTAAAGAAGACTGTCAAGATATTGGAGGCCTGGTTATTATCAAGTCAAGGCCGTTTCTCCCTCTGATGAGGCACTAACATGATGACAATTGGGAGTTTCCTGGTGGAATGTCACATTTCTCCTATCAAGTGTTCTTGTTAGTGAGATTTAGGTTTAACTTTATTTCCATTTTCTTCTGCCTCAGCTTCCTTCAGTTTTATGGAGGGGAGGGTGATGTTAGGGCTTGAGGAACTGAGTTACTTGTAAATCTCTAGGACGTTTGTAAACCAAGGGAGACTCCTGTCTTGCAGGATTGTGATCGCTGCAAGTTAACTGTTTGTTTTTCTTGGCCTCCATGCCTTGAGATCATGAATTGAGCTGAAATCAAGAGTCAGTTGCTTAACTGATTGAGCCGCCTCTCTCTTATTATTATTATTATTTTTTAGGAATTTATTTACTTATTTATTTATTTATTTTGAGAGAGAGAGAGAGAGAGAGAGCATGAGCCAGGGGAGGAGCAGAAGTTGAGGGAGAGGGACAAGTAGACTCTTCACTGAGCATAGAGCCCACCTCAGGGTTCTATCCAAGGACCCTGAAATCATGACCTGTTCCAAAGCCATGATTCAGAATCTCAACTGACTAAGCCATCCAGGCACCCCATGATAGTGTCCTTTAATTCTTAAAACTCCTTTCATGTTATATGTTGTTATATGTTAAATTCGCATTGTGTTCTAGCATCAGAAATAAATTTTAGTGATAATTTTTAGTGATCTACTACCTATATATCAATTAGATCCTCCTCCAGTTTTTTAGATAGCAAAGAATTGTAAGTAATCTAGCATGCAAAATGATTTACTTCCCCGTCACTAGATGTCTGGAAACTAAACAAAATTTTATCAAAAGTTGTCAAATGACAATTTAGAGCATTATACTCCTTTACTTGAAAGGTATGTTGTTTAACATAATGTATGCAAACATTTTCTAAAAATTGAAATAACAAATTTAAATATATCTTTGCCAATAATTTTAATAATACAGTTCTATGTAAATATGCACTTTAAGTACATATTGGAGCTTCAGACATCGCTGAGACAAGGATGTATTAGAGTATTCCCCAAGCTCTTCCTTATTTCCTGAGAGGAACAAATGCAGAGTAGAGAGAAAATTGTAATTGCACTGCTTTTGATTATTTTGTATGTATATTCTCTTTGAATGTTCTTGTTCCCTTAATTATTACTTATAATCCAAGGTTATAGAATCAAAATTACTCAGGTTTCCTAGTCTGTACTTTATCGTAATTTATAATATCTCAATATGGACTAAATACACAGTTTTTAATAACAACCTCCCACCTTAAACATAAATATGTGTAAGACTATACAAGACATAAAGTACTATGGTGCCTTGATTAAAAGATGTTTGCCACCAATAATTTTAATTATTTATTCATGTGGCATTCAGAGACTTCTATACCCTCAACTAGTCATAGTAAAATATAGAATGACAGAAAAGCATAATTTTCCTTTATACAGTTGAAGAGAGTGATTATGAAAGGGATGCGGGATAGAAAAGGAAATACCTCATTATCTATGGATGCAAGGTAAAAATACAAGAGGAAATTTAGAAGCTGAAAATCTTTTCTATTAAAACTATATGGGGGACTTCCAGTTTTCAGTTTGGCATGTTATACATTAGAAGTTGCCATTTATTCTAACAACAAATAAAAAACTGAACGAACTGAACAACCAACAACTATTCTTAGATCCATCAGAGAAATAAGCAGGGCTAACTGCTGCCCCCCAAATTGGAAGGACAGACCGATGGACACCGAGAATCACAACTTACCAGAACAGACACTCAGGAACACAAATATCCACAGGAACCACTGCTGGGATAGGAAAACCTTAACTGTAGTTGAATTGCTGGAGGCTCAGTGTGAGTAAATGTGAGTTAAAAGTTTCAAGGGTACCCAGTTATGGGGACACACCTTTATAAATTTTACCTACAGGAATTCTGCTAAGTCTTCCCAGTGAATAACAAAGAAAATACTGTAGTGCTTCTACCTTTCTGAAATAGTCCAGAGCATTCTGTTTTTTTGTTTTGTTTTGTTTTTAAAGAATTGGCCTCAGGAGAAACTATTTTTTTTTTAAAGATTTTATTTATTTATTTGACAGACAGAGATCACATGCAGGCAGAGAGGCAGGCAGAGAGAGAGCAGGGGAAGCAGGCTCCCTGCTGAGCAGAGAGAGCAATGTGGGGCTTGATCCCAAGACTCTGGGATCATGACCTGAGCCGAAGGCAGAGGCTTTAACCCACTGAGCCAACCAGGGGCCCCAGGAGAAACTATTTAATCTGAGGTTAACGTGCTAAGGTTTTCTTAGAGCATAACCTGCTTGGGAAAGGGAAATACCTAACCCCAGCTGGCTTTCCCCTTTCACATGGGGGAAAGGAAATACACAACTCTAGACCACTCTGGCTATTCTATCCCACCTAAGTCAGGGAAGGAACTGAGAAGCACCAGTCAAGCTCACAATCCAGAGGAACAAGCTCACCAAAAGACTGAGATCTAATCATAGGGATACAGAACATTTTCCCTCACCCCACACCTCATCATTACATTAACAAAGGCCCATTTACCCATTCCTCTTATCTAGTACATCATGTCTGCCTGTCAAAAAAGAATTATAAGGCCAACTAAAAAACAAAAACAGTTTGAAGAGACTGAACAAGCATTAGAAGTAGAGTCGTATGTGGTAGAAATACTGAAATGATCATAGTAGAAATGTAAAAGAAATATAATTAATATGCTAAGGTATTTAATGAAAAAAGTAGACAATATGAAAGAATTTGATGGGTAATGTATAAGCAGAGCTATGGAAATTCTACGAAAGAATCAAAAAGAAATGCTAGAGATAAAAAATACTGTAACAGAAATGAAGAATGCTTCTGATGGGCACATTAGTAAACTGAAAACAGCTGAGGAAAGAATCTCTGAGCTTGAGGATGATGACAGAAACTTCCAAGACTGAAAAGCAAAAAATAAAAAGAGACAAAAACAAACAGACCAGAATGTGCAAGAACTATGGGACAACCACCAAAGGTCCAAAATATGCATAAAGAAAGAACTAGAGGAAAAAGAAGAGAGAAAGGAACAGAAGGAATATTTGAAGTGGTGGTGACTGAGAAAGTCCCAAACTTAATGTTAGACACCAGACCACAGATTCAGGAAGATCAGAGAACATGAAGCAGGATATATTCCAATAAAAACTAAATATAGGCATGTCATAATCAAACTTCAAAAAACTCAATGATAAAGAAAAAAATCATGAGAGGCAGGGGAAAAAAATACTTTACCCATAGAGGAGCAAAGAATTACTGCCAACTTCTCAAAAACCTGACAAGCAAGAATAGAGTGAAGTGAAATCTTTTAAGTATTGAGAGAAAAAAAATCACCAACCTAGAATTGGGTACCCCATGAAATTATCTTTCCAAAATGAAGAAGAAATAAAGCTCTTCCCAGACAAACAAAAATTGTGAGAGTTTGTTGCCAGTAGATGTGCCTTGCAAGAAATGTTCAAAGAACTTCTTCAGAGAGAAGGAAAATGATATAGATTAGGAACAAGGATCTATATATAAAATGAGAGCATCAGGAGATAAACAAGTATAGATAAAATGAAACTTTTATTTTTCTTATTCTTGATCATTGAGTGTTTGTTCCAAATAATAGCACAAAAATATTCTGTCCTCCCTCCCACTCCTCTAAACTTCTTCTGCTCTGGGAAAAAGATTGTTAAGAGAATGAAAAGACAAAACATAAACTGGGTGAAAAAATATTTGCAAAAGACACATCTGAAAAATTGCTTAACTAAAATGCAAAAAAAAAAAACCAAAAACAAAAAGAAAAAAAAAAAACCAAACCAAACAAAAAAAACCAAACACCAAGAAACAAAAAACAAAAACAAAACAAAAAGCCCAAAAATCTCTTAAAAGTCAAAATAAGAAAATAAATAACCTAACTTAAAATGGGCAAAAGATCTGAATAGACACTTCACCAAAGAAGATATACAGATGGTAGGTAAGCATGTGAATATATGTCAATTGAGGAACTGAAAACTAAAATGAGATACCACCACATAATTGTTATTATGGCCAAAACCAAGAACACTAACAAAACCAAATGCAGTCAAGGATGTGAAACAACAGGAACTCTCATTCATTGCTGGTGGGGATGCAAAATGGTAGAGCCACTTTGGAAGATAGCTTGGCAGTTTATTTTAAAACTAAATGTAATCCTACCATATGATCCAACAATCATGCTCCTTGGTATCTATCCATATGAACTAAAAATTATGCCCACGCAAAACTTACATATGAATATTTATCACAGCTTTATTCATAATGGCCAAGCTTGGAAGCAACCAAGATAGGTGAGTGGATGAAAAAACTACAGAACATTCAGAGAAAGGAATGTTATTCAATGTTAAAAAGAAATCGTCATGAAAAGACATAGAGATATAGATATATAGAGATGGTTAGTTAGATATATGTAGATATATATAGATAGATAAATAGATAGATAGATATAGATGTAGATATAAAGATAAAAGCATATTACTAAGTGAAAGAAGCTAATCTGAAAAGGCTCCATATTATACAACTCCAACTACTTGACCATCTGCATAAGGCAAAACCTAGAGAGAGTAAAATGATTAGTAATATACAGTGGTTAGATAGGAGGGGTGATTAATAAGCACAGTACAGAGGATTTTTCAGGCAATGAAACTATTCTATGTGATACTACATTTAGTGAATATTTGTCATCATACATATGTCAAACCCATATAGTATGCAACGGGAGTGAACCTAATGCAAACAATGGACTTTGGCTGGTAAGAATATACTAAAGTAAGTTTATCAGTTGTAACAAATGTAACACTCTGGTGACCGATGTCATTAGTCATGGTGTGGGGAGGGGAAGCTATGCATGTGTGTGGACAGGGGGGCATCCTAGAATATCAACCTCACAGGATTATGCACTGTTCATATTTTGAAGACCACTAAACTATGTTCCAGTTTCAATTTCACCTGGGAAGTCAAGGGCCTATCTCCCTCATGTCTGCTCTTTGAGGAACTCAGTGTGATAGACTCATTGGCAATCAGTCTTGGTCTCTGTCTCAGTTGAGAAATGATGGAATGGCAGCTTCTCTGGCATTATAGTTGCTTTCTCAATCTCCAGAATGACTATAGGAATTCAGGTAGGTCATCTTTTGGAATACCAAAAGGCCAGTTAGCATGTTTGAAGAGGACTGCAATTTTAAAGAATAAACGGATCCAGAGAAATAATGTTTTGTACTTACTGGATTCTTTTTTTAATCCTTACCCTAGAAAACATGAAATATATTTACTAAAGCCACTCATACAATTTGAAGGAAATTTTATATTCAGTTTCTGAACATTAGCCAGGTAAAAACGTAGTATCAGTCACCTTAAAATAAAGGTGTAATTCAGACCTCTGTAATGAGTGAGTTGACAAAAAATGTGAGGTACTCAGTTTTTAAAAAGATATCTCTTGAGAGGTACAATGATGTCAGCAAAAATTGCAGAGTCAGAACCTTAGAAAAGTATTTTTACCCTTAAAAACCAAGAGAACACTGACAAAAACTATAGGGGACACTTTCTTAGAGCTCTGTAAATTAAAGACATAGCAATCTAGAGGAGTGTTTATTGAAGAAAAGTGAACTTTGTGTCATTTTAACTTGCTCAATTCCCACTTACCTCTCCCCAACTCCCCAAGTAATCTTGAAAGCCAACAATCTGAAATCATCATGAAAATCAGCTGCTGCTTGCTAGTAGAAGGGGAAATGGGGTTGCACCTCCTTGAAAGACCCATTTCCAGAGAACATTATTATTTGACTTGTCTGATGGTTTCCTGGAAGACCCTACCAACAAGACTCTTTATCTGACCAGACTTAGAGCTTACCGAGTGTGAACAACTGTTTCCCTGGGGGTACTTATCAAAAAACAAAACAAAACAAAACCCAGTGACAGTTTTTTAACATCATGACTACCCAAGGCGATGGGTAACAGTTGAGGTGAAGAATAGGCTAACTAAAGAGGAAGAGCTGGGGAATAAGATGTCCCTGGGGGACTTTGAAAAGTTCTGACACATTTTTAGGAATCTAGAAGGCCACATGATTAGGGCTCTGAACATGCTCAGGACAGACATAGGAAGGCCCTACCCTCTCACCTCCGGATGACCTACAGGCTCTGTGTATGTAGAAAACAAAACTTCTAGCTGAATGTCAAGGGTGTGCTCCAACACATGCACAGAGCTCCTTAGAAAAGACATGGAGACTTATTGGTCTCAGGAAATCTGTCAAATCATCAGCTGACTAATAAAGCAACCAAGCAGAGGCTTCAATGGTTATATATGAAAAAAAAAAAAAATACGGACTTCACAGAATTAGTTCAGAAAAGTTACTAAATAAAGAACAAACTATGAGGAGAGTGGAGAATCTGATTTCCAGTTACCACATTATATCATTTGAAATGTCTAGTTTTCAACGATAACAAAAATTATGATATGTACAAGTAAAGTAGAAAGCATGGGCCATACATAAGGAATAAAGAAATCAGTAGAAACTGTCCTTGGTAAAGCCTGGATATTGGACTTACTAGACAAAGACTTTATATCAGTTCTTTAAAATGTGTTCAAAGAGCCAAAGGATACCAAGTCTTAAGAACCAAATGAAAACAGGAGAATGATTTCGCATTAAATAAAGAATATTAATAAAAATATGTAAGTTATAGGAAATAATCAAAGAGAAATTCTGAAGTTGAAAAGTACAGGGACTAAAATGAAGAATTCACTAGAGGAGCCCAACAATAGATTTCAGCAGGGAAAGAATCAGTGAACCAGGAAATAGGTCAATTGAGATTATCCATTAGGAGGAATGTAAAGAAAAAGGGGTAAAGGAAAATGACAGCTTCAGAGATTAGTGGGCCATCATATTCATGGGAATCTCAGAAGAGGAGTGAGAGAAAGGGGCAGAAATAATATTTGAATAAATAATAAAAACATTAATCGACACATCCCAGAAGATCATGAACTCACAGTAAGATAAACTCAGATCCACAACTAGACACAACATAAAAGAATATCTTTCAGTGAAAATTATATTACAAAAATAATTAAAATTCTAAAACTATTAATATATATAAAGCTTTTTTTTCAATGATAAAGGATCTAAACATTTAATAAACAATGGAGAATGGTGCTGGTTGTTTTGGTAGAGCATCAGAGTCACAACTTAATTTTAAGAATAATAACAGATAAAATTTATTTTATGTTGCCTAATTTGTCTATTTTTTTCTCCTTCCCATTCTTATCTGTTAAAATAGGGATTAAAGTGACAAGACAGATCTGAAAGAGGATGGGAAAAGGTCAACAAAATAACAGCCACTTGTTCATGAAATTCCAAATGGGATTTGGTCACCAAGAAATTGTAATTCAAATACTGATGTTAAATGAGAAAATTTGGCACTCTTCTCTCCAGACACGCTGTGACATTTACCATTACTTAATAAGTTTGGAAATGCAAGGTCAGCCTGATAGAGAATGTTTATGTGTTCCTTGTACTCTTCTTAAATATGGGTAACACTAGATGAATATTGATTCCATGGATTGGGCTGTTTATTTTCAAAGAAATGGCTTTATTCAGATTTAATAAGTGTGAAGCCAGGTAGAAAATTCAAGAAACTTTTTTTTTCAGCACCTATTTACTTTGCTATACTAGATAGGCAAAACTGCTATTGTCATAAAGATTACATTCTAGTGGAGAAGACAAAATATAAACATGTAGTAGAGTAAACAGGATAATTTCAGATGGAGACAGGACCAGATACATAATTTGTGGTGCCAGTGAAAAGTAAAAATGCAAGGTCCTTATTCAAATATTAATAATTTCAAGATAGCAACAGCTGAGCATAAACCAAGTGAGAAGAATTTCTTTTTAAATTTTATTTATTGATTTTTTTATATTTTTTTCCCCTAATATAGTATCATTGCATTTGTGGCTGTGAGTTTCTTTCTGTACAGGACTGTAGCTCTGTCCTATAAATTTTGGTATTTGTTTTCATTTTCATCTAATTCAGTCTTTCTTTCTTTCTTTCTTTATTTACTTTTTAACAAACCAGGGGGTATCCAGGGGGACTTTTTTTTTTTTTTTTAATTTATTTACTTGAGAGAGCGAGAAAGAGGGAAGCAGACTCCCCACTGAGCAGAGAGCCCGACATGGGGCTCAATCCCAGGACCCTGAGATCATGACCTGAGCTGAAGGCAGACACTTAACTGACTGAGTCACCTAGGTACTCCAAAGAGGAGGACATTTTAATCATAGGTCCCTGTGCGACCGCAAGCTGCAAAGCCAGCCTTGGAAATAAGCATAATGAAGAAAATAATAGACTATAGAAGAGTTGGGTAGAATTAGATAAGTTGGTTAAAGAAGGGTTGTTAAAGTTTAAGTGGTTTAAATTGCTTAAAAATATTAACCTATCCAAATACTTATATATACTGTATGTTTTTCAATGTAGGCTCTGGTATTTAAAAAATGTAGCTAGCAAGACATAGTTTAAATGCATGCTCTCATTAAACTAATACAATGTAGTACTTTTATGGAGGAATAAACTCAGCCTTTGAATTCAGCAAGCTGAGTGCCCTTTAAAAGCCTAGCACTTAAAGTGACTTCTGGGATGAAATAAAATAATCTTAATACATGGTCCTTAGCACAGTGCCAAGACTATCATAAAAACTCAAAAATTCTAATTATTAGTAAAAGCAAGTGTTATCATGGCTACTTAATCTCTTATAGACTTTTTATTGTCAGGATAAATTTTACTTTCTTCTACCAGTTTTTCTATAGAGATATGTTTAGGTATCTTGACTATTTATGGCCACTCATCAAACCCTCTTTGGTATACAGAGGAAATGTAAGACAGTGACAAAACAAACAAACAAAATATTTGATTACCTTCTTTTTGTTTGCTTTTGGTACTTGAGGATTATTGATATTGGAGAAGTCTCACTTATTATCAATATTTAGCTGGATCTTCTCTGAAAGAATTTGTTTACCTGTGGGAAAGTTTCAAACTCTTGGGGCTCTTGTCTTACCACTACTTTATTGTTGTGCTCGCTTCGGCAGCACATATACTAAAACACTACTTTATTGTTCTCTCTTCTCTGTAAAAAAGCAGGAGAAGAGTATGATCTATCTACCTATCTGTATCTGTCTGTCATCTATGTGTCTATCTACCTATCATCTATCTTAATTATCTATCATCTAGCTACTATGTATCTATCCTCTATCTATCTATCTATCTATCTATCTATCTATCTATCTATCGTCTATATATCTATCCATCATCATCATCTATCTTCTCCAGGATCTGTTTCTTCTCTGTAGAATCTGACTGATAAACATTTTGATATTAAGAGTAGTCGCTGAGGAACAGAATTGTAGGATGAGTTTTTCTGGGATTGATTCTTTAAACTAATTATATTTAGATTTAAAGGCATTAATAACTTTATTTACAGTAGTAGAATGGACACTGGTAGTCCACGCCATGATGTGGCAATAGAAATATAAAAATATCACCAATGGATACTTCTAATTAAATCTTTTTATGGGCAAAGTTTTGGGTGATCATCTATTCAACACTTTAGACCATTTTAGTCAAACTAAGAAGTGTCATGAGATTGATTGGTTGTTCCTAACTGCACCAGATAAAGTAAAAGATGCGCTTAAAAAAAAAAAAAAAAAAAAAAAAGGTGAGCTTAGGGTTTCATATTCCCATATCAGGCTCTTCATAAATGATCTGAAAGTTTCTATGTGTGTCCTGAAAGAAACCATTATCTCCTGTAGCCATAACACAATCCAGGCAAAACTGCTAATGACCCAGACTTTTCAGGAATGAAGGTTTGGGTCACCCCACCAGGCAAAAAACCACAACCAGCTGAGAAGTTTCCTAAAGGCAAAAGCAATATGGGATGTGTAAGTGAAAGAATGTTGCTATTATTATAACTTATGATGATATGACCAGTCATAGGAATGAGGATACTAAGAGTAAAAAATACTAAGAGTATTTTTTATTTGATGAACATGCCTGTTTGTGTGTATATACAATATATGTAGTAGATAAATTACTTATTTGATCTATATGTTCCTCCTACTTCTTCCAATTAAGTAATTATACTTTTCATAGCACAGACTATCTTTTTCAAACTGTTTTTAAAGCAAATGGCAAGCTAATTTAAAAAATCAGAGAGAAAAATTAGAGAAAAAAAATGATTTCTTTCCCTAACGCTACTGCTTCCTATGTGTTTGTGTGTTTGCATCTCTCTGCTCATGGACTACAAATAACCTTGCTGAAACTTGAGCCTTTGTGTGACAATTACTTCTAGATTTTTAAAATCATGACTGATGGATGGGCCAAAGACTCCTATTTCTCTGCTGGGGATCTTAGATTTTCACAATTTAGGAGATGATCTTTAAACTTCACAGATCTTGACAGAAGAGGTTTTAACATCACATCAGATAGTCTGCTATTTTATGTTGAGTCTCTGGGGCCTGAAATCACAGCCAGGGGACTAAGCTGTGAGGACAAGGGACCAGGGCATAGACGAATATTGCTGCCTTCTGGATCCTGCAGGGCAGGGACTCCCTGCATGTAGAGGGGTGTCAATACCAGCTGGGGGTCCCCTTCCATGGCAAGTGATGACGAAGGCCAAAGAAGGAAGCTGCTGTGGAGGCTGCTCTCTGTTTAAGAAGTACAGAAAATCTCCGTCATGATTCCTTGATGTGATTTTTTTTTTCAGTGTTTCAAGATTCATTGTTGATGCATCACACCCAGTGCTCCATGCACTATGTGCCCGCCTTGATGTGATTTTTTAATATGATTAAGTTAATGAGGCAGCATGGGCAATCCCTTAGCGAGAACTACTATAGGGAATTTACATCTGACCTGTAGGGCTGCTCCTGATATGGCAGCAATGTTTCTTTGGAAAAAAGTCTCTTTTCCATTTTTCCCCCTTGATTTCGATGAATCACAAGCACTGAGAACATCATGGCTTACAGGGCTGAAGTGGTCATGCTTTTTAATTCTCACCAGTCAAAAGCACTTGGGCTCACTTTGTGAACACAGGCTCATAATTGTACCCTGTATTCATGCCTTTCTTCGTAGAGGGTTTCAGTGATTTGGGGCATATAAAAATGTGTTTTAGTTATTCAGTAGAAATTCTGCACTCCCCAGTGATTGGGGAAGTCAGTGTGTATGTTGCAGGTGAAAATCCACAGACTGAGTATGTAAATGATGGAGAGCCTACTTCTGGGACTCACTTTCCAATTCTAGTCCTCTTTCCAGGCACACTGAAATGTGGCACATTGTACTAGTCCAAAGGCACTCTGACATTTGTCATTAGATTTTGAAAGGATTGCCATGGGCAAGACATTTTCCTTTCCTTAATTTATTTTCGTATATCGTTTTTCCTAATGGTTACATGAGCTATTGTCTCTAGAAACTTGTACTACTTCCAAATGAATGTGACCTTTCTATAAGCCCTCAGGAAAACCTGAATAAAAACATTTTATCTTTGCACCTTGCTGTTCTTTGTTTCCTTCTAAAGATACACAAATGCTGAGAACTTCCATTCAACACTCCTATGTGCAATTCTTGTCCCAGACTAAGTCCAAGCAGAGCAGCAGACAGTGTGAGTGGGTTCTAGTGTCATTAACATTTGAATTCCTGAAGAAAAATTTTAATTGCTGCTTGTTGTATACATACAACTCCTATTGTAGTGCAAGTCTATAAACCTTCCTTCAGAATCTAATGATCAGTCTTCATTTATCTTTTCAATTCGTAAATATTCACTGAGTTCTTTACGGCACATGCCAGGCAAGGCACTAATCCTGGAGGGGAGTTGTCTCTGCATGCTGACATGAAACCTAGCTAACAAATCTGTAAATTGCTTACATTTTCTTTAGCCAGGGTGAACTATTCTGTCTTTCCCCATTAATTCACCTCCCATTTCTTCAGATATAATTTTGAGATAGTGTTTCACTAGCCATGGTCATTGAAGGATTTTTAATTAAAAAAATTTTTTTTTTGAGAGAGAGAGCGCACAAGTGGGACTAAGAGCAGAGGAAGGAAGAGAGAATCTCAAGCTGGGTCCACAGTCAGCACAGAGCCCAACATGGGGCTTGATCCCAGGACCCTGAGATCATGACCTGAGCCAAAATCAAGAGTTGAACACTTAACCAACTGAGCCACCCAGGCACCCTAAGAATTTTTAGTGTCATTCTTAAAACACCTTAGCCTATGAATATATCTATACATATGTATGCCATAAAATTATCTATGCCTATAAATATGTCTATGCTATTTAAAAATAAGCACTGAGAATGGTGCTTGGTATGTGACAAGCCTATAGTTAATGTTCTCTATGTTGTCCTGAGAGCCTCCCAGGCACTTAGTTGTAAACTGTGGTGGTAACCAGAGGGACTAGTAATAACAAACATGGGTAATAGTGGTCCTAGCCACCATTGAGGGAAAAAAGAAGAGGATGTGAGAAGAAACAGTCTGAGAAGAGTGTGTTCTCTAGAAGGATGAGCTTGTAGGCTCTTCACATGAAATCCCAGTAGGAAGTGTGGTAGGTTCCATGAATAACTTGCTTATATTTGCTCAATTTAACCATATATGGATACTTATTGTTGCTTACTTCAAATTGAATTTAATTAGTAATATTAGGTAGATGTATTACATATCATCTATGGTCCTTTTTACTTTTATAATAGTCTTGCCGGGGAGGTTTAGCATTTTCGTTTTCCATGAGAGGAACCAAAACTCTGAGAGCCATGCATGAGAAGGCTCAGACCCTCTTGCTACTATACTGCGCCGACTGGTCAGGATCAAAAATTAATTTTTAATCATAATATCATCTTTTAGTAAGCATTAGTACAAATTTGAGGATAACATTTTTAAGGTTCTAAATTCCATTTGAAGTTCCATATAAGTTCCAATTCACTGTCAACAACAGCTAACTTAGAATAAAGGTTTAATATGTGGCTTTGTTATTATTGTTGTTGCTAATACACAGTGACAGTTGGAGATTCTTTATGTCTAATGTGTTCATCTATTTACACATTGTATTTATGCCTTGTACTTGGTATGCTAACCATGCTTTAAGAATCAACATCATATACAGGATTTCTGTTTGGTTGTTTTTTAATATTGGCAGGAAGACCTTTGAGAAAGTGGGGAAGAAAAAAAATGGAGGTGACACTAAAAAGAAACCATGAAGAATTTTCTTTCTGGGTTAGAAAATGTATGTAGGATATCCTAGAACATTTTTTTTTAAGTCACTAACAATGACAAGACCCTCAAATGGTCAGCTTGTAGGAAGTCAAGTCTTTGTATCTAACCCTGGAGCAAATAAAGACATAAAATCCAGCTTATAAGGTGGCACAAGTCTTATTAGACCAGGTACAGGTACTTTCCTACCTTCTTTCTTATTACCATTGAGAGAATTAAGGGTGGTAGCTCTGTTGAAAATATTCAAGAGAAATGGAGTTAAAATTGTATCATTTTCTTGTAATTAAACTTCTTTCATTCTCTGGTTATAAGGATGGTTACAGCTTTCTGGCTGTTGAGTACGGCCAATTTTCCAGATGTACTTGGTAAAGGCTTACGAAATATGAAGAAACCGGGCACCAGGGTGGCTCAGTTGGTTAAGCATCTGCTTTCAGCCCACGTCATTGTCCCAGGGTCCTAGGATTGAGTACCACGTTGGGCTCTCTGGGAGCCTGCAGGGAGCCTGCTTTTCCCTCTGCCTCTGCCTCTCTCTGTGTCTCCTACGAATAAATGAATAAAATCTTCAAAAAAAGAGAAATATAGATAAACCATAGAGTAACTCACATTATTTGTGGCAAGGGCTTCTCCCACTCTAGACATTATACAACACTACAGCTCTACATATGTCTGTTAGGTCCCAAAGCATGTAGCCATCTCTGTGTTCATCTATGTTAGTGACACATGCTTAATATAGAAAATTCAACTCAATCCATACAATCCAATTAAATCAACGTTAATTGGGTTATCATGGTTTTATATCCCTCCTTTGTAAAAGGAAAAAATCAGATGCCAGAAAAATCCACATTAAGGTGGGAAAGTAAAGTTTACAACAAAATTGTAGATTTTGATCTCTAAGAAGGTACAGGCTGATTGCAAAGATGGTAACATGTACTTGATGGGTTATTTTTCATTGGTGGGCATTAGCTTCCAAACTAAAATGACAGCAATTTTTTTTTTTTTTTAGATTTTATCCATTTACTTGACAGAGAGATCACAAGTAGGCAGAGAGAGAGGGGGAAGCAGGTTCCCCTCTGAGCAAAGAGCCTGATGCTGGGCTCGATCCCAGGACGTGAGATCATGACTCAAGCTGAAGGCAGAGGCTTTAACCCACTGAGCCACCCAGGCACCCCTAAAATGGCAGCAATTTTAAAAGGCTTTATTCCCTGAGCTCGAAAAGCAACATGGTTATGCCTTCAAAACAAAGAGTGCATTTGTTCTGGCTCAAGTATACTTAATTAGATAATAGGAATCACAGGCAATGCTGTGACTAAATAGGGAAGCTGAAAAATCTGTACTATTGAATCTCACATGAAGCTCCCCAGGCAGAGAGATAATTTGAAATAAGTTGACTCCAATTTAGAATCAATCAACAAAAACACATTGAATGCCTATTATATGATTAGAGTAAATTGTCTGAATGGGATATTTCTGAGTGTGCTAGGCCACTAACTTTATTTTTTATTAAGTTTTTAATTTTAATTAGAGTACAGTTAACATACAGTCTTATATTAGTTTCATGTGTACAATATAGTGACTCAACAATTCTATACCTCATTACTCAGTGCTCATCATGATAACAGCACTCTTTAATCCCCATCACCTACTTAACGCATTCCCCACCCACCTTCCCTCTGGTAACCATCAGTTTTTTCTCTATAGTTAAGAATCTCTTTCTTGGTTTGTCTCTCTCTCTTTTTTTTTCTTTGTCCTTTGTCGATTTGTTTTGTTTCTTAAATTCCACATGAGTTAAATCATATGGTATTTATCTCCCTCTGACTGATTTATTTCACTTAGCATTATACTCTCTAGATCCATCCAAGTAGTTGCAAGTGGCAAGATTTCATTCCTTTTTATGGCTGAATAGTATTCCATTGTGTATATATGCCATATCTTCTTTATCCATTCATTTATCACTGGATACTTGGATTACTTCCATAATTTGACTATTGTAAATAATGCTGCAATAAACATCAGGGTGCATATATCCCTTTGAACTAGTGTTTTTATATTTTTTGTGTAAGTACCCAGTAGAATATTTACTGGATCATAGGATAGTTCTATTTTTAACTTCTTGAGGCATCTCCATATCGTTTTCCACAGTGGCTGCACAGGTTGCATTCCCTCCAACAGTGCATGAGGGTTTCTTTTTCTCCACCAAGCCTCACCAGTCCTCACCAATACTTGTTTCTTGTGCTTTTGATCTTAGTCATTCTGATTGGTAGGAGGTGACATCTCATTGTAGTTTTGATTTGCATTTATTCGATGATGAGTGATGTTGAGCATCTTTTCAAGTGTCTGTTAGCCACTGTACATCTTCTTTGGAGAAATATATGTTTATATCTTTAGCCCATTTTTATTTTTTATTTTTTTTTAAGATTTTATTTATTTATTTGACAGACAGAGATCACAAGTAGGCAGAGAGGCAGGCAGAGAGAGAGGAGAAAGCAGGCTCTCCATGGAGCAGAGAGCCCGATGCGGGGCTTGATCCCAGGACCCTGGGATCATGACCCGAGCCGAAGGCAGAGGCTTTAACCCACTGAGCCACCCAGGCGCCCCTTTAGCCCATTTTTAATTGGACTGTTTAGTTTTGGGGTGTTGAGTTGTATTGGCTTTTTATATATTTTGGATACTAACCCTTTAGGGGATATGTGATTCTCAAATATCTTCTCCCATTCAATAGATTGCCTTTGGTTTTGTTGATTGTTTCCTTTGCTGTGCAGAACCTTTTCATTTTGGTGTAACATATGGAATTAGCATACAGGAAAGACAATCCTTATACCTAATTAATATTCTGATGTAAGAAGACCATTTATGTCATCTGCCCAGAGTCTTGATTGCTATAATCAAATTCAATAACCTAGATATCAGAACTTATTTCTATATCTCTAAATTCAACCTAAGGCTTGTAAATAAGATAGGATTTATTGAAGATGATTGGAAAGAGATCTACACATTGTAATACAGTAAACACATGTGCAAATGTAATTCAATTGTATAATTTAGTCTCATATGCATATAAACTCTGAAATAAACATCTATCCTTGACTATTTATTCTTTCATACAATAAACATCTACTGGGAATTTATCATGTCCCAAGTATTGTTCTGAGTTTTAGGGATTCAGAAAACAAGATAGACAAATATCTTTGCCCTGTCAAGCTTAGATTTTATAGGACTCCAGGTAATAAACAGTAAGTATAGTAAAGAGATTATGTAGTATGTTAGATGACATATACATGTCATGATGGTGACATTTACATGATCTACCAATTACCAAACTCCTAAACAATATGGCCACACTTAGACATACAATATGGCCACACTTAGACATATCCAAAATATCCAAAAGTATCATGTACACATAAATATATACTGATTCCATCTCTCTGTTTAAGGAAAGGACTAAGGACAGAGTAAGGAAACATCCATTTTCCAAGTTATTCCTCCAAGTTCAATTCCTATTCCTTATTCTGGTTTTTGTCAAGTTGTGGACTTAGATTTGTTTTGTGGTAACCTCATCTACCGAAAAGATATGTTGTGTTATATTTTGATTGAAATGAGTGTACAAATATGCCTTTAATATCTGAGGTCATAAATACATCACATTTTAAAAATACATTACTTTTAGCAGTGTGAATTGTTGATTTAATTTACTTACAACATATTTCCAAAAATGACAGAGTACATTAAATCAACCATTCCTATGTCCATCAGATATAATAATTTAACAGAAGAATGCCAATTCTGATCATCATAGAACTTCACAGTTCTCTCCAGTCAGGGGAACTGAAGTCAGAGTGTGGTGACCGAAAGGCAAAACATGCAGTGGGAGTGGAAGAGGAGAAACAGAAGAAGTGAAAAAGCAAGACAAATTTGCTGTCTCCAAGGATTCTTAGGTATTCTAGTGCTATAGACAATTTTGAGAAATGACAGCATTGATCCCAACTCACTAAAAAGAATGATGAATTGTGATTATTGTGACATCTTTTCCTCATTGATTCCAAACAAGGACAGTTTAATGTTTCTTTCCTGATTTTTGTGGCTTTCTTGGATTCAAGCCTTCAAGTAGTAAGGAAGAGTGACAGCAGACATTCTTGTCTTTTCCTTCCCTTAATGATTATGCCTCTTAATTTTCACCATTAAGTTGATATTCCCTATTGTTGTTTGTTTGTTTGTTTCACAAAACAACAGAAATCATCCTCTTAGTTTGAAAGCCATAAATCCAAAATCAAAGGGTGTGAGGGCCATGGCTCCTCCAAAGGCTGGAGGGAAGATTCTGTTCCTTGCTTCTTCCAGCTCCTGGTGGCTCCAGGCAATCCTTGGCCTGTGGCAGCACTGTTCCGATCTTTGACTCCTAATCTTATTGCCTCCTCTTCTTTTCTTTGTCAATTCTCTCCTATATACCTCTTCTAGGGATACTCTTACTTTTATAATCATTGGATTTAGCACCCATTGGCTAATCCAGGATAATTTCTTTATCTCAAAATCCTTAAGTTAATTATATCTGCAAAGACCGTTTTCTTCAATGAAGGTGCTGTTCATTGGTTCCAGGAAATAGGCTATGGACACTTCTTTTGGTGGGGGGGGAGGGGTAATTTCAATTACTAATTTTTGTTTTGTTTTGTTTTCAGTCTAGGAAGATTTAATGAATGTAACCATAAGAGGCACTAGAGCAAAAATTCTGCAAACATCAGTTTCAGAGTCAGATGGACTTAATCGTTTTCATTTTCTGGCTTTTCATTTGTTGGCTGGCAAACAGCAACCCTCACAAATATTTAATGAGTACCTACTATATACCAGGTACAATTCTAAGTGCTTTATCCTTCTTAACAACCTACTGGGTAGATTTTATTATCCCACTTTTCAGGTGGGCAAATTGTAGTAAGTGCCTCACTATAGTTGCTCAGCTGTGAAGTGGTGGGGCAGCACTCACATATGTGTAGTTTAGCTCCAGATACCTGAACTTTTCCTTGCCAATTTAGTCTCAGATGGACCTGGGTTTGAATTATGGCATCTGTCACCTTGTAGCTATGTGGCATCAGACAAATAATGTAAACTTCCTGGATCTTGGGCACTTCATCAATACAATGCAAATGATAATCTTGATCTCACAGAATTGTAAAAATTAAATGAGATAATATTAATTTCTTGGTACCATGTGTATAAATAAAAAATGGTCAGTAAAACACATTAATGGCAGTAATAGTCCTTAAAAAGGATAGTATTAATAGTTGAATTTTTGTCAAACTATTCGAAATAGTTTAGTAAACATTTGGGGAGATGCTACTGAGAGGACATAATTATTTGCATTCTCCCACACTTATTCTTTTTAAAATTTTGCATATTTTTATTGTGCTAAAATATACATAATGTAAAATCTATAATTTTAATGATTTTCAAGTCTACAGTTCAGTAGTATTAAGTGCATTCATATTGTTATTCAACAATATAAGGTTTAATAGATGATCTCTATTCTCTTCTATTTCTGACTTTTCTGTATTTTTTAAAAATCAAGAATTTATGTTATATCAAATGACTTTCCTCCATCTATTGAGATGGTAAAACAATTTTTCTTTTTATATTCTTTTAAATCAACATATATTTTTTTAAGATTTATTTATTTGGAAGAAGGAGGGAGAGAGAGAGAGTGAGTGCCAGGGAAGGGGTGGGGGCAGAGGGAGAGGGAGAGGGAGAGAGAAACTTTAGCAGGCTTCTGCTCAGCGCTGAGCCAACATGGGGCTCCATCTCACCCAGAGATCATGACTTGCACTGAAACCAAGAGTTGGACACTTAACCAACTGCACCACCCAGGCACCCTAAATCAACATATTTTTAATTATGTATTTTAATTTAAATGACCTTGCATATTGCAGCTCAATATGCTCATGGAGAAATTTATCCAGCATACAAATGTACTGAGTTGCCAAATACAGAAAGAGTTTAGACCAAAAGTGTACGTTAAAAGAAGAAAATTTTAACAACACATATGAAAAGAAAAAAGAAAAACATAAACTACAACTCCAAGTCATTTGAAAATGTCTTGGGTAAACATACTGTTCTGTTAATTTCAACAAAAAGCAGTGTCAGTTCTTATTATTTCTCACAGGTTTGGTAATCCTCAAAAGAACGCCTCTCTAATTACAATAATTCATCCTACCAATATTTTATTGTCAAGATTTAATAAAAACTTAAGAAGGTCTTATGCTTACTTTTTAAAATCATTATTACTCAATATGTCTATCCCACCCACTAGCTTCTTTTATAGACACTGAGAGAGTTTCTAGACGTTGGTTCTTCTATCTTGGTTGACATTTTGTGTTTTTCTCATACTGCTAATCTGAATATATGTGCAAGACAATACTAAGTTATTTTAGCAGGGGAATGTCAGACCAATGATCTCATAACACATAAAAGCTAAGCAAGATTTCTCTTAGTTAAGTTTTTCCTACAAATGTACAACTACAATTATTCTAAGGGAGAGAGCCACTGAAGTATGAGCCTGACCTGACTATTGCACTCTCAGCAGGAACAGAGAAAATCTAGTCTGAGGGTCTTAGCTGGCTACTGAGTGCCATGCAAAATATACTCTCAATCATTACAAATTCATGGAAAATTTAAAATACTAATTGGAGCTTCCAAGAATGTTTGAGAAAGAAAAAAATAACCCTTCTGGGGGGTACTGCCAGGGCCAAATTTGTCCTTCTTTTCTTAAGGAGGGTTAAACTGCTATAGAACTATTTGAATTGAACAACATAAAAATCATTTTGGGCTGAGCAAGTGGATGTCTGAAGCTGATTTTCAGTCAAATCATATCCCCTTGAAACACTGTGGTTGAAATGGAAATGTTTACAGGCTATTTACCAGTTAGGCCCTGGTGAGTACAGGGAAAACAAATGTAATCCAGTTTGTTAACCTAATGAAGTTATCATAATTAAGCAGTTGCTAAAGAAACAAATGTATTAGGAGATTTCACCTCCAGCCCTTTAATAAAATCTGAGGGTCATATAGATGGGTATTGTGGGGTTCTGCCATCGTGTACAATGAGAGAACCCAGCCAGAAAAGTCACTACTGAAAGAAATTTTGGCCAGATCTTTTTAACAAGCAGATTTTTAAAAAAATCCATCCTTGGCAACTCTCTCAAATTGCTGCTTTATGCAGTCCTTGTTGTGTGATATTTTCCCATTTAAATCCAATCCAGGGAGTGAGTTGAAGTGTTGCTGCCCTATTTAGCCAATTCTTTGCTGCCTTTTTAAAAGTACCTAATGAAGGGCTACGTTAATGATAAGATACCCCCAAGAAAGGAGTGAGCAACCCTGATTCAAATTATGTGGATTCTGGATTTCCAAGTTGATAGATTGCATTCTGAAATCTGCTACAGTTAAGGACATTGCAGTAGCCAAAACATATTCCCTCTCCTATCATGACATAATCATACCAAAAAAAGATTCAGAGGAAAATAGAATATTATTATCTCTTAGTCACTAATGCTGTGCTGAATTCAAGGTATAGCCAAGATAAAGAATTGCTTTACAAAAAGTGAGATTGATAGGGTATTAGAATTCTGCGTTTTGCATTAATCTCCTTTTTGTATTTTCATTTTAGAACTAAAAAAGAATAGCCACATTATGGAAAGAGCCCAGATGCCCATGGACAGATGAATAGATAAAGAATATGTGGTATACACATATGATAGACTATTACTCAGCCATAAAAAAGAATGAAATCTTGGGGCACCTGGGTAGTTCAGTGGGTTAAAGCCTCTGCCTTCAGCTCAGGTCATGATCTCAGGGTCCTGGGCTCGAACCCCACATTAGCCTCCCTGCTCAGCAAGAAGCCTACTTACCCCTCTCTCTCTGTCTGCTCTCTACTTACTTGTGATCTCTCTCTCGGTCAAATAAATAAATAAAATCTTAAAAAAAAAAAGAATGAAATCTTGCCATTTACAACAATGTGGGTGGAGCTAGAGAATATTATGCTAAGTGAAATAAGTCAGCCAAAGAAAGACGAATATCATATGATTTCACTCATATGTGGGATTTAAGAAATAAAACAAACAATCATAAAGAAAAAAGAGAGGCAAACCAAGAAACAGACTCTTCACTAGAGAGAACAAAATGATCATTATCAAAGAGGAGGTGGATGGGGGAGATGAGTGAAATAAGTGATGGGGATTAAGGAGTGCACTTGTTGTGATGATGTATGGAAGTGTTGATTCACTATATTATACACCTGAAACTAATATTACACTTCATGTTAACTAATGGGAACTTAAATAAAAAATTAAAAAATGAATGTTAGATTATATATATTAATGATAAGATGATATAAAATAAAACCATATTTATGTTATACCCAGCTTTTTTTCACTTAATAATGTACTGTAAAATTCTTTCCATGTTATTTGGGTCTCTGTGGAATCATCTGATCCAATATTGTTAATAATATAACTACTCCAATGGACAAACCTACATTTTAGCATTGATCTTAAAGAATCTATATTAATCTATCACCTGTTGTTGGAGCTGTAGAGGTTTTCTCTCTCATATTATTAATTAATATTGCAATGATAGTTGTAGCAAAATCTTTGTGCATATCCATAATTTTTTCTTGTTCTACTCCTAGTGGTACAATTTTTGTGTTGAGGAGTACATATTTAAGACTTTTGATATGCAGTGGCAGACTGTCCTTTTGAGGTGACTGCTACATTAACAACTCAGTTTGAATAATGTGACTGAGATGGCCAACTGTCCTCCAGAATCCATTTACCACATTTTCTTCAGTGATAGAACCTCCTCTGTAATGTTACAGGTTGGTCTTGGCTACTCAGGTAGGAACTGTATTTCCCATCCTCCCTTGGAATTAGATACAATAATATGACTTAATTCTGGCAAATAACATGTACACCAAGTGATGTGTGCAATTTCTGGGCCATGTCCCTAAAAAGAAGCTCCTTGCCCTCTGCTTTCCTTCCCCTTCCCCAGGAGTGAACTCATTTATGGGGAGTCAACTCAGGACCAGGCAGAACTGAGGTTGGTGGAAAGATGAGAAGGAAGCATTCTGCATCTCAGGACTGGACCATGGAACAGGATTGCCCTCCATCTCAGATGTTTCTATGAGAGTGAAATAAACTTTCTATCTTGGTGTAAGTCACTGTGCAATCAGCTGAACTAATACCCTAAATAATATTACTACCCTTGCAGATGGATAAACCTGGAACTTTTGTAGGTTTGCAGGATGGAAATAAGAAGGGAGAAAGTAATAATCCATCTCTGAAAGTTGATTAATTTCCTGAAACCATGTATTTGTGCCATCCTCTCTTTGATATGGCCTGGTCTTGTGACCTGCTTTGACCAGCAGAGTGGTAGGGTAACAAATTATGGCTTCCAAGGCCAGAAATCAAGAGGATGTCCAGCCTCTGTTTTTCCCGTCTTAGAGATCAGATACTATATATGAAAGCCTGGGATGGACTGCTGGTGATGACATCTGGAGAACATTGAGATGCTGTGGCCGACAGCCCCAGCCAGTTGCCAGTAATGTCCTCCAAGGCCAAAGAAGCTGACCTGCCAACTGACCACAACAGCACAAATGAGTCCAGCTGACACCATGAGTAGCAGAGATCAGCCATGCTGGCTAAGCCCTGCCTATGCTGCCAGTTCCCAGTATTGTGAATAAATAAATGGTTATTTTAAACCACAAAGTCCTGGGATGGTAAAAACATTCAGAAATAAATAATAATATAGTTGATAACTTAAAATTAATTTATGACTCATCTTCTTATGCTTCTTACCAAACAAATCAGTTGAGATAAGAGTATTAATTTACTTGAAAGGAGGTATTTCACTGTTGCTTAGGAAAAAAGATCCTAACTTGCTGAACATTTTCACCACCAGTGAAATACACTGTCACTGCAGGGGCTCCCTTCTTCCTTGTAGCACAAATTGGAAGTTTTGATTTAATCTTATGATAAGTCTTTGCATTAGTGATAGTATAAAGGGTACATCTATCGGTCACAAAGATATTTCTTAATAAATGGGAGCATATGTGCACTAATGATGGGAGCATATGTGTACTAATGATGGAAAACTTAACCCTACCGGTGAGTGAAGTCTGATGTACTTATTTTTTAAAAATGTAGTTGAGTTTCTCTGAAGATAACTGAAGCTTGCTTTGATCTACTGACTGATTAAACTTTTTGTTTGATATGAAATAGTGATCTTTTGGATCTGAAATTGTTTTGGTTTGGCTTTTAGATGCATTGATATTTTCTCAAGATGATTTATGATACTTACTAAGAGATTCATTTGTAATATCAAAGCTGAAATTAGAGTCAACTTGGCAGTTTTCCAATTTGAAACTTTCTATATACAATGAAAAACTCTTTAAGGGTAGAAAATTATTAAGCAAAAATAACATCTGGTGGTCCACACTGTATTTCTAAGATGAGTGGGAAAAATTTCTCCCTATAACAGGTTCATAAAATAACCTATCAGGCAACACTATTTATAGAAACAAAAATCAATGTTCTTCAGTATTGTAGCTCCTTAAAATAATATAGTAATATTCTCATGTTCACCTCTCCACAGAAGTATGAGAAGTAACACGTCAGGTGATTTTTTATGGGTGAAATGAAATAAGGGTCACAACAATTAATTTAAAAACTATTATTTCATTTGTATTTACATGTGTTTTATTGTTTAGAATAAAAAAATGTGAAGAAATGCTCATCACTTTCTGAACTAATTGTGTTTGATTACAGTTATTTGTAAAGTAAGTATCTCTAGTCCTATTTCCTATTTATTCTCAAAATATCCAGGCTAGATTCCATTTGAATCATAATTTAAATCATTCATCAAAAATAACTTCTTGATCTAAATGACTAATCAGAACGTCTCTATTTTATACTAAATTTCTATGTGTATTTTTATATAGTCTTTTTTCCATTTTTAAAATTTTGGCATAATTTTAGACTTACAGAAGAATTGCAAAAATAGTAAACATACTTCTTTCTTGTATAACCTTCTCTAGATTTCCCACATTATTAATATTTTGCCTAAATTTTTATCATCTCTACTTAAATATAGTAAGTAGATAGAGAATATTTTACTGAGCTAGTTCAAAGTAAGGTGCAGGTATAGATAGGGTGATCCCTTTCCCCATAAATACTTCAATATATTTTCCCTAAAGGGGGCAATCCTTTTCATAATCAAAAGAGTTATTTAAATTATGGAATTGATGTCTTTTGGCATACTCTTACTCTATTCCTTTTTAAGTCATATATCTCTTCTTTTAGGAGTGCTTATATCTTGCTCATTCTAAATGCATACTTTGTACAGATCTTAGACTTCATCAAGGCATAAACTATTTCATTTGAAGCAATTATTTTAGCATCTTAAAATTAATTTACAGCATCATCAAAAAATTAAATAATAAAAACAAATTACTTTATTTACAAATTCATCCATTATAATGGCACAAATTTATTGAAGGCCTGCTATGTTTGAGGCACCTTGTAAATATTTTATATATCTTACTATTTATTCAGAATAATACATAAT
Organism: Martes martes; assembly: GCF_963455335.1. NCBI lineage: Eukaryota > Metazoa > Chordata > Mammalia > Carnivora > Mustelidae > Martes > Martes martes. Next base: position 56,758,128 of record NC_137888.1, on the reverse strand, counting down.
ATTTAACAAGTGCTTACCTCATTTTAAATACTGTGTTAAGCACATTGCAAGGATTATCAAATCTAGTAATAAAATGGCAAATACTTATGGACATTTTCCTATGTTTCTGGTACAGGATTAATTGCTTTACAATATATCTCATTGAATCCTTGCAACATGATGATGTGAATACTATTATTATTACTATTTTACAGATGAGGAAGCTCAGACCACAAAGAAATTAAGTCTTCAAGGGCTATCATTATATTGATTTGAAGGGCAGGAAAACCTGAAACGAATAAAAATTAGTTATTTGTATTAGTTTCCTAGGGCTCCTTGACAAATTATCATGAACTGAATAACTTAAAGCAGCTACTGTACTCACAATTCTGGAAGCTAGAAGTGTGAAATCAAGGTGTCCCTTGAAATCAAGCAGGAGCATGCTGTTTCTGAGAGTTCTAGTGGAGAATCTGTTTCATCCCTTTCTCTTAGCCTTTGGTGTTGCTGGCAATCCTTGGTGTTTTCATGGCCTATAGTGGCATTGCTCCCATCCTTGCCTCTCTCCTCACCTGGCATTCCTTTTTGTTGGTATGTCTGTGTGTGTCTGGTTTTATAAGGACTCTAGACATACTGGATTGGAGACCACCTTAATGACCTCATCTTAACTTAATTACTTCTACAAAGACTTATTCCAAATAAGGTCACATTCAGAGGTGCCAGAGGGTAAGACATCAACATACATTCATAGACAACACATTTCAAACCACAACATTACTCAAGGCCATTCGACTCATTAATGGAGCCACAAGGCTTTGAACACGGGCATGTTTCTAACACCCATGTTTCTCACCAGTCTGTTCCATGCAGCACACAAGACTTTAGTCACCTTCAATCCTATCAGTTAGCTAAATTATTAATGACCATGGCAATCATCAAAACGAATGAATCAAATGTTTTAAAAATAACAAATACATAATTTGGATATAGACAAAAATACACACAGATGATAGTTTTAATAAAGAGAATATTTGATTTTAGCTCTTTTGAACTAGAAATATGAGATTTATTTTTTAAATCAAATATGCTTTGATACATAAAAGCTCATTTGTTTATGCTGCTACCAACATAAACATCTCATTCTTTTTTTAATAAAAAGAGTTTATTTATTTATTTATTTTAGAAAGAGAGAGCGAGACGGGGAGAGGCAGGGAGGAGAGGAGCAGAGAGAGAGGTACAAGCAGACTGTGCTGACTTTACTCACTTAGTAATTATATCTAATAACTTTTGCACATAATTTATATTGCTCTAATAATACAAAAAGATTCATGCTATTTACTTAATTGGTTTCTCTAATTTGAAGCATTAAGTTTATTTTCATAGGTCTGTTAGAATTCTCTGCAGTATAGAGGAAAGCATTAACGTTAACTAAATAGTTAAATCTATAACATGTAACTTATTTCAGCTTAATCACATATAGTATACTGGAAGTATACACTTCCAGTGTAATACATTCTACACACCAATGGCAAAATAATCCTGGCAAAGGTCAAATATGGTCAAGCTACTCCCTTTTTCAGCATCATTCTGTGGTTTGCCATTATTTATAGAAATACTGTTAGGAATTGCTTTGAACAACAAAAAATACTGAAACAACAAAAAAACAAGAAATACTGTTAGGAATTGCTTTGAACAACAAAAATAACACATCAAACAAAACCATAGCAAAATAATATTTGTGCAATATGGACAGGGTAAATCAACTTCAGCACCATGAATTATAGGCACTAATTCAAATGTGGATATTTAATCACTTATTTAACTAATTTCATCTTTGTTTCGTTAGAATTTTTTCATCTTTTAACAAGTGAGATTAGTCTGTAATTTTCTTTTCTCACAGTGGGCCAATTTTCCACTTAAAGTTTATATTCGCTTAGATGGATAGATAGATGGATAGATGGATTGATAAAGATAGAAATATATTTTGTTTATTTTACTACCTTGCTTAGTTTTGCTAGATATTTACTAATTTTATTACTTTTTCCAAAGAACCAACTTTTAATTTTTTTTTGTTTGGTTCTATTTCCTATTTCTTTTTTTTTAAATTTAATTTAATTTTTTTTTAATTTTAATAAACATACAATGTATTTTTATCCCCAGGGGTACAGGTCTGTGAATCGCCAGGTTTACACATTTCACAGCACTCATCATAGTACATACCCTCCCCAATGTCCATTTTCCCACCACCCTCTCCTGTCCCCTCTCCCCCCAGCAACCCTCAGTCTGTTTTTGGAGATTGAGTCTTTTATGGTTTGTCTCCCTCCCAATCCCATCTTTTCATTTTTTCTTTTCCTACCTCCCCCCAACCCCCCTGCATTGCATCTCCACTTCCTCATATCAAAGAGATCATATGAGAGTTGTCTTTCTCTGATTGACTTATTTCGCTAAGCATGATACCCTCTAGTTCCATCCACGTCGTCGCAAATGGCAAGATTTCATGTCTTTTGATGGCTGCATAGTATTCCATTGTGTATATATACCACCTCTTCTTTATCCATTCATCTGTTGATGGACATCTAGGCCCTTTCCACAGTTTGGCTATTGTGGACATTGCTGCTATAAACATTCGGGTGCACGTGCCCCTTCGGAGCACCACGTTTGTATCTTTACGATATATACCCAGTAGTGCAATTGCTGGGTCATAGGGTTTTCAGTTTTTTGAGGAACCTCCACACTGTTTTCCAGAGTGGTTGCACCAGCTTGCATTCCCACCAGCAGTGTAGGAGGGTTCCCCTCTCTCCGCATCCTCACCAGCATCTGTCATTTCTTGACTTGTTAATTTTAGCCATTCTGACTGGTGTGAGGTGGTATCTCATTGTGGTTTTGATTTGTATTTCCCTGATGCCGAGTGATGTGGAGCATTTTTTTCATGTGTCTGTTGGCCATCTGGATGTCTTCTTTGCAGAAATGTCTGTTCATGTCCTCTGCACATTTCTTGACTGGATTATTTGTTCTTTGGGTATTGAGTTTGATAAGCTCTTTATAGATTTTGGATACTAGCCCTTTATCTGATATGTCATTTGCAAATATCTTCTCCCATTCTGTCAGTTGCTTTTGGTTTTGTTAACTGTTTCCTTTGCTGTGCAAAAGCTTTTGACCTTGATGAAATCCCAATAGTTCATTTTTGCCCTTGCTTCTGTTGCCTTTGGCGATGTTCCTAGGAAGAAGTTGCTGCGGTTGAGGTCAAAGAGGTTGCTGCCTGCATTGTCCTCAAGGATTTTGATGGATTCCTTTCTCACATTGAGGTCCTTCATCCATTTTGAGTCTATTTTCGTGTGTGGTGTAAGGAAATAGTCCAATTCCATTTTTCTGCATGTGGCTGTCCAATTTTCCCAGCACCATTTGTTGAAGAGGCTGTCTTTTTTCCATTGGATATTCTTTCCTGCTTTGTCGAAGATTAGTTGACCATAGAGTTGAGGGTCTATTTCTGGGCTCTCTATTCTGTTCCATTGATCTATATGTCTGTTTTTGTGCCAGTACCATACTGTCTTGATGATGAGAGCTTTGTAATAGAGCTTGAAGTCTGGAATTGTGATGCCACTGACTTTGGCTTTCTTTTTCAATATTCCTTTGGCTATTCGAGGTATTTTCTGGTTCCATATGAATTTTAGGATTATTTGTTCCATTTCTTTTAAAAAATGGATGGGATTTTGATAGGGATTGCATTAAATGTGTAGATTGCTTTAGGTAGAATAGACATTTTCACAATATTTGTTCTTCCAATCCATGAGCATGGAATCTTTTTCCATTTCTTTGTGTCTTCCCCACTTTCTTTCATGAGTACTTTATAGTTTCCTGAGTATAGATTCTTTGCCTCTTTGGTTAGATTTATTCCTAGGTATCTTATGGTTTTGGTTGCGATTGTAAATGGGACTGACTCCTCAATTTCTCTTTCTTCTGTCTTGTTGTTAGTGTAAAGAAATGCAACTGATTTCTGTGCATTGACTTTATATCCTGACACTTTACTGAATTCCTGTACAAGTTCTAGCAGTTTTGGAGTGGAGGCTTTTGGGTTTTCCACGTAAAGTATCATATCATCTGCAAAGAGTGATAGTTTGACTTCTTTGCAAATTTGGATGCTTTTAATTTCTTTTTGTTGTCTGATTGCTGAGGCTAGGACTTCTAGTACTATGTTGAACAGCAGTGGTGATAACGGACATCCCTGCCATGTTCCTGACCTTAGCGGAAAAGCTTTCAGTTTTTCTCCATTGAGAATGATATTTGCAGTGGGTTTTTCATAGATGGCTTTGATAATATTGAGGTATGTGCCTTCTATCCCTACACTCTGAAGAGTTTTAATCAGGAAGGGATGCTGCACTTTGTCAAATGCTTTTTCAGCATCTATTGAGAGTATCATATGGTTCTTACTCTTTCTTTTATTAATGTATTGTATCACATTGATGCATTTGCGGATGTTGAACCAACCTTGCAGCCCTGGAATAAATCCCACTTGGTCGTGGTGAATAATCCTTTTAATGTACTGTTGGATCCTATTGGCCAGTATTTTGGTGAGAATTTTCGCATCTGTGTTCATCAAGGATATGGGTCTGTAATTCTCTTTTTTGGTGGGATCCTTGTCTGGTTTTGGGATCAAGGTGATGCTGGCCTCATAGAATGAGTTTGGAAGTTTTCCATCCATTTCTATTTTTTTGGAACAGTTTCAGGAGAATAGGAATTAATTCTTCTTTAAATGTTTGGTAGAATTCCCCTGGGAAGCCATCTGGTCCTGGACTTTTGTTTGTTTGGAGATTTTTGATGACTGTTTCAATCTCCTTACTGGTTATGGGTCTGTTCAGGTTATCTATTTCCTCCTGGTTCAGTTGCGGTAGTTTATATGTCTCTAGAAATGTATCCATTTCTTCCAGATTGTCAAATTTGTTGGCGTAGAGTTGCTCGTAGTATGTACTTTTAATTGTTTGTATTTCTTTGGTGTTGGTTGTGATCTCTCCTCTTTCATTCATGATTTTATTTGGGTCCTTTCTCTTTTCTTTTTGATAAGTCTGGCCAGGGGTTTGTCTATCTTATTAATTCTTTCAAAGAAACAGCTCCTAGTTTTGTTGATATGTTCTATTGTTTTTTTAGTTTCTATTTCATTGATTTCTGCTCTGATCTTTATGATTTCTCTTCTCCTGCTGGGTTTAGGCTTTCTTTGTTGTTCTTTCTCCAGCTCCTTTCGGTGTGGGGTTAGGTTGTGTATTTGAGACCTTTCTTGTTTCTTGAGAAAGGCTTGCACCGCTATATATTTTCCTCTTAGGACTGCCTTTGTTGTGTCCCACAGATTTTGAACCATTGTGTTTTCATTATCATTTGTTTCCATGAATTTTTTCAATTCTTCTTTAATTTCCTGGTTGACCCATTCATTTTTTAGAAGGATGCTGTTTAGTCTCCATGTATTTGCGTTCTTTCCAAATTTCCTCTTGTGATTGAGTTCTAGCTTCAGAGCATTGTGGTCTGAAAATATGCAGGGAATGATCTCAATCTTTTGGTACTGATTGAGACCTGATTTATGACCCAGGATGTGGTCTATTCTGGAGAATGTTCCATGTGCACTAGAGAAGAATGTATATTCTGTTGCTTTGGGATGGAATGTTCTGAATAGATCTGTGATGTCCATCTGGTCCAGTGTGTCATTTAAGGCCTTTATTTCCTTGTTGATCTTTTGCTTAGGTGATCTGTCCATTTCAGTGAGGGTATTGTTAAAGTCCCCTGCTATTATTGTATTACTGTCGATGTATTTCTTTGATTTTGTTATTAATTGGTTTATATAGTTGGCTGCTCCCATGTTAGGGGCATAGATATTTAAGATTGTTAGGTCTTCTTGTTGGACAGACCCTTTGAGTATGATATAGTGTCCTTCCTCATCTCATATTATAGCCTTTGGCTTAAAATCTAATTGATCTGATATAAGGATTGCCACCCCAGCTTTTTCTGATGTCCATTAGCATGGTACATTGTTTTCCACCCTCTCACTTTAAATCTGGAGATGTCTTCGGGTCTAAAATGAGTTTCTTGTAGGCAGCATATTGATGGGTTTTGTTTTTTTATCCATTCTGATACCCTGTGTCTTTTGATTGGGGCATTGAGCCCATTAACATTCAGGGTAACTATTGAGAGATATGAATTTAGTGCCATTGTATTGCCTGTAAGGTGACTGTTACTGTATATTGTCTCTGTTTCTTTCTGATCTTCTACTTTTAGGGTCTCTCTTTGCTTAGAGGACCCCTTTCAATATTTCCTGTAGAGCTGGTTTGGTGTTTGCAAATTCTTTCAGCTTTTGTTTGTCCTGGAAGCTCTTTATCTCTTCTTCTATTTTCAATGATAGCCTAGCCGGATATAGTATTCTGGGCTGCATGTTTTTCTCGTTTAGTGCTCTGAATACATTATGCCAGTTCTTTCTGGCCTGCCAGGTCTCTGTGGATAGGTCCGCTGCCAATCTCATGTTTTTACCCTTGTATGTTACAGACTTCTTTTCCCAGGCTGCTTTCAGGATTTTCTCTTTGTCGCTAAGACTTGTAAATTTTACTATCAGGTGACGAGGTGTGGACCTATTTTTATTGATTTCGAGGGGCGTTCTTAGCATCTCCTGGATTTTGATGTTTGTTCCCCTTGCCATATTAGGGAAATTCTCTCCAGTAATTGTCTCCAATATACTTTCTGCTCCCCTCTCTCTTTCTTCTTCTTCTGGAATCCCAATTATTCTAATGTTGTGTCGTCTTATGGTGTCGCTTATCTCTCGAATTCTCTCCTCGTGGTCCAGTATTTGTTTGTCTTTCTTTTGCTCAGCTTCTTTATTCTCTGTCATTTGGTCTTCTTTGTCACTAATTCTTTCTTCTGCCTCATTTATCCTAGCAGTGAGAGCTTCCATTTTTGATTGCACCTCATTAATAGCTTTTTTGATTTCCACTTGGTTAGATTTTAGTTCTTTTATTTCTCCAGAAAGGGCTTTTATCTCTCCGGAGAGGGTTTCTCTAATATCTTCTATGCCTTTTTCAAGCCTGGCTAGAACCTTCACAATTGTCATTCTGAACTCTAGATCTGTCATGTTACCAATGTCCATATTGATTAGGTCTCCAGCCTTCGGTACTGCCTCTTGTTCTTTTTTTTTGAGGTGAGTTTTTCCGCCTTGTCATTTTTTCCAGATAAGATTTGCTTTCTCCTGCTGTGGAATTCCGCTGTTCTTTGTGAGCGAAATTGGTTTTGGCTGGGTTTCTTGTTGATCTTCTTGGGGAGGGGCCTGTTTTAGTGATTCTCAAGTGTCTTTGCCGCAGGTGGAATTGCACCACCCTTGCCAGGGGCCAGGCTAAGTAATCCGCTCGGGTTTGCTTTCAGGAGCTTTTGTTCCTTGAGCGCTTTCTGTAGAGTTCCAGAGGACGGGAATGAAGATGGCGGCCTCCCAATCTCTTGGCCTGGAGGAGCCGAGATCTTGGGGTCCCGCTCCTCAGCGCACCCTCAGAGCAAAACGCCCAACCGCCCCGCCTCCCTGGCCTGCGGTCGCGCCGGTAGGAATGCAGTCAGTTGTTGGAACCTGGTGAAAAGCGCCTGGTTGCTTCCATCTTCGTGGCCTCCGGCCGCGCTCCAAGCCCACCCAGCCTGTGACTGGCACAAGGTAACCCCGGGCTTAGAGCTCACTCCTCAGCTTTGTCGCTGTAGCGGCTTCCCCACTGTAATACCTGCGAGCTCTGCGGCACTCAGACACCTACAGTCCTTCTGTGACCCCGCAGGACCTGGGGTTATGCTGATCCCGCCTGGGTTTCCCCCTGGTTTAGCCTCTGGAGCGATGTCTCCCAGTGGAGCCGACTTTTAAAAGTCCTGATTTTGTGCTCCGTTGCTCCCCCACTTTCCGGGAGCCGGCCCCTCCCCCTGGAGTCTATCTTCCCGTTGCTTTGGATTCACTTCTCTGCAGGTCCTACCTTTGAGAAGGTGATCAATTTTCTGTTTCTATAATTGTTGCTCTTCTTCTCTTTGATTTCCCGTTGGATTTGTAGTTGTTCACAATGGTTAGATAAGCTATCTAGCTGATCTCCTGCTACCCGATGTTGTCTCAGCCTGCTACTTCTCCACCATCTTGACTCCTCACCCTATTTCCTATTTCTTATGCTTATATTCGCCTCTAGATTTCTCATTTCAGCTTCCATGATACTACTGGCAGTAATCTTAGTTCTTTATTTTTTAAAAAGGTTTTATTCATTTACGTATTTGAGAGAGAGAGAGAAAGAGAGAGCACAATCAGGGAGGGGCAGAGGGAGAAGACTCGGGAGCCAGATGCAAGGGCCTGGATCCCGGAACTCCAGGATCATGACCTGAGCCAAAGGCAGCCACTTAACAGACTGAGTCACCCAGGTGCCCCTTAGTTCTTTCTTTAAAACCAAGATTCAAGTATCACCATTATTATTAGGTTTTATAGGCACACATTTCATGCTTGCCACTTTTATCTGTGTGACCTTTCGGCAACTTTCTGAAACTGAGTCTAGAACTCCTCACCTTAAGATAAATAATACCAGGGGCACCTGGGTGGCTCAGTGGGTTAAGCCACTGCCTTCGGCTCAGGTCATGATCCCAGGGTCCTGGGATCGAGCCCTCCATTGGGCTCTCTGCTCAGCAGGGAACCTGCTTCCCTTCCTCTCTCTCTGCCTCTCTGCCTACTTGTGATCTGTCAAATAAAAAAAAAAAGATAAATAATACTAATACCCATTTTATAGAGTGGTTATGATTATTAAAATCTTTAACTGCTTAGCACAATGCTGACACTCACTGATGAAGGCCTATCATAGATGATGATGAGGAGGAGGAAGGAGAGGACGAGGAGGAGGATGATCATGCTAATGATATGATGTTGTGTCTATTTAAATCAGGTACAAAATTTTGATTCATTTTCTTGTTGAGTTATCTGGATTAATATTTCAATGATACAACCTATGTGATTTCCATGAATATTTATATATAAGAGCTTATGGGCAAAATAAGACTTTATCTACAGATAAATTTATTTTATGTAGTTTAAATATTCTACATGGCCTATTTTAGGCAATTAATTCTTCACATGTATTTCCAAATAAATTTTAATGTCTTATAGTTTATGTACTTATAGTTTATCTTAGGATTAATGAGGTAATGTCTAAAAAGAAGTGAATTCTTTAGAGAACATACAAGGTCAGAGTCCAAATTGTGTCAGGACTTATGATTGTGTTTATAAACTAGAAAGATGCCTTTTTGCCTCGTAGGATGTGAATTGACAAGTATGCACTACCATATTTGAAGAGCTATTGTTGTATGGATAGACAAAAAAGCAAAGACACTTGGACTGATGGAAGGAGGGAAAAATGGGACCTAATAAGGAAGAGTGGAAGCTGAAAATGTCAAAAGGAAGCAGATTTGAAGAAACAGCAATGAAATAGGGTCATCTTAATCAGTAGCTGCATATGATATAGTGTTCATCACTCTCTCCTTGAAATGCTTTCCTTACTTTGCTTTCAAGATAAAACTTCTGCTTGCTTGTCTTCCTTCCACCTCTGGCTATGCTGTCTTGGCTCTGTTGCTGGCTCCTCCTCATTTCCCTGACCTCTAAATAGGAGAGTGTTCCAGCATCTAGTCATTGACCCTCTTTTCTATCTACACATCCTCCTCCAATGATCTCATACAGACTGAGGGCTTTAAATATCAACTATATGCTAATGATTCCCAAATGTATTTTTCCAGCTTGAACCTCTCTTCTAAAATGTAAACTTGTGTATCAACTGCTTACTTGATATCACTACTTGGATGGCTAAGATGATCTCAAATTTAACATGTCCAAAAACTGAGCTTTGGGTAGGTTCACCTGCACCCAGCCCTGGATATTCATAAATCTCCTCTCATTTTTGAATCTCAGTACATGATCAATACACTTTATCTCCTTTTTCTCAGGCCCCAAAGCTTCTAGTCTTTCCTAGTTCCTCTGTTTTCTATCACACTCCACATCTAATTTACCATCATATGGTGTCAACTCTGTCTTCAAGATATATCTAGAATCTGAGCACTTCTTAACACCACTAGTTCTATCTCCCTGAATTATTACAAGAGTTTCCTAACTGGACTCCGTTCTACACTTGCTTTTGCTGTAAGCCCTCAAACAGTGGTTTGGTTGACAGAATCCAGCTTCAATTGGTATTTCTGGCTATATATCACTATATATCTTATAGTACATCTCTGGTACACCAGAAACTGTTATTTGAAAGATGTTTAAGTTTCCTCTGAAGATGGAATAGCCTTGCTCTAGAACCCCAGGGGAGTGTGTTGTAATCACTAATTTTTACATAAAACCTATATAACATATTTTTTCCTATCACACATATACCTAAGACCATGGGATCTGTCATATTAAATGGACCAAGCATTAGGGCCACTTACACTCAAATCTAGAAATCTAGACCTGTTACAGTTTTTTTCCTATTCTCTGTGTTACTCAAACTTCGCAGCATTTCATGTCATTAGATAATAGACAGAGGATTCCTTTAGGTGTGGTCCACCAACCATGATAGTTTCTTCTTTATGGTAGAAGGTGGGAGATGCATTAATTGTCCTTTATTTTGGAAGGTATTTCCTGGAATGCTACAGACCACTGGATTCCCTGAAAATTTTATTAATGTGATAGTATCTTAATATCTTACCCTCTGGGGGTCCTTAGGTGGCTCCATCAGTTAAACATCTGACACTTGATCTCAGCTCATATCTTGATCTTGGAGTCATGAGTTCAAACTCTACACTGGACTCCATGCTGGGTGTGGAGTCTACTTTAAAATATATGTATTTTATAGTTCATTAGTCTCTAAGGCCTCCAATGTACTTGATATTTGTTGTTTATCTAGTGTGTTTAGTATGATGCTACCTGTATAGTGGACCAATGGGATATTCTGCTGGATGCGGAACCAACATCCAACATCTACAGGATCCAGTCTGAAAGTTTCCTCCTGAATTGTGCCATTACATATTTTCTAGGCCCTACAGTTCTTTCATGGTATTGTTCCTTGCTTCCCATGAAAAGCCCAGCATATCTCTGTACTTATTCCATTGTGATTTAATCTACTTGTTCACCTAGCGGTCAGGTAGGTGAATGGAAGCCATGAGTCATCTTATGGGGGCAACCAAGGGTCTTTGAGAAAGGGTGAACCAATGACCTTAACCAGAAAGAAATATTCACCTCCAAAGATTTAGAAGATTTAGTAGATTTGGAGGAGCCAAGATTCTTAACTTCATCAATTCTGAATGTCCTAATCATATGTGTTATAGTTGCATGGCTACTTTGTACTATAAATTCGTCCACCACAAGTGATAAGGTCTTTATTCCTAGGACAGCTCTAAAATCTAATCCTAGCCTCTTCCTTTTCAGATCTCTCTAGAAATCAAATTGAGATGGAGAAGAGCCTACAGGAATTTTTACTAGTAAATGTTTTAAGGATCAACACCTCTGGGATGAAGACAAAACAGGAGAATTCAGCAAACTGTGAATGTGGGTTGCAGCATAGTCAGACTATGACTTCAGTTCACTTCACAAGGAACTCCAAACCTGGAATGGCACTTTAGAGTTGCCCTGCAATGAGACAAGAGAGCTAGGTATTTGTAACTCCAATTCAGTCAGTCACTGGGTACAGGTTGTTTGGGTGAGGGGGCAAGATGATCTTGGACAAGGTATTTTTCTTTATTAAAAGCAAGCCTCAAACAAGTTGAGAACTGGGAGTGGTATAGGACATATCCATACCAATCCCAAATTTGGAATGAATATTGTACAGATTTCTCCTTACCAAACATAATTTTTGGTTCATCTGGAACTTTTACTGGGTCAAATGAATCTCTATTTGGGGAAGTATCAACCATAATTAAGACAATTAAAACTCATAGACTTGGAAGGAACTGAGAAATAATCTAGTTAAATGCTTCAGTAGAAGCTTGAGCCCTGTTGATAACATTCTCAAAATATCTCTGAACACTTGCAGTGTTAGAATACTGGCTTCCAGTTTCCATAGTTCTGATCATTTTGAAAAGTTTCCCTTTTTGGTGAGCAGACTCTTCCTCCATGTTACTTTTACCTTCTCTTCTACTTCTGATATGAAAATCATAAATCAAATTCTAATGAAGGTGCTCCAGACACATAAAGATGACCATTCAATTAAATCCACACAACCCTGTCTATAGACTCCAAAACTGTTAGTGTGTTCCAGTTTTAATGCCATCATGGTCTGGTTAATATCTTGTGACTTCACTCCAATTTGTCAATTTTTCCAAGTGTTGTTTTCAAAACCAAATACAGTACTCCATGGCTTGACTCACACAGAGCATAAGACTCCCATTCTTTAAGACACTGTACTTCTATTAAGACAGTTTCATATTTTATTAGCTCTTTTAGCAACTACAAGGGACACTTTACTCAGTGCTTGAAAATGCTGTATGTTATAATTAAAATATGAAAAGTGGGGCAGTGGGTGGTGCAGTCAGTGAAGCTTCTGACTCTTGATTTTAGCTCAGGTCATAAGATCGAGCCATGTGTGGGGCTCCATGCTCAGCATGGTCAGCTTGAGATTCTCTCTCTCTCTCTGTCCTTCTGCCCCTCCCACTTGTGTTCTCTCTCTAAAATAAATAAATAAATATTTTTTTTAATGGAAAGTGATGTTTAATTTCATTGATATACAATATGCCTATTATTTTTGTTCCTTTTCTCATTTTCCAGAAAATTATAAGAGTGAGATATCATTTTATACCATTTATAGGAAAGAAATAAGTGCAAATAGAAATGAAAAATAAAATCATAAAGAGAAGTAAAGATGAAGAGGTGAGAACATGGTCCTGGGATGATGAGTGAAATAATCTATGAAGAACCTAGTTACTCTACTGGGTAAGAACTTTGTATTTTTTAAAACTTATTTTCTGGGGAGGGACTGTTATCAAAGATCCCAGAAGAGGAAATGAAAAAAGAAAATCAAGAAAGAAGATTTTAGTTATCTTACAAACATGATTTTGTAGCTAATAAAATTATAGGATTGAAAATTTCATGATTTTTAAACCTATGGTTACAAGATTAATTTTAAGTATCATATCATGAACAAGATACATTTCTTCTTTTAAAAGAGTAAAATAATACTTTCCCATCTTCTTTCGCTTTATTTCTGTAAAGGACCCCATCTTATGTGAGCTTGAAGTTCAGAGGTTTCAAGACAACTCTAAACAGCATCTTGCTGAGTTGCCATAAATTTATAGTGATTCTGAACCTGTTGTTCTTGAAACAAAAGAATGGTTCAATGACTTACAATTTATCACCTGGCTTAATAGAAGACTTCATTATCTCTCTTTCTCTAACATACTTTCCCACTATCGCAACAAATACCTCCAATGTCAAAGAGAAATGCAAAGACAACCAAGTTTGGCATTGTAAAAAACCTATGATCTACAAATGAATGGCACATCTTATGGGGTCTGGAAAGCAAGAACACTTTAACAGATGCCAGCAGAAGTTAATAATGTTAGCTTTCCCTATAAATGGTAGAATCTGTGTGAGAGTAATTTTGGATTATAGACTGTGGGACTTAAATGATTTATAAGAATGTTTTACTGGCAAATGCTGAGAGGAGGAAGAAAGGCATGCTTTGATAGGGAGGAAAACCCTGAGTTAAGACCTTGCTGGCAACAGCATCACCATGAAACTGCTGTTTTCCTTTTATTATTATTTAATGCTCAATTATTTAAAATTCTTAAAGGAGAGTCCATGTGCTGGTGTAATATACCATTGAGACATTAATTGTGTTTTTAAATGGCTAAAATTGGAATTTAAGTTTTAAGCATAAGGCTATATTTATGGAGTTCCCTTATAGTCACTGTAATGCTAACTTTATCAATTGATTTTCATCTGTCAATGGCAAATCATTTTACAAACCACAATTAAATCTTGCAATAGCACTGACTGGCAGGTAATAACATCTTAATTCTGACATATTTGTTCTTTTGTGTTCTGTAAACATATATTAGTCAATTCATTGAAGTCTGAAGCAAACAACAACAACAAAAAGTTGAAGAATGGCAAGTTTCCATAGAGCTCAAGGAACCAAAATCACCTACTTCTAAAATATTTCTTATAGGATTTAAGTAATCAAATACAGGACACCTATAGTAGTAAGATTTCAATTCTAGTTTCATACTACCATTAATTAGGGAGCAATAGGCTAACTTCTTTAATTATTCCAGTCTCAGTTTTCTAAATATGTGGACTGGAATAGGTGTTCTCAATACCTCTTCTTTCTCTAAGATGCCAATACTCACATATGTATGTACTAAACAAATTAGATTCAGAGAAAGATTTGGCTCCTAGACATAAGAAATTGCAATTTAATGCTAATATGAAGAGAAGCATCTTATTCACATTCTAGAACAAAGCAACTGACTTTATGATCATATTAGACAATAGAGGCCAGATTTGCCCTTCTATTGGAAACAAGAACAAAACAAGTAAAATATATGAAAAAATATGAATTTGAAACAATAATTTTGAAGACAATGGACATAAAGCAATGAAATCCAATGATCTCTGAGAGACAGAAAACAAATTACTTTCCTGGCTAACTCCCTGGAGAAAGTTTCCAGGTCGTAGTACAGAAAAAAAGAATCCAGGCAAACTTTATCAGTCTCCTTGACTTGAGGTGATGAAGCTAGAAGTCTGTGAAGGCCAAGGCAGTTATAATTCTTAGGCACCAAAAACATAATCCATAAAAGAAATAATTGATAAGCTAGACTTCATTAAAATTAAAAACTACTGTACTGAGAAAGACAAGGTCAAGAGAATGAGAAGATGCCACAGACTGGAAGAAAACATTTGCAAGAGACACGTCTGATAAAGGATTGTCAATCCAAAATACATAAAGAACTCTTAAAACTCAACAGTAAGAAAATAAACAACCTATTTGAAGAATGGGACAAAGGCCCTAACAGACACCTCACAAAATAAGGTTTAAAGATGGCAAATAAACACATAAATAAACGAACCACATCATATGTCATTAGGGAAATGTAAATCAAAACAACAAAAGATACTGAGACTTACCTATTACAATGGTCAAAACCTAGAACCTTGATAACACCAAATACTGGTGAGGATATGGAATAACAGAAACACTCATTTATTGCTGGTGGGAATGCAAAATGGTACAACCACTTTGGGAGGTAGTTTGGTAGTTTCTTACAAAACTAAACATACTCTTACCATATAATCAAATAATCATCCTCCTTTCTAGTTACCAAAATGTGTTGAAAAGTTGTGTCCACATGGAAACCTGCACATGGAAGTTTACAGCAGCTTTGTTCATAATTGCCAAAACTTGAAAGCAACCAGGATGTCCTTTGGTAGGGAAATGATAAATAAACTGTGGTGCATTCAGACAATGAAATATACAGTGCTAAAAAAAAAAAATGAGTTATCAAGCCTTGAAAAGACACGGAGGACTCTTACATGCATTTACTAAGTGAAAGAAACCAATCTGAGAAGGCTACTGATCATTCCAACTATATGACATTCTGGAAAAGACAAAACTATGGAAACAATAAAAAAAAAAATCAGTGGTTGACAGGGGTTGGTGGTGATGGTGGGATGAACAGGCAGAACACAGAGGATTTTTACAATAGTGAAATAATCTGTATAATTCCATAATGATGAACATGCCATTATACATTTGTGCAAACCCACAGAATGTATAACACCAAGAATGAGTCATAATGTAAATTATAGACTTTGGGTGTTTATAATGTATCAATGCGGGTTCGTTGATTATAATAACGCTTTGGTAAGGGATGTTGTTAATATGGGAGGTTATACTTGTGTGAGAACAGGGTGCATATGGAAAATCTCTGTGCCTTCTCAATTTTGCTGTGAACTTTAAACTTTTCTTAAAACCAAAGTCTTAATAAAAAGTTCACCAGCAAAAAAATAAAATAAAATAAAAACCTATCCAAAACTAACATAGATGTTAGAATTAGCATCAAGTACATTTAAAAAGTTGTGAAAGTTATATACTATGTGTACAAGGAGCCAGAGGAAAGATTGATAATGTTACAAATACATGGAACATATTAAAAAAAACACAAAACTTCAATAAAACTGGTAGCGATGAAGTTCAATGTGATGGATTAAAAATACACTACTTGAAATTAACATTGGATTTGATGTTACAGAAGAAAGAACTAGTGAAGCTGAAGATATAATAAAAGCTATCCAAAAAATAAATAAAATAAAATAAAATAAAAAGAACTGATGCATAAACAAAGCATCACTGAGTTTTGAGACAATTTCAAATGGCCAAATATATATAATATGAGTTTCCAAATGAGAGGAGAAAGGGAAAAAGAAAAAAAGGCAAAAAGAATTGAATAAAAACAGCCAAATTGTTTCAACTTGGATAAAAACTATAAACCCAACGATCAAGAAACTCAACAAAATCTAAGCACAAGAGTTATGAATAAAGTTACTACAAGGGATATCACAATCAAATTGCTTAAAACCAGTGATAAAAGCAGCCAGAGTAAAATAATACATTACCGTGGGAAAACAGTTCTCAATGAATCTCACGTCTCTTCATACCTTATAAGCTAGGTATTAAGTGCCCTTTATTATGGACTATTTCCAAAATGTTCATATAGTGAAAACTTTTGTGTCCAACAAGATGAAAGGAAAGTCATGCTTGATAGGCATGATAAAAGAACTGGACTCTCAAAGTGGAGGGCTCTTCCTCTGTGACCCAGTAGGTTACATCTGTAGCTATCATTTCCTTCTTCACATGACCTGTGGCAGTGGAGGTGCATGTATTGTCACAGAAATGCTGATACTCTGGCTACTGCTATTACTTTGAACAACAAATTGCCTATGGTCTTTGACACATGAACCCCTTGTTTACTAAGAATATTTATGAAAATAGAGCCAACTAACACATTAGCTTATAAATTGGGAAAAATCTCAGACCCTTCACAGTTCTACAATGTTGTGGTGAGGCTGGAATATTGACAGAGACGTAGTTTTCAGGAAAAGGAAGGTTGACAGTTTCACAGCCAGTTATCTGGACTAGGGAAGACTAGGGAATGAGTAACAAATATATTGACCAACTTATATGGTTAATTCAGCAATAAATGCTCTTCCATGTTATTGCCTGCCAATGAGGGGGCAATTGAGGATGTGATTGAAAGCTGAGTACCAGGTACCAGGAATTAGAGTAAAAAATAGCTGCTCAAATGTTGCCTCAACTCTCTCCTCCAGGTGAGTTCCTCGTTAACTTGGCAGTCAACATCAGGTATACACACTGTAACAACTAGATTTTGGTTCATTCTTGGTAGATCAAAGATTTGGCCTTTTTATTAAGAGTTACAGAGATGTGCCGCTACACTTGGAATGAAAGAAAGGAAATTAGTGATCACTATAGATCAACCAGGCAAAAGGTTAGCAGTTTGGCTCGTCCTGCTAGGAGATGAGGGGGTGGTGTCCATAATGTTTGTTAAAGAATAGCAAGAAACATGTTATTTTATGGTTCAACTGGTCCTGCAGTCTGCATGCCAACTTTAGATCCATTTAGGGATGACAGTGAAAGTCTGGCAGTGGTTGTTTTCCCCAGTGGTTGCTGGCTACTTAAGGGTGCTTTGGCCCTCTTGGAAAGATTTCCCTAATACACACAAAGTTCCACAGAAAACCACACATGAGGCACTGGATAGTATTTGAACCACTGCCATAGACTGGGTTTACAAAACTCAGAAGAAGAGAAACTGACTGGCCAGAATCTGGATAAATTCTTTTTATTTCCATCGTCTTGAAAACTCTTTTAGGCTTTGCTAAAACCATGTGAAAGCTTGAAAGATGTTATCATGATAATGGAATAGTAGAAACTACATATTAAAGGGGATTCCTTTAAAAAAAAATTGTCTCTGTGCAAATCAAATCAACTCAGACAAAAGGAACAAAATCCTTGGCCCCATACTAAATGCCATGTGGCTGTGGCTGCAGAATTAAGAGGTTACCAAAGCTGAAATAAATGGTATCTACAGAAGACCATGGTTTCCTAACATAGAGATTTAGCTTGAATAAAAACATTATAACTTTAGTTGGTTGAGCTGTCCCACAGGAATCTAAAACTAAATGTGCCTTCCTTCCTGGTGTGGAGATGCTCTCTCCCTCTTTTTAACATGTTGATCCCTCCCTCCCCCACTATTCCAAACACATCTGTGTTAAAGAAAAAGATAATTGGGCTGGGGCTAACCTCTCCCTATCCCCAAGAACAGTGAAGACCATATGCACCTGTCCAATTATGCTCCAGAAATTTGGGAAAAAGAGGGGCTCAAACTTTTAAGCTTTCTTGACTATAAGCCCAAGTCATCATTCCACCCTGTCCCATAGCAGGAGGAAGTGCTGGATTTAACTGAGGAGGTTTGGACAAACTTTGTAGTAGATAATAAAAGTTGAAATACCTTTGTGACATGTCTCATTGGACTGATTCAAAGTACTGTTGTAGTTTCCACTATTTAATATAGAATTTGTATTACTTACACTTCTTTTTTTTTTTAAGATTTTTGTTTATTTATTTGACAGAGAGAGAGATCAAAAGTAGGCAGAGAGAGAGGGGGAAACAGGCTCCCCACTGAGCAGAGAGCCCGATGTGGGGCTTGATGCCAGGACCCTGAGATCATGACCTGAGCTGAAGGGAGAGGCTTTAACCCACTGAGCCATCCAGGCGCCCCTGTATTACTTACACTTCTTGATGCAACAAATATTAAAGAGGATCCTAAACCCTAAAACTTCTAGAAAAAATAAAGGAGAAAAGTTTTGTGACCTGGAGTTAGGCAAATTTTTTTTTTTTTTTTTTTAGATTCCATGCTTAATTATGAACTATAAAAGGAAAAAAGAAGGTAAATTGGGCTTCATCAAAATTAAGAATCCCTGCTCTTCAAAAGATACCATGAAGACAAAGAAAATACAAGCCACAGATGGGGGAGAAATATTTGCAGATCACATATGATGAAGGACTTGTATCCAGAATATGTAAAGAGCTCTCCAAATTCAACAATTTTTAAAAAGCCCAATTTTTAAAATATGGAAAAGATTTGTACTCTACCAAGGAAGACATTGATGGCAAATAAATATGAAGAAAATTTAATGTCATTGTCATCAGGGGCATGAAAATTAAAATCACAAGTGGAAACCATTTCATACTAAAATGTCTTAAGTCAAAAATACTGAGCATTCCAAAGATATAAAACAATGGGAATTCTCACACTGCTGGTGAGAATGCAAGTTAATACAAACCCTTTGGAAAAAAGTTCAACAATTTTCTAAATAGTTAAACATACCTACCATATGACCCAGTTATTTCATTCCTAGATGTTGATCCAAGAGAAATGAAAGCACATGTTCATCCAAAGTCTGAACATTCAAATGTTCATAAGAACTTTATTTATAATAGTTCCAAACTGGAAACAACCCAATCTCAAGGGAATATATCATCTCAGGTGAATGGATAAACAATGGTATACTACTCAGCAATACTACTCCGTAATAAAAGAAGACACTATCAGTGCATACAACATAAGAAAAATCTCAAATAATTACACTGAATGAAAGAAGTCAGACAAAAAAGAATGCTAACTATATAATAACAATTATATAAATTCTAGTAAATACAAACAAATTTCTATTGATAGAATCCAAGGTTCCCTTGAGGTGGGAGGCAGGAAGAGACAGTAGGGATGGCTTATAAGGGGACACATGAAATCTTTTTGTGGTGATACTTAGATTCACTATCTTGATTGTTCGTGGTGATGGTTTTATAGGTGTTATATATACACATACATATATGTGTATATATGTCAAATTTATCAAATAGTGTTAAGTGTGAAAATTTTATTTTATGTCAATTATACCTCAATGATTTAAGTAATTTAAAAGAATACTCATTTATCTCTACCTTCTTACCTTGGTTAATTTTCCCTAATCTTTTTTCCTAATAATTTATTAAAAGGCTGACACTACAAAATGTATGGGTAATAAAGTTATCATTTTAGAGATCTATTGTATTTATTTCAGACACTGCATCCAAGAACTTTACATACTTGGTCCTATTTTGTTCTCATAAGAAATATGTTTAGGTCAGTTTTACAAAATTGAGTTTGGGGTCTAATGAACCTAACCATCCTGCCTATCTTTTCCAAACTCAAGATAACTAATTTACTAATATCTTTTTTCTATCTCATCGAACTTCTGCCTTTGCACCTACACACACCTGCACACCCCCACCCACACAGTTAACAGATGCACCTATTACATTATTGTCATTGACCATTTAGATTGGGATTCCCTCAACCTGCCTCCAAATCTCCTAACTTACCTGCATCCATCTCAATATCTATATTCTGCATCTTTCTCCTTACCAATTAAAAACCATAGGATTTATTGAAGGCCAACTTTCCACTTTCCTCCTGCATCTTATCCACTGTTACATTTTTTTTTTTTAAGATTTTATTTATTTGCCAGAGAGAGAGAGGGTACACACAAGCAGGCAGAGGCAGCGAGAGAAGCAGGCTCCCTGCCGAGCAAGGAACCCGATGTGGGACTGGATCCCAGGACCCTGGGATCATGACCTGACCCGAAGGCAGCTGCTTAACCAACTGAGCCACTGAGGCGTCCTCACTGTTACATTTTTTAAGAGCTTGTCTTTTATAGTTCTTGCCTCTACCAGGTGCATCTAATTCCTCCAAATGATTTTTGTGGATCATTCCTATCAGTGTGCAAAGAGTGGTCCAACATATTAAAAACAAATCTCCCTTGGATGCCACATTCACCTGACCATTTTTCTGTTAATCATTATAGTCAAACTTTAAAAAGTTGCCTCTATTTTTTCTGTACTATTTATTCATCTCTCATTTCTTTCACTACTTCTTCACCTTCCAGTCATTCCTATAGTCTCTCTAATCCATCTTCCTTCCCAATTTTACCTCAGACTGCTCTTGGCAAGGGTACCGATGATCTCCATGTCACCAATTTCATTGGCCACTTCTGTTTTCATCTTACTGATCTCTTAGCAACACCACCAGTGCAAACTGCACTCCCTCCCTTTGAAATAGTTTACTAGGCTTCCATAGCCCAAACGCCTCCTCTTCCTCCTATCCCTAGTGCTAGTCTTTCTCAGGTTCATGGTTTATAAACTCATAAACTCAGTTTTATGCTTGATTCCTCCATTTCTTCAACCCCATATCATACATTAGTATTTCTAATTGATTCTACCCTCTAGTAGTTCTCCAAATATACCATGACTACAACTGCTTCTCTCTGTCTCTACTATCAACACCAGTTACCACCACCCTCACTTTTTACCTTGACTAATGCAACAACTCTTTTCCTGATTTTATATCTACAACTATTACCCTCTGATAATCAGTTTCCTACACAGTAGACAGTGATCTTTTTAAAAATGTAAATCAGGCTATGCTACTCTGAATGATTTCCAAGGACTTTCTTCAAGTCCTCTACATTAGCTGTCTCTCTGCGTGAAAAACTCTTTCTAGTCACATGAATATTTCTCTCTCATTTAAAGTCTCAAATTTTATGCCACTACCACAGGGAAACTTTTAATAAAACCTAAGTCACTTTCTATCACATGATCCTGATGTATTTTCTCCATGATACTTCCAACTATTGAGAGTATTATTTATTATTTCGTACATATTGCTTCTTTCATATTATTCTTCTATATTTCTTCTATATGAAGCTATGTTATATGAACAAGTTTCCCTGTAAACAAAGAGCTCAGACAATAGGAACATTACAACTTTAGAAGCTAGTTAGTAAATCGAAATTCTTAATAGACCTGATAATAAAATTCAGTTCTATCTCCCAACTCTTTGTTTCATTATTTCTTTCTGAACATATTGTCAGAACAGGTCTTTACTCTCTGGTAGGATCTGCTTGAGCTGACACAGAACGGTAAGAAAATAACAAAGATTCTTAATGTCTTTTCTCCTAAAGGACTATGGTCTACCTTTCTTTTTCTTTCTTTTTTCCTTGCTCAATCTGTTTATTCTTATCTCTAAAGAGTAAACTTTCCCTTCATTTTAGGTTGAAAAATCATAATGACTTTTAGAGGGGGTTAAAAAATGCATGCACACATTTCCACTGAAAACAGAACATTACCCAAGAAATACTAGTTTACATTTTTGCTTTCTGAAAGAATTTTTAGCAGCAAATGGGCCTGAACTGAAATGCATTTCTCAGATGACAAAGCAAAAGTTAATGTATAGATTTGGCTATATTCTGTTGAAATGTTCAAATAACTGTCTCTTTTGGAATAGAGAGAATGAGTTTAGAGAATGGGTACATTTTATTTTTCCTGATTTCCCCTCTCCCTTTCTTCAAGTTCCACTCTTCCCGCAGCATTTTTATTAGGGTTACCGAAGGCACAGCTAATGGATCAAAATAGAGAAAAACACATTTGCCTAAAGATTAGGTCAATGATGTCAGAAATTAACAGATAGGCTTTCAAATCACTAAACGTCTTCCTTCCATTATAGAAATCACCTGAGATTATTAGTCATAAGGTGAAAAATTTATACCTGCTTCCATTATACTCTTTGAATAACTTTTTACATGATTGATTGTTGCATTATAATTATTTCTCGACATATCAGACATGCCCATTCAACAGTAAGTTCCTCCAAGTCAAGGGAAACTATAACCTATAACATCTGCAGTGCTCAGTAAATAATCTAGCAAACTTATGAGGAATGAATTTTAACCTAGAATATAATATAGTACTTTTTGCTTCTTTTTACCCTCCAGTAAAAGATTTGCATTGTGGGCTATCTGGCTGATCATCGGTATTATCAGTTCTGAAGAATGGATAATAAGATAGAATTGTTAGAAAAACCAACAGAATCATATTCATATTATCAGTTCCTGCCATATTATTTCCATCTGCATCAATATTAGTTGTTGAATTTCAACTCAGCGAGAAATCTTATGAAATATTTTCCCATCTGTATATATGTTGTGACATTTTCACGATAAAAAAGTGAATTTCAAAAAGGAAGTTGCATTTTAAAGAAATAGAGTATTTCTGAGCTTAACTTTGTAATGACACTATGAAATCTACAGAATATGCTATCACTACTACCAAATATAAATGGAGCACTTTAAGTCGAATTTCTGGGGGAAAAGAGAGAAAAGTCTATAGTTATGAACACCCTCTATTCAGGCAATTTTGATGATACAACAAGAAAAAAAGACCATTAGTGTAATCAGGATTATCTCAGTGGAGAGATCTGAATACATATTTTATATGCCTTTTGTACATGATTTGAGGTCCAATGGCTGTTACTGTCTCTTCTGCTAGAAAAGGAATGGGTAGATATAACAATTAATAGAATAAAGTTTGTTACTATTTCTAGATGTGTACATATCAATTAAATGTATACATAGGAATCATGATTCCTTTTATAATAAGTCCTAATAAGTTCTTTTATAAAGTGACTTTTGCATACTAAATAGGATTATGATATAATTATGATTGAAAAATTATGACAACAAATATTATATTAAAGATACATACATATACCTGCATTGATCTCAACTAGGTAAAATCTTCATACAAAGAAGTAAATATTTCAAAAGTTAATGCATATTTTTCAGGGAGAAGAGGATGTGGGACTGTGGGAAAATTTTGGTCTCATTATATAATGTTCTATATTTTCATGTATTAAATAAAATCATGTATATTTTATAATGAGAAAAAAATTCATTATAAACAGAGTGGCATGCCTCCAAATTAAATATATTACAAATTATTTACCATGACAAATTATGCATGAGATATGAACATAACTAAATTCATTTAAATAAACTTTATTGAATGGATGTCATGTGCTAGCATGAGAAAAGTAGTAAGTATGACACATGACTGTATTTTTATTCCTGTTCAGTGAGTAATATCGTCTTATAGAGCTGACAGTTCAGTGGGGAATAACATAAAAATATATATCTATTACTTTCTAACTATACTCTCCAATCAATAACTAATACTTCCAAAAACCCCGAAGTGAAGTGACATATTGAAAGTCCTCCCTACTATTGAATGCTATGGTAGAGTTCGCAGTCATTAAAGGTCTGCAGCTAAGTGACAGTCAGAAATTCTGTATCTTCAGTTGCCTGGGTCACCTTCAGGCCATCTACACCTGCCATCTTTCTTTGTGAAGAGGTAACTCAAGAAGGATGTTTTCATGAGAAAGTTGCCTGTATTTAACCAAAGGCACTTCAGTTATTCTTTATTCTCTTAAAAGAATCTTAGCCTCAACTGGTAGCTTGGGCATCTCAGGAGTCTGGTCTTCCCTGTAGGAGTGGGGGTGTGGGTAGAGGGAGTAAACTGAAGAGAGTTTTCCAGCACAGTATGTTTAGTAGCATGTTTAACCAGTTCCTTTGGCAATTCGAGGGTTTTTTTTGTTTTTTGTTTTTTTATTTTTATGATATTACTTATTTATCAGAGAAAGTGCAGGAGCCCAAGCAGTGGGGGCAGCAGGCAGAGGGAGAAACAGGCTCCCAGCTGAGCAAGGAGCCTGATGTGGAACTCGATCCCAGGACCCTGGGATCATGACCTGAGCCAGAGGCAGATGTTTAACTGACTGAGACACCCAGGTATCCCGGCAATTCGAGTTCTTAAATGAAGTGTATGGAAAGGAATATATTTGCTCTAATCTATGGATTAGTTTTGGGTTAAAGGTACAACTTCATTGACCTTTGTCTCTTACTTCACTTTTTCCTTCTTTTCCACTGGGGAAAAAAAATGTCATCTGATGTGTTGATGATATCTTATTTGTAGAATGGAGATAACAGGCTTCTGATATAGATGCTGTTAACTATAGCTAGTAATAAGCCAATGAGAAATAGTGAATATATTGGCAAATAACATTTTTTGCCTGAAATAATGACTTAATGCATGTGGATCTCAGATTAATTACACCTCATATTTATATTTTGTTTTACAAAGTAACGTGTATGCATAAAGTACAAGAAAGGGATATGATACTTATTATCTTGCTACAGAAAATCCTGTAAGAGCATTGCTTAGTATCTTTTTTACATATACCCACATATACATCTATAAATCTAAACTTTTTAATGAAATTTTTATCTATACATATCATTCAATAAATTATGTTTTTTAAATTTAACATGTCACTGAATATTAATTTACAAAGACTTTTTTGTTGACTTAGAATTCTGTTTTATACATGTACCATCCTTTACTAAATGTCTCCTTGGGGGCATTTACATCATGTGTTTTCTTTTTTTCTGAAAGTGTTAGTATGAATATCCTAGTAAATTTTTTCTGCACTTCAATTATTTTTTTCCAATAACCTATTAAAAGTTAGGTTACAAATGAAAATTTTAAGTCCAAATATCCTTCCAGAAAATTTAAAGTGACATATAACTCCACTTGCCTATATGACAGTATCCAGACCTTCACTACCAGATCATGACAATACAGAATCTTGAAAGTTTTAAATATCTTTACCAAACTAATCCACTTGTTTGGCATACCATTTTAATTTGTATTTTTATCATAAAAGATGCTAAACATTTTTTCTTATAATTAATGGCTATTTTTTTTCTTCCTCTGGGAATTACTTATGTGTATTAATTCACCAAACATTTTTAAAGATTTAATCAGCCAAAGACCACCAGGCACAAATTTGAAGTCTGGCAGAATCAGATTTATTGACCTGATTCGGCAAAGGAGGGCACTCTGGAGGAACTATGGAATGACACATGACAAGAGAGAGCAAGAGAGCATCTTTTGTAAGGTCTGGTTACTACTGAATCATTCAGAAACATGTCTAAGGGAAGAGGACATTAATTATGCCTGGATGCTCCTCTTAAGAGAGATTAAGAGACGTGAGGATTAACTATGAATTGGGTGCTGTCATGAAGTGACAGAATTTCAACAATTAGATGTCTCCAGTAATAGATGAGAAAAACAAGAACTTCTGGCAGCGGCACTGGTAAGCAAGCAGAAATCACGTGAAGAGCTGGTTTGTTATGGCATTTTACAGCATGGCCTTGGGGAAACGTTTTCCATTAATTCGGAGACTACCTTACTCTGTGTCCAGCAACCTACCCAGACTGATTAATGGCAGAGCTACCTTTTCCTTTTCTAATCTTAGCTGATATTCACTCTTGCAGTCACAGACAGATTTTTACACTTTCAAAATAGAGTTTACCAAAGTTTAGGCTGTGTATGTTATTGGTTAATGGTCCAGAATTTTCAATTATGCATTCCTGAGTTGGGGGCTTGGCGTGTCTCCTTACTGACTGTGTCATTTTAGAAAAGATATTTAATCAGTTAGGTCTCGGTGTTGGTGTTTGTAAGAAGGAACCAACACACTACTTTTACTATCTATTTGTAGGACTATTGAGAAAATCAAATATAATCATTATTATTTTTTATTTTTTTATTATGTTATGTTAGCCATCATACAGTATGTCATTAGTTTTTGATGTAGTGTTCCAAGATTCATTGTTTACATATAACACTCAGTGCTCCATGCAATATGTGCCCTCCTTAATACCCAGCACCAGGCCAACCCATCCCCTCACCCCCCTCCCCTCTAAAACCCTCAGTTTGTGATCATCAAGATAGCATGGTACTAGCATAAAAACAGATGCATAGACCAATGGAACAGAATAGAGAGCCCAGATATGGACCCTCAACTCTATGGTCAAATAATCTTCGACAGGGCAGGAAAAAATATCCATTGGAAAAAAGACAGTCTCTTCAATAAATGGTGCTGGGAAAGTGGACAACTATATACAGAAAAATGTGATTATTTTTATAAAGCACTTACCAAACATCTGGCATAATGTAACTGCTCAAAAAGGAATAGCAGCTAAAAGGATACGTTTAACAAGGTTGTTTTGTGAATTGATGGATACAATTAATGAAAAGATCAGGATTAGTATGATTATATATCTGTGTCCATATGAGAATTGAAGGATATCAGTCTGTGTGGAAGTTTCTAATGAATATTCTATGAATTAGTAATTTGGTTTTTGTTTAATGATACCAGATATTTGCAAAGGAAAGAGGAGCACAAGTTTTAGATTTAATCTTACAGGCAGAACTCTCCTACAAACCTAATAGGGAACCTTAAGAGATCAGTGAGAAATAGACTCAGACATTGCAGCACAGTAGGCCATAGTTCCTATTAAAGAAACAAGAATTTCCAGAATGTTCTCTGGAAGCAGAGTGAGGGTCTATCTCCATGGCTCTGGATATAACTGTTAGGGTCCGTGGTCAAAGGAGCAAGACTGATACAAAGCGAAGGTCAAGCAAAGCTTTATTTTTCGCCAGCACCGAGAATCAAACCGATCGGTTGGGGCCGTCTCTTACAGAGAGAGTAACCCCTCCCAGCCTCATGGACTAACTTTTATAGAGCAAAGGCCATGTGGTTGAGCCACACACAGGTGGCAAATGAGATTGCCACACACAGAGAAAGTTGTATAGTCATGTCAGGTCACACACGGGTGGCCAATTGAATTACAATTCACCCTATAGTAGCTATTTGAACTAGCCTATTACTTTGGTCAGAATTGGCACCCAAAAGGTGCCCAAAAGGCAGGGACCACATTCTTTGGTAGTTAGGGAGATAGTATGTGCGCTTTACTGATTGGATGTCTCCACCTGGCCTGACTCAATCTTGTATACTGTGTTCTGTTGTCAGGGACTGGTCAACCATATTTTACTGGTTTCCCAGGCAGAGGTATGCCAGAAAGGAAGCATCAAGGAGGTAGGTGTCAAAATGCTAATTAACAGGTTAAAAAAGAGAAACATCTCAGAAGAGGAAGAATATCAATCTAACATGATCGGAAAGACACGAAACCAAGTAGGTGTGGACTCAGAGCAAAAGTAATGACAGGTAGATGGGTTAGAATGAAATGCAGTGACACAGTTGATGCAAAGCACAGACATAGTCAATCTGCAGTAGGGTATGATATACAGCAGTCTGGGATGGTGAAGAGACTGTGCACTCCGTGCTAGAAATAAAGTTACTAAATCCAGTCAATAAAATAGCTGAAAGGCCACCTAGTGGGTCCTAGAAAATATCTTTGTAGTAGTTAAGGCAAACCAGCTATTCTGGCTGCCGCTCCAACACATGACCATGGGGAGACAGTGGCTTCAGTGACTTAAACACTGAAAATCACAGAGCACACCAAGTTAATGAATGCAACAATCAATCTGCTATCGTCATGCGCCCACAGAGACACACAGCCTTGTTGCCATCTGAACAAAGCATAGAAAATGTTAGAGAAGTTGTGGATAAAGGAGGATGAGTAAGTAAAATTTAGATGTATTTGTTGCCTTTTTCAATAACTGGACAGGTCACAGAAAAAAAATACCTAAAATAAAAAACTATGCCATTAATGTGGGATATCTGGTCAACTTTACTCCGGACCAGCTTATTTTAAAAGTTCTATTTTTAAAATTGAATAGGTCAACCTTTCCCAACAGTGAGTCATTGGCAGAACCAGATTTAGCTGAATTCAGGCCACTGAACACCTGCTCTCCTGATGTCTTTCTTACATGATTGCAGGGAAAGGGTTGTGTTCTGGTTTTTAACCCCAAATTTATCCTTTTTGTCTTACTTGACTTTTTCTTTTCAGTAAGGCTAAGAACATTTTGAGTGGAAGAAAAACTACTCTATCTAGAACAAGTCAAAAGAGACAATAGAATTCCAGAATCAGCTTCATTGTAAAAAATTTGAAACTGACCTTTTGTTTTGTTGTGACAAATTGTAACAGCTTCATACTATTTTGAACATTCCTCCTTTGCCCCATCTGACCTTTCAGGCACCAACACAAGCATTATTTGCCTTGAGCAGCCATGGAACAACTGTTCAAACATTAGTTACAGATTTCTGCAAGTTTCAATCATGCTATTTCAATTATTTGCAAAACATGCTAGGGAAATATTCCTTGGAGGTGTTATATATACAAATACATATAATGTGTATAAAATTATTCTCCAAGAAATATATACGTATATATGCATTTATACATGAATATGTGTGTGTGTGTGTGTGTGTGTGTGTGTGTGTGTGTGTGTATACACACACACATTTTTATATGTATGCTGGTATGGGTGTGTTTAGCATATATATATATATATATATATACACACACACATACATATATATATGTGTGTGTGTATTATATACACACACACACAAAAGGTTTAGAGTATATTTGGAAGACATAAAATTAACTAATTTAATATAAAAATTTCATTGGCAGAATTCAATGTCAAGACAATTAAAAATACACTAAATACAGTAGAAAACGTCTTAAACTAGGAAAAAAAAGTAACTTTAAATTTCAGTAATGATATATTTTTATATTATATATATAAATCATGTAATAGATTTGATTTAACATTTCAAAAATCATTCCATGAATTGTTTCACCTTGCTGTGACCTACACAAAGTCATAATTTTCAAAATCATTGTATTTATAGGGACACCTGGGTGGCTCAGTCATTAAGTGTCTTACTTGGACTCAGGTCATGATCCTAGCATCCTGGTATCAAGCCCCAGGTTCTAGCCCCAGATCAGGCTCCCTGCTCAGCAGGGAGTCTGCTTCTCCCTCTGCCCTTCCCTCCCCACCTTGCTTGTGAGCTCTACCTCTCTCTCTTTCAAATAATTAAATAAGATCTTTTAAAAATTAAAAAAATAAAATGATTGTATTTATAAAGTAAAATCACAAATATTCATTTAAGTGTGAGACATCTGCTTTATTGGAAAGCTTTGTAATTTAATAAGCAAAATAAGATATTCAAATCATACTGACCATTTCAGATCACAAAAAATAATTTGAAATTTTTTTTTCTTAAATTTGGGATAAAATGAAGGATTTCTATCCCATGAGTCAAAGTAAGTGGAACCAAAACAAAAATAAAATATAATAAATGAAAAGTGAGAATGTACATTTAATTTATTGATTCTGCTGTAATAAAGCAAGCTCATCATTGGCTTTTATTCAATATCGAATATATTCAATATTAACATTTTTCCTTACTTCCATTGTAATTTACACAGTAACGGGGGATTGTCTGTGGATACTTAACAGTCATACTTACAGTGATTTATTATCATTTTATGTTGTCTTTATTCAATAAAATTAAGAAAAACATACTAGAACAGAGAAAAATACTGAGAAGGCAATTGATAACAAAATCATAAACAACTTTCATATAAAAAGCGAATGCAGAATTATTTAAAAAATATAATTTTAAGCAGAAGAGAGATATAAAAATGTACTCCTTAGATTTTTGTTAATCATTGTTATATATAAACTCAACAATTTATCTTTCATGCTCTGAAACATATTATTTTTACAGTTTCAACATTTGTATATATAGCCTATCTTTTTTTTTTTTTTTTTTTTTTTTTAGTCTATATCCTACCTTGAGTCTAAAAGTAATCATTCACATTTGGAGAACATTGAGAATAAATGTCGATAATCAGGAGTTAATCTATAACATAAAGAAACTAAGAGACTAATAATTAACTTGCTCAATATATTCTCTTAGCAAGTGACAGAAATGAAATTTGAGCTCAAGCTTCTCTGACTCTAAAGTTTTTCCCCTCCATCAGTAGAGTCTAACATTTTTAATATACGGATCTCTATAATCATTAAAAATTGCAAATGCTAATATATTTTAGAGATTAAGAAGTTATCACAGGTATCAGGTTCCCTGGATTTGGATCTTAACCTTCCGGTCAAGTTATATGGCCTTACGTAAACGATTTACACTCTCTATGATTCAGTTTTCTACATCAAAAAAAAAAAAAAAGAGGATCATAATACCCTCAAAATATTTTTATGAATAGAGACTAAATAATTCATGCTAAAATGATTGGTAATCCCAGTTTTATCATTGCAAACCACTACATGACACCTGCTATATATATTTTTTTTGAAGTGTAATTGACATACAACATTATATTACTTTTGGGTGTACACATAATGATTTGATATTTGTATACACTGCAAAATGATCACCACAATAAGTTTAGTTATCATCTCTCACCATACATAGTTACAAAAAATTATTTTTTTCTTACAATGATAATTTCTGGTAATTATTCTCTTGGCAACTTTCTAGCATATACTACATTATTTGCTATAGTCACTGTGCTGTACATACATTATAGCCCCATGATTTATCATTGCAAGCCTGTATCTCTTGACTTCCAAAGCCCAACCCCAAATCCTCCTCCCCTCTAGTAATTATTTCTGTCTTCTGTATCTATGAATTTTGTTTTGTTTGCTCATTTGTTTTCTTAGATTCAACATATAAGTGAAATCATATGGTATTTGCTTTTTTCTATCTGACTTACTTCATGTAGCCTAATTCCCTCAAAATCCATTCATGTCATAAATGGCAAGATTTCATTTTTTTATGGTTGACATAAATGGCCTTTATGAATTATGGCCTTTATTATTTTAAGGCATGTTCCCTTTAAACCCACTTTGTTGAAAGTTTTTATCAAAAATGAATGTTGAATTTTGTCAAATGCTTTTTCTGCATCTATTGAGATGACCATATGATTTTTATGCTTCATTTTGTTAATGTGGTGTGTCACATTGATGTGTTGCTTCTGAATCATCCTTGAATCCCAGGAATAAATACTACTTTATCTGGATGTATGATCCTTTTAATGTATTATTGAATTTGGTTTACTAATATTTTGTTGAGAACTTTTGCACTTATTGTTAACCAGGGATATTGGTCTGTAATTTTCTTTCTTTGTGGTGTCCTTGTCTGCTTTTATTATCAGACTAATGCTGACCTCATAAAATAAGTTTGAAAGACTTCCCTCAATTTTTTAGGAAGAGTTTGAAAGGATAAGTAATACATTTTTTAATGTTTAATAGAATTCATCAGTGAAGCCATATGATCCTGGAATTTTTTTGTTGAGAGATTTTTGATTACTGATTCAAACTCTTTACTGGCAATCAGTATATTCAGATTTTCTATTTCTTCATGATTTGGTCTTGGAAGACTGAATGTTTCTAGGACATAGTCCATTTCTTCTACATTGTCCGATTTGTTGTTCAACTTGCATGTAATTGTTAATAGTAGTCTCTTATGAGTCTTTGTATTTCTCTGGTGTCAATGGTCACTTCTTCTGTTTCATTGCTGATTTTTATTTATTTGAGCCTTCTTTTTTTTTTTTCTTGCTGAATATAGATGAAGGCTTATCAATTTTATTTTTTCAAAGAACCAGTTCTTAGTTTCATTTATCTTTTCTATTTTTTTTTAGTCTCTATTTTATTCATTTCCAATCTTATCTTTTTTAAAAATTTATTTGTTTATTTGAGAGAGAGAGAGAGAGAGCAGGAGGAGGGACAGAGGGAAACAAGCAGACTCCATCCACAATGAGCATAGAACCCTACTCGGGGCTAGATCTCACAACCACAAGATCATGACCTGAGCGGAAATCAAGAGTCAGACGTTTAACCTACTGAGCCACTCAGCTGCCCCTCCACTCTGATCTTTTTTATTTCCTTCCTTTTTTCCTTCTTTCTGCTAATGTTAGGCTCAGTTTGTTCTTTTTCTATTTCCTTACGGCAGAAGAAGGAGGTTATTTATTTGATCTTTCTTGAACTATGAAACTTGAGATATCAACTTCCATTTTAGAACTACTTTTGTTGCAAACCACAAGTCCTGGTATATTGTGTTTGCATCTCTGTCTCAAGAAATTATTTTTTCTCCTTTAATCCATTGGTTGTTCAGGAAGTATTGCTTAGTTTCCATGTACTCATAAATTTTCCAGTTTTCCTCTTGTTATTAATTTTCAGTGTAATGTCATTGTTGTCAGAGAAAATACTTGGTATGATTTCAGTCTTCTTGAATTTACTAAGATTTGTTTTGTGGGGTGCCTGTGTGGCTCTGCCCCTTCCCCTACTTGTGCACTCTCTCTATCTCTCTCTTCAATAAATAAACAATTTTTTTTTAAAAAAAAGTCTTTTTAAACAAGAGACTTGTTCTGTGGCCTAACATATGGTCTATTCTAGAAAATGTTCCATGTGCTCTTTTTTTTTTTTTTCAAAGATTTTATTTATTTATTTGACACAGAGAGAGGTCACAAGTAGGCAGAGAGGCAGGCAGAGAGAGAGGGGGAAGCAGGCTCCCTGCTGAACAGAGAGCCCAATGCAGGGCTCAATCCCAGGACCCTGAGATCATGACCTGAGGTGACAGCAGAGGCTTAACCCATTAAGCCATCCAGGCACCCCTGTTCCATGTGCTCTTGGGGAGAATGTGTATTTTGTTGTTGTGGGCAGAATGTTCTGTACATGTCTGTTAGGTTCATTTGCTCCAGATTCACTGTTTCCTTATTGATTCTCTGTCTGGATGATTCATGCAATGTTAGAGTGAGGTATTAAAGAATGCAACACTCATTGTATTACTGTTTATTTCCCCTTACAGCTCTGTTTTTGCTTTATTATTTAGGTACTCCAATTTGGGTGCATAAATATTTATGACTGTTACAACTTCTTGCTGGACTGACTCCTTTATTGGATTGACTTCTTTATCTCTTTTTACAGCTTTTACTTTAAAGCCTATTTTGTCTAATATAAATATAGTTATCCCTTCTCTCTTCTCCTCCCCCTCTCTGTCACCCTTCTTCTTCTTCCCCTTCCACCTCCTCCCCTTCTTCTTCCTATCGTCTTCCTCCTCCCCCTCCTCCACCTCCTCCTCCCCATCCTCCTTCTTCCTCACCATTTGCTTTAAATGTCTTTTTCCATTCTTTTACTCTCAGTCTATATGTATCTTTAAGACTAAAGTGAATTTCTGAAATAAGTATATCTTATTTTTTAATCCATTTAGCCATTCTCTGTCTTTTGATTGGAGAATTTAATCTGTTTACATTTAAAGTAATTATTTATAGATAAGGGCTTACTCTTATCCTTTTGTTGATTTATTTCTGGCTGTTTTGTTGATCTGTTGTTCCTTGTTTTGTATCCTGTTGCCTTTTTGTGTGTGTGTTGTTAAGTCTTTTATCATCAGTATGCTTTGACTTCTTCATTATATTCTTCTGTGTAATTATACAGGATTTTCCCCTGTGGTTACTAAGGGGCTTACATAAAACAACTTAAACTT
Organism: Martes martes; assembly: GCF_963455335.1. Lineage (NCBI taxonomy): Eukaryota > Metazoa > Chordata > Mammalia > Carnivora > Mustelidae > Martes > Martes martes. The sequence goes on along the minus strand of NC_137888.1, from coordinate 56,723,895 downwards.
ACAATACTCTATTTTAAACTGATAACTTCAACAGAATTTGTAAACTTTATACTTCTAGTTTTTCTGCCCTTCACATTTTAGGTTACTGCAGTTATAATTTACATGTTTTTATGTTGTATAATAATAGATATTTGTAGTTATGATTATTTTTTATATTCTTTTTAAAATATTTTAGAGTTTGTAAGTAAATTATAGCCACTGTTACTTATTACAAACTCTAACCATGACTACATATTTATCATTACCAATGAGATTTATGTGACCATTTTGTGTTTTTATGATGTTAATTACTGTTGTTCTACTTTCACTCAAATAACTCCTTATTAGAGTCCCTTAATATCTCCTTAGAATTTCTTGTAAGGCAGGTCTGGTAGTAACCAACTCCCTCAGCTTCTGTTTGTTCAGAAAAGTCTTTACTCTTTATTTCTGAAGGACAGCTTTGCCAAGTATAAAATTCTTGGCTGACAATTATTTTCTTTCAATAATTTGAACATGCAATCTCATTCTCCTGGCCTGAAAAGTTTCTGCTGAGAAATCCAATTATAGTTATGGGGGTTCCCTTGTATGTAAGTTCTCTCTTTTCTCTGTTTTAAAATTCTTTCACCTTTGACTTTTGATAATTTAATCATAATTTATCTTGAAGTAGCTGTATTTGAGGTCCTTTGAGCTTCATAGATCTGGATGTCCATTTCTTTCCCCAGGTTTAGGAAGTTTTAAGACATTAATCCTTTAAATATGCTTTTGCTCTTTTCTCTTCTCTTTCTGAAATTCCCATAATGAAAATACCATTCCTTTTCATTGTACCCTATAATTCCTGTAGGCTTTCTTCACTCTTTTTCATTCTTTTTCATTTTGCTCCACTGACTGGGTAATTCCAATGTCTTATCTTCCAGGTTGCTGAATCTTTCTTCTGCATGGTTGAGTCCATGTTGAAACTCTCCCCTGAATTCTTCATTTCAATTATTGCATTTTTCAACTCTAGGCCTTGTTTGTTTGATGGTTAATTTGTCAGATTTCTCCTTTTGTTCATGCATTGTTTTCTTAATTTCATTTAGTTGTGCTTTTTTTGTAGTTCACTAAACTTCTTTAAGAAGATTATTCGGAATTCCTTGTCTAACAATTTATAAATCTTTTTTTCTTTAGAGTCAGTTATTGGAGCTTTATTAGTCTCTTTAGGTGGTGTCACATTTACCTGATTTTCCATGAATCTTGATTCCTTACATTGGTATCTGCACATTTAAGTAACTGGGCTCCTCTTCCAAATTTTACAGGTTTGCTTTGGCAGAAACAGGTTTTCACCAGTTGGCTTAGTTTGAGTTTCTAGGTAAGTCTACTATTAAATGCATTATGCAGCTTCCTATGTGCTCTGGTTAGATTCATTGGTTGGACAAGTTGAAGGCTATATGCATTGATAAACAGGGTTATGGATTCAATTCCCGCCTAAGTACAGCAGGAGAAGCTCTAAAGTCAGCAAAGCTCCCTCTCTGTTGTCTAAACTCAAGCTGACCTGTACTCCAAGTTCCCACACTGAACGACCCAGTGACTTTGCTCTGCAAGTGATCAGTTCTACCTGCCCACCTCTTAGCTCAAGCACCCATGGGCCACTTCTAGGAGTTGTTGTCAACTCTTCTGCTCAGAGAAGCCTAAAAGATACTATCCAAGAGGCTGAGGCTATGTCATGGCTCTCTTACCTGGACAGAAAGGGGCAGGGTCACTCCAGCCCCAACTTACCAAATAAGCTTTCTGGTTGGGAGTGGCCAGGAGCCACCCAAAGCTATGGCTATGAATTAATCCTCTGCTTGTGCATAGCAAGACAATGCTCTATACTTACCATAGGCTTTGTTTTGTGGGTGATCAGCTCTGCCCAACCACCTCTAAGCGAGAATACTTCTGAGCTGCACAGCTTCCAGGAGTTGTCACCAGCCCTTCTGTCAGGTGGGACTGGAAGATGCTCTCCATGGCAGGTGGAGCTGTGAGCAAACCTGGTTCTAGTGCCAGAAAAACTTCTTGAGTACCTGAATCAGACACATCTGCACCCTGCCAAGTTCCCTGGTCAGAATGAGCCTTGGACTTGTTTCTGCAGATAAGCAAAAAAACTATTGGTTGGGATTACCACCTGGGCACTGCAGGGATGAACACAACCTGCCAAGATCTGTGTTCTGGTTGTTGCAAGCCCCTCCCCACTTTTCAATCAGTTAAATTCCCAGTGTTTGAGCCTTGCAGAGTTCCCTGAAATCCCCATGGTGTAAGATCAGAATAATGGTTCCCACAAAGTTATCCACAATGCTGGGGTGGAAGGTGAGCTGGTTGTCTCCCTGGGTTCTTTTCCCAGTGGAGGAACTGAAAGCTCAGGTGAAACCTTGCCACATGGTGATGCACTAGCTTAGAGGAGGAGCAAGGCAGTCTATATGTAGCCTACTCTTTTACCCTTCTAATCCAGTCTGTCTTGGTCTTTGTGGTGTACAAAAGTGCTTCAGCCTTGCTCCCATATTCTTGGATTCTCTGTGGTGTCTTGTTCTGTTTCCTTCTTGGAAAGGGGGGCAAAATCAGGACCAAACTATTTCACCATCTTCATCCACAGGCCTACTATTAAGTTTCAAGTAATTGCTCAATTCTTGCATAACATGAGCTATTAACATAGCTTATCATGTAGTGTGCCAGTATTGAATTTCCATCTGAGGGGTTATTTAGTAATGGCTTTGAAATAAAAAATGAAATCTGTAAACCCTGAGCAATATCACTGCTTTTACATGCTCTGCAGTCTGTAATAGGTTATTAGATAAAAGATAGTAATATATTCTGGAAGAACAGGCCCATTGACAATGAATAAAGAGCATGATTTTATTCTTGCTTCACAAAGAATGATGTCTGTATCTTTCTTAAAAGAATTATAATCTTCAAAAACTGCCAGAGTTATATTCTTTTGCAGCTGGCATATAGCTCTTGTTCTATGCAATATTTTAAGAAGGAAAGCCAGAAGTATTTTAGAATATCTGGAAAGGTGCATAGGGACATATATATTTTGAAATGTTAAAAGTATCAAGAATTATAAGGTAATATTATTATCATCTCCATATCTAATGAAGAACAAGGAAGAAGGGAAATATTTCTTTAATAACATTTGTAAGATGTAGTACATATAATTTTTAAAATTTGTTTTCCACTAGCAAAACAAATATTCACAATACAAATGTTTAACCATGTATGTATGTATGTGTATTTCTTAGTTACTCAAATATTTAATACTGAGACAGTTTCTTTATAAATATTGATGGTTTTTATTGTTTCAAATGCTTGAAAATAAATAGACTAATAATTCCCAAATGAACTGACTCTCTCTGATTTCTCTATGATCAGCCAAGCACTCAAGGGCAGTACAGATAGAATTTTTTACATTTCTAAAAGTCAGATCTATCAGAACCTAAACCAAAGTCAAGCACATTCTAGTTCTATGGTTGTTTTTACCCCATAGCAGCTTTTGTAAGAGGGGTATGAAGATGGCACTTTATTTGCTTTTGTTTAAAAATCATAATGTAATTTTAAATTACTATAGTGATACTCCAGTAACTTGTAAGGATTTAAAAGTGTCATGAGTTTCCTTTTTACACTGATCATTTAAAATTCCTCTCTATCAAAGAAAAAAAATCATTGAACACATTTTAAAAGTTTACAAGATTTGAAATATTGAGCAAAAGAAAAAAAAAAAAGTAAAGTATTTCCCATGCCCTTTACCAGCACATAAATTATTCTGAATGTGATATTCCCCTTTGATTTGCAGAAACCATTCAGAATTCTAAATATTGAATTTCACTACAGCTTAGTGATGTCTTTCAGTTTATGCTATTATAGGGCAAACTGTCTTTGATAGTTTGAAGAAGCTTGACAAGTACTGGCTGTCAATGTTTTCATTTGGAACTGAAGAAGAAACATATATTCAGAGGAAAAATAACTATTTTGCTAATTTGAAGACAGATCATTGGGTTTATCAGAACACAGTCCACTAGTTTGAGAACAAAACCTCATAAAAAAAAAATCAGGAAAGGCATCCCTGAAGCAACTGTTTTAAAACAAAAGAAAGGTCTCTTTTATTAAGGTGTCGCATAGACTACAAAATAAGAAAACTAATTGACTGAAAAGCAAGAATCTGTCTGAATTTTAAATGGAAAATTAAGTACAGGATCATGGTTTGCCCATCTATTACAGAAAAAAAAATGTTATTTTAACAAAGTAATGGAAGCAATGACCTTGTTTCCATGCAAAACCTGGAATGAGTTACTTTATAAATTCAGTCAGCTCCATTAACAGCAACAACTACAGAAAGTTTGAAAATATATTCAGCAAGCTTCTTGAAGCTGACTGATCTATCTTGTACAAAAACAGTTGTTTGGTTTGGAAATATTACATGTATTATAGATGCAAGTGCAGAACAAAAGCAGTTTTAAAAAAAATTGGAAATGAAGATCTATTTGTTCTCTTGCGGTTTTAACCTATAGCCGGGATATCCTAAAGTTCCTGAAATATAAGATTTATTTCAAGGCATTGTTTATATGGAAGTTAAATAAATATCAATTTCCTTATCTTTTTTCTTTTTCATTATCCACATAAAAGGTATCATCACAGCCAGCAAAATCACTATGAAGACTCATTGTGGGTATAAAGGATCAACAAAAAAAAATTGTATATCACTCGGATATATCCCATGTGTTCATAATAGAACATTTCATTTTTATTCAGAACGGAGGTTTTTTTTTTTAATTTTATAATGAGACAGTTGTAAGAAATGACAATTGGCATAGACCTAATTCTGGGTGCTAATCTCAGTACCAATACCAACTATTTTCATTATATGCGAGGAAGTCACTTTGCCTCTCTAGGTTTTTATTTCTTTACTTGCAAAAACAAATTTAGCAGGGCATTTTATCTAAGAAAAAGTCAAATTTAAAATTTTGTATTTGTTTGTTTATGGAACCAGTGGCTAATAACCCCTCTGAACATCTACTATAGAAGTTGAAATCACTGGGGGCTTTGTGTTTGGTTGCTTAAAGAATGAAAGAAGCTGTTGATTCTTTATTTTGTCTTATTTTATCCCACCTTACACAGAAGCACATGACCAAAGAAGAAGGAAACCTGAGTTTTCATGTGCCCTTTACCCTCACCAGCATTCCCTATTCAACCCTGCCAGGTTTGAGTGACTGATGCGAAGCACCAGAAAAAAGAGAAGTAAAGATAAAAATAAGAAATGTTTGTAAAATGCTGAGAGAATCAGCTATACGATGTACCACTGGAGGGTTCCCCTCTGGTGTGGCTTTCTGCCACCAACATGGCACTGTTAGCTCCACACTCACAAACATACTCATACCTTCCACCACAGGCCCCAGTACAACAGGCATGTGCAGGCACAATACACAGCCATGCTCTACAGAAGAGCATTTCCTGGCAAACACCTGAAAAAATGTGACCCTGATGGAGAATGACAAAGAATATGAGTGGCCTGTGATGTGTTTATATGGGAATGCTCCAAGTACCTGAGCAAATGTTGAGGAGAAGAGTGGTTAGGATAAGGTCTTGCATCAGGATGTAGGGGTACAATGACCAGTATTTTGTTTTCATTGTAATGAGACCTCATTTGTACTGAGACTAGTGAGATAAAACACAGATTATAAAATTATTCTTACCTGGCAATACAGAAAGTTTGTGGCTTACCAAAACACTGCCCGTAAAGGTGTCAGAATAGAAGAATTCCAGCATTAGTGAGTGGTATAGAATGTAGGGCAATTTCCTGCTCCTAGGAGTTTAGTAGCTAGTGATTTATAGAGAGACACAATATGGAGACCTGAGCTATGACTTTGAGTTTGAGGAACTGTCCCTTCCTCCTGTGTGCCTCCTCCTGCACTGCTCCCAAAGTCTTAGCTTCCTTCTCTGTGAAATGAGGGGCCAAGCACAATTAAATGAAGATCTTTTTATCACTATTATTGTAATACTCTGTTGAATGGACAAGACCTAGTAGAACAGAACCTAATTAAAACAGATAGAAAATAATGATACAACAATGCAAAGCCATATATAATGAAATGGTAAATTGTGTCCTGAAGACTAAGAGTATTTGTAAAGTTGATCAGTTTACCAGGCTGCAATCTCTTTGAGGGCAGGGACTATGTCAAAACCATCTTTCAAACACTGGTACCAACACTGGTTCCTGGCACACAGAATCTACTTAAATAAATCATATTTGTATCTGCACAATAAGTTTAAATAATAAATCATATTAAAAACACAAGTAGACAAATACGATTAATGTGTTTCCATCATTACTTATATTTTAGCAAAGTAACTTTAGAAAAATCTAGATCCAATAAAAGCAAGCTAACGTTTAGTAAGTACTTTCTATGTTCTAGGAATTGTGTAAGTATTTTTATGTAAGTTGAAGCTTCACAGCTTCCTTAAAAGTTAGGTACTATTGTTACTATCTGTATTAGTCAGGGTTCTCCAGAAAAACAGAACCAACAGAAGATATACATATATGAGCAGATATATTGTAGAAATTCGGCTCACATGCTTATAGAGATCTAGAGTTCCCCACAATCTATTATCCGCAAGCTGGAGAACCAGGAAAGCTCACAGTGTAATTCAGTCTGAGTTGGAGGCCTGAGAACCAGGGGAGTTGGTTGATGGTATTGCTCCCAGTCCAAGGCCACAGGCCTGATA